>NC_092071.1:8643853-10001353 GCF_039877785.1 Chaetodon trifascialis | reverse complement strand
CATGGAGTCTATGAGTCGAACATAAAAGTCCTGCTCCGTTCTGATGCCTGTTGGGATGCCGAAGAAAAGAGAAAATCATAAATTTCACAAAGATTTTGACAAGCAGAACAACATACAAAACCTCATTAGAAAATGTGTCAAATTAAGCAAACACAAAAAAGTGATAATTAATTCCTCCTGCCTTCCACAACAGGGAGCTCTGCCAAATTTGAAGGGCCACAAAAGGATTAAAAAACATATTTTCTGATATGCAAAATTGAATACATTTTTTTTTTCTTGTGACACCTTGTTAATTTTTTTTTATCTCTTTGTGCCTAAAAATGAGTCAAGCAAAGCTATCAGAAAGCAAATAATCATTCTTTGGCTGAACTGCTCACACATGCAGCCTGACACAGCTTTATTTTCAGGGGTCAAAAGCCATTAAGGATGGTGAAAATAAATGTTCCTCAACATCTGTGTGTGTGTTGTTTTTTTTTTTGTTTTTTTTTTACTGTTATACTGAGCCTGAATCAAAACAGTTTTATTTACACACATTTGCAAATTTGCCTCAAAGGGCTTTGCAATATGAACAACACCTGACATCCTCTATCCTGACACCCGTCATACTGTTACAGAAAACTGTGATTCAAACATTAGACGCCCATTAATGGTTCACATTGATGTTAAATATCCATGCCCTACAGTCAATTTCACTGATAAATGCTTTGCTGTGTGCATTATTTCCATATTAAAATTATGCAAAAATCAATAATTGCTCTCCACAAATTGTTGCTCTTATGCCCACATGTCTTTATCTCAGAGGAGCTGTGATGTTTCCCTCCCAGTTTAAGTTATTTCGCTCCCAGCTGGAGACTGAGCTGATAGGCCTGAACACCACAATCCACAGCCACCACAACATGCAACCAGCAGACTGCAGCTCCAACTGTCAAACAGCCCACTTCAGAGTGGACAAACTAATTTAGGGACGGTGACAGTGATGAAGCCATGAAGCTGGCGTAAACCGCCCGCCACAGCTGCTCCCAAATAGTGACATTTATCCAGAAATCGCTCAAATTACACAATTGTGAAACACTACACTGCAGTTTCTGGGACATGAACACCGTCTGGCAGCCTGTTGACCCTCTGCTTCATATATTTCCACATTAAATCTAAAAAAAATATTGTCCTGCTTCCTGTGCATGCTCATATTACTGCAGGACACAACAAGCAATCAAGCTGATTTAGTCAAATTCATTGTTAATAAGAGTTGAGTGTGCATGTGTGTGCATGTGTTTGTGCATGTGTGTGTCAGGCTCCTCACTCACCGTTGCTGTAAAGAAGCTGCAGCCGGTAATGAATCCCGTTATTGGTCTTCTCTCCACTCGTCTCCTTAACACACAAAACAAACGCTGAACTGTTTATTGAAATTTTTGGGGGCACAGATTTTAAAGATGCACCTCTCCGCACATGCAGGCCTGCAGAGATCAGATCCAAAGTTATTGAATTCTTCACACCGGTTAAATAAACGTGTGATTTATGCTCACAGCGGACACATTAAAGCAGGGCAGCCCTGTAATTTCGCCATGTGTAATCACGGTGTTATTGTGGCTTTTTAATTCCTCTGTAATTATCGCTTATGTTTTGGGGGGCAAATAAATCCAACACTAAATTCTCCCACTGCATTTCATCTAATTTAATCGGTGTCATAATTGATGAGGAAACCGGTCGCCCCGCCGCTGTTTATATAGAACAAGTGGTTGTGTTGAGTCAAGCTGTAAATTAAAACAATTTAAACGTCCAGAGTGGTTTTCTTATTTTTCAAATGCGCAAATGGATCGAAGGAAGTTTTTGAGTGACAGTGTGTGTTTATATTGAGTTTCATCTATGTCAAATTTGATCTAAAACGCTATGCATAATACTAATAATAACAACAACGATAATAATGATAATAATAATAATATAGGCAGGAAATATTTTATTAATGCGTTTCTGTAAATCTTTAAAATGTAACATTAATCACTGACATCAGTAACGTCAGACACCACAATGGAATAATATTCTAAGGCCTTCAGGAAATCAAAATTTCAAATTATCTCTCCTCTTATTTAATCTAGAAATGATCAGATCATGACTTCGTGCGCCCACCTTCTCTTTCTCAATGAAGTCCACGAAGTTGGTCCTCTCGATCTCCACCGGCTGACCCTGCCGGTCGTACAGAGCCAGGACGAAGTGGAAGAAGTTGGACTTGCGCAGGTTGGAGGGCGGCTGCTTCTCAAAGTGAGCCCGGGCCAGACCCACTCCACTGCGGACACACAGGCGCGGAGGAGTCGGTGTTAGAGGCGATAAAGTTTGACTCAGTCAAAGCAAGCAAAGAGAAGCTAAAAGCAGGGAGGAAATCCAGCCTTTGCATATATTTTTTCTTGATTTGATTGTTTATCTAGAAGAGACTATTTTATGAGGATGAAATCACAATCCCATGATTTTCTGAAAATATAATCAAATGTGTTTATGTTGGAAGCTGCTCTTGTCATGATAATCTGTGACTGGAGGTCATGATTTCTCCACCTCTGACTCTGGGGGCCAAGTGGAGAATTTTTTTCCCTTAAACAAACCATGAGTATGTTTAGAAACGAGGACTACTGAACAGATATTTTTTCCACTCTATTTTAAAGCCCGGGGATAGGACTAATTTATTAATTTGTCCCTTTGGCTTCATGTTCATTAAACCTCGCTGTGGACAGAAGGCGCGCGCTGCATGTGCGTAAAACACATGTGCCATCAACTGTTCAGCGCGTTGTCTTAAAATTATACAGCGCTTTCAGAGTGTTTTAGAATCTGAGAGGCTGCATAAAAAACTAAATTATTCTAGTATCAGTTTAATCCAAATTTACTCCTCCGGACAGCAGATCCTTCTGCTGCTCCTCATCAACACAGCCTCGTGTCTCGCACAGGCTTTCGCAGGGTCCGGACAGAAGAAAAAACACGTTTTCCCCGTGTTTGGGTAAATGGAGGAGTGTGGTAGCGTGTCTCCTCCACCGGAGCAGAGCTCACCTTTGGGCGGCCGTGTTGGCATCCAGCACGCCGCCCCCCTGCATCCAGCTCCGGACGGCGTTCATGCCTCCCAGCGGCTCCTCCTTCAGGCTGCTGCCGCTTCTCTGGATGCTTTCCTGGATCCCAAACATTAACAAATCTCCGCGGCCCGGTGCGGGTCCTTGTGGTCCTCGGTTTCGCCCCGCCTGAGCCGTGCACTTGTTTTCCTGTGGATCCTTCACTCTTCAGGAGGAGCAACGTGGGTGCGCTCTTTGCTGCGGCAGCTGCGTGCGCTTCGCTGGAAATCGAGCGAATAATTCTTGTCCTGGGGAATGCGTGCTAAAACAGGGGGGAAACCATATCGGAATAGTAGGATCCACAGTGTCCACCCACTTAATACACAGATTTAAATCGCCAGAAGGACGGCGGGACGCGGGCAGTGCGGAGAGGTGGGAAAAGTCACTCCCGGTGCGCTTGGAGATCCACAGTTCAGGCTGGCAGTCAGAAAAGAGAGATCAACTATCACCCAGATCAGATGTCATCATCATCTGACTCTTCTCTCTTCCTCTTTTCGCTCTTCGCTTTCTCTTCTCGTCCCTCAGCCCAGTGGTCCGGGACGTGTTGGGGTCTGTGGTGTCCAGAGCAGCGCTGCTTCCTGCGGATCACTCTCGAGCTCTCGCCACTCCGCTCCCTCTCTGAGGAAAACGCCGTGTGACTCTTCCCAAAAGACTCTCTCTCTCCCTCTCTCTCTCTCTCTCTCTCTCTGAGAACCAAACACGGGCTTCTCCCGCCCCGGGGGAGAGCGAGGGAGTTAGGATGGGAAGGGAAAGAGGGGAGGGGACCCGAGGAGAAGAGGGGAGGGGACAGGACGGGAGGAGAGAAGACGCCCCCAAACAAAGGCGAGAGCGGAGTCGCGTCCGCGCCATGGAGCGGCCGCAGCTCCGCTCCTCCGTCCGCCTGTCCTCCCCTGGCCGGCCCGGGTGGGTGGGCTTGTCCCTCTATCTGTGCTCCTGTTAAAGGGGATTTTTAAGAAACATCTCCTCTCTGTAAATGTTGAGATTAATAATTGAAAAAGGAAAGTTTCTAGGCTGCATGACGCTGGAATAAGTTGCTCAAAGGGCGCTTGAGCAGGGTGGACCTTTCCGGTCTGCGGGACAATCACGACGTAATTACCTCAAACATCTGCTTTTATTATGGAAATATTCAATCCAGAAACATAAAAAGACACTTTTTGAATTTTGCAGCATTTGATTGGAACTTTAAGACAAAGCCTAAAAATATGATTTGCTTATTTTTTTTATTCATAAAAAGTTTTCTTTCCAGCAAGAAACCTCTATTAAATTCACCAAATTAATTCTTGGTTCCAGCGCCGCACGGTGAGGCTTTTAATGGCGCAAAAAAAAGCTGTAATTTAAAGAAGTGGAAAAACAAATGCGTATCAAACAATCTATTAGACTCATTTTAGCTGCACACATTTGGTAAATCTGATATGAAACCACAGCATGTGCATTTAGATCTAAGTTTTATTTAGAGCAACGGGGTAAGGCTCAATTATAAAAGCCATATTTCATTTCCACAACATATCCCTGCGCCCCATTGTCCTCCGTAGGCCTGCTTATTGCAGGCTAGCGCCGCAAGACTCGCAAACAAAAGTGACAATAACAATAATTAGCTCAAAATAACAATGAGCATAATTGAGGATAATTGCTACCAGATTTCCCCGCTTTGTCGCTCCCTCTAGCACCATCTGTTATTTCAAACAATTTATCACACCGCCGAGAGGGAATCCAAACCAAATACAAATATTAATAGATAATTCCGCGAACTCTTTTAATAAAATAAAGCTACAGCGTATTGATCCGCCGAGGTGCAAAAGGTCAACAACTTTTGTATTATTCAGCTGGCTGTGGAAATGATTGGCAGGGCGAACTGGCGCAGTTCCAGGGTTTAATTCCCAAAGGTTATTGAAAAACGCTCTTGACCTTGATTATGGAGAATAAGAGTCTTTTATGCTCCAGTTTCCTGCTTATAGAAGGAGGTGGAGACGGTGGCGGATCAGCTCATATAGGAGGAGACATGTGCGAGTGTTAAAGAGGCTCCGGTGTCAGGATCGATCGGAGCACGTGTATCAGTTTGCTCAAAAACAAATAAATAATTATGAAAGAAAATATTTATCTCTGCACGCTCGCACAGGTAAATGTGCCAAAATGCTTCGGATTTAAGAGATGAAAACGCTATAAATAAAACCCTGCAAATTTAGATTTAATCAAAAGCTGTAACTGTCCGGGAGGGATATTATCGATTTATGAACACCCTGGAAGATTTGTTAATTTCAGTCCGATAATGTCAGAGTATCAACATTAAATGTGTCTAAGATCCAAAAGGATTTTTAATACCAGAAGAGGCTGCAGGATGACGCAAAGGGACAAAAACTATGCGTTTAAAAAGGTCTCTTTAAAGTTGATTTGAGCATCGTGGACATCATTTATTCTGAATGAATATTAAATAAGGAGGGCTTCAAAGCGACACTAAATCAGAAGAAATAAAGGTAAGAAAGTGAAACATCATCAAGGAACTTAATAACTCAGAGACGTGCACGAGCCCTGCAGAACAGGAACATGGCAGATTAAAGACAGACACAATATCTAAAGCCAGCATCAACTCACCGCTGTGCGCAATGAGTCCCCACAGGACGGTGACAGAAATAGTCATCTGTGTGTGTGTGTGTGTGTGTGTGTGTGTGTGTGTGTGTGTGTGTGTGTGTGTGTGTGTGTGTGTGTGTTTATGTCCAGCGGCGGGTTGTCTACGAGATCAGCCCCCGCGCAGTCTAAAAACAGCACAACAGCGCCATCATGTGTTTGAATCATCCAACTACACGAGCGCAGATGCGCCACCTGATGCAAGGTGACAGTCGGGAGCTGTTCTGATGTTCATGTGTCTCTGTGATGATACAACATGGCAGCACTCAGTTTCCCCTCCAGTCAATATGCGGTAAACATGCTGCTAGATATTATTTTCCAAATGTAAATGCTAGGCTTACTACTGTACTGCCAATAATAATAATAATTCACACAAAGCGCAGCGCTACTGCACTATTATATGTACATGCAATTACATAATATGCTGTACATCCAAACATTATAATAAATCAAAATACAGGCTGAGTCCAGAGTGGATGGTTCATTTTATTTCTGACATTCAATTTTTGTAAAATAACCAAGGCAATGCCAGGCATAAAGTCCAAAACCAACCGTGGGGCATTTTGACAGAACACAACCGGCATTCAGAGTCAGGTTTTACAGAGCAGGTCCTAAATGTGTTTGTGTGGAAAAACTCATCGGACAAAAGAAAAAAACTAAACAAAGACGTGGAGGGAGTCTCAGCGAGAGCAGCCCTGAACGTGACCGATGTGTGGCGTGGGACAGCAGTGCCGTGTCCTCTTCCACACTGCTCATTACAAACGCATTCAGAAAAGAAATAAGTGGTCAGAGGGCTTCTTGGCAGCTCGTGATTCCATCAGCATATTTGCTTACATTTTCAATGTTATACAGTGATGATTTTGCAAGGTATTATGACAAATTGAGTCTGGATTTCAGATGAGAGACTGACTTCAGGGAATTCAGCTTTCATATTGGCTGTAGGTATTCATATTCCTCCTGGAGGCAATATACTTTAATAGTGGTATTTAACTATTTCAGTACAAGAAAGTGCACAAACATTGGGACATTGAGGGAACATTGGCTTGTCTTTGTTATTTTACCAGCAAAGTCAATGAAGAGCAACAATAAAATTAAATTCGATGTTACCAGACATGTATAATGCATGGATTGATGGCATTTTTTTTTTTTTTTTACAATCCTAACACACACTAAAGCTCCTGACAGAAGGAGATGCAATGTAAAATTGATGTTGCTCAACGTGAGGACCAGCACTGACAGGTTCACGCACTTGTTTTGGCACAACAGCTCATGGACGAGTCACCTGAACGGCCCCTGATGCATTTTACATGAAGTCAATCTCGCGGCTGAAATCTCAGAGGCGCACTGAAATGCAAATAATGCATTTGAAGATTGAAAAGCCTCAAATATGTCATGTCCGTAAGTCTCCTGTAGTTATCAGATGAAGAGTTTATAGTCAAATATTAAATATTGAGTGTAGATAAAACATTTGATGTTAAACTGTCCCAGACAGTATGAAAAAAGGTGTCACAGTTCAGAGCCTGGAGAGTGACTGCAGCAACTGCAATTTCTCCAACATGGAGTATAAACAGAGCAAATACATCTGGAATCAACAGCTGGCAGGCTTCTCTGCCTCTTATTTATCATTAATACTGCAATGCACATTCACATACAGTTGCCCATGACAGTTATCACCTTGTGGAGCCGGTGACATTTTACTGTGCAGGTGATTTCTCTGCCTGACACAGTTCAAATGCTCCACGGTGTAAAACCGAGTGAGTATGAAGGGGATTAAAATGTTTGAAGAGCTTTATCTGAAACCAAAGATCTAAGGAATGGAGCTGATGACAACATGAGAAGTCGTTCAAGAAAACAGAAAGTCCTTATGTTCACCTTTCAGAGGAACATGTGCAAAATACATCAAACTCTACATTTCATCTCTTAAAAAAAAAATAAAATAAACACAAATAATTAAACAGCGTTGGCCAGGTTTGATCATACATGTGTTATGTATTCATTCTCAGGCCTGCAGCCAACGCTTTCCAATGTCAACAAGAAAGTCATTCATAGTAATAAGACCTTTAGTTATAGTAGTAGTAAGTAATACTGTTGAGGGTTAACTAGTGCGTCTCCTGTCCGTCTGCGCCATGCTGATCCCACTCCTAACAGTAGAGGGCACCAGAGTGATCACACCAGCCTGAGGACGCGTCATACAGACTGGAGAAGCAGTAACACTGGCTGGTCTCACAGATCTGAGGGCTTGGCTTCCCGAAAAGCTTCTTCGCCAAAAGTTTGTCTTTGCTCACTGAAGTGTTCAGGAAATCAAGCCCTGATCTTATTTATATATCAACACTCCTCTGCTTTAATATAGATGCCATACAGAGCAACATTTATATACATTACACACAAACAGATTGGGCTGTTTCCTCGTACACAAACACATCAGAGGGTATTTGGTTGCTGACAGCCATAGAATGGCTTTGGAGCGTTGCTAGTATAAATGACATTAGTGCAAATGCAACACAAAAAAAAAAAGAAAAAAAAAAGGCAGAAAAACATTGGTAGCAAGGTTGGAGCACACTGGGGGACAAACAAATAAATGTTATGGAAACAGTGGCAGCGTGCAAGCTCGACACATAAACGTGCATCAGGACTCAGCATTCTCAAGTTATTAAGTCTTTCAATTAAACCTTCAGAGTTTTCTACACACACCTCTTCCTCGTCCAGGCCCATATGCCCAAACATAGGCGTGGACTTAGAGTGTGTATGTGTGTGTGTGTGCGCACTAATATGTGTGTGTGTGTGGGGGGGGGGGGGGCAAAAAAAAAAAAGCTTTCTATCAATCGGCTCAGTTTGCTGGTTATAACATTTAATGGAGTGAAGTAACTGAGCAGCAGGAGGATAATGATGGTCTTAGAAAACACAGAGAGCTGTGATGTGATTGGTTTATAAGGATGTTGGATGGAGCCAGGTGATTGGCTCCTGCCATGAAAGACTCAACTATTGCTGGCTTGATGGCAAACTTGGGGTGGGTTCATTCAGTGTGAATCGGCGGAGCTCGGGAAGATGAGTGCGGACGAGCGTCGTGGATGAAGCCAACAACCACAAACTTTGGGCTCTGTGGGCTAATTTACACTCCGGATTCTCACCACGCTCAAGGTTATCTCCCTCCTCTCCTTTATTTTCAGTCCGTCTGCACTGCGTGCTGTCCAATAAAGCGGTAATGTAAAAATTATTTTAAAAATAACATCTCTTTGACAGGAATACAAAAGTTTGGCGATGAGGAGTAGAACTGTTTTTGCTGGGACCAGCCAAACAAGTCTGATTCAAATACTGAAGCAGTGTATTAGAGAAAGCTTGACACATGAATAATTATTCCATGTGAACACTTAACTAGACCACACCATGTATCCTCTTCTTAGCACCAGGCTTCGGGTCATGTGACAGGCTCAAGAAACAACATTCAGTCTCTGTTAACGCTTGGTGTATTCACTGATACACAGAACTACTGACATCCAACAGTGTAAACCAAAAATCGCATTCAAAACCGATGGAGAAATTTGTACTTCCTCAAACAGTGTCACTGTTTAAAATGCAACCGTCTGTCATCGCTGGTCTATCAAGGCTCTCCAAACCTCTGACCTATTCCTCCACAGATCATGGCACATACAGGACTACAGAGAAAACCCAAACACTATGACATGTGCAGCAATGAGAGTGAAGCTGCACGAGCAAAGGCAGGATGGGAGCAACCATCGCGTGAAATGTCTGAGAACGAAATGAGAAGGAAATAAGCTTGAGTCTAGAAATGCCACTATACTGTAGGTCCAATATCAATGTAAAAATATAGGAAAACAGCAAAAATTAGCGATGTGATAATTCAGTTTCATTCAGGATTTCACATTTCGTGGACATGATGTAGAACTACCAGTTATTTGTGAGATGAGAATACTGCTTTCCCCTTTTTGTGTTGAGAGAGAGAGAGAAAAAAAAAACACATGGAAAAAGTTATGCCCACCCCAATGAAATCATTGCTGGCATGAAAGTTAAACTCATCATGGGAACACATTTAGATGAACTGTTCCAAGACAATTGCCTAAAAAACATGGCCTCTTAATGCTGAGTGATGAACATCTGCTAAGAGATGGTTTTGCTTTTTTTTTTTCCTCTATTAATGGAAAAGGAGAGGTTTGCGGTTGAGTTTCTGACATGATGGGAAGTCAACCGCTGGACAAATACAATATAGGCTGAATATTGGCAGATGGAGTATTTAGATTGTGTGTTTATACGCGCATGCATGTATGCCATGTGTGTTACGATGGGGCTCAGAGGCTGCATGGAAGAGGCCTTTGTTCCTCAGAGGGGGAAGTGGGATGGTCAGGCTGTGATGATGGACTGGTAGATGACTTCCGTCTGACCAGTAGGAAGCCTGGATTGAGCTGAGAGGTGGGTTCAGCAGAGGTCATCTTTGTCTGGGCCTGTGACTGTGAGGATGAGTGATGAGAGTTGCAGGGGGTGGGGGGGATGCCCAAAGTGTCAGAAGAAGAGGAGGAGGAAGACGACGAAGGACGATCAGCGGGCGACTGGTTCCTAGATTCAGTCACAATTGGGGAAGAAGAGAAAGATGATGATGAAGTCTTCAGGTGCTGGGAAGCAGAGGGCACACCAGAGGAGACAGGTCCACTAACTCCCTCCTGCTCTCCTGTTCCCTCCTTCTTTCTGTCATCAGGAAGGGAACCATCTTGCTGTTTCTTACTGGCTGTGGCTTCGTTTTGCCCTGCAGGGACATCTTGGTTGGGGGCAGCGGTGGTTGGTGATTGGCTCTTGAGTTGCGAGTGACAGAGGGGGCATGTCTCCTGGACGTAAAGCCATTTCTTCAGACAGCCAGCGTGGAAGAAATGACTACACGGAGTGATCACGGCACTGTTCATGTCCTGGAGGGAATGAGGACAAAAACTCATGTGTATAAATCATGTTAGCCTACCTTAAACTTGAATAGTGAAATGAATTCTTGGCCACAGATTGACACGAACACACAGAACCAGCTCCTACCTGGTAGCAGATAGCACAGATGTCGTTGTACTGTTGCAGCTGCGTGTTGCTAGCTGTGGGGAGGCTTTTGATCTTGTTTACAGCATCTCTCCTGAGCAGGAAGCTCTGCCAGCCCAGCTGGGCTCTGAGCCAGACGTTATAGTAAGAGTGGACTAGGATGATGGTGCTGCCCATCACACTCCACTCCCCGAATACCGTCTCTGACACGCCGTAGCACACCACACACACCGCAACCTGGCAGAAGTGGAAATCAATGACACTGAGGCAGAGATACTTCAAAGCCAAAGCAGGATTGCATATCAACAATGGTGCTGCCTCACATGCAGACCTGCTGTATACTGTAAATGTGCCTGTGTGACACTCACCAGGAACTCCAGCAATCTGTACGTCCCATTGACACAGTAGATAACTTCATCCATGTTCTCTACTGGAGCCTTACGGAACTCCTCCACCATGAACAGAACGTAGATCAGCAGAGTGCCAAGGACCTGGAGGACATGGAGGAGAATGTCTTAGCGTTTTGACTTAATTCAGTTCAATAATTAATCACAACGAACACGTGCTTAACGATCCTCAGGGACTCTCAGCTGTGCGTGTGTGTGTGCTATCTGCTTGTGTGTTACCTGCAGGGAGGTGAGGATGGAGGAAGAGATGATGATGAGAAGCCAGAAGTCCATGTGGAAGAACTGGCAGATCATATAGGCCATGTAGGCTGGAAAGATCAGCAGGAACAGACACAGAGACACCGCTCTGAAGTGTTTCCACAAACTCCTACAAGGACAAACAGACGAGGGAGCAAAAGAGAAGAGGATCAGCTTCATCTGTGCCAGCATGGGTTTTTTTTTGCTTCAGCCACGGTACAGTTCTTGTTTTCCAAAGCAGTGGCTGCCTTTTGAGGCAACAATACAGAAATATGTCAACTATTTTTGATCTTTGACTTGTTGCCAGTGAGAGTTGAGCTTTTTTCTCATGAGAAATACATTTTTGATAAACACATCTCTCCATTTTTTTAAGACTGAGGATTAGAATCAGCTCAATACAACTACAATAAGACAAAAACTACACGTATGCTAAGTTTATCTTACTTGTCTCTGGATGCTCCCAGGGCCAGGACTATGGGGTCAGCTATCTCCAGCATGGACTGCAAGATGGAAGCAACAACAATGAAGAGGATGATGGAGAGAAGGAAGGCTCGGTGGATGACCTGAAGCTCGATGAGGCCAGTCTGGACAGCTAGGATCAGCAGGGTGATGCCTTCTGTCATCCCCCTGCACAGACAGACGGGAAACAAACATGTTAAGTGATCAGAAGTACAGCAACATATAGACAGACATCCTCAATGAACCCACACACACATACGTACACATGACTGACCTGTGCATGGTGTTGTCATTCATAAAGGCTCTGTAACCTTGAAGATAGAACTTGCAGAGTGTGAGAACTCCCAGAGCAATGAAGGAGACAGTAAAAACCAGACCCAGCAGGGAGTACGGTGTACTACAACATTCTGCAATACTGAGGAAAGGGAGGGAGGAGGGAGCATGGGAAAGGACGAGAAAGAAGGAGTATGGGATAGTTACAAGACAAGGCAAATAAACACGAAGTAGTACTAAATTGAACTGCTAGCCTACAATGTGATTGTGTTGCTCTTATATAATTATGTCCAGTTTCATTAAGACTGAAAATATACCCATGTTTTCTATATCCAAGTTATGTGCCACATACTGTATTTTGTATAAGATAGTTTAGTATGTGGTATTCATACATACAAGATTACTGCCACACAATATATATGAGTCATTAAATATACAGAACACACTCCAAAGAGTCTGTGATGTCCCACGCAGTCTGACCAGTGCTCTGGTCTTACCTGGTAAGAAAGAGGAAAAGGAGCCTCTCTCTTGAGGTAGGCTGGTCTCTGGTACTGAAGTAGGAGTAGATCTGCAAAGCAAACAGCAGCAGCCAGAAACACATGAAGAGAACCGGAAGGACCAACTGGTTCCACAGAGACATTCCCAAAGCTAGCAGCCCGTAAACTTCCACCACCTGGGGAAAAGAGAGTGAGAGAGAAAAAGAGAAAGAGAGAGCGAGCGAGAGAGAGAGAGAGAGGAGAGTAATGGGTAATTGGGGAAAAAGACAGAATGACATTAATATTACACATGAGGAAGTCTCTCAGGACCACTATAGCTGACATCCTGTTGTAAAAATTGAAAGAGCATGCAACATCGGGCCACGTAACCAGTTTATTACCTGAGCCAGCTCCCTGTAGGCAGTCTTGGCCAGGTTGTATGGTACCAACAAATTAGAAGCCAGGAAGTAAATGACCTCCAGGCCTGTGAAGATCATGGAGAACTTATTGATGAAGACAATGGTCTCCAGTGGGACCAGACACAGTCTGGCCACCAGAGGGAGGAGGTGAGCAGAGAAAAGCCAAATCCTCTTGGTCTGCATCACACAGGAACATAGCGTACACACCACCAGCTGACCTGAAAGAGGAGGACAGCAGATGAAGCCGAAAGAAGACACATACGCAAGCACAGATGTGCACATGTGCATGTGTGCACACTGATGCAAATGAGGTTTTAGAACAGCTTTTATTGATGTACTGTCCGTATATGTCTGTCTAGTTCAGAGCTCAAATAAAACAAACCGTGAAAATATTTACATCTGTCCCAAAGTGGTGACAATATGTCAGCTACGAAAGAAAAACATACATTCAATAAGAAAAATAAATAATTTGAGCCCACTTTCATATTTACGTAGTTGCTTTGATCTCTCTCCTTCCTCTACAGCAGTACATCTTTGTCACTGTAACCATGTTATTTTTGCTTTCTCAGGCTTTCACTGTGCAGTGAAATCAGCACTCAGTATGGTCTATTTATAGCACAGGAGACTCCACATTTACTCTCTAGTAAGATGAAACCACGTCCGACGGATGCAGTTCAACATGGATCAGCTTCCACAGTACGAAGGGTAGTATTAGTTTGTGATCAGTAAGATTATAGCCAGGCAATTTTTAGCAATACTCTATCAAACCCTGACAGATGCTGATGTTTTTCTTCCACCCACTCAACAGAAAGACTGCGGCACAGACAAGTTACAGAGCTGCAACTCTGGTAAGAGTTCAGTGCCTTCCTTAAGGAGGATGGAGAGACTTCAGTTGAAATTTAGTCTCTTCAGCCATTCTTTGTCCATTCCTTTCTAGACTTTCCACATGCATGGGCAACCGTGAAGGGGAGGTGAAGACAGAGATCAAACTGAAATAGGGGAAGAGTATCCTGTGAGCTCAGAAAGGAGCTGCTGACCTGCATCCACCTGCTCATGTCTGGGTTTATTCATAATCCATTCCTGCCTCACCATGTATACCGTGCAAGTGTGTCTTCATGCATTTATGTGTAATATTATACCTATGAGCGCAGTGGTGAATCTGTTCATGGACAGAGGTTCCAAATAGACAGGTCCTTCATGGCCGGACTCCAGTTCACTGCGGACATAATCCCTGAGAAAGAGAGGTCAAAATGCTCAATATGCAGGGCAGTCTATTGTGACTTATTGTATACCACTGAGCTACAGATTAACACAAGGATTTCTAGCCCTTCATCTGACCCAGCATAAGGAAAACTCACACCAGCTATTGATATATATTTTGTCTGTAAATGCCTTGAAAAAGAGACAGTCCATTACACTACACCAGGCATGTCAAACCTATTCCACAAAGGGCTGTGTGACTGCAGGTTTTTCCTCCAACCAATCAAAAGCACGCAGTCTGACCAATCAGCTGTCTGAAGACTGAGATCAGCTGATGAAATGAGTCAAGTCTGGTGTGCTGCTGCTTGGTTGGAAAGAAAACCTTCAGCCACTCGGCCCTTTGTGGAATAGGTTTGACATAAGTGCACTACACGGTAAATGATCCCTAAAGGCTTTGGTGTCAATCTAATGATGACAACAAGCCACTACAACTGACAGCACGGCTTAAATGAATTCGGTCTGTCTGGCAGAACATAACAACTCTTACTTGAAAGGTCCATGTTGCAAGTCATCAGATCATCCTCAGATTCAGAGATAACATGGTGTGTGTGTCTGTGTGTACCTTGAAACTTGGTGACCAGCAAACAGCAGCAGGGCCGTGAGGACATACAGGTAGAGTTTAACCAGGTGCTGACGAGGCAGAGTCAGGAGCACCAAGCTCAGGATGTAACCTGTGAGGCGGTCACACATGCAGACAGACACACGCACACACAGACACAGAACCAGTAGAGACAATCAACAAAAACAGCATCAAGTAAAAAGTAATAACACATTCATTATAAAAGTATCTCTATTGCTCCCTGTGTGTAGACCACACTGTGTTTTCATCTGTGCTTTTGTTTGTGATATACTTGCTGTGTATATGTGTGTGCGTGTGACAGATGTTTCTTATGTAATTGCAGGGAGCTATTTTTGACAGTCAAACAAACAGTCACTGCTGCCAATAGGCTTAGCATACAGTCCACTACCTAAAACACTGCAAAAAAATAAAAACATAAAATAACCTCCTCTGCGCATAGCAACAGTTACTTCGGCTTTACTGCCTCTCTCTCCTTTTATTCTGTCTGTCCACCCACAGCGCTCATCAGCACATACCAAGCCTATTGGCTCATTAACCGACCGCAGCCAAGTCTGGAGGCACACACTCACAAACAGAGACATATTAAACACACAGAAAACTCAATGCTGTGCTTGTCTGTGATTTTAGCTAGCTGTTTTCTTTGAGCTAGCTCAAGGTTAGGATTAGGGTTAGGGTTAGGGGGTTCGGACTCTACTGTGTCAACTTCAACCTTACATCACTGCTACTGTCATTCAATACTCGTGTGTCACTGAAATACAGCTGACCGGCTGCCTGTGTAGCAGAGACCTTTTGTAAATGAATAACACTCTTTAAAAAGGATGTGTCATTACTTGGATCACATGGTTAACAGCAGCTGAGAACGACTCACAATACGCTTGTAAAAATCTCAGCAACATTTAAGTAGAAAACACACAACTGCCAACCTTCCAATTAAAGTCCAATCCTGGGAAACAGCCAGGAAGAGTGTTTATAAAATCATGTTTCGCCACACTGGAGGAACACTGTCGAGTTCCTCACTTCTCTGTTTTCACCACTGAGGTTATGTTTTTGACTGTCAGCAGAATGTCAATCAGTTATGTATTTCTGTGAAATCTGGTGGATGAATGCACTGTGCCACAAGGAAGAACTGTGGTGGTGAACCAGAATTGAACTGCTATATTAAAATATGCGTATTTTAGGTTAACTGTACTGCTAATGGATACAGGCTTAATTCCAGTTACTAGAGAGGGATCCACTTTTTTTTTTTAGTTTTTAATTATTATTATTTGAAGTATTGATGTCATGGTTATATCACGTTCCAGGTCACGTGAGATTGGAGTAAACGACACAGCACTTCTTATTAAAAGAGCAAAAACTATACAAAATGCATTAAATTGAAATTAATTCCAAAGCAATTTATTTGAACTGTGATCCAAGTCTGCAAAATGGATTGGTACATTGATCGGTGAAGTCAGTCCGATATCCGGTGAGTGCATTACATCAGTATCAGCGCCCAATAATGATACTGAATCGGATCTTCCCAATTCCACCTGTTATTATTTCAGAAATCAGCTTCCCTTGCTTTGGCTATTGTAGGTTGGTGGGAAACCAGTTAAGGATCATGCCCTAGTCACTGTACTAGCAAAGAGGAAAACTCGTTTCAGACAGCATCCCTCTTTTATTTTACCATCAGGTAAACCTCCTCTTGTCATCATACCAAACAACCCCTCCTGACTGTCCTGAAATCACTTCAAAGCACAGCCACATGGCTTACTGCCTACCACCACATGTGAGCATTTTGAAAGTGACAGAGTTGGGTACAGTGGCCGACGTTGCTGAATGGAAAATAAAAGAGAAGAAAATCAGCATATCCAACCAAGAGCTATAAAATCGTGACTTCATCTACTGATAAAGCCAGTGAAACAGGAGGCACTTTAGCTGATAGTCTGGTCAATTAGTCCAAACAAAAACACCTACTGCAGGTTAGGATTTTTTAATTGACACGCCAGTAGCATTAGCTCTTTATACGTGTGTTAAATTATCAAATGTGTAAAATGATGTAGCGCAGACAGTGTAAGGCGTTTGTATAATTTGCATAATGCATGTGCTTTACGCTAATTCTCTTCGAAGTGTTAATACAGGAGTAATGCATTCATACTTTAACAGCCCGTGTGTGTGTATGTGTGTGTGTGTGTGTGTGTGTGCGCGTGTGTGTAACAGACACCAACACTGACCTACGTAATGCAGGTAGAGTGCCAGGTATTTGTACTGAAACAGGGGGTTGTTGGAGAGGCTGGAGCGCTGGATCTTCTGGAAGAAGGAGCTGACGTCCCAGCGGTACAGGACATCCAGCAGCATGATGCTGGGAACACGTAGACCCACATTGAGCACCGCCTCAACACGGTCCTTCACTGCCATGGCCTCAGCTTAACCTCTGATCGGCAGGCAGAACTGACCACTAAGACGGGATGTTAACGGTGGGTACACTGTAGTGACAGAGAGACAATGAGCAAAAAGAAGATGGAAATTAAATAGGATGCAGGGGAGAGAGGAAGCAGTTACACAGGATGAGGGCAATAATGAGGGAAAAGATGAAATCAAACCAGCAGCAAAGGAGGAGGGATGGGGTGGGGAGTGAAGGGAGGTCATAGGGAGGTAGAGAGTCAGATTAAGAAACCAATTTCACATGAAACAAGATCACAATAAGCAAATTTCCTTTATCATCCAGGTCACAGTGACAGTTTCATGTAAAATATATCAACCGTTAACTATTCCATGATCCATTTTTTTCTTATAGTAGTAAAATTCTATTGTGGCTGGCAGTACAGATAAACTATGCAGCAGCAGCCAACATTTTCCTGCATTTTGGTGGGTGGTGTTAAATGCCCCATTATAACAATTATTATGCATAACATCTCATGGGCCTATTCATATTTGAAGCTGAAGCAAAACAAATGTGTATATCTACTTGCAGAATAACTGAAAAATAACACTATAACTTAAACATATTACACCTATTTGGCAGACGTCTTAAATATTTAATGAAGGCATTGATGAAATGTTGGCACACAGGCTGTTTTACTTGCACTACAGGCTTTAAAACTAACATCCCTCCATCTATATTATCAAAATACTGAAACACCAATGTAAGAAGAAACTCAAGTATTGCACATGACTGGGAAACACTCAGCATTTTCTCACCAAAACGACTGAAACCAATCTATTCATGTCCAATGTAATGATGAAGACTCATCTCGATAGTAAAGCTAACTAGCTTAATATTAAAAGCTATGCAGATTATGAGCTGTAACACTTTCTGTTTTGAAATACATTTTCTCTTCATCAGTGAATAGTTAATGGTGTTGAGAGTAGAGAATTATTATCATTCACAACAAGCCTATTCACATTTACAAGCTTAAACGTATCATTCATGGTGATGTTAATGGCTGGAGAATGTGTTGAGCTGCTCAGTGCGCCCATTGTAGTTTGTGTGTTTGTGCAGGGAGGACCAGTCAGGCGGGGCAGTCAACAGAAACGAACACTGCTGCCAGATACAACTCATTTTGTTTGTTGACTGCCTTCCTTCCCTCACTTGTGAGTGTCATGTTCCTCCCTGCTGCTCGTTCAGGAATGCAAGAAACACAATCATGGGAAAAGAGCGAGTCTGGAATAAGATGTAACTGCAGATACCACAGGAATACTGCAAGGTTGTTCCAGTTCCAAAAGCGGCTACCCGAACTGCTTCACCCACAGTTATGATTTACATAGTTAAACAGTCACTGATCAATCTAGACTTGAGTGCATGCAAAGGAATCCGGGCCTTTCTGTTTGCTTAACGTGAGCACTGCACAAGCTACTGTGAAAATAATGTGGTACCACTTTCAGGTGTTTTAATGCAGGTGTGACTCAGCGACAGAATGAAAAATTAGGCACACTTGCTAAATTTGCTTATTCACATATACGCTTCCTCAGTTTTTCCACACACTGTTCTGCTTATATTGGTGTGTTTGTTTCCTTTTTCACAACACATTGTTGCGGTAGTCGAAGTCTGTTGACATTTTCTATCACAGTATTGAGTTTTCTGATCACAATGTTAATGTAAGTGCAAGTTCATAATATTAATTCAGAAAACATTTAGTGACACATAGTGCTCATCATATTTATGCAAAAATCTTGTAAATCCAATATTGCATAAATCTGTCCTGTGGACTGATTTGCAACACTGCCCTGTCGCAACAGCCTAACACAGTCAGAGATATTGAAATGGTATACACCTTGGTATGTAAGAGGTATGGCAAAATCTCTGATGGCTAAGATTTCTGTCATTTCGCACAGCATAGTCATCACCTTAATGATTACATTCACCTTAACGCCTGGCACTGTGCAATACACTTTTTCAACTTGGAATTACACTAATTTTACACATCTTACTGTAATATGCACACATATACAATATGTACCCACGTTTGACTAAACTTAATGATAGATATTCTAATACTAAAAGAGTTCATTTCAAACTTTATTACAGTTGCTGCTGCAACACAAAATGACCCATCAATCAAATCAAAAGACAACTGAATCAAAGCAGTTTCACCTAATTCATCAAATTGCTAATCAGTAGAAGTGATTCAATCTTCATGCCAGGAAACGCCTTGTATAATCAATGTGTCTCGATCTATTTAACCCTTACAGTGAAAACCTTTCATGATGACCGACAGTTACTTCAAGGCGAGCTGAGTCTAGTGTTGCTGACAGGATAAGTGACCCTGCTGCAGTTTCCGTGTTAAAACAGTTCATGACAAACGTGCTTTGTGCGCTTTTTAAGACTTTAGGACCAACAATAAATCAGTCATGGCTAATCAGGCTCTGGAAACGGAAACACGAGGGCCAAACATACGAGCTGCTACAGTCCTGTGTGTTTACAAACCTGACATGACGGTACCATAAAACGGCCACACGTGAGTCCTGTTTACAGTCCATTTCACGGAAAACTCACTCTTCTCTGCTACTTTCTAAATAAAAACGGATTGAATCTATTCTTAGATGTTCAAAAGCAGAATAAAGTTCGATCACTCCGTCTGATGTGGCACTTAAAAGACGTTTCCGATCTCTTTATAACGCCAGAGACTACTTCAAAGTTGCCAATAGCAGAGTTTCCATCCATTAATAACGTCCCGGCAGCCCGGAAGAGAACTTACTAACTTACATAACTCTGAATTCACCACGACTATCACTGGCCAAAGACAGATCACTTCGCAGAATACGAGCTTATATAACGCGGTCGTCTACCACTGTATTTTTATCTGTCGTAATCCATTAACAGCTCCGGGGCATGGTGTGGTCGGACTTAGTCTAAATGGATGTATTTATACCATTACTCGCTTAACTGACACACCGGCACTACAAACGTTATGGATGAGTGAGTGCTGCATCGATTGTGGTACGCCATGAACTCTAGTAACCCCTCTGTCTCGACGGAAGAAAGAATCTCTTAGCTGCGCCGCAAAATACTGCAACATTCTGCTAACTATACTGTTTTATTTGTTGCAGCACAGGGCCGACAAACCGACTGAGCGGCTTAAGTTTCTCCAAAAGTGATATGTCAAGTTGGTAACACAACGTTAGCTGTAAGAGTGTAACGTTACGTGCTGAGTAGAGATGATGAGCTGCATCGAGCAGGGAGCAGGCACGGTGCCAACAATTCCGGCTAATAGTCAGCTAGCATCGCTGACAGTTAGCTACTGTCAACAACCGAGCTCTCTACAACACAACAGGGTATAAAAACATACCCGGGGCCTTAGCTTGGTTCTAATGCTCCCACTCTAGGCACCAGCGACCACACATGCTCGCTTAGAGGCAGTCAGTGTTAGCTTTAACCATCTAAACATTAGCACAAATGGTGCCCCTAGCTAGTAAGTCTAACTGTAGCCTAGCTAGCAACCAAACTGGTAGACATCCCAAGCTAGCTGTGGCTCTCAGCCAACACTAATGAAAAAATAAGCGAACTTACATTTGAAGGACGATGTTCGCAATATGTACAACGGTTTCGGGGTGTTTTTCGGGTCGGATATCGACCATTTTAACTCGGCACCGCCCGAGTTAACGGTCCTCTCGATGGAAGTGCCTCACACTCAAAGGATGCGGCCGATCCGCTCATCTCATCTAGCAGCCATTACCCGAAAGTACCGAGGAGGCTGTATTAAGCATGCGCAATACAGTCTGTCCCAATAAATCTTTTGGTCTCCTAGTTGTTACACAAATACAATAGAGTGAACCTAGTTTGTTAATCTGATATACTTTTATCTTTGTGGGAAATTACTGTCTTCACTATACCAGAATATTTTGCTAGTTTTCACTTCTGTGAATTGTGAATGCGATCAGGTTTACAGTTGGGACGGAGGGTGGAAGTCAGTCACTATGCTGTGGCGTTACTACATATGTCCAAGACAAGGGATATTGTCATATTTCCACTGTTTCGTTAATATTGTGAATGTATTATTTACTGCATGTAATGTAAGTATAACTTTCACCAGGATAGTGCACTCAGTATGAAAGCAACTCTCCAGGGACTTCAAACAATAAAACAATTAAAAACTTACCAAACATCAGTAACAGTGCACAGTCTGGCAAGTGTACCGGCGCCCTGATGTGTAATTCGCTGATACACATCAATGGACACCAATTTGGATACCAAGTACATTTCCTGTAAAAATTCTCCTGTAAAAGAGTCAATGAAAAGTTTGCATTATCTGCCCTGAATTTCCCGATTGAGGTATAGGCTACAGGATCAATATGCTGGTGGACAGTGCAAACACATTTTGATCTATCACAGAACATTTTTAACGCATAAATATGCCACACTTAGCCTCATGTTCATTTTAGTGGTCTAAAACTTTTCCTTTCTTTTCCGCGTTGTCTTTGCTAGGTGGCAAAGGTTACGATCAATTATCAAACGGTTTTATGCTAATCTATTAAGATATGGTCACTATGGTAACGAAGCTTTTTCCCCCACGTCACTACCGGCAGGATTCAGAATGCCAGGAAGAACAGAGTGTGCGCCTGTCGATGAATGAACCAAACGGCAAACTTCATTCATTCATTCAACTTCTCGACGAAATTTGACTGTTCGACAAGCATTACATCTTAGCTTGCTCTGCCAGGTGAGGATACTCAAACCGTGTAGCTTCGTCAGCTAATGTTAGCTAGTTGGCTGTGGTTGCCTCGCGTGTTTACATTGTTGCTAGTCAGTGTTAGCCATCTCATGCTAAAAATATCAACATCAGGGACTGTCAGTGTCTGCTCTGATTAGATGGCATTTGGCCGTTGTGGCTTCAGTTAACCAGCCAAAACAACACATGTTTACCAATGATGATATCATGTTTTGCTCAGTGTGTTTCATTGTTAGCTACTTTCTATGTTTTGCTCAAGCTACAGCCAGTTACAGTGTCACATCCTGACACGTCTTGTTACTTTGCTTATTCCCCTCTGTCTGCAAGGTGTATGTGTGCATGTTTGTCTCCGTAGCTGGAAATATTTACTTGAAAGTGTGTGCACTCGTCTGTGCGCGTGCATACCTAACTCCAGCTGCACCCCAGTGTGTGTGTATGTGTGTGAAGAGCTCGTGTGTGCCATGTCAGTGTCAGTGATCATAAAGTGGGGAGGTCAGGAGTACTCCATCAGTTCTCTGTCTGAGGAGGACACAGTGATGGACCTGAAACAGTCCATTAAGACCTTGACTGGGGTGCTGCCAGAGAGACAGAAACTACTGGGACTCAAGGTCAAAGGTGAGAGGGTGTCAGTGATCACAAGTGCGCTTTACCTGACCCAGTGTTAACAGTGCCACATGATATCCAAACCAAGTGGACAAGATACAAGGACTTAATTTCCCTTTGCACCTTTGCATTACTGTTAACAAGTCATATGAGACTTCTCTCCTGTATGACACAAACACAAACCCACGCCTGCATTTCTCCAGGCTTTGGCTATGCTAATCCACATCCATAATTAGCTGATGTTTTTTTGTACAACCATCTCCATTTCTCAGCCTGTTATCTGCATAAGTGTCAGTTTTCTCCACCTGTCTGTACTCTATAAATCATCTTTTCTTTTTTCTTTTTTTAGGTTTTTAACTAAATGAATCTCCCTCCTCTCCTACCACCCCTTCCCTCTTCTCATTCCTTCGCTCAGGCAAACCTGCAGAGGATGAGGTGAAGCTAGGCTCTCTGAAGCTGAAGCCTAACACTAAGATCATGATGATGGGTACCAGAGAGGAGAGCCTGGTAGGTGACGGGGTGACGGAGAAATTAACTCACTCCAAAGATGTCTGTTTGGGACTCTAACTAAAGGACTATGCATAAATTAACTGGCTATGTGCCTGAATGACTTATATCTAGTTTTACCAGACGTGATAATGATAGTGACTTAAAAAGTCATATGATAGGCATGTTCTCTTACTTATTATACTTATTACTTACTTATTAGACTTTGAGTCGCTAACTGGCTTTGATTAGCTCCTCAGTTGTGGTTGGTTAGGTGATGAACCTGGTAGCTGTTGACTACAGTGTTGTCAGTTTGTGGGTTCACATGTTGCCTAACTAGACTTAGTTTCTATGTTGTGTTAAAAGTTCCCCTTGGCTGTTTGGTAAATTTTAAAGTGTGTTTCTTTTGTTTTGTGAAGGAAGAGGTTTTAGCCCCTCCCCCAGAGAATGATGATGTGGTCAATGACTTTGACATCGAGGAGGAAGTCATTGAAGTAGAGAACAGGTTAGAAGTTTTTGTCATTTTTATGTGTCTGTGCATGTATAGAAGCAATATGAAATGTGTGAGAGGGCGTGGGGAAATATATATCTGTGTGTGAGAGAGAAAAAATTATTGGTCTGTGTCTCTAGAGAGGAAAACCTTGCTAAAATAGCACGCAGAGTGAAAGACTACAAGGTGGAGGAGCTGAACCCTCCCAGAGAAGGAAAGAGGCTTCTGGTACTGGATGTGGACTATACGCTGTTCGGTAAGTTACAGTGACGCAGACATTTGGCTCTTTAAGAACAAGACTGGGAAACCCTGGACTGTATGGCTTGTTAAATCATAGCATGCTAAAAGTAAGCACTGTGGGTTAACTCTAACTGTACATTACTGCACACTCCATCTCCACTTTTTCTCTTCTTCATGTGCGCACATATAGGGGTTATGGAAGTCAGTAGAAAAGGGTGTTCTGCAAAATATAAATCACTATTTGTTAGGCTATCACTAAAATGCAAAAACTTCTGCTGATGCATTACTGTCTGTATGCTATTTTTGTTTAGATCACAAGTCGTGTGCAGAAACGGGTCAAGAGCTGATGAGACCATACCTTCATGAGTTTCTGACATCAGCCTACGAGGACTATGACATTGTCATCTGGTGTATGTAGCTTCTCTTCTCTTCTCTTCTCTTCTCTTCTCTTCTCTTCTCTTCTCTTCTCTTCTCTTCTCTTCTCTTCTCTTCTCTTCTCAACGTCTAAATTGTACTAAATTGCACGCATTACTGTAGATAAGTAGGAGAATGTAGTTGTTAAGATACAGTATTTATGACTGCAGTTCTTTGAAAATGCAGCATTTACTGAACAACATTTCTTTTATTAGACAGCTTGTAGTGTACAGTGTTTTTTCTTTTTTTTTTACAGGTACTAAGTCCATGCATTAACGTCATTATTGTTTGTTTGAATGTTAATTTCCTCTGTGTGTTTGTGCCCAGCAGTCTCTGCTTGGGGAATATACATATGACACATGTGCTTTCTCTCCTTAGCTGCTACAAGTATGAAGTGGATTGATGCCAAAATGAAAGTAAGTGTTCCTCTTGTTGTGTTTGTGTTGTTCACAGAGTTGCGTGTACTGCACTGTACCCCTTTCTTGCCAAAAGGTGGCAGTGTTAATCAATTCTACCTACAGGATATAGTTTCAGAGGGGAACAGAAGATAACACTACTGGCTCTGTATGTGTTTGTGTGTGTGTGTGTGTGTGTGTGTGTAGGAGCTGGGAGTGACAGACAACCCTAACTACAAGATTACGTTCATGTTGGACAGTGCAGCAATGATCACGGTACACACCCCTAAGAGAGGGGTTGTGGAGGTTGGTACACACACGGCTGTTCATAAATTAAAATATTGGCCTGTTTCACTTCACTCATGCATGCATTACTCATGTTACTGATGTGAACATCTTTCACCGCAGAAGGAAGGATATGTATTCAGATTTAGTTGTTTGGTGTGCCAGGTGAAACCCCTTGGTGTGATATGGGGGAAGTACGGAGAATTTTACAACAAGAGGAACACCATAATGTTTGACGACATCGGACGAAACTTTCTCATGAACCCACAGAACGGACTAAAGGTATGCAGCCAGCATCTCTGTCATTGTTTTGACCCTCCTCTCTTCGCTGAAACTTATTTTACGTGTGTATATGTGTTAGATTCGACCCTTCATGAAGGCCCATCTTAACAGGGAGAAGGACAGAGAGTTGTATAAACTCGCTCAGTACCTCAAAGAAATCGCCAAGCTTGACGACTTCAGTGGACTCAACCACAAACACTGGGAAAGGTAGGCAGACATATGCTAAACAGTAATAAGGACAATTGCATGTTAGTAATGACATGGTGCATGCTTGTAGCGCATGTTAGAACTTCCACATACAAGAAAATGATAAAGAAAACTAATTAGCCAACATATGCAAAAATGCCTGCATAACATACACTCACATTGTTTGAAATCAATATGACTTCTCTGAACTATGAAATGTGTGTCTAGGTATCTATCTAAGAGGCAGCACCACTGAGGAGGGACCACATCCTCGGCCAAGACTCGGGCTGGATGCTACCATCCCATCATCCAGTTCTTACACACGCACACACAGACTTGGCTATTACAGATCCTTCATTTCAAACCTTATGACAGAACCCACACTAACCCTCCAGCTTCCAGCACTCAAAAGCTCAGGACTGAGATGGGCTTCCCCGTTTCTATATTTGCATGTTCTCTGTCTCTCCCCAATCTCAACTTTAAAAAAAAAAAATTATTTTTTTTTTTTCAAATATTGTTTGCATTTTTTTACAATGATAACAGTTACTACCAGTCCGCGTGGCAATGGTAAAATCCACCTGTAGCGGTTAAAAAAAAGCACTCATAGGTCTGAGGCCGCATGCCACTTTTACATATCTACTTCACCACTAAAAAGCAGACGTACTTTGCTTTCATTGTCAAGCTATACCAAACCATGACGAAATAGATACAAAAATAATTTCATCATGGTTCAGGTCAATACGCGGCGTCCACCACCTCTCTCATTTGACATCATCAAAAAAATAATTAGAAAGAGCAAATTATATAAGAATTACATAATAAGAATAAGAATTAAAGTGAAAAACTGGAATGAACAGATTTTGTTGAGAGAAGTGGTCAAAATTAAAGAGAAATCTAAGTCCTTCAGCACCAAACTGACACCCGCAACCCTCATTATTTGATAATAATATGCAAGAATCGTCAAAGCTACTGTCACATTAAAAGCTGTCGAGCTCCAGACTGGTTGTAGTGAAAATACTTTCATCGTAGCAATTGACTGTCGTGTGCATGTTTTGATGGAAAACCTGTTACTTGTATGCAGGGGACATTAGACGCAGACCTGCGGGTTGGAGGATGTCGTACGTGTATACTGTGTAAAATGTCTGAAAATGGTCAAAAACATTGATCAGTGTTCCCCAAAGCCCAAGATGACGTCCTCAAATGTCCTGTTTTGTCTACAACCCAAATATATTCAGTCGAATGGCATTTAAGAAGCTGGAATCAGAGAATTTTGACTTTTTTTTTGTCTTAAAACTATCTCTCAAACTGATTAATCAATTATCGAAGTAGTTGATTAATTTAATTGTTGACAACGAATCGGTTAATCGTTGCTGCTCTACTTTCGTCGTCACAGCCAGCTCTGTCGCACCGCTGGACGCACACACTCAGATACATGCAGAGGATCAATTCTTTTGTTTTTCGTCCCAGAATTCAGTCTGTGTTTCGTTCCGAGCCTTTGGTGAACTGTTTTGGTAAATCGAAACGTTAATGAACAAAGAGAGGATGAGGGATGGTGATGGGAAACTGACAGCAAAAAAAAAAACTTGCTTTTTATGTGTGTTTTTTTCTTTTTTTTTGGAATATCTTTTCCATTAATGAAATTAATGTGTCGGCACTTATTTTCAGTGTTTATTTTAAGTTATGGATGAAGAGGGGCAAGTGTTGAGGGAAGGTGTTTCCCCCACCTCATGAAAAAGAAGCACCTGAAGCTCTTGGAAACATCAGGGATGTGATTTTTTTTTTTTTTTTGTAAATTCAGTCAGGATTACAGCTCTCTTGAATACTCAACTCCTTTTCATTTCTTGAGGTCTGCCTTTTTGTGTTTTCCTCCTCACATCCCTGACGTCCTGGCTGTAGATATGACAATAAACCTTTTTTTTGTACTGAAACTGGCTGCATTGTTCACTGTTCTTTGCTTCTTTTAAAACGAGTCGTCACAGACATCTTTTACAGTGTGGAAACAGTTAATCATAAGTCATCAAAATGCCAAAAGCTTCAGTAAATGAACATAAAAATCAATTTATTAGGAAATATTTTGGCAACAGTTCTGCAAGGATAGTTATAAATAAGAATTACATTGGGCATAAAGAGTATTGGAAGTAATTGGTTTCAATCATAAATAAATGTTTCTGTAGTTCCAAAGAGACAAATGAGTAATCAATAAATACTGTACAGGAATACATTTGCTCCACTTTTTGTGCATTGTTTAAAAAGTCAAAATACAGGAGTAACAAAAGTGCTTCCTTCCATTCATGTGTTCTTTGTTCCTTTCTGGCCGCCATCCAGCGAAAGAAGTTAGCAGCTCACGTGATTTTTGTTCACTCTGGAGACAGAACAGGTTAGAATGAGTCAGTATGGATCAGACCAGCGTTGGTGGCATGACTTGGTATCATCTGGAAAATTCATAAATGCTCACACAAGTAACATCTTTGGTAGCAAACCCAGTCAAAACAGTTCTTACTCCCAATGGCCAAGTGATATACTTACATGCAGTGGCTCCAGGGGCTGAACGGCCCGCTGGTGTGTTTGTCCTGAGCTCGCACGCAGAAGACATACTTCTTGGTTTTGACGCTGACCTCAAACTTAGCTTCTTCAGTGGTGGTGTGCTGCACAACAGAAGAGGTGGCATATTTAAGACAAAGAAATGTGGTTCAAGTGGAAGTCAGCAAATGCATTTTTACAGTAGCCAACTGGAATCTGATCTCCATCATGCTTGTGCTGATTACCATTATGTGCTCCTCACTGTGACAGGAATCTCCGTGGTGGACCACCTTGACCTGGAACTGCAGGCCAAAGAAGGTGCAGGGTTCCTCCCAGGAGTCAGGGTAGCTCCAGCTGAACACCTTTCCATCACCGCTGTGCAGGTTAGGGAGTTTTGCCGGCCTCACTAAATAGGGTGAGGAAGGGGAGGAATGAGGTGGAGGAGGGTGAAAAGGGGAGGGAAACAGTAAAGTGAGGAGGATGTGGCAGGCAGACAGAGGGGGGAAAATGATGGATGGATGGATGGAAATACTAGAATATGTTTGTCACAGCCATTAAAATACAATCACTTACCGATCTCTCTCAGGTAGAAAGCCTTTGTGTAGGCCTCGAGGCGAGAGTAGCTGTGGATGTAAACGGTGAGGAAGATGTGGTGCTGTTCCTCTTTGTAAGGGCAGTTGGCATCCTGGCAGTGAACCCCTGATCCATCAGCATCCAGCTCACAGGGAATCTTTTCCAAAAAACTAAATTAAGGACAAACTGGTTGGTACGAATACTGTCGAGAACAGGATACACGATCTATGAGTAGGATGAGAGGTTTTCTCCTCACCGTTCTGCCTTCACCAGGATCACAGCAGCGTTGGGTCTGGACGTTGTTCTTGTCCAGGTGCAGTGGAAGGAGCCTTTATAGTTAGGTGCTGAACAGTGGATGTGACCTGGAGGAGCAGAAACACTGTGAGCACTCTGCCCCTGTTTGTGTTTAAGTTCTCACTTTCATTTGTGTTTCAGAGCACTTTCTTTTCAAGGTTGCAGCGTTTAAACATTAATAAAACATTGCAAGGTTGATTTCAGGATGTTAATATAATTACTGTAAGCAAGCCAGAAAACTGAGGAGAAAACTGCCAGCTTCACACCAGCCTGTTCACTATATTTAACATTTTATTCCATCAAATCAGGCGCAGAACAACATTGCCTTATGGCACAAAACCAGAGAGAG
Source organism: Chaetodon trifascialis (assembly GCF_039877785.1). Classification (NCBI taxonomy): domain Eukaryota; kingdom Metazoa; phylum Chordata; class Actinopteri; order Chaetodontiformes; family Chaetodontidae; genus Chaetodon; species Chaetodon trifascialis. Next base: position 9,972,241 of record NC_092071.1, on the reverse strand, counting down.
GATGAAGTTTTTTCAGTACAAACAGAGCTAAATCTCTCAGAGCTTTCATAGGATTTTGCAAAAATGTTTAATTTCTTCAGTAAAGCTAAAAGGAAAAGACTTTGATCTAAGAAATGAAATACTTTTGGGGACTAGAAACAGGTTTGGTGTCTTTTTTGAGAACCACCTGCACTAACAACATGATGACGGGTGTGACATAAAGCATGCACAATGTGTCAACCACAAACCACACCAAGCTTGTTTGTGCTACAGCACATACAACAAAGTCTCAGCATGAATTTAACAACGACTCTCTGCTGCCTTTGCTTCCTTTTCATTTTTAATGTTGTCTTTGTATCTTCTTCCTGTCCAATAGCGTCCTCCCCTCCCATCACCACACTACCTCCGATCCTCCTTTCATCCAATTTCTTTTTGCTCCACCATTCATCTTATCTTCTGAACATTGTCTGCTTCTGGGCCACAGCCCTCTACCCCTCCCCGCCTTATCTTCCTCTCTGACCATCTTTCTTATCTCGTCCATTCAGTGACATCTATCCTCCAGTCTCTTCCAGTGATTTAACTCTCACCAGGTCCAATAACACAGCAAATCTTTCTCTTTCTCTTTGTCTTTTCTCCCAACGTGCACTTCTTTGTTCTGCCCCTCCCTCCTCGCCCCCTCCATCTTTCTTATCTTACCTTCTTCAGGGGATTTTTCCTCCAGTATGACAGTCCTGTTGTCTGGATCTAGCTGGATCAGGATCACAGTGTGGTTAAGGTATTCTCCGTCTGGGCCCAAGTGACAGGTGTAGTTTCCTCCATCCATCTCCTCCACCAGGACCTTAACCTGGTTCCCCTGCAGAGCTGGCTTAAGATCCATGCCTGAGGCAAGGACACAAGTCAGTGTAACAACGCTGTCGATGCTTCAAAATGTCGTAAAAACAGAGAAAATGTGTCACCTGAAGAAAAGTTTAGCTTTTTGCACAAAGTGTAATCTGTATGTCAGGATTTATTAGTATCCTATTATACTGTGTTGGCACAAATACTATTAGATACTATTAGTGGCTGCAGAAATAACATCAGTAGTATTAGTAACAGGTGTATTACCGTTTTTCTTCCAAAACACAGGCTGGTTTTCATAAGCTTCTCCACAGGTCAGAGGAACATACATCCTGGTGCCTACACCATAAGGCACCCGTAGGACCACAACTAGTAGACGAGACACACAGAGACCGGCTTTGATCAACATTTACTGTATGTGAGGCGAAGGCACAAATGGAAAGAAAGAGGAATATTCAGTAGAAAAAAAGAGGAGTTACCAACCATTATCCATTAGAGTCTCTATGTTGTTTTGGTTGCTGTCAGAGGTGGCGCAGCACAGCACAGCATACAGGACCATAAGGGTCAACAAGCGCATCTGAAGGAAAGGACAGTAAGTTAGTGGAGTACAGCGACTGGAAGCATTTTTCATTTGTCATCCAATGATATAATATAACTGTTATGAGTAGGAACTATTTATTTGCCAGACCAGTGTGGTGCGCTATTTTCAAACGATGACAGAGACGTGAGCAGATCACAACCCCACAGATTTATTCCGCAACTCCTTCTTGGAACTGAATTAAAGCATAGCATACCTCTGAAGTGCCATTTCACCACCTGAATAAAAGTATTTCTTATAACACTGTAAGGAAATGTTTTCCTATTGAATGAGACAATCATCAAATTCACCTCCATCTTAATTACTACTTGCAGATATCACCTTGATTATTGAGAATGTCAATAATGTGGATTAACTTAAAATGAGTCTGACACTAATGAAACTGGCATTAACCTCAGCGTATTAGAATGAATGGTTAATCCTTAATAACAAGGGTACAAATCACATAAAAGTTTTTTTTTATGTAACTGTATTTATGTTTATTATATAAATGTTTGCATCTGACGGCCAGCTTGGCTTAAACAGTAGCTTTATATTTTGTTGAGAAAAGGTACTGCTCTACTTTCAGAGGCTGATTAAATACATGGGTATTCAACTTAATTGCATATCGATAACAACACGAAGTAACTGTAAATTAATATTCCTTCACTGATAATCTGCTCAGTGTGATGATACTTCCTGTGTTAATTCATGGATTAAATCATCAGTCATGCATTAGTTCAGCATTACTTAAGTACTGGTATATAATTTATCATAAAGTGTTAACAAATGAGTATCTACAGAACAAATTTACTGAGAGAGGAAAAAAAGCAGGAGAAGTAAAAGAAAACCAGTGAGTAGATCTTACCTTGACGACTGGACTTGATCCAAAAAATTCACAACTGAAAGCTGACCAAATGAGCGTGCCAGAGGTGAGATGACTGAGCTGATCGTGTGTTCAGTTTGCCTGCATGAACTGAGGATGCTGTCGCTGTTTATATGGCCACCAGAAGCAGAAGGATGAAAAAAAAACCGAAAGCCCCAGACACACGAAGAGGAACTTCGTCTAAGCATGTGTGTGTATGTGTATGTGCGTGTGTGTGTGTTTGTGAATCATTACCTGAGAGTATGATCACATAAAATCATGCTCTTGTCCAACACCAGAGGAATTTGAATATATTATGAGGCACAAAAATAAGCGTTTTTTTTTTTTTTCTTCAGTCATCAGTTTTCCATCTGAGTCTTGACTTTTTTTTAAGCTCCATTCATGCAGTCACAAGGAAGGTGACCACAGCTGAGGACAAAAGGACAATTCATACCATATTCCATTGTGAAATTGTGTGTATGATTGCGAGGCTTCACTGAGGAAGCAAGCTCTGGAAAAGGGAACTAGAAAAGCTCAAGTGCTTTTGTGATAGCGGCGTATCACTGAAAACTGAACAGGTACTTTGGAAAAGTGTCATGAGAGTTCTTAGGAACGAGAACAAGAAAGCAAAAGTGCCACTGATGACACCTCCACCGAAGCAGAAAACAGAATAGAGTCACTGGGATGAAATAAAACAGAAAAACTTTGATTGCTGACAAATAAGTTCATTTTACGAACCCATTGTTCTTTGACTGTGTAGAAAATCCAAAAGCGTAAAAAACACAGTTGGGAATTTACCTGCACAATGATTTATGGAGGACTTTCCATTATTGATTCTGCTCCCATTATAAACACTAACATTTACCTCTGGCAGTGTAGGTCTATCTGGACAATTTCCTATAAGTACACCTCTAACTTAATTATAGTTAGAGGTGATTGTTTCTGAAAAAGGTGACAGATGACTATTGCTCACAGCGGGTGTGCTTTGTGGTTTCAAATAAAAACACCTTTGTACTGAATCATATTTCTACTTGCATGCTGCTCGGAAAGGAAGCGCCATTTCATTTCTTCTGTGCACCCACAGTACTTCGATGCCACACAGCTCCAACACACTTTTCAAATGATTCTGGTTTGTCTGTATTGTCCTCCCGTTTGGGGAGAAACGGAGAAAAAGGACAATGCCACTCACCTGTTTCAGACTGCAAGGCAAGTATGAGGCCTGGAGATTGAATGCCACACTGACCACATATCGTAACCTCTGTCCCTTGGCCTGTCACTCGTGCGTAGAGTGACCTTTCATTTCAATAACATTGTTCCATATCACTCATTCATTGACACTCAAGAGCTTACGTCACACCAGTTTAGTGATGCACACATAGCGTGTTAACAGACAGGTTAGCTCCTTCCTCATTCCTCGCCTGCCACGCTATCTGGTCTAAAGCTGGGAATACCAGCCGGCAGCACTTCTTTCAAAGACAATGTTGACATTGGCTTCCTCTCTAGAAAGCCACTTTGCATCATTGTGTTTTTCGAAAAAATTACCATGTTCTGTCAGACTGGAATGAGTAGCTTTCAAAGAGGGAAGTCAAAGTAAGGAATGTGGGAAATCAAAGGAAAAGGGAAGAAGTTAAGTGAAAAGGAATGAGGCCAAGATCTCAATGAGCAATGCAGATACTGACGACCAGTATTAGTTATTAAGGATTTAGCAATACTGGCATTCATGTCTGCAATGTGTGATTTTTGGAAAAAAAAGTAGTTCAAAATCTGATAATTCGTGTTTTTGTCGTGATAGAAAAAGATCGATGCCACTTTTTCTGATTAGCTTAGCAGGGGGAAAGAGCTAGCCTGGCTCTGTCCCGCTGCACCTGATAGCGCCTTTAAAGCTAACTGTTATGAGTAGGAACTATTTATTTGCCAGACCAGTGTGGTGCGCTATTTTCAAATGATGACAGAGACGTGTTTGTTTTCAGTTCCAAAGTTGCATAAGGAGAAATGGCAAGCCTTGACGCATTTCCAAAGGATCCAAGAGCCAAACTTCCAGAGAAGACACAGGTTTCTTGTCTTTTATCTCTCGACTGTGTCCACACAAATCTGCAGTGTGCTAGATAATGTTAGCCAATGTCGGCCTGCCGGGCTACAGGATGATTCACGTCGGATGCTGACAGGACATTTCATATAGTTTGGGGGTGCTGATCAAGAAAGTTAAAGCAAACATTACTCAGAACAGTGTGTCAGATAGCTAAGCTGCTGAGTTAGATGGTGGCTATATTTATAACGATAATTCAGCCAAAAGAACAAAAACTCAGACGACTTTGGGGTTGTTCCTGTTTGGAATCAGTGTCCGGTTTAAACATGTGTGACTGAACTACTATAGGTTAGAGGTTACAGTTACATCCGGCCATTTTCAGGCACGGAGGGGTTTTATTGTATGGGAAAACATCGAAAAATGTGATGTTGATGAACAGAGTTTTTAGGAGTTTAATTAATGCCAGGAAAGGAGCTTTGGAGCACATTAGAGTGGCTGGTAGGTCCCCTGTGGCCCCCTGATTCCAGTAGCTAAGCTAAGCTACCTGGCTGCTGGCTACAGCTACATATTTACTGGACAGACATGAGTGGTATTGATCTCCCCCTCTGACTTTCAACAGATAAGCAAATGCAAAGTGTATTTCCCAAAGTGTCTATTCCTTTACATTTTTAAATGCTGTTAATGGGCCAAAAAATCCAGGAATGGGGTCTAGTTATTGTTTTGTCTCTTCTGATCTGTGCCCACATTATGAATGGGAACTAAATGAATTACTGTCCCAACGGTATCATGAAAAAGGTAAACAAGCGATGTGTGATAGAGCATAAGGCATTCCTTAAATGCATCCTGATCTTTGTAAGGGAAAAGGCAAGCATGTCCCACAGTAGGACATTAATGTTTGACATCTTTCTGCGCTGCATTACGAGGTCCCTCCTTTACAGATCTGAGATGTCAGAGAGACTGAAACAAGACTGTGGGAGTGTGACATGGTGTATTCTACCACGCTGCCATAATTTTGTCCCACCTCTACATCAAAACATGACAACAATCAACACAACAATCGGAGACCCAGGGATAGAAACAATGATCGACTTTAATTAAAAACATTCTATTTTTAATCAAAATATGTAACTGTGTTTCTGATGTTCCATCCTTTTGCCACATGAATAAGTGTGGTTGTGTCTTGAACGTACATGAACATCCACGCACACGCGCTTATTTGCTCTCTCTCTCACACACACACACACACACACACACACACACACACACACACACACACACACACACACACACACACACACAGGCTGACTACTTAATGTTTATTACATGATTGCTCTGATTGTTCTGTGAAGCAGAGTGAAATAAAGCATCTAATCCAGCGGCAGCTTGGTAAAACATCGACATGCCTCTTGACTGTTCTGTTTACGAGCTAGCAATACCCATCTTTCTTTACAGCTGACGGCATGCTGACTTAATCCCCAAATGGGGAAGTGTTCTTGATTTGATTCACATAGAATTACGAATAACTGCCAGAATACCTGTCATGATTGTTAAACTATCTGTATTCCTTTCTTTCTGAACTGAAAATGTATGTAATCAAAGTGTATGTAATAACCCTGTAACCTCTCGAGCAGGATTCTGCTGACTCAGCTTTAACAGAGAGCAGAACTTGAATGGAAACTGAAACACAGAAACATTCGAACATCCAAGAAAACCCTTTAAGCCAGACACAAAGTTCTCTTTTTGTTGTTTGGTTTCCATAGGAACAGTTAAAAAGACTTCGAAAAGGTCAAAAATTTTCAACGTGTAAAACCAAAAAGGAAGAGTCTTTTCTCATTTCAAGAGTCCTTTTACTCCGGCAGACAGCCAACCTCTGCCCAGACAAAGCCCTTCTCCGCAAAAACAAAGAGAGAAGAGAGGAGTGCAAATCAAAAGAGAAAAGTCAGAATCAACTTTCATTCTTTTTTCTCCCTTATCATCCTCCTCCTTTTATACCGCCATCCCCTGGCTGCCTGGTTGACGGGGAGCTAATTCTCCACCGGCGTGGGCTCCTGCGGCAGCGCAGCCACTCCCTCCGCTGGCCCAGAGGCCTCTGGTGTGTGTCCTGGTGTTGATACTGGCTCTGGCGGTGGCGGCTGGCTGAGGATGACCTGCACTACATAGTCCCTGGAGATGTTGAGCTGGTCCAAGCGTAGCCTGTCTGTCAGTGGCCGACCTGAGAAAAACCAGCGTTGGGTTGTGGCAGGCACGCCCTCGTGACTTTGCAGACGACGCTTCATCATGCCCACCGTGTCCGTTGAACGGACCGCCAACCGGAGGTCGCGACCCGTGGAGAGCCGGAGCCGAAGCTGGCACTCTCCTCCTGAGGCGGGGTCGCTAGCGCTGCCCGTGGACGGGTCAGCGGCCCCGGAGTCGGGATCTGAACCGTCAAGCTCTTCAGAACGCTCTTCAATCATGTTGACGGGAGGAGAGAGGCAGTAGACTGGCAGCTGGTATCGATTCCCCAGTTCATCGTAACATTCAGTCAGAGCTCCTGGAAGAACGGAAAGTGTCAACAGTTAAACTTAATAAAGGATATTTTTCCATTGTTTTACAACAGTTCTGGGCATCATTCTTGACAGTTACAATAACACAACATCTTTTAACAGACATCATGTGATATGATACATACTGAAAGCCATAAACCATTATCTAAAGATTACGCCTTACTGTAACCAACATACCAATGTAAACAAAGCCATCTGCATATTTAGTACACTAGGCAAATGTTTAACTGGGGAAGTTCCATTACAAAGTAATTAAAAACCAAAGAGAATTTTGGGTAACCCCTCAACTTCCCTCCCTTTTAAATGAACCGTCTGGATAAATCATGTTTTTGGGTAGAAAATTACGAAATGTTTCTCCTGAGCGACACAACTTTGCAGCACATTTCTGTTTATATCTAAATAACTGTGCTCTTTCTGTATACTCCAATTATTGAATTCAACTGAAAGTCAAAGGCTGGAGTGATTTTTCCAATGAACAAAGGCAAAACCTGGTGTCCAACTCCCGTTTTGCTTTAGTAAAACGAAATAGAGAAATGAGAGTCTTGACTTTAGAGCAAAGACAGTGAGGAAAGCTCGCAGAGTGAAAGCAGGATAAAAGGGAATGTTACGCTTCTGTTGGACTACGGCACTGAAAGACGTGATGTCACCTCAGTGATTCAGAACCAGAGTAAAGAGTTGGTGGAGAGAGGGGGAAATAAGCTGTAGTCAAGAGGTCACATTATTCCGCAAACAGAAACTTCATACAGTGGTATTCACTGGAGGGGGGGGGGGCCTCAAGGGGATTTCAGACAGGTCCCCCTGTGAGTTATGGTTAAATGTCACTACGTTTCACACTTAAAAGCCAAGGTTTTTTTTTTCTTTCTTTTTTGGCAATGGGTTTTTGGTAGCGAGCTCTGCCTGCCTCGTCTTTCTACCCTTTTGAGTAAAATCCCAAAATTTGCCCCCACGTTTTGTCTTTTTTAAAAGTTTTAAAAAGATGGTAATGATGCTGACATTGTAAAAACTAGAACCACAATTAAAGACCAGGGTGAAAACTTTATATATATATATATATATATATATATATATATATATATATATATACACAGCGTTTAAAAGGTCACTGCTCCGCTCGTGTTGTTTTATGACTTAAATTGAGGCAGGAGCCGCTTGCGATAGAGACACAGAGTTCTGTGGTAAGTGAGACTGAGATGAGTCAGCGGAGGCCCACAGGATGTTGCTCTCTGCTCTCTGGATGGCTGCTGCTGTGGTCAAGGTGAGCACGTTAAGGCAACGCTTCACCTCAGGCCATGGTCTACCAGAGTGAATGTGAGAGCGCGAGGCAGTTTGATTCACTTTGTTTCGAAAACTGAAGCATGTAGTAATGCGGATAACACGTATACATCATGTTACCAACAGCACAGACCAAAAACGTAGTGTGAAAAGAAGATATTTCAACCCCTCATAGCAGCATCTTTCCCTCTATCTTGTGCGAAAGCTTTTAACAGTAACTCTTTCAGTTTATGCAACTAAATAATTTGCTGGCATACCAACATACTGACATATTTGGTGTCTTATAGTATTAAAACTCTCAGCTTGTCAGCAACATGACTGAATTATCAACGTATAAAGGATTCAGACTGACCATTTCATACAGGACAGCTGACCCCTGTGGCCTCACATGTTTCAGCATACTGAACTACATTCAATGGTTGTTCTTTGGATCAGTTGCATTAAAAAGGTATTAAAGTCCAAGTGAAATCACTCCTAGTCATCAGTTTTTGTGTAAAAAATAATAAATGTGATTTTTTAAAGTATTGTTAAAAGTTTATTATTTAAAGGAAGAAATAAATCTTCGGGGAAATTTCAGAAATGTTCCCTCTGGTCTCCGCTGGCTGCCGGAGTGTTGGTGTTACGCCTGGTGGTGTTACACTGTAGCCCGCATGTTGTGGGCAGACAGTGTGTTGTTAGTGGTGTTGAACAGTGAGGACCACACCTGCATCTAACCATGAAGCTGAGGACAAGTGATTCACAGAGCAGGTATATGTGTGCTGAAGCAAACAAAAGTCTAATGTCAGCTGGACTTTAAATTCCTTTCACGTAACAGCAGAGGAAGCTAAATATATGTAAGCTGTCACAGCCACTGTCACAAAAGGCTAATATGAATACAAGATTAATGTTAAACATGATTCACTGACAGGGTATAAACATGATTTCTGTACGAATCTCTACGTCTGTATATATCTCTCGCTTTTTTCTCCTCCAGCGGGCTCCACCTTAGTGTTGATGCTTCAGCTGCAGAATGCTAATAGTTTCCAGGTGGTGCTAACGCCTTCGGTTGTGGGATTTCATTAACAAACACAAGAGTTCAGATTGAGGGGGGGGGGGGGGGGGGATCAGCCTTGCATCGAATTAAAGGGATTACATTTTATGATCAAAGCAAGAAAACATTTGTTGACATGAGAAGGGCTTGGTTGCTGCTGTGCTGTTTTGCACGGCCACCCAAAAAGTGGTTTCAGTTTGGGCTGAAAACATAACGATGTGAACCAGTGAACGTTTTCATTTGTTTTCGTCTGGAGGCCTTCACGTGCTGGTGGTGATGTCTTTCACATCAGCCAGCAATTATTAGTTTGCCAGAGCTGAAGGGGGAGCGAACACGGCGATGACAGTGTTTGTGTAATTGCTCTCACTGCCAGAAGGGGGCGACAAAGGTTCTGCACTGCAGGTTTAACCATCGAGTCACACAGTGAGCTGACATGTTTCACCATGCTAACGATGTGGCTCTACAGATCAGTATCTACTGGAGACTTTGCCATGAATTTTTATACAGACATTCAGTCCCATGAGGATGAACGCAACAGGCTTTGGAGATGTCCTTACTTTTCATCTACTGCCACCACGAGGCCACAGTCATTGGTGTTTTGAGTGAAATGTGTCAATCACTGGATGGTCTGCCATAAACATAGACATTTCACACATCCATGCCCCCCTCGGGATGACTTGTGATCACTTTGGTGATTCCCTGACTGGAGTGGCAATATGCACAAAATTAGCATGCTAACATACTAAGCTAGGTCACTGTCATTGCAGACATCAGCTTTTAGCTAAAAGCACAACTGTGCCCAGGCACAGCCTCCCAGAGGTGCCAGCATGCCTGTAGAGTCTTGTTGAACTGAGCAAGTTGAGCAGTATTCTGTTTCTTGCGCTGCAGACCAAGATGAGACATGACTTTCTAGATAAACTCTGTCTGCTAGATTAACCTCATTTTCTCCACTTACTGTTCAGGTCTGGCAGTCAACCACACACAGAACAGTAAGTCTTTAGTACAGAATGGATTCTAACCCTCAGTAACAGCCTTATTATCATGTGTTGAGCACTGTTAAGTGCTGAATTAAAAGTGATGAAATATCTTTAAATCCTGCACGACTGGCAACCGATTAATCTGGCAGTTACTGTGAGCTGCTGACTTGCGTGCGTTTTCTATTGGCTAAGATGGCAGAACAAGACAGATAATGTATTATCAAGCAATCAGCTGAAACTGGAATGGTGACAGCAAAAAAGAGGGCAACAGAAAGGCATAAGGTTGTGAGCGGTAGAAACTTTTAAGCAATCTTGCAGGGTTTTTGTACCGAAGTGCTGGATGAGTGAAATGGTGATGTCAGGCCTGGGGAATCCACAGCTGCAGCCCAGCAGGATCTGATCCGACCTGGACAAACTACTAAGAGGCATGGAGCAAGACAAGACACGGACTACGTTTACATGCAGGAAAAGCCTGTCTGCTGGCAACTGCCACGCCAAAAATCATATTCAGGTAGAGCTGTTTTTTCATCTTCGAAACCTTGAGACTTTGTGTCCCTGCTGGCCTACAAACAGAATAATTCTGCCCAATTCTGCAATGGAAAAAATAAGAAAAAGTGCAGGCCACTGGCTAGAAATATACTGCCTCTGATAAACAGGCCAAAAAATGCAAAGTTCACCAAAGGTTCTGCTTACTGTCATCATGTTTATGGATGTCAAACATACCCTACCCATGATACCAGTGCAGGAAGAGATAATTGGCATGAAGTCTTTACATGGACATGAACATGTGTCATAACAGAACAAGCCAGTCATCTCAGCCTGTTTTGACATGAGAATTTGCCTCCAAGGCTTTTACTTTCGCTGATGCGTATGAAAATCAGGAGACCAGGGGAGAACGAGAATGCCACCATCGGGGGAACACCGTCCACAAGTCACTACAACACGCTGAAAGAAAAAGCGGACCTCTCCTCGGTGGGCTCACATGACTCCGAGGCGACGTAAATTCAGAATAAAGAGAACGACGCACGTCCACAAATAGAAAGTCTGCTCAAGCAGCTGATAATTACTGTGTGGAGTTGTTGTCAGTTTTATTGATTTGTTCTATGTAGATGCTCTCCGGTGTGTTTTAGAAGAAGCGCTATCTCTCTTATACTTAGGTGAGTGATAAGCTCATTAAATTCTACTTTCAGGAGGGTACACACCCCCTTTTCATTTATTATTCATTGATCCCTTCAACAGTATGTACCTGCTAATAGCTAAAGCCTATACTCTAAAATGCAGTCATTGAGATACACTTAGAGACTCAGCATCTTCAGCTGCTTTTAACTGCAGCCTAAATACTGTAATTGCTGCAGATCAGGTCCACATTCACTAAACACTCAGTTCGGGCTGCATGATTATGGCCAAAAAGATAGTCACTATTATTCTGATCAATACTGAGATCACCATTATTCATCACAATTATTCATTATTTATTACACTTTCACATACATACACATGATGTGCCACATTCTTGCTAACGTACAAATCTTTGCATCGAGGTAAGACTGGTCCCTCGTCACAGTGCATCTCCTAGAGGAACAATATGAATCTGCCTTCATCTCACCCTGGACGAGGACAGGCATTCAGTGACGTGACGTCTCTCTTCTTGGCGTTCATGCATTCATTGTACTGCGGTATGTGGTGTTTTTTCCGGTGGTTGAACGAGTTAGATGTGTTGCTTTGCGGCACAGACGCACACCTCCTTCACTCTTTGCACATGATTTGTTCTTGTTTTCCATCACTTGCCCTAAATCGGAAATACTTCCCAACAATGGGTGATGATCCACTTCATGGGACTAACTCTTCTCCTTCTGCTCCAGACATCTGATTTTCATTTTCTGCTCACTGTGGACGCCGGCCGCAACATTCAGGCATCACAGCTCCGCAAAAGCGAAGCCAAAACATCTCAGTCGACCCCTACTGGCTGCCTGTTAGCTTAGGAAGTGCTTGATTTGATATGAAATGGAGTTTTGGATGAGCAGAGCACTCTTTTTAAACTTCAATATCGCAGTCTATCATGGTGATCTAACTGTGGAAAGCCAAAAGCGTCATCAAGATTAATATTCAACTATTCCTATTCCCACTCATAAGCGTCTGTCAGGCTACAGATGATGACTTATAGAAAGCTGCTGGTTGCAAGTAAAGTGATATGTCTGTCTGATCTGCATCCATCCATTCATTTTCTATACTGCCTATCCCTTTCGGGGTTGCGGGGGGGCTGGAGCCTATCCCAGCTGTCAACAGGCAAGAGGCGGGGTACACCCTGGACCGGTTGCCAGTTGATCGGAGGGCAACACACAAGACAAACAACCATCCACACTCACACCTAGGGGCAATTTAGAGTCACCAATCAACCTAATGAGCATGTTTTTGGTCTGTGGGAGGAAGCCAGAGTACCCGGAGAGAACCCACGCATGCACGGGAAGAACATGAAAACTACACAGAAAGGCCCTGCCCGGGGATTGAACTGGTGACCGTCTTGCTGTGAGGCACGCGCACTACCTGCTGCGCCACCAGGCCGCCCTGTCTGATCTGCAAACAGACGAATTCAGAGCTCAAGGAGTTTAATGCTAAACGCATTAAGAGACCAATCACCAATCTTAGGACAAGCTCATGGGTTTTCCTGTGCTGCCATTGAAACTTTGAGAGCCCCTCCTTTAGCTTCTCAGCTTTGTTAATGCAACCTGTCTGCTGGCAGGAATGTATGTCAGCGCCTGGCAGAGACCATCTCACAATTTTTGCTTTTCCTATCGTGGTCTTCACGGTCCAGAGATGCATTAGCTTGTGACAGATGTTTTTTTTTTTTTTCAAGTGGGCTGTGCAATAGATGATTGACAGCTCTCTTCACCCAGAAAGCAATATGAGCTGTACACCTGTTTGAATGTGTTGCTTTGTCGTGGTGTTTGCTTCCACTTTTACTGCTGCAGAAACATGAACGCTGTTCTGAAACTATCCACTGAAATCAGTCTGAGACAAGAATTTGTGTGTGCAGCTGCAGCAGCGTGCTTCCTTTTCTATCTACATCTAGCTGAGTGAATGATATCTGTCTCCCTCAGTGTGCCCCAATTCATTACTACACCATAACTGTATGCAGCAGATATTATATACTAATTATCTTACACTGCTTTTATAGTAAAAAATCATTCTAGTTTTTCCTCTGTGACATGGTCCAGGAGCTGTTTCAGCAACATCAAAAATTTATGTAATTTTTCAGCTGTTTCTCATTCATTTCCTTTGTCTAATGCATCAACACAGTGGGTGCAACTAATGATTATTTTCATTATTGATTAATCTGCCAATTGTTTTTTCAGTTAATAGTTTTGTCTAGAAATTGCCAGAAGAAAACTGAAATACACCTGTTTAATTCCCCTCAGTGTCTAATTCTGTCCGAAACTCTGTCACGCATGACGAAAAGCATCAAAGCTGGATGTTTAAGAAGGAGGAACCAGCAATGTTTTTGACATTTTTGCTTAAAAAATAAAGACTAAATCAATTCTTTGATAGTTTCTAGGATGCATATTGGTCGTTTCTGAATATTCTTACTCTTGTCACTTTTTACAGTGTGAACAAACTACATACATGGCCTTCTTAGGACTGCCGTCACTTATCTTTAGTTTCAGATTGTTGCTTTGATTCTGTTTCACTCTCATCACTTTTAAAAAGAAAAGTTTGTACACATCCAGTAAAAACTAGCACAAAAAAAGACCTGCAGCCTTCAGTAGAGCCTCAAACTGGACGGAAATTCTCTACAGTCGACGCTCTGAGATTTAGTTGCTCTTGGAGAACTTGGGAGGAGGGAGATGAAATTCTTGAGGTGTTAAACATAAACCGCAATGTCCTACATAAAGTCCACCCAGCAGTATTTCATGGAGAGTAAAACACTGCGAGGTATCTTCTACATCTACCGCTGAGGAGATGTGTGTTACCGTGCGGCAGTGTGATGCTGGCTCCATCGAGGATGGCCTGAGCCAGCAGGTGGTCATTGCTCTCAAAGGCGCTGGCCGCAGCCCGCAGCGCGTCCCAGATCTCCTTCCGGCCCTCGAATGCTGGCGCCGTATCCCAGAACTCATCTCTCTTGCTGCGCAGCTGGCCTTCAGTCATCGGGTAGTCACTTTTCCATTTAGGCCGTTCTCTCTTCAGGGGCTGGTTACGCCCTAGAGCCACTGGAAGGGAGGACGAGAGAGAGGGGAAAAGAGAGACAGAGAGAAAAGATAGATGAAGACAGGAGGGTGGGAGGGGAGATGGAGAGGGACCAGAAAGGAAAGATGGAAAAAAAGACAGAGAACAAGAGTGAGGGTGAGGTAAATGGGAGGATGTGAGGAAAGAAAGAAAAATGGGGATAGACAGAGGAACCGACCACGATAATTTAAAAAAAATAAGAGAAATAAACGGTGACGTTGGGAAGAGAAAGTAGACAGATGAGGAGTGGAAGATGGCAGTCAGAGAGAAGGGGAGGACAGAAATGAGAAGCGAAGGAGACAGAGGGGATGAGAAGAGTTAGGAGTTATCTGAGGCATCAGTCTTTTAAGATTACTCAAGTACATGACTAAGCTCAGACGACAGATTAAACATGAGCCTACACCATCATGTGATGTATACACAGACCCCACACATACACACACACAAGCACACGCGCACACACAGTGTTGTGTTACTAAACCCAGTTAAAAGGTTAGGGTTATAGCATCGAACGCTGCTCCATCTGCAGCAGAATGGCTGATGAATAACACCATCTGGATGATCACCGAAGGGGAAAACAGGTATAGGACAGTCTGTACGTGTGTGTGTGTGTGTGTGTGTGTGTGTGTGTGTGCGTGTGTGTGTGTGTGTGTGTGTGTGTGTGTGTGTGTTTGCAACATACACGTGCTCGCGCGTGCACACACACACGGGCGCGCACGTAGAGGAGAGGCGAGAAGAGGATGATGGCTGAAGGTGTTGAGTTACACTTAATGCTGGTACACATGTACTCTGATGATCACACGGTATTCGATTGTTTACGATACCATAATTCACCTCTGTACACACACTGCTAGAGAGAATATTCACTTTTAAGAAGGGCTCATAAAGCCGCCAGCTTGTGATACTTGCTTAGTCATGGGACAGAGTGTAAATGCGGTACTTGCCTGAAAAAAAAAAAAAAAAAACGAGATAGCACGAACCTCTGTGGTGCGGAGGGGAAATTTAGATGATGCAACAGTAAACTTGAACTGATAACAACGCATATAACCATCAATCAATGGTTTGGTTGTGGTTCTGTCAAAACGTCAGCAGCAGCTGATTCTGAGTCATATGCGATTTTGAAATATTCAGAAAAATTCAGGCATTTTGAAACTGAGTGCAGTACAGCATGTAACAATGACCCGACAGAAATACCTGTGCATGTACTTGGATGTCATGGCCGGCTTGACTGCTCGGCCGTGTGTTCATGCGTCTACATTAGCCCACTTTCCAGCTCGTCTGTCTGCCCATGATTTACTAATTCACCTTCACACACTAGCCTACTTTCCTGTCTTTCAGTAATTCCCAGAAATCCTTTGGGATGTATGTAGGCCAGTGTGTGTAAAAGACCTTTTTAGACGTACATCTAGATATGGCTCCTGCTTTGGCGAAAACAGATCCATTTACATATTGTGATCTGATTGCTTCGTCTCTGTCCTCATCAAACCAGGTGTCAGGTAACAGCTGCTGGTTTGCATCCTCTTTAACTGCACAGCTTCTTGTTACCGCACACACTCCTTCACAGACCGAGGGATCTCTGAAACCCGTTTATGTGACATCTAGACAGGCAGGAGGTCGGGGATATAGTCGATCAAGCTGTCAAGACAATGTAGGAGCATAAGGGAAGACATTAAGGAAACCAGGCTATATCTCAGCATCTCTAAGTGCTCACTCCGCTCCCCCCAGACCCAGCGCTAACTCCCAGTGATTAAAATAACTCACTGGTCAGTAGTGGGACCCTCTCTCGGACACGACAACCAGGAATGTACAGTAGGAAGTTGTCTGGAGTGCCTCAGCTTGATAAAAATCTCTACAACAAGGACACTGCAGTGGCACTATCCTAATGCAATATCCCTGGTTCAGTTCCAGCGAGGGACACTTTGCATGTCACAGCCACGTCTCCGCGCACCGTGTACGCTGTCTGTGTCGCCTCTGTAAGCCACTCATACTGGGTTTTGCAGCAGCTCACATCCACCAGATTTAATGCAACACATTTTGTTTGGCATGTCCGCTCTTGCAAGTTACACTATCACTAGGAAATAGTTAATATACTCCAAAAAACCACCATTATCATATTTTCATGCACAAAGCCCCATGGTGTGAGCAATCATACACCACAACCTGTTTATGGCTCACTAAGTACAATAAACCTTATCTGATCCCACTCTGACTAAAGGGTCCATAGAGCTCTCAGGCCTGGTTCACCAATAACTCCAGTTACACCATTAAAAAAAAACAAACACAGACACTTTCTTCATCTCAAAAGCAGAAGCAGCCTTTAAGTTTTGACACCTCCTCTTCTTTCCTCCCCCAACTCTTTTCCAGCCTTGGACATGCTCGCTTGTACAAAACAGTCAATAAAAAACAAAAGCCTGGCGATGAGCAGGAGCGCAGCTTGTGCTGATATAACAGTGAAACAGGACGTAATTCAAATCAGACTGAATCAGTCCAGCGCGTCTCTTTGCTTACCATTACCGCCTGTGACCCATATTTGTTATGCAGAAAAGCTAGCAGGCTAACTGTGCTACCTTTTAGCCGGCTAGCTCAGTCAACAGCAACGAACAAAGGGAGGCAGCGCACAGTCACATATTTCCCAGTTTATGAAGTGACGACGCGGCGTCATTTCTCGCTGCTAGGCCCGCTGCGTGGAGCCAGATACCCGAGAGGGCTCCGTGTCTGTCTCCGGCTCTGTCTGGCTCGGATATAAAGGAAGGGAAGGAGACCTCCAGCCGGGGCAACATGCAGAAAGCCTAGAGAAAAGCCCCCTCAAAAGCCGAGCTTGTCCGCACTAAAGGACGTCGATAAGCGGCGTGAGTTACCTCCGGTGCCGTCCGAGTTCTCGTTTAAGCTGCCCGAGGAGTCGTGGTGGCTCCCGACACAGCCACCCATGGATGTTTCGGCAGAGCAGCCCGGGCTAGGTAGCTCTCCCCCCGGCTCACAGCTAGAGCTACATCCACTGCCCCCCCTCCCCCCGCCCCTCCTCTCCTCTCCTCTCTCGGTTTTCTCTCTTCCCCCCTCGCCTTCCCTTCTTTCCTTCCTTCCCTCCCGTCCTTTCCTTTCTCCTCGTTTCCTCCCTTTCCTCCTTCGTTCCTCCCGCCCCTCTTCCTCTCAGCATTGGCGCGGCGCAGCAGGCATCATCTTCATCTTCTTCATCTGTGGGGAAGGCGGAGGAAGACAGAGAGGCTCACATCGGTGCAAGGTGACCGGGAGAGGGATGAAGGAGGGGGGGGGGAGAACAAAGGAGAAGTGCACTGCTCAAAGCAAGGATGCTGGCTCCTTTCTGCGGGCCAGTGACTGTTTCTGTAGACTTTACTCTATGATGGTGGTGATGATGATGATGATGAAGTATTTTGACACGTGCTGTTTTGTTTTGCCTTCAGAAGCTGCTGACCTGATGACATATCAGATTAATTAATATTAATTATCTCTTTATTCTTGATTGAGCTGATTCTTCTTCATCATGTTAACCTATAAACACACACACACACACACACACACACACACACACACACACACACACACACACACACACACACACACACACACACATAAACTTTAACAGTGACCAACAGCATGCATCTATGTACAGGTCCAACTGTGTCTGTAAATTGTAAACAAGGATGCAATAGTGCAGGAGTGCTGGAATAAATACTGAAATATTAATCTATTAGGTCACTTTATATTCAGGTACAAGGTAGATATATGCAGGACTGTATATGCAGCGTGCTTAGATTATATTTAACAATGATGATGGTGATATGTGCATGTTAAAAAATGCTTTGTTGCATAGATGAATGCAGATTTCAGAGTGAAATGGTGTCATTGCTCTGTTGTGTTCCTCCATGCATCGCAGGGATTCAGTGGTTTCAACTATGTAGTAGGCTGTTGATTCGGCAAGCTCACAATTTAGACTTTAGTTTTTCCAGATAATACCTGACTTTACATCAGGCAGAGTGAAGGTTTTAAAGCACACATTTGCTGCACAGGTTGATCAGATTTTACAACACAGATTGAAATAAAGCTCTTCTCTTCTCTTCTCTTCTCTTCTCTTCTCTTCTCTTCTCTTCTCTTCTCTTCTCCTCTCTTCTCTCTGCTTCTGCATGCCAATGCTGCAATGTTACACCACATGAACACACTCCTGCCTGGTCTCTATCTTTAGGACTGTCCTAAAGAGACTTGAGTGTAATTTGACACACATTCATGCACACACACACACAATAGCAACAGGATAGCATGGGTAATTTTACAACAAAGCTGTCTGGAATTACAAGTATTTCCCATCGCTGCCTGAAAGAGGACATGTCTATGCAGGAGAGACGTTCCTTGGAAACCTTTTTCTGATTGTCTGCATGACGTAATATCATGTAACAAGTTACTGACAATACGTTTGACGTGTCGCTGCATACTCTGTGATCAAGGTCACAGCAGGAGATTCAGCAGAATCTTCTGTGCTGTCCTCTATGCATAGACTCCTGCTCGTGACGCGAATGACTGAACATCAGCGTTTACATCAGGATGTTTTGTTCAGGAGGCGCTGGTGTGCGTTGCCTGAGGAAACTGAATCAGTGGGGAATGTTGGTCTTTGAGGGATGAAGGGGTGAGTTCATGTTAAGATGACTGAGGCGTTTATGCTCCACAGAATCTCCAACGCGCATTGTTATGTCCTAAAAAGGTAAACAGGAAACTGTAAACGTGAAGAAATACTCCACAGCATGTGGTTTTATGGTTCCAATTAAAATCCTAGACTTGGAACTGTTTGTTCACTGCAGCATGGTTGCATGCCACAGTAAGCTGTGAAATATTACCCACACTGTTCAAGCAGGCAAGAAAAGGCACTTGACTAAACAGACATGAAGAGTGTGACAAGCTATGAGAACTACAGTGACCTCTAGTGACTGGAGAGGACTTTGTTTGATGTCCAGAACTTGTAATAAAAGCTTTTTCTTGGCAGAAACACAAGTTTGAGGGTAGTTAAACTAAGACATGCCGTCCACAGCGTCTTGTGTTGCTAGGCTAGGAAAACACATTTGCTTCACTTTTAAATATTGTTGTTTCAGACTAGACTTAGTGACTGGCTGAAAACATCACATCCATCTGTGAGCGTGCATGCAAGCTGCTCCCGTAGCTGTGATCTCTGACAGGATGGATGATTCGTGCAGATTCCCATGTCACATTTCCTTGTCTTATGGATTAATGAAAGGGGTTTGTGTGATATGTCAGTCATTGATTGATATTTGCATTACAAAAGAATAAATGTACGGTCTTCTTCTTATACATGGCTCAGTCAGTAGATGGAGCCGGAGAGTTTGAACAGCAGACGGAGACATCTTTTTTTTCCTTTTTCTTGCAGTTGTTGAAAGTGAATAAAACAAATTACAGCTCCTATAGCGCTATAGCACATCAACACTCATGGCCCCGTCAGCCGCTTTTTGCTTTAATCGCCACGTCTGAACATTACCGCAACATTTGTGTTGATACATTTGGCAGCAAAAAAACAAAAACAAAACACGGACATGATGCATCTGTTGAAAATCACAGCGTGTGTGCTGAAAAGGAGACAGCAGTAAACTGCAAATGGCCACACTGGCTGTTCTCTTCACAGCCGCTGAGACAGTAATTGCTCAGCTGTCTGTCTCCTCTGCAGGACAACCACACACCAGGCTTCCTTTTCCAGATTGAAAGAAAAAAGAAGAATGTAGAAAATAAAAGAGGCATACTTTTCAGACATTGACCAGTGCTCTTTGCTTTTCACAGACTTTTGAAGTTCTTTATCTGACATGTCTCTCTAATCTCCGTCTCTGTTGCTTCTTTCACTATCTGCACCCTTTCTTCTCCGTTTCATCAGCTTCTTCGGCAGCCTCTCTTCCTTCCACCTCTTTCATCTCGTCAGCAGAGCAGCTGGCACAGAGGTTAATAGGCTTGTCATTGATTTATTCTCAACTGCCCGGCACTTGTGCTGGCCTAAAGTCTTCAGCATTACATCTGCCCTGCTGCGGTTCCAATTGTCTGGCCATTTGAAGATGCTCAACTGCCCCATCTGTGTTGAAGATAAAGCTGCAAGTGGATCCATTGATTTACTGTTATCTGTCAAGTCCTGCCCCCCCCCCCCCCCCCCCCCCCCCCCCCCCCAACCCCCGCCCAGACCTATAACCACAGAGCGTATTTGATGAGGACGAGAGAGATTGGGTTGTTTGGAGCATTTAAAATCACTCACATCCAGCTGTGTATCAAGGAGCCTGGCAGACGGCACGCATTGATTGCCCTTTCATTGATTTACTATTACCTGCTTTGTCAGAACCAACCGCAAATCCCACACTGATTCTCCACTGTGTCACACATCCCTGAGAGGGAATAAGAAGATGAAAAGCAAGCAAACACGAGACAGCCAGGTCGTAAGAAACTTGGGACATCATTTGGCGTTTTTTGCCTCTTTAGAATTTAATACTGGACATCTATTAGTCCCTAGTTATTGTGCTGCATACTAAACAAAAATAATGTTAAATCCAGCTGTTCTAAGACCCTCAGGTAAGTTTAAAATCACACATTTTCCTTGCAGCTGAGTACTGGTGGACAGGATTACACCAGTGTTGAGCCCAACATGCTGTACTTCATGGTGATAATGTTGGTGTGGAGGGACAAAAAAACAGTGGAGAGTCATCCCACCTCATCTCCTGCGCATAGGGCCCGTTTCCAATCTAGCATGTGTGCACAGATTCATTAAGTCCTCTGCTGGGACTTAAAAAGAACACAGATGGCTGCATCATTAGAGGAAAAATATGTAACTACCAAGACTTAAAGCTGGTTTGGGTAAGAATGACCTTCTGGCCAGAGAGGAGACTGATAGCTTGAGGGCTACTGTGACAGAATTACGGCTGCAGTGGGAGATGTTGATGGAATATTCTGTGGTGTTTAATGCTGGACTCCTCAGCAAAAAGCAAAAGGAAAGAGCTACGGTATGCGCGCCTGAATTTACCATCAAACGCTCTCCTTTCTGTGAAAATTGGAGCAGCCATGTCACAGGGGTGGACTTTCCAGCTGCAGAGACAAGGGGAATTTAAGCTTACAGGGGGACAATGGCTGAAGCCAAGTGCGGGAACTTCTTGAGGAAAACCGGCTTATGAATGCCAAAGACCTTACTCAGGAGCAAAGATTTATGTACTAACAGAACAATGACCTAAGCATCCAACTCATTCAACATTGGTTGGCTTATGAACAAGAATGTTTAAGTCCTTGAGTGCGAGCCCAGACTAGAATCCCTTTGAAAATCTATGGACCGAGGACTCGCTGACACGATGAGCTGCTCACGGACACTCCCCTTTTGATTTTGACCAAGATGGGACAAATCTGTAAGGACTAATGGGTGTATCCCAAGATCCAGATGTGCTAATCTGACTCAGATGAATCAAAGCTGCATCCAGTGTGAAGACAAAAGCGGTTTCTGCAAAGTATTTACACAGCTGAGTTTTTATTTATTTCCAGGAGATTGATAAGATGATAAGAATATTTTAGCTTCGCAGTCTGTCTTTCTTTGTGTGAAGTGCGGTCAGAAATCCAAACTTGCGAAATGCAGACGAACTCAAGGGTTTGCTGTGCTCTTTCTGTAGGTGGGGTAATGTAAGGTAATGGATGCTTCATTAGACTGCTACTCAATACGTCATCAGCATTAACATCAACAAGGACAGTAGTCATGAGACCCTAACAGACGTCCAGTTTGGATAACCTTAGTATTAATACATCAACACAGCCATAATTAAACCGTAAAATTGCCATAATTGCTACAGCTGAAAAGGGGTTTGTTTGACTCAGTTTAAAGTGAGAGAAGGAGGAATGGTGGGACACAGTACGGCTGACATCCCCTTACTAATTTTGGGCATGACTGCTGCAGTAACAGTGGCTTCATATATCTTATCATCCCAGAGTCTTGCTCTCTGTTGTTGTCTGTGTGTGTGTGTGTGTGTGTGTGTGTGTGTGTGTGTGTGTGTGTGTGTGTGTGTGTGTGTGTGTGTGTGTGTGTGTGTGTGTGTGTGTGCATAATACACAAAGCAAAGCCCACACACAGGCCTGACTTGTTATGGTAAAGCTTAGTTCTATGGAGATTTGTCTGTCCACAGGATGTGTCTCCAGTTTATCACACCACTTACTGTACATGCTCCATAAACACAGCTATAATCCCTCTTAATGTAAACCTTGAGACTCGATACATTACACTAATGTACGTGCACCTTCGCAAGTACTGTATCATTAATGTCAAAGACAAATCTTATTACATAACTTCACTGTTCTGGCTCGTGATTTAGAACAGTAGAGTATTTCAAGGAGTGAACTGAACAGTAAAATGTTGGCCTGAGCTGTTATAAATTACTACGTTTGATCCTTGTTTTCTTCCGCGTTTGTGACCAAAAAGGGACATCTCAACCCTGATCTGGCCCATGAGCCAAACTAGCCATAAATAAAAAGCCCAGCAGTGACTCAAAAGTGTTTAAAAGAGTGATAATATTTTGATTGACCAGGGGACATTTTTCAGAAATATGTTCATACATTTAAAAAGGTTTGGGCTCTTTTTGAAATTTAGTGACACCAACAAACACTTTGGTTTAAGCCGATCTAAGAAAGCCACGTCTGTGGATCAGCCCTCCACTTTGACCAAGACTTCAGTGATCCCCTGACTTCTTATCTAGCACCAGCACCAGGTCAAAGGTTTCCCTTATCCAATAAAGCATCTCAACATCTACTAAATGGATTCTATAACAATAAATCCTAATGACTGCGGTGATCCGTTTTTTCCTCATGTCTCAACCACTGGATGGATTACCATCCATAATCCCCCCAGGATGATTTATAATAGTCTGACTTTGGTCATCTCAAAATCTTTCCTCTAGAGCTGAATCTATCTGACACCAACTACCAGAGGAGAATAAAAAGTGGCAGCACACTGAAACCAGA
Organism: Chaetodon trifascialis; assembly: GCF_039877785.1. Lineage (NCBI taxonomy): Eukaryota > Metazoa > Chordata > Actinopteri > Chaetodontiformes > Chaetodontidae > Chaetodon > Chaetodon trifascialis. The sequence goes on along the minus strand of NC_092071.1, from coordinate 9,948,932 downwards.
ATTAATCTCTATAAGCCCAATAAAAACTGCACTCGTCATTTTTTTTTACCATCTTTTTACCATCATTTCTCTAAGACTTTGCTGCCGTTGTGTCTGCAAACATTAAACACATCACTACCACTGCCATTTTTAAAGAAAAGTGTCCATAGTGACATGTCAAATACTACGTTTTAAACAATATTAAATGGTTTTCGTCAAAAACTATAATAAAACTGACTTTTATATAGATAAAATGATGACCTTGAATGAACTGCGAATGAAATGGATTATGACTTACTGCTTGAGGCTGTTGACGCTCTCTCATCTTATCTGATAAACTGTGTGATAAACCTCAATATCTACAGTACAAAAATGGATCCAACAGTCCATGTTGCAGAGACAAATATGCTGTGGAGGGTAAATCAGGTTTTACAAGAACAGGCAGTAATCATAGTTTGGCTACTTATGGTCATAAATAGACATTTACTGAAGTCATTTGTTTTGTGTGGTTTGTCAAATGCTCAACATGATCAGAGGAGGTTTTATCATGATCAGCGGAGCTTCAGGCGCTCACAGCGGGAAGACAGTGAGAAGAGTTTCATACTTTCATTAGTACTATAACATATTTTGATGACTTTTTTACATTTTGTGCTGCAATTATTAAAGGAAAAGGCAGGAAATTGGATTGGAAGCAGCAGAGATAACACTCAATGCATTTGTGAATACAGTATCAGGCTTTTATAATAAATGTAGACAGCAGTGAAAAAAATACTTTTTTCATTTCATGAAAGGTCAGCGGTCAAAATAGAGTAATCATCCTGATTTTCCTCCCTCAAGTGCAGCATCACAACACTTCTACTGACATGTTTGCACTCTCCACAAGCGTCCTCTGTAATAAGCAATGCAGTTTGGTTGTGGAAAAATCCAGCAGGCCTTGGCAGAGCTCAAAGGGCAATTAGCAACGCAATGAAATAAACCAGCAGAGTCTCCTGTTTGACAAGGGAAGGATTAAAAAGGTACTTTACCAACTGGTAGCTTGGTACAAAACCTCTGAGGTCTTGTCCTTTCAGTTCCAATGTACTTTTTCCTGAGATCTGATTCACAAGGCCTGACAGTGCCTCTGGTGCATGCATATAATAATAATAATAATAATAATAATAATAATAATAATAATAATAATAATAATATTAAAACAACTTTAATTTGATAGCATTTCTCTTAACAATGTAACAAAGTGCTTTACAAAATAAAATAAAAACCAGATAAGGCAGATAAAATGATAACGATAAAAAGGCCAAAGGGAAATAAAGAAAATAAAATGAAAAAGGGGAATAAGATCAAATAAACAGGAATAAAAACAGTATTTCCAAAAGCTTTCACAAAAAGTAAAGTTTTATGAGACTCAGAGTGTCTGAGTTCAGAAGGCAGAGAGCCGTCCATCTGATAACAAATGCATGAACGCCTTTGGTCACAAGCCGTAACCAGGGAGTAACCATCAGAGCTCCATCCTCAGATCTTAATGGTCAAGAGGTCACCGACCAGGTCGGCAGATCAGAGATGTGCTTAGGGGCGAGACCATGTAAGGCTTTGAAAGTAAGCAATAAAAGTTCTGTAGCTACAATACCATGTCACCGTTCCTGTGTCCTCCTTACTCATGCATCTGCATTATTTCACTCCCTTATATATGTTTACATTGCTATCGTGTGCGCCACAGCTGGACTGCCTCCAGGCAACACAGCAATGTGATCACAAAGCAAGCCTGAGACACCACCGTGTCTTCTGTGGATTATTCGGTAGCAGCCGGAGTCAAATTAGATTTTTGTATCGGAGTTGTCTGCTAATGCATCCTGGCATGATTGGATAATAAAAGTCACAATGAAACAACAGGAGTAACGACAGCCTCAGACAGCCAGCGCGAATTAAAGTGGCCGGGGTCGCTCCTCTCTTTGTCGGCGAGGCGTTCTGTCAGCCTGCCTAAGAAGGTGTCTAAGTGATGATCTAATCCTAATCTCATTAGATCTAATCGAGCTTGATGTGATGTAATCTGATGCTGTTAACGTGCAGTGATTGGATTTCTTAGAATGGTGAAAGGGAGACTTGTAAACACCAGGGGAACTTCTGATATGTCAGGCAAGAATATTGTGCAATGAAAGCAGCAGTTTGGTGAGTTTTGGTTTTATTTTCTCAGTGAGAGAAAACTGTTGGTGGTTCACCCTTATTTACTTCAAATCAAAGTGTGCCTCCCTTCAGTGCTGATGTCATTAACTCATGAATCAAACATTAAATTTGATGCATTTGCACCATTTAATTTGTATTGGGATAAATGAAGTGAATGTTGTATCATCAGTATTAACAAAACATTTAAACTCTGTTGATCTTTTACTTGCAGGTCAGATCCCTGCTGGATAGCAGACGACACACACAGCCAACAGTGCTTGCCAAATAGATGCAAACGGACAGCAGGACAATCAGGAATGTTTAACTTCCTGTGCTCCCCTGGAACTGTACCACACACACACACACACACACACACACACACACACACACACACACACACACACACACACACACACGCACATAGGCTGCAGGGGTTACAAAGGCGCATTCATAGTCAGAGGCTACACATATGCACACACACATTGGCTTCATGCACATATGAATATGCATAATACTATATACATGGACTCACAAATACACACATTCAGCCTGTTGCCAAGACTGCCCAGTCAGCTGGTGTGACGCCATATGTTGCAGCACTGGCAGCACACGAGAAATACTCAGGTCAGGTTTCAAGAACAGGGAAGTACAAATGTGTATACACACATCCACACACACTCGAATACAATGTGTTCTTCCCTAAAAAATGAGCAGAAGTGACACCTAACGTGTGACTAAGCCATCAAAATTCTCAGTCTTAAGCTGTGAGACCATGTTAAAGCAGTTCTGTAAACAGCGCTGCACACTCATGTTAGTGTTTCCTCTGCTGGCCCTGCCTGTGTGTTCCTGCTCGGCCATAGGGTACACTTTACATTGGGATGGTATTTTAAAAATTACTTTTCTGTTGAAACCCTGTTTACAATTTCAGGGGTCCTGTCAAAAAGTTTTACAGACATCTCTAATAATGGTGGTCTATAGGAAAGAGGTGTAATGTACAACTACTAACTAACTAAGAGACACAGTTTGCAATAACCCAGATGCAGACTCATTGAAAAGTTGTTGAGAGCTGAGCCAGAATTAATGTGGAGTGGATCAGGCAGAGAGAGCTGAGTGGTCGGCTGGAAAGCAGACGGAGACGACAGAGGGATGATGAACATGGGGCACAGGTAAACACAGAATTAAACAACATTCAGGCAAACACAAGGAAAATACAGCCTGTACTTTAACTTGGCTGGACTGTTAGTACCACGTTAGCAAACTGAACAATCTGTCGACAAGTGGTCAAAGAGCTGGGGCTGATAAACTGCAGGGTTGATGAGTTGATCGGTTGCAGGTGTGCGGCTTGGCACAGGTGTGTAGGCTGAGGAGGGCTCCGCCCACAGCACAGACATACACACAGAGAGAAACAAAGGCAGGGAAAAGCACAGGGAACACAAGTAAGAACTGCTGGCACGGCTGCGGTGGCCCTCTTTAGAGCCAGTGTTTGTTCTGAGCTACTGTAGAAACATGGTGATGCAACATGGTGGACTTTTGAATACTATATGACATTTCTGCCATATTCTGACAATAGGTCCCCCTAAATCTTACACACTGGTCCTTTCACACATCTATAGGCTGTCACCTTTAAGTTTTTTCCAGATAATGTAGCTACAGGCTAAGCTGCAGCACTACAATGTGCTGCTTTTTTGAACATATACAAAAAACACGAGCGGTTCTAATACATTGGTACTTCAGGGCCTCCATAACACTGTTACAGTGTGATGACATAAAAGAAACAGCCTGTAGATGTAAAGTAATCAAAATACTGTCAAACATTTTGTTTAAAATTCTCTGGTAAACCCGGGTTGCCTGTCCGCCTCAGTAACATATGGATCTGTCAAGTGAATCTATACAGACGGTATAGCAAGCTTAACACCCTGAGCTGAGGACTGTTTGACTTTCAGCTCCCAGACTACCACCAAGGCCCCAAATACCATGCACAGGTGGAGTGTGGCTCCTCTTAGTTCGATGGTTGATGTTATGGTTTTGTGTAGCACACAGATTTCTTGGGGTTTCATCTCTGAATAGACTAAAGCATCTGCAGGCTCTGTCTGTGTTGAATATATGGCAGCTAGAGAGCTTCATATCTCACTCTTGCACAGCTGGGTGTCACTCGACATGCTTCGCCATCAGTGTTCACCATGTTTACCATCTACCATGTCTATCGTTGAATGGTTCAACGCTTAGTCACTGAGGGTTAGATGGGAAGCTGCAGCAAGGCCCTGGGCACTGCAGCAAAAAGAGTGGAAGCAGGAGAAAACAGCTAAATTGGGTAAAAATAAATCTGATGGTTAATATTAAATGAATGAGAGTTTAAACATCTTTTAAGGCGAAAAAAGCATGTGTCCTCCCTCTACCACAAAACCCCCTGTACGAGGGGTCAGGGCCGTGATCCAAAACCAGATCAAGGGTCTCATTTACAGTCAGTCGTTTGGCCAGTGTGTCAGCACAGAATGACGTGTGAGCGAGATAGAGAGGCCTTATTTATAGACCAAAGCTACCAGCAGTGATAAGTGTAGTGTTGAGTCATGCTGCGGTTGGATACACTGTTGTGTTTGTTCCCATAACTGATGTGTGTGGTTACGTGGTTGTAATCCCTGGATTTAAAGAGTAAAGGAGTTCAGAAGTTAGAATCCCACTTGCTGGATCTGTGAGCTTTAAGTCACGACACAACACATTTCTGCTCTGCTTGACAGTAGTCAGTCATTTTCTCGCCCCTTACTGACGGTCAGGATTTCTGTCCCTTAAAGTCACGAGCCTGACAGATTATCGTGTGTTGGCTGCTTCATGTCCATGAACTAATGTGCCCTTTAGCCTCAGACAGCTTTTTAATACACCTGATGTCATAGGAGGCAGGTACATTTACAATAGAAAAGGCTAATTATTACATTTGTTAGTACACAACAATGACGTCTCTATGGCCACAGCTGTACTGAAAAGAGAACACCGCATCCCCTCCGTACTGGATTCCATGAAGCTGAAGAAACAGCTCTCTGTGTTTGCTTAGATGTGGATCCTCAGGCAGTGTCAGCTCTTTCTCCATTTCCACTCATGGATATATTTTAGAGACAGACTTCTGGTTGCCACCCTCCACACACCACACCACTGTTATTGATATATGATAAGGCTTAGGCGATACAACTAATCACCACCTGCCTGGTGAACGAATATGAATGACTCAAATTTCAAAGGTGATGGATCTCTGTGTTTGAAACTGTGTGTCCTGTTTAAATTCTTTGCTCTGTATTAGTTTTATTTTCCTCCTTCATTCATTCTCAGGTCAAAACACCTATGCAAAACTTGAATTAACTACCAAACCTTTGCTGAATAGGTGTGATTATTATCATAACTATGCATTTTAAGGGTTAGGGATATCATAAAACCCTGTGGCACATCTATTACAGTCAAAACTATAAATCCACTAGCTTTGATTAGAGGTTAAATTTGTGCATCCTCTCACTCACTCCTCTTCCCTTGCTCCCTCCCTTTCTCTTCCAGTTGATTTCCTCAGTTCCGGGAGGACACTTGCGTCAAGTGACTCTCAGATGCCTCCACCCGAGCTCCCAAGGGCAGACAAACATTATGTCTCTACACAGGCAGCGGTCCACTGTGAGAGCAGTCAGCGGGGCCACGCGACATGCACGCACACAAATAGATGCATACAATATAAGCGCTAGTATGTATATAGGAGGAAATAGGAGGACAGTCGGTCTAGAAATGTTGTTATATTTAGTATCAATGAAACTCTAGTACTCTGTTTGGAAGCCACATGAGCTCAAACTTTACATTCTCTTTGGCCCAGAATTAACATGTACATGTGTGTGTTGCAACTACAGATACTATGCATATTAATATTTGAGAAGAAGGATGGCTGTGTTAACATGTTGCAAAGCCCAACGGCATATACGCCACCTTTAGATATATGATACAGCACAGCTTTTGGGTTTAAATGTGGTCTGGTTGTACCTGTGCGACGCCGACAGACGGACGAACACACAGACAGAATATCTGTCTGTTCTCACTGTCTTTCATGCTTTTTGGCAGGAGATGTTGGGTCGGCTTCAGTTCAGGCAGAAACACAAGCTCCCCATCTATAAACTCTCTGTGATCATAAGATACACTTGGCAACACGTGTAACACACGCACACACACACATTCAGGACATTGTGTGTCTATGTATGTATATCCTGCATATTCTGCATAGCCAGCGTGTGCATCATTGTGTGTGTGGTTATGCATGCTTTGCATGTGTGCTTGCACATATTAAATGCATGAGTATCTGTGCATGCACAAATTTCTGCATATGCATGCATTTGGTGCAGGTGCATTCATAAATTTATTCAAGAGATGGAGATATGGATAGTGTGTGTGTGTGTGTGTGTGTGTGTGTGTGTGTGTGTGTGTGCGTGCGTGCGTGTTTATCTAGAGGGCATACCTTCAGCCCTGTGTACTGTGTACAAAGGCCTGAGGCGCAGCTCAGAGGGTCTCTTTTTTGATCTGCAGGGCTTAAACTGCATCTGCCTGTCAACAGGGGTGTGTTTGTGTATGTGTGTGTCTGGAAATGCTTGTGTGTTTGAGGGTGAGTGATCACACAGGATATATGTGATTGCCCGTTGTCAGCTCTATAATGCCAGTTAACACCTCATAATAAGATAAACACAGACACGCCCAGACAAATGCTTGACAGGGAAGTGAGGGCAGACACTCACATGTAAAGAAGGAAGGTGAGAGGATGTAAAACAGCACGCCTCTTTCAATGGGTTTAATGTAAAAAAAGCACAAAATGTGCAGAATTTAAATTATGCTAAAGGTTAATAATGATAATAATAATAGTAATAATAACTTTAAGTATATAGAAATTATCTGACCAAGGTTACAAAATGCCTCACAATTAACATGAGAATAAAACAAGACATAAATAAAAGGCATAAACAAAACAAATTAATGGATAGAGCAGTAAACAGATCGACACAGAGAGAAAAGATGTGATCGAAATGTTCCCTCAAATCAAACACTCAGCACTAAGAATAAACTATTTTATGTAATCAAACCACTGAGGGGATTTTTTATTTCATAAGATCCTTTCTAAGGTCGAGGTCAAAGCAATATGACTTGAGCTGTGGTTTTGTGCTTCCCAAAAAGACATAAATCGAGCAGCGTAACACCAGATGAAAATTCTGTTCACATGGACCTGCAGTGGTTGATGTTCTAATGGAAGACTGTTTTCACCAGTGTGATAAAAAAAAGGATCCTGTGTCATAAAAAGATGCTTTCTCAGAATAATGAGTTTCTCATTATGTTGAGATACTAAGCCAGATTCTTGGGATACTAAGTTCAAGATACTGAGTTTTACAGGATTTGCTTTTTCATCACATTGGTGGAAATGGGCTTCTGTAATCAACTTGCTGTTGTGAATTAGAAGTTTCCGCCGCATGTGTCAGCGACACTGATGTGTGTGGTTAATGTGCAACAGACTTGAAACCAATACAGGTCAGTAAAACTGCTTGGTGTTATGTTGACAAAAGACACAGTCCCCAACACAGATCAGATTGCAGGTTTCAATACTAAAAACAAACACAGATGGGGAAAAAAAAGCCGTAAACCAAGACACTTTAATAGATACAGCTAACATACAGGACAAAAGACAGAAAGGCATACATGTTAAGTACATTCACCTTAGCATACCTAAATTGGAAACTTGTTCCATGGAAACAGGTCATATTGACACACACACACACACACACACACATGCGCGCTCACACGCACTCTCTCTCTCTCTCTCTCTCTCTCTCACACACACACACACACACACACACACACACACACACACACAGAGTGTGTTTTCCTGTCAAACTGTAAAGCTGTGTGTGTGTCTGTGTGTATTGAGGCAGTATAGCTGATTGTATTTCCTCTGCAGCAGCTGATACTGTAGCTGCTGCTGTGACTGCTTGCACCTGTCACTGCACGTCAGGCCTCCCTCACACACACACACACACACACACACACACACACACACACACACACACACACACACACACACACACACACACACACGCTTTAACTTTAATGCAAACAGAAGTCTTCATGACTAACTTGGATGACTGAATAAGCACAGAAAGCCTCTGTCTTACGGGCTTACTTCAAAAGGTTGTAGTGTGAGGAGACTCACATTTCGACGTGTCGACAAAGAGCCTTTTGAGGCAAGTCTGGAAAAATTGCCAGAGTTATGGACATTTTTTATTTGCCTTGCGAGAAACTATGACTGTCTTTGAAATTGGATTTTTTGACGAATGTTCAGCTTGGTCAACAGCATGCAGCGCGTTGTCTGTCAGACTGATTTTTTTAACTGGCTGCACAACAAATCACCATTTCCATTATGGATTGCCAGTGAGAGCCAGTGCTAAGATGAGAACTTGTCTTGCTGTAGTTGGCAGCGTTTAAAGGAAGGATTAGATTAGCACCCAGTCTAATAAACTGTGTATCCACTGTTTTCACAAGAAGAACTTCTGTCAGAGGCATCAAAAACGCCTGGACTTAGTAGCGTGCAGCAGAAATACTTTGAAACAATTTGACCATAAATTATATCATGAACTATATAAGAATGCCTTTTTGTCCAAATAACCTCATATTACTCCTACATCGTTTGTTAGAAGGCAAGCTAATATTAAACTAATTCTAATCTTACTCGTCGGCTGTTGTGTTGAGCACATCTTCCTCTTTTCATTATTTTTCTCTCTCTTTCTGACAGCCTGTCCCCCAGTGCTCACACACCCATCCACCCACACACACAAGCAGCACATTCAAACGATGCAGTTTTTAAACTTCATTCTTTTACTCACAAAAGCATACAGCAGCGTTTGAATAAATATTTACAGAGAGGAGATGACATTCATGTGAGTCTGATGGAGGTAGAAAATAAAATCTGCTCCTCTGGTGCTACACTGAAAACTACCCTTTATTTTCAACAATGATGTATATTTGTCTCAGTAAGATAGACACACAGATATGACATAGCATTACACATTTTTTGAGTGTAGTTTCAGTGCTGCTTAAAGCAACATTATGCAAGAACTGGGTTTTTTATTTTTATTTTTTTTACAATTTGGCACCCTTAAAGTTTCTTAGTGCAATTCACCACTCATACACCACTGTCAGAAATATGGACAGCTGCACATGCATTCGTCATAACTGCATTACATATGACCAAAAACTAGCAAGCCAGCAACTTTACTAACACATCAAGCAAGTGCAACAACACAAGACGTATCAAGTCAGCTGATGTTACTTGTCCAACAGCAGGAAGGTCAGCTCGGCGTTGTCTTGCAGCCTTTCATTTTGTGACGGTTTATTCTTGCCTCTTTGCCCGGTCACTTTACCCTTTTCTCTTGGCTTCTTCTGTCAACTGTCCTCTTCTGTCTTTTTGTCTCTGCTATGATGTCCGTAGAGGCTGCTGAGCCTGGTTCTGGTGCCCATCCTGGCTCCACTCCCTGCTGGTTCCCCACCACCATGTGCCTGAAAACCTCACCCTCCCAGTGGTCCAAAGCTCCTGTGCACCCCTCTGGTAATCTGAGCTCCCACTCTGGTACAGGCAGAGTCAGGTAGCTTTACAGCTAACTGAGCTAACTAGTCAGTGGCAGCTACAATGCTTGCTTTAGCAACAAGTAAAGATATCTGTCTATGAAGAACCTCCATAAATCACTAAGAGTTGAGGCAGAGCAGCGAAGGACATCAGAGGAAAAACTGATTTTTTTTTTCCATAAAATATGCTCAGTTTCCACCAAAGTCAATGACGAACTGTAGTTTGTGTCATCTCAATAAAGAGATATCCGACAATTTAATTTATAGAGATTAGCCAAAATGACAAGGCTAAACCAGAAGCCCTGAAACATTGGCACTGACCCCAGAGGCCAAATCATTAGACTGTAGGCAAAGGTTTCCGAGATTGTAGTCGGTGCGTGACACATTTTGCTCTTCTCACAGGAGATCGTACCTGACAACCAAAGTTACACAGTGCAACAACAGGCGTTTGGAGCACAGAGTGGGTATGAAAGAGGCGCCGTCAGTGTACCATCCGAATGCTTTTGAGGCAGTTATTTTAAGGTAAAACAGTAACATAATGTTGCTTTAAACTGTGTGACCTAACATCCACATGGACAAACAAACATGATAAAAAATTTGAAATAAAAACCAAAACTACAGTATTTTGCCACAAGTCTCATACACATTACGGTAAATTACAAATACTCAATGGCATGTCTCAAGCTTTGAAATGCACAAACAGCTAACAATCACATCACAAGTACACAAAACATACACATACACACGCACACAAACACACACACACACACACATGCAGTACACAATACCCTCAATACCTTGTTCAGGTGTAATTAACTAAATAATGAAATAATTACCTATACATATAAAAGCAAGACTGGGGAGATTATTTTCAAAATGTTGTTTGTCCACTTAGTCCCCATAGATAAACTGCATATGGTTACTTTATCATTATCACTTTTAATTAGAAGAAAATACGAAATCCAAACACACTTTCCCTTCAAATATGTGTAATGTGACTGCTATGTTTTTACAGTGCATGTTAACAGATGATGTTATGGAAATACATCCCAGAGCATGAAAATTATCTCCCCGGCGCAGTCTGACAGATTACAATATTCTTAGTATAACAGAGCTAGAGCAGACAGGATAAAAGGAAAAGAGTGGGTCGACGCTGATGTTTGGACAGAGGCAGGAATAGTTCCAGGGAATATGTGATGAAAGAAAGCAAACACAGAGAAAGAAGGAGCAGTTATGGTAGTCACAAGTTTGGGTCTCAGATGTTTATCCGATCTACAAATATACACCAGTAAATGATTCTGGACCAGCTATGAGGTTTATCAGGAAGGAATGAAAAACAGACGGACTGTTGATAATCTGAGGAGGTCATTAGAATTATTATTATTATTATTATTATTATTATGAGACCGCCATTTCATATAAGACTTTTAGCCACAGGGTGAAAAAATGTATTTTTTTTTTAATCTCTGCTTCATGGAGGTTTTATCCGGCTTATGCTTTTGTTGCCAGCAGACAAGGTTATTAGCACTGCTTTGCAGGTTTACACAGAGAATGAAGTGTTTCCTCAGCAAGATTATATCTAAATGTTCATTATAATTCAGCTTAAAGACCCTAAAAACTAACGTTTTCCAACAGCTTCTTTATATGAGAGTTTTCTATATAAATGTGTGATGTCACTTCCGTGGACCAACCAAGAATTTCTCAATGTTTGAATCATAATCTGATGACTTATTGTTGGATTGTTACTGTCACTGTCAGTCAAACACTCACACAGTCCTTTGATTGTTGCTCATTTTCTCATGAATGTTTTACATGTTAGAGAAACATAAGTTTTCAGGGGCTTTAAGCAAACATAGAAGAACATTAGCTCTTGTGAATCTCAGTCATCTAAACTTATCAGTCAGACAAAACAGCTTTAATCCTTTGTGTTCCAATTCTAAAATACTCTTTTTGTGCAATACACTGCCACACATTCACAACCGCTGATACCTGCAGTCCAGTACATACATTCTGAATCTTCTACAATTGGTGAAGCAGTCGGTGCTACAGTATTTTTGCATAATGACCTTATGGTTATGGGCGGTCAATGTGCACAAGTTGCCTCTTCCCAGCCTAAAAGCATGCAGAAATTTGAACAAGCAACCTTGCTGCAAATGTCTGACTTTCCTATGCTTATGAGCAACTTCAGTTTTTTGATTTTCCTATTTGACAGCTTTCAGCAGAGGGGCGTTTTGGAATGCATGAGCATGCATAATATTTTGATTATCGAACAATCATTAAAGCCTGTATTTCCTGTATTTCAGTAGCAAGTAATTCATATGCAGTCCTTTATAACATCACATTTCTCTTATGCATCTTCCAATAATAGTCCTGTTGTAAATTCCAGTTTGGTGAAGCTCACAATGTTTGGTTTCACTTTGCTACTGCATGTTGTTTAATTAGCATTAATTTGAGCTATTTTAGCATTTTTTTTGCATCATGTTGTTGAGAGTGATGCGCTTACAATTCAGCCTTACTGTGTCTCACAAAGTTGCATTACGATGTCTTGTAGCTGCCTTTGTGGTTTACATTGTTGTTAGGGAAATTGCAGCAGCATAGAGGAAGTGATCACAAGCAGACTTTCAGTAACATTCACCAAAATACACCTTACATAATATTAACACTGTAAGCTACGTCCTCAAAAAAGACCAAAAAGTTGAGTCAATCTAAATGAAAAGCAAATATCTTGAGCTTCATCAAACTGATGTTTACTGCACGGCTATGCACCCACAATGTAAAGTCTAAAATCCTAATTGGTCAAGCAATAGAAGCCTGATTTTCCTTATAGCTCCCATTAGCAGAACTGTTATCTTGCCAGTTTGTCAGGGAACCAGGAGCTACTTCTAAAACCTTGTCAGAGCAAGAAGGTGGAGGAGCCAGAGTTAGTGAGCTGTCTCGAATGGAGCTCTCCAAACTGCCCGTCCACCCAGATCTCTTCTGAACGGCCAGCCCCCTAACACCATTCAGGTCTGAGTTAACATTTATCCTACCTGTGGACTTGGAGTAACAATCTCTTTCCCTGCACCAACACCATCCTCTCCTCCCTCCCCAGCTCCCCTGTTTGCCCCTCAAACAAAGTATCTCCTGAAAGGCGTGCCTGAAGTCGGGGCTGCGGCAGTAGATGAGCGGGTTGAACGCAGAGTTGGAGTATCCAAGCCAGTTGAGGAGTCTGAAGAGCAGCTTAATGTCACCCAATTTGAGGAAGGTCATGAGGATGTTGAGGATGAAGAAGGGTAGCCAACACAAAGTGAAGGTTCCCATAATGATCCCAAGAGTTTTCACAGCCTTGTGCTCCTTAAGACAAAACTTGAGACGCTTTGTGGCAGAGTACTTTCCTTCCCCTTTTTCTGTCCTTGCTCTGCTCTCTCCTAACTTCTCTTGACCAGTGTCTGTACCTCTTGTTTTCTGCATGTTCAGTCTGTCCTCCCTTGCTTGTTCTCCCACCTCAGTTCCTGCCGTGAGTGTATTCATAGCAGGACTATCATTGGGATAAGTCAGCTGTGCAGTGTAATGCAAGTTATAAAAGTGCCTCTCCCTCCCTCTGATCTTCTCCAGCTGTTTCTGAGCCTCTTGGAAGACCCGGCTGTACAGGAAAATCATAACCACCAACGGCAGGTAGAAGGACACAATTGAGGACGACACTGCATACGCTGCATTGGTGTTGAAATCACAGCAGTACTGGTCTTTGGAGCACTTGATAGCGTCGTCATCACTTGACACCCACAACTTCAGATGGATGGGCAGGAAGGAGATGAGGGAGGCCACTACCCAAACCCCAAGGACCACTGCAAAGGCACGCCCTCTGGTTAGCAGCAGGAGACAAGAGAGTGCACATAAGTGAAGAATATTGTAAAGAGGGTGAAACTTAAGTTGTAATAGAGGTGCTCTAAAAGCAACATGATAGGCACTGTTTGGTGGTGGTGAGTTGTAGGCTACAGGGGGTGCTTCTTTCTATCGTCATACTCCAGGACATTACCATGCTGAGTAATGGGAGGGGAGAGTTACGAGTGCTCTGCTTTATGGATTCAAATTCTCACTTTCTACAAACTTTCCAGCACGTTGTAAATCAAGCCATACCTCAACAGCTGATGTCACTACAGGTGTTTTCTATCTACCGTCAAAGGCAAAATCTGTTATGACATCAGTGGTAGGGATGTGGCGAGATGTACAACATACTGGAAAGTTTGAATGTGTAAAAAATGGTGCAGCAGCAGAGGCACCTTTGTGACTCATTATTGATTTACCCAATGAAGGTTGAATTCATTCAGCAACCAAGAGCTGAAACTGTGAACAACTGGTTGGTTTTGTGCTGTTATTTGTTTAGTAAGATTCACTTTTGATTGGAAGTTTCTTAACTTTTCTTAGCAAAATTTCTTGGTCATACCTGGTGAGTAGTGTTGGGTAGCGGAGTGGCGAGGTGATAGCAAGGTAGCGATCCAGAGCAATCACACACAGGGTTTCTATACTGGCTGTCACACACAGCACGTCTGCTGCTGTCCAGAATTCACACATGAAGTTTCCAAACTGCCACCGTTCCACCAGGATGTAGCTAGAGCCAAAAGGGACCACAACCAAACCCATGATGAGGTCAGCAATAGACAGCGAGGCAATGAAGAGGTTGGTGACTGTCTGGAGCCGCTGGAACCGCAGGATGGCTGTGATCACCAGCACGTTACCTGGGCGGAGGAAAGAGCAATGTAACTGAAAGAGACATTTGGATAAATCAGCTGTAAAAATATTCCAGTGTTGATCCTCCAATTAGTTGATCCAACAAACCATCAACTCACTGAAATGATGAAATGTTCCGTAACTCACCAAAAACTATAGCCAGAACCAGGATAGCCATTGCAACACCCAGCAGCACGAGCTCTGCGTCACTGTACTCCGAAGACTTCGCAGACCAATCAGAGAACAGGGAGGAGTTGCTGTGCTTTGATTGGTTAGCCAGTGCTGAAACAGCACTCCCATGTTCCATGATCTACAGTCAGAACACAAAGAACAACACAGCTTTGTTCACAATGGATTAAGCCACTCAGGAGAGCTCAGGAGTAGAGTCCAGTTTCCTTGCCTGCTTTCTTACTGGGATGAACGCACAAGGTCTTTCACAGAGGAAGTTATATGTCCCATAATGTTATCATGAGTTCATCAAGTTCAGTGGTCGTCATGCCTTTCAGTCTTTCTCCCCCAGTGTTAAGGTATACACGAATGTGATATCAGCTGTGTCCTGCTGGGATGTAATGGCATGCACTGTATGTTTCTCATGTCCAGATCACTACCATCAATTCATGATGAACAAATTACTATGATTTTTAAAATTAGTTTGGGGGCATGTTTGCTGTTTTTATGATAGGATGTGGCAGGAAGCGGCAAGAAATGGAGGGAGGGTGAGGAATGGAAGAATGACATGCAAGAAGGTCCCTGGCCAGACTTGAAGCGTAATAAAGTTAAATTATGAATACATTTTTTAACAGAGTTTACATTTGGCTTCTTGGCTCTGTCCTAATCATTATCTACAAGCATACGCCAAGCCTACAGGTGTGGATGGATGTTTGGAAAGTGCTGGGGCTTGTGAAGTGCTATATGAGCTACATCAGTTTATGTGGTATGTGGTGTTTGCAAAAGAGCAGCAGCAGTATTGGCAAAGTCATAGTGCACCTCATTGCTGTGAGTACATTGGACATATGCTGCAGCACAGCTTTCACATCAAACTAGCTATTTTCAGGGGGATGCTGCAATCGTGATGTAAGCAAAGGTTTAGGATTGTAAGTCATCCTTCAAAAGATCAGACTGTCTGAGCTGCATTCTACATGTTTGCTCCACAGGTGTTTTGCTCTTTTACGTACAGGTAACAGGGAACAGCATGTACTGATTTTTTATAATTCACCTCTGACTACCTCTAGACCTTGTTTGGTTAGCTGGGTCTCCTGTGTGCATGTGCACTTGGATTAATATGTATGTTGGTGTTATTCCAACACAATCCAAACACTCATAACACACGTTGATGCCGGCAGAGAGATGCACTGAAGTGTTTACCCAGTTCTCCCGTGGTCAGTGAGTGGTGTTGCATGTTGGGATGCATTTCAAAACCCAGGGTGGACCACGACAAGATTATTTATTTATGATTGCCATTTCGCAAATGGAATAAATTGCTGCCGTACTTAAACAAAGACTTACAGTGTTGTTATGTTACTATAGTAATACAGCACATTAATCATCAGTGTTAGTATACTGTTTAATTATGTTGTATATGTCGCACTTTTATTTAGAGAACAAAGAGGTGCAGGAGTGTGGGGTTAGTAATGGATCTGCTGCAAAATTAGCTGCAGATTTTGAAAATCAATCTTTCATTACTGACGCATAGAAGGTTGTTTCAGCTGTAATGAAAGGTGCACAGCTCAGTCTGCCCCTGAAAGGATCTAATACATCAAACACAAACATAGATGTAACCAAAGGAATGATTTCCTCTTTTCTTCATGTTTCTAACATGTTCAGTGCACTTGTTGCTTTCTTCATGGAGCTCGACCGTGCCACCCTTTACACTGATGACCTTTTAACTGTGCGTTGTGACTGTTCACTCGTCATTGATCAGATCAATAATCAAAGCAGCTACCTGAACTAATGCATGACCAGGCTTGAGAAAGAGGCTCTGCTCGCTCTCCTCTTCCCTCTGCATGGGCTGTTTAAACAGTTACAGACACATACAAAGAAACTTGACCAACACTCTGAGGTCAATAATCAAATACAAAAGATTTACTGAGACGTGATATCCCATTATTTGTGCAGACATAGCTTAGTTTTGGTAATTACACAGAGCACTCAAACACACAAAGGTGCACACAATAGTGCACGCACAAAAACTCACAGTGCACGTGCTGACACAAAAATACACATCCAACACTCAGCTTTTGGAGTGCTTAGTAGAATAAACTGATGATCGTAGACCAAACTGTGAGGGAAGAGGGATATCTTTGTGCACTTTGTGAAAAGCACACATGCTCTAATAACAACCGAGTCATAAAACATTTTAACGTCCTCGTAAAATAAACCACATACGCTAAAGATGAAAGCTAGTTTGGATTCACTGATTATGAGAAACACCCTGCAACACCCAGAAACACTGCAGGAATCTGACTTATTTCTGCTGAATTAGGTTTGGTCAGAGGTCTTATTTCTGTGGCAGCTGTTAGAATATAAAGAAAAGAGAATTAGACTGATGCTTTTTAAATATTTCAGTGCAAAATCAATTGATCATATTATTCAATTAGACCTCAGTTATGATTCAATTCAACAAGTTTACTTACCTTGACACATTTGAATCCTTCCACTATGTCAAAACTATACAAAATGATAGAGTAACTCAAGAAAAACTTGCTGGTTGTTAATGGCACTGAGCTGACCCCAACCCATTTCATTTAACACTAAAAACCTTTTAATGCTTTAACAATTCTGAAATGTTTGAACCAATAGACACTTGTGTAAAGCTGGTTCTTAAAATATCCATGGCGTTATCAGGAGTAAATGTTTTTAAAATACAGTGTGTTTATATGTGTGTGTGTGTGTGTGTGTGTGTGTGTGTGTGTGTGTGTGTGTGTGTGTGTGTGTAAATACATATAAATGCGTGCATTCGTGCATATGTGCATAAACCGGCTTTAAATCAAACTTAGTTTTCCTACCTTCCAGGCTCTGCACTCTGCTTTACAATCCAGAGATTTGATAATCCAGACGCTTTCACACCCCCAACACAAAGTATCATTATAATGAGTTTGTCAGCGGCTTTTTGGTGTCTCTTCTTCTTCTGCTGAGCAATGAATGTCTGGTTTTGTGTGTGACACACACACTCTGCCTCACGCTCTCTTTCCAGTACACACTCATGTATAAACACACTCTTTCAGCCCTCAACCACACTTGCCCTTTTGAAGCAGCTGAGCCCGTCACCCTTTTTATAGGCAAGCCCCTGTGACATCACAGCAGGACAGTAGCCTATCAGAGGACAAGGAATGGCTTTTAGTGTATATCGTGTGTCTGCAGTGCACTAACAGCTCGACAGCACCCAGTGCCCTCTGGGGAACAGTAGTTTTTTAACCTTTATTTATTCAGGGAAGGCTTTCTGAGCTCTTTTTCAGCACCACCCTCCTTCACTTTCACACATGCGAGCTGGTCTACAAAACCGCAGATTTCTGTTTTTGGCTGCTTGGTAACTGCACTGCTGCTGCTGAAAACATGACAGCAGCAAACTTCAAACTGGTTGCTCAGATGTGCTCTACTTTCAAAAACAACAACGTTGCATTTCTAGTTACAGAAACTACTCAGCTCAGGTTAGGTCCAGTTTGTCATAGTTGTATAATTTTGGGGTTATATTTCTTGTTTTATGTGATTAATAGAATATATAGTATATACAGGTTATATAAGAGGCAGTCACAGCTAAGCAGCCACTCCCCTGCCTACCTGTAGTTTAACGTTTGCTTAAATTGGATTGAAGTGACTCAACTGCACTCTACTACTCAAACTGTAGTCCTGTGTTTTGTACACTGGTAACTCAGTTAGGTTGATTTGATTATTGATGATTTGACTCAAGCCTGGATCGTTTAAGATGTCGTCAGAGGAACAAATCTGTAAGCTCAAACCTGCAAGAGTGTAGGCTGATTCACATTTAACTATATCATGTCTCTCCAATAATGTTAGCATGCATTTGGAGTCAAATTCCTGCTTAAGGTTTTGTTAGTTGGTGCCATTCACTAATACTGAGGAGGAATCATCAAACATGGCATTCAGTATAATGAAAGTAACTCAAGGTTGACACTGGAAGGCTATTAAATGTGAGTTTGAAAAATGTACAACCGAAACCTCCAGTGTACACACACTCAGACGGACATTACAGCGAAGAAGTTTAAATAAATATTATTATAAATATAAATATTAGTAATATTTGCATATTCATAGATTTGGGATTTTTCAGTAAGGAGGGAGTCGAGTAGTGTAGTGAGTAGAGGAGGGTAAGGCAAGGGGTATTCAGTTGGTTGCAATCTGCAACCTCATGGTTAGATGATACTAAATCCTGCACACTGAACCTTTAAGGATCATACATTTAGTACTATTATGTGTAGTTTTTAAAATATTCTGGCACCCCAAGTGGAATTTGGGGTTCTAAAAAAGCACTGTAGTCGACAACTGTTGGGACGCAGAGTTGAAGGGGCTGAAAGCAACACTGCACAAGTGTTCTCTGTGATTTTTGGTCTATTTAACATGCAAAAATGGGTTCATCAGAATGATTTAAAAGATGCTATACAACCCCCAGTGTAAGTTTCAGGCAAGCCACTCAGCTGGATCCTGAGTCAACTCCACCAGACCATCAGGGGTTCCACAAGGCTCAGTTCTGGGCCCCCCTCCCAACCCCTAGTGGTTATTGTCCCTAGTGCTGGCCTACAAGGCAGTGAAGAACTGTTCCTTCACACTAGCGAAGCAAAAGTAATATTCGATATTCACAGGGAACAATTCGACCATTATTTGACCCCTACTCAAGTTCACACACGCTTGCACAGCAGTCTGATGAAGGATGGTAGCTAGGCGTTGTGATTGCGTTCATAAACAGGAACTTTATTTCCTCTGCAGCTCTGAACACACACCCTTCTAACACTATTAGGCTGGACACTTCTATGAACTTTATGGTGGCTACACACACCCGTTGAACTATATCATACCTGCAGGTTCACTGCACTTATTGAAAGTCATTGTGCACAAAAGCATTTAGCAAATTAATCTAATGCAAGACAGTATAATCACATTAAAGTTCAAAATAGGTCTAAAGCTTAACAAGGATATTTAACTGCAATCTGCAGAACACACAATAACCTGTAGGAAGTTCTGACCACAGAATGTACCAAGCTACATGTTCAGGTAAAACCATCTGAGTGCTTTTCATGCACCATTGAACACAGTGTTCTGTCTGTTTTATGCTGATGCACGTACACAACAAAGTCCTCCCACACATGAACCACATGCTGAAAACTTTATTCATGCTCTGTGTTAAGGCAATAGGTTTAGTTTTTTGTTGGTATGAAACCAGCCTGTTGGTGCTTTCTTGGCCATGGGAAACAGGAAACACTTAAACCACAGTGAGAGCTTCACATTGTCTCCCCTTTCTCCTACTTTCAATTTCATTCTTTATCTCTCCTCCTCTTTTAATCATCCCTTTACTTTTCATACAGTCTCCTGGGGCCTTGTTTGTCAAGGAGCCCAGAGCAACATCCATGTGGCCAAAGGGACTGATAAGTGATAACGTTCTGATCACCATGATTCATCTTCCCAGCCTGAGCCATTTATATTTTGACCACCCAGCTGATCTGCAGTCAGTACTCAAGCACAGAACACTCTGCGCCTGCTGCCGTCGGCCAGCAGAGCCTGCAAACAGTTCATTCACAGGTCTTTCTGTTTACGGAGGAAATCACTGCTGGTACCACAAAGAACAAAACAACAAGTGGTGGCATTGAGATGCACGAGAAAGAAGTCTTGTCTCTACTTTAGATGTTCTTCCTCGTTCACACTTTTGAGTAACATGTCTTCCTATGGGACTCGGTATGACCATATCCTGCTGTCTGTCTAGCCCAGCACATTCCTCTCCGCACCTCTTCCTGTCCTTGTCCTGTCCCTTCCTCCACATCCTCCTCTCCCTGCTATACCTTCTAACTCCTAAAGTATCCATCCCTTGATTACGTAACTCTGCTCCCTATACGGCTGATTCTTTCCTATAATGTTTTCCCCTGCTGTCTCAAAGTCCCTCCTTGTTATTCCCTGCTCTCATTTGTTCTCAACGCTGCATCATCCTTTGTCCATTTGAGCAACCCACTGATGTGGTGTTGACGACTTTGTATGCATACCGAATGTATCTGCAAAACGATCACTGACAATATGTTTCATTTGGTTTTCCTACATATTAGTTCTTGCAATACAATACCTGCTCATAGCAAGTAAAGCGTGATTAACATTTCCATGCTTATGAAAGATCATGGTCTTGATTAGTGTTCAATCCCACTGAACATAATCCAGGCACCAGTTATGTTTCTAACAAAATATTACTGGCAAAACAAATCAGCAGAATGTGAATGTAATTACTTGGGTTACTTGAGATTGGGTTTTTGTAATTAGCACTATCTCTTTTTATGGTTAATTTGTCATGTTACTATAAACAAAACTTCCCATTTTTTAAGAGAATAAGTCAATATTGCCTTTTGTTGTTGATCACCCAGCAACAGTGCTCCTGCTTTGCACTTAAACATGACTTGAAGCAGACCTTGTGAGTTCCACTTGAAGGGATCATATGACACAAGCCAAGTTGCCGTGTATTTCCCAACAAAGTGTTTGATTGTCAGTCAAAGAAAATTACTGTGAGATGTCAGTGAGGTACAAAGAGAAGATGCTGAAGCAGACTAATGTGCATAATGTCTCAAGGTGTTTTGCTGTGGGTTTTCTCCTCTAATCTTCTCTGTTACTTTCTGCTCAACCGATATCCTGTAAAGCTGGGAAGCTATAAAATTTCTTCACAAACAACACATTGCCTGCCTCTGTATCGAGTAGTTTCCTCAAGCGATGGGACCAGTCTATAGTACCGCTATGTTCCTGCAGACTGTTGAGTGATTCCCACAAGGATCACGCAGCTGAAATGTACTGATTAACAGCACGATAAGGTGTATTTCTTCACTGCACATTTTTTTCAGACATGAGAAGCTGTCATCACCAGAACAATCTGTTCCTGAAAGCCACATTCGTTTTATCTTGCACAATTTGTCGCTGCGTTGGTTGAAAACAATTCAAGTGCACTGTGCAAAGACATGCGTCTGTAGCAAGAAATCAACAGCTGACTAAATCTCTCATTTGCACCGACTGGGTATTTGTTACGCCTTAATGTGGAACCAGCAACATGACATTATTGAGCTGCACAGCAGAAACCTACTGGAAGTTCTTTTCAAAACTCTCTCTTGCAAACACCTGTTCAGTTCTACTGAAGAACTCATCATCATCATCATCATCATCACTGCCATCTGACATTAGATTCCTCACCAAAGAGAAGCCGTTCCAGCCACTGATGAGGTTTGTATATGTGTGTTGAATAGTTTAGTATGGCATTTGAAGGGTGTTATTTGAAATAAATTAGCCAGTGATGGGAAAAAGGTTCCCACCCCTGTTCTAAGTGAGGCCCAGTCTGTGCAGTATATCCTGTAGATAATGTGTGTCTGGACCACTGTGGCCATACTGTACTGCTTCCTGCTGCTATATCCTAACTGGACTTTAACCCCTTATCTTTCCTGAACCCCAGTCTGAGAGTGGCTACATGCCAAAGCATTTTGTAACTACCTTGACCCAAATAAGATCAGATTTGATTAAGGGTAATACAATTCAATTGTGTACAGTCTTCCCAATTTAGTTGCAGAGTTCAGGGGAATTTTTCTTGCACATGTGTTCCAGCAAACTGAATTTGTAGAGATGTGCAGCTGTTAAAGGTATACCTGTAGCAGTGTTTTTCAGACAGAAGCCAAAAGTAGCTGAAACTAAGGTTGAATACTGAAAGGTAAGCATCCTGTAGAGGAGCTGTCTTCAGTCAGTGATCAGGCTTTGCTCTGTGCGAGCACAAAAAAGGGAATATGAGTGAGTGGTTCTGAAATGGTTTTTTTCTTGTCAGCATCTCCTGCTGAGTCACAGAGTTCCTTAGTTTCCTTTCATTCTCCCTCTCTCCTCCTATATGTTTATGTATTTTTACAGCCCTGAAGTCACCTCTCGCAGGCTGAGACAGTTGTTTTCACAGATGTGATGACTGAAAGGGTAGAACAAGGTGGCGAGAAAAATTCAGCGTCACAAATTCTGAGAATATTTGATGGAGAAAATTAACCTTATTCATATCACATTTCAGTTACAATATGTCAGATTTTCAGTGGTGGAATGTAACTCCACAACATTTCTGTTTAAAGTATTGTTCTTTTTGCTCCACCATGTTCATCTGACACCTCTAGTTACTGGTTACTTCAGATTAAAGGTCCAGTGTGCAAGATTTAGTCTCATCTGGCAGCGAGGCTGCAGACTGAACAAAATGCAAAAGGCCATGGCCTCTGTAGATATAAAGAGCTCATGCTAAGATAATGAAAACATGATTCTTATTTTCAGATATTATACATTGATGAAAATCTAATTATAGGTATTACATTACATTCTCCCAGTTGATCCCCTAAATCATACACACTCGACCTTTAGATTTAGTTTAACAAAAAACACGTCATGCTTATAAAACGCAATGCATTGTTATAGCTTAACACTTACCTCACCTTTTTGATTGGTGACCCTGAGTGCTCATCAGCACTTCACATGGTTTCATTTAAATAAATGATAAATGAATGAACTGTATTTATATAGACCACTCAAAGCGTTTTTTAGAACTCAAGTCTGCATTCACCCACACATTCATGCAATTGTGGCAAGGCCACCTGCTCATTACAAGTTTAACCATTCACACACAGTCACACACCAGTGGCACAGCATGAGGAGCAATTTGGGCTTAAGTATCTTTCCGAAGGATACTTCAACATGTGGTCTGCCGAGGCCAGGGATCGAACCACTGACCTTCTGATAAGTGAACAAACGCTCTGAGCCGCTGAAATAACTGGGAATCAAAACGGTAGAAAAGCAAAGATTTGAGAAAAGTACAAGAAAAGGATGAACATTTCTGTAGCAGAACTTTGTCTTTTCTCATTTTGCATTGCATAAATAATCTCAAGACCCCTCAGATTTATCTTATGACCCCTTGGTTGTGAACCACTGATTAAAACTAGCTATATAAAGTAGCTAAATTTGCCTCCACCCTGAGCAGCTACAACTGTAAAATGCTGCTGAAACACTGATGCATCAGTATTAACTTAATGACAAAATATGTAACAACTCAGTCAAATGCTTTAAGTCCATCTAGCCAATAATACTTTGACTTAAGCATGACTCTGAATGCAGGACTTGTGTAACTGTAATTGAGTATTTTTACATTGTTCATTTGGTACTTTTACTTACAAGCAAACAGTCTAATGCATCTTCCAGCACCAGTGCCATCTGACTTCATATACGTGGGTGTTTGTGTGTGTTGACAGGTGAGGAGAGGCGGAATGAAAGGTCGACTTCTTACGCATCAGGAATGAGGCATGTGAGCAGAAGAAACACTGTCTGTCTGCCGGTCAGCACATTTCCTCCCCTCCTCGCTCCTGTTTTGCTCCCTCTCAGTCTCTCTTTCCATCACTCGCTCTCACTCATCCTCTCATTTTCTCTGCTCTCTGTCGCTCGTTCTCCTCTCCCTCATCACTCTCTCCCATTTCATCTCCTCTCCCTTCTCGTCCATAACTCCCCTTCTGCCCCCTCTCTCATCACTCTCTCTCTTTCTCTCTGTTCCCTTTCTTTCATTGTTTCCCCCTTGTGTAACTCTTGTACTCTGCTGCTCATCTTTCATCCATCCCTTCTTTTCACGTCCATTTTCCTCCCTCACCCTCCGCTTTTACCCGTGTCTCTTTATCCCACCTCTGTCATTTGTCATGCCCGCTGAAGCACCATTTACAAGCAATCCTCAGCAGTTTTTACCTCTTCAGAAGCAGCAGATGCATCAAGTGTTATTGAATAACAGCATTTAACATTTCAGCAGCTTTGCAAGTGGCTTTACACCAAGATAAATTCATTCGGTGAACTTTTTTTTTTGATGATAACCTGCAGCTTCATAGATTTTGAAAACAAATATCATAACTTATCACCGATGTTTATGTCTGGGTGGGGAAAAATTCACACGCACATCATGCACGCTCTCTCGTCACTCATCACATTCATTTCCTGTGGAAAGTGGCCCCAGGCAGCTCAAAAACAGTCATTTTAATATCAAAGTGGTGATTAAAGCGGTTCCATGGAGCTGTGGGACTCACAGGAGACAGATCACTAAAGGAAGTGGAGGTGAGATTTCCTGACTATTTGCCGCTAGTATGAGTCAAACTGCATATCCTGAATTTCCTTATAATGCAATACAATACACATCTGAATGCACATCTATTTAAGCAGAAATTCCTCTCATCACAGAGACTATTTGAAGTTTCTGTTTGATAAACTCAAACAATTAATCGATTAGCGAAATAGCTCATCAACTCCATCAGCTAACTAAAAATTGTTTCAGCTCTACAACTGACAAATGTACCAATCTGTTAAATTTTACTGTTTCTTTAATCTTCCATTTAAAAAAAATTAACATATGTGACTTAATCAAGTCAAGTTAAAACCTGGATCAGTATTTGCTGTCATAGCTGGATTTAGCCTTTGCAGCTTCAGTGCCAGAACAATGCAGGATTTAATTTCTTTGACCTTAACTGACAGAACATTTCTTCAATTTAGCATTGAACCGAGGGCACTTTCTGGGGAAACTTGAACGGAGACGTCATTTACAGGACTCAGCTCAGAGATTTCCTGTCACACGTGGCTGCTCCGACTACTTTGGATTAGAACCAGAGCTGTGAAAAACTGGTTCCACGCCCTGGTTTGAACGATGGGAGAGAGATGCTGACATGTTAATGTGTCTAATCTAATACAACAGCAAACTTTGAGTAATTTATTTTTAGTTGCAGCTCTCACTAATCCTCAATTATTTGTCTCACGTTGTCACCACATTGCTATCACAGTGAAAGACATGCACTGGAATAACACACAACAACATGTGTCCTGGCTGAAAGATGCTTACGTCTGATATAATAACACACAAAAACAAAGCCCTGAGGTGAGTTAACCATGATGTTTTTTAGGGGAGATGAAACTGCAGAACACCACTGCAGGGCTGTCTTATCATGTGATATATTTTGGGACAAAGTCGGGGCAAATGTGTTTTAATTTGGCTATCTGAAGATCTGAGTACACAAGGTGTGGTTTGTCTTTTTTTTTTCAGAAAGAACATAAATATCTTCTGATATCAGCCGTACTTTCATCTCCTGCAGCCATAAATCCTCCATTTTTGGGGTGTGCACTGTGACCTCTGACCTCTTGATTCTGATTTACTAACGATAAATCTCGCTCTAAAGAACAGGACCCTGACATATGAAGAGCTCACTGATGACCCTTTAATCATAGGGAGTGGAGGTGGATCAGTGATTATTCTCTCACACACGCTTACACACAATGACAGTGACCTAACCTTTGGCTTGTCCCATTTCCTGACTGACAAACACACACACACACACACACACACACACACACACACACACACACACACACACACACACACACAAGTTTAACAGGACTTTTGTTACTAAGACAAGGATCAAATGCTTGAGTCTCCTCAATGTGACAATGTACAGACTTGTGTCTCCACAATGGGATAGATACAGACGCACACACACACACACACACACACACACACACACACACACACACACACACGGTATCAAGTCTTATTGTGAAGAGAAACTTTTAAGATAGTCGAAGTAGCTGACTTGCAAAGTGTCAGTACCTCATGCTGCGCAACAAAGACAGCGTGTTTCTGTGTCCTCAGGCTTTTATCAATAAATCTTCCAACCCCCAGGATTCACATTTAAAATGATGACACTGAAAGTATCAATATTAAATGATCGGCAAATATTTGATCCTGCGAAATGAGACATAAATGTCAACCCTTAATTGTTTGAATATATCTTTGTGTTAGCCCGCTGATGTCTGTTTTAGCCTGAGGAGTGATGAAAGACTTGTACCATGCAGATTAAAGGTGCTACCTGCATTTAGTCATCAGTATATCACCCTGATCGCTAATTTTGTGTCATTTCCAGCAGCAGACTGTTGTTTTCGGTAAAGACGCTCCAACACCAAACGACAAAGTTAAAGTTGACAACTACCCGCTGAACACAGTGGAGCATTTAGCCGATAAAGAGCCAGATATTTACATCAGGAGTTGGTGGAGACCAAAAACAGAGCTACAAGACCATATTGGACTTCATCAGGGGTTCAGAAACTCAGTTCATCAAACACAATATGCTAACGTTGTGCTTATAGCGTGTTTCCACTGCCCACATTTAGCAAATAAATACAATACAATCAAATAAATGCTTGCAGTTTCAGTTCATCTTTAATTATGTAACCATGTTATGTCACAGCGGATTGGCAGACTTGATTTCACGTCAGCTGTATTTATAGGATCTTGTGCCACATTTCCTATAAAGCCTGATACTTCCTGTACACGAGGATGTGGCTACTTGCTCTCCTCTCAAGCACTACATCGAGTTTATTTCTTTAATCTTATTCAATTTCTCTGCCTCTTCACCTGCATATGCTCTTATACTGTATGTGCAAATGCAACCATTTACCTGTTTGCAGGTCAACAGCAGTGCCCTCCTCATGATCATACTGTGTTTGTGCCATAGAGCAGCCCGGCTGGTTTACTGTGATACCTTAGCTGCTAGTGCACAATCTAAAATGTGACGCCGAAAGAAGTTCCCAGCCTGATATTACGGTAGATGAACATCTTGAACTTATGGTGCAAATGCTTTACTGATATTGATCAACAGCATCTGTCTTCCTTTCTTCACCCGAACACAGTGTGTTGAGGTACAGTATGTGATTACTGTTATTATTTTTCCTCATTCTTCAAACGCCATTTTGCGTTCACACGCAAAGTTCACCAAAGCATGCTATTTTTAGTGTGACCTTAAAATTTCAACTTCCCCATCAGCTGCGTCTGGCCTGACCAGCGACAATGCCACTTCACCTTTCACAGACAACAGACATCCTCCGTATTTCCTCTTTTACAACATCATAAGACTGTGACACAGTGGCTTTTATATCAATGACCTTTCTTATTTAATCACAGAAAAGATGGCTGCCGTTTTACGGAGTGTTTAAAAATCCAATGATGCTTTGTCTCATTTGAAAAACCTGCTTCTGCCCTGTGTTTTTGCACCACAAAGTAATTCAAAACCTCAGATTAACATGTATATTAAGATAATAAAATAATGTTTTAAACGCTCTTAAAGCGCAACACAACCCACACACTAATGCACACACACAGTTTGGTTGCAAGGCAATGTTTTTTTTTGTGAAGGACTTCTCTATTGTCTCCCAAACACTTTTAAGGGCAGACTGGCACGACAATAGGTCATTAAACACACCTGAACATCATCACAAACACACAATCCGGATGTGATACAACATGTGACTTATTGTTTTGTTGACCCCGTCACCTCTGGATTGAAGACATCAGCCGAGACCTGAAGCTTCACTCTGCTTCTCAGAGCACACGAGAGGCAGAAAGGCCAGAAATAGTGCCAGGATCCTCCTGTATGAATCAAACATCTTCACAAAAGAAGGAGGTCAGAACCATGACAGACTTTTGTTCAGTGAACTGCAGTTTGACTGATTCTGTTCAAATATTTTAGAAGCAAAGATCATTTCATTTTGCAGCAGTCTTTCTCTTAAACATTCCCCTACTTATGCTCAAACATCAGCAGGAGGTGTGAGGAAGCGTCAGTGGTTGGCAGGAAGTATCCTGCACATTGTTTTAAATTACAGGGAAGTGAGCCAGGACAGACTGAACGGTACCTGTATAAACATGTTTTTGTGTTGGATGGCTGTTGGATCCTGCAGAGAACAAATCCAAGTATTCAAACTTGAATTATTTTTTCAGCAGAAAGAAAAATACAAGACTTGCGACAAAGAAATTAACATGATTTCAGCTTAAAAATGGATTAATTGTGAGTCGTAGAGTATATGATTTTTAATTCTTTACATTTAAAATAACTGTTGAACTTAAATATTCTGGTGGGTTACAGTTCTGGCAAAGGCACCAAGTCATTCATTTCAAATAGTAGTTACACAACTACATTACCCAGAATGCATCTCATGCTGCTTGGACAAACAGTAAATATGGCAGAAATTTAGTTTCCTTATTTAGTTTGACATTTCACTAATGTGGCACAATAAAATTCTTCCACACTTTGCAGACACACGTCTCTGTCTAGGTGTCCCTGAATATTGTTTTAACTTATACTGCCACCTTTTGGTGTTTATTTGTAGCTACAGCTAATGGGCTCATTATGCTGTGGCTGACTGTGGTTCACCACTTCTCCATCTATCTGTAACTCCAGGATAATTGAGATGAAATCATGTGAACATGTGTTTTTATGATGTGTAATAATGTAACAGAAATATCTACAAAACCAGAAGAAAAAGTCATAAAAACACACATTTTTTTTTTTTTTTTTTTTTGCTTCAACGAAAGTTAAAATGATCGGCTGTGAAAAAGATCTATTATGGGAATAATTTGACCTGCCGGCATCAAGACTGAATATGAATGGTCCAACAGTTGAGGCCAAGTCAAAGAATAGTTAATTCATTACTGGTTATTATTAGATAGTCTTCTGTGCCCATTACACACCTCCCATAGCTGATTATGTAATAACATCTCTGAACAAGACTGGACCCCTGTGAAGCTTTAATCTGCTCATGGCGCGGATCATGTTGCAAAACGATCCTTTATTGAAGTTATGAATAAAGGCTCATGCAGCCATCATGTTTTAAATTAGTTTTATTAATTCATTCAGTTTTGATTGATGTGATGATGATATAAAGTGATGTCTTTAAAGTAACAGAACTCAATATTTAGATCTTTATTTGTAGTTAAACTACCTGCTGAACATGTCTTCAGTGCAGTGGGTAGGTAGGTTTTGGGCCTTGTCCCTTGTTTACAGTGATTTCTCTCAATTTTTTAATGACATTATGTACTGTACAAATCCCTAAATTATTTGCAATTTTACAGTGAGAATCATTGTTTATTGAGTTGCCAGTGCTGTACGTCACAGAGTGGTAAACCCCCTCCTCATCTGAAAGACTCAGCCACTCTGAGATGCTCTTTTTATACTCAGTCATGTTACTCACCTGTTGCCAGTTAACCTGATTAACTGTGAGACGCTCTAAATGAGGATAAAATTTTCAAAAATAAAAACAAGGACATTTTTCAGTTTCAATATTTGATTTTATCTTTGTGCTATTTTTAGTTAATATGGAGTTTCACTATTTTGCAAATCATCACTTTCTATTTTTATGTACATTTTACACCAAGAGAGACCCAGCTTTTTTGGAAATAGGGTTGCATAGACAGCACAGGAACCAGGGCTGGTTAGAAATCATACAACACTGTGTAACACAGAACCTGAGAGGTGGATTGCACAAGATGGAGCATGCATGCAGACAATATCACCAGGCCTACGCTTTTGCTCAGGGGCCCCCAACAGATTAACCCTGGCCATGGACACTGAATGATACAACGTGAGTGACACAATGGGACTACCATGATAATTTAAATAGAAACCTTTTTGGACTAATTAAACAAAATAATCTTAATGAAAAAACAAACATCATCAATTCAAGTCTCATTTCCCTCACTTCCAAGAGACAGCTGTTTGTGTTGTATTTTACATGTCAAAAATTATTGGAATAGCACAATACAAATTTAATTTCAGGGTGGATTTTTCCTCCATAAACTCTCCGTAGGCTTGTTGCATGATTATTAAAGTGACACACTATGAGATAAAAATACCATATAGGAGTCAAGTGGTTCACAATCAGGCCACCATGAGCAGACTGTGGAGAGCCATTGACACACTTTCCTGATTGGAATATTACAGGGATATTACACTGACACCACACAGGACCGACAAAATGCCAAATTACAAACAAAACGGTGTCTCATATAAAATCCTCAGAGAGTGGTAATTAACCCCCACATGGAGCCTGTTACACTCCCCATAGGTGAATGTGCAGCTGATAAAATGTGTTAATATGTGCAGTGTTGCTCCTAACTCCCTGTGGTCCTTCTCTTCCTTCGTGCCATTGGTTGGTGAGGTTGGGACTTGCAGCCAATCACAGTCCAGCTGGGGAGCGGTCTTAATTGACGACCTGTTGTGCTCTGTAGGCTCTGTTTGTCAGTCTCTTTTGTATGTTAGTGTTATGTTAATAACAATTTTTGCTGTTAAGTGTCAGCTAATCACTCTTAAACTAGTGTTTTGTTATTTATTTATTTATTTTTTTCTAATTTTTATTATATCTTGACTAATCTTGAAGCCTCATTGGAGGAAATGCTGCCTGCTTGTTTCACTTTTTCTTTTTACCTGTTGTTTGCTAAGATTTAAAACTGTAACTTTTCTTTTTGGATACTTAGTATTGTGGTTTTATTTCGGCCATTTGGCTTGTTTTCTATATCTGGCAGTGAAAGATTAAAACTCTGAACACATTTGTTTTTATGTTACCCCCTCTCCTCTCCCTTAGACCAACTTTAGGTCAGAACTGAGCCCAATGACCGCTGCACCTCCCGCCTTGGCTGCTGTTTTTCGCCGGCAGTTTGGAGCTCAGACGCTATTCGGCGCTCTGGCACCGCGGGAGGAGCTCGTCCTGCCCGGTGAGAGACGCTCTTTCAGCTCCCAGTCTATGAAAGCCCCTCGGAAACTCACCACCCAGCACTTCAACCTTCGCACCGGAACGCACAGGCATGCGGGCGCCCGCCGGAGCACGCTGACTGTTCAGGGGAGGGGATGGACGCCTCTGCAGCGACTCACGGGACCGCTTGGGTTTGTTGGGTGGGAGAGACCGAAGCTGAAGACGTGAGGAGGAGGAGAGGAGGATGGTACCAGTCAGTTTCGATTTAATTCCACTACCGGCTGCCTTTACGCAGGGTGGAGGGGTGCTGTAGTCTGCCGCCTGGCAGTATAATCCGCTTGCCGGGAGGAGCAGGGAAAGCCCTCACCAGGCTGAGAGGGAGGGAGGGAGGGAGGGAGGGAGAGTTTAAAGTCGGACAGGGACAGAGAGAGTTGACAGGAGTGCCTGGTCATATCTGGAGCTTTTGTCCTGGTGCTGGAGGCTTAACTGAACAGACTGAGACACTGTGAGGAGGACTATCATTCAAGCTTCTGGACTTCCACTTCACATCATGAGTGGACCGACGAATGGTAAGCATGTGTGTGTGTGCATGTGCGTGTGCGTGTGTGTGTGTGAGTTTAAGGTGCACATGTGCACACTGTGTGTGTATATGAGGGGGTGTGTGTGGGCGTTTGCTGCTGCCTAATCAATAACAGAGTGTCCTGGGAGGGTTTAACTTGAAGTAGACATAAACAGCCCCTCAATGAGGTTATTGATCACTGACTCCCTTATTGACACTGTATTTCATCATGTCATTCTCTGTCAGTGAAGGTTAGAAACAGACGCTGATATTGTGTAATGATAGCTGACCAGTGCTCATCATTGTGTGTGTGTGTGTGTGTGTGTGTGTGTGTGTGTGTGTGTGTGTGTGTGTGTGTGTGTGTGTGTTAAGCAGTGTGTTTGGATTGCTATAGATTTCTGTGGTTCCAGTAACAGCCAGGGATTCCTCCGCTGAAGAAACTGCCACAGTCACAGCATCCAGTCATTTAATCCATCATTAACAAATGCATGTAAACCTGCTCCTCCGGCGTTTGCTTTTTCTGTGGCAGAAAGACTTTTTAGAAATCAGTACTTATTGCAGTCAATAACAGGCGGCCAGGAAAGCTGGTGACAGCCACTTAGATATTGTGGAGAGAAGAAAGGAAGCTCGCTGCTCGTAGCTGGAAGACAACAGAGCTGAGCTCCACACTGTGCCAGGCACATATTAAAATGTCCCAATGTCTAAACATAGAACCACACAAAGCAGGTTTTTTATTAACATGAAACCACTAAATCCCAAAATCTATTTCTCTAAAATCAATGTGGCTTTCTAGTGTAAGACATCAAGCAGGTGCTTACACCTCCTAGTCGCCTCTCAGTCTTATACCGCTCACCTAAGGGAGATATTTAACCTTTTTAGGGCTTTGGTGCCGAAACACTCCGATACAACCATTTCACCGTAGCAGAGGGGCCCTGGCTGAGCGACTGTAACCCCAAAAATCTCCCACAGAAAAGAAAAGGATTATCTTTTGGCTGACTGCTTTGGTTCACACTGTGAGAGACCTTTATCGGTTTTTATCCAGGCTGTTTATGCCGCAGGTCAAAGGTCAGAATGAATATGTGATGCTGTCAAACAGTGCGGGCTTTGAAGCCACAAGGGGGAACAGTGGGGAAATAGAGGTGACATTCAATTTATTTTTTAGGAAAATTCAATTTGTGGAATCCGAGATGTTTTCTCTACTGAAACACACCAGTCAGAGGAGGAGCAGCACCGTGACACGCAGCAGCATTTGCCCAAAGTTTAGTCTGAATGGCACAGAACAGCTTCCAGAGTGAAATGAATGAAGGTGAAATTGACTGTCTGATACCTTGTTCTTATCAGCATTTGCTGATAAGTCTGCAGACTATGAACAGGTTACAGTCATGCAAATTATGCATTCAAATCCAACCGTGAGAGAACAAAATTACTGTTTGATTGATCTGGTCATAATCTAGAGCTGCGGTTCCCAATGTAGGGTGGCAAGATAAATTGGGGGGGGGGGCAAAACAGATTTGGCAAGAAGAAGAGAGAAAGTTCTGCTGCATTTTCTTCTTGTTTCTAATCAATAATTCCAATCATACATACATTAAACTAGGACATACAAGACTTAAACCTTCCAATGAGAGCACACACACACACACACACACACACACACACACACACACACACACACACACACACACACACACACACACACACACACACACACACACACACAAATTACACATTCAATCTCTCTCACACACACATGCACAAACACACACAGGTGGCTCAGATCTTTCTGTGTCTGTGATTCCAGTCCTTGTGCTGCCATCTGGCTACAGGACCAATGCCAGCTTCTTTGGTGCACGCACACACACACACACACACACACACACACACACACACACACACACACACACACACACACAGACTGCTGATACATTTTGTTAGGAAACATTTTTGTCCCAGTTTTACCTTTTTTTTCTCCTGAAAACATTTATAGATCCACAACTCTCTCTCTGTCTCTCTCCTGCTGTCATCAGCTTAACCTGCCAGCGTGTGTGTGTGTGTGTGTGTGTGGGTGTGTGCGCGCGTGTGTGTGTGTGTGTGTGTGTGTGTGTGTGTGTGCAGCCATTGCATAATACTGTGGGATGCAGCAGCATTAACTGTAATGTAATTGAACTGAGTAGAATACAGTAGAACTGTTGCTCACATTGTTGCGCACTGAGTAGAGTACAGCTGACTGTTACAGGAAATCGAAATCAATATTGATCAAATATGCAGCCATTCAGTGTAATCTACTCACTCCACTCCTTTTGTGTTACTGTCCTACCACGACATGTGTGTGTTTGCCTCAGACGGCGTAAAGAAAGGACTTGTTTCCCCAAGAGGGATTTGGCCAATTTCATAAGCGAGGATGACAGAGGTGTAATCTCCACTGTGCCCTTTCCTGTCTCTCATAGTGTGTGTGTTTGTCATGCACTTCGTGGATAAATTTCCACATTCAAAAATTCAAAGCTTTATTATCATATGCACAATGCAATTCTTGTGTGTGCACTGAAAGAACTGTACAGTGTGCTACATCAATGCACATTTGTAATAGTTGTATCTTTATATGAGAAAATGAAGGCCAACAGCAGTTTGACATGTCTCAGCTGCTCTTTCTCTTCACCTGTCTGTCTGTCTGTCTGTCTGTCTGTCTGTCTGTCTGTCTGTCTGTCTGTCTGTCTGTCTGTCACCCTCTCTTAAGCCTCAATCTGCGAATGAATGGTTGTAAGTCGTGCTGATCTTCCTGGCAGAGTAACAGGCTTTCCAGGAGCCGCTACTAGTTACAAAGCCAATCACTAAGCCTCCTTCTTCTCCTCTAAATCTTTCGACCAGTGCGTGTGTGACTGTGTTAGTGAGTGTTTGTCTCCGTCCGTGTTTTTCTTTATTTAATTTTGTATTTATTTGTGTGTTTCTGTCATATTGATCCGCCGGGATTTAAGAAAAATGTCATTAAAAGGCCAATTTGAGTTCTCTTGAGGCAGGAGAAGAAATCATTATTGATGTTTCAGAATTACATTTAGTCGATTTGTGGATCCAATTTGTTTCTACTATAAATATAAGACAAGCCTGAGCAGCTGTATTCAGATTCATTGTATATTATTGTGTTTAGTTGTGACATGTTAACGGAACAAGACAGGAAAAAAGATCTTTCTGTGGCAGTCGTTCCACATTTTTATCAGACTTTGATCAGATGTTTGAATTCAGTTGAAAGGAAGACAAAAGGAGGGGCCTCAAAATGACAATAAGTGACATGTTTTTGATCTCTCCTCTCCTCTCCTCTCCTCTCCTCTCCTCTCCTCTCCTCTCCTCTCCTCTCCTCTCCTCTCCTCTCCTCCCAGCAGTTCAGTACCAGGCTGGTCTCTATGGAGGAAACAACAACAGCAGCTCTCCTCTCTCCAGCCGTGGAAACTCGCCAATTGTGTGTGAGCGCTGCGGGGAGGCTTGTCGTGGCGAGGTGGTGCGCGTCAAAAACACACACTTCCATGTTCACTGCTTTACCTGCCAAGGTAAAAAAAAAAAAAAAAAACTACACACACACAAATATGTGCATTCACACCTCCTCACATGCACACATATGTATATGCACTCACATTCGCCTCCAGTCATTCATTTATTTTTCAATCTTGGACTGATGCATGTATGGATTCCACCCACATCAATTTGCATAATTAAATATTAAATAATTACCAGTACTCAGACAAGAAGGAAGCAGCACAATTGAATCAGTGATAGCTTCTGTCTTCACTGAAATATGGAGTGAACTGCGACTCTCCGAGGATCAAAGTCAATCACAAACTGTATGATATTAACAAAATCAGATAGCAGTCTGGTAACTACAAAGCCAATTCTTAATGCAGTAGTAGTAGTTCAACATTTGGAAAATATGTATATTTGATTTCTCTCTGAGATTTTGATGAGAAAATTGATTCCAATCTTATGTCTGTATGCTAAATATAAAGCTAGAGCGAGCAGCCCATTAGCTTAGCTTAGCATAAAGACTGCAAGCAGGGGGGAAAGCTAGCCTAGCTCAGTCCAGTGTTAACAAAATCAGCCCACTGGAAGCGTTAAATTTTGTTGAACCTTGTTTGTTTTATCTCTACACATACAGGAATGTAAAAACGACTTTCCCATGCTTCCACATGTATGTACCATATGTAAAATAACATTCATTATTATTTAACCATATACCTAAATTAATCAAATGATAAAACATGACTTGTATTAGGTCCCCACCTTTCTGAGCATACATGAAACATTCCACATGAAAATGAACAGTGGAGGTCGAACACAAGTCAAAATTGCATATATCCGAGTGTGTGTGTGTGTGTCTTTGCATGTTTGAGCTCCACCAGTGAGCAGGTGGGACAGAACGCACAAATAGAGGTCTGGAGTCAGCAGCTAGCTTAGCAGTGCAGTCAGCAGGTTTTCAGCCCGTAGTCAGACTCCAACCAGCTAACCTCCTTTCACAGGCCGGGACCCACGCGGTCCCAAAGCGTGCTGCGAGACAACACTGTTTTCTCCCTTTGATCTGCCAGCAACATCGCCTGAATGCGCTCAGCCACAAAGCACCGAAGAGGAAGGTTTTCTCTTTTTATTTATTTACTTTTTTATGAAACACACCCTGCAACACTGCAGATTTTAAAAATAACCTGAGCTGAAATAACAGCTTGTATCGTTTGTTTGTTTGAATATTAGATTCCCTAATTGACTGATTGTTTGCTCAGTCAAAGCACTTGTTCCCTCAGACGGGACACAAGCGAGATTTATTGACGGAAGCGTTCTCTCTTTGATATTAAAGTATTTATTATTATGGACAATTGATCTTGCAGAGTAAGCTTAATGACTTTTAGCTAATGGAGCGTGGGCTGAGTAGACATCAGCTGATGAAGTGGACAAGAATCAAATCGTCAGCTTTTAGTACACAGGCCTCGTTTTTTTCCTCTTCCGCTCATTATCTTTTCCTCGTCTTTCTTCCCCCTCTCTGTCACTCTCTTGTCTCACATTCTTTGTTTGTAGCTGTGAATGTCGGAGAGTGACAGCGTCTTTGTTTGGTCACAGTGTAATCTCTCGTTTGTGTGGCTACTTGGGATTGAAAAGAGAGGAACAAGGAGAGAGGAGCGAGGAGAGGAGATCTGGGCTGAATGAGGAGCAGAAACAGATGAGCAGAGTGGGATAGATGAGACAGCAACCCCTGTGTGCTTGTTTGTTATTGGAGATTGTCTTTTATTGGATGATGTAACTAATTTAGGTGGTACAGACTTGAGTTGTACTTGATACATTAACTTTCTTCTCTTGATTTCAATAGAACATTTTGATGTATTTGAAGATGTTGAGTGTTCGAACAATACAGTGGCTGTTGACTATTTGGTTATTTTTAGCCATGCTGGTGGTCAGTTAGTTGATCTAAACTGAAACGTCTCAACAGCTTCGATGATTTGCTGTGAAATCTCTTCATTTTTCATCGAGCGTCATCATCAGGTCACGATTTGTCCTGTTTATGACCAAAACACCTACAGATCTAATGGCATCCCATCAGCAACAGTTGTACTTTGCATTTCATGCTGTCAGCTCAAATAATGGTGCTTCCTGATGCATTAAATGGAAAAAAAAATATTATTATGTTATGTCATATTACCATATACCTGCAAACCTAATGACATCCACATCACTCTCAGCTTTGCTGTTATGTTAGCATGCCAACATGCTAAAGTGAGATAGTGATCATGGTAACTGTTGATACTTGCTACACATTAGCACGTTAGCCTTGTCATGATGAACCTGTTAGCATACTGATATTAGCATTTAGCTCGAAACACCACCGTGCAGAAGTAGAGCCTCACAGAGCTGCCAGCACGGCTACAGTACAGGGCAGCTACTTTGTTGTTATACTAGAATTTTTATATTGGTAATTTTTCCCAACACCTTGACATCTACAAGTGTGTAAAATTGGACGTCTTTTCAAAAAAGTAACTGTAATATCAACCCAAAAGCTGTTCTTATAAGTAAATGTATCACATGAGACAGTCAGAATTTAAACTAAACTTTTCGATTTTACCACTGAAACTTTGTTTCCTGTCAAAACAATAAGAGCGAAGAGCAGAATGCACATCAGGGAAGTTTTCAACAAGGCTGAACGCTCATAAAAGAAAGAAAATGCAACTCTGCAAAAAATTCCTTCTGCTCTGATAAAATCTCTCATAAAATATGGAACACATTCATGAATTTGCCCTCATTTTAAAGCAAATGATGCCTGTTTTTTTGGATTATTATCTCCGTGTCCTGCTGGGTATGCAAATATGCCGTCATAACTCCTCAGTTTGACTGATCGATGTCCATACTTACCCGCTGAAAACCACATTCCCGACCAGTTCCTGCCAGATCCGTATCGTGACACACACTTGTACTGTTGACACCAAACACTATCTTGGTTAGACTGTACACTGGTTCGACTTTCCCTTTTCTCCCTCCCTGCTTCCCTGATACCTTCCTCTTTGATCCGTCCGTCCTGATCACACTCATGCAAATGCAAAGGAGCTACAGCGAGGAAATCCATCCTATGTTGATGATGTGAATAGATGAGGGAAGACAGTGACAGGACGGCAGACGTGCGCTGGATGGACAGATCGATAGCCGCATTGATACCTCCCCTGGGCCCCCCCCCTCTTCCTCCACATCCTCATCCCCTCACTTTGCTGTCTGCTTCCCTTTCTCCTCACATATGATGCTCTCTCTTCCTCTAATCTCTCCCTTGACTCCCATCTTGCCTTTCTTCTCGTCTCGTCTTAGCCTCGTGTCTAAGATAATCCCCTCTTCCTTTTCTTCACCACAAAATTGAACCATGTATACATCATCTGTGACCTTTAAGCAGTATAGTAGATTCTATAGTCTGATTCTCGCCGTACAGCGAAACATTTCACAAAGCTTTTAGAGATGAAACCCTGTGTGCCTGTTATACCATTCAAATCCCATTTTTCAGTTACAGCGTCTCCACTCGAAGGTGATGAACAGCCGATGCACACTAATTTATTTGGATGGATTGTACAACTGCAGGGTCTTTACCTTCTCAACAGAATATAAAACAGACTCATGTGATTCTTCTTGCATAGTCTATCTTACTGCAAAGCCTGACCCACTTTGGGTAGAAACAAGTTTGTGTTTCGAGATTCAGTGCATTTTATCAGTATTAGTGTACTCTCAGCTGTACAGACAGTCACGGATGGCCTGCCTCTTTCTTCAGAAGAGACTTCAAGGACAAACTGTGAAGCATTAACCGCTGGATCAGCTCAGCTGTGCAGCACTCTTTTGTGTGTGTGCTCGCATGAGTATTTGCACAGCGGGCCAGTGTGCTGGTGTTTCTGTTGGTTTCTGTGCACGCTTGTTTGTTTTTTACCATTACATCCAGCAGCTAAATCTGAAAGATGAGACAGTCAACATGTGTATCAGGCCTCCAGGAGTTCTTGTTTCTTGCATCCATCTTCATTTGTATCCTTTCTTTTTCAATCTATTCCTCCCGTTGCCTCTTTCTTCCATTCTCTCGACCCTTTCCTTGTGCCGCTGGCAGTAAACAAAGAAATCATTGTCTTTCTGCCAATTGTGTGTGTTTGTGTGTATGTGTGTCCAGACCTCAACCACTTTGCTCTAATAGGCTACAAATCACCGCTAACAGATGTAGAAGAAAAGTATTTAAATACTTCAATGCCTCTGATGAACTGCAGCTGAACCTGCCCCCTGATGAGCAGAAGGGAGGCAAAGTCGGAGGCTGGTGAAGATAAAAACTAATGGAGCAGAGAGTGAAGAGGAGGGTGGCTGCTGGGATAAACGGGAGGAGAAAGAAAATACACTTTCTTTATTTATTGATTTTTATTTATTTGTGACCGGACACTTATTTTCTACTTCCTTTCTCTCCGAGCCACTTCTTTTCACTGTTTCTAGGTCAGTAGAAAATTAGAACGATAAGGAAGATAACCCCACTTAAAGGCTAAAATATACCACAATCAAAATTACAAGTTTAGTTCTTCAAAACAGAGCTTCAGTCTCCAGAAATATCATAACTCCTGTTACACATTTTCAGTGTGCACTTCATGGCAAACTAGTTGGCGCACGTACAAATTCCACCACCGATTTTGGAACATTTTTGCCCTTCAGCATCTAACCTGCAAAAAGTGTCATGAAGCAGTTCAGTTCTGGCAGAGTAGAAGCTGTTGAGCAGAATTTCTGACCGTTGAAGCTTGTGATAAACCTTCCAGGCACTTTTTACAGCCTGGATCACGTCCCTTTGATAGCCAAATGTTTTCTAGTATGCCGTTCTTTTGAAGTGAAAACAAAAACTGCAAATAAAGCAAATGTCCAAACTGCGACTATGCTGTGTGTCGGCAGTGAGCTCGAGAGCAAGAAAGGCTTGTTTGTGTTGTGGATTTGACTGATGTGTTTGCTCGACTTTTTGAGCACAGCCTTGCCAGCGTCACTGCACTGTTGTTTCTTTATTGTTCCCAAATTCCTCAGAGTCACAGACCTTCTTCCATCATACATTGTGACTGCAGGAGAAGCACAGGTGGAACCAATAACATCAACACTGTCTCAGTTGCAGCCATTATTGCAATGCAAAGCAGCAGTTAATAATGTTATTAGTTTCAACCCCTGCAACAGCTTTGTGCCCCCACTTTGGCAACCGCTATCCTAACCCGACATCATGTATAAATCAAAAATACATTTAATTAAAGAGGCATCACTTTCCTCTGACTTTAATCTGATGATTTATTTGGGGTCAGCACCAGCGGTGGAAGAAGTACTCAGATCCTTTAGTTGGATAAAGGTGGCCTTTT
Organism: Chaetodon trifascialis; assembly: GCF_039877785.1. Taxonomy (NCBI): domain Eukaryota; kingdom Metazoa; phylum Chordata; class Actinopteri; order Chaetodontiformes; family Chaetodontidae; genus Chaetodon; species Chaetodon trifascialis. Next base: position 9,908,321 of record NC_092071.1, on the reverse strand, counting down.
TAGATGACCTAAAAATACTCCTTTACGAGTGAAAGTCTGAGGTAAAAGTATTATCAGCAAAATGTACTTAAAGTAGTGTGTCCTCTGGCAGTGTTGTATTCTTATAGAATTTGATATTATTCTGTTTTTATTTTTATCCTATTGATACAAATCATATCATAGAAGTATATTATATGTTTAGTTTTCTATAAAAAGTAAAAGTATTGTCAAATGAATGTAGTGGAGTAAAAAGTACAACATTTCCCTGTGAAATGTAGTAGCATAAAGTGGCACAAAATGGAAATACTCATTATGTTGAAATTATTTAAAAAAAAAACGTACTTAAGTAAATATACTTCATTACATTCCACCCTTGAACAGCACTGAGTGCAAACCTTGTTCATGCTGGTGTCATTCACATCTGATTGAGCAGCTATGAGCAGTTTCTCTGTCATGTGGCCTGACTTATTTCCCAAGGAATCTCTTTTGATTGTTATTTCTGTCTGGCGAGAATAAGTCACACAGGTCCCAACACAGGCTTGTCATTGAGGCTGCCATAACGGTCAGCTGGAGCATGGCTGCTCTACACAGTGAGACAGAGTGGGGGCTGGATGACTCTCTAGATGGTTGTGGTCATAAAAACGCTGTTACTCTCTCTGCCACGGGATCAACTGTCCAGCAGACACAATCATCAATGGAGGCTGAATTCACTTGAAGCTATGATGTCTGTTCTGCATTAATGAAAGTTACAGGCTGATGATGGTGATCTTAATCATTTAATGCCTCAGTGAGCATCAGACTCTGCTGTTTCTGAGGGAACTGTCCGGTTAGTGCTGACTCAGCAGAACTAAATGTGGAAAACCTTCAGAGTTTGAGGCAACAGGTGGGGTCAGGGGAGGTCTGCGTGGGGCAACATAGAAGTCATATAAGGTCTGGCATGGAGGCAACTGATGAGTGTTTGAACATTAAGCTTCAGTCAGCAAGTTCAAGTGGCAGCGGGAAGATTTGTCCCGACTGTGCCCGAAAGACTAAACCGTCATGTGACAGAGAGCGAATAATGGATGGTCGCAGGCGGGCACATACTCATTGAGATTCTGGGAGTTCTCTGCTGTGGCATTTCCTGCTTCTACCGTAATTACACTGTAAATCTGCAAAATGAAATCTTCAGCTTAATGAAATTATTTAGGCTCGGATGCACTCAAACACTGTTAATGTAAATCCTGACAGGTTGAATGGTTTTGAGAGGAACTTCAATTTGAATTCCCAATTTGTGACCTCATGCTTATCATACAAATATTGTGAACCTGTCTGCACACCAGATGCTTGAACTACTACATGATCTGGGTATGTTAACAAACATGCCTTTTTGCAGTAGTGCATGTACAAAAAAGTAACAACCTGTGACATTTTGGGACAAATCAGTTTCCTTTTACTTTACATTTAAGAGAAAAAAGCCTCTATATCACATCTGCTGCACTTGATCTTTATAAGGAGCAGTGTTTCATTATTGAGAGCAGAAATAGGTTGTTGTCAATCTAATGAAGGCACCCTGACAGCAAAGCAGAATCGACAAGCATGATCTCTGTGAAGCTGTGTGATATATAATATATGCTGATGTTTCAGGAATCATATTTGACATCGTTATTCAGCATGTTAGCATGCTAACTTTTGCTAATTAGCACAGAAGTACAGCTGCAGCTTATGAAAATGTCATGAGTTTTCAGAATGGGTGTTCTTATTTGGACCCAAAAGCATAACAAAAGACAGTGGAGCAGTGAATAAACAGTTTATTGAATAACTTGGTAAATTCAAATGTGCAATCCAGAGGAGCTGAGCCAGGCGGGCAGTGGAAAGTGGCAGATGGTCACAGACCGGTGTGGCAAAAATGCACAAAAATACCTAACAAGAGCAAAGTGAGAGCTGAAAGTATTACACGATAGATGATCGGATGAAGACTAGATTGAAAAGCAGTAGGAGTTGATTATCTGGTGAGCCTCAGGTGTGCAGGTGGGCTGGCAGCAGGAGGGAGCAGGTGACCACGCCCAGCTCAGCTCAGACACAACAACACACACAGGGGAAGAGGGACACACACAATACACAAAAAAGGGGACACAAAGGCAACATGGGGGACTAGTATGAGCATTTGGTCGTAAGGCAAAGCTTAAAGAACATATTGAAATTTTGACCTGATAGTGGCTCGACACGAACAATCATGGGATCAGCAAAGAGGAACATTCCTTTGCAATGCATCTCATAGTTGTTGAGAGATTTCTGTTAAACCACAAAGGTCAACCTCATGGTGGAACGTGACGAAAAGTCCCCAAAGTCAGTCAGATTCATCCTCTGGGAACCATGAACATCTGCACAAGATTTCATGGCCGCCCATCCAGCACTTGTTGAGATATATGGCTCAGCCTGAGCCAAAGTGGACAGACACTGTCATCCCTCGGGCCAAGCAGTGTGCACGCCTAATAAGATTAGTGTAACAAAAACACCAGTAAAAAGAAAAAAAAAAGCATGAAAACTGTCCAGGGAGTAGCAAAAGAAGCCATAAGCACAGCCAGCGTGAGTGCTCATGCATGGATCTTGTTCTGTGAGGACAGTTTTTGGCCTGCGATCTGAAATCCAAATTTACCAGAGTTCCCCTCAGAGAATCCAAGCCTCAACAGCTCCCCGTCTTTCCTGTCTCCCTCCACATCCTAATAGCTTTCCATTTAGACATTGATGAATGTGTGAATGCTATCAGCAGGGTGAGAAAAGACGAGAAGGACCCGGCTCGCATCCTCTGTATGAGATATGTATATCAGGCTGTCACAGCTGGCTGAAACCCACATAACTCCATCTTACTCTTGGTATGCATCAACATGCATTGGCTTTTGATTCCAGTGCATAGTCAAACAAAGATACATTATTTATTTGTTGGACATACATTTTTTACTCAACAACAAATATATGCATACACATTTGTTTGTGTGTGTGTATTGATGTGTGTACAGCACATCCATTGGAGCCTGTTAGTGTGTTAGCCGTAATTCCTCCACTGTGAACAGCTTTCGTCTTAGGCAGACTGGTAAAGGTCAGGCTGGCATTTTAAAGTTGTGCGACAGCAGCTTTGCCATGACGAGAATACCGTATCTGAGACAGAGCAAAACAAAATACTGTAAAGTATCTCTCGTGTTTGAGAAGCATGTCTGAGCTTTTCTTTGCCCTGTATGAATGAAGTCGCTTCAGCACCTTCAGATTTACTAAACTGTAAGAAAATTACTCAGTTAATGATGAAAATGAGATTATTTATGAGACAGCAAAAGCAAAGGGAGAAGCAGTGTTCAGTTTTTATGCAGAAAACTAGCAGAAAACTTGAGGTCTGCACCATCTATATGTCTTTATTATATTGTCTTGTTTTTCTTTTCTATCTTGTCTTAATGCCCTCAAGCCTTATGCAAAGAAAAGCACTTTAAATTGCCCGGTTGATAAACTTGTGTTGATTCTATGCAACTATCTGTCTGTGCTGTTTATGGTGACCAGTTAGAGGAGATAATGTTATAGCAGGCATTCCAGGAATAAGATGTGTAGTGGACAGCCATATTATGTTAACATCTACATAATATTACAAGATTATCCTTGTAAAGGGAATGGAAAGTTAACATGATGTGATTTTCTGGTCTTTGGGTTTCAGACAAAGCCTTTCTGTCTGCATGAAAATCAAATGATATGTGTGTTTGGCCCCAGGCTCATATCAAGAAGACTTAGAAAAGTACTGCAGCTCACTTAAATGTTGCTTTACTGTCTTTATGTCTTCAGACTGGCTCCAATAGACACATATATTAGACAGCGAGACTGTGTGTCTTGCTCTACAGTATCTCTCTCTCTCTCTCTCTCTCTCTCTCTCTCTCTGAGCCACTTAACACATTGGCTCGGATCAGATCAGATCCATTCACTGCACTGGGTTTAGAGCCATTATCTTAATTAGAGACCAGACATTCAATTCACTGTCAGATATCTTGATCTGCTGGCTGCCTTTCAGATGCCTAACTTACAGAACGTCCAGGTTGTATCATGGTGCCACTCTTTATACTGCAGCTTATACCTGCACTGGCTGGGCCTGCACACTGCAGGTTATATCATAGTGACAGATACAGTATGTGTTGATGCATTGATGCTGACAGTATCAATGCTGACACTGTACAGTATGAGCATATGGTTTGGTTGTGGCCCCCAAATGGCCCCTGTTGTTGTAAAGTCTGTAAAACGCACCTGATGGAAGGTAACAGTGAGCTTCCTGCCTCTCTGAGAGCTGCAGCAAATCTTCCTTCAGCTCCTGTTTAACTGTCGAACCAAGCAGCTCAACAGAGGCCTCTTCAGCCGCAGCACAGCTGGACCAGAAGCAATCATTTGGCTGAAGGACTTTGCATTTGCCAAATAAAAGCCATACATCATGGCTGTCAGTATATACAGTACACAGTGTACACATCTGTGTGTACTCATGCGTCTATTTGCCTGGACATGCATCTGTTTCACAACACTGCCTCCATATATACAGATCAAAATATGGTCACACTTTATATTAAAGTACACATATGCACCATCAATGAGTTTCTTATTAGCATGTAGTTTAGTAACATAGTGGCCTTTATTTGCCTTTATAAAGCACTTGTTCATGCCTTATTATGGGGTTAAGGTTATTAAGGGTTATGTTATTAAGATTGTAATTCATATAGAAGAGAAGATGTAAATAGGAGGTTATTGAGGGCAAACTCTCAGTTAATGGCCTAGTAGCTGTAAAAAATGATAATGCAGAATAAAGCATCAATAAGTGCTTTATAATGACTAATGAAACGCCAATGTGCTACTAACATGCATGCCAAAGCAGCTAGTTAATGATGAATATGTGTACCTGAATATAAAGTGTTATCAAAAATACTTGTGTGTAAACATTGGCACAAAAACTGTAACAAACACATAGTCGTGGACAAAATCAGACACACATACTGACAACTTTAACATGCTGTAAAAAAAATTAACAGATTAGATGATTGCTGGTCTAATCCCCAAACCAGATTAGAGCATTAACCCTTAAGAGGTCGGAAAGGACAACAGATTGCACTCTCAACTACCCCACACCCTCAACCACCACACACAGGCACAAAATACTGCCTACATGTCCTATCAGCTACCCTCAAGCCTCTGTAATAGTGGATTAACGCTGGTGTTTGTGTTTCTTAGTTTCTTAGTTACAGCAGCTGCTTGTGGAACACTGATCACACATGTTGACGTGATTATAAGCATGATGTGAAATACTGCACATGAATTTTCATGACCAGCTCTTCAACTCCACGTCTTTACCTTATTTTTGTGGTAGTTTGCCTGACTCGTATTTCTGAGCTATAAAGTGAGCTGATTCACTTTTTTCTCTCCGTCTCCGCAGTGTGTGGCTGTGATCTGGTGCACTCGGGTTTCTTCCACCACTCGGGTGAGTACATCTGCACGGAGGACTACCAGCGGCTCTACGGGACCCAGTGTGACAGCTGTGACCAGTACATCACTGGAGAGGTGGTGTCCGCCCTCGGGAGGACTTACCACCCACACTGCTTCGTCTGCAGCATCTGCAGGTAAGGACAAACGTTTGAGTGTGTAGTCGCAGCATTTTCAGACATTTATAGGCCTCCTGACACAGGGTAATTTCTCTCATATGATGAAAACAGCGATAAAAATATTGGTGCCTATGCGGGTCACAGCTTAAACTTCCTCAGTTGCACTGCACTTCCCATAATGCAAGTCTCGTGTTCAAACTGAGATAACCCTGATGACATCACCAGGGTTTTTTCTGAGACTACACAGACATTGTATAACTTTCATAGGCTGTATAAAAAAATCAATGGATTGGCTCTTTACGTATAAAAAGTTATTTGTTTTTGTACCATTTAATTATCCACACTGTTAAGTAGAGCTGAACATTTAATAAAAAAAACTATCGAAGTTGCAGTATGGCCAAGTGCAATATCCAAATTGCAGCAGCTGCAATTTATTGATAAAGGGAAAAGTGTGTCACAACATGCCGTCATAAGTGAAACGTTGAGACACCGCGACCTGTATATCATGTGCTCGGTCGTGACTCATATCAACATCGCAAATATCTGTCAAAATAATCGCACTCGATCGTTCAGTCGTACTGGCACGTGTATCAGAGCAGAGCGGGAAGCTGATGAGTGAGCACATCCAAGAGCAAGCCAGATACTTTTTAAAACATTTTAAATGCTTTGTATCTGTTGTAGTTGGCTGGTCTCACTTTCATATGTAAATGAAATACTGGCGTCAGCTCAGTTCATCAGAGCTCGAGTGAACCTGATGAAAGTGACTGTAAGTGAAGTGTGACTGGTGAGCAGTACAGTAAATACATGAAAGGCTAACTGTCAGTCAGTGTGTTAGATGTAGCGATGGATCACTAGGTTTTGCTTCACATATTGTGAGAGTCTTTGGACAGAGGTCCCAGAGGTGTGTGTGTGTGTGTGTGTGTGTGTGTGTGTGTGTGTGTGTGTGTGTGTGTGTGTGTGTGTGTGTGTGTGTGTGTGTGTGTGTGTGTCACGGCCAGCAAACTGAATAAGAACACACAGTACTAAAATTGCGAATGAGGCTTATTCATTTTGAAAATGGCCATGTCAGCATATTGCAGTGAAATTGTGTATCTCAAATGGCTTTTTGTCAAAGCGTTGACTAAACTGCTACAACAACCACTCTGAATGTGTGCAGAGAGTGAAACTGTAAACAGAAAAAAAGACATAGAAACTAAAGCTGGCCAGTATATTGATAATATTGCTTTATCATTGTAAAATGAAAAAAAAAAACCTTCTCCTTTGCAATCAGTAACTGCATTTTAGCAGATTTGTTATCAGAAGTTCAGATTGACATTGTAGATCGAGTCTATATGTGCACAAAGCCTCGTCACCAAAGTTACAAGAATAGAAATGCGTAATAACTACTTCTTTGTCCTGTTTGTACTCTGAGCTTAAATGTTTCTGGGTCGACTGTAGAAGAGCAACGAACACCACTCCTCTGCTTCTGTGTTACAGCGCTCTTATTTTCTGCCAGAGGAGTTTTGAAAATCTCTGCAGTGATTTAAATGCAGATTTGTATACAGTGAGAAAAATCTGATTCAGCCACAGCATCACCTTTGCCCTCACAGCGTGGCTCCAGATGAACCCTCAGGCAAATGAAATATACTGCACAGTATGTCTTGATACAAAGTTTATGGTATTTTTGAATTAATATTTCAATCCTGCTTCTTAAAACATATTCTGTGAAAACTAATGTGTGTCTGTAGGTGTAGCCAAAAAGTACCAGCGACCCTGAAATTTACTCTTTGAAAAACAAATGTTTCTGTGGTTTTCAGTGAAGTGGGAGTTAAGGATCACGCACTGTTAACTTTAAATTACAGAGAACAATCCCCAGCTGAAGCCAAACTACACCAATACTCCTCAAATCTTGCAGTCAAATGGTTATAAATTAGTCCCAATGTGAAGACACTGCTGATTTTTTCAAATATTAGTTTTCAGTGCTGCGAGAACCACAAATGTTATTCCACTCACATCCATTATGTTAGGGTAGCAGTAAAAATATCAGTTGCAAATAAAATGGAAACTGTCAGCACAGATAGATGCTGTAACCGTACCACGAGAGGCAAAGTGTATTTTTTGTGTTTTGGTTGAACTGAACCAGAATCTCTGCAGTGCCACATCTGCAAAGCTTCACTGAAATGTTCTGTGTGTGTGTGCTCTCAGGAGTCCGTTCCCAATTGGAGACAGGGTGACCTTCTGTGGGAAGAAGTGTGTGTGTCAGCAGTGCTCACACACTCTGAGCAGCGACAAGCCCGTCAAGGTCCACGGACCAAGCTGTAAGAGATATACACGTACACACGCGCAAATATACGCACACACACGAGCAAACCACACTATGCTGTTATGCTGTGTGTTTTGTGTAATGTCACATTTGTGAAGGATAATGCGTGAATTATTGTGCAGTTATTGCAAAATAATGCATGAAGCGAGTTATTTTAGATAACTTCTGTGGTACTGTGGCTACTTGCTCTTGAAGTAATGCAGTGTGTTCTCAAATGGAAACTATTTCTCATCAGCTTTGGAATAAGTCTTATTTTATCAGAGCATGACGGTTCATTCTTGACATTGAGAACGGTGTGCGTGACAAAATTATCTAATTTTAAAGGTCCACTTACGAGAATCAGAGTCTTTCATAACATCTGATGTTCTTCATCAGTGAATTGAACTTGCTAAGGTGTCCTTTTCCTTCTCCAATAATTAAGAGAAACAGCTGAAACAAGCATCCCTGCAGCCTCGAGCATTAGAGTCTGGCATGACTGAGCTTTTTGTTCTTTCTTGCTAAGACCAAAACCAACCACTTCTAGTATGTCTTGCTTTTATGCTTTTGGACTTGGACTATAGTGAGTAATTCATTACATCAACTGGTTTCTTCAGTTTTTAGCAAACTTAACTCAAACAGGAATACACAGTGTATTTGTTGGGGACTATTTCCAGCTGTGGAATAATACATTTTTACTGTGTTTTTACAGCAGCAGGATGATGCATGTGGGATTAACTCAAAATAAACTACGGGGCCCATGTTCACAGTCATGAAGGAACATATCACGCAGGCTCACTGACGTGTTTTTAAAAGTATTTAGACGGCGGACATGTGAGGCACAGAGGAGTAATCAGACTACACAGATAGTCTTTTCATGAGATTTGCTGACAAGAAGAAAAATATAGCATAAGACCACCTTAATCCTTTTAGGCTATATCAGCTTGACATAATTAAGCTAAAAATACCGCACACCTCCTGGCCGTAGCAAGGATCATCTGCGGCCTTGATTTTATGTAGCCTACTGATATTTAATTAAAACTGCTCATCTTTGTGATTCATCCAGCATGTAAGACTCTTTGTACCCCTACAGGTAAAAAAAAAAAAAAAAAAAAAATTATAAGACTTCTACTGTCCACCTGCTGAACGCTGCGAAACATAGCCTCATTCCCTGCAGCCACACACCCACACACACAAACACAGAAGGCGGCCTGCTGCTCCAGGTAGTCTTGCAGCCTGCTTCTGGTGGCTCCATCTGGCAAAGACAGTGTGACTGTCACCACGGGAAAGGAGGATGAGGAAGCGAGAGGAAGGATGATAAATGCATCAGTGCTCAAAATGTTGAGGCTGCTCTTATCTTCTTGGTGCTGTTTTCTCAGTGCTGCATTTCCCGCTTCTCCTCCAGACTGTGCAGGCTGTGGCGAGGAGATCAAACAGGGTCAGTCTCTGCTGGCTCTGGAGAGGCAGTGGCACGTCAGTTGTTTTAAATGCCGAACGTGTGGCTGTGCGCTCACTGGAGAGTACATCAGCAAGTAGGTGGCTTGATCCCCCGTATGTACAGTACCAAAGATTATCTCAAGCCATGCTTCTTCTGTTGCCTGTGAGCAGGCTTTCATATCTGAAGCTCTGGGGCCAATTAGCTTAAAAGAGGTGCCTTTTCATCAGCTAAATGACCCCCACAGTATTTATTTAAACGTTCATACTGGAAAATCTTGTGAATATTGCAGGAATCTTTGGTCAGGTATTAAAAACAATGTGTTGCATGATGAATAACGGTGGAACAGTTGCTGTAAATTCAGTGTGAGAGCTTGCTTTGTTTGTCCTTGGCAGGGACGGGATACCCTACTGTGAGACTGACTACCACACTCAGTTTGGCATCAGGTGTGACAGCTGTAACAGGTACATCAGCGGCCGAGTGCTGGAGGTGAGAGCATTTTTTCCAACGGTGAATATGTGTGTATGCTTAAGACAGATGGGAACAAGAGGGAGAATGTGCATGTTTTCTGTCTTTGTGAGAGTGAGTGTGGGTTTTGTGTGCATGTATGCAAGTGTGTGTGTCAGGTCTATAAAAAGCTGTGAAAAGATGCAGCTGTCCCTCCTTAAATGACTGAAGTGTTGACTGATGACGAAGCAGCCTCGGAAAGCCAACAAAGCGACACTCTCCCATCTCCTCTCTTCATTCCTGGTTTTTTGTTTTTTTGGCTGTTTCCTATCGCACCTCTCGCCATTCTTCATTCCTCATTGTTTTTCTTCTTATCACCACTCTGTTCTCGTTTCCTCATTTGTCTCATCTACTTTTGCTTCTCTCTGCCTTATTTATTTCCTCTCTCTTTCCTTTCCCTTCCTGTCCTTTCCTTTTCTGTCCGATCATTTACTGACCTTTCCTTTCCTTTCCTTTCCTTTCCTTTCCTTTCCTTTCCTTTCCTTTCCTTTCCTTTCCTTTCCTTTCCTTTCCTTTCCTCCAGGCTGGAGGTAAGCGCTACCACCCCAGCTGTGCCAGGTGTGCCCGCTGCCACATGATGTTCCTGGAAGGAGAGGAAATGTACCTAACAGGTGAGAGGAGAGAAGGGAGGAGAACCGTACAAGTGGTATGATATCCATGTAGAACCCATGGAATTGATTGTGGCCATACAAAGGTGCTTCTGCAGTTGTACAGCTAACAGGCATAAAAATAGACTTGTAGCATCTATTGAATTAGCTGAAGCCTGCAAGTATCCAGATGGCCCGTGTTTCTGCATCTGTGGCCGTGTGTGTGTGTGTGTGTGTGTGTGTGTGTGTGTGTGTGTGTGTGACTCGCCTTCTTTATTGGGACAAAATGCAAGTCCCCACAATGTAAATCATTAAATTTTAGGATGAAGACTGGGGTTAAGGTTAGGGTAAGGCTGCGTGTGTGCGTGTGTGTGTGTGTGTGTGTGTGTGTGTGTGTGTGTGTGAGAGAGAGAGAGAGAGAGAGAGAGAGAGAGAAACAAAGAGGGAAGGCAAATTAAAGAGCAGTAGGCTATGACCACCTGATAAATGACTGCTTTTAACAAAGCACCGCTGTATATATAGGTTATTGATCTCACATATAACAGTCAGTGGTAAAGACACACACACACACACACGCACACACACACACCTTCCTTGAACTGATGTTTTCTTGAAACACACAAAGGTTGGAGTCAATTACCTCTCCACCTTCGCCTCTGCTGTGTCCATTACTCTGCGCTGCCCCTGACAGAATTAATCTGAATGAAGCCGGAGGTTTAAATTGAATCATCCAGGAGCTGCTGTTTTAATCGAGATTACTGCAATTAATGTTAATGAGCTCAACTGTGGATTCACTGGCAAACGTTGACCGTGTAGCTTTTTTTTTTTTTTTTTTTAATTAACCAACCAAATATCTACAATTTGCCCACATGAACAACAGTGTTGCTTTAGGACTTACGTTCTGGAGGAAATGCACCCTAACACTGGTTAGTAGCTTGCAAAGCTATGATTAAATGGGAACATTGAGTGCCAGTGCAGTAAAGTGGTGTGATGGTCACATGGTGTAGCTTTTATCTTCAGTGAGTCAGTGACCATGATCGTTGTCTGGTATTAATATTAATCATACCTTAACCACAGGTTAGTTTAAATGTGTATATTTTATATTGTAGGAGTAACAAGTTACAAATGTCGACTATGATCATTTTGCAAATAAATACAGTGTCAACATGTCTGATAAATTGGTGAAAAATGAAAAGTGCTTCCCTGAAAACATGATGTTAATGCAAATTAGCTGTGTGTGAACATGCTGTAGGAGATATGGTCGTGTAAATGAAAATAAGAGCCCTGCAATTCTGTACCGGCCAACTGTTTCTTTAAGATAAAGCTGAAAGAGAACCATGCACCTCAGTCAAAAACAGTTTGTGTGTCACTGACTGAGTTGAATCCAGATCAAATGTAGAGCTGCTGTACCGTAACACGCGGCTGACACACAGTGTCCCAGAGTCGCCGCATGAGTTGACACCTCCTGTTTCACCTCATTGACATTCGGCTGCTCTCCTGCTCACCAGTAAAACTAAGCATTTGCATATTGCACCTGAAGTCTGCGTCTGTATGTGTGTGCGTTTTAATCTACGGCTATAAATGCATGCAGGCGTCCGTATGCCTGTGTATCTGCTTGAATGCATATTTGCACATTTGAGCGTCTGCATATGAATGCAGGTGCGTGTGTGTTTGTGTGTGTGCTGAGCTCCGGTGTGCTGCCCCAAGGTTACATTCACTCCTTTTGATGGCTTCAGACATGTAGGAGGGCTGAGCAATCACCCTCGTGAGACACACCCAATTACGACACGCGCGCACACACGCACACACGACATATGTGCACACGCCCTTGCAATCAATCTCATGATGCATGTCTGGAATAAGAAGTGGTGTGTATGTGGGTGTGTGTGTGAGAGAGAGAGAGCGATGGGGGTGGAGAACTATTTTATGAACTACTGTGAATGTTTAATCTCACCATTGGCTTTTGAATTGGATGGATAGATGGATGGAAGAGTATGTTGATTGTTCCGTCATGTCTTCTCATTGGTCAGACATCTGAAAACCGTCCTCTCCTGTTTATACCTGCCATTAAAATGTGGCTTGGGTGATCCGATCACGAGTGGACAGCTCTAAGTACATCAGTTCACACCTGGCATTACAATGCGTCACCACATCTGGAGTGACCACTTGTGATCGGATCTCAACTACCCCGCTCTATAGGCAAATAAAAACATACATCTTTCTGTTTGCAAAGACCGAATACACATTTTACAAGCTTCAGCCACGGCTGCATGGTGGCGCAGCAGGTAGTGCACATGCCTCACAGCAAGAAGGTTGCCGGTTCGATCCCCAGACGGGGCCTTTTTGCATGTTCTTCCTGTGCATGCGTGGGTTCTCTCCGGTGCTCCGGCTTCCTCCCACAGACCAAAAACATGCTCATTAGGTTAATTGGTGACTCTAAAATTGCCCCTAGGTGTGAGTGTGAGCGTGAATGGTTGTCTGTGTATATGTTGCCCTGCGATCGACTGGCAACCGGTTCAGGGTGTACCCCGCCTCTCGCCCGCTGACAGCTGGGATAGGCTCCAGCCCCCCTGCAACCCCGAAAGGGTATCGAAAATGGATGGATGGATGGATGGAAGTTTCAGCCACTTTGTGTTTCGCGGCACAAAATTTGCAAAATCAAATAAGTTGCATTAAAAGGAAATAATCTCACCTCCAAGTAGAAACTCATTGTAGCTTAAGAGCATTCATGCACGCTGACTCACACACCTTTACCTCATTTCTCTCTCAGTAGAGTCTCAGTTCAAAAATGAAGGACATCAGACATCAGGAGGTTAGAGGAATAAAATAATACAAATATGAATGGTGACATCAGTCTGATGTGTATGCTGTTTCTCGTGGCAGCATGATTCAGCAAAAGGCAAAAGACCCGAGGTCATTTAAATATCTGCTGCTTTATAGCTTCAGAGTTTCAAATGGCGTAAGCACAAATGTCAGTACTGCTTCCCTGGATTTCACTGGCTGCCTTCATCCCTTCTTTTGAATATCAGCAGTCCAGATAACGAGGCCAGTTTTGTTCACTGATTAACCTCTTTCTGCATAGAGTTAAGAACAGAGGTAAAAGACTAAACAGAGCTGAGGCTTTCCCGGACGAGACGGCAGAGAAGTTATGTTTTGAAATCTTTTGTGACAAATTTCAGGCGGCTAATTTCCTCAGAACTGCAGCGCTGTCTTTTGGATTGAATTCAATCTCTCTGCACCATTTAGATTCTTCTCATTCAGGAGATAAAGGATCTGAAGTCCAAGGCCATACATCTGTTCGACAGCGGAGTTGAGGAGCGTGGGTGGGACGGGGGTGCACTGAATCACCACGCATGGCTTCTGTCTACAGTATTGATTTTGCGTGCGGGTGTGTGTGGTTGTTGTGTGTGTGTGTGTGGGTGTGTGTCTGTTGTGTGTGTTTGTTTGGGCAGGTCAGATTTATGGTGATGATAGTGGTTGTATATTAGAGTCATGATCAGCTAACTGAGTCCATTCGGTTGGCCTGCTTCACCCCGAGGCCCGAGGAAATGATCGAGTCAGTGTGTGTGTTTGTGTTCAGAGCGGATATATTACTGTCATTATCATTATGAGATCCACATGCATATAACATCCTGACATTAGTGGTTTATTGTTATGATTATTAGCTAATAGCCTGCATTCATCCCCTCTTTCCTCTTTTGCTGTTTAGTTAAGTTTCCTCATGTCTTGCTATCTTGTCATCTCTCTCTCCTCTAACAACACCTTCATTCCTCTTGTGACTTTCATCATTCTGTCACCAACCAGTGTGTCTGCAAGAAATGTCCATTTAGAAATTAGAAACAATAAGCCAGTAAGTAAAGCCAACTGATTGAATATCATGGTACTTACACACAACGCTGTAACATATATATTCTCTGTCTCTTTTACGTGATGATCCATTTGAGTCATTTAGTTATTTAGTTAGTGAGTTTGTAAGGAACTTAATTGTGGCTCAGGAGGTAGAGCAGGTTGTCCACCAATCAGAAGGTCGGTGGTTTTACTGTATTCTCATTCAATATCTGTTCATACAGCAGCCTCCAGTTATTGTGTGGAGTTACACAGTAACACTTATGTCTGCCTTCTCTGTCACCTTCTTAGTTTAGCGTGTTAGCATTGCTAACATTCGCTTAATTAGCAATAAACAGAAAGCACAGCTGACATTGATGGGAATGTCACTGGTTTTGTCAGTGCATTCAAAGTACTGGGCGAAGTGAAACTTTGCCCTTGATGAAAGTCCTTCCTCTGCGGTGGGCTGCCAGCCGACAGCAGCACTTGGGGACCCAGTTCCTTTCATCACCATTTGTCAGGTGGTGATCTTCTTGCATGTTTTAAGTGGGGGTTTTCTATGGAGGATACGCCAGGTGAATATGGGGAGAAACAGAAAGGCCCCTTTCCTTGAGCAGGCACTGAAGGCATGGTGGAGGACAGGCCCCCGGCGCCCACAGTGGGAACCGAACCCAGGACCTTCTAGCTGTGAGACGACAGTGTTACCACCGTGCCACCCATGTTGCTAGAAGACGAGTTTAGGTCACCATCAAACTTATTACAATAATCCTTAGGGGGATGTCAATGTGTGTCCCATTTTCATGGCAAACCATCAAACAATTATTGCCACATTTCGCTCAAAAACACAAACATCAAACTCATCGTGGAGCCAGGGCAAGGGTCAGGAGATCACCAGAGTCCAGAGCAGTCATCCTCTGGGGACCACAAATGCATGAAAAGAAAGTTTATGGCAATCCACATAATAGTTTTTCTGATATTTCAGACTGGAGCAAAGTGGTGGAGTGACCGAAAGTGCCATTCCCTCAGCCACTCTGCTAGCATGGCTAGAAACTCTCTTTGTCTCTCTCAGACTTCCTCTTTGCTTATGTGTTCGGGGGAGACAAGAAGACTTACATCCTCTGTCCTCCGACCAGACAAACAGCCTCCACAAACTCACGTGTGTGTGTGTGTGTGTGTGTGTTGTTGATTGATGTTGATGCACTTGAGAGAGACTGAATTGCTCTTCATAGGCTCCCATAAAACTGTATGGCTGCTGCCCACACAGTAAACAAAGTAAACTGAGCTAAAACCGTGTGTGTGTGTGTGCGTGTGTGTGTGCGTGCGTGCAGGTTCAGAGGTTTGGCACCCCATGTGTAAAGAAGCGGCTCGGCTGGAGAGAAAACTGAGGGTGAGCGATACTCAAAATACCCACAACCCCCTGCGCTTTCTCTCTATTTCTGTTTGTGTGCTCTCTGTGTTCCTCTTTGTCTCTCTGTGAGTGAGATTTCTCATTCTTGGTTTACAGTCTGCATCGTTCTAAAACAAAGCTGCCCTCCACATGTCCAGAACTCTCTATCTAATACTATTTCATTTTGCTCTTAACTAATAAAAGACTCTTAAATATAAAATCTAGTGCTTCAGATGCCCTTTTTTCATATTTCACAGTGCTGCATGTAATTTATGGCAAAGAGGGGAAATAATCTCTAACTAGTTTTGCAGCTTTATTCAGTGGCTCTTATCCAAAGAGCCTTTTTTGTATTTCAAAAAAGCATTTTATTTGAAATATTTATATGGGCTGCACTTTGGCAGCAGCCTGCTAGAGCCAAGAGTTACAGAACCATGACAATGCAAATAACACAGTTTGGGTTTGTTACATCAGGACAGATGAGGATGTTGTTCCCACTGTCCTCCTCATCGCTCTCCTCCTCCTCTTTATGTGCAGACAGTACGGTCAGGATATACAGCATCTCATTAAAAGTGACTTATTATGACCTTGATGGGAATGTAGTTACACTGTAAAAATGTAAATCTTACAAAACTTACATCGATTCATTCAAATCAATCAAATGTTTTTCAAAATTACTTTTTTATGTTTTTGTGGAGGTAACAATCATTTATACTCATTATGCTTCATTTGTACTTCAAGTCTTAACAACTTCAAATCATTGTTGTGATTTTGCCACATTTGTCCCACCAGCTGAGACGCACCTCTGAGACGGCGTCCATTTCCCCTCCGGGCTCCTCTCCTCTCCTCGGCTCCCCTCACCGCCTCATCTGTGTGAGTACCGTCATGTAAATGGTTATGGCATCAAAGCTATGGTTACGCCCTCAGCTGCTACTGTCACAGCCTTCAATCAAAATTTAACCGGTGGCGACAGAAGCACAAAGAGCCCGACCATCGACCCCATGTTTGTCTCACAACCCATCTGTCCCCCTGTCTGCTGGCGTCTGCAGCAACTGACAGCCTTAGTTATGGGTCAATTTCAAAACCTTTTCTTATTGGACAAAGGTCTTAAATTGTCATTAAACGAGCCTTCAGGTGTTCTAACTCACCTCTCAGTCTGTCTTCTGTGTACGTGTGTGTCTCTGTGTGTCTCCCAACATGTCAGTTCATGTTTATCATCACGTCTTCCCGTATTTGTTTTCTTCCTGCCATTGTGTCTTTCTGCCTTTAATTTTTCTTCCCTCTCTTTTTCTGAATTGCTATTTATGTCCAACGTCCTATTTATTGCTCAGTCTCCATCTTCTCTCTGTCTCTCTCTCTCTCTCTCTCTCTCCATCCACCCGTCTGTCTCTCTCTCCCAGTCTAAAGCTGACGGCGATGTTTTGGACTATAAGCAGCTGGCAGCTCTGCCCAGGGTCAAAGCCATATATGACATCCAGCGGCCCGACATCATCCCTTATCAGGCCGACCATGCACACACGCACGTCTCAGACGACACTCTGGAGCAATGCAGCTGTGGACAGGTACACACACACACACATACACACATACACACACACACACACACACACACACACACACACACACACAATCAATAATGAAGCCAACAGCTTTAGGGGAGTTCCATTTTGTCTTACTAAAAGTCAGATAAAAAGAAACTGACTGTTACTCTCATATATGATAACTTTTGTTGTCGTAGCAATGATGTTTTTTTTGTCTCCTTCTCATCCAGTCATTAGGATCCTTATCGCCATACTCTCACGTAAGTAATCAACCCGATTTGTTTGTGTGTGTGTGAATGCTGTGCAGCACTTGCTCAGTATAGAATATTAAACTGCCTTGTGCGTCGTCTAGTTTACTGCGTTTAGTAAATGAAAGCACATTACGCCACAGACGGCCTCTCTCTCTGTCTCCGCACAGGATCTCTTGGACGGCGTCGAGTTGAGAACGAGGCGTTCCTCCAGCTCCGTCTTCACTGACTCTCCTGCACACAGTCGCCACGGAGGCTCCCCGCTGCATTGTTATCTCCCCGGTAATTCGCCCACACACACACACACACACACACACACACACACACACACACACATATACACACTATAAAATATGCAGTCCCAAACAGGAAAGATGTACTAGCTCTTTGAGTGGGTGTCCCATTTGGAGCCCCAGAAGTCCTTGCAGCACCCCTGACAGACACACACACACGCACACACGCACACACACACACACACACACACACACACACACACACACAAACACGCACACACACTCACATACATGTAGATCATCAGGTTGTCAGTCTGTCTCTCTCTCTGTTTGGGGACGCGGCTCCTTCTGCTGCTCATGCTTTGGTTTCTCTCACTCTGATTGGCTGCATTGACTGCAGGCAGTGAGAGTGGCAGGAATTCACCTTATTACAGTCAGCCAGAGCCCAGGTGTGCCACACCCACCACCACCACCACCTTCCAAGCCCCCAGGCATTTCCATGTGCCAGGTAGGCCGCCATCCGTGGCGCTGACCCCCCGACCTTTTTACTAACCCCCACGTCAGATCAAAACCCACCACCCTCCAAATAGTTACGTCTGCTGTACCTTGTAGGTCATCATTTCCGACTCAGTTTGATTCCGAGACCCTGACCCCACATCCTCAGTAGCTGAGATAGATTCATCAACTGAAAGGTCATCGACGATGAAAATGACTGTGATAGGAGGAACTGTTTTGCTGTAATTCACTTATTATTGTCATCCACCATCATTTTAGCATTTTGACTTATTGTAGTTTTAACGTCCATGAAAATGTACAGTCCTTGTCCTCTTCCCAGGCCACTCCGGCGGGGACTTCCTGTCTAATTAATCTCACTGCTCTGGAGCTCTTGCATAACATATGAGCGCTTTAATGTAACAACTAATACCAGTTCATTTTTTTGAAGCATTACATCAACCCTCCATTTTATCAAGTTAATGCCTCTATCCTCCCTGAATGTCTCACCCTGTCTTTGTTCCCTTCACTTTTAAAAGGCCTTTACTTTTCACTGCAAGCTGTGCGTTTGGTCTCCCTCCATCAGTCCCTCGTCCTGCCTTCGGTCCGCTTCTCACTGCATGTTCCTTCGCTCCGGTTTTTCTCAGCCTGTTAATCCTTGCCAGCCCTGCGACAGCACTCCCCTCATGCTTTTCAACGCAGAGCAAAATGTATTTGGTGGATGCTTTTATCCTGAGTGCCTCACGGTATCACGAGTGCATACAAATTTAGCTTGGATGGCCCATTGGGAGTCAAAGCTGTAACTTTGGCAGGGTTAGTGGCATGCTCTGTGCAGCGATTGGAAGAGTTTTATTGCAGGCTATAACACAAAGTATTTGTAATTCCGTGTAATATGTTGCGGTGCATTTCAAAGCTTCGTGATTGTGCAGAAAACTCCACCAAATGAGCAACAAAGTGCCACGTGCTCCTGTCATTCCTAAGTTTCTCCCTCTTCTTCCCGTTTATCTTCTTCCCCCGCCTCTCCACGCAGCCCTCTCTCTACCCCTCAACTGCTCTCCTCCCTCTTCTTTATTCCCGTGCCATCTGCTGCTCTTTCCCATAATAACCCTGTGAATCTGTATTAATCAGCCTCTCTGCACGTCGGTCAGGTTGTCTGGATGCACGGCACTGTCTCCAACATAGCAGTTTATTACCCGTGCTGTCAGCTTTACGGTTGAGGAGACTGTAAATGTATACAACTCATTTGGGGGGACGGGATGAATGAGGAAATCCAGATTACTCCTGTCTCCTCGCCTCTCCTCCTCCCACACTATTCCCTTTGCTTTTCGCACTTATTCTCATGTCGTTTCTGTTCTCAGCTTCTGGGGACACCAACATCTACAGGAGACCCCCCATCTATAAGAGACAAGGTTAGTCGATTCCTCACGCTGTCTTGCTTTTGTTGGGCTGTCTACCTGTCAGCCGTTCGCTTGCTCTGTATACTGTCAATGCATTCTCAGCATGAAACATGTTTGTCTGACTGAATGAATAAGTCGGGGAAAGAGATCTGAGCTACATCTCAATGATAGTTCTGCTCTTTCTAAGATCTGGTGCTTCTGTTGACATTCAGTCCTCCTCTCCAACTTCTCTCAAAGGAAAAGTATTCAGAGGAAGTGGAAGTGTTTCCTCTACAGGCACCACTGGATATTCTGAATAGAGATTATATACTGTTTCAAATATTATCTCAGGTTCTGCTCCTCCATCGTCGGTGAACTGAGCAGCAGATTGTGACTGCACCCTCATCTATGTGGTCTGAAACTCTCTCTGAAATGTAGTGGAGTAGAAGTATTAAGTATCATCAAATGGAGCGACCATAGTAAAGTAGTCCAGTACTTGAGCACTGGTAAACAAAGAGAAGTAAGTGGGATTGTACATAACAATAGTGAGAACCATGTAGCTTGAGCAGAAATTTAGGTTTTCCAATACATAAATTGTTGGTTGCATCCCTGAACTCCACATACAGAAGCCCCAATACTGACCTTATGAAGGGGATAAGATATGAATTGACCAATCCACATTCATTTCTTTGTTAATGTCAATATGAAATTCAGTGTTTCCTTCATCAGTCACATTCATGCAGTCACAGTGGACCGCCTGCTCACTGGCACTAAATATGACAAGCTACATGACTACAGCTGTGATGTTTGCTGCTTGTAGCCACATCAGAGGCAAGGCTGCAGACTCAGTTGTTGAGGTGAAGTAAAACTGAAAGAAGCAGCGCCGAATTCTGTGACTGCGTAGGTGATCCATCAGCGCTCAGATGTCGGGTTCGACAGAGTTACAGTTCCCCAGAAACACCTCTGGATGATTTACACTGAGCTACAAAGTGCTGACAAACCCCCCCCCCCCATCAGTCTGAGCCGGCAGTCTGTGGTCTGGGCTCTGAGCAAAAATTTGAATTTACAGCATGAATCATTTATAGAGCAGTTTTCATATTAAGGCAGAGCACCATAATCAGGTGTATATACTGTATTTTAAGTACCATAATGTATGTCATTGTCAAACCTGGCCGACTGCACATCATAAACAAACTTCTCAGAGCAAGTGTTTGGTTATAATACCGGAGGGGACAACTGAGAAACTGTATGGTTTTGCCATATTTTAAGAGCTCTGCTTGCAGGAAATCCATGCAATGTGTTTTATATTTTCTGTAATAGTTGTTTTTAATGCGAAAATATTACCGGGATCGGGGTGTAGGACATTGCCTTAGCCTGAAATATGCATGCATGACATCTCTTCTGCATGGTGAGCGTGGAACAATGATGCTTCTCTCCCTGTTAAAGACTTCAATAAATAAAGACCTCATAATCCCCTCCCAGAGAGGGATCGCTCAGCTGGATTTTGGTCTTAAGTTCGTACTGTCCAAAGACCAAAAGTCACATTCGTGCCTCCACAGCATCGAAATATGACCTTTGCTTGTTACCGACTTGCTCTTTTCACACTGTCCAATAAAATCCAAAATCCTGTGACGCATGCTCTCATCCTCACAAGGAAATCATGAGCCCGTCTGCCGCTGTGACTTTTATATAAGTTGAACGACATTTGTCTGGGTGTGTTTCACTTATTTCACATCACTAACAACCTTCCTTCATCCCTCATCAGCGTCGCTGCAGTGCACCCTCAACAACTTGCTCACTGGAAGCTGTGCATCATATCCCATCACATTTCCTCTGACCTCCTTTCCGCTCTATGTTCACTTGTTTGTTTTTGATGCCTCTCCTCTCCTCTCCCTTCCTCCACCCCCTGCTGTGCCCTCCCCTCTCTGTCAGTAACTGCACGACTTTGTCCGTCTTGTTTCTCCTGCGCACTTTGAAATAACAAACCAATAACAAACCAAGATCAGGCTGAACATGTATTAGCGTTCCTCCACGGTTGGCTTTTCTCTTAACCCTAACCCTCAGTGCCTTTTTTTTATTCCAAGCATGTAAATCAGCCTAAAAGTGCCTGGAAAAAAATGTATGCGTGTTTCGTCTCTCTCTTACCTACAGACATATCTGCCTCTCCAACAGCCAATAAGAGTAAGACCAGTGAGTACCTTGTCAATTCCAGCCGCCTCTCCACCTCCAACTGTAACAGCCTTTATCACCCAGACTCCAACTACTTCCCAAATACTGGATCTCCCAAAGGTTCGACCTCCTCAAACTTCTGCAGACAAAAGTGCCCAGAAAACTTTATTTATACCAAACGCAATATACATGCACATCTATGCCCCCTTTTATCTCCGACTCCGTCTCTAGTCTCCAGGGTGAGGAGGTTTTCGTCTGGAGGGGAGGAGGATGGATGGAATCACAATATAAACAGGGTAAGAGAGGAAGACATTCTCCTGTTTCTCCCCTTTATATTTTAAGTGTGTGTGTGTTAATATTTAATGAGCTGCTTAATTAAATGCTTCTTTCCAACCTCGCCCACTGGGCATCATACAAAGTGATGCTCCTCTCTCCTTCTCTCACCTCACATTCATCTCTCGATCTGTCCAAACAACAACCGTCACCTCTTTCTGTCTCCTCCTGCGTTATTCCATCGCCGTCTATCAACCTGTGCATCCATCCCACTCAACCAACTTATTGTTCGATCTATTTGTCCATTTGCCCATCTTCTTCTCCGGTCTCCATCCTTCCATTGCTACCCCCCTGCTCCTCATTACTTCTCCCTCCTCCCCTCCTGCCTGCAGGGAATTGGCAGGATGATCCTGAAGGAGGAGATGAAGGCGCGGTCAGGTTGTCACGACAATGACCAGTGGGGGAGCAGACGCAGTTCCCGTTGTAGCAGCAAGGAGGCGCTGAACAATCTGGGATTCAGCTCCCTCAATGGCTGTAAGTCTGTGGTTTATAGTGTGTATTTGTTTTGGAACTTCTTAAATCTGCCAGTAAAGCTTCTTTTTTGTAGATATACTCCATTTTTACATGTTGCTTACTTTACTTTTTAAGCATATTTAGGTGCTAACAATTAGCGCTATCTACAACGTGCAGCTGAGGATGATGGGCATGTCATTAGTTTTGCAAGTATTTGGTCATAAAGTGTGTGGGAAGTTGAAAGTTTGACCCGATGATGGAGCTAGATGAAAAATTAAGGAATTATCGAAATGATTACAGTTAATACTACATATGGCAGATTTCAGGTAAGGTAATGCTAATGATTGCTGAAAGTTAGAGTTTGGGAAATGAATATACTCACCTTTATAGGAGGAGGAGGAGGAGGAGGAGGAACGTGTGTGATGCTGAATGAGCCGTGGTGGAGGGAGTTTCCCACTTAACTCTCCCATTCATCCCATTCCTCATTGCATTCAGCAAGTGTACAGGCGAGACTAAGATGGAGAGACTCGCAGAGAGGAAAAGAGAGAGTGTTTAGGTGTAGGTCAAATGGGAATAAAAGAGAGGGCGTTATAACAGGAGATGGAGAGAGAGCGATCGAGATGGAGAGTGAATTAAATTTAAAAGAGAACGAGGGAGAGGGAGTGAGAAGCTGAAGCAATTTGGAGCTGTTCAGAGAAGATGTATGACATGAAGCCAAGAGGTAAATCAGGGTCAGAGAGCGGCGGAGAGAGAGGGGGAGAGATGAGCTATGAGCACAGGGAGGTCAGACAGAGGGAGGGGAGGATAATGTGGGTGTTCAGTGCTGCGTAATCACTGTGGCTTTATAGCGTCTGCTGTTATTATACAGATTAAAAAGTACAGAGAGGTGTGTGCTCATCTCTTCTTCACAAGAGGCTAAAAATGGGATGTCCGCCGTTAACTGATTTTAGTCCATTTTTAGGCCGTGCTAGCAGTGTGGCTCCAGAGATGATAGTGTCAGTCAGTTAGTCCACCGCTATATGTTCAGACTGGAATATCTCAACAACTGTTAAGTGGATTGCCATGAAACGTTGTGTAGACATGCATGGTTCCCAGATGATGAATCCTAAGGACTAAGACAACTATTGGTTGGATCGACATGAAAACTGATACAGACATCCATGTCACCCTCAGGTTGAATTGTAATAACTTTGGTGATCCCCTGACTTTCAAAACTTCAGTATGTCTCGTGCTTTGTGACCAAATAGCTGTAGTCCTAATTAGCAAATGTTAGCATGTTAACACACCAAACTAAGATGATTAACATTATACCTGCTAAACATGTTAGCATTATCATGGTGAGCATGTCAGCATGATGAAGTTAGCATGTAGCTGAAAGAACTGCTGAGCTAATGCTAACTGAATTGAAATGACTGTACTGAGGGATTTAGCTGGCTCTGGTGGTTCACACCAGCATGGGGTCAGGACATGGAGACACGACTTAAATTGAAGTGAAGTCGACTTGGAAAAGTTTCGTTGGCATTAGCCAAGTTTCCATCCAATAGTCAAGCAAATTTGAAGGAAACTTTTGTCGCAAAAGTAAAAGAAAGAAAGAATGAATTAGCAAAAAATTAATAATTCTTATTTTTTTATTCCAACTAGTATATTTGAGAATAATAACGCAGTAAATCTCAAGCTATAGCAGAGTCCATTAAAATTACAAAACGCAGTGGGTCGATGCCATAAACATATGCATTTTTAACATGGGTGGCCCGATGCTGCTTCATATTTCATACGATGTGTAGGTCCTGATGGTGATTTGTCTTCATGTTGATGCTGTCAGGGGCACGTCTTCACACAGCTGATGTTTTATAGATGTCCCTCAACGGCTGGCCTCTTTATTACCCTTTCCCTGAAAATAAACTCCCAGAGTTTACTGTTTGTCCTCATACTTTTTACGACGTGATAAGTTTATTAGCCTCAATTAACACAGTCTCAGATGCCACTATACATGTACTGATGTGCATTACATGCTTGTCAGCTTTATCTATGTCATCATTATCACCACTGGGTTTCATAGATACGTGTGTGTGTGCATGTGTGTGTATTTAACTTTTAAAAGCTTAGGTGAAGTATCTTCAGAGGATGTGCGATATGGAGTCGTATTGCAGTCCTATACTGTTATACTGTTGTGAACGTGACCTCTTTGGTTGGATTTTAGAGACCTTTTTAGGATTTGAATCAAGTTAATATGGTGCTATTTGAGGGTAAATTTATTAAAGTATAATTATTAGGATGCCAAAGCTGTAAGACTTTTGTATTCTCAGGGTGTAAAGCTGATTAAATGCACATGTTGTCCTGTCTGTTTTTCCTTCTGTCTGTCTCCCCCCTCCTCCCTTTCTGTCTCTCTATCCTCAGCTCCCAGGTCGGTCTACAGTGCAGACAGTGGTGAGTGGTTCATCACTGCGTTTTGATCTCTGAGGTCTTCTGAAGGGGACGGCGGCACGGCGGGCCGCCTTCCCTCTGATCCCCTTCATCCTGTCAGTTCTGCTGTGACAGCGCCAGAGCTTTAAGTGGGAGATTGTTATCAACTCCCACTCACACACACACACACACACACACACACACACACACACACACACACACACACACACACACACACACACACACACACACCTCATTTCTTTCTTTTGGGTTACAGGTGGGAAGATGGATGGCACTGTAGCTTAGGCCTGTATTTATCAGCTTTTCTTTAGCAGCAGCACTGAACCAGGATCAGTGACCTGAGCCCCTCAGCCATCTGTTTCACAACCTACAGTTACACACGTTTGACTGTAAGGATAGACGTGTTTTATGCAATCACATTCCCCACACTTGGTCTTAAAATGCCTGTTATGCAGCAGTGTTTTGTAAAATGAATGCTCAGTGTTTCCTTGTGATCTTTTCAGCATCTCTTTTATTGCTCCTGCATGAATTTAAACCCAATAACATCCAAATTTGCCCTGCAAATTTGTTTTAAATTGCATTCTTGTGCATGCAGACTGTCATATAATGCCATAATCATGTCATCAAAATAGAATAACTGATCAATAATTGTGCAAATTACTCCAAAAGCTTAACCCAGAGGATTAAATGGCAGCAGTGATTATCTTGTACTATAAAGACTGATAAATGAAATGCTTAGGCTAGTAGTTTTCACACTGTTTGGCATAGGGGTGCACTTTGATGAAACAGCTATATTTGTGAGACGCTCATCTCATTTCTTGTTGAGAGAGAGCTGGAGATGACAGACCCATTATAATTGAGCATCTCACATGCTGTACAGTAGATCTACACATCAGCCTGTATTCTACTGCGTCATGGTGTTTTGTCGCGCCTCTTTGACATTGCTGTGTAATTGAATTCCCTTCAGCATCAGAGTGAACAAGAGAGAGAGAGAAAGACTGAAAGAGAAGAGAGAAGGTGGGCAGAGTAAGAGAGCAGAAGGGGGGAGCACAGACTGAGGAAGAATGAATGATGAAGATAAGAAACAGGAAGCAAAGATGGTGAAGAGGAGGCGAGTGAAAGTAGAAGTGAGAGATAGAAGAATGACCCAGGAGGGTCGGTGGGTCTCCGCTGCCCTCTGCTGCTTCAGCTGCAGCAGTACACACTGCAAATAAAGGCCTGGCAAAGGATGCTCGGATGCTGGTGGTTACCAATGGTTACAGCAGAGATGCAGGCACGCTGGAGGAGTGATAACAAAAAGAAAGACGGGTTAAAAAATACTTATGTTACCAGAGTGGTGGTAGATGGTGGGGAAGCAGCAATAATATCACATTCCTCCAGTGTGTTCGCTTATGAATGTGTCATGTTGGATCATATTTATTTGTATTTAGAGTGTAAATGTAATAACCAGAAGCTGAAACAGCACCTCAGAAAGGCTGAAACAGAAGTACATTACAAGTCTGCCCAGGCCTCAGGCGAGGAGTTTGTTGAGACACTGATTATAATGTTTAAAATTAATCTGATTTTGCCAATCTGTGTGCGATTGGAGCCGCGCTTCGTCATCAGGAGTCTGTCAGGTGGGTGTTCGGGAGGCGGTGGTAGCCTTGAGGTTTAAAAAGCAGCTAGAGTGTGAGACAGGAGAGCTGCTGCTTTGAAATTTCATACCAAATGAGAGAAACCGTTTCCTTCAGAAACTGGAGTGCAAAGATGAGAGAAACTTGAATCCTTCAGCAGCTGTCAGGAAGACACATGACACGTCGCTCACCGGCTCTTTTGAAGCTGGTACTGACAGCCAGTGGTGGAAAGAAATTAAATACATTTACTCAAGTATTATAATGAAGTACAAGTTTGTGCAAGTACTTCAGTGTTTGTATTTTATGCTACTTTATTATTACTCTTCGCTACACTTCAGATGGACTTTTAACTCCACCATATTTATCTGACATAGTTGCTCTATAGTTTATTATTTTGCATGGAAACATATAAATTCATTAAACACTCTGCAGTGCTGAGGAGTAAAACAGTAACTAGCAGTATTTATGGCTTCTGACCAAAAAGTGTGTCTATTTAAGGCCCGTTGTCACTTTTCAGATGATTTCCATCTAAACTTCTTCAAAACCTTTTATTGCTAAGGAGAATTTTTGTAAATGGTTGTACTGGTACTTTGACTTGAGTGAGGGATCTGTGTACTTCTTCCACCACTGCTGGTGGTGCTGAGATTTATATTTGTGTACATGGAGGTACTGCGCTCCTATTCACAAATTTGAGTGTGTTTATGTTGTTTTGCATAATTTGTGTGTTTATTTATGGTTCTGTGTTTGGATTTTTTCTTCCAGACTCATACATTGCCAAATCGGCCTCGTTGCCAGGCTACGGCAGAAATGGACTAAACAGAGTAAGCAATCATGATTAGTGTGTGTGTGTGTGTGTGTGTGTGTGTGTGTGTGTGTGTGTGTGTGTGTGTGTGTGTGTGTGTGTCACAGAGAGGGAGGATAAGACAGCCAGTCATTCACTAAACTGTAAGCTATGATAAAGTCCTTCATTTTCCTCTGAACCTTTAAACTCATTGATACCATTTATATCTGCTTCGTTTGATCCTCTCCCTCGCTTATCACAATGAAATACGTCTTGTGGGTCCATGTTTGCTAAATTGCTCTTGTGTTCCAGCAGCCTGGCAGTGCGAGTGCAGATTATTACCAGTATGACAGCAGTAATGCAGTTAATTGGCAGATCAGAGGTAAGACTGCTGCACAGATTAAATCTCCTTATCCCCGGTTCTTCTGGGTTTCTCCATCCCCTCTTGATGCATGTCAGTCAGAATGTACAGTATAAAAGAAAAGAAGTGACAACGAATGCAACAGTTAACAGAACTGATGCTGCGTTTTCTCTTCTCCTTTTCTTTCAGAATACAAGGTAAGATGCTTTTCCCGAAGCTCGCAAACTGAGCCAAGAGTGAAAGGTCTGGATCAATGGATGACAGATAAGGATGATGTGTTGCCTGTGTAAAGTTCGCATTGAATGGTGAATCCGTCTCACTCGGTAACACCCGCTCAAGTGAAATTTTGTGAAGCTGACTGGCTCAGTGTATTGACAGAGAGGAAAGACAAAGAAAAACAAAGGGTGATGGCACACAGGGTTTGTGTGATGGCTGCGAGCCGTCAGCCTTGTCTCTTTATGACAAATCATACCTATGATTAAAAACTTGATAGAAAATGTTTATATACACTGAAAAATGGAAAATTCATGAATCTTGTTCCACTGTTTTGGTGTCACGTTCTGTGTATGTACAATAATACAATACTACCGAATAATACAATACTACTTTGCAATACTACAGTACAATATTACAATACTACTTTGCAATACTACTGGTACATAACAGTCTGGAAACACTATTTACAATTTTTTTAGGATGACGTTTTCTTTCTATCCCACCCTTTTGTATATACTTGTTGTGTTTAACTTGCATGCACCTGTTGTCTTTTATTATTCTATCCATTTTATTGGTGCTGCTGTGAAATTGGAATTTCCCCTCGCGGGACGAATAAAGGAATATTGAATATTGAATTGAATTGAAAACATCAATCAGAAAGTGAAGATCATTAAAGAACAGTGTGTTTGTGGTACTCTTAAACATTTTTGTGAAATCCATCTCTTTGACAATCTGCAGTTATCTCTCCCTTTGAGACTAATGGGAAATTGTTGTGAGGAATGCTTACAATGCTTACTTTCTTTTTTTAAATTTAAGTGCAACTCTGATTTACGAACTAGGAAATAGATTCAAACACAAAGTCGACAGACACAGTTTGAAGCAATTCTGAAATCCAGTTTTTGTCGCTCCTCTTGTCATCAGTTATAATTTATTTTAGAAAAAAAACAAAAAAAACGCTGTATTTGGCCACTAGAGGGTGACAGACAGAAACATAAAACCAGTCTGCCTGTTTTCAGGCACTGAAACAATCAAAGCTGGTTTACTCAGACATTTTTTTTAATGGTGCGCTTGAATCAACAATAAACAACATTATGAAAATAAACATCCTCAGCAAAAGATTTAAAATGACATCATCAGTTTCTTCTTCTTTCAGTTTTTGAAATTTAATTCACATCCTGGCCAAATCCTCCATGGTGCCTTTTGATGGTGGCAGCTTGTCGGAGTTGCTGTTGTAAATGTTAACACTAAACCAACACCTCTGTCTTTTTGTCTTTTTTGGTGTGTGTGTGTGTGTGTGTGTGTGTGTGTGTGTGTGTGTGTGTTAGATCTACCCATATGAATCCCTAATTGTGTCAGTCAGAGGGCAGCAGCGTCTTCCAAATGATGTGGACCGAGCCAGACTGGAGGTAAACTGCTACAAGATCGAACGCTTTTACAAAATCTACTGAAATAACTCTTATAGGGCATAACGAGACAAACGGTGGTACAATGAAACAGATACAATACTTTTGATGTGTCCAACACTATTGTATTGGATGTACTGAAGAGTGTCACTGGTGCTATTCATCTTGAGGGGGGCATGAATGCATGTACCAAATTTCATGGCAATCCATTCAATAATTGTCAAGGCATTTCACAAAAACACACGCATGCCAACCTGATGGTGGCGCTAGAGGAAAAGTCATTTTCCATCTCCAAATTACTTTGTCTCTTCTGTCCCGCCAGCGTCACCTCTCGCCAGAGGAGTTCTACAGAGTCTTTGGGATGTCCATGTCGGCCTTTGATCGCCTTGCTCAGTGGAAGAAGAACGAACTAAAGAAACAGGTCCGACTCTTCTGAAATGAAAATGAAGTCACCAAAACTATCGAACCCAGTGCTGGTCCACCGCCAACAGTGTGCTCTGAAGAGCAGCCTCCAGAAAGACCTCAGATCTGAGCCCAGGCTGAACTGGATGCAGGCAAGAGCAGAACTGTTGGCCTCCAGATCTTGGCGTGCTTTTAACTATAGGGTACTCGGACTTCTTAAGCAATACAGATGAAGTCAGCCAACTGGCCGAAAGGGAAAAATACTGGAATGAGAGGAAGGTGAAGTGGAAGCAGAGCACGAGAGGACTTTGAGAGGCAGCAGATGAGCCTCACTGGGGCTGCAACAGACCGAAAATTAATGAATGCAGGGAGAAGTTGGCTGCTTCTCCCTCTCCTACCAGCAGATGGCAGTGTGGTAACAGGCTGATACATGACCTGACAGACTGTAAGGGGAAGTATTGGAGGGTCCGCCACACTGAGCATTCATGCTGAAATTGAGGGAGTGAATTTGGGAAGCAAACAGGCTGCCTGGAAGACAGACTGGCGTGTTGTTGAAGGCAGAAAGGATCCAGTCACACAGACACGATCCTCAGCTACTCATAAGATCACAAGACAGACAACGATGTGGCTGTCAACGCTAAGGTTATTGAAGATGATATACACACAGTGTTTTTATAATGTGCTGATACTGAAAACCAAAGGTTTTCTTCTTTTTTTTTAATGCTGGCATGTGTTTGATTTTGATGTCAGTTTTTCTGAAGCCATATCAGTTCTTCTCTATGACATGAGCAGACTGTACAGTTCACTGAGGTGGGCTTTGAAATACCATGTAGGTGTAAGGTTTAATGTGGATGAACTGTGTCCTGGCTCTGAGCTCGGAGATGTTAGCCAAGTTTAGTGATCAGGCTTTAGCACCACACACACACAGTTTAAGATAAATGACCTGTGTTTCTTGTTTTAGTTAAGAAAATCAAACCTTTTGTCAGTTCATACTTGCAGCTGCACTGATGCAGCACAGAATTTCAGCTGCTGGATTACAGTTAAACCACACTGAATCATGTCTGTGGCGTGTGTGCCTGTGTGTTAGTGTGTGTGTGTGTGTGTGTGTGTGTGTGTGTGTGTGTGTGTGTGTGTGTGTGTGTGTGTGTGTGTGTGTCATTACAGCAAATGACTAATAGAGGATTTTCATGAGTGATTCTTCAGAGGCCCTCTGAATTAAGAGAATAACCCATTCTGAAGTGAAGGAAGGAAATAGAGAAAGAAAGAAAGATGAAGAAAAGGAGGAAGTAACGGGGGAAGGGATGTGTGAAGGGATAAACGAAGAAAGATGCAAAGTAAAAGAAGCACTCACAAAGAAGAGTTGACGTGTGTCAAAAAGTGTAAAGAAAGGGTTTTTCTTTGGGATAAAACAGGTGAGGGAATAACTGATCTGAAATATTTTAATGTGAATACAAAGTATTGATGGTTAATTGCAAAAGTGTTGTAACTGAATGTAAAAGATGGAATAATGTTGCTCTCTGCTGCAGGAACTGAAACCATAAGGTGTGTGTGTGTGTTTTTCAGTTTTGGTTTATTGGAGTAACATTTCTATTTATTTGCAAACCCGTCTGTCA
Source organism: Chaetodon trifascialis (assembly GCF_039877785.1). NCBI lineage: Eukaryota > Metazoa > Chordata > Actinopteri > Chaetodontiformes > Chaetodontidae > Chaetodon > Chaetodon trifascialis. The sequence goes on along the minus strand of NC_092071.1, from coordinate 9,877,077 downwards.
CTATAACCGCTGAATAAATGATTCAAGCATCACTCTTATCATTTATTGTCCTCGTTATCCTTATTTCTCATGAACCTTGAATGCACATGTTGATGGTTGGCTGGTAGTTTTCGGTTTAGGGGTCTTTGGGTCAGCGGTTTCATGAAAGGATTCATGATGAAAGTAGTTCCTCCAGGAATGCCGGGCAATGCTGGACTTCATTGTAATTTCATTTTGAGCTGAAATGTAATTTAATTTGCAGGAGCTCGCTAGAAACTAAGTGATGACTGCTCCCATGATACCTTTCATCTTCACCACTCCCTGTGTTCAGCACAGACAAACAGCACTATGGGAGATCAAGGAGGTCTGTTTCTAATTATGGAAAATCAAGAACTCTTGAGAAAGTTGGAGAATATCAAGGATATGAAAAGTGTTTTTGACAACAGAACAGACCAACAGACAAATCAACTTTGCTACTGTGCAAATGTACATAAAAATATGCAATAATAATAATAATACCTCATGGACAAGTGCTTTGTATGATCCCATTAGGCAAGGTAATGTCTGATCTCATTACTCATTGATTTTAGTGTTTTTGTTTTATTGTAGAGGCCTCAGGCAGCAAAATTATTCACTAATTCACTTAAGTCCTTAATTCCGAATGTCAATCAAATTATGTAACATTAGTAAAAGGTACTTCAGTTATCAAAAGTGAAAATACTCAATACAGAAAAATGGTTATATAACATGTTATTTTATTATTATCACTAATGCATCAGTGTCTATGTGGTATTTTACTGTTGTAGTTAGTTGAGGTGGAGCGAACTTTAACTTTGTAAAGTTTCATATTTTCTAAAGTCACCATATGTTCTGTGTGTAAAATCTGTTCTGTGAAGTAACTATGGCTGTCAGATGAACCTAGTGGAGCTAAAAGTATTTCCTTCTGAACTAAAATAGAAGAATAAGTATTTGACCGGCAGTGACACAATGAAAACACTAATGAACAACATACTGAGGTTTCAAGGGATTTCATCCACTCAAATGTGACTAATGTAATAAAATAACTTAAATATTGGTCACAAAAATGTGACTGGTGTGGCCTCACTATGTTTTCCTGTAGACTCATAGTATGTAAATGTGAGGCAAACCCAACACACCGGTTGACCGGCGCTAGGACCCGGTGGAGCTCTGGATGATGAACCAGCGGCTGCCGAGTCAAACTATAAACTGTAGCGGCCAAACTGAGTCACTGGGCCGCACAGAGGCTGACAGAGCTCCGCCGTGTCTGTGGTGATCACACATGTTAACAACCGTCGCTTTTTAAATGAAACAGCCAAGGGATTATTACTGGAAATAATAAAAAAAATACCAAACGACATGGACTCTAAGCGCCAAAGTGGTGAGTAACAGCCTTTCTCTTTTATACAGCCTATCACATGTTCGTATTTATCGCGACTAAGAAGTACAGTAACTTTACAATGGCAACTTTGAGAGGAAGCCTCCTTAAACAGAAAGGCAAAAAAATGTACATTCAACATCTAAGGAAGTAAATGGATCTGCTCACAAACATCCTACACGTTTCCAAACAGGACAAATACACTAAATGAAATCATTCATCACATACTTGTTGCTTAAAAATCAATTAGATACAGTTTGACATTAAAAACAAAAGATCCTTACAGAGCAGTTCTGTTTATTAGATCTCATGAAACAAATCTGAATTAAGGGACCATCAGTCTGTCCATAAGCCGCCTCGCGCCTTAGACGGAGTAACGGGAGAGTGATGTCATACAACTACACGCCGGTTGGTGCGCTGTGTGTGTGTGCGCGCGCGCGTGTGTGTATGAGGATGGAGGAGGAATCCTCTCTCAGGTGGAGTGATGCAATCTGATACCAACAGAGAAGTGCCTCGTTGGAGGCTGCAGCCGCCGCTCAATGGCTGCTCTGTTTTCAGCGCCTTCAGGCGACAGTGCTGCAAACAGGAAGCTGCATTATGTGACACCAGGTGACCGGCCTCGGTTGAAAATCTGGCAAACGAGGATCACAAGTGACTGTGTTATGGGAAACAATGACCATTTTGGACAAAAATCAGTTGGAGGAAAAGCATTTATTAATGTTTGTTAAATGTTGGCTGCAGATAATTAGGCCCTGCTGCTCATTATTTTGGGATTGTGTTGAATTTACACAAAAATGATGTCAGTTCTCTTAAATAAAAGGAGAAACTTAGATAAAAGATATAAAAGAAACTCCAGAGGCTGTTCAAAACCTGAGCATAAATGCAGCCCATCAGTCTCTGAGCTGTTTTAACTAACATTTGTGGGTCAGCTCTTATAATTATCATGTGATGATGATGATTTTAATAAATGATAATACTATGGGCACCATATACTCTCTACCAAGGTTCCATTCATTCATTCATATAGTGGTTGCCAACAGGTATGTTTCACAGGAGACACTTTCAGTTGTTTTAGTAGGTGAAGCACAGGTGTTGATAATAACATTAACGAGCCAGCATGCACAACACCCAGACCCTGAAACCAGCATTAATTAGCTCTCACTCCATATCATTTACACCTGTGCTTGTCCTGCTGCCACATGTCAGTATGTCTTTCATGAGAGAAAAGGCCCATGAAACACTTGGACAAGCAGCTTGCACTGTCTAACCGTATTGTTTTGTAGCCAAACACTTGTGCAGCTGTGCACTCGTGAAGAAAATATTCTCACTGTGGATCCACAGACAAAACAGGATTAATTGTTAATGGCATTCTGGGCCAATAGCACAACTGCTGCAACAAATGCCAGTTATTTGTAGAAACTGAGGTTGTAAAATGTCTTTCGATAAGGCAGAGTTAGAAATACAGAAGAAACGTTTCCATTATCTTCAGGGGGAATTTTTAACAATGGATTTATCCCCTCTCACACTATGCATACATGCGTTTGCACACCCACAGGCTGACACACCAGTTCCCTGTTTAACAACTGTCCCAAGCCTTAACCTCGACCGTGGCTCTCATTACATTTCCCTTTCCTCTTCCTTCTTCTCACCCAGTGATCCTCCGCCCAGCCCCCTCTGTCCTTTCTCTGTCAGAGTCAGAAAATCCAGAGCTCTTTATTGGTTTCACTTTAAGTGATCACGTTTCTTCTGTAAACCTCTTGACACGTTTGAGTACTTCTGTCATGGAGATATATTTAAAGCAGCACGTCCGTGCATGTCACCCATGCTCGCCTGTTCAGTGTGGGTGGAAACTAAACTGATGTGGTGATAACACTCTTCAACCAAACAGGAAAAACACTGGATCAACACCATATCACTCCAGGGACATACTGTCACCAAAAAAAACAACTAGAGAATAATAATGTTTGGCTGTGTGTGTGTGATTGGTTAAGACCTTAACCTGCCAGTTTTTATAAGGAATATCATTTAAGTTACCAATTGAAAATGAGTCAGGCACATTTTACACTTTGTTTTTTGAAGGGAAAAAATACATTTTGTGCTAATTAGAAACTTGCTGTTTCCTTATTTCCACTCTTTTTGTTGAGCTAAAAAATCCTTCTACAGATATGAAAATAATATCAGTCTGTCCATCTGACTCTTGGCATGAAAGTGTATTTCCTAATCTTTTTTAACCTTTAAACTGCCTAAAAAATGCATAAAGCTTAGTTTGAAATGTTTTTTGTGGTTTCAACACCACAGACCACATGTTCACATGACATTGAGCCACTTGATTTAAAACATCAAGTTGATATTTAAGGAGATACATATTCAGCTACTCCTTCCCTCTGTTCCCCAGTCTTTGTTTTAAGCTACATTAGCTGGCTGCAGCTTCATATTTAGTGTACAGACATGAGTGGCATCTGTCTCCTCATCTATCTCTCGTCAAGAAAGCAGATTTCCCAAAATGTCCAATTTTTCCTTCAACTGGAAGAAAGGGGAATCTTTTTCTTACCAGCATGCATCAAAGCTGTTTTTGTCAAGCTAATTAAAGAAGGCAGGTGGTTAATTAGTCCATGGTCACTATAGTGGCTGAATGGCCAAATGAAAGCACAGCACAGCAGTCTGTGTTTTAAATCAAACTCACGCTGTGCCACAGAGTCTGTGCCTCTCTTTCCTGTGTCTCCTCAACATTTACTGTCTGAGGAAAGTGATAAGATACTGAAAGAATTTCCCCCAGCTGCTTCTTTTTAAAGATTTTGCCAGCTTGGTTCTGGATGGGACTTTTTAGCATGTCTGACTGAATGCTCACCCCGGGCGAGCAGTGACACCATCGGCTGTTGTCACGAAAATATGAATTACGGGATGCTGAATCTCTGAAGTAGACTTTTGTCTCAGAGGGGGCCGTCAAGACTTGAACTCTGACCTCTGTCTGAAGAGGATGGGTGTCTGGAGAAGGGATGGGAGGGAGGCGGACGAGGGAAAGGAGTTAAAATGAAGGGATCAGAGAGGGAGGAGGGAGAGAAAGAAAGGAGTGGAAGGGAGAATGTGGGATCTGGAGGGACCTGGGAGTGTGGGGGAGGCAGGAAGAGGACGCCTGCTGTCCTGCTAAACAGCAGCTTCACACACTTGGAATTCACTTAAATTGAAAAAGGCATGAAAAGCGTATGATTGTGTCACATAAGTAGATCTTGGAGGTTCCTGTTGCAGTTAATCACATGCCTCAGGAAACATAATTCATGGAAACAACAAGCGATTCAATTCAATTCAGTGCACTCATATATTTCTTCCAAGTCCTGAAGTGTTGAGTAAGAACATAAAACAGCAGGATAGTTAAGATGGGAGCGGCAAGTCAGGGAGGAGGTTAGCCTTCGATTGATGGGTAGGACGTGTAATGATGGGAGCGAAAGCCTCGGGTTAGGAGGAGCAAAGTGTCTTTTCGCTGTCACCCTGCCCTCGTAAGCATTATGCGGTGAGATAAACAGCAGCAGCAGTGAGTCGTAGCTGTTTTGTTCTGAGCTGCAACCAAACACGCCAAATCAGTTCAAATGAGAGTCGCATGGCTCAGGTCTCATGACTGACCTTCTGCAGGAAGTCTGTCTGCGGAAACACACAAAAATGTATGTGAAAGCGTACACGTATACACACACACACACGCTTTCCAAAGCACTCTTGTGACTGTGTGTTTGCTCTGTATAGGATGATGTCTCTGTTTTAAATTACAGAAATAGCGTGTGTGTATGTGCGTGTGTATTGTGGACATAAATCTGTTTACACAACCACATTGTGGGGACTTGCCTTCTGTATGGGAACAAACACAAGTCCCCATTATGTAAATCATTAAAGGGTGAAGACGTGGGTTCTGGTTAGGTTACATCCCCAAGAAAATAATGTAAGTCTGTGTAATGTCCCCCAAAAAATGTGTGTGTATGCTTGTGCTTGCTACATAGTGAGGACCATTACCATGACCACGTCCTCACAACTTTAAAGAGCTGCTTGAAGGTTAACACTTGAGTTTTAAGGTTTAGGTTAGAATTAGATTTAGATTAGAGTTAGGGTAAGGGTTGGTGTCGGGTATTTACTTGTAATGGGTAAGGGGCTAGGGAGTGCATTATGTCAATGAGTGTACTGACAAGGATAGAAGTGCAGTTGTGTGTGTGTGTGTGTGTGTGTGTGTGTGTGTGTGTGTGTGTGTGTGTGTGTGTGTGCGGGCGCTCCCTGCGAGTTAAGTGAATGTCTGTTTCCATAGGCGAAAACATTCAAAGAGAAAATCTGCGCCGTGTGTGTGTGCATGTGTGTGTGGAATGGGGGGTTACAAAGATCCCTCTGTGGGTGAGAGCGACCACAAGCCTCCAGAACAGCTGATTCTCAGCCTCTGAACCCTCCAGTCCCCCCAGAGAATGAGAGAGAGAGAGAGCGAGAGGGAGAGAGATACAGCAAATGAATGGATGGCTTGACTGTGTAAAGTTAGACTTCAAGAAACAGAAAATAGACTAAAGGCCCTGTCTGGAACTCCATCAGCCCACTCTTGGCTTTGTTTACACTGAGATTGATTGTATTGAATCTCGTGGGGGGTTTTTTTCCAAGAGAAGTGGAGCACAATAGATCTTTAATTTGAGTAACGATCAGCTGAGCAACTTCTTAACTGCTTCTTCAGTAGATGGCGAATGAACCAAGAACAAACAAACCTGGGAGCTGGATGGAGGGAGAGTTTAGGATGTTGGGACAGAATGAGACACAGCAGGATGGAGAGAAATGGAAAAAGGGAGAGGGGACAGTGGGCGCAAGAGGAGGTGGGATGGAGGCGAGAGTCAAGATCAGGAAGGAGTGGAGAGTAGCTTCTGTCAACAGCTAAGACAGGAAACCACAGCTGCTGGACGAGAAATACTACACACACACACACACACACACACACACACACACACGCTCGCACACAGCTGCTGGAGATATATCCTTTAACCCTGATTGGCCGTGGATGGAGTCGATGCAGCTGCGTTGCACCACTCCCCTCTTGGACTGTGTGTGTGTGTGTGTGTGTGTGTGTGTGTGTGTGTGTGTGTGCGTGCGTGCGTGTGTGTTCCTGTTTTGTTTTTTGTTGGAGTTTCTGACATTGTGTTGTTTGCTCTGGTCTTTTGCAGAGCATTGTGGTCGTCTAATTTTGGCCCTCATTGAGACAATAGTGCATTGTCAGACTAGGGGGGCGGCGGAAGAGGCTTTGGGAGAGTGAGGGCTTTTCTCTCACTCTCTCTGTCCTCATTGTGTGTGAGAGACTGTTTTGATCTTATTTTAACTTAACCCTTGTACCAGATCTTTCAAAAGAGTTACATGTTTTGCAGCTTGTTTTATACACAAGCATCTATTTTTACCTGCTGCTTGAAACTTTATGTTTTTATGTGTTTTTACATTACTTCTAACGTCTGCCTGGTCACCACAGAGGAGGTGGTCAGTTTTCCTCATTATGGCAAATTAGATTTATCATTTAAATTAAATGAAACAATATACTGTTAGAAGGAAAAGGGGTCAAAAGGGTCTTTTTCAAATTATTTAAGGTTTATAAAGGAGGTAGATTTCTTCCTCACTGGACAGCACAGTGGCTTTTTTGTGTTTTGGGTGAAGTAACATTGTAAATTTCACAATTTGGATGCCAAAAAATGACAAAGATTAAATGCGTCCAAAAAATATGTTTCTTGGCAGCACGGGAAAAGGGCAAGTGGGCCATCGTGGGACAATAAAACTTTCCAATGAAACCCAAACTGAAATCATTTTAAAGGTTAGCAGCTTAAACTCAGAATGATTCATTCCATCTGTTTAATGGCAGGAATAATACTTCATCATATCAATAGTGGCCTATATCCAATATTTAATTCAAGGTCAGCCAATTACAGCGCAGAAGTGTAAGCTGTCTGCTTAAGACTCAAACTAATGTCCTTCATGTCAGACCTCTCAGACATCTCTTATGAATGCACGATCAACTGAATGAACTAACTGAGTGCCAGAGGCAGTTTGGTTACCATATCCTTTTCCATCTCTAGTGGAACCACAGATTTTCTTCTTTACTTTGGCTCCATTTCCTTTAGGGAAGGAAGCTTCCTGCCCCCTCCTCCTCACCTCCTTTTCTCTCTGACTCTCTTCCCCCCTCTCCTCCTCCTCTCTTTGTCGGCAGGATGTGTGAGAGTGTGGCAGAGCTTTTGGAACAATGTCAAGGTCAATGAAGCACACACACATGGACACACACACGCAGACACACAGGATGTCGGTGTTGAATGGGAAAATGGTTATTTTTCAAAGAAAGCTGCAAGTGTCCGAACTCAAGGTGGGATTTGGTCTGTGGTGGTGCAGGGACAAGGCAACAGGCAGAAAACTCATAATACCCAAATATGATGGACAAAATGTGCGGGGCGATGTCTTGGATGGATGCTAAATATCTCTTCCCAGTCAGCTGTTGCAACAGGCGGTAAGCTGTATTACAAACTGACTTCATGCCCCTTGTGAACTGCCAGTTTAGCTTACACTTGCCTGTATGACCTTGCATGCGTGCATTAACTCGATACTTGATGCACTTGGTGTAATAGCACACGCATTTTTGCCATGTTAAGAGTCTGAGAGTCGTGGACTTTCGCGTAATGACGCCATGATGCTCAACACCAACAAATATTTTACTTTCATTCTGCATATCTAAATAATATGTCCTTTTTTCTTTTTTGTGGTTGTCAGTGGTGATGGAGCGACTTGTGAACGAGCTGGGCTCTCTGCTGAAGATGCTGGACCACGAGACGGTCAGTCCTGCTACTGCGGACAAGATGGCCTCCATACGTAACATCCTGGACTCGCTGCAGCTGTCAGGTACAGAGTTAAGTCTCAGATGAACGGGGCGGTGTACATTAGCCCTCTCTGGTCTAGATTTCCCACCAAAATAGTATCATTAGGTGCAGTAACGTTCGAAACTTTGTCAATTACGCTATGCTAATATGTATTTTTGATGCATGGGGCTGATATTTCTGTGCTTGTGCGAAGCAGCAAAGGTACAGTATGATCCTTTAACAAGAGCGAAGCACAAACAAATGTTAGTCTAACGGGGAGATGCAAATTAGTGCGGAGGCAGAGAACGTCCATGCTTGCAATTCTTTTTTTAAATGCCATTATCTCAAGATCAGAAGTTAATTATTTCACTATCTCAACATCACAAAGCTCATTCTCTTTTGACAACGGGTTAATTTACCTCTTCATCTCGAGAAAACAAAAGGTCCATATCTTGAGCTACAGAGATAATTAACCAGGCATCACAAGAAAACAAAAGGTTGTTTCCTGTTATTACTTGTAATATTTATCAGAGATGAAGAGTGCCGTGCCAGCATGCATAGATACTGTACTTCATTCTTTATACTTAATGATTCCCTCCAAACTCCCACCAGTGTGGGTTGGTTCTTTTCCAGTTCACCTATGCCCTCTACAGTAACACATCTGCTTTTAGTTGACCACTGTATGTAAGCCTGTCCCTACAACAATCAGCCATTATGCAAATAAGCTCATATCAGATCACTAGGGAATACATTCTTGCAACAAATTTCATTAAAAAGTGTCCATAGTTTACTCTGAAACTCCCAAACCCACCCCACAGAGTAGCGTGTGAGCGTCAGGGTTCAATCATGAATCTTAAGAAGGCCTTTTGCTTTGTCGAGATAACAAGATAAATTAACCCGCAATCACGAGAAAACAAGCTTTGTTATCTCAAGATAGTGAAATAATCAAGTCGTGATCTCGAGATGAAGGCATTAAAAAAATAATTGCATGTACAGCTGTTCTGAATTACATGAGGTACAACTACAAACAAGACTGGGTGACTTTTATCCGTCTAATGGAATTTGACCGAGCATGCTTGCGGTTTTTAAGCTGCATCCTGCCTCATTAATTCAGTTTGACACTTGCATCCATTCAACCGAAGCATTTCTGAGTTGAGCAATTTGTTCAAGGTCACTACAACAGTGTTTATTTCGACAGGGACAGAACATTCTTTCTTACTCGTCTTTATGCAATGGGGCAAACTTCTTGTCATGAGCCAGCCCCACTGCAACTGCACAACACTGCACAAGATAGAGTGCAGTAAGTGTAGATAGAAACATGCAACACAATGGCGTGTCCATGACACCAAATCTCACTGAGGCCTTTACAGTAGATCCTTGTTTATCTTCAAGAATACAGGATGTCGAAGTGGATAAAAGGATTGAGGTAAGAGGATAATGAAATGTAAAGCTGAAGGAGGATGATGAGAGGAGGTCAGAGAGAGGAGAAAAACAAAACATCCTGATAGTAACATGTCCTCACAATTGTTTGAATGGACCCAGGCTGCCCTGCCTCACTCTCCAGGGTTTTACGCAGCACATTAGGATATTCCACATCCATTCATCTTTTTACAGCCAAATTCTTTGGGGATTTATTTCTCGCACTGATTGTAAAACACTTCCAGAAAGTCTGAGAGATTTGGCGAACTTTCACATGCATTTTATGACTCCAGTTATCTTTGTTCTTCTGGTATACAGATTTACAAGCTCAAGTATGCACTCCCTCGCTGTCTGACTTAGGTTTCCATACAATTCATTTGTCTAAACATTCAGATTGTTCAGTATCACTGCTCACTGAGCACTCACTTCCCTGTTTGCTTCATCTCTGTACACTCTGTACAATCCTGACTCTCCTGACCTTAGCATAGACCACAAACCTAACCCTGACTTTGATCCAGTTTCTAACCCCTAATTTACCTTTTCCACAGTCAATGGATCAGATGTCTACATGAACAGCTGTCTCTATGGCAACGGCACCAGTTTCGTAGAGTCTCTGTTTGAGGATTTTGGTGAGTAGACCTTCAAAGCACTAGCAAACCAGCTCAAAGTCTTATGTAAAAATGATCAATATCAGATATTTCCAATCATCATTCCACAGCATTTATACCATGTGTAACACATCAGAACGTATGAGAACATTAATCCTCTGTTCTTCCATCAGACTGTGATTTGAACATGCTCAGTGCATCTCCTGTGGAGCAGAAAGAGCACAAAGAGGAAGAGGAGAAGACCCATCCTCATAAATCTGTAAGCCGTCTACAGTACAGTATTTACCTGTCAGTCCTTTTGTCTTTCTTGTCCTAAAACTTTGGTTTAACTTTAATTTCAGACACCGACTGACACGCCTCCTCCACTGCCAACCACCCCCCTTCCTGATGACTACTATGAAGAGGCCGTTCCTCTAGATCCTGGATCCACACCTCAGTACTTCACCACCAATATGAACAGTTCTGTAAACACACAAACTCACAAACACATATTTGCACATTCGTGAATAATTGTAACCAACTGAGTTATCTGAGTTTCTCTTTCTCATAATCTCTTTCTCATAATCTTTATCTCATCTCTGTCCTATAGCTTCCAGGAACTCTGTGGAAGATGCCTACTATGAAGACGCAGACAATAACTACCCCACCACCAGGATTAATGGACCTCCCAAAAACTCCTGTGAGTTTTCCGTCTCTTGCTAGCAATACAATTTTACAACTATAAACAGAAGCTTGCTCAGATTGTGAAGTGTGTGGGGGACATCTGGAACAGAACAAGAAATGATTTTGTAAATTGATCATTTATGTGATTTTTGGTGCTCAGACAATGACTCCGACGCTCTGAGTAGCTCCTACGAGTCTTACGAAGAAGAAGAAGATGAAGCCAAAGGGCGGGACCAACCTCAGAGATGGACGGCTGAGGAGAGCCCAGACGGACCAGTTAGAGACTGCCGCATCTGTGCCTTCCTGCTGCGAAAGAAACGTTTTGGCCAGTGGGCTAAACAGCTAGTCGTTGTCCGGGACAATAAACTGCAGGTAAAGAGAGATGCTGATGGGAGTTTACTTAAACTTTCAAACCAAAGGATCTAGTGTTGGTACAGCATTGCTAGAAATTGTTCAAAGGTAACATTTTAGTACCAAAGTGAAATAACTTCAAATGATACATCAAAGTCTCTCTGTTACAGTGCTATAAGAGCATCAAGGAGAGCACTCCCCACACAGAGCTCCCACTGAATCTGTGCAACGTCATCTATGTCCCAAAGGAAGGCCGGAAAAAAAGACACGAGTTGCGCTTCTCGTTGCCTGGAGGTGAAGCTCTAGTCCTGGCTGTTCAGAGTAAAGAGCAGGCCCAGCGATGGCTCAAGGTACCTTTATTCACATCATCAGAGGGCTGGTGCTTAGACAGACAAGAGTCAGGAAAGATACAGGGGATGTGGCTGACGGGAGAAGAAGAGGTTGTTTGGAAGTCAAGGTTTTCTTGTTCTGGAACCAGGTGGTGCAAGATGTCGGCAGCCAATGTAGCAACACTGAAGGACTGGACGGATCCACTTCTCCCATTATACAGAGGAAGTTGGAGCTTGACAAGGTGTGTATATGTGTAAATGTGTGTTTCTGCATGTGTCTTTGACGATCAGCCTGTTTATCGACAGTATTTGTGTTTCTGCATGAGATTTGCCGAATTTCTTGAACTTTCTGTCCAAATGACGGCTCCCTCTGCCAGTTTAACAGTTGCTGTTTGCTGTGCCTGGGTTTTACTTTACTGTAAACTCTATTTCTTCATTTATTTAGGTGACTTCACTCTGCATCTATACTTTAGTTTTTACATTTCAATGTCTGTTGCTGACATCACCTCTTTCAGCCCACGCATGACACAACTGTTCCTTTGGCTGCTACTTACAAGCAGTGAGTGAGGTGACATTATTGTGGTTGCTGAGCTGGCCAGTTTTCAAAGAGTTTCATACCCTCAACAAAGTTTTGGCACACAGCTGCAGAGCCAACGAGCTGAATGCATGGTGACATGGCAGTTACACCCTATGTTGGCGGAAGAGTTTTAAAAATAATAAACTATATTTCAAGAAACCTGTCGACGTGATCTTTAGGAGTTCAAGGATTTGTTCAAACAGGATGGATACATGTTTAAATATGTTGCACTCGTCTCTTAAATGAGGGAAATAGAAGGAATAAAGGTTTCTACTTTTTTTTTCAGGTGCTGCAGTGTGACCGGCAGGCATCAGACTCAGACAGCGGGCCAACAGCAGACTGCCAGCCCATTGCACAGGGACCAGGACGGGACCCCACTGACTCACTGAGTAGGTTTACCCTCATAAGCTAGCAATCATTGATTAAATTGTAATTATTGACACGCAACACATACACAAAAGTTTGTACAGCAGATTAAAATGGGATTTAACATTAGATCTGTCTCCACAAGTTATTGCTTGCAATTACTTTAATTCTGATGCATATTTAAAGACTTTTCCATGAGTTAGCGTAGAGACGTTGGGGCAGAGCTTCCCTCACCCATGTTGTGAGAACAGGAGGAGGAGGGTGAGGGTGAAATGAATAAATTAGATCTCAGCCACAGTCTTTGGAAATGTAAACAAGGTTTTTGCCAACTGGAACCCAGACACACACCTCCTACTATGACATGGCTCTGCTAGCTACCCACGAGCTAACGGTCAAGTCCAGTAAATGATCAGCAGAGTTAGCCAGCACTCTAAATTTGACAGGATAAATTTATGCAGCTTCACCGAGTTCAAGATTAGTCATCAAAAATATTTCTTTGTTTTACAGGAAGTGAAAAGAGTTGATATTGTTATAAAATACTCAACCATGAAAGTTCAAATGCTAAGTTTTCTTGAACTAAAAAGTGTTGATTCATTTTGCAAGTTTATATTGATAAGCATGGACAAAATATTGCAAACATTTTATGCTTTTAATGAAAAGTTAGTGTTAAAGGAACATTGTTGTTGTGCTACCTGTACCTTATTTTGTCCTTGGAGGAAGTGAAGACTAAAATGTCCTTGCTTTTCAAAAATGTCCTCACTCTTACTGTCTTGAACTCAAGCCCCCACAAGTACAATACATAAACACTCTTTTAAGAGTGTCATCAAAGGCTTGTACGCTATTTTTGTTTATCTGTCCACAAAATCAGGAAGGATCAACCAGGGGATCCATGATGGTGGGTCAGAATATAGGTCAAACACAGTTGTGTTGTTTCAGTGTTGTTACAAGCTGTTTACTGACTGAGCGGCTCTGAACCTAAAGAGACATGAGAGAGAGGGAGAGACAGGAAGTAAGGCGAGAACAGATATGACATCCTTCCTGTCCTCTTCCTGCGATTGTCTCCCACTGACATCATAGGAAGCAGGGTGGACAGAGTGCTGCAGCACCTGGTACGTGCAGTGTGAACGCACTAACACACTCCAGGGAAAGGTTGAATAAATAAAAGATTTCTCTGAAATGAATACAGTATATTGTCACTGAATTCTGAAAGTACAATGAGTCTTTGGTGGAGGAGTTTTCACAATAATATCTCTCGCTTGAAAGCTTTTATGCTCCTCAAGTTTTCATTACATGTTATTTTAATGTAATTCGTAAAATTTGTTATCATTATTGACACCTCTAATGTAACACAAACACGGCAAAGGATATGACAGTAATGAGGTTACTTTTAATTTTTTTACATCATACACTACGCTCCACTTCCAGGTATTGCATGGCAAATACTCCATACTGTCAGCCCCAGCGTGGTCTTACCAGGGTGTGTTTGATTTCAGACAGGGGCAAGCGCGGCGCGTTCTCAGAGCTGACGGGGTCGATGAGCCGAGCCGCGGGGAAGAAGATCAATCGGATCATCACTTTCTCCAAACGGAAACCTCCGTTACCTGGAGAGCCCCCATCGTCTTCTGGTCACCATGACAACCCACGCTGTGGTGAGAACACAGATCAATCAAGAGGCTTTTTGATTGATTGACTGGCTGGTTGGTTGGTTTGGGAGTTGCTTATACAGGATCTACTGAAGTATGTGCAGTTTTACATGAAGGAGAAGTTTGGTTTGAAACTCATGACGACCATCGTGCTGTAAAATCATTGTGTATTTTTCATAATTCAAAACTGAATTTTGATGAATTGCTCAAATATGTAAAACCTTTATTGACATTTGGAAAGAAACACATTGAGAAACAGGAGCTCAACAACAATAAAAAAATGAAAACTAACACTCAAAAGTTACAATCAGTCTTCAATAAATATATTCACTTAATAAAAAATAGTTTATCACCAAACTTAGTATTTTCTACTAACTTAAGTGAACATATAGATGAAAGAGGTTAACTTAAATGCCATTTTTAACTTAGTGACTTGACTATAAAGTGACTCCAGCTGTGGTAAAACCCTAAAAATGTCTGCCATCTTTTCATCACTTTTACATTCCTCATCTCTCTCCACAGGCTACCTCAGTGTGTGTCTGAGCGGCTCGTGGAAGGAGCGCTGGTGCGTGGTGCGAGGCGGAAGCTTGTACCTGCAGAAGGACCCTGGGGATCAGCGGCCACCAGTCATCGTGGTACCACTCAAAGGGGCAGAGGTGGTGCCAGGTGGCCTCGGGCCCAAACACCCCTTCTCCTTCTGCATCATGCAGGCAGGCAACGAACTGGCATCTTTAGAGGTACTATATTGTGGTAAAAGTTCAGCAATTTTAACTGTCAGAGGAGATTTATTGTAGACAGACAGAAAGTTAGCATGTGGACAAGGATGACACACCTACATTTTTCTGGAAACCAAGTAACTTTGTGTGCGTGTGTGTCCATCAGGCCAGCTGCTCAGAGGATCTGGGCCGCTGGCTGGGTGTGTTGTTTGCAGAGACCGGCAGCACCACTCTCCCTGAAGAGCTGCACTATGACTACATCGACGTAGATACGCTCACTGACATACGGCACGCCGCCAGACACTCCTTCCTGTGAGTCACTTCCTACAGTATATGTTTGTGTGTCTGTGCATGTATTTATCTGGAGTTGTCTGCCTCTTATTATGGCTTTTATCCTGAAATGCATCTGTTTCTGCCTCTCTCTTTTTTTCTGCTCAGATGGGCCACTACGACTGCTGCTTCCTCCAGCAGTGCCTCAACAGACTCCAGAACATATGATGAGGTCTATGAGAGCATTGCGGTAAGGAAACATGTGACCCAGTGATAAAAAACAATAAACTTGGAGACGCTTTAAGCTTCCTGAGTCTTAATCTGCCTCTCCACTCTTTCCTATTTTGTTCAATTGCAGAAAATGACTGAAATTATTCTGTGACTTATGCCTCTATTATTCTGCTATAGTACATATTTGAATTTGTGGATGGATGTTCAAGGATAAACATGGATAAAACATTAATTTCCACATATAAATCTTTCTTTTTGGCTTTTTATGACTTAAAATGGGCCCTGGAAGTGTTGTAAATTTAAAAAAAAGTAATTGTTTTTCCCACAGGAGGGGGATGTCGAGAGCAGAGCTGGACAGGTGAGACGTCATGCTTCCTTCTCCAGCAGGGACTCTGAAAAAACTGAGCAACAGGCCGCCATCAAGAGACATGCCTCTAGTGAGTCTCCTTTCATATATACAAATTATATATGGTGGCAAATGTGGCTGCAGCTCTCGTCCTGACCTGAAAAGTGCTAAATATGTTACCTCTGGCTTCTCCTGATCATGACTGAGGTGAAAAGTGAGTCAAGGTGAAGCGTCTCACACCGTCTGCACCAATGTTGCTCTGCCATGTGTCCCGTTAGATGTAAATCAGTATGCACGGTATGGGAAGACGCGTGCAGAGGAGGACGCCAGGCGGTACCTGATACAGAAAGAGGAGCTGGAGAAGCAAAAGGAAGAGCTTAGAAACGCACTGGTTTCCCTCCGCAGGGAGAGGAAGGAGGTGAAGGAGGAGATGAAGAGCGTCACAGGTCAGAGGAAAATCACACACACAGCAGCGTTAAGACATCAGTTTCGTAGCACTACTAACTATCCATTTGTGTGTGTGTGTGTGTGTGTGTGTGTGTGTGTGTGTGTGTGTGTGTGTGTGTGTGTGTGTGTGTGTGTGTTTTGTGTGTGTGTGCAGGTCATGGCGTGGAACAGCGGTTAGCCAAGCTGGAGACGCTGTGTAAACAGAAAGAGGAGGAGAGGGTGGAGCTGGAGCTCAGATTGACAGAGGTGAAAGAAAACCTGAAGAAGTCATTGGCCAGAGGAGCACTGGGTCCACCCACTGACACTAAGATCAGCATCAAGGTAAACCACGACAGCAGAGATGCTCTCCTGTGTAATCCTTAGAAAAGTATACACCTTAATGAATTCACCTTAATACTGTATGTCTGTCAGATCGCAAAGTGCTGTTATGTGTCCTGCCACTGGATTTTATACTATATTATACGTCTCCCAGCTAAGAAGTAGGCCAAGAAATCATTCTTAAATTTTTCTTTTGAATGAGTGAAATCTGACATTTGTGTTTGGTGTGTGTGCATGTGCATGTGTGTGTTTGTGTGTACAGGCACAGGGCAGCAAGGTTGAAAAGGTTTACAATGAGACCGTGCCGGTGAACTCAGCATCTGAGCTTCGTAAACGCCCTCCGTCTCTGTACGCCTCCTCCAAGGGGAACGTCATGCAGAAGGCAAAGGTAGAGTGTGTGTTTGTGTGCGCGCGTGCGTGTGTCCGTTCGTGTGTGAGACAAGGACAGTTTCCTTACTTTGTGCTGTCTCATGGTTCTCAGGAGTGGGAGTCAAAGAGGGCGACCTAGACTGATTATAAACTGATCGACAGATGGAGAAAAAAAACGAGCTGTGACGGTGAGATGTGTGAAAGCAGAAAGAGATGAGGAGCAAGATAACTGGCACTGAGAAGAAGAAGAGGATGAGAAAGGGGAAGAGGACAGACTGATACAAGCTTCCCTCCTCTCACCTGTTAAGAAAAAGATGATTATTTGCAAGTACAGGCAGCATGGTGTTGTCTCCACCGCTGTAAATATGACAGACTTGACTGATGTACCAGTACAGTATTAATGTGGATCACTATGAACATGAAATATAAATGTTTGTGTGAGTTTGCATGTGTGTTTACATTTGCACAGGGCTGCAGAAAGTGAAAATGTGATTATTTCATAGAACTGTGTAGTAAAGGGAGAGTGTGGTTCATCAACACTGTGAGTTCAGAGTTACAGGCAAGACTTTTTACCTACACCGGCTGATTTTATGCCTTTTTTTACACGATACTTGTCGATGTAAAATGAAAAACTAAAGTCAAGAAGTAATTACTATCAGCTTAAGTTATCTTTGTTAGTGAGAAACGAATCCCACATCTTGTGAGGCGTATTTAAACCATTAGGAAAGCATATTGTGTATGACACTGTTCCTGAAACCCATGAGTAAATGTTTATTATTGCAATGTGAAACTATTGGTTTTTAACCATTATATGTGTATTTTTCATATTTGCCTTTTGCACTTTATCTTGTTTTATTTTGTGATTGCACAAATGTCTTGGAAATTAGCCTTAGCACCCCACTTTGAATCATTCAAGGATAAATGCCTGTGTCTGCTTTCCCTGTTCATCACATCACAGAGATATGAACAAACACACTCATAAAAGACTTTATGGAGGAACTTTGTCCTGTTTGATTTTGTTTAAATGTTTGTGTTTCTTTAATTCCCTACACTGCAGTAGTTTTTGTGTTGGTTGGGAAACTTTTATTGTAAGAAGGCAACGGCGGAATCACAACTGTGAAGCGCCATCTAGTGGTTATAGCACTTGTTTGATGAGCTGTTCAAATGCCACAATTTTGCAGTCAGTGCTCAAGAAATCAGCATATTTGAACACTTTGTACAAACTGATAATGATGCAGTACTTCCTTCTCCTATTTCTTCCCATGCATTGCATTGTGGGAGACGACAGCCCCAAAATCAAGTGTTTTTGCATGGAGTGAAAATTAAAGGGTCAGTCCACCCAAATTCAAAGAACAAACAAATATGTTTTCTCACTTATCCCTAGTGGTTACTGTGCAAATGTGCAACAAATGTGTTTCTGTAACACTGGCTGACACACAGAAGTCACCATCAACACGTTCTCATTGGGACTATGAGAAAAATTCAAAAACTCAAACTCAAGCATTAAAATCAAAGCACAAAATAAGACACGACAGTATTTTAACTTCTTTAGAAAGAATTTATTTAGTGCATTTCTAGTTTGTCCACAGCAGGAACCAAAATATTAAGTTAATCTGTGCTCCCATTGGTTAAACTGGTTCTGGTCCAACACCATTGGTCCACGCATGGTCTGGTGCAATACTATTGGTCCAGTAGTGTTCCGACACCCTCACATTGGTTCACTAGTGTTCTGGTATGACACTATTGGCTCACTAGTGTTCACTTTTGGTCAGGAACACATAAGACCAGAAAAAAAGGACCTTCGGCATGCTGCTACTGAGCAGAGGTCCACAAGCTTCCATGCAACAACAAACAAACAAACAAACAGCAAGAGACAACAACAACAAACGGAAAGATAAACAACAGCATTGCTTGTAAGAAGTAAGCATGGAAGCATATACAGTAAACCTTATTTTAACCTGCTAAAGCCCTCAGGAGGTTTGTCTGATATACAACAGATCTTAAAAAGATAAAATCCCACCCCCCCCACCCCCAGACACATGCGTGCGCACACACTCGCTCTCACTTGCCCGCACACACAACACTCCTACTGCAAGCACAGCGTGTGCTTGACCACTCACGCTCACACACACACACACACACACACACACACACAGGCGCACCTGCATGCAAACAAATGATCAGTCCTCATAAGTACAAGGAATACGTTTGTCATTTTTAAAAATATGACTTAACCCCATGAGCTCTGTGTAAACATAGCGTACGGTAGAATAGATAAGGACTTTCTTCCTTCCTTTGTCACTCTGTAACTTTCTGGCCACCTTCCAGTAACTTAGCTAGTTAACACTGGGACTCTTTGGTTCTCTGTAACAGTCTGTTTATCTGACTATGTGACTGACTGACTAACTCTCTCCGTCCCTCTCTTCTTTCACTCCCTGCCTCCTTCGTTCTCTCTGGTTATGATACAGCAGGAAGAGTAGTCAAGGGAAGAGCTTCACAGGTCCTGTTCCTCTGCAGACCAGAGCAGCGGAGCCAGATGAATTGATTGTCCTTGATTTATTTACATCACAGTCAGTCACAGTGGGCTCCGTTGAGTGGAAGAACACATTCCTGTCTTCCTTCATTTTCTCCTCACCTCCTCCGTTCCTCTCCAGCCTGATGTGTGGGCATGTCGGCCTGAGATCTGTGTGTGTGTGTGTGTGTGCTCATGTATTACTCACGTTGTGGGGACATAAATCTGTTTACACAGTCACATTGTGGGGACTCACCTTCCTAATGGGGACAAGTCCCCATAATGCAAATCATTAAAATTTAGAGTGAAGACTTGGGTTAAGGTTAAGGTTAGGGTAAGTCTCCAGAAAATGAATTTAAGTCTATGTAATGTCCCCAAAAGTGATGGAAACATATGTGTGTGTATGTGTGTGTATCTGTGAGCGTGTTGGGGGATGGGGGGCTAGGATAAGTCATTGTTGCTGGGTGACTTCCCTCCACCGTTAAGTAGGGCCGAAGCGCTGCGACTCTTGGTCGGTGTGCCGCTACCTGACCGTGAGAGCTCCGTCAGGTCATGGAGGGACGGCTCCCTATACATGGCCACTGTGTGCGCGCGCGCGCGCACACACACACACACACACACACACACACACACACACACACACACACACACACACACACACACGACAAGACAAGAATCATTCATTAAGCTATTAATTAAGTTGTTGGTCTTAACACAGGTTTGCTATGCAGTCCTTGTTCAGGCAGTTAAGTCCATTTAGCTCTCCTGCATAGAGATAACCCAGAGGTTTGCCTCATGTCAACAGTTTAATTAATTTTGGTTTTTGAACAAGTTCTGACTGTCAAAGGGGAATTTCTGCATTGCTATGCTAGGTTTTATGATATAATAATCCATAAAACGTAATTAATGACAATCTCAACTCTTTTGTCAGCATGAAATAAACAATAATAAACATATTTTTCTTTCAGAAAAATACTGCTTCGTTATTTTATTATTATTAGTACTGCGATGGGCTGACAACCGGTCCAGGGTGTACCCCGCCTCTCGGCCAATGACGGCTGGGACAGGCTCCAGCCCCCCCGCAACCCCGAAAGGGATAGTCGGGCATAGACAATCGATGGATGGATTATTATTAGTAGTTTTTTTGGGGGGGGGGGTTTGGCCCACTCAGTGGGAGCGGAATCAAGCTCCAATGCAACATTACCATAAATAACCATTTAAGTTGCAAGCCTGCTAGCAAACAGTTGCCTATTTATACACACAGCAGATACGAAGCAACATTAGCATTCATTTGGAGGGCTGTTTGTTTCCATATGATGAATGTAAGTCCAATATTCACTCTCCATTTAGCCCTGTTGTGCTCTCCGCTAATTTCTAAGGGAAATATCTGATGTTCCACCTGGTCACTAACTTCGTCTGCTGTTTGGAGCTGGCCAGGTGTTGCACAGTCTGCTTTTAGAGCTTTTCACTGAAAACAGCAGCCATTCACATACAAATTGTCACATGATCCATTGTTAATATATAAATACTGATTAAAGCCATTCTTTATGTTTCTCTCTCTTTCTGTATTTCATTATTTATTAAATTATTTTCCACAGTGTATTTACACTTTAATGTGTGCGTTCTTTTATTCTTACTGTGTCTATAGGATGGTTTGGTTATTTCACATAAAAGACAGGACTTTTTGATTTTGTGTGGCTAGTCTGTCTGGTTTGAAGTGGGAGAGGCTCCGCTGGAAAACAGTGACATCATATATTTCCATGCACCAATCAGACTGACAGGGTCTGTCTGATGACAGTGTGGATTATTTGCCAATGTTGCCAGGGAGATGCCACTGTCAATCAAATCTGATAAAAGCACACCCACAGAGTCCTGATGAAGCAAATTAGTTTCTGAATATTAAACTTATTAAACAATAATTAAGGATGTTTTTCATAAAATTAACGTCAACTGAGGCTTATTTAGTCATGAATATTTAAAGATCCCTGTTTTTTTAAGGGGCTGGAAAACCTATTTTCTCAATCAGCCTCCTGCTACGAAAGATGGGGTCTTTCATCAACACACTATTTTCTGCCAGAAAATACTCTGACTGGTGGTCTCCTGGCATTGTGGGTAATGTAGATGCCAGGTTTTCACGGGACAGAAGAATGCATGGAACGACATCTCTGGTTTTGCTGAATTGATTTTGATGCATTTCAAAAATATTAAAAACTAGTGATTGTGACTCCAACAATGTCATGGGAGTGCAATGCTAAATCAGCAGAGTACTCTTTTAAACTCTCAGTAAATAATACCTGAGGCGTTTATCTTTCTGAGCTGCTGCTTGTTTAGCCATGAATATTGAATAAAATCCCAAATCTACGAATATGCAAACATTTCATCTAATGTGCATACTGAACCACGATAGGCTTCCAAACTAGTTGTGACTTATATACTCAGATTTGGGGAGAGCAGAGAAACTCTGCAACAGACGACTAGAAAAACAGCCTTCTAAGTGATTTAATGCAGTTCACCCCCCAGCTTGTCTTACCTTTGAGCGGTTTCGGTATGAAGTGTGCAGCAGCCTTGTTCTTCTTGACGTGGTTGCCTTTCATGATGCCACCCTCCTTGTTGAGGCCCAGGTACCATGCCCGACCTGAGGCCTGCTGGCGGTACAGCATGGAGGAATAGGTGACGTAGTAGTTCTCAAACACCGACTCCTTGAACTTACACTCCGGGGTAAAATGTTCCTGAGGGGAAAGCGTGACAGATATTAGAACAAATCATAAAAGAAAGAAGAGAAGAAGGTGATTAAATAGACATGGAGGGGTGGGAGTGTTCGCTGCAGAGAAGGAGCCGAGTCACAGAAGGTATGAGACTGTTACAGCAACTCCATTAAAGAGTGTTCAATCACTCCATATTGCCATCAGTGTATTCATACATCAGTCGGTCGGCTCTTTGAATCATTATCTCGGTCGGGCTGTAGTCTCCGAGAACAAACTGCACCAACTTAGGACAGCTGACATTTGCATTTCCTTATTCCTGCATCTCCATAGCAACCGGCTACTCCCTTGAATACCAACCAGCCCGCTGAGAGAAAGATGGTGCCCAGGATGCCGGGGGAAACGGAAAGATACAGAAAGAAAGCTCTTTCTCTCTGTCATCCATTAATGTTGTATGGATTTTAATTAAGTTTTGCCTATGAATAATCTCCAAATAGATTCAATAAGAACAGTGAGCTCATATCTATAAATATTTTGTGTGTTTGTGTGTGTATTCTGCATTTAATATCAGGTGAGAAGATGAAACAGGTAATATCAGCGTTCTGACAGAAGCCAAGACAACCCAAAGCATCCAGGACTGCACATGACGGGCCAGATATTGTGGTGACATACGTGCCTGCAGAGGTGTAGCAGCATGGCTGTTATTACACTGAGGTGTTAGTTTTCATCTTTTGGCCCCGCAGCCTTGTTTAGATTGCTGAAAGTGAGTGTTATGTTTGTTGATTCCTTTTTGTTATTGCATCTACACCACCCACTCTCACTGCTCAACAGAGGCGTGTGCAGGGGGGTGGCCTGACTGACGGCACCTGCAATCTGATTGGCCACCTCATTATCTGAAAAGTCTGAATGGCTATCCGCTGAGTGAGAGGTGGGACTTAGTTTGAACCAACGGTTTGATGAGTGTTTTTGAATGTGCATTGCTTTCTTTAGCATGTAGTCTACTTTTGGAGGTACAATTAATAATAAAGAATGGAAACTTTGTTTGTATGCTGCCACTCTGTTGTGTTGTGAATAGGTTGTTGCTCCACATTCAAGTAATCAAAGCTAAATCCAGGAAAATACCTTTGTCTTACAGTGCACCTTACAGATGGAACAACCTGGAAAAAGGACGCGTCGCCTTCACTATGACTGTTATTTCAGATCTAGTAGTAGTCTTCGTGCCACCCCTGCATAAGTCAGTGTCCCACTTATGCCACCCCAGTCAGAAAAGTCTGGACACGCCACTGCCGCTCAAGAGCTTTTAAAATGAGGCACTTAATGCACTGCACTGCAGCCAACACTGCTTTCTGGCCCGTCTGAGAAGATATATGCACAGTGGTGGATGTATGTGTAAGTCTATTTGGGAAGGGCATAAAAACACATTTTGGGAGCTGTGTGTAAATGGACACAAGGCAATCTTCCTATCAAAGAATGACTGAAGGGAGATAAACAAAAGGAGGCTGGAGGATGATCTGAAATCAATCCTGAGAAGCCACGGTATCAGTGGATAGATAAGAGAGGCTCAGACACTGGATTATAGCACCCAGTGGCAGCTGACTCACAAGGCAACACTGTAGTTAAAGTATTGACGTGGTGATAGGATGATAATGAGACTGGTCACACTGAAAGCTGCTGCTTCATTTCTCAACATGACCCAAAGAGGAAATTTTAGTCTCTAATGATGCGTAATGATGATGATGATGATGTCTGTGGGTGTAAGATGACCTACAGAGGTGTAGAGAAAGCCTTCGTTGTTCATTGCCAGATAGAGTTTGGTCTGCACGCCCTGGATGGCCACCACACGAAGCCCCACTGGGATCAGGTTGAACACAGCTACGTACGCACACACAAATACACACACAATAAACACACAAGCAGACGCACACCGCAAACAAACAAGCACTCACACAGTGGACACAGAGGGGAAACAGAGAGAAAAATCCTCATCAATAACAATGGAGCATCTGGTATGATGACACCTCCATTTTGTCACGGAGGAGCTATTTTACAAGGTCATTCGGGCGCTAAGGCTACTGATTTACACTAATGATTTAGCTCCTGAGATTAAGCGTGGGATGAAAAGGGTGAGAATTTTCAAAAGGCACGCAGCAAAGTAAGGTTTGGTTTACATTTGGCAGCACAAGGACCAGTTTCAACAGAAAAGCCACACAGTCAGAGTTGTGTCTACTATCATAAATAAAAATACTCCTACTACAGCAACAACACAGGACTGCACTATCATCTAATCTGTTAACTATTGTTTCTATTAATTATTTAGTCAGTAAAATGTCAGGAGGTAGAGAAAAATACCCAACACAACTTCCCACATCCAAAGGTGACGCATTCAGATGGCTTGTTTTGTCTGAGCAACGGTCCAAAACCCAAAAAGATTCACTTTACAATGCAGTGACTCATTTATCGGAGGCTCAAAAAGGAAGTTTGACATTTTGTTCGAAAAGTGACTGAAGCGATGATCAAAACTGTTTGCAGTCAACTAATGTTTTTAGGATTCATTGCAGCTTTTGACCACGTAAAGACGGCACGATGACATAATTATTCCGGACAGTTAGAGGAGTCAGGCCCTTGTTTAATTACACTCATTTAGCCAACCATGTTCTTTATAATGACTGCGGTTATATTGAGATGTGGATTACATGGATTATCCATTCAAATCCAGCCACAGTCGGCTGGTTTCATGTGGGTAGGCGTTTACATGATGTATACACCATATAATCATCTAATTAAAGAACACGCTTCCTGTGTAGCCACGTCGCTCTCTTTGTACACAACAGTTGGTGGCCTGAGGAGCGGCTGAGATTAATATGTGGTGCTGGCAACACCGACTGTGCACGAGGAGCAGAGTGATCGCTGTCTGAACCACAACAACGGGATTGAATTAGCTGTATCAATCACACACTGCAGCCCGTGCACGCGAGAAAGAGAACGAGATAGAGCCAGCGAGAGGAAATTTGTTCACCGCTCCAGTTTGACCTTTCATTATGTCACCCATTTGAACGTTGCACTGTGCATCCTGTGGATATCTAATCGATTTCTTTAACTGGGAAACATTTAACGCAGCTAGACTGCCACATGCCATCTGACCTTTGGAGGAAAAGCCTGCGCCAGTTTACTAATTAAATGATGTTGTTGAGTGACTGCCTGAGTTAAGATTCCCACATCAGACAGATTTCCACAGGGTGACGTTTATCACTAAATTGGATTCAAACTGGTTTGGAACGATAAAGTGGGGAAATGGGAATTGACCTAAATCAGATCTTGCTTGATTGAACCTTCCATATATTGCAATGTTCTGTTGTACCTTGAAGTAATATTGAATTCAAATGAAAGCCTAGTTTCAGCCTCTAATGTGCAGTAATATGTGTTTATCTTCCTTTTCTTTATAAACTCTGAAGACCCCAAATTGAGGTATTAAGATTGCATATGACTCAAACTGTGCTGCTTTTCTTTATTAAAAAAAAGACATTTGTAAAAATGTTTATTTGTTTTCACTAATTCTTTATTTATGTTCTTTATACCAGGACAGAAAAGCAGTTTACATCCAATTTAAAGATTTTTTATGACTGCTACCAGCATCGGAGTAGCACACAGTCATTTTTCCATTTATGGTGTCTGAAGTTCTCTAAAGCTGATTTTAAAGCTGAAACAATCAGTTCAACAATCGATGAGTCAATCAACAGAAAATTAATCAGCAAGAATTCTATTCATAATAGACTAAATGTCGTTTTCACAATCACAAATACAGAACATTTGCTGATTCCAGTTGCTCAGATGTGATTATGCGATGCTTTTCTTCGTCATATATGATAACAAACTGAACATCTTTGGGTTTTTGGATAAAACCAACATGAATGCAACGTGAAGATGTCTTAGCATCTGGGAAATTATGATGGACATTTTATGGAAAACAATGAACAAATTAGTGGAGAAAGTTTTTGGCAGGTTAATCAATAATGAAAATAAGTTATTTGGCTTTTGCAATAGAAGATCAGTGTATATGGAAAAACATGGATGGCCAGTATTCTTTTCTCCATGTCCAAAGGTCAGAGTAGGACTTACCATATGTGCTGTCTTCATCCTTGGTTCCATCAATGGTGCCATCTGGCTGCATCTGCAGCTGGAAGCCCTGGCGACTGGAAAGCCTGGTCACAATGCCCTTTAACTGGGGCTCTGAGAGGAAGAGAGGAGAGGAGACACATTAACTGCATTCATTGCTTTTTACTGTCATGTGATCAAATCCGGCAGTCTCCAAGAAGCCGGAAGTGTCAGAGCAGGAGAAGCTGTTTATATTTCCAATCAGTGGGCCTTGAGGGTCCAATATCGATCCCTGACCCCTGTGCATTGTGGCGCACAGTAAAATCAAAGAATAATTGACAGCTAAAACATGATGCTAAAAGTAGCTGAAGTGCTGCTCGATTTAGATCCTGTTTTTCTGAGATCTCCATCAGTTACCACACACATGCTGCTACAACACTTTGCTGCGGGACAATACAAAGTTATTAACATGAGATGCTTGCGGTGTCATGCAACAGGATTAATTCCTGAGCCACCGCCAGAAGACTGTCCAGAGGGTGACGGATGATGAAGTGATGAAAGACCTGCCTTAATGAGGAGAGAAAATGGTGTTGGTTGGTGGTGATGATGGTAATGATGCTGGTGGTGGTGGTGATGGTGAGGATGGTTGAGGTGGTGGTACAGCCCGTGCCTTCCCGACTTTTCTCTCCCCTACTCTCAGACCTGGTGGCCGCCTTCTCTTCCGTTTCTTCCTCGATCCAAACAATTTGACACGCGAGAACACGTTCAGCTTGCTCGGCTTCTCGTTTGTGCCTTTGCTGTTGCTCGGGCTGCCGCTGCCGCGGCAAGCGTTCGCCTTCTCCCGCTCCCTTGCCTGCCGCTTCTGGCGGATCAGGGAGCTGGCGATAGCCGCTGCCCGGGACATGTTCCCCCGGTGGAGTGAAACAAGGCTGTGCGTCCCGTTTGGAGGGAGGGGGTTCGCGGATAAGGCGGTGGGGGGTGTGGGGTGCGGGGAGGGGGTCTACACCACCCACGGCTCAGTTCGCATCACACACCGGCCGCTGCAGTCTCGCAGATATCCGTGATTTTAAAAAGCGTTCAGAATCCTCCATCGGCGCGTCCGGGCGCTTCATGGAAGCCCTTAAACAAATCCAATAATGTGCCAGTGAGTGAGCGTTAACGACACCGACACCTCACATCCCCCAAAGGGGTCTGGGTGGTAAAAGCTGCTGCCCCCGGCCCTCAGGGTGATTCTTCTGGCCGTCCCGAGAGAGCGCTGGAGGGGGGAGACAGAGTGCGTGAGGATCAGGTCCGGGTCCGGGTGGCGAATCAACAGCTTAGAAGCTGGTGCGAACGACACCGGCGGTTGTTGTTGATGATCACTGCAGCTGCCTCCTCTGCTGCTGCTGCTGCTGCTGCTCTGCACCGCTCCCCCGGTGATGCCCCGCTCCTCGACGCTGTCCGTGACACAAATGCAGCAACCGGAATGTTTGTCAATGAAACAGTTCGGGGCTGGTTCAGTGGGAAAGGGATCATGATGCACCCGTGCCGTTCATAAAAGTGCTGCAGCCCTGCCCGCCCCGAGGAAGAAGAACGAGGAGGTGGGGGGGCAGTGGACGTGCTGGTGTATATGTGAACGTGTGTGTGTGTGTGTGTGTGTGTGTGTGTGTGTGTGTGTGTGTGTGTGTGTGTGTGTGTGTGTGTGTGTGTGTGTGTGTGTGTGTGTGTTGGGAGGGGGTCGTTTTGGCAGCCCTTTCTCATAGGGCACCTGTAACCCTGAACCCCACGTGGCATGATATTTACATGTTGGACTGAATACTGATTAGTGATAGGCAGGGAGATTGAGAAGGGGTAGAGGGAGGGGAGTGAGGTGGGGGTGTAATATAGGAGGAGAAAAATAAGCAGTGAAATAAGAGGGAGGGGGAGACAGACAGGTGAATGAATGAGAGGAGGAATAATGGAAAAAAGGGGGGCGGATGAGAGAAAATGAGATATTGAGTGTGTGAGAGAGAGAGAGAGAGAGGCAGAGAGAGAGAGAAAGAGGGTGAAACTTGTAGAAAACACAACCTACAAAAGGATTTGGAAAGAGAATGATGAATGAAAGAGAGGAGGCAAAAAAGAAGAGGCTAAGGAGCAAGAGAGATGTGCAGTACTGAGTGTGTGAGGGGGAGAGAGGGAGGAAGACGACAGAGGGCGAAGAGAGGGGAATTCTACGTGTATGAGAAACATACAGAGCAAGAAAAATGAAGTGAGGGGACAATAATGGAAAAGAGAGAGAGAGACCTGGTAAGTGTGTGTGTGCGAGAGAGAGTGAGTGGAGAAAGGGGAAGGAGGGGCTCTCATCTTCTTTTGGTGCAGAGGTTCACCGCTGCTGAAAGGCTGCAGCGTGCAGGAAGGAGGTGAATAACCGAGGCAGCACTTCAGTCGGGATGAGCTGCTTCTCCTTTTGTTCCCTTTTGCTTTCGCACCAGAGCAGGGGCAACACGTTCAGCGGCAATCAGCCAATTCATGCATGTTGGCTGGCCACAGGCGGCCCCCCGGGGACAAGGATGCACAGCTGTCAGTGGCAGATACAGCTGCAGCGGCGCATGGCAACTGCAAGTCCAACGGGTCTCGAGGAAGCCGAGGCGGTGGACAAAGAGCCGACTGACTCACAGCGGAGGTCGACCTGTGGCACCTGGCGCTGGGAGGCAGGCAGAGCCAGTGCACGCCGGTCGCCAGTGGAAAAGGTAGCGAAAATCGATGGCTGGAGAGCGAGAGGATGTGGTGAGCAGTAAATTACATGACCGACGAGGAGGCAAACTCAGTAACATGAAGCCCCACCGCGAGAATGAGCCAGTGGGTGGAGGAGAAAGTGATGGACTGTGGACAGAAACTGGGGTCAGGACCTGGTCACTGAAGTGGAGCCTTTAGCCTTTGTCCTTGACTGATAGAGTTGAAGTTACACCTATGGCCTTCCAGTTAGGTAAGACCCTTGCAAATGTACAGATGAATATAGTTGGGGTGTTACTGTGCAGCTCAGCCCACATGCTGTGCGTTCCCTGCGAGAGACGACACTTCAGTCATACGAGATTTCATAAGCAATCTGTGATCTGAAACATCAAAATAGGAACGCAAACAACAACTGGAATAAATGACTGACAGATATAGGTCTAGTCCGTCATCTGTCATTTATGAGATCCTTTAAACACCATGTGCTCCAAAAACCAAAAAAAAAAAAATAAAACCACAAACACAAACAAGAGGTAACAAAAATGTAATATACAAATACAAGCTGGCAGGAAAACAACAGTTCTCACAGTTTGCCTTAGATCAGCACAGTAAGATTAAAATGTCACAGAAAACAAGAATATCAAGAAATGAATCAACATGAAAACCACTGAACAAATAAGCACGGAGGGAAAACATAGAAACAAATTTATTTTCAGGATTAAATAAATATGGATTAATACCTGAATAAACAAATTACAGTGTGTATGTGCAAACAGAATCACAGAAGTGACATAAACTGGACCGATGTTGCATCTATAGCATCAAATGAAAGTAAGGGATTTAGATAAATTTGAGCAGTTGCGTCTGGCCTACTCAATGATTTAAGGCATTTAAACTTCCGCAAGGTTTGGTTGGAGATCTGTGGCGCCCCCTGCAGGCGGTAGAATTTGACAGAGGAGGTTAGAGAATGCAGAAAGTATATTTACAGCAAACATCTAAGAGGGGCTCGTGAGTGTGTGATTCTCAGTCTGACCGTGAATGTCACTCAGAGCATCATCAGTCTCCCACTAACCCAGCAGCACGCGGCACAACAGAGTTAAACACTTTGCAACAAACCGCTGAGGCATTTAGAAGGTAAACCACAAAAAACAGCCGTGAACGGTGATACATCTGTTTATAAAACATGAAACTGGCGTGTTTTGTGGGCCAGGGTTTAAGAAACCGCCCTGCAGGCAGACATGGATTCGGACAGGAAAGGGATTTGTCCGACAGCAAAGTGCAGAGACGTGCCATTCAAGATGTCCTGGGGGTGTTGTTGTGAACTCATGTTGAGCCAATTAAACAGCTTATTCAGCGCTTCCAAAATAAGACGAAAATGTCTTTTGTTTTGTTGAGTTATATAATATTTGAAAAAGTTTTCTGGGTTGTGAAATCTGCCCTGAGCGCGTGGAGGACACTGATACAAGTTCAGGATCTCAGTCCCTGAAATGCTTAGAAGATTAATTTATTCTCAAGGCCCCGAAGGATACACGTGTTATTCAAAGCCTGGATTACAAAGTCGTTACTTACCGATGAAAGTATTTGAGTGTCTAAAGTGTATTTGCAGAAACTGTTAGCTGCGGGCGGAGCAGGGCGCGCCCGGCGCTGTTTTCAGCACCACGGACAGCGCTTCAAGTTTTCATTGCGTTAAAAGACAAGTTTTACTCAGTTTTTTTTTTTTTTTTATCAAAACATCGAAAATTAGAACTTAAAAACTAGAACGTGAAACTGATCGCAGCACCAACAAAAGCACCATGGCAGTGTATGAGAAGAGCCTTTTACAGACCTCAAGAGCGTCTGTTGACCTTATTCTACCTAACTCTATCTTTATCCCTTCAGCTACTCTCAACGCATATTATACGCAGAGTTGTGCTGATATTCCTGCAGCTGCCTTTAAGAAAATTCTAACAGGATTACTAGCGGCCGGGCCAAATCGCGTTATTTCACACCTTCCCCCCGGTCCTACCTGAGGTCGCTCGGCGGAGAGGGAAAGTCATGCTGCGCCCGTGGAGCTCCGGAGCCTTGTGCTCATGGCTTTTCGCACTTCCTGTTGTGAGCTGCTCGACGAAAAGAGGAGGAATTACCGAAGTTCAAGCCGGAGAAGTCTCCACGGCATTGGATCCATTAAGGCCGCGCACATGGCGTTGACGGGAGATCATTACAGGACATTAGAGGCCATTAAGCCGTTGGAACTGGTCATTAATGATTCATCTCAAGGCCCCGCTGATCTGGCACAATAAGAGAGGGAGGGAGCCAGAAGGCCTATCCCAAATCCAAGGATCTATCGAGGAAGCTGTGTGTGTGTGTGTGTGTGTGTGTGTGTGTGTGTGTGTGTGTGTGTGTGTGTGTGTGTGTGTGTGTGTGTGTGTGTGTGTGTGTGTGTGACATCAGAGTGAAACAGAACTGTATCCAAAGCAGATTAACTTTCAGTGGACACTGGTGGAGAGTACACACACAAATTGAATTCATATTACTGCACTTGTAGCGACTCCATTAGTCTCCAGTAACCCCTGATCCAAACCAAATACTCTCCAGAAACTTCATCCAAAAGCCGAAACATAACAGCCATGTATTTCTCCTCACTTGGTGTAATTTTTGCATGCTTTAATTAACATTAAGACCAGTTTAACTGTTCTCTATTAGTGTCACAGTACACTATAAACTGCGTTACTATTTTCATCATCAATTAATCTGCTGATTATGTTGATTAATCACAAAATACATTACTTCACAGTTTCCTAAAACCAAAGGTGAATCCATCAAATTTCACGTTTTCCACTAAAACCCAACCTCAACCAACATCAGTTCCATCTATTGAATGAGACAAAGGCGAGTAGAAAAAGGTGTAACCAGGGAATATTTGGCGTTTTTGCTTGAAATGTAACTCAAAGGATTAAACCGTTTTCATTTCAGTGCAGTCGGATATTTAGACCTCTGTAAAAGCTGTAAAATGCTGTGAATTTGTGTTAAACTTAATTATTTATGCACCCGCTGCATCAACTGGAGCAACACAAAAGGAACAAGACTAAAAACATTCTGACATTTTCTCTGTGAAAACGCAGGCAGACTGAATTAAAAGTACATCCACAGCAACACTGACAGAAAGATATTTGCCTCACAATTTAACAAACTACCTCAAAAATCATTTTTTAAATATTTTTCACTGTCCACAACACAGCAGTTCAGAGCAGTGGCCCCTGCCCTTAATTTACCTCCAGCCTCAACCTCTTCTTATTCCTCCCATTAAACTATATTTTAAATTCTAGTAGAGATCTCAAACTTTCCAAAAATACCAAAATTCAACCTGACATATTATGTCAGGTTGAATTTTGCAAAGCTGTGATTAAAATGATGCACTCAATAGCAAGACTATTTCCATTTGATGGAACGGTCCAGTGGCTCATCACATAGCTTCAATTAAAAGCTGGAAGAGGATGGTACAGATAATATATGATGCTTTCACACTGGACTAAGGTGATTTAAACAACCTAAAAGCTACTTAAGGATCATATGTTGAGGCTCTAATCATAAACAAATACAAGCTATAACCCCCATCTATAGCATCTCGGAAAAAAATAAGAACTAGTGAAATGTCCGTGATATCAAAGGATTTTTAAAATAGATTCAAACTCACACTGCACACACACGCACACATGCACACACACACCTAATGGCTTTGCACTATATCTCTCAGCAGGTCTGTGGGCTATCATCAGTGCGCACCATCATAGCACATTACATAGTAAGCACACTCAGAGTAATGTGGCCGTGTAGTCCAGAATTACACACAGACTCCAGACGGCCACGTCTTATCAGCCCATTACACTGTTGTGCTGTTGCAGTGCTTCCTGAGAGGCAGCCTGTTCAAACACAGCAGCATCCACATTACTGAGACGACACAGAAATTATGTCAGATTGCAGAGTGTCTATACACTGCAGGGCGGGAGCCTGTAAAAGCCGCTGAAGGCAGTGAAGCAGGATGTAGCTGGAGAACATGCACACTCAGCAGCTTCAAAAGTAAAGCTCATACAAGGAGAAACATCAAAGTTATCCTTGCAAATAAATGTGCTTCTCGTTCTGATTTTCCAAATCTCTGTGGGGCTACAAAAGACAGTCTTTTTAGGGAAGCAATGTTATTGTTGTTTTTGCCCACATAATTGTATCATTATACTGGCTTCCTGTGATCAGGAAATGACTCTATTAGATCAAGCTGATGGACTGACTGGGCCGCTGTGAGCCTGTGTTTCACTGTATTTCTTTCTGTCTTTCCTCCTTTTGTCTCAGCTGAACTGAGATAACACCTCCCAAAATAGCTTTATAGTCTTGGCTTGAAATAGCAAACCACAAAGATGCCAGCAGGTATGTTTTGTAAAAGGCTCCCCGGCCAACAGTCCGGGCAGGTAGCCAGTATCCAATCACTGAAGTCTATTAAGAAAAATAAGTAAGTAAATAAATAAATAATGATTAAAAAAAAACCTCACTTGTGTTTACCCCCAGATTTGGACACAATCAGCTGCCATTAACTAACAGTGATTTGAATTATCAGCCACTAGGTGGCGCCATATCATCAGATAACAAAGAAAAAGGGACGTTGTGGGCATAGTGAGAACTCAAGAGTACAAGCACACAACACAAGAAAATTAACTGTAACAACAACAACAACAACAACAACAACAACAATAGTAATAATAATTCATTGCTTTTACTGCCACACATATATTTACATTGTATTAAAATTTCCAAGGATGTCAGCAGCACAGAAGAAAAACAAGGGAAAACATTTCAAAGCTTTTATCAGACCTCATGGCTGACTACACAGAAAAAGTTTTGGTGCATTAACAACTTCCATCACATCACCGTCACACTTCTATTTTTATCCGGACTCCCAGGTGTCCCAGTCCATGACAGACCTCATCTACTGTAGCATATGGCAGGACAAAAGGTGGAGTAGGCTGACACCAGGAGCCACAGCTAAGGTGGACACATCTGACATGAAATGTTCCACTTTTTCCATCACGCTGTCATTGTGCTCACAGATTATACAGCCTTAGGAAGACAGAGCCGTTCGTCTCTTGTTAACTGTGGGCAGGAAGTAACGTGAATCTGTTGGTGCAAATATTCCAGAAAGTTTTCTCTGTCAGTGACATTTGTGACATAATGAAA
The DNA here is from genome assembly GCF_039877785.1 of Chaetodon trifascialis. Lineage (NCBI taxonomy): Eukaryota > Metazoa > Chordata > Actinopteri > Chaetodontiformes > Chaetodontidae > Chaetodon > Chaetodon trifascialis. The sequence continues at coordinate 9,843,014 of NC_092071.1, read as the reverse complement.
ATCATTTTTTTTAAAAGCCACCTTCATATTAAGTGTTTATTCTCATGATTACATCTAAACATCTCAACAATTATTTGATACAATGCCCTCATTATTATGTAGTTACTCATTACTAAAGGGACAAAGTATATAAAAAGAAAAAAACAGCCTCAGCTCTGTGTAGCTGTATTATAGCCACAGTGTCGCCTTGAACAGGTATGCAATTACTTTTTTTTTTTTTTTTAATTTACCTTATTTATGTTTGGCAGGTATGTTTATCATGCTGGGCTGTGGTGAGAAGTTCAGTGGTTCAATCTCTGACTCCAGACTGCATGTCAAAGTGTCCTTGGGCAACATAATGAATACCAAATTGGTGTGTGTGTGTGTGTGTGTGTGTGTGTGTGTGTGTGTGTGTGTGTGTGTGTGTGTGTGTGTGTGTGTGTGTGTGTGTGTCAGTGGGGATAGATTCATCATGGGGCACATTGGATAGAAAGCAGTCCATGATGAGAAGGTCAGCACCCTCCACAGCAACCTATGCCATCAGTGTGTGAATGTGTGTGTGTGAATAGGTGAATGCTGATGTGATGCCATTTAGATGAAATCCACTTCCCATGTTTACCTTCTTAGCGTAGTGTCGTGGCATTTGCTAATTAGCTCTAAGCACAAAGTCCAGTGGAGTTAGTTTTGCAGGCATTTGAACATAAACAAAAGCAACTAAAACAAACTGAGCGATGGTGCTATAAAAGTCAGGGGCTCGCCAAAGTCCTCATAATTCTCCCTGAGAGGGACGTGTGTGTCTGCACAACGTTTGCTGGCATTGCATCCCATAGTTGTTGAGATATTTCAGTCTGAAATGTGGACAGACAGACCAACCGACTGACCTTACTAGACTCAAAGGAGTGGAGTAAATGTAAAAATAAGCAGGCAATCAGTTCGCTAAGTTTTGTGCTTGTTAGGTTCTGATATCACTACATCAGTGAAACGTCAGATGAGGTTCAGTGATGTGCTGGATGGGCCGTCAGTGCTGTGCAGTGTTGACCTCTGCTGCTGTGTCACAATTAGGGTTAATTAACAATAGTGTCTCTATGGTGAATCCTCTCCTGCTGCCTTTATGTGAGCCCCCCCCCCCCCCCCCCCCCCCACACACACACACACACACGCACACACACACATTACATTTATAAGCCAAATCTCTTTAAGAACAAGATGTTAATGAGTTCTTGTTCTACCTCAAACTTAATCCTTAACACCACCATTATTATATACAGAACAGTACAAGACGACATATAACCCTGTATGTCTGTACACCCTGGAGGGAGGGAGTCTTAGCTGAAGATATTTTAGTCGGAAAGTGCAACAGACTTGACACATTTCTGCGACTGTAATTGAAAACATTACTGGTGTCTTTGTCTCTGTTATCTCGTGTTGTTTTAAGTTACTGACTCAAGAAGTGAACTATTCACTGTCATGAATGTGGCCTCAGTAAGAGCTCAGTAAGTGTAGTAACTTTCATCATCTAAACTGGACTCCAATCATAATTTCTTCAAGCCGTTTGGAAGTGGTTCACATTTATCTCAAGCTTGTTGCACACTGTACAAAGTCATACAATGCACTACTGTTTCAACAAATACTGCGTTACTTGAAATGTTCCATTTCATTGAGACTACCATGTTATGTTTTGAGACTCTACTTTGTGGGGAAGGTGTACTATGCTGCATTATACTTTAAGTGCAAATATTGGTTCACCTTTAACACTCTATCAAAAACGTGTTAAATCACCTGTGCCTCAGTCACAATCATAACTTTCACGGAGGCAGTATTTATTACAGGACTGTTGTGTTGAAGTCCACTTCACTGTGCAGGGGTTATCATTGTTCTGGCCTCTCAGGGGATTTATTGTCGTATAAATCACCCCCTCTTGTTTATTGGCTGGGTTTTATAGCTTTTTCTGTATATTGATGTGTTTGCTTTGCATCCGTTAGGTTTAAATGTTTCCATAAATAAGGTTTATTACTAATCTGCCACTCACAGTTAGCTCTAGTTAAACATTTTGTAAGCAACGCCTTCAGGCACCGTTGCATCGCAGCCCAAGTTTAACTGACATCCAGCGCTTTTCCAGCCTTTTGCCACATCTGTGACCAAGCAAGCATTTATCCCCTCCTCCCTCCTCCTTGTTGAAGCATTACCTGTAGGTACAATTTTTATTATTTCTCTTTTGTGACTGGTAACCGTACTCTTTCATCCACTGAGTGGGAGAAGCTCCCTTAGAAAAACTGCAACATAAGCTTAAACTGTCTGTCCAAAGCATACCTTAAGTAAACTGATAGCTATTCTTGAACCATTTGGAGTACATGCATGGTTTTTCGTCTCTTTTGGAAGGTAACACTCTGAACTTTGTCCCCAGCAGTCAGAAACACTGTAAGTGTTTATGGCATTGTGTAACAGAGGTTTGAACACACTGAAGTTGATTTTTTTTTCCCACCTGAATATTTTTATTTTTTGTTTTATTTTTGCAATATTCTGATAATAATACTTCCCTCTTCCATTAATGAGCAGTACACTACACGAGGATTATACTTAACTGTTTGATGCTACGTGTTTTCCACTTTGGACTTATTTGTGTTGTTTGCAAGATGAATTACTCTATGTCTTACTTCCTGTGGGGACTAGTTTACAGTTCTGTCCCCCCTTGCAGGAGAGACAGTCTAACTAATTTGACAGTTAATCAATATTTGTGTGAATCCAGTTGCATTGTTACTGTATGAATTCATTTTTGCCTTCCTTGTACGTAGCTCTTGTTTTCTGATTTGTAATCACTATCGTTATCGTTATTTATCGTCCAGTAATCAGCACAGTTTTCCACTCTTTAAAAAGCCAGCTGCTCTCCTCAAACTTTATGTTCTCGCTCCACAGCTGTGCACTGCAGGCATAACCAGGGCAGCAGACATCCAATGAACTAAACTCCTACTGAAGCCATGATGAATGGTTTACTGAGTAAACTAAAACCTCCACTTAAAACCATCGGAATGAATGTAAAGAAACATCAACAGCAATTTCAGATGTTTAGGGAAAATATAAAATACTGTTTATGGGATGAGAAGCCGTTGCGATTAGCCTCAGCATTTTCATTAAAACCCCTGCACGCGACATATTTCTGCTTTTTATGAATGAGTCCTTGTCACGTGCATACAGTATGACGAATGCTCGCGCTCAGCTTGCGGGCAACTCCCTTTTTTGTCTCCATGGCAATGATAGTTTCCCAGTTTCCTTTGCGGTGTATCGCGCGTCAGTTTTATTGCTGTCCAGGGGCGAGAAAATGAATTTGTGCGTGCGCGCTGCTGAAATTACATCTGGGAGCCAGTCACCCTTCTGTGGGGGAAGCACCAGCCTATGTTAGTGATTTCACAAGCTCGACGTACAGAAATTGGATGTTTCATCTTGAGCACAATGTAATAAACACCATGCAAGGTTCACGGACCCCTCCTGAGTCTGTAACCAGGCTACAAGCTGCAAGAGCCATACAGAGAAAGCATGTAGTTTACAACGTGCACCATCTATAAAAGCAATTTTCTGGAGGGTTTTTTAAAGCTTACATTTTGGAACATACATCCACCGGGTTTAAAGTAGTCCAATTTGTATTTCTCGTATCCTGGACTGTTGGAGACAATGGGAATAAGTAGCCAGCATTCTGATCTCAGCAAAGCTTCAGCATATATTCCCCTCATTTGTGCTGACAAAGAACGAATGATTGAATAAATAAATCAATAACATTACATCCCTCCCTGTATCTGACTCGGGTTCATCATCACTCACCTTTGGCGGCATGGTCTTTATCCTCTTTGCTTTTCGTTTTTCCGCTCATGGAGCACTGCCGCTGCTGCTGCTGCTGCTTGTTGAATCAAACTTCAGGTAAGAGATGCAAGATTTTACTTTTTCATCTTCTTCAGCTTTTTTTTTTTCTATCTTTCCCCGCTTCGCAAACGGCGGCCAGCAGTCCCTCCTGCTAGTCTGTCCCTCTCCGTGTCCCTCTGCGCTCCGTTTGAGAGCCCGTTGTGTGCCGGATGTCACCATAAACCAGCAGGAGCGCTCCCAGTCGTGCGCGCGCAAAAACGGCACTGGCTCGCGCACATTGAGAGACAAAGACAGATGACAGGAGAGTGTGCGCATGCAAGGCAATAAACTAACTCTTCCATCTCTCCAATCAGACATCCTGTGCGTATTTATTGGAATAATTAAAGACGCTTCTTTCCTGTAAGGCTTCCTTTTCAGAGGGCTGTAACTCAAAGCTTAATTAATGGCTGTAAATAACTCAGGTATGGTTTATAGCTCAGTTTTGCAGCAGGTTGTGGTCGTTTTGTTCTTTCAGGAAGCACCTCCTCCTCTTATTAACAAGGCGTTCACATTTACAACTGCAGACTTAATGGATTGTCATTAAAACATTTATTCCTCTAATAATATTAATAATTGTGTGTTCTCTGATGGCTTTTTAGAAAGCCTGAAATGAATGACCTCTGTTTATTAATGACTTTATATGATCTATTTGTATGATGGATTATTTGAAAATGAGGCACTAAAGACTCATTAAGGTATTAATGAGTTACTAGCGGCTTGTATTGTTCATTATCGGCCTTCAAGAAGACTGCAGTCATCTGCTGTTGGTTTATTGGAGGTTCCCAGGAACAGCTGAGAGAAAATTGGGGATGCCAATGTCAATGTCAATTATGCCTCAAAGCTCTGGAACACCCACCTATAGATTTCAGGGAAGCCAGTTATTTTCCAGTTATTTATTTTTATGTTAGTAATAGTAGGAACTGGCTCTAACCTGCTAATAAACCCCTTACTTACTTATGAAGGATCATCAGCTATTAAAAATGTTAATAGATAATTATTCAAGTTCTTCCAGTAATCTGTCCAATGTGCAGTTGAATTTTAAAAAGATGTTAATTACAGGCACTCTGTGAGTCTCTACCTAAATACTGAGGTAACATCTTCTTGCAGTAGGATGCACACTTCAGGTCTTACTGACTTAAAGAAGGTCACCATATTCACAAGGTTGTCTTCAATCCGATAAACATAGATCCATCTGCAAACTCAGCAGTGTAACACTATGCAAATGAGGCAGTTTATTGATCATTTAATCAATATGTGCTGGAAAATAGTTGGACACACTAAGATTTTATCCTGTGTCAGTATGTTTCAGATTATCTGAAGTCTCCGTCAGCGTTTATATAAGACAGCTTCATGCTTATTATTGGGTGTAGTGTATTTCTCTTCAGGTAAAAATGGGATTGTAGCCTGTCACTGTTTTCTCTAAACAACACCTGACAAACCTCCTTTATTCACCCAGTCACTGTCATTCACTTATGAAACAACAGTGACGATGTCAATGAAGCTGACAATGACCTCATGTCCTGCAGGAACAACAATCACATCATACAACCCTGTTTCTAATAACAGTAAAATGTTAAATACCGTCTTTGTTCTTTTACACATCTGCTCAGTGTCAGACTCTCCTCTGCTCTTGTCTCCTCTCCTCTGCCTGCAGCACCATTCGGCTCAAGTCCATTTGACAAGATCGTCCTAAAGGCTTCGTTTTGTTAGCATGCAATGTGAAGAAGTTGGGTCAGAGATAAATTTAGTTTCTTCTGTTAACCTACATCAGGCAGTTATATGGCACAACAGGACTGGCCTGCTGGAAGTAGCCCCAGTTTTGTTTGTTTCTGCGTCAGACAGTCAGGAATTCATTCAGGAAGACCTAGTTTATGCAGATGTTTTAAGCAGAGATGGAAGTTACTACTGTTACAGCTGCAATTTCTGCAGGAAGAAGGTGAGATTAAAGAGTTGTCCCACAGATAGGTTCTGTGCGTCCTCTCAGGATGTAAGTGTGTGGCTGAATTGTCTTGTATATACGTAATTAGTTTTTAAGTCTCTGTTGCAAAAGAGATCTTGATCTTAATGAGACTTCTGTAATACTTAAAGCTTAACTAATTTCATCTTACAATGTTTGACAGTTCCTATTGAGGTCCTGTGCATGCTGTCTTACACTTTGCAAATAAAGTGGTTTTGAATTGCTTAAAAATAAATAAATACAATTTAAAAAATATGGGCATAATGTTGAAAAAGTCACCTTTCCCCCCTGAACTGAAGATTTTTAATCAGTGAAGTGCAGCAATGATGTCACTGCATTTTATTGAAGACTTATGTTCCCTCACTGATGACCACAGCTTACATGGTCATGCTGTTTGCAAATCTTACCCACAGCATTGATTGCATTGTCTCATATGACAAGTTTGTCTGACTCTTGTGTAACGCCTCTGTGACGTCAAGTCATAGTGGCTCTTTGACTGCAGCTACGAACTGAACCGGCAGACCAAAGAACAGCTGGCTCACCGCCAAAGCCTGCCCTGGAGGATTACTGTTCTGGGACCAGCTGCTCTATTAGTGCCACATATGTGCTCCTGTTTCCGTCAGAATTCATGCAAACAGACAGGCCCTTCATTGGAAACTTACTTGTAAAATTACATTTCAAATTTCATTCAGTTTTTTTCTATTTGGTAACTATCAACTTTTATTGTCCTCTTTTGTGTAACAGGTGCGTTACGTGAATCAAATCATACCAAGTCGGATAACGAGAGGTGTGGCAAAGGAGAGGTATTTAATTAAACTGCCTCTGAAATATGTTCTTGTCATTGGTGAAATACCCCTCATTATGTATTAAACTCCAAATTAACATTGTAGGAGCTCATTTAGAAAAACCCAGACAAATCCTCCGGGATACAAGTCACCTGCCAGTAAAAATAATTCCTCTGCCCTGTGATCTGATCTGAGGTCAGCTACACAACACTCAGTGTTGGTGAGGGAGCAGGAATGACAGACATTGACCTCATGAGTCACACACTGGCGGCAAAACAGCTGTATGATTATACTGGGAAGGAGAGAGGACATGTCTGTATTGATTGATGACAGGGTGACGTGAAAAAACTGACTTGATCCCAGCCCTGCGTCCAGAGCCCACAGTCTTCATCACTGCATCGTCATCCATCCTCCTGACTCAGCTCACTGAGGAGTACGCACCCAAACCTCCAAGATAATATTCTGTGAAGATACATCGCAATTCAGCATACATAATACTGACTGAGAAATGAATAGAAATCTTCATCTGATTAATTGTGGGTGACTTAACTTCCCATATTTTGTTGCTGGCTGTGATTGGAGCCATGATTTGTAGATCATTCACTATACTGCAAGTTTTTTAATGTATGTTTTTACCTCAAATAGTTTTTTCCTCACCAGTTGCAGCCTGTTCACAATAAAGACAGTCAGATTACATAAAAGCTGATGTAATCGACTTCCAGGCAATAATACAAGATTTACTTAAATTTGATCAGCAGTCATGTAACAGTACACAGTCTGGACTGGATTGTGTACACTGGGGACAAGCTCTGTCCACCAGCATGCCATCTCTGGTTTTCACCCACTTTGCTTTCCTCTCTGTGTACATTTATGTCTCAGATGCTTGACGTCATTGACTGCCAAGCTGCCGTTGACGCCACTGACAGATCTGGTCCCACAGGACACTAATCAGCAGGGAGTGATTTAATCATAATTGTTAGCAAAGGGGCGGCGATCGGGCTAATTGTTCAAATTCCCAGGCTATTTTTCCTTCCGCTGTAGAGTCTGTAGTTTGCAAGGGGGGTGAATTTCATGATTGCATAAGCTGCGTTAAAAAGAGGGACGCAGCTCTCCTTCACCCCCATTTAAATCATCCTCAGCCAATAAGTCAACACAAGGCCGCTGCTGCCAAGGAGCTGCTGGCTCAAGGCTAGCCGACCTGGCTGTCAGTCACAGTGATTTGTCCGCAGCCACACCCTGTGTAACTCAGTCTAATCAAATAGCCGTCAATACCCAAGATCAAGCATGGAGTCCAGGTGTTCTCTACTTCAGTGTGTAAAGTACAGCAGTTCTTAATATAATTCCTGCTGTTTCTAAATGACTTCAAGCTGATCTGCCTGGCTGGATTTACAGCAGCATTTGTCCACTCAAATGGTGATACAATTTAAAGTGTGGACACATTAGCGCGCGTGTGTTTGTGTGTGTGTGTGTGTGTGTGTGTGTGTGTGTGTGTGTGTGTGTGTGTGTGTGTGTGTGTGTGTGTGTGTGTGGGAGAGAGTGTCTTGTATAGCTACAGTCTTCATGAGGAGCAGTTTGAGTGTGAACTTGAGCGAATTATGGCTGGTTTTCACTTCTCCAAAAGGCTGTTTGAGGATTAAGACTTGATTTAAGGGTTAAAACAAGCTTTTGTACATTTTGCTGGACAGCTGCAACTGTTGCCACAAGCGATAAGTAGGGTAAAATGGTAACTAAGCATTGTGTAACTGTATCATAAACACAGATTAGTCAGAAAAATCACTTGTTACACAACAATATCCATCTAGTTTTGCTTTCATTGGCCACCAAAGCTACTGGTCATACCGAATCAACTAAGAAGAGGCCAAACCTGAGCGCATTAAAGTATCAAAGTATGCCATTTATTGCTAATACATTTAGCTTTTTGTTTGTAAAAGGAAATTTATTTGTTACATCCTCTCTGAAACTCTTTAAGGTCAGAATTAGATTCAAGTGAAAACTAAGTAAGTTAGTTTGGGCCAGTGTGTATGAAGTCAATGAGAGTACTTGCAAATATACAAGTACAAGCAATCTGTGTTTTGTGTGAGCAATTATGGTTATGGTTAAATTAAATGAATGTAAGTCTATGTAATGTCCCCAAAAATGACTGAAACACAACTGTGTGCGTGTGTGTGAGTATGTGTGAGTGTGTGTACGTGCATGCGTCTGTGTGTTTACTCCATTTGAAACGTCACGTAAGCCATGCTGGAAAAGCTGCTTATCAGACAAGACTCATCATGATAAACAACATGGCTAACAGCTGGTAATGTCATCAAATACACACACACACACACACACACACACACACACACACACACACACACACACACATACTCCCACACACACACACAAAACTATGTCCAGAAATGTCCTTCTTTCTCATCAGTCAATATTTGCTCTTGCTCAATTTCAATCTGACATGACTGAATAAATTCATCTGCTTTTCAAGTTTTATGCCTCTCTCTCTCTTTCTTGTACACACACACATTCAAAATCCCCCACACACTCTTCCCGTCCTTACTCTCTGTCTCTCTCCCTCTCTCTCTCACACACACACACATACACAAATGTGAACACACACTTTCTACCTCCCAGGTGAGCAAACAGTGTGTGGCTGCACTTTGGAGTGGTGGATCTGTCTCTCGAGCGCTGACTTCAGGCTTTGACTCTACAGCCAAAAACAGACAGAGAACGGACAACGACAAGATGGCCAGAGTTTGTTTACTGGCTTTCATTGCTGGTTTGCTGCTGGAGGTGTACGGACTGCCTGCTGAAATCCCAGAGGAAAACAAAGGTAAACGACATGAGCAGGGAATGGATTGAGGAGGCGGCCTAAGGTCAGAGATGTGAAAATATAGGAGGAGGCTGGTGGTCAGATTGGTTGATCATCAGATCATTTTAAGGGCCTGATCTCTCACCTCAAAGTCTTAAAGTGACACCTCTCAAAAATCTACACTTGATCACAGGACTAGAAATTATGATCAAGGCTGGAAACAAAGACAGGGACCAGTCCTGTTTGACGCCTGTCCACATGGTGACGATGTTGTTTATTCAAGTGTGTTACTTTGAGCGTCCTGGAATGAGATAGAAGTAATGCTGCTGATCTCAGTTGAGTCAGTTGGTTTGGTCAACCAGGCAGAGATGCGCGACTTTAAACTGTTTAGCTCCTGATTCCCACAATTCGTGAATAAATTCCTGTAGATTACCATAGAAATCAGATCATACTTTAAAACTTGTCTGAGAATCAACAAGATTTTAAGTTTTCTTCAAAGTAAATCAAGTGATAGTCGTCTGCACACCCATTGGTGCATCGCAAACAGGTATTGCTAATAGGTAATTCGGCTCACTTATAATGGTGCCTATCTGTTAAAATGGAAATAAACATGAAAAGGGCTCAAGTTGTAGGCCACAGCATGTTCTCACCTTTCTCCTCTGTTTCAGGTGCTGTATTTGTGTCCCAGCAGGGGGCAAACACCGTGCTGCTTCGCAAGCGCAGGTACAACAGCGGCCATCTTGAAGAAGTACTTTACAAAGACAACCTGGAGCGGGAGTGTATAGAGGAGGTCTGCACAATGGAAGAGGCCAGGGAGGTGTTTGAGAATGACGAGAAAACGGTAGGTTGCACACACACGAGTAAACCGTTCTCCCACTATAACAAAGTGTGTATAATAGCTGAGCTCTGAGTTTCCTCATTAACATCCGCGTTTGTCTTTCAGATGGAATTCTGGGCCGGCTATCTCGGTAAGACAAGTGAAGGACAAGTTCTCAGAGCATTTAAAGCGCACCATCACCTCTAAACCTGTGCATGTATGTTTCATACTTGCGTGTAGATGGTGACCAGTGTAAGCCACCGCCCTGCCAAAATGGAGGTGTGTGTGAGGACGGAATGAGTGCATATGTTTGCTGGTGCAAACCAGACTTCAGCGGCAAAAACTGTGAGATCGGTGAGTGTGACAGGCTGGATGAGACAAACTCAAACATTTCACTATCCCCCGCCGAAGAGGTCATGTTTTCTGTTCAGTTTGCTTTAAACTTCTGGCCCAATTTGCTTTGTACTTGGTGGACTGGTTTAGCGTTGGCAAAGGAAGAACACCTTAAAACCTGAAGCAGATCCAAATCACAGATCAATTCACTTTCATTAAGATTGTGAGATATGGCATTTGTCCCGGGCAGAATAAACTCATACATTTTAAAAGCCAGTAGATGTAGACAAAAAATAGCCAACTGTAGAAATAATGGCTCCAGGTACCAGCAATCCTCTGGGGTGGGACACTTAAAGCAGTCATTGTGGAGCATTCAGGGACAGTGATTTCATGGGATAACTGGCACAACAGTGTGGCTGCAAACATAAATACACACATATCATTCAACAAAATGTACTCTTCCTCACATCCAGATGTGAAATTGGCAGCGATAAACTCAACCAGAGATATGAAGGAAAATGTTCAAACTCTGCTGAGATGCTGAGGCTTCGGGCACAACCACATCTTGACATAATTCCTTCTTAAGAGTGGATTAGTGGCCTTGGCGGAGGTCTGCGCTCTCTGGTGCCCTTCTAGTTTAAATATATCATCAGTGTGAGTGCTAACGTGCAACATAGATTCATTCTGCCTTCCCGCCTTTATCCAGAGGTCTCCAAGCAGTGTTCAGTCAACAACGGAGGATGTTCCCATTTCTGCGTGATGCAGGCGGAGCAAGTCGTGTGCCACTGCGCAGCCGGTTACCAGCTTGGACCAGACAAGAAGGCCTGTGTGCCAACAGGTAAAATAAAGTGATGGAACCATACACAGCATTAAGGGGTTGTTCAGGTGTTGTTTTTATATTTAAAAGTTCATTTGTTACTCTCACCACAGCCCAAATGTATATATTTTACACTGTAATCACTACACTACAGACATTACCTCTGCTCAAATGGGAACAATAAAAGAACCCCATTGTGCAAATATGGATGCTGGACTGCACCCATCTCATCCTCTACACCCACATTTGACACCACGGTTTTATTTGCTCAAATTAAATCCTGGTGCCATCTACTGTACACAAACGCCCTCTCCCACAGATAAGAGATTGAGGGTGATATACATGCCGTCTTTTAAACAGCAATAAGACAGAAAGCTGGACTCATCATGTTACAATTCTCATCCCCCTGGTACCCATTAAGGGATCGCAGCTTGGCTCATAAACTCTGCGTGCGTTGCACTTTATAGCTGTCAAATAAAGAACATAATGCATGGGCATTGTAAGACTCCGGCCGGAGAACCACCCAGAACCGGCGCTGCTGCAGCTGCTACATTATACACATTGGAATGGTGGAAGAAGTATTCAGATTCTTAATTAACTGGAAGTACTAACAGCACTGTAAAAATACTCTGCTCTGAGTACTTTACTTCACTAAAAGTATGTAAGTATAATCAGATATGTACTTTGTTTTGCCTGTATTTCTACCCTCAGAACAATTCAGCTGTGGTCGTGTGACCTCGGCCTCCACCTCATCCACCTCCGCCACCAGATCCATATTAAACGTTCGGTCGGCAGCACACAGCTCTTCCGGCAACGCCCCGCAGGATGACTACTCTGACTACAATATGACAGTGTATGATTACTTTCATTCAGACCCGTTCAACGCCTCAGTGGCCTCTGCAGTTCGTTCAGTGAGGTCGGCTCCCAGCGAGGAGCCGTTCAGCGCCACCAAAACGCCCACAGAGACAAAGCAGCAGTCCTACTGGTCTTTCTTCCCCACACTACCCACCATCACAGCGCAGGACAACACTGACCAGAGGATTGTGGGAGGCGATGAGGCCACTCCTGGAGAAATACCTTGGCAGGTAGTGTGGGATGCAGACTGGAGAGATGGGACAAGTTGAAGGAAAATGGGATGCAGTTAGGTGGTATTTGCTTTCTCCCAAGGAGGTAAAAAAGAAAAAAGCTTCATTTGGAAAATGGGTATACTTGCACATAATCACCACAGGAATGCAGATGCTTGTCCATGGGCTTGAACCTAACGATATCTCTCCACCCGAACATTTCCAGGTCACTGGGTCAGGGAATGTAGCATGGAAAGAGGAGTCAGTAGAGGAGGAAAAGATTGGAGTCAGAACAAGGAAAGGCACATGCATTTATCTTCAGTTTATGGGGTCATTGACCACATTACTCAAGACTTTTGCATGCTCTTTGTCATGTGATTATTGATTGTGGTTATTGAATGTTGCTTCTGCATCTAATCTTGTATAAACATATCTCACAAGCATCTAGAGATATAAAAGCAAAAAAGTTGCTAAAAGGGGAAAAAAGTTTAACCAAAAGAAAATAAAAGATACATTGTGGTTGTGTAGAAATACTCATGTAAAGTACCTTGAATGTATACATATGTAAAATACTTTGTTACATCCCACCTTTGAAATATGTGGAATCATCGAAGCGGAGAACACCTAACAAAAGATGCTACCATGTTGCATTATGGGACATGTAGGATGCAAGGAGTTTAGTTCCTGTGCAAGAAAAAAAGATCTGGCTGTGGGATCATCATTTTGTGCTCATTTAAGTATTTATGTGTGTGTTTGCAGGTGGCCCTGATGTCTCAATCAGCCACCCTTCAAAGAGCGGAGCCTTTCTGTGGAGGATCTCTGCTCAGTGAATTATGGGTCATCACCGCCGCCCATTGTCTGGTACAGGCCAAAATCGCTAAACAAGGTTTCTTCGTAAGAGTGGGTAAGAAAAGCCACTGTTTACTATACGCTCACATTCTACATCTCTTATCTGTATCTCTAAAATACAGACACCTTCGTAATCATTGCAATTGATGTCATGTTATGTTTGTCTGAAGAGACCATGTCAGTCGTTTGCATGTTTTATCCCAATAGCTGCAAATCACAGCTGATGATTTCCCAAAGCACAACTTCTTTCTATCCTCCAGGCGGCCGTTACAGTTTATGTATTAAAAAACAAGTTGCAGATACTTGACAGATGCTTGAGATAGATAATCCACCAGTGAAAATTTGCTTTTATCAAAGCTTTTTATCACTGTTTGGTAATGCAGTTGCCAGCTGGGACTGTTCTGAAACCTGTTTGTTGTTGGTGAATTCCTGGAAAGCATTTCATTTATCAGCGATGTTGCTGTGAGACCAAGCATATAACGCCATACTTATATTTCAGTTGGGTCATAAATCCTTTTTTTTTTTTTTATCTTTATATTGCGTCATCACTTAAACCAAATTGGTAAGAGTATTTTTTTGGCCCAGCACTCTTGTTATTTATCATATTCCCATTTGGACATCTACGATCTGATAATGTATGTCTCTGTATTGAGAATTTATCCAAAATGAGCTGATCTTGAAGCTGAGGACCTTGGCAAGGTTTCCTACAAATGGCTGTGTGTGTTGACAGTTTTTTAAGTCTTGCATATACTGTAAAAGTGTTGAGGTGAGATCATCAAAATACGTGTAATCTTTGTGAGCGGCAGCTCTTTGTTGGATGTGCTTTTCCCCACAGTTTTATGTTGCCTGCTTTAATCTTGTAAAGTAAACTTTGACTCCAGAAGCTGCTGGACCCATCACACACAATTCATGGCGCAGAAAATCATATGCTGTCGTATGTAAATCTGTACTTCTAGGTGAACATGATGTGGACGAGGTTGAGGATCACGAGCGAGACCACTTGGTGGCAGAGCAGCATCTCCACCACATGTACGATTACAAGAGGTCACCCTATAACCATGATATTGCACTACTGAAGCTTGCCAATCCAGTGGAACTGTCCAACCAACGGCGTCCCATCTGCCTGGGCCCCAAAGACTTCACAGAGAACTTACTGAGGGAGTCCAGCAGCTCTCTGGTGAGCGGCTGGGGACGGTTAAAGTTCCTCGGCCGCCAGGCCACGAAGCTTCAGAAGCTGGAGGTCCCCTACGTGGAGCGCACCGCGTGTAAACAGAGCAGCCGGGACCACGTCACGCGCTTTATGTTCTGTGCCGGCTTCCAAAATGAACAGATGGACTCATGCCAGGGGGACAGCGGGGGGCCACATGCCACCAATTACAAAGGCACTTGGTTCCTGACAGGCATCGTCAGCTGGGGGGAAGAGTGTGCCAAGGACGGGAAGTACGGCATCTACACTCGGGTCTCACGGTACTACCCGTGGATCAGTCAGAGAACGGGGATCCGAATTAACTAACTGACAAACGGAGTCATGTGCAGGGATTTGTTTGGTTTAGAGGAAGTTTTTCCTCGACTGAATCCAGCGAGATTCAGTCACTCAGGTTCATTTGATTCTATAATAAAATGTCATTAAAATATCTGAGCATTTGCACGTTTCTTGAAATATTTCAAAATAACACCTTGGAGCTCTCCATGCAGTGACTGAACTGAAATTGTATGCAAGGAGAAATATCAAATGCAGAAGCTGAAGTAGCTTCTGTTTAGCCAGATGCTAAAGAAAATGTCAAAGTTCATTTCATGCTCCTGAACCTTACAGGCCCACACACATGGGTGTTTTCACTTATGGTGGATTATCAGACCTCAGCTCAGGTTGAAGCTGGGCCGAGCTCGGCTGGCAATTATGTGATGTCACCTGAATTCATTGAGTTGCTCACTGTGGGGAAATAATATAAAGAATGTAATAGTGAACTTTTTAAGGTTAGCAGCAACAGCAGCAACTCACACATTTAGAAATAGACATTTTTTGAATCAAACATGAGTGTTTTTACTTAATAACTGTCATAGCCAGAGAAGCACAGGTGTAATTAATAGAGTTAATGATGGCTCAGTTTCATTTAAGTGTGTCAGTAAGCCATCTCAGTGAGGCAGCATCCACTAAGGCAGAGTTGTGAAACTAGTAAAGCTGAAGGAGTTAGAGAGAATATTAATCAATTATTGCAACATATTACAGAGAGGAGGTCAAATCAGGCAAGATAAGTGAAAACCTGCATGTGTGTAGCTCTGTCACTAGCACCTAAACACAATTATAAGGAAAGAAATCACATCAGAATCAAATCAAATAATCCTGTGCTTATATTTCGGAAAATAATCATATACTATGCATTATAATACAAGCTTTCACAATGGTTCAAAATATCAAAAAAGTGCAAAATGAGCAAAAGTAGAGTTTAAGGTACTGTGGATGAGACATGTTACAGCGTACAGTAACTGAGCGAATCCTTTCACTTTCACTTCTGATGTTACAGTATAGCCGGTGTCGGGTGGATGTCAACTAAATTTACCATGATGAAATGCTATTCAGTTTTATTGGACATTAGGTATTTAGACAGTCTGCTGCTCACTATCAAGTGACTATAATGTTCCCAGTGTGGGTATTAAATACTGTGAACATGAATCTTTATTCAGTGTTAATCTCAGGTTCAGTGTTACCTGCAGGATCGGATTTATGTAGAGCACAGATGCAGCAAATATAGCAGGAATCCAATGTACCTCTTGTCACTTAATAATGTCAACATCTGACTGTCCAAACACTTGTCCAGAGTTGTGTTTTAACACCTAAAATTTAGATTTTTACCATTTACATGTTCACGGTTAACAGTAGTTGACTCCATAAGCTGATAGCATTTATACTCTATCTGTCTGCCCTTCGAGGTTAAACCTCAGCACACATGGTGGTAAAGTGGCAGTGATTATAACCACTTTTCACACTGTTTCAAAGCTGTTGACAGTGTCTGGGCAGTTTTAAAACGAGGGAAATTTAAGGAAATTCAAAACCAATAGGTCATGAATCCACAATTTAACTGTAACAGTTCAGCTGGCAGGTATAACTCTAAACAATTCTACCTACAGTTACTACCCAACACCAAGCCTGGTTTTAGCTGTAGGTGTAAAATCGCAGTACAAGCAGAAATGAAGCAATAGGCATGTGCGGTGATTCGTCCATGCAGAGCAGCGAACACACAGAAACATAAAGCTTGCTGCATCTCAGTGGAAATAACAGCCGAGCAGGATTAATTTGACTGAAGAGTTGCAGAATTATCACCGATGAAAAATCCACAAATTCCAAATTAAAAATGCTAACACATTATCACCATCAACAGCAGCAAACGTAAAGAATACACTGCCTGACAACCACAGCAACCAGCTACAGTATAAGTCCCCCCAGTGTGTTTACCTTGCATAAGCACTGCAGTGCTTCCCCCAGACGCTGGTAGTTCATCTTGAGGGTTGACTAAGAGTGCTGCATTAATAGATTTTTTTACCCTCAGGAAACAATTTCACTGGTTATAGCGAGAGAAGCACAAGAGGCACTAATAACATTTCTGACAGCTCCATTGAAACTTCCCACCGAGGCACCATGCACAAGACCACGGCTAAATAGCATGCAGCCATTATTAATGTTATTAATGGGCTTTTCCTGCTATTTGCCACAAAACATCTGTAGAGGATATGCAATGGCAGTACATCCCTAACCAACACTAGAGTGGCAAAACAACCCCACTATTGCTATTATTAATGGGGACACCTGCAATATCTTGACTCAGGATTGCCAAGTTATTATCATGGCAGCTTGGATTTTGTCATGTGAACACACCTGGCACATGCAGATTTTTTGTAACCATGGCAACATTGCACACATCGCATGCATACCCACTGGTGACGTAGCTGGCTGCTGTGGGATAAACAGAGGATTTAAATTCATTTAAAACAATGTCACGCGAGAGCAAGTTAAAGCTACAGTGTTGTAGAAAAGGAAGCCACAATGATTAGCTGAGCTGTTTGGCACATGAATTGTAATGATATGTAAGTAGGCATATGCACGATTTCTGTTATATTTCATAAGAAAATAGAAACCATAAAACCTGAAGTCAGAAATAAAAGTCCATTCTGCACGTATGAATAAAAGCCCCTGTTCAACGTCTTCAGTTATAGGTCAAAATAATGTCCTGTCTGCTATCTTATCTACTATTACACTGGAAAAGACAGACAAAGACACAGACAGAGAAAAAAAAGGCGCCGGTTCTGTGAGGTCCCACGTATGTGCTTTGCATTGTTACAGTCTTCTGAGATCCATCCTGTAGTTTACAGCCTTCTGAGATGTCTGAGATGGAAGCGTCACAGTGGATTGAAGATAAAATATGCATTTAATATGCTTCAATCCGATGATCTGATGAACGTCTTGGCAGAGTCAGGTGCTCCCCGTTTGGTCAGGAAGTTGAGAGCGTTTTAGTCTGTGCGTGTTGAGTCGAATGATTGAGTGAAACAGGAGGAGAATGGACACATCTGTCCTCTGATTGGCTCTTAGCAGATCTCTCCCAGAATCCTGTGCAGGTCCTCAGAATGAACACGCCCTTCTTCGCCACGACTTATATTCCTCACTATCCTGCGACACAGAAAGATTAAAAAGAAAAAAGAAAAAAAAAAGACTTTATTTTATGCATCTTATTCTTAAATTGTCTGTAAACAACATTTATGAAACAGGCAGCGTATTTTACCAAATTCCTGACAATTCCTCATGAAGCAGCTGGATGACGTCACCACAGTTAAAGATGATGTCATCACTGCTGGCCATGCTGCTCTCGACCATGACCCTGTACCTGCCCGCCACCTGGAACAGAAGAAAGACAAGTAAAGCACAGGAGAACGGTGCGTTTTGACACTTTCCAACATTTCCATCTACAGAGAGGCAGAGAGACAGATACCTAATGAAAGATCAGGTCTTATCTAAGGTGAGGCTTCTGTTGGACAATAACTAATCGTCCTCATCCTGAAATATTTTGGTTTAGTTTTGTCTGCGCTTGCCTGCAGAGCTGTCGGCCATCAGTGTCCGGTTGCTGCTCTGTGGACCCTCACCCAGTAGAGTGAGGCGATACATGGTCCTTGACATAACAACAAAGCATTTCTCCAGTGCTACCTGTGCCGTGACAGCAATGAAATCTCCAAAATCTCACCAGGGGGGCAGGCTGATCCTCCTCGTCTGAGTCTGATAAGTTGGAGAGGTCTGTAGCTGCACCCCAGTCCTCCAGGCCCTCACATATCGCCACTGAGTGGGCAGGGACAGGCCAAGCTGCAGGCGACAAGACAGGTGTTCTCCCTCAAAAACAATTTTAGGGAGTTTAAAGCAGGTTGAAAGTTGAGCGGTATAACGTCAGGTGAAAGGAAGACTGAACAAGAGCAAAAGCAAAAAAGCTTTCATGAATTTCTCACAAAGGGAACCAAAAGAAAAATGTGGCAAATAATCAGGAAAGTGAAAAACAGTGATTGAATCTGTGTGTCAGCAACTCACTGCGTCGAGGCGAGTGAACCACAGGGTCTGAGTGGGCGGGGCTGGTGTGTACTGACTCCTCCCCCCGGTTCATGTGGGAGTGGCTTGTCGAGGAGCTGTGAGGAACAGGGAGACACGCTGAGCAGCCTCCCACCGACGCTCCGCCCCACGACACACACATCTCTGATGCACTAAACCGCATCACCAAGGGAACAAGACACGACCACAACAAACAAAACGAACAACAACAACAACAACATCCACGGTGTCACAAAACGAGCTCATCCACATTCTGTAAATCAATACAGCATTCCGATAAGTTCCCAATCACATATATTCCAGCGTCAAAGGATGTTGGAGTTTAAAATGTAAATATCAATTATATCAGAGATCGCTGTAATATATGGAAATATTATTCAGGATTCTGCGCACACACACCGGGCTTTGATTAAACAGCATTTGCAAATAACTCACAGTGTGGTTGCTTTAAGCAGCAGATGGGTGGAGTTTGTTCAATTTAGTCTTATGTCTAGAAAGAAAATTAATACAATCACAGCATTTGAATGTGTTAAAGCCCACCCATCTGTTAAATAAAGCAGAAACTCATTGATTGCTTACAAATGCTCTCTAACTTATACCTACATCATGAACACGAATCATTCACAGTATCTAATTTCCAAAAAAAGGGAAGTGTTGATCATTTTCCTGCTTTATGAGTCAACAACAAGTTGTGTATTGTGGGGGTTTATCAGACATTCATCAAATTTATAACATGCTAGCATGCTATCAGGAAACAGAACATTGATATATCTAACAAAAACTCCACAAGCACACATTTTTGACATTATCCAAGAGAACCAGCACTTTTACTGACTAACCAGCAGCAGAGCCTCTAATAGCGTTCCAACAATTTATACTTCGGTATTTAACACTTAAGTTACACCTACCACGTGGACCCAACTCAACTTTTTTGCCTATTTACTCACCCTGTGATGTTTAATGCTCGTTTAAACCCAGGATCAATAACATTACACACTTGATGACTGTTAAAGCAGCCTGGCAAGATGTTAATGCAGTGGTTTTCACTCATGGTCGATAGCTAGTCCCTGATTGGACATAAGCAGCCAGTGGTGAAGCCTGCTTTCAGGACTTTCTGCCAGAAAGCCTTTTTCACATGTGATTTAAAGTTTGTAAAAGGCTCTATTTTAACCCAAATCGTGATCATTTCCTTAACCTAAGTAAGTAGTTTTTGTTGCTCTTTATACGTTACCTGACTTCCAAAAGGCTTTCTGCCAGAAAGCCTTCTGTCAGAACCCTCTCTGGCAGAAAGCCCTTTCTGGTCTAACCAGTAGATTCAGTGTGTAGCTCTCTCCATGGTGCTGGAATTAAGCATTTTGGGGTTTCAGCACCACGGACAGCATTAAAGCCACCGACTGGACTTGGCAATAGTGTGATGAATACTAGTTCTCAAAGGTAATGACAAAGATGTTAATACAACACACATACACACACACAAAATCATTCAACTTTAACATCCGGTGTACAAATAAGATCAAGATTTAAATCGATTCCTGAACTGAGACTGGATTAAAAGTGAGATGACCCGCATACGGACAGAACTGACGCAGAGGATGATAGGGATGCAGAGACAATCACCTGTCAGAGAGGGGGTTGTCTGATAGTGGAAGAGATGGAGGCTCATCTGGGAAAAGCAGAAGAGATAGAGGTCTTAAACAGAAAATTTAAATTCAGGGGAGTCAAATCATCCAAACAACAAACAAGCCTCTTCACGTCAACAAATCAGATCTGAATCCCAAAATGAAATCAGGCATTTCAAAGACAGAGGTAACAGTAGGGGCAGCGAATGAATTGCAGCAGTCACAGAAACCTTGATGCAGTTTCAGCTGGTTGGTGAGGATTTTTCGAATTTCTGTCAGCCAGGCAACTTTGACCTCCACTGTGGGAGCCTGGACAAGACAAACACACACCAAAACACAAGGGAGGTGTGTGAGGGAACGAGCTGAAGGGAGAGACACCAAGACGATTAAAATGAAGACAGTGAATAAGAAGCAAAAGATCAAATACCTGAACTATGTACACCACTTCTCTGCCACTGTACCAGATTTCAAATTTCTTCACATCTCCCTTCACAGTTTCTGTGATTCCCACTGCACTCATCTCCAGAAAGAGAGAAAAGTTGTTATTTCACTGTAACGTGTCATCCTTACTGACTCTACACTGTTATTTTCATTCAAAATTTAGACCAGTCCTAGACATATGCAGTACAACTCAACTGAACCCCAAACTGCTGCCTCCAAAATGACCAGTTAAGTCCGGCTGACAGCATTGAACAAAAAGCTTTGCTGTAGGGCTGTATTACATTAAATGTAGCTATTAAAGTACATATCACATATTGTTACTCTGAGGCAGGATTTGAAGCTGTAGAAGGGCGTCCTGTCGTGAGTGTCCTCGTCTCTGCGTTTACAGAAGAGCAGGGCGTGGTCATAGAGGAAGAGATGTCTCTGCATGGGCTTGAACCTGGCCAGCTCCTTCATTCTCACCGCTGCCCTCTTATGGCTGATCCACACGCTGAAGCCTCCCTGCAGAACCACCCGGCCCAGCTGGCTGAGGTCACCCTGGGACAGACAGACAGGTGGACAGAGAAGACGGCAATGTAGGAGGACAGCACCAACAATCGCTCTCACTTTCCACAAAACACATTACATGGACTGTATCTATCAACATGAATATGAAGCTGTTTGTGATTTGCTATCCCTCACCCAGAAGTGTTGGTTTACAATGAAATTTAGCATTGGGATTCAGTCAATGGGGGGTTACACAGAGTTGAAACCAAATAAGCTTTTTTGTAATGTTTTGATGCACTTTGTCAATTTTAAGGTGTTTATATACAACAGTTGCACATGTTGTGATTAAGATATATTTTATTTGTCCACCCAGATATTGTACACTGCAGTCACTACATGTTCTGATGTTCTGAAGATGAAAGCTTTGATTGGAAAATGATGTGTCATATATCTGGCATCCAGTGGCATGATTGTCCGCTCTGTCTTCTTTATTGCCTTGACTGGCTGGTACCTGATATCCAGTGATGGCTATCTGATGCATGGAGTCGTTGACAGACTTCAGCAGCTCCAGCATGGAGTCCAGAGCGTCCTGCAGCTCGCAGCGGTATCGCTGCTCTGTACAGTGTTTCAACAGCTCCTGGAGCGGGACAGACAGGCTGACAGGTCAGTGTTTTCACTTTACCTAATCTAGTCTGCCTGCCTTGATCTCTGCCTGCATGTACAAATCAGTTTTGTCTGGATAAATGTCAGCAGTCTGTGTCTGTTTAAGATGTCCACCTGTGTCTGCATCTCAGTGTGGGTGACCTGGCTGTTTATCTTGATTGCTTGGCTCTCTGTGCCAATGTCTCTTTGTCCATTCATCAATCTGAATAGTTACTTTTTTCTAAACAAAACCTGGACTGACCAGACAACATGACCACATATATTCAGCTATGCAGCATGTCTCTGTGGATGACTGGCCAGTCCATCATTTTGATCCAGACTGAAAATTTTCAATAATTACAAGGCTGGATGAATCCAGGATGAATCCAACTGACTTTGGTGATCTGTTAACTCCACTGCCACCACATCTTTGGCATTAAGTGAAATGTCTCAACAACTATAGGATGGATTTCCAAATGTTCAGACATACATGCCCGCCTAAAGATGAACTGTAGTAACTTTGGCGATCCCTTAACTTTTCCTCTAAAATGTTTTATTTAGTGTGTGTGTGTGTGTGTGTGTGTGTGTGTGTGTGTGTGTGTGTGTGTGTGTGTGTGTGTGTGTGTGTGTGTGTCTGGACTGGGCATTTCACTGCAATCTCAGGTCACCTACACCTGCTCCCTGTGCCAATCAGCCACCACAGCTGCAGCCAATCCACACTCATCAAGCAGAGGATAAAAACTCAGATCTCCTCCCCTCTCTTTGCCAGACTGTTGTGCTCACTAGCCTGGTAACAAGTCTCGGCCACTTTGCTCACCTTTTTGCTTTACTACAAGCTTCTGAATTTTGCCATGTCTTTTTTGTGAGTGACTAAACTCACTGACTCAAACCTGACACCTCTACCCAACTGCAGTCCACCAATTTGCCTTTATGATGATATAAAAACGAAATCTTTCAGACATGCACATCATCGTACGAGCTGCATCTCTCCGTCACTGACTGACTCAGATGTACAGAACCTTAAGTAGCAGCTGATACTTGGTGAGGCGCTGGACTGGTTTCAGGAGGTAGGAGTCCAGACCCAGCTTGTGGTCCAGCTTCATCTGGCACTCCTAGAGAGAGAGAAAGATCCATCTTAGACAGATTTTGCGGTAATGCATGAGCTATAATTGGAGCCTGTTCTGAAATTCAGAAAAACAACAGCTTTACAAACAAATATCTCAAGATTATTCCTCCTGTCAACACTAATCCAAATCACCTTTATTCCATCAATATGAGATAAACAGTACGTAACTACCTGAAAGAAGGGTGAATCAGAGCACTGTCTCCATAGCATCTCAGAGCGAGGCTTGTTTTGGCAGTAACGCTCATACACCTGAAACTTCTCTTTCTGCTCACACACACACACACACACACACACACACACACACACACACACACACACACACACACACACACACACACACACACACACACACACACACACACCGACCGTACACTTTGATATGTTATGTTAAATCACTTAAACGTAAAGTTCCTGTGCTTCTCCTCCTGTTTCCTCACCCGTTGCAGGAAGCAAGCCCCGACCCTCTCCGGCATCTCCAGGCACCCCTGCAGATCTTGGAGGAAGATCCTGAAGGGAGAATCCAAGAGGAAAATGAGAGGAAACAACATGGTGACAAGGACAACCGTGGGACAGTTTGTGACTTCAGTGTGTGTGTGTGTGTGTGTGTGTGTGTGTGTGTGTGTGTGTGTGTGTGTGTGTGTGTGTGTGTGTGTGTGTGTGTGTGTGTGTGTGTCTTGCCTGCTGTGGAACTGGTAAATCTCTGGCATGTTGCCAAACAGAACATCTTTCTGGCTGCGTAGAGCTGAAGGAAGAAGATTAGACATGGATGGGTCCTCCATTTCTGCCCTGTAGCCCTGATAAGTGTAGAGCAGAGGAAAGGAGAGGAGAAAGGAGATGAGCAGAGAAGAGGAGAAAGAAGAAAAGGAAAAGGAGAGCAAGAAGAAGAAAAAAGTTGAAAGGGGGGATCAGAGGACAAAGGAGAGGAGAAAAGAGAGGAGTGTGGAGAGGAGAAAAGAGAGGAGAGGAGAAAGGAGATGAGAGAGTAGAGCAAATAGAAACGAAACAGGAGGAGAACTTGGTCAGAGAAACCAGGAAATGCAGAATAACAAAATGTGTTTGTGCGACATTGTGTGATCTTTTGCCGTATCTCTCCTTCTTCCCTCTGCCAGCACCTTCTGTCACTCTAATCTGTAAACTATCAAACAAAAGCAAAATAGCATAAAAATAAACTCTCCAAAAAAATGAACTCACCAGAAGGACAGAGAGCAGCTCATCCACATAGATCCTCTCTGTAGCGATCAGTTCCTTCATAATGTGGCTTTAAAGAGTCAGAATGAGAGAAAAAGAGGCAAAAGCTGAATGCAAAGCAAAAAGAAAAGCCATTGAAATAAAATAACTCCTCTGTGCACACTGCTTTAGCAGCTTTAGCACAAAGATCCTGTGTGACAGAAGAAAGGCTGCATACCGTGTGACCTGCTCTGGACTGTCTTCTGCTTCTGAATCTGTTTCAGTGGTCGGGCCATAGAGACAGCTGCGGTTGCCTTGGAAATCATGCATTACCTCGATCTGACGAAATGCACATGAAATAAGCATCTCAGCTTGGAGCCTTGGAGCGAAATTCAGAGGATCACCAAGGTCATTAAGATTCATCTTCTGAGGACCATGTATAACACACACACCTTTCGCTGGCTGTTGTTCCTCCTCGCGGCTCTCTTGCCAGGAAGAAGGTCAAAAGAGAACTTGGAGTTCAGGACGTTAAAGTCTACACCTGTGGAGAGAATCAGACGGACGCACAAATACGACTGGTGATGACAGAGCACAGAGGAAATGCAGACAAAAGACTGCACAGGACCGTGTGCCATGGTCGTACCGTGTTTCGGGGAGAAGAGGGGCGACTTGCAGCGCTGTGAGGTCTGGTCGGGTTCAGGCCTGGGGGCCACCAGCTGAACTGGTCTGACCTGTACATCTGCCAGCTTCCTCAGACACAGCTCTCTGTTTCTGATCATGGACTGCATTGAGTTCAGCTTCTCTGTTACCATGGAGATTTGGGACTGGAAAGAAAGAAGATGAAGTGTAAATTGAGGTGAATTGTGGGTCATCGGTGTTTTGGTGAGAGCAGCGATGGCGTACCTGCAGCTGTGGGGTGAGTATGGCTTCAAACTCCAGGCTCAGAGTGTCCTGGCTGTTTTTCAGGGCAGATGGCGCCCTCTCCTGGTGACAGTTCAGGCAATGCAATGCCTCCTGAGCTCCCTCTCTGGTTTGGAATCGGTCCACCATCTGACTTGCCAGAAGATAGGCGCCCTGGTCACACCACCGAAGGGCCTGCACAAGCAACAAAACATTGGACACAACACAATAAAATGTTTGCATGCGTAAGTCTTTGAGTGTGCTTGTGTGTATCAGCATCTTTACCCCTTCGAGTCGGAGCAGCAGGTCTCGTGCTCGAGTGAGCGAAGCCCGCTTGGTGCGTATGGCGGTAGTGATGACGTCACAGTGATGCCGCAGCTCATTGCAGCGCTGGACGATGAGTGCTAGGGCATAGTGGTGGTTGGCGGCCAACTGGTGACCATGCAGGATCACCACCTGGGCACGAGCCATCTCCTCCTGATGCACAAAAACACACACATGGATTTCATTCCACCTTGTCTTGTAACAGCACAGATGAGATTGATTGGGTTTGGGTTTCACGCTCCCACACATCCAAGTTGTTGTTTACTGTTTCACTACTATTATTATATAGCATCAGAATTACAATGGCATCATGACATACTGATGTTTAAAATGGTATAACCCCTGGTCACTTTCTTCAAGCCAAATCTCTACTACTGTAAGTGTGTGCATGTTGTCACTGTGTGACCTGAGCATGTGTGTCCAGCATCTCCAGGTCTCTCAACAGTTGTTCTGTCTGAACCACCGTGGTTCCCACAAAGGCGACGTCCTTCTCCTGGTCTATGAGCCTTGTCAGCACCTCATCCATCTACACACACACACACACACACACACACACACACACACACACACACACACACACACACAGAGTTAATCACGCCAGCTGTGCATACAGCATAGAGTCGGAGGCTAATACGTCTTCTGGAGTCAGACACCAATAATCACACCTGCTGGAAACTCATTTCATAGTGCAGCAGCTGGAGGTACTGCTGCAGCTTCAGGTGGTGTTTCTCAAAGAAGCCATCAAACGCCTCCTCCATGTCTCTGAGCTGAGCCAGGAGCCTAAAACACATGACACACAGGCGTTCACACAAGCTTCCTGACAAAATAACGCCTGTTAGTGTTTCTTTCTTGTGTCTTGTGTCCAATCATTTCTCTACAGAGGATGTCTGAACTCTGTACCTCTGAACAGTGTCCATGTCTGCTCTTATGTCCCTCTCCTCCTCTACATCCCTCTTAGAGGCCTTGACAGTTTCCAGGTTTGACAGCAGCAGGCGGCCCTCCTTCAGCACATTACGAATATCGTCCTGAAACACAACAAGACCAATGAAATCATGACACCATATAAAACCAGTGCAACTGCGTGAAAAACAATGAAAGATCAAATGCAAACAATGCCAGACACAGATAGAGCGAGTAGCGCGGGGAAAGAGAGAAAAGCCAGCGGCAACCTTCATCTGTCGGTATCGGTGTGTGTGTGAGTGCAGCAGGAACTCGATGGCATTAGCTTCGTCTGGAAGTTCGGTCTCAGACAGCTCTGATCCGAAGCCCTGCAGCAGCTGGGCGATCTCCTTCACTGTCACCGCAAAGGTCTCAATGGCCTGCAGACACACATACAAAAAAGACACATGAACATGAGTATTTTAGACAAAACTATTAAATACAAGAAGAAAATAAGTCCTGTAAGAAAAGCTGGTTAATTTTCTCCTTTTATGACTGCATCAAAAGAAACTATATTGGGATATTGTGGATCTTTGCATTGCATTTCTATGGAAGATGCATTGGGAAGCTTCAGACACACGTCACAAGTGCATATACCGTGCGGAGGACGATCCAGTCGCTTTGGCAATATTCCACTTTTGCGGTGAAGTCTGATGTCAGGTGGTTTTCATCGATGTAGCGCAGCAGGTCACCGACCGAACGCAGCATCACCACCTACAAACACAGAGCCACAAGGCGTCTATAGCAGCTGCCTGGCCAGAGCTGTGCTGAGTACTGAGAGATGAATTGTTCCAGAGATGCAATGAATGAATTAAAGGCGGTTGTTGACAGAAGAGAAAATAGGAGATAGGAGATAGGACAGGAAAATGAACAGGAAGACTGTGTATAATGTAGAGCGGAGACAGGATTGTGCTGCATCAGATTGGTAAAAGACATTTTTATGCGCTTTATAGTCTGTAAACTCGGCTTTGTGCCCCCTCTCACCGGCATCTTTAACAGGAAGTCATCCTGGCTGAAGCGAAAGCCCAGGTCAGTGCTTGAAGACGGACTGGGGGTGGTGCTTAACAAGCCGGTGGGACGGAGCACCAAGACCAAATGCAGGTTGCCTGGAAATGAGGTCTGACAGAGGAAGAAGAGTATTGTGTTATTTGTTACCGTAATATTATTAGACAATTACTAAAATTGTGGACTTGAACAGCAGACAAAGGAGGAGACGTAATGGTATTTGAAAATGCGTAAAGTCACAGCTGCAAATCAGTATCAGACAAACTCTGATCAGACAAATGAGGATTTAGGACTGAGGGCTGCTGTTATATACCATGAATTTATTTGAGGGAAATTATTTATAGCAGCCTAACAATGTGGTGACCTGAGGCTTGTGGATTGATTCTCCACCATGTCCCTGGACGGGGGCAGAGGGGCACAGAATGAGAGGAGCGGGACGGTCGGTCGGTCAGAACTGTTGACAGCTGGATGGTGTTAGTCATGCAGTCCAGCAGAGCTCACCACAGCATCAGCATCCCTCAGTGTCAATCTGGGAAATCTCAGCAGGTCTGACTGTCAGCTCCCTCCGACTGATTCTGCTGTTTCCACTCTCCTTCATGATCAACTGCCTCGCTCTACCCTCACCGCGTTCCCTCCTCTGCACAAACACTGAGCTGTCATTGTTTCTGTTTGCGTTTTCTGTGGCTTCTGGCCCCAGTATTTCTGCTTTTATCATTCTTCTCTGTTTCTGTTCATTTGTCATTTTGCCCTTGTGTTTCCCTGCAGTAGATCATTTCTCTGCATTCTTTCAACAAGGAGAAGCAGCTAATAACCACTGAAATGCACTGCTGCCCTTCCTAATCTGGATACTCTCTGAGCCCTGATGATTAACAGCCAGCGGTGGTATTTCATTGCTTCCAGTTTGGACGAGTGACTGCCTCAAAACAGATGACCGCTGAGCAGACCACTGATCGAGCGCTCTCCCAAATGTGGCATCTCTTTCCTCACCTGCTCGCCATCTTTTTGTTATCCTTGTAGCACATCTGCTGTCCACCCCACACTTTCTGAACAGTGTTTGCACAGATCCAATGGCCTACAAAGACTTTTACACTCCATATAAACCTTCTTTCACTCCGTGTCAACTGGTGGGCATCGCAGGGAAAAGTGTACAGTATCTGTGTTGTTTTTTGGTACCCTGCTGTCACATGATCCTCCGCTATAACGCGTGCATCTGATAAAACAGCCCAAAAGGCTTTTTATTCTCTTCTGCAGCTGGTAAGTTTGTTATCCATGCGCAGAAACAAGGCTACAGGTAATTCAACAAAGATGGGCTTTTTTCTCTCTGGTAGTGGCAAAGGAAGCTGCTTTCTGTGTTCAGGTGTGTTGCAATCATCACAACTAGACCTTTAAAGCAGACACTGCTGACCTGAGACCGAGTACACACCCTCCCATTCACCGACCGCTCTACGCTACCCCTTTGTATGACCCTACCGGGTGAATAGTGATCCCTTCCTAAATATGAACCTGCATATTTAGTATAGCAGCCATGATGGATGTTGCTGGATACTTGCAGATTTGTTCTGCGTTCCCCAGCTGCATTTAGACTTGTGGGCATGAAGTATCTGACACATATTCCCCTATCTGTTACATAAAGCTCAGGTTGAAGACGCTCCACTGTGACAGTCTGCAGTGCCAAAGCTGCTACAGCATCGTAATGTTCTGCACCTGCAGTTGCGGTCCAAACAAACACGCACACCCACACGCACACACCAAACACGTTTGTCATTGGCCTGTCCTGGTCCCCTTCACTCTCTCCTCACATTGAACTGCCGCTTGAATCTGCCCAGGCTTTTACCGGAGAGGCTTTTTAAATATCTAATGCACTTTGCACTGCACTGCAAGCGCATCCCAACCTCTGTGTCGCAGTACTGAACTGTGTTGAGAACAGCTTGTATCTCTCTGCGCTCCTCTCTCTGCTGCAGTGTCCTCGCCGCCCCGTTTGCAGCCTCCCACCTCCCCACCTCCCGGCAGAGCTTACCGCGGCCCGGCGCAGACGGGGGAACCCCCGCAGCGGATTGGACTCGGCCATGGCTGTAGGCGCTTCCTTCTCCGGTGTTCGTCCCGGGCCGCCCGGGAAGTCTGCAGCGGGACGTGGATGTCGGGAGCGAGCAGCCGCAGCGGCGGCACGGTAACCCACACTGCAGTGTCCGGGCGGGCCGAGCGGCGCGCTGAGTGCGCACCTCAGCAGACTCACTCCTGCTGTGGAGGAGCAGGATGACGGGCTGTGTTTCACTCACCTGACGTCAACGCCACAACAAGTTTGCAAGCTCCACAGTTGCGCTGCACAAATGCACATTTTATTTTCAGTGCAAATTCAATACTAAACGGTGATTTGATGATTTTGCATGTTGTTAATTAGCAATAACTAAGGAGAATATCTGCACTCCCCCATGAGGCTGTTAAATATGCAGATTATGTTCACGTTTCTGAACTTAACGATGACTTCTTTGCCTTTTTTATTAGAATTGTCAGAGGCGCATTTACTACATGTGAAACACTAGCAGCAGATAAAAATGGAGAGAAAATATGCGTTCAATTCCATTGGATCCGCTAGATGGCGCTTTAAAGTCAGGAAACTGTAAACCACGTTGGATCACTTTGTGACAGAAAGAGCAGGCATGGCTCGATTAACCTGTTATGGGGGCCTTGGAGGTGTTGGGCCCCCAAAGACAAGCCCCCACCCACCTCCTACTCTCTGTGCATTAAGTATAACTTGTCACCTCCACTTTCCCATCAAATACAGACAAATCAGACTGTGAAATAGCTTCATTATTATGCTGAGAGAGCAGTACTTTTTACGCTGGAATAAAACTACTTTTTCCAAGGGAGTCCTGCCCACTGAAAAATACAAAGAAGAGAAAACAGGACATCAAGAGGAATAATCAGAACTGTCTCTGATTCATGGAGGAGCCAATAACAAGAAGCTGAATGAGAATACAAGACGAGGCCAGAAGATAAGAAAGTAATGCAGGACCCACCTTTGTTGATATTGTACCTGTACTCATGAACATGCCTTATATAGTATCAAAATGAATGGACAGAAGTGCATAAATTTGATCCACAATAAATTATGTCAACAGCTGCTGGATGGTTTCAGATGATTTTTTTATACAGACATTCATTGTCCCCAGAGGATAAATCCTTGGACTTTTCTCTGGCACCACCATTTGATTTTCTGAAGCAATGCCTTTCCCATCAGCCTCAGCTGCAGTTAGTAATGCCTCCATGCTAAACAAAGATAGTGAACATGGTAATAAATGAAACCTTCCTAGCTCCAGTGTGTTAGCATTATCATTTGGAGCTCGTACAGCCTCACAGAGCTGCTAGCATGACTGTAGGAATGATTGTGTGGCCTCATCATGTCTCTTGAAAGTACATGATCTCATATTGTCTCACTCCAGCTCCTCTCATACTGCCCTGTTCTTCTACATTTATACTCGCCTCGCCTCGCCTCATCGTCTTATTGGCGTGCATTCGTCTCCCCTCATTCTGTCCTAGCATTAATAATTGATCGTGCTGGCTGCGCCCTTTGGCTGACTCTCCTCATGAGACACTCCACATCATTACTGCGTGTAGCCTCATGTGTTTGGAGTTAAAAAGGCTCAGCCACCTACAGTTAGTTCACTCAGCTGGTCCTAAATAAAACCTCTCAGGACATGGGAACAATGCCAACTTGGGCTTTCAAGATAAGGTGCCAACAGGACATTTGTTTCACTCTCTTTCTCTATATATAATTAGTTATTTACAGAGCAGAGGTGTGTCTTTTATCTGTTTACATTAAATTGTGTTAATGTTAAAAAGTGATTTTGTTTTGAGAATACTCTCTGTAAGTTAAAATGAATATGTGGTTTCACATGTAGAAACCAATATGAAACACTTGGTACAGTGTACACAGGTGCAAGTAATTCAGCACACTGTATTATTATTATCATTATTGATCATTTAGAGCTAAATCAAACTAATACAGCCAACACAGTGGGTGTTATACATGTATTGACATATTTTGATTTCATTCTGTACATTTGTGTCATGTCAGAGGTGTTTTATGTAACATATCAGTGACTCGTGAGTCCCAAATGTTTGCTCACTTTCTCTCTTTCCATCTGTTTTTATTTGTACACAAAGGCATGTGACCGTTCAGCATTTGGTCATGTGTTCAGCGGGGAGATCCTCCTCAGAGGGAATCACACTGTCACGTTGTGTTCAGGTTTGCGATCAAAAGGCTGAGAGCCAGAGAAGCAACACCGTTCCTGGAATCAAATAGCCCAGCAGACGAAACAGTGATTAAGCATGGAGGCAATGTGACCTGTTCTGATAAAACCTGAGCCTTCTGCATATGTTTTATTTTAACTTGCCCATGCAGATCACGAACAGGTGTGAAGGAAGGCACGAAAGTTTACACAACCGCGGAAATGTTTGTCTGCATCTTTAAGTAACCTCTCCTGCTCAAAGCTTTAAATTCCCATTGCATCAAACAGCCTGAGCAGCGATAAAGCTGATAAGGCTCTCACATAACACCACCTGCACAGTCTCTATATTTTGATTTGAGTGAACTAAGACCTCAGCTAAGCCAAGGACGTCACAGCACAGTGACCCTCGCCTTGTGGGCCGTCCTGGTGGCCTGGAGGTCATTCTGCTGACCTTGGCCAGATTCCAACTTAAGTTTTAATTTATATTATCCACATTTCAATAATAAATACAACATTTTATCAAATTATATTCTCGAAAAAGATAAAGTAAAAGAGGACCCTCTGCTGGTGCTGCGTTAACAATCCTTCCTTCAAGCATAACTGCAAACCAAACAAGGAGTCAGCCCGGGAACCTGCATATTACAGTGGTGTAAAGCAACAAAGTACATTTACTCAACTGTACTTAAGGACAACTTTGAGGTATTTTTATGTACTATTGTAAGTTAACATTTGATAAGACTTATTGGTCCTCAAGGGGAAGTTCAAAAGATATCAACAGTAAATAAAGCCATTAAAATGAGCCCTACCTTTAACAGTGATGAACGTATTAATGCATCAATAGTTATGATCCAATAATATAATATACAATATTCTAAAATGGGCCATTGTGCATATTAAGTATTTTTAGCATATTTTAAAGTTTCTACTTTTGTTCTTTTGCTTGTAACAGAGAATTTCTACACTGTGGTATTGTATGTGATTGTTTGGGCACTTCACGAGATAAGATGCTCTTTATATGATTCTACCAATGCATCATTTGGAAAACAGCCTGGCAGATTTGGTATTTTAGTAAAATTTGATTGAAAATTTAAGTCTCTGCTTTTGAACGTGTGACACGAGCTTGTTGTAGCGGACCTGTCGAAGAATTTGTGGAGTCTCAAAGGTCAAAAGGGAATCATTCTGGAGGTTCGGCGTAATCTCTGGCACGTTACTGAGACGCCTTTGAATAAGGCAGCTTACTCTGATGTTGCTGCCCATCATCCACGCCATAATGGGACTAGGAGCCCTTAATCTGGTGAGATCAGACAGACTGGAATACTAAGAATCTCCATACTGCTCCACAAAGACCTAAAAATATTACACACCCTTTACTTTCACTGATTAGCCCTTATGTCATAATATTTCAGATTGTCTATGAAGATTTATTGGCCATTTGAGAAAAATACACTGCAAATTGTCGTTAATTGCT
Source organism: Chaetodon trifascialis (assembly GCF_039877785.1). Lineage (NCBI taxonomy): Eukaryota > Metazoa > Chordata > Actinopteri > Chaetodontiformes > Chaetodontidae > Chaetodon > Chaetodon trifascialis. The sequence continues at coordinate 9,809,789 of NC_092071.1, read as the reverse complement.
TCTGAGCAACACAGAAAAATATAACAAGCAACAAGGAAAGATCTTTTAAACGCTTGTCCTGAATTAATAACACAGCATGACTCCTTGTTTGAAACAGGTGCGGCTTACAGATAGATCAGGCTAATGATAGCAGCTTGAAATGCTATTATTAAAGTTAACCAACATATCTGGCAGTAAACCTCATGTTTCTACACATCAGGGCCTTTTAAACTGAAGAAATCATAATTATCCCTCTCTGAAAACACTTATTTGAAGAAAAAAAACTGTGATTCATTCTGAATTAAAGCAGACCTGATTGCTCGGTTTGTGGAGGTGCGCAGGAGATTATCAGTCTACTACTACCACAACCATGTGGTGACTGTGTGGTTGTTTGGTTGTTCCTGTGATTTAACTGGGTGGTATTATTAAACCCTTTGTAGTTCAAAAAAAGCTGTCTGCTGATTGCTTAACTGGATTACAAAGCAGGCAACAGCAACAATAATGAGCCCGTTAAGCCTGAATGATGCACACAGAGAGGCGGCATGTATAAAAAGGGGCACCAACTGTCACAGACTGCACTCTCCACTCACCCTGACACACTCTGCAGAGCTCCCAGACAGCTGAGAAGAGGTAAGACTTCTTTATCTCCAGGCATGGATGCAAAGATGAATGGCTGGATGACTTTAGAGATGATACCGGTGATGAAATACAGCTGTTGCCTGAATTTTCCCTTGGAGAAAGATGTACGATTTTACTTTCTGAACCAAATATGTTGAATACTTCAGCGATTATACACTGGTTGTGTCAGAAGTCATGTTAATTTCATTGCATGGTACAATCTTTTACAGGCCGTTTTACAGCCTACGGTTTCCCTGAGTGTGAGTTTTAAAGCATTTCTATGACAGATAAATGAATATGAGAAATATGTGTGATGCATACTTAGAAGGCTACTATTAGGGGCTAAAGTGTGGCTGCTGTACACTGAATGATTGACATCAGGCAAGTGTGTCCATCTGCCAGAATTCCTCTTGTTAGACAGTACAGAATTGCTTCAGGCAGTTATTATTCTAAGTAATAGTGAGTTTAAACCACAAAAACAGTTTTCTTTGGTTTTCATCATGAGAAATGCAGACACACGAGTTTAAGGAGAGATGTCACATCAAACCTGTGGTTATGCCACACCAATTTGCCAGTCAGAATTGAGGGATGCCCCTGTGCTGTACCTCTCCATGGTCCTGAAATGAACATGCAGTTGGTTTGGACTGGAGGTACCTCCTGGACCGAGCGGTTCACCATTCTCCCGTACATTTACCCTCCAAAGCAGTCTGTGTTTTCAAGATTGAAAACAGGTCAGTAGAGGGGAAACATGAGGAGAAACACAGGTTATATCTTTTAGCTTTACTCTGAATTAATTTTCCTGTGACTGTGAGCCTAATGAAAACAGAATAACTATTTCAGTAGGTGTTTGGCAATGCTGGCATAGGAACACCAACTTATACAGTGTAGCACGAATTGCTTCAGTACCCAGACACCAAATTTTAGAAAGGTCTGCATACTTGAAACATTTATTAAACTTTGCTCCAGTTAGATTCACAAACACTCGTGTCCAGCTCAGGTCCAGGAGGTTTCAAGGTAATGGAAAATAAGCAATGAAACTTTTATTTAATGTAACTGGGCAAACCGCACTCACTGCAGTTGATTGAAGTCTTTTATTAGCAACAATTAAACAAATGCTCACAGCTCTCTTAACCTTTCTTTAACAATCCTTATTAGAGAGCTATAGAAGGCTTCTGTAAGGACTTAGTGTCTCATTATCTCCAGGAATACTGCAGCAAGTCATTGAATGGGTTTTAGCCATTTAACTGTCCATGAATAGTCCACACAAGCAATGGCTTTGGCACTGCTGTTCTGTTGAGGGCAACACTTTGTGACATAATCGTGTGTGTCATGTAAGTCTGGCCAAGAGTTTGGTGATAGGTACAGAGTAACGGCGTAATCTTATCACAAAGGATTAACCTTTAGTACCTTAAAAACAAAACATCGCTCTGGCCGGGCTGACGGTCGGTGGAGGATCACTGTCTTAATCACAGCATCTGACTGATGCTGCAACCTCAAATAACCTGAAGTCACTTCTCTTTTCTCTTCAACCAACAGAACACTCCCAAAGATCTCCCAGAGATGGCAAAGTAAGTGTTGTTTTCCTTTTGGTATTTTCTTTATGTCCTCCAAAGGTATTTCCCTTCCCTGCTTCAAACTGAAAAATCAAAGCTTAAGAAGAGATACAGAGATCTTTCTGCTGCAGCTTCCAAAAATAACACTTAAAGTTTTCATGATTGGAAAGTTTTGGCTTCTAAACATGTGATTGCAACTAACTTGGAGTTGCTGACTTGGACGCAGGTCAGCCGACTCCTGAAAGTGTCGAGTAGTATTTAATGTCTGTCCAGGCTTGGTCAGTCAATGCCAATAGGTTCAAATGTTGTCTCAGACAGCATGACAGGTGATGAGCTAGTTGGGAACTGTGCCACACCGTTTGTAGCTCCCTCACCTGGGCCAGCCTCTCAATCTGGACACAATGAGGTAAAGCTGCTCTGCACTTAGCTGTTCCTAACTGGATAAAAGGGAATAAGGGATTACAGGCCCTTCTGCTGCTTGTAAAGGAACCAACTTTGCCCTCAGAGTCTAAAACTAATTGTCATTTTTATCCCATTAAACCAGACAATAGCTCTGTACATGAATGTGCCATCATTTACATCCACAAGCCACTTGTTTGCTCCACTACTGCAAATCTTATTGTCATGACTTCTGACAAAGAGCCTTAAAGAGACGTTTCTCTTTTTTTTTCCAGGGTTTTCAAGAAGACCAGTGGAAACGGAGGGGTAAGCCTACATTTGTTGATTTGTCTTGAGTTCTTGAGTGCAGCAATTTTTAAAATACACATTTTCATCCACATAAAATGAGAGAAACACACTCGGAAACAAGCCCAACAGGGTCTCAAGCACTCAGATGTTTTCCCTTCCTTCTGTCTGACAGCTGACCCTCTACCTGGGGAAGAGAGACTATGTGGACCACGTTTCCGAAGTGGATAAAGTTGGTGCGTTCCTTCTTCAGCATGCGTGTGTGTGCAGCTACATCATGAGGATGCTCAGTATAACACTGTCTGCACTGTTACCCTTACAGATGGTGTTGTAAAGCTGGACCCAACAGATTTTGGAGACAGAAAAGGTAACATCATAAAAAGTTCCACATTAAATTCCTAAGTCATGCTCAGATGTAAGAGATCTCAGTGAAATAACACACCCACCATTATGTGTTGGCAGTGTTTGTGCAGCTGGCATGTGCCTTCCGTTATGGTAGTGACGACCTGGATGTGATGGGCCTGTGCTTCAGGAAGGACATCTGGATCCAGCATGTCCAGATCTACCCTGAGAGCCACAAGCCCACCCTGACCGCCATGCATGAAACCCTGCTGAAGAAGGCTGGAGACAACGCGCATGCTTTCACTTTTGAAGTATGACGATATGTCCAGATACAGCTTTAAAGGGTTTAAGACTTAAGCCTGTTGGACCACATGTCCCGCCTTTTCTGCTCAGGTTAAAACGAGACTTTCATTCTGTAAAACAATTCATGGACACAGCATTAAAATTGAAATTAAGACTATTAAAATGCTCAAAATTGGCTCATGGCAGATTATTTAAAGTTCTTGTTTGATATATTATCAGTTTAAAAAGCAATTTATTTGATTTGAAAGAGGTTCTCTTTCTGTATAACCTGCTTTGGACAAGCAAAGTGAAATTAAAGAGCATGCCATCCTGCATCCATCCAGCATGACAAATTATATCATTCATGAGAGTTTTTAGCTAAAAATGGGGTTTTTGGCCAGAAAGGGTTGATAATGAATGAGTCTGAGCTCTGATAACTGATTCCTATCTCTGAAACGAAGCTTTATTTTGGGAGTAAACACATAAAAATTTACATCGTGCATCATAAATGTTCTTCTTTGACTCTGTAGATTCCCAACAACCTGCCATGCTCAGTCTCCCTGCAGCCTGGACCAGATGACAAGGGGAAGGTAAACCTGCTAATCTGCCAGCACCTTTCACGTCTCCATATACCCTCAGCGTGGAGACGAGCAGTAGTTGCCGCTGTTAATTGTTTCATCTGCTTATGTTTTATTTTCAGGCTTGCGGCGTCGACTTTGAGGTCAAAACTTACCTCGCCAAGGAAAAGAGCAGCGCCGATGAGAAGATTGAAAAGAAGTGAGTATGCTGTCATGTTTCACCTGACCAGCATCGTCTCTGTCTCCCTCTTCATCCATCTCGTCTTCCTTCGTCTGTCCCTTTCTGCCCGACAGGGACACTGCTCGCCTTATCATTCGTAAAATCCAGTATGCCCCCTCTCAGGTGGGCACTGGGCCCAAAGCTGACCTCTGCAAAAGCTTCATGATGTCCGACAAGCCTGTTCATCTAGAAGCTTCAATGGAGAAAGATGTACAGTAGCCAAACTTCATCATTTAAAATACCTCAGACATACTGACGTTTCTCTGCTATCCTAAATGTTTGTTAGTGATTCCAAAGGGAGTTTGAATGCAACTATACCAGCATTAACTGGTTGTCTCCTGGTTTCGATCACAGCTCTACTTCCACGGCGAATCAATCCCAATCAAAATCAAAATCAACAACGAGAGCAACAAAACAGTCAAGAAATTAAAAATCACTGGTGGGTAAATATGACAGTACATATGCTTTTAGAAAGTTACTGAGAGTACAAAATAATGACGTTTGTCTCTTCCTTTGCATTGCCTCCTCTCACAGTGGACCAAACCACAGACATTGTCCTCTACTCAGCAGACAAATACACCAAGACTGTTCTTAGCCAAGAGTTTGGGTAGGTGGACACAAAGTGCAGAACCACAGCGAATACCAAGCATCAAGTACCAATGTAGCAAAGCACAAGCACGCATCCTGGTGTATTTATGTATGTGTTTGCTTGTGTTTTACCCTCCACAGGGAGACGGTGGAAGCCAGCGGCACCTTTGAAAAAACTCTGAGCATCACACCCCTGCTGGCTGAAAACAAGGAGAAAAGGGGGCTGGCGCTGGACGGACGCCTGAAGGATGAGGACACCAACCTGGCCTCCACCACTATGTAGGTTTTACATGTTATTCACTTACTAAGGTTCTTGTTTTTTGTGACTTTGCATATGACGCATGTGCATACAGTAGCTTTTCTTGCGCATCCTTAATGTCGTAATAGTTTGGGGGTTTTTTTTGTTTTTTTAAGAAAAACACTTAACTGAATTTAACCTTCTAATCCCTCAAATCCTGGTAATTCCTCTTCTCCACAGGCTGCGACCGGGCGTAGAGAAGGACGTGTTGGGAATCTTGGTTTCCTACAAGATTAAAATTAACCTCATGGTGGCTGGAGGAGGGTAAGCGCCCGCCTGTTTTTAAGCACTTTGGGCAAAAAGAAACTTGATTTTAAAAAAAAAATGAAATTAACTTAAAAAAAATGTCCCTCTTGTCTTCCTGTAGCCTGCTGGGTGGCCTCACTGCCAGGTGAGTGTGGTTCATTTCCGATGATATCACAGCCCATACAGCCAATGAGCAAAAGAACAGCGATCACCAGTCACCTGTATTGTTCTGATTGGTTGGTTTGTTTTCTCTGCAGCGATGTCACAGTGGAACTGCCATTGTCCCTCATGCACCCCAAACCAGAAGGTATTTTTTTTTTATAACATACAGAAATATTTGACTTGTCTGCACACTGTTTAGTCTAATTCCTGTTTTTTCTAATGATTTAACTGACTGTTTTCTTCCTTTCACATCAACCTGCCTTCCAAATCAAGCAGAGTAAAGACAGCACATTAGCGTAAGAACCAATCACCTATAAATTTCTGACATTTGTTTCAGGCATTTTCTTATTGTGTGATAATATTCATCCTGTTTAATCATTTTTTAAATCTTGTTCCTTTACAGTGTCTTGAAAGAACACTCCCCCATAGTCAAGGTGAGGTTCATACACTGCAGGTAGTTCAATCCAGTCTGCTCTGTTGTGAGCTGCTGGATTGGATCTTCTGCACACGTATTTAGATGCATATCCGAATATACACAACCCTCTAAAGAAACTTACTCCTATACTTTATTTTCTGTGTTAGGCTAAGCAGTACATAAGCTTTATTACTGGTTGTTGTCAGAAGAATCATGATTAAAAGTAAAGATCAATTAAAACTCCAAGAGCATTAGAAATTAATGATTGATTAATCATTCTGTGTTATTTAAAGACTCCCTTTCTCTATTTATAGTAGGCTATAATAAATTCAGTTTAGTGGTCACCTATGTGGTAATTTAGTGTTTAATGTTGCATGTAGGTGGATGGATGATACAGCATGATGTTGACACATCAGGTGATAATTGTAAACTTCTCTTTGTGTTGTTTCCAGAGAGGATGTTACCTGGAGGTTGAGAAGAAACCCAGAGAAAGACAGGATGACACCAAGGGGAAGTGACACAAAACAAAGAAGAAGAAGAAGAAGAAGAAGAAGGATGGAACTGGTGGTGATGAAACCAAATAACAATAACCGAGCAACCGAAGAGTTCGACCTTCTCAACACACCAAGGATATACGTTCAGATGTAACATCAGTCCCCTCACAGATTTTGTTGTTCTTGTTTCTGTTGGTTGATTAACGTCCGTTAGCTGTGTAGGGACTATTTGGATTCAACAGTAGTAGACAGCGTTTAGAGGCCAAAGACTTGCATAGAGCCACACACGTAAATGTACAAAATAAAAATCTTTTCCCCTCATATCAGAGTACAAGCAGGGGAAGATAGCGAATCAGCCCATAAAACCACTGTGCTTTGGATTACGGTGATGCACTCATCCATTACTTTGAGCGATTTTTTCTTTCTGTGAAACGTATCAGATCGTGCTTTTGACGTCGTCTGACAACCCAAACCACAATAAAATGATTGTAAAAACAGAATTATTGTGATGTGGCTTTTCTTTATGTTCATTGTGTTTTCATTAACTGACACATTATCCTGAGAGGACAGCTTTTAGTGGGATGTCAGTGTCAATGCGCTCACATTCACAAAATACAGTAACATTTTGTAATTATGCTACACTACATTACACTAAAGTTGACTGAGTGACTGACATGCTGAACTTTCAAAAGCAGGAACTAGGTTAGTAGTCTGAGAGGCTGATCCCTTGAACTTTCTCAGTCTTATACAACTGCAAAAAAGACAGACATATACTCCACCTGCTTATCTTAACAGACAGTGTGTTGAGTTAAAAACAGCTATAACTATAATAATACCAACGTGACAGTAACTGTGGTAGCTGTGAAAAACTCTCACCCCCTGCGGTGTAAATGAGAATGATGAATGATGGCAGAGAAAGGCTCCTATAAGAAGAGTGCACATCCTTTACTTACATAAAGTACAAATATCACATTCTGACAATACACTTCTACAAGTAAAAGTGTGTACGGTCCCTGTCAGTGTGTTACTATTATATATGATGTGGCTGGATTAAGATTAATGCTGCATTAATGTGTTTGTTGCATTGTTTCCAATTTTTCTCAATGCACTACTGCAGAATACACAAATCCTCAAATAATGTATAACCCAGCTGATAGGCAGGGAGGAATATTTTGGAGGAACAACTAAATTCCTATCTGCCATGTGGACTATTTCCTTATTCATTTATCATCTGAACATAGCTCCGACAGCTCTTTTGCTTGTAATTGGCTGTTTGTGCTTGGATCTGTTTCCTGTCTGGTTTTACTAATGCCCAAAATCAAATTGCCTTCAAGGATAAATAAAATTGTATTGGATTTAATTGAATTTAGTATAGCATGCACATACTTGCACATGAATGAATGGCACATGAATGCCAGGTGCCTCTGACTGTTTACCTGTCTGAAAGCCCACACAGCCACATAAGTGTCTTCATGTGGAGTGAGTAAGGGTTAACTAGAGGCCTCTTTCTCCTTCTCTCTCTATACTGTATATATGATGCTAAAACATTCAAATCCAGTCTCTCTAAGTGCATTTCTCTACAATCCTATATCTAATTTTAAGTTAAAATACACAGTACCAAAATATGAAACTAGAATTTCTAATATGAATAATTTCTAGAGCCAAAATGTTCTGGTGCTTGGGTGACTATTAGTTGTTATTTGTTAGGAAACTGCCTTGGTTTTACGGCAGCTACAGGGTTGTTTTTTTGTTTGTTTTTTTAAAGTGAGGAAAACCATTTCCAAAAGGGGGCAGTAATGCATCATAAAAACAACCTCGAAACCTCAAAGAAGAAGACGGAGCTACGCTCGACGCATCTGGCGTCATCACGCACAACGTGTAGCACTGAAGCAACATGGCTCTGAATGGAGGTTTGTGCACTTATGAGCTAATAAGAAAGCTAACTTTGACATTTCTCCAGTTAAGCTGAACGGTTGATAAAGAACTAGTTTGGCGCACGTGTAGACAATGATTCTAGACTGTAATTTTATTTTTACTCCAATTTACCGTCACCAATTTATAGATAACCGCTAACTGACGTTAGCACGGTTGATCTGCTAGCTAGCTTATCATCATTTTCCTAGCAGAGCACTGCGGCAATGATAAACACGTCTAAAATGGACTCAGCGTTTGCCAGATTTTTCTAAATATTTTCTAATAAGTGCAAAACTCTAAAAGTTAATTAAGTCAGCAGAAACGTGCTAACAGATAACATACACACACGTCACAGCACTGTGTCTGTGTAGGTACAATATTGTTAATTTAATCTGCATTACATTGTTACTCACCCCAGATGACGAGGACTTCGAGTGGGAGCCTCCAACAGAGGCAGAGATGAAGGTGATCCAGGCTCGCAGGGAGCGACAAGACAAAATCAGCAAGCTGATGGGAGACTACCTGCTCAAAGGCTACAAGATGCTGGGGGAGTGCTGTGATGTGTGTGGGGTGAGTGAAGTGCATGTTCGTGTTGTGTTTGTGATGGTGGTAGAGCATTATTTAATGTAGAAGAAGTGGAGCGTTGACATAAGTGTGTTTTGTGCTTTCAGACAATTCTTCTCCAGGACAAACAGCAGAAAAACTACTGTGTCTCATGTCAGGAGCTGGACTCTGATGTTGACAAGGACAACCCTGGTACACAAAACTCACACACTCACATGTCATGATGATTTTATGATGATCTTTTTCTTGTCCTTCTTTCCTCCATCACTGTTCTTCTTGCTTTGAGCTGTTGGTAAATTTGATTTGTGCTTGTTCCCATGTCTCCCTTTATTCATTTTCTCCACCCTTCTCAGCTCTGAATGCTCAGGCTGCGTTGTCCCAAGTGAGAGAGAGGCAGCTCGCAGCCCAGTCCCCTGCACTACCCCAGGCCTCCGAAGTCACCGGAGGCCCCACCAGCAGTCAAGCAAGTGTGTCAGTTCCCAGACCAGAGCACTGTGAGGGGGCCGCTGCCGGGGGGAGAGCTGCCCTTCCTCCACCTGCTGTCCCTTCTCCGTCAACTCCTGCCGCCACCACAGCCATAGCACCTACTCGCCCCCCAGTTAGTTCACAGAGCGCTGCCCACCAAACTGTGTTGCAAGAAGCTGAGGAAGCTGTTCTAACCAAACTTCGCTGGGCCACTACCCAGCTACAGAGCTCGGCCTCCCTGGAGGCGAGCATCCAGCTCTGCACCCTCATCACCGGCTGTGCCACCTCACTGCGCAGCCTCAAGGAGCTCAACCAGTAACCAGCACGGAAAAGGCTGAAACCATGGATTAACGCTGTTTCTACTTGATTCTGTCCTGGCATACCGACTCTGGTTCGCTGCTTTTCAGCATCTCTCTTTGACTGAATCCTTGCATAGAGCTGAATTCAATCTTGGTCAGGAACTGCACTTGAAATAAGGAGAAAATGTCAAAAGTTGCTCTTCAGTTAACATATGTCTGGCCAGAACATCATGTGACATGGTTTGAAATTCTGTTTAAATACGAATGTTTGAAAATGTAACTGTTTTTGTATGAGGTGATGAAAATGGAGGTGATGGAAATGCATGTGAGTTCAAAAATAGATGAGTAAAATGGATGGGAAGTGAAAAAAGGAAGTGACTTCTGTCACGGCTGTAAATGTCAGCTGGTAATTGTCAGGGATGAATGGTGGACAGCAGACTAAAGCAGCCCTGATGATTATCAGACCAACACTTCAAAATAAAATGGCATTCAAGTTTAGCAAATCAGTTCACAGTTTATCACTATTTGTCAAATAAAATGCATTTCATCACTTCCATCTTTTTTTTTGTAAATGGCAGTTTTATGTTGTGATTGATACATTTACAACTGAGGAAGATTGTTTGTTTTCATCATATCATGACTGCTTTAAATTAATCAAAGCACTTTCATGTCTATTTTTAACTGCCTGTTTTTCAATTCACTGGCATTATCATTACCTCCACTCTCAGCAATTCATTTTTGTTCCAACCCTCATGTTCATAAGTTCTGATACAATGATGAGAACTGAACATTTCCAAATACACATCGATCACTGCTATCAAATTTAAACCATCTGGCCTTAAAGACTGCTGACGTTGATTGACAGATTAATCCAAAATGGCCACCAAATTGACATCTGGAAACATCCGTTTTCTGATTGGTTGTTCCATAGTATGCAGAACATGGTGTTATACCACTATCCGTTGGTATATTGTTGAGCAGTCCTCTGGTCAGACCCTCACTGGTGCATTTTCCTATTCATGGTTCAGTCTGATGCTCAGATTTCAGTTGTCTCTGACCATCTGCTGATGCAAAGCTTGTCATTTTGTGCTGACAGTTCTGAGGATTTTACTGTAAATGTTACACGATGATGATGATGGTAGTCATGTAATTCGGTGAGACGGCAACAGTCAAGAGTCAGACCTATAACTCTTTATTCATTCAAATATCTTGAGCAAATAAAGTGTGCACTGTGCATCAACAGACAGCACTTCATAGTAGATAAAAACCAGCTTCAGTGTTGTTCAAGGCAGTTAGAGTTTTCTAATTACATACCTGAATAAAACTTTGGCCGTTCAGGAGCGCTGCAGTTTGTGTCTTTCCACAAGAGGGCGCCAAATGCAAAAAGCAATGCTATAGAGTTTGTCCTTGGGAAACGCTTTTAACAAGTACCGTTCAAGTACCAATAAACATGTACATTTATGTTTAAAACGTGTCCTGTGAATCATATTTTACATATGCAGAAGCATTGCGCATCTTTGTCTCGAGAAAAATTGTTGCAAGAGTAGTTAATATAGGCATTTATTTATTGTCAATTTAATTAGGACAATTACTCAATCTACTTATCTAGCCTATCATGGCCTTATTTACAATGGCTGTGTTAGACAGCCTGAGTATTTGCTGAGTCTGATCCACATTTGGACCAGGAGAAAATAATTTTCGCAAAAAAACAAATACATAATTATTATGTATTTGTTTGCACATGCAGCACATGCAGCGGAGGTGTGAGACTGGATCACATGGTGTGAGACTGGAGACTGGATCACCGGTGATCACTCGGACCACCAGAGACACAGTGAGCGCAGGGTCTGTTGTATCTTAACGCAGCTCAGCAGTAATTCAGCTGATCCAGACAAACCCCTGACAGCCTCCTTTCCCTTCTCCTGTAACGCAGACTGGAGCGGGGCGTGGCGCGGTCACTGTCGGGCGGAGCTGGGGGCTGTCGGTGAACTCTCCCACACAAAGGAGGGGAAACTAAACAAAGCCAGGAAGCCTGCCATTAACCCGGGACCCACTGCCTCTTCTGAAGCCCACTCACATGCAGAAAACAGTGATGCATTGACATGCTTTAGCCTCCTGAACAGCTGGTTTCCAAGACTCGGGACACCGCTTGTTCTGCTGCAGAGGGACAAGAAAATAGCACCTTTAGGTGATGGTGAGAGCATAACGCGCTGGATTGTTTGCGCATTTGAAAGCGGTCCATGCAGAAACTGTTGCCTTCTATCTGCTGCTGAGTCAACTGAGTCCGCTGTGCAGCGTCGTGATGAACGCGAGTCGGGGCAGCGCGGCGGACTGTGCGGTGGGCGGTGTCTTCTCGGTGGAGGGGCTGCCGCCGCTCCCAAAGGGCCTCAGCGGGATCCTGAACTCCAGCGGCGGGTCGTGGCGGGACATCGAGAAGGTGCACACCAAGAGAGCGCGCATCCAGGCCGACATCAGCCGGGGCGGCGGGGACGCGCCGCGCGGTCACAGCAAACCGGGCGGACTGGACGCAGCTTTGGCTCTGCTGCGGAAAGAGATGGTAAGATGCCCTGCGAGTACCCTGCCTGTGTCTGTCTGAATGTAGAAACAGCAGGAAAAACTCACTGTTCAGCGCAAACAAAACACGTGCAATAGCCCCAAATCAAATCTGTATGTCTGCATTTATTATGATGAGAAATAAGTTTGACAAATTAACTCAATATCCACTTACTGGCGTTTTAAAGGCTTTCGACTGCGTCTCATCAGTGGAAAGAGTTTACTCAGCTGTCAATGATATGGCTCCGATGTAAAGATGTGAGCTAAGATTACTTTATCAAACTATATCCGAGGTCAAAAATGAACTTTCACGCTAAATTTCCTCCAGGTCGGTCTACGTCAGCTCGACATGTCTCTGCTGTGCCAGCTGTGGTCTCTCCGGGAGGCCATCCAGGAGTACAAGGGCTCCTCGCTTCTGTCTGAGGCCTCGTTCAGCGCTGAGAATGGATACTCTGAGGAGGAGGAAGAGGAGGTAGAAGAAGAAGATGAGGAGGAAGCGGGAGTTCTGTCACGGCCTCTTTCTTCTTCTTCGTCCCTGTCTCTGCCCCCACCCAGCAGCAACTCCAGGGACCAGTGGATCAAGGACTCCTTTCACATTCCCTGATGAAGAGACCGCTCCATGCACCATGTGCTGCAGGTTCATGTGTCTTACTGCCACTTTTGACCCCATTTACTCTTCTTTTACATGCCACATGTCCCTTGTCCACGCGATATGTCTACTATGTAGTGTTTGCCACACTCTTTTGACACTTTTGTCAACCAAGAATGACTTCATTGACATTCCATTGATGCTGTTGGCACCGTTTTGGAAGAAGCTTATAACACGACATGTGTGGCCTTTGCAGATTTGTGCTCTTCATTTCATCATCTACATGCTGCAAGGTTCCAGATCAGATCCAGATGTCAATCAGTAATCCACGTTCTCGTTAATTCTTTAAGCTTTTGACACATTTTTCTGCTCCAGAATATAATAAATTATTTTGAAAGTGATGTTCAGCTGTCTTTCTGTCAAACGTGAGGTCTGTGCATCTGCCCAACGTGACATTTCCTGTTGAATTACAAGATGCATAGTAGCTCCCCTGCAGCCTTATCTTGATTTTCAATAAATCTGATGAATTCCTGTACAGTTTTTATCTAACTTCTTATGCAAACCTGAGAAAAATATATATAACAAGAATAAATAAACAAAAATATATAACAAGTGCTCGCATGAAAGCAAGTCCATAATGCAGTATTAACCGTTTTAATCTGTTTCTTACAGTACAATCTGCACAGTGGAAATGATTAAATCTTAAATTCAGTCACTTATCAAGCAAAGTGTTTTGCGGGCAAATGTTTTGGAAAAGCCAGTAAATGACTTTTTTGTCTCTCAATCTAAAAATAGTATTTTTTTTTTTTTACCACAGACAGGCACAGTGTTTCTGTATTTGAATTAAAGGCAATCAGAGGATGATTTGCCGATAATGACCAACAGGGGACACACTGTCCCCGGTGAAGGGAGGCCTCCTCCTCCTCCTCCTCCTCCCAGAGTGAGGAAAGACAGTTTGCTGTGGAGAGAGCAGGAAAGAAGGGGAGTGACGTTTGAGGTGGAAGTCTCAAGCTGTTGTCTATTTATAATCAACATATGTTGCGGTTATTGTTAGAGTGTCTGTCTAACTGTCCATTTGCTCTCGCCTCGTCATCACACCACGTGTTTTTGTGGTGAAGATCATCAGCTAAGTGTGAATGTTGGACTTTTTTACTGCCCGCTCTTTCTTTGTCTCTCATGTTCTCTGCCTCTCTCCCTTTTGTAGTCCATCTAAAGACATCCTTTATTGATCACAGTTCACACACCATGCAGAGTTACAGTGGGGGGGAAACTGCCCATGACATGCTTCTGATAAATTATTGCCTGTCATTCATTTTTATCACCCCACACAGTTCCTGATTGTTAAAGTAAATAGACTGAATAGATCAGACTGGAGGTCAGCAGGGAGAGCTGGGGAGGACAATAAGGTGTTAGCGGGGGAGCTACAGTACAATGAATGGTGAGATCAGCCCTTCATGTGAGGAAATAACCCCAAGTTGGAAAAAATATATGAGAATGCAATTCCACCACGGCAAGAAACAACACAAGGAAGGACACTGCTGACACGTAGATTTAAAGCAGTGGATATGGTTTAACAGTGGTGGTCTCAGGCTTTCAGAGGGGCAGGGGCAAAAACCAGGGTTTACATTAAAAGCACAGTATGTCATTTCCAGAGCCAGTAGGGCCTTCGCAATCAAAACAGCGAAAACAAAGGCGTTTGATGACATCATGAAATAACATGGGCTCATGGGAAATGTTTTCTTCATTGTTAAACGACCACCAATACCAGAGAAAATCTTAAATCACCGACAAGGAGAAGTATTAAAGCTTTATTCGCCTCTATGTTGACTCACTTTGGCCGACTTCCTTCTTTACTCTCTGACGTTTCATCTGGGGTTTCCAGGTGAAACTCACCCTTGTGTTGAATAAAATGACAGATTTTCTGAGTTCCAACATTGTTGAAAACATTTGGGACAATGCGAGTCCACAGCTAAACAAGATACAGAACATAGATGTAGTCATTTTTAGACCTTATAATGCAGAAACATTACATACACTCAGATTAAGTACGATATAATGACTGCACTTCTGTTTTTTTTTTTTAATTTTCTGGCGTGTAGGGTATCCTGGAGGGAACTGCATCACCTTTTCTCCACAGGCACCCTACATGGCATCTCATCACATTTTCTCCATTGGTAAGGGACCCTAGGGGACACTTAATGATGTTTTCTCCACTGGAAGGGCAGCTAAGAGGGCAGTTCATCGCATTTACTCCGCTGGCTCATTTCTGTCACTACACAAAGGTCTGCGTTAGATTTAAAGCTTAAAACATGGTCTAAAACAGCCATACAGTGGTCAGCTCTGTTTACGAGGACGCACACAAGGAAGCTTCAGAAGCGGAGAGCAGTAACGCACCTCTGAGCATTGGACCCACAGTGTAATATTAGACCAACTCTGAGTCATGAGAGAGTTGTTCCCCCTGCTGCTGCCCTGCACTCCTCCACCCCAGCTGCCTCTGTCCATCCATCCATCCCTGTTCCTCCACCTAAAAATACACTCCTGCTCTCACTGAGGAAAATCCCCGTGCCTTGACCTAGCTCCAACGCACACGCACTCCGACCGGACTCAGTTGGCCCTCTCCATGGAAACTATTCCTCTGTAGTTGAAACACACTTTTCTGGAGAGCGCTGGGTGACGCAACTGAAACTCAGGAAGTGACTCGAGTTATGAAAATGAGCTCAATTTTAAACAAACAATGCTTTTAATGTATTTCATGCCACAGCGGTGCTCCTTGCATGGACACTGGCGTGGTTATAAGCCTGCAGGAGTGTGCACAGCTGATTAAGACAGGCTGTACTCCTCAGATAAGGTTGTTCAGTGACATAGACAGTCAGGATCAAAGTCTACAGGTATGACTGTAACCTCAGTGCCTTCACCCACTGCCTACAAGCTGTAAGATAAAGACATTTGCGTACTGCTGCATCACCAGACACTCTTTGCATATCCTGTCTCACTCTCTGCATGTCCCCTGCCGCCTGTTGTCACTGGAGGAAGGAGCGAGGCTGAGCTCACTCGAGGCAGCAGACCTATATTACAGGAAGGCTTGAGTAAGCGGTGCTGTCTCCGCATGGATTACTGCCAGAGAGGGAGAGACAAGTTGTCAATGAGAGCTCCTGCAGTTGTTCGGTGGAAACTTTAGCTGCAATTCAGACGTTTATGGGCTGTTTGAATGACAGCGAGCAGGGCGGAATCGGTTCCTCATTGTTGTCTAATTGCCAGTTCTGTATAGAGCGCTTTCTGTTCGCGGCATGGCGACATGACTCTGTTTTTTTTTTATTATTATTTCTGAGCTCAGTGATTCAACTTATTGCCAATGAGCGCGAGTCGCAGCTTGTGTGAAGCTCTTCATCATCATCCTCAGCAGGAGCCGCAGCAGCAGCAGAAGAAGACCTTTTAAGGAACTTTTAAGGAGACAGAGTTGGATTATTGTTGCGCGGAGGAGCGTCACCTTTCTTTCTTTATTCTGTTTATTGAGTTGTATTCTGCCAGAGGGAGCCATGACTTCGGTGTGGAAAAGACTGCAGCGAGTCGGTAAAAAGGCTTCAAAGTTTCAGTTTGTTGCCTCTTACCAGGAACTCGCGTTGGAGTTTACGAAGAAATGGTAAGTTTGGAGCTTTTCTGTCCTGTCCCAGATGAAGGGTTTTCACTGTTTTGAGTGTAAATAACCGCGCGAGGGCCTGTTTATTATTAGCTATAATAAAAGTCCATTATGATCATTCTCATGTTGTGGTTCTTTCCGCTTCATTGAGAAGGATGAGGGCGTCCCTCATGTGTGTACATGTGCTGAGCTGTTCCGGAGTGACTGCGGGTTCGATTCCCGACCCCGCCTATCGACAAAACGCGTGTAACGCGACTCAGATCTTTTATTTAAGTAGCTGTACTAGTGTAGAAACACTCCTTTACAAGTAAAAGTACTCATTACGCAGAATGTCCCCTTTCAGAATAATGTATATTATATTACTGGATTATGGTTATTGATGCATTCACATGTTCAGTGCTCCTGGTAAATATGGGACTTAAAAAAGAAAGAAAGAAAAAAAACTATATACTAAGACCACCAAAGTCTTATCTCTATCCAAAATAATAAATAAATAAAAGATTTGGTTTTAAAAACAACATCAATGCGTAATGATGTTCAGTGATAATAATGTCATCATTTTCAGAACAACAGCAGACTCACTTGTCTCATTGTTATTTTTCACAGATGCAATAAAATCACATTACAGCACTCAAGCTCTTCTCCTCTTGTGCAATTTCCTGTTTTACAAAACACTTGGGAGGTGGCCAGGTGATGCAGCATGGGCCATTGTTCAGCTCTGACACAACACTGAACAGAAAAATGAAATAAAACAAAAGTTTAAGGAAAACATGTAGTATTTTCTGAAGTATTTACAAAGATCTTTAAACTTTTCCCTATGTCAGGTCGGCCCACGTTGCAGCCTCTTATCTGTCCTAATTACATTGAAGTGTGGAATAATTGTGTAAGCGGCCTGTCAGCAGCACGATAAGAATCACAGATTAGTTGTTTTTTTTCTGCGATGACTGAAGGCCCTCATCAATAAGGTTCCAGAGTCTGATCAGCAGCAGAGAGGTTGTGTTGTCTGGACGCGCTGAAGGGCCAGAGTGATTTAGAAACAGTGACAACTCCCACATGCAGCGTGATGAAATCAGACTTTATAAGCCTTTCGCGGAGTGCTGCTCAAACAGGGAGGCAAACGTCTGGAAGCACAGAGAGAAGGAGGAGAGAGGACAGACTGGAGGTCAATCCACAGCTTCAGGCACGTTTCTGAAAAGGCTGTCAAACTCTGTGTTTGGTGTCAGAAGTTACTGACGCTAAACGATCGTGCCAAACATCAGACGCAGGAAATGAACTTTGTGCCACGTGGGGGTTTGAAAATGTCTCACAAGGTTACATGCTTGTGTGTGTGTGTGTGTGTGTGTGTGTGTGTGTGTGTGTGTGTGTGTGTGTGTGTGTGTGTGTGTGTGTGTTCTAATTTGAGACTGGCTTTCTTCACCAGCACAGACGTGTTGCTGAGATGCGTTATTTATTTTGGATGAGATGATTTGCAGCTGCAACTCCACAGCTCCTTTTTTGCATTTATTATATATTTATTGCAGATATAATCAATTTTTTTTGGGGGGGGGTAGCAATTTATCAAATGGCAACAGAGAAAACAGGAGAATTATCACCTGAAACAGCTGCGGCTTTCCTCGGCTTTATGGAGCTTTATAGTGAGTTTTAGTTCACTCTCACCGCTCTCATAGCATCATTTTCAGCCACATCGCGTAGATGTTTTCAGGGCAGAAACTCTAAATGGACACCAGACACACACAAGACTTGAAGTCTGTAAAGTTGTATTTACCTGATAGCATGACTGGAAGAACAAGATATTCTCCGTCACAAACTCTACTGGATGAAGGAACACAGAGGGGCCACAGATAAGAGGGGCCAGTATGACAGCAGTCAGAAAATGATAAAGTGCTGTTGACAGGGACTGTATAGTGGCGCAAACATAATTAAAGACTCAGCAACAGCTCTATTTATACAGTGGAATGCTTCATGTGACCAAAACTTGAATTAGGTTTAGTGAGTAAGTTCATATCTTTTACTGTTGGGGGTAAGGTTCATTTGTCATCTAGTCAGCAGTTGAATGCAACCATTTGTCTGCTGAATAGCAAACCACCAACCACAATCTGCAGTAATTACATGTTACTAAACTGTATTACACCCCTAATGTCCGCCCGGGTAAACACAGCTCTCCCTCTCTCTGCCACCGCTCATTGTTCCCTCGCCCGCTGGCACAGAAGATGTTTTCGTGTCTTTGTGTTTGGGATCATACGTCTTCTCTTCTTCCTCCTCTCTTCCCCTCCATTCCCATCACTCTACGCCTGTCAGGCTATTTCTGATGCCACTCCTGCCCCACTAACACACATACCACATAAACACATGTACAAACACTGCCCACTTTGCTGCACTTGATCACTGATACACTGAAACCTGAGATGATATTCAGCATCAATGAACTGTTGCTATTAATATTCTAAGGAACATCTGTAGGTATTAAAACGGCTGTAATGATAATATATTTAGAGTTTGGCTGTGAGGTCTGAAGAGTATAAATTATTATTATTATGTACTGATATTTTATTTGGGGTCTGTGTGTGTGTGTGTGTGTGTGTGTGTGTGTGTGTGTGTGTGTGTGTGTGTGTGTGTGTGTGTGTGTGTGTGTGTGTGTCTTCTCTTGCAAAGGGGGTTCGTTCTTCCTGTCAAAAGCCACTCCTCACATTCAGACAGGCTCAGGTCACATGACCCTACAGCTTCCAGTTTCGCTTCCTGTTCTGCAGAACACAATGGGGACACATATGCACATGTTAGCAACATGCACAGTAAAGAAACAGCTGCATTAGCACACACACACATGCTGCACACACATTTAGCAATGGATACAGGTGTGCAAACGTATTAATACCATGTGCTCACAGCCATCTGCAGAAGCACTGAAACACACACACACATACCCTCATCTTTGACTGCAGGCATTATTATTCAGCAGTGACAGTCATAAGACTTCTGTTAGAACTTGTGTTAGCTCATTAGTATAATATCTGCTTTGTCTGGTTATTAGCAGATGAAGTTTGAACATGATAACAATCATTGTCCGTGTGGCGAGATGTCATGTCTCTGTCTTGACCTGCGTTTCGTTGTGTCTTCAGGCAACCAGACAAGCTAAGGGTTGTGTGGACAAGGAGGAACAGACGCATGTGCTCCAAGGTGAAACTGCTGAAACACCACAAACATACAGTACACACACAGAAGCACACACACACACAGCCTCACTGTGTTGTTTGTTGTGCAGCTCCACAGTTGGCAGCCTGAGATCAAGAATCCCTACAGGGGGATGGTGGTGTGGCCTGTCCCTGAGAACATCGACATCGCTGTTACACTCTTCAAGGTACCAAAACCAGAACACACTCTTCACACTATACACACCGACAGGTGACAAGTTAGAGGAAAAACTTAAATTAATGACTGGAGAAATTTAACCTCCTTTTATTAATATTATTACATTATTACACTATGTGACTTACATGCTATGTCCAACTAGAAACCTGTTGGAGACATTGGCTCAGAGTACTTTATTTGAAGATCTAATATTGTGCACATGTTTAGTGTCTGGTACATACTGTATATTGTCTTGTTGTGGTACTTGCATAGATGAGCATTAGGAATAACTATACAGTGAATCTCTATATACAGACAGGTATGTGCAATGTGAAATAGGAATATTTTTCCAGGTATGTGGTATACAGTCAAGTACAATATTGGATAATAATAGAAAAATAAACATAAATTTACATTTGTACAAATAGTAACGATGATAATACACGTGTCACATAAAGAGTCTGTGCTGTACAATCAGATGTGTTGATTCATGCATTCATTAAATGGCAACATTTACAAGGAAGTGGATGAACTGGCACACAGGTCTATGCCCAGTGCATGTACATGCACAGAGAACGGGCAGAGGTGATGTTCAGCCGAGCGAATTTTATTGTTTGTTCTCGTCTATTCAGGAGGTCAATGCTGATGAGTTTGAGGACAAAGAGTGGACCTTTGTCATCGAGGGTGTAAGTATCTCTTGACATCTGTCTAACAGTTTCTATTAATTAACCAAACTTAATTACTTCTCAATAAAACAGCCAGACTTACAATAAAACTGACATTTTTTATCTTATTTTACTCCATCTTTCTACCTCACTGTGTTCATTTCACAACAATGACTTCATATGACTTTCTTTAAGATTTTACAAACAAAACATGTGATCAGTACCTAAAATAGATACATTGCTATTGATTGAACTTCCCAAAAATGTGTATACAAAGTCGTTCAAATGAGCTCCACCTCAACCAAAAACAGAAGTACTGCTTATACGTTAAAGCATCTGTAATGATTATCCAACAACATAATAACAGTCTGCATTATGAGTACTTTATATACATGAATAACATTTTTTGTGCCGATACTTCTGTGCTTTTGTACATTTTTAGAATGCAGGAGGATTCCTATTGTGTCGTATTCTTACTTTTACTTAAGTAAATGATCTGAATACTTCCTCCTCTGCTCATTCAAAATACTATCCACGTCATGGTTGCTTTTGTCGGTCATGTAAAGGAGACCAAGGGGCATCGAAAGGTGCTGGCATCAGCAGACATCAACCTGAAGCGGTTCGCCAGTCCGACGCCGACCCAGACCGACCTGACGCTGAAGCTGAAGCCGCTGTCAGTCAAGGTGGTGGAGGCCACGCTCAAGCTGTCGCTCTCGTGCGTCTTCGTTCGAGAGGGGAAAGCCACGTGAGTTATTTTTCCCTCTGCGACTACTTACTACATCAGTAGCAATGGTTATCACAGTCTTTGTTTTTCTGATAGGAACTCTTAAAAGATTTAACGTGTTTTTTTATGATGTCTATGCTCTAATTGATAGCTGTCCCACAAAGATCATGTGACACCACTGCCATGGTGGCAGCAGCGCCTCAACAACACATGCTTGAAAATACTTAAAATACTTTAGCCTCATTTGACATAATGATTGCACCATTTATCATAAGGAGTATTTCCTGTTTGTGGGGAAGTCATGAGCGTATCACAAGGTAATGATGAATGTTTGTTCTCATGCCCTTCTTCCTCAGTGATGAAGACATGCAGAGTCTGGCCAGCCTGATGAGCGTCAAACCCACAGATATCGGCAACCTGGACGACTTCAATGAGAGCGATGAAGAGGAGGACAAGAAGTCTGTCACAGCTTCAGGTGGGCAGACTTACATAAACTCTTCTTCTCTCCCTGATCTTCATTGTAAATCATTTCCTCTTCCTCCTCCACCTCTTTTTCCTCTTTTATTCCTGTCACCTCTTCTGCTCTACTCCTTCTCGGGCTGCAGCAGTAGTTCGACACACTCTAACTCGCCCAAATCGTCCCGCTCCTCCTCCGCCCAACAAGCAGCACTCCGCCGGACCCACTTTCCCTGCCTCAGGTAGCTTCCTCTTGCCCTTTTCTTTCACTCACTCCTGCTGTTTGTATCTGTTACCAGAGAGGAGGAGGTGTGAACAGGCACTCCCTCTCTCCATATTTGGATTCACACATAAATGCCATTTGTTCTGCATACCACACATTTCTCATCTAGACATTAAACACTATTCAGAATCATGTGATGATGCTCCACTAGAGGCTATTACGTCCAGAGAGGAGTTACTGCAGCTGTAAGAAAGTACATTTACTTAAACACTGCAGTCAAAAATCGTCAGCTCTCATTGACACCGATGATTGAAATTGAGTAAAATCAAACTTTGCATGCAGACATTATGACTTACAGTTTGCCTTCATACTGAGAAAAAATGGCTGCGTTTTTTTAATTCAACTGATATTCAACAAACTGAGCTCTTGAGTTGCAGTTTGAGGAGCATATCAGTTTAAAATGTCTGGACGTAGAGTGAAATAATGAGTGGAAAAGTAAAGTAGATGATATTAAATGGGCTAAAATTCCATCAAAGTTCATCACAGTTCCACTTTCTGTTTGTGGTGTCACTAAAACAAAAGAGTCATTTGATTAACAAAGGATCCTCATGACTGTAGCACAATGCAGTGACATGGGATCATTGTTGAGCATCGTTTCATTTTCATTCTCAATTCACAACCTTTTCTCTCTGTCTTTTTCATCATTTTTCTCCCTGCAAAAATCTGCTTTCACTGATCCGTCCATCCATTCGTCCATCCAACCAACCTCGCATCTATTCAACCAGCCTCTGAACCAGATGCTGGTCCTCCCAGCCCTGCCGTCCACTCGCGCCCCCCTCTACCCATCGCTCCTCGCCCTTCGCCCCGTCGCTGTCGACACCCCTTCACCGCCACCCCTGTACAGTCAGAGATCCAGCCGTCCCCTGGCCCCTCCCCTCAGCCCTCACCCAGATCCAAGCATAAAAAATCAGCCAACCCTCCTCAGGCTGAGGCCCTTGCCTCTTCTGACCCGCCACCAAATCCTCCAGCCTCCCAGGTCACAGCAGCTACTCCCTCAGTCCAGAGTGCCTCCTCTGTTCTGCCTCCCTCTGATGTGGCTCCTGCAAATCCTCCATCCTCCAACATGCCCATTATCACGCCATCTTCTGAAAACACTTCCCCTTCCCTCCATCCTCCACCTGCCAAATTCTCTCAATTTGTGTCCACTGTACCTGCTCCCTCAGTGGAGCATTCATTGGCTATTAATTCCTCCTTAAATACACCATCTAAACTGTTCTTTAAGCCACCCACTGCCCCGGAAATGACCTCCTTAACTCCCAGACTTCCCTCCCCTGTGTTGTCATCACCTAAGAATATCATAACATCATCCTCCACAGCTACCCAGAAGTCTTCTCTCACTGTATCCACTGCTATGACCCATAAGACCATCCTGTCTACTGCCCCCCAGCCTCTCCCACCCCAATCCTCTCCCCCAAAGCCTAAGCTGTCCTCTGACCCTCCATCTTCTCACCCTCCACTCACTCGGACCCTTTCTCAGCCTCCCTCTCTTCCCAGAATCTTCCAGTCAGGCTCAGGAAAAGGTATCAACAGGCTCGCTGGCAGAAAGTCATGCTGCATGCTTTCCACTAACCGATTCCTTATGCGTGATGGTCTGTTTGAACTCGTTTCTACATGATTTAGCTTTATGCCCATTTAAGTCAAATACAGTATGTACTCTACTACTCATGTACAGTATGCTGTGTAGTGAGGAAGATCTATGCATGAGCAGGTTGTCATGATACCAGAATTTTGGTTAAACATGCTCAGTTTCGTTAAGACTTCAGTATCTTTCTTCCCACATGTTTGTTCCAGACAGATATAGATCACTTCTGTGGTGTAACACGAGTAGTAAAACGCATGATATAAAATGACCTCTGCTGTTCCTCTTTCACTCTTTACATTAGTTTCTCCTTTTTGCTCTTTTGATCATCACTTCACTTTCTACCCTCCTCTCCTCAGTGCCTGTTTCACACCAACGGCGCCCCCCAGAGGTTCAAACTGCAGATGATCTTACCTCAATCTCTGGTTTGTCTCTGCTTGACTGTCTGAAGTGAAGCCAGTCTGTTGCTGATATTCTTTTCAAATCTTTAAAAATCTCCTTTTCCTCTCTTGCCTTTTCTCTTTCTCTGTTTGCTTGTCCTGTCTTCACTGTCTGTCCTCTCTGCTAGGCCGTTCTCACATTTTCAGACCTCAGATCGTCAAATCAATCGCCCGCCCCTCCTCCCCTTCTCCTTTTTCCGCTGATGCCCCTCCTCTTGCATCAACACCTCCTGTCCCCAGATCTCACCCCTCTATCTCAGAGTCAGGTAACCGACGTCAAAATTGTGGCAACTATTCTTATTTCTGTCCTCCCATAGCCTCTAAACCTCTCCTTCTCTCTTGTGTCTGCATTTTTCATCCCGCATATTTTCTCCTCTGCCGTCTCACACCATCCTTTCACTCACAATTCTTAAAATCTGGTTCATCTAGTCTCATTTTTCCCTCTCCACACAATCCCTCCTGTCTTCCCTACTTCCCTCAGGTGTTCAGGGGGTGTGGCTAAGTTCTGGCACCGACATCACCCCTGTCCCCCTGCTGAGTAGTCCTGACCTTGATGCTCTGTGTGACCCTGCAGCTCCAGCCCTTACCGCCTCCCTTCTGCGCTCCTCACCCCCTCACTCCTCTTCTTTTCCCACCTCTGGTTTATTCTCCTCTCCTCACCCTCAGCTCACTGTCTCTCCTACTGCTCCTCCTTCTCAGTCAGGTACACTAGTGTTTATCTGTGTGTATTCCTGCCAGTTACCTCATGCTTTTCATGGGTGTTAAACACCAAGAATAATCACACTTTCTGTCCTTTCTTGGAAAGATTGCTCATCATGTAAAAACGGTGTCTTGTTGCTTTTGTTCTTTATAGGCTCAACGTTTCCCCTCACTCAAGCAGACAAGGAAACGACTCCAAGCCCACTGAGTCGAGGCAAGGATTCTCCTCAAAATAACCAGGCGGTGTCCAACATCAGAATATCCAACCAGCCAATCAGACCTGCCCAAGACTCAAAGGCGGCCATCACAGAAAACAAAGCTGAACCAGCAAGGATCAGGTGAGGCCATGGGTTGATGTCATATGAGTGTTTAAGTTTAGATCGCTTGGTTTGGATCCTTGGAAATATGTTTGGCTGTGTGAAGAGAAAAGTGTCGGTAGACCACAGAGTTGAAGAAGAGGCATCTTGAACACTGGTGGCAGTCTCAGCAGCGCTTGGGAGAAACATCATGGATCACAAAACCTAGATAGATAAGGAGATTTTAAAAAGGCCATGAAGTGCCAATTCATCCTCTTGCTCCCGTGTTCTTCTCAAGTTGTCTTAAGAACAGACTCAGGTGTAGAGAGCGTTAGGAAACATGCGTACAGCATGAGATGGGCTGCATGCTTGATACTGCATGATTGCATGAAAGGGAGGCTTAACCCAACCCACCTCTTAAGCTCACTAATTAACACATTGTATTTTGTTTGTTTTATTACAACAAAATCCGAAGTCCAGGAGGTCACTGTACCCGCCCAAGGAAATTGTCCCACACATAACCAAACAAACATTTTAATTAGTGAGCTTTTAGAGCTGCTGGTAGGTGGATTCTCCTTCAGACAGAGCCAAGCTAGCTGATTCCCCCTGCTTACACTCTTTATGCAAAGCTGAGCTAACCACCTGCTAGTGCTACCTTCATATTTAACAGACAAATATTAGAGTGGTGTCTAATTCTCAGCAAAAAAGTGAGAAAAAAATAGGAGTGTTTCCCAAAATGCCCAACTAGTCCTTCAAGTTGCACAACTGCACATTAGCTAATTTCGCAGCCTCCATGCTGTTGACAGTATGGCTGTTCAGACGTCAATGCATCTTTGAAAGTGCTTCAGAGTGCATCACAGATGGGAAAGAAATTTAGAGGATTGTCATTCCTCCTCTAATCCTTTTTTCTTTATGTTGTATTCTATATTTTGCATAATAACGAATGGAACAATTTACAGTACCATCATAAGGACTCTTTAGTATTGATAATCAAACTCTTTATTCTTTATGTTGTATTCTATATTTTGCATAATAACGAATGGAACAATTTACAGTACCATCATAAGGACTCTTTAGTATTGATAATCAAACTCTTTATCAAACTCATCATGGTCCAAATGACCCCAAGCTAACCCACCTTAGTGATGACTGAGGCAAACCTGCTTCAGCTCGCTGACACATGTCTGAATGTGAAATGAACAGCTTGTCGGAGTTTGTTTGTGGTGCTTTGTTGATCCTCAGTTGCCCAAAGCCCTGGGTGCTTGGTTCTTTGTGGCTGTGCTTCGGTGATGCTAACATGTGCTAACAGTTGCAGAGTGTTTTACCCTGCCTCTTGTTGTACTGACCGTCCAGTACACTGCAGTCGAATGATTATCAGGTGTGTAGTCTGCGCTGTGGCCTGCTGTTTCCCTCCTAATCACCTCCTGCAGCCTGAAATCTCACCCACTCCTCTGTCGAGCCTGACCTCCAACATTTCTGTCCCCAGTCCTGCCCAGTCACGTTCAGAGCTGATAATAGCCCCGCCCCCTCCATGGCCTTTCTCCTGCAGTGAGAGCTCCACCCCTCAGCAGCCCTCCACGACTGTTGTGGCGGCATTTATCACTCCTAAACAGCCAAATGTTCAGGGGTGTGATGATTTGAAAAAGCCAGCCAATGAGACACGGAGTATTATTAGCAACTTTGAGGCCGAAAAGCCACCGCTGGCACAGCCTGAGCCTGAGCTTGACTTTGACGACATCATCTTTGAGTCATTTAACCAGAGACAAGAATCAGGGGGCTTGTTTCTGGAAGAGGATGACTCTAAGAGGGATACTATCAAAAGGTGTCCTCCAGGGTGAGTATTTATATTCACAGATAAAATAAAGATCAAGAACATAAGAAATAAGGTTGCAAAAATGTGAAGTGATGGTGCTGCTAATGGTAAAACACACACAAAGGTTCAGGATTAAGGAGTATTGTTTATCTGTTCTGCAGTCTTGAACAGAAAACCAATGAAAAGGCCTCTGGAGAAAAGCTGACAGAGGAGTTAGTGGGAGCAGCGACGGAGAAGGAGGTGATGATGAAGGCAGAGCAGGAGAAGCAGAGGGAGAAAGAAATCCTAATTAAACAAGAGGAGGAAAGGAGGAGGGAGGAAGAAGAGCAAAAAGTAATGGTCCTGAAGCAGGAAGAGAGGAGAAAACATGAGGAAGAGAAGAAGAGGCTGTTAGAGGAGGAGAAGAAGAGACTCTTACATGAGGAGGAGGAGGTCAAGAAGGAGAAGGAAAGGAGGAAACGTGAGGAGGAGAGACTCCTGAAGGAGAAGAGAGACAAACAGGAGAAGCTGAGAGAGGAGGCGGAGAAGAGGAAGCAGGATGAGGAGGAGAGGAGGAAAAGAGAGCAGCAGAGGAGACTCCTGGAGGTGGAGGAGGAAAAGGAGAAACTTCGGAGGGAGGAGGAGAAGAGACTTGAGAGAGAGAAATTTTTAAGGAAAATGAAAGAGGAGGAGGAGAAAAGGATGGAGGAGAAGAGAGTGTTTGAGGAGCAAAGACGGAAGAGGGAGGAAGAGAAAAAGAGGCTCCTGGAAGAGAAAGAGAGGAGGGAGTTGCAGGAGAAACACTTGAAGGAGGAAAAAGAGAAGGAGCAACAGAAAATGAAAGAGGAAGAGAGAAGAAAGAGGGTGGAGGAGGAGGAGAGAAAACGTCTACAGGAGGAGGAGGAGAGAAAGAAAAATGAGGCAGAGAGTGAGAGGAAGAGGAGGGAAGAGGAGGACAGGAGGAAAGAGGAAGCGAGAAAGGAAAAGGAGATTGAAGAGGAGAAGAAAAGAAGGGAGGAGGAGGAGAAGAGAGTTAAAGAAGCAGAAAAGAGAAGAAAGAGGGAAGAGGAAGAGGAAGAGAAGGAGAGAGTACTCAAAGAGGAGAAGGAGAGGGAGGAGAAAGAGAGGGAGAGACTCTTAAAGGAGGAGAAAGAAAGGATGGAGAGGAGGAAAAAAGAGGAGGAGAAACGACGTGAAGAGGAGGAGGAGGAGAAGAGGAAAGAGAGCCTCTTGAAGGAGCAGAAAGAAAAGGAGAAGATGAAGCAGGAGGAAGAAGAAAAGGAGAGACGACTGCAAGAGGAGAGAAGGCAGGAGGCAGAGAGGGAGAAAAAGGAGGAGGAAAGAAAAAAGAGGGAAGAGGAGGAGAAGAGAAAAAGAGAGGAGGAGGAGAAAGCAGAAAGGAGAATGAAGGAGGAAGAAAACAGGAAGAAGAGAGAGGAGGAACAGAAGAAGAAGAAGCTTCTGCAAGAGAAGGAAGAGATGGAGAGAAGAAAGAAGAAAGAGGAGGAGGAAGAAAAGAGGAGGGAGGAGCATCGAGCAGCTGCAGGCTGCAATCTGGAGGCCAACAAGTCAGATGAGGACAAGCAGAAGATGAGAAGTCTGGGTTCATGCACACACACCGACGTCCCTCCACCCAGCATCACGCACACACCTCCTCCCAGTTTCACATACACGCCCTCGGCTTTTAAAGGTGACGCACAGACTCCACTTCCCGTGCCACACCTCCCTCCTCCGGACAAAACATCACCCGAGCAGCCGCCCTCACAGATTCTCAGCCAATCACAAGACAGAGAGGCGACCCTTCAGTCAGTTAATAAACCGAGCTCTGCCTCCATAAGCACCAGTGAGCGGTGAGTTACACCATGGAAATGAAAAGAAATGATCTCACTGTGGGTGATTTCTTTTTGTTTTTAGATCTCATCTGCTTTCATAAATCAGCAAATAAAATCAATCCATTAATCAGCGTCAGCTTTAAAAAAAGTCACTTTTGCTACTGTTTGTGTGTGTGTCTGCACCAAAGCACCATTTTTGATCATTTCTCTGTTTTTGCGTGCTGATTGTCTTGTGATTCTTTTCACATGTAAGATTTGATCGATTATCTGTGTGGGTGGATCAATGCCCAAAGTATTAATACTACCCCATACTAAGTCTTGTATTGAGTGTCAGTTCTAGCTGGATTGATTTGGGCTCTTCGTGCTGCTTCACTGCTGCACAACTGCTGTTGTGTCTGCATGCGTAGACATACGTTATTTACCATTAAAAGCTGTCCTGCATTTTAACATGTGATGTGATGCATGTGATTAACAGACAAAAGTCAATTAAAGTCAACTATTCGGTGGTAATTAAAATGCATTCAGAATTGAATTTAGCATTACACATTACAAAGCTGCATCTAATCCTAAACAGTATTAATATTAGCATTGATATCAGTGATCCTTGTTGTGATATTATGTTATATCAAATTTTGTGCTATTGCCCACACTTTCTTCTTTTTTCCTCTTTTTTTCACATTTGTATCTCTTTCTCCCCTTATTCCAGTCTGGGGCACCCCTCTCTCTTAAAGGAAGGTTCATTGTCAAACGTTGTTGTCCCAGAAAAGAAAATATCTGCCACATGTACTCCACCTGGCATCCGCTCAGACCCCACTGTTGCATCAGAGGTCTTGACCCTGACGCCACCTCCACAGAGGTTGTCTGAGGCAGAGGTTCCTATTTGGAAAGTGCTAGAAGGGAGAAGTGGGAAAGATACACCTGAAAAAATCTCTGCCGAGGAGGGTGCAAAACCTTTGTGCAGAGGGTAAGAATGGATGAGGGGACTTGTGCCTGTCTGTCTGCTTCTCTGCTTTATCTTTCTGACCAGCTGTGTGTCTGTCTGCTTCGCTGATGACCTGGCTTCTTAATGAAGCAGTAAAATGTAAAACTGTAATGGCTGTATCTTTCATGTGTTTTCTCTTTTCTTCTTGCTCTCATAGAGAAGATGCTGCAGAGCTGGAACACCAGCCAATCACAGCTAAAGACTCAGATACACATCACATAGTCCCACCTCCTGCTCAACCCGGCGCTCCACCAGTCAAAGAGGAACCCAAAGAGCCAGAGGGACCCAGAGTGGAACCAGCAACCTCCCCCAAACCACCCAGCGAGCACGCAGCTTTGGCGCTGGAGCCGCTGCTGCCCTCAAAACCAGAACCAGAGCTGCGGACGGAACAAGTTCTCCAGCCATCAGGAAAGCCACAACAGGAGGGAGCAGATGAGGAGAAACCAGCCGGGGTCGAGGCTGGTGGTCAGGAGAGTTTCGTCAACAAGGAGCCAGTGTGCGAGGCAGAAAATCAGCTGTGGGCGACTGTGGAGGAGACCACAGTGGAGACAGAAGCAGAAGGAGGGATGGAAAGTAGTGAGAGCACTGAGGAGAAGGATGAGAAGCAGGAGGAGGGTGGTGTAATAGGGGGGTGAGTCCGTGATGGTTCCTGTGCAGCGTAGCATGACATGTCTGGTTTTGCTTGCGCACCACCACATGCAGACACACACTCACACACACCTGCGCATGCACTGACTAATGTCCTTCTGCGGTTCTGCAGCCTAACCAGAGCTTACTCAACATCTGCACCTAACCTTATCTGATGCTGCTTGCCTCATCTCAACCTCTGTCTATGCTGTTAAACTGGTTCTTTAAATGTATTCGATGAGAGATTCTCATAAGAGTAAAATTTGTGCGTGTGTGTATGGGTGTGTGTGTGTGTGATAGTGCCCAGAAATGTGAGGCCGATGTGTGTGTTGCAGAGCAGCAGATGGAGGCGCCTGCTGGCTTCATGTCAGCAGTAGTTGGGGTGTTGTATAGAGGGTGAGTCTCCCTACCTGCCTGTCCGTAAAACTATTTGTTATGGTGTGAGGCATCATGCAATACATTTTTTGTAGACCAAATGTAAACACAGTCAGAACATATCGCCAAATCTGGACATATACAATAAAATATCCCTCTGAATGTTGCACAAAACAGTAAAAACCCCAAAACAGGCCATTATAGTCATATAATTGTTATTATGTCAGAACCTAGGTCAGACACCTTATTTAATAATAACCAGGAAATGAGGCAGCCTGTGTTTACAGTATTCAAATGACTTATCATATGTCTTATTAATCTATTTAGAGAGACATTTTATTCAATTTTAATGAGTTATTTCTTTATCTCCATCGCAGATATTCTAGCATGGGTTGCTTGCTATATTTGCCATTCCACATCCAGTGTGCATGAGTGCTTAATGCTGTGGAAAGCCTTCAGTGTAGTCCAGAATACACCATCCTGCTGCTCCCAGTGGTTGATTTGCCTTCATTTTGGTTATTTGGTTATAATCCACGATAAAGAGCCCTTGTCTTCTGCATATTATTGGCTAGCTTTGCCTCTTTGTCTGAGCTGATCTGAGCTCACACCTGCATGGCATCAGAGAGTGTTTTCACCTGTTCTTAATCAAGCCAGAGTGACATAAGTGCCAGTGGGCATTGGATGTTGTGGATCAGATAGAAAAAAGTGCAGGGTGGTTCTCAGTGCAGCCAACAATACATGTTTTCCTCTGTCTGCTTTGGACAAGCACCAAAACAAAGTCTGAGAAGGAACTACTTAATCAAGCATGCTGTCTGGCTTTCTGACACACTGTCCAGAGCCAGCTGAGGTCATTTTAGGGTGATTCCTGTCTCAGAGTTTTCCTGTCCCTCGTGTCTGTCCCTTTAGCTATGAGACAGTGGCCTCCATCCTGACAGCTGGACCCTCTGATGCAGCTCACAAACACCACTCTGCAGAACAACCATGCCTCCCTATGAGTAATGAAGATCAGCCGTGTTTACATGAAGTAGATCCAGAGATCCTGTGTTCCCCGGAACCAGATCCGCTGATCCCCATTTCACCACCCACAGCCTTCTCTGACACAACAGAAAACCAGAAGCTTAGTGAACACACTGACGTAACTCAGAAACCAGAGTGCTTTCCCTCACACAGGCTAAGTCTGGTGGCAAGTCTGAGACAAGCAGCTAGTGAGCAGGAGAAGGAGAGAGAGCGGGAGAGGGAGAGAATGGAGAAAGAAAGGATAGAAAACATGAAAAGGGAGGAAAGAGAGAGGGAGGAGAGGGAAGAAGAAGAGAGGAGAGAGAGAGAGAGGGTGGAAAAAGAAAAGGAGGAGAGACAGAGGCTGGAAAAGGAGAGAGAGGAGATGGAGAGGAGGACAAGAGAGAGGATGGAGAGGCAAAAGCACGAGGAGAGAAAGAGGTTGGAAAAAGAGAGGGAAGAGCTGGAGAACAAGCAAAGGGAGGAGAGGGAAAAGGCAGAGAAAGAGAGGAAGCAGCACACCGAGAGGATAAATGTAGAAGAAAAGAAAGAAAATGAGGAAAGTGAGAGAAAGATGGAAAGGGAGAAGAGAAAAGGAGATGAGGACAAGGTGAGGCAAAGGGGAGAGGATAGCAAAGGAAAGAAACAAGAGGCCGTTTCTGCAACATCACTGCAAAACAAAGAGAAAGTCATGAATA
This sequence comes from Chaetodon trifascialis, assembly GCF_039877785.1. Classification (NCBI taxonomy): domain Eukaryota; kingdom Metazoa; phylum Chordata; class Actinopteri; order Chaetodontiformes; family Chaetodontidae; genus Chaetodon; species Chaetodon trifascialis. Next base: position 9,777,520 of record NC_092071.1, on the reverse strand, counting down.
ACCAATCAAATGACTGCCCTCCTCTGAGGGAGGCAGAGCTGGATGATATTGCATATGATGAGAAGCTACAGCGAGATGAGGAGCAATCAGAAAGAGAGTCTGATCCCAAATCAGTGAAAACAATGGACCCTAAAGCTGAGGTCAAACTGGTCTCAGCCAGACCTGCTGATTCTGTCCCTGCAGTTAGACCAACAAACAGGCTCGACTCCAGATCAGTCAAACCTGAGGACTCTGTAATTCCTGTCATGAAAGCCCCGGACAACCCGGCTCTGAGATCAGTTAAAAAAGGCAAATCTAACGCGAACTCTGGTGCCATCCCGGTGTGGTTGAGAGAGGAGGAGGATGAGGAGGTGGAGTATGAGAGAGGACAGGAAGATCTCGGCTCCATCTGGCTTGCTGAGCTGTACATGGAAGGGGAAGCAGGGTGAGTAAAGGGGGGTGAGAGGGATAAATAGCAGCAGGGAGAGAGAGGTGAGTAACCGGGAAAGACCTGGCTATGAGAGAGATCTGCTCGTTGCCTCTTGTGGATCAGAGGACTGTGCCTGCACGCTTTTTCGTGTATGCTTCCTCCAATAACCGAGGCTTGACTGACTCATGATGTCTGCAGGGAAATAGCAATTACTAAGCATTACTATCCTCCACTGACTGTGGTTTGGTCTTTTTCCTGCAGGTCTCTCTCAAGAGAGAACTGTGTGTTGGCATGGCTTATGAGTCACGTACCATATGTTTCCCCAACAACGTAATTACTATGTTGTCTGTGAAGGAAACTGGCATTTCCTCTTGCTTTTATTACTTAAAACAAAGCTTTTCAAACTGAGGCAAGAGAGGGGGGGGGGGGGTTAGATATTGTGGTTTTACCCATTGATTTGGCCTGCTTATCGACATATTCAGCAGTTGGAGATTCAGCACATGGATGCAATGAAGGTGCTTTAAAAGCCTTTGTAGCTGATTGCTGTAATTAGCCTCAAATATCTCCCTCCTGTCCTGTATTTGCTGTTGTAATCATTTGTACTTGGAAAAGGATTTGGGCAAATGTGCAGCAGTAGTGCAGCAAGCATGAAAATAGGGCGGCTGTGCAACATATAATTATTGGAATATTGCAAGGCTCCTTGCATTCGTTCAGTACTCGTACAATAGCATGGATGAATGATTGGTTTGGTCATTGAACACTGCAGTTCATAGAGGCAGAAGCATGTTGAAAAATGGTGTTCTGCTTTGGCTGAGTCACATGTTCTTATGCCTCTAACATGTCCAGTTAAGTATAATCTTACATAGCCAGACCTCTGTCCCGTCAAATTTACCGAAGTCCGGGGAAACAGTGGGCATGTCGAGAAAGCTTGAGACAGCCGTGAGATTAGTTTGGAAAAAGCACTTCTAGTTTTGCTTTTCAGGTTTCTCCCAACCTTTGTACAATTAACAAGATGGCGCTCTGGCTGCGTGAGATAAATGGTGGTATGTCGCCAGAGGGGATTGGAGCATGACGGGGACATTGCAGTTGGATATGCTTTCTTCAAAAGCTTTAGGTTCAGCTCTGAAATCTCCTTTTCTGTCTTCAGCACAGGCCACCCATCCCTTGCTGTTACCCAGAAGCCCTCCTCACTCCCTTCCAGTGGACAAACCTTTTACCAGATCTCTGCTGCCAGTCAGCCAAATAAACATGAACACTCTCTAACCAGTCTGGCTGACCCTCCTCATCCAAGACCTTCGTCAGGGTCTAAGCAAGAGGAAGGAATCAGCCAGACAAGTAGGGCCAAACCTGCTCTCAAAGGTAGCGGGACACAAAAACAGCCAATGAAAGACCTGGAGATAGCAACCAATGAGGAGGGAGAACTTGCACAATCATCTGTAGTGCCTTGGCCCCTTCCTCCAAGGGCAAGCACTGCCAGCATGCACTCTGACACCAAACACACCAACTTACACACTGACACAAACATCAGTAAGATCAACAATGACGTAGAAATGACTACAGATTCACACAAGAGTCTTGAAATGAGGGATGATGAAGACAGGAGTCACTCCAGATTAAACAAGGACACACATACTGCAAAGACTGACAGTCCACAAGTTAAGAGCCTTCACTTGCAGACACACATCCCTGATCTCAACCAAAGCACCAAAGACCAACAGCTCCAAGAGGAGGAGAGGTTCTTGTTGGCTAAAATTCAACTGATGGCGGGCGACACGTCCGCTGTCTCCGGCCCTCGCGGTATGAAGCGCCTCATCCCCAACCCTCGTGACATTGACTGTGACACCGCAGAGCTAGTTGATCACAGTCAGCGCTTCCTGATTCCCTGCTTTGATACCCTGCAGGAAATATCACTAACTGCAGATGAAGAGCCGCCGGCCAATGAGCTGGGGCAAAAGATGGAGGGAGAGGAGGATGTGTAAGTCGGCATGGGCTGTCAACCTGTGCTGCTGTATAAAATGACATGCTGCCAGTAAAGTCTTGTGTATGTTTTGGGTATGTGATATGCAGAGCTGTAGACTTGAGACTTAAGACTTGGACCTGAGTCAGACAGAAAAATGAGAACTTGATACTTGACTCCCTAAATACATGACTTGAAAGCAAAAACATTCAAGCATAAAATTCTGACTTAGTAAAGTACCCCCAAAATAGAAAAGACAACAATATGCAAACATTGTATAGCCACTCATCTTGAATATTTTATTACTGGGCCCGGTAATTCAGCAGACCTGTTGTCAGCTGTGGACACGTCTTGGCTTACTTGAGATTTGACTCGGACTCGGTCCAAAAGACTTCAAACAGCTCTGGTAAAATGTGTGTGAGCGCATGGGGGTTGACATGTAGTAACAAAAACTGCTGCTGTGAAGGACAACAGTTTGTTGAATCTGCTTGGATCTCCGGTGATAAAAATGGCCAAACAGCATAGACCTGTGTTGAGTCAACCAATGCTGTACATGTTTCTTATCATGCCTCTAACATCAAGCCAGTGCTGCAATCTGCCATGTCAGCGAGCTTGCATGTCACATCTACGAATCACCGATGACGATGCTGATGCCAGCCTGGTGGATGAACTCCTTTCTTCCACTAAACAAGGCCTGTCTTTCTTTTCTGTTGTTTATGTCTCATCTCATTTTAGGCTAAAAGGCCAGCTGGCCGACGTCCCCAATAGTGGAAAGCCGAAACTGCAATCAAAGCCAGAGAGCACCTCCAGCACACACACCACTCCTCTCCATCACTGTGAGATGAAGACGTTTCGACTTCCCACGCTACCAGAAGAAGAAACCTCCGACCTTAAGTCCCTCGATCCTGTTCCAGTGCTCAGAGAGGAGGCTGATGGGAAGGACGAGGCAGCTGAGGTAAATATACCTGACATACACAAATAGACACACACGCAACCAAGGCTGAGCTTCTTTCTCTTCATCGCTCTCTCCTCCTCCTCCTCTCTCCTCCTGCTGCAGGACCTGGTGAACTCCAGCCAGTCGCTGCTCCAGTGGTGTCAGGACATCACCAACGGGTACAAGGGGGTAAAGGTCACCAACTTCAGCACGTCCTGGAGAAACGGCCTGGCCTTCTGTGCCATCCTACATCACTTCCATCCAGACAAAATGTACGGCTTGCAGCAAACAATAAATCCTTTGATCGACTGTCAGAAAATTAATTGCAGATTTGCTTCCTTTTTCCATCATATATAATTGGAAATTCTATCTTTTGTTTTTTTCTGCATTCTGGGAAATTGTAACAGGCATTTTTCACAATTTTCACTATTTGTAGGTGTGTTCTAATTCCTTTGTCCCTGCTTTTGCACATTTAGAGATTTTGACCAGTTGGACTCTCATGATATCAAACTCAACAATAAGAAGGTAAGGACGGAGCTCATGTTAACTAGTTTTCTATTCATTAAGTGCCATCAGCACTGGCTTCAAATATTGAATCATACTTGTCATGGAACATACGGTTTGTTTCTTTTCTGATGATGTCCTTCTTTTCCGACATCAGGCGTTTGACGGTTTCGAGGCGCTGGGCATCTCTCGTCTGTTGGAGCCGTCCGACATGATTCTTCTGTCCATCCCTGACAGGCTCATAGTCATGACCTACCTCAGCCAGATCCGCTCACACTTCACCAACCAGGAGCTGAGTGTGCTGCAGATAGAGCACAACAGCAGCCAGTCCAGCTACGGCCTTGCGCCCTCCGGACCTGGTCCCACTAACGTCGACGCCGCCGCCTTCTGCATGGCCAGACTGAACGAAGGAGTGAGCCTAGAGGAAGGAGGAAGCAGCACGTTGGTCGTCCCGCCACCGAGGACCAAACGACTGGTTAAAGGTGTCAGTCTTTATTTAAACTTTTTTATACTTAATGATTATTTTTAATGTTTTTTAATGTTCATCATAACTAACTGCAGTCAAACTCACTTATGATTCCAGTCCATATTCAGGCTTTCTACATGCTGGATTACATGGATATTTGAAGAAAAGGAGACAAATAAGAGACAAATAATGAAGTGAAGCAAAAGAATCAAGTGAGAAAAAGCAGAAAAGACATTAGTGTGTCTCTAGGGAACTTAGGAATGTGAAGTAGCACACTTTGAGCTAAGGAGACAAGACGGAAGGATAAACACGTCATTAAATAAGTTTACAGCAACTCAATTAAGATTCTACTGGGTTTCCCAAGGTTCCCAAACATACCAAATAAGTCATGCTGAATCTGATGGATATCTAGAGATTTGTGTTTGATGGAATGGTGCAGCCATAAACATTTCATTTTTCATATGAATACATCTCAATTTGAGAGTCATAAAGTGTATTGATTTAGATTCAAAGCTCCCAAAAGGCCCTGAAAACGTTTTGTCAATCAGCTACTTGAACACATTTTATGCAGCTTTGGTTATTTCAGATGAGAGATATCTGTTGAACTGTTGAATCAAAATGTAATGACAGTTCTGGGATTGTTTGTTTCTGTTGCCAGGCCAAATAATGCCTGGTTGTTGCTTATTTAGTCTTTAAGCCTGAAGGGAGGGAGGCTCCGCAGGAAATAATGTGGAATAATGAGGTTAAATCCAGCATCTGATAGTTGTCATCTGTTTTCAGTGGATGAGTCACTAACCCCAGTCCCACCCCCACGGTCGATTAACAAAGCAGCCAAATCTGGATCTCAGGTAACTTTATTTTTTACTGTAATTCATGTTTAAACTGTCATGTGCAGCTCTGAATTATATTTCCACCTTTTTCATCTATTGTATATATAAAAGTTGGTGTCATGTTTTTCTTGTTCAGGATGACGACACAGTGACAACAGGAATCTCTGATAATACAGGTGAGTAGAAGAAGCCTGAGCCTTTCAGTTAAATTACCCCAACACTTCCCATCTTCATATCTTTCTCTTCTTTTTCTTCTACCCTGTGTGCAGAGTCGCAGAGCGCAGCTGAGATGCAGCCTCCCAAACAGGGAGAAGAAACAATGGTCAGTGACGTCTCCCTCGCTTGACGTTTTCTTCTTCTTCTTCTTTTCTTTGACCCTCACTCTCAGATCAAACCAAATGAACATCATTAACACAACTGATGGCTGCTCAAAGGGCCGAATCATATTTGCTTTTACTTTCACTTGATTATAAAGAAAGCATTTCCACGATTTTGAACATTCTGCATTCACACCTTGTATTTTCCCATCTTTTTGGCCTCTCTCTAATCTTCTGACCCTCTTCTTCTGCTTGTTTCCTTGTTTCCCCGACTCCCTCTTTCCTTTGATCTCCTTTCCCTTTTTGCTCTCTTTGTGGCTGTCTGCCATTGTCTTTTGTATGTTCATGGGTGTTTGCATGTGTTTGTGTGATGGGGCTTGTGGTCAGTGTCTGCAGGACACCAGCCAGTATGTGCTGAGTGAGTTGGCAGCGTTGGAGACGGAGCAGATGCACATTGACAGCAGAGCCGCGGTGGTCGAGAGGCGACTTCGAAGCCTCATGGAAACAGGTGAATCAAACGCACACATACGCATGTACACAGGTGTTAATTAAGGTGCCAGAGTCCCCTTTTTTTCCACATGTGGTGATGGTGAAGGTTTTCTCCAATAGCTAGCTCAGTTCTATAGAAGGTGTTCTTGCTTTGTCTGTTGCTACAGGAAGTGACCGTGATGAAGAGGAGAGGCTGATCCAGGAGTGGTTCACGCTGGTGAACAAGAAGAACGCTCTGATACGCAGGCAGGACAACCTGGAACTGCTGTAAGACCTCTCACACACATACAGTATACACATGTACATACATACACACTCTAATACCTGCTCATTGTTATTTATCTGATTATTGACTGTGTCTACAGGCAAGAGGAGCAAGATCTGGAGAGGAGATTTGAGCTCCTGAACAGAGAACTTCGGGTCATGATGGCCATAGAAGGTTAGTAACCACAGTATACCACAGTCTATTTTACACACTGTTGGGTAGTTTAATTTATAAAAATGTATCATATTTCGAGAGATGTTCATATGTTTTGTATGAAAATGTGCAAATGAACTAGTAAATATATGTCGAGGAGTAAAATGCGGTGGTATTAGTAGTTAAGTTTCTTACATATTAGTGCATTCAAAATGATTTGCAGATGACTTGCAAACAACAATAAGATTAAACAGTGAAACGATTTAGGACAAATGCACATGGGGAAAAGAATTATGTCATAATAAAACCAGTAAAACAGATAAAAACAGACTAAAAAGTAAATGCATTTAGTTAAATTCCACCACTGTTAACGTCAGCTATCTGATGGCCACCAACACCAGCAGAACAGCTGGATGTTCAGTCTCTTGCTCAGCAGAACTCAATAAACTGTCCTGTCCATACCGTACGTGGCTATATAAACCATTATGTTAAGTTCTGCCGTTTGTCCTGCAGACTGGCAGAAGTCGTCCACTCAGCAGCAGAGGGAGCAGCTGCTCCTCCAAGAGCTGGTGTCTTTGGTGAACCAGCGGGACGAGATCATCAGAGACATCGACGCCAAAGAGAGAGTGTGAGTGTGTGTGTGTAGTCCTGTGAAAAAGACAAAAAAAGTCATAGGCAGACAGCAAATTTCTCACATGAAACGTTTACCTTTTATGTCATATGCACTGTATTGTACTGTGTTCTTGTGTGCGTTTGCAGGGCACTGGAGGAGGATGAGCGTCTGGAGCGCGGTCTAGAGATGAGGAGGAGAAAATACAGCAACAAAGACAAATGTGTCCTACAGTGAGGACAAACAGATTTCACTACTAAGCCTCTGACGCGCCCGAAAGATGATTTTTTTTCTTTGGCTTGTTTATAATATTTGCACACAAGATAAGAAAGTAGGACATTTGGCGCTCTGTAATCCCCCCCCCCCACCCTTTTTTTTTTTCTTTTTTTAGTGCCGTTATTTGAACTGTGGATCTGTTAATGTCCATTATGAGGAAACCTAACGAGCTGAAAAACTGTCTTCTTTGAAAATGTTTGCTAAAAATGAATATCCGTAACATAATAGTATTATTTTGATTCTGTTCGTATTTTTATTTATTTAAATGATGTATCAGATTGTTGTACATGTATTGGACATATGGAGTTTTGTGTGATTGGGTGTTTTGTTAAGAATTTGATAGCTGGCTTTGCCTCTTCTTTCTTTTTGATAAAGAACAGGCTCCCCTTGCCGTGACAAGACCCTCATGATATGCACACATCTGCAGGATTTTTTTCTGTACCTGGTGATATCCATCTCTTTGTTTCAGACATTTCAACCCTAATGGTGAAAAATATGTGAAAATACCCGGATATATTAGAATAAAAACAATATGTGATAAGTCCTGAGCTGGACTCAAACCCACAATGCTGAGACAACAGGGAACATGTTTTCAACCGCAGGGTGACCCCCAACATCACTTTCTGATGAACCCTGAAAGCATTTTGACTTATTGCAATCTTACAATTGAGTGTTTTATTTTTTAGATGTTAGATGTTGAAAGTGTTTTTCATTTTAAACCTTGCGTGCACACAAAGGATGCTCAAGGTAGTTTCCAGTTTAAAGTTAGACCCTGAATGCCTTAAATCGCCCATCATGTGTATGGTTGTGATGCTCGTGCCTGCTTGACTCACAGAAATGAGCCTGTTTCCTCATTTCTGTGTACTTTGACTACTGTGTGCACTGTTTTTGAGGTGTGTCGATAAAGTGGTACTCTGCTTCAAATCTCTACTGTATACCTATCACACACTGTATACCTGTTGATGCTGTCTGTATTTATGAAGTGAAGATATGATGAATGATATTGATATTGTTGAAGAAAAATAAATATTGGTTGGTTGCTTACATCTTTGGATTCTCTATCTTGTTAACTTTGGCACAGTGTGAACCTGTGAAATATAAAGAATTATCCTGCAGCAGCTATGCATTTTGTGAAGCTCTGTCTGTACCATAAATAAGTAGTCAAAGAAATGTCTTCACAAAGCAGGTTCAAGGAATTCAGTGTGTTGAATGCATTAACTACCCTCAGAGGTGTCTCCACCTACACAGATAAATGTACTGCTTAAGTATTTCCTTGTCTTCTCACTGCAGAAAAGCGCTTCTTCCCAGTAGAGTATTAAAGCTAATCAGCTTCCCTCTGCAGCACAGATCTCCACTTCATGGGGATCTACTAATCTGAAATGACAGGCAGAACTGACCAATCCAAAGCAGGCTGAACGTGCGCTAGCTGTCGCTCACCTGAGGAACCTCCTGAAGCTTTGATAGCGAACCCTCAGTTCTGTCATGGTGGAACCAGAGCATGGTCCTATAACTCAGGTGCAGCACACCCATCCAAAATGTTGGGTGTGCGTGCTGAGTTGCTTTCTGCTCGCGTGTCTGTACGTTGGCAGTTTGTACGTCTGGAGAAGCAGCTTACCCAGGTAAACAGTGCACCAGCAGACCTGTGACGGAGCTGTTAGACAGGACTTACTCTGTGTGTGTGTGTGTGTGTGTGTGTGTGTGTGTGTGTGTGTGTGTGTGTGTGTGTGTGTGCGTGTGTGTGCGTGTGCGTGTGCAGGGACCATCCCAGTGTGATAAGGCGGCGCTGTGCCAGTGTGCTGCTGGTCTCTGCACTTTCACCTGCAGTGGTGAAGGCATGGGTGCACTGGGCTGATGTCAAGGTGAGTACACATTGACAAAACAAGCCAATCTCTGCAATCTGTCTTTTGCCGCGTCAAATCTACAGCCAGCCATACTTTACTGCAATAAACGGCATCCTAACAAACCAACGAGAATGAACCTCTACCTGTTTAAACATGAATGATCTGAGCTAGTTTGTGGTGCAGGGATGAGCTCTATTAGTATTCCCGTGTGAATCTATAGTAGTGGTGAAATGTAACTAAGTACATTTACTCAAATGCTGTACTTAAATGAGGCACTTTATTTGAGTATTTCCATTTCATTCCACTATACGTTACTACTCCACTATAATTCAGAGGGAAATATTGTCTTTTTTCTCCACTGACTACATTTAGCTTTAGATACAAGTTATTTTGCATATTAAGATTGTACATACAAAACACATATTGATCTTACAGATAGATGCACTGCTATAAATTAGATGATCCATGACTATAAAATAGTAACAACAGTGAAGAGCACCCACAGATAATAAATCAACAAGAGTTGGGAGTAAAACACAGTGAAGTACCTTTAACTGCCAATACTTACGTGCTTTTACTGAAGAAACATTTTCAATGGAAGACTTCTACTTTTAATGGAGTATTTCTATTTTGCAAGATTGCTACTTTTATCTAAATAAAGGATTTTCTCCCTATATATACTCATTGCTGGTGTAATCTATGGCCCATCTTTACAATATTAGCACTCGCACAAGCACAGCAGAGCTAGAAGCATTAAACATCAGAAACTCATGCTCACACTGTATGGACTCAAGCGATCATCATCTTCCTCCCGAGAGCAGCTATTTGTACTGTTAACGTCCATTCCAGGAGGAGGTCAAAGGTCAGTGTCAGTCAAGCTGAAAGGGATTGACAGTGCCCCCTCTGTCAATCCTGAACCTGAACCCTGACCTTCCAGGTGAAAGGTGTTGTTTCCTGGGGCATCTTTGCTATACATAAGGTGCTTCGTAAGGATAAGCTTGCAGTCCCATTTGCTTAACTTTCTAATCACTTTAAGGTAAAATCCATGTTTATAAAGCTCCTGCCCTTCCAGGTCGGTGTGTCTGTGTGGGAGTTGATGGGAGTTCGTTTGGAAAGTCTGATTCCTGCAGCCATACTGCCCCTGCTGCTAACCATGGTACGTCGGCGAGTCTTAACACAGATTAATCCTTGAAGAAGAAGAGACATTCTGTCCTTACAGACCTTTTGTAGAGAAGATTTAATTTGCTGAAGTTACAAAGATTAGACTGTATGTAATGTGAGCACCTGTTTGATTTCATAATAGGGATAACTGGATGTAGATACAATTCAGGACAAACTAAAAGCAAAAAATCTGATGTTTTTGTAAAATAACACATTATATTACAATGATATCTTTATCATATACTTTTATCAATCTGCCAGACATAGAGTCAAACTGAGAAACTAGTTATTTGAATGAAAATGAATCCACAGCCGAGCAGTTTTTGTAGCTTCAAACACAAGGCGACTCTGTGGATCCTGTTTCTGTCTTAGAACAGTATATTTATGTTGCGCTCGACCAGTTTTGACATCTCAGAGATTCAACTTCCATTCCCAGTGTGATACAGTATGGCTTTACAACCTCCATTAAATATTTACATTTTGCAGTGATATCCCATGGGCATGTTTAAACCACATATAAAATGTGACCAGTAGTCTCTTGATCCTCCGCTTTGTCTTTTCTTATATATTTTAACTAAATGTAATCAAGAATTTGTTTTATTCAAAACATCAGGTGTTTTATCTTGGCCCCCTGTTTCATTCTGCGATAGATAACCCCAAAGGTTTCACTGGGGAACTCCATTCTGCACTGGGTGAGTTAAATTTTGTGTCTGCTAAACGTCATGTCAAAAGCATCGCAGTGGAAGTTTTACGTATGTGCTTACATGCATTTGATGTGTATTCTTTGTAAATCTTGACTTTATTTCCCCAGATGTTCAATCATGGAAGTTGTGTGTGGGAGATGTGTTGTGGCTCAGGAACCAGGTGGTGGCACCGGCAACAGAGGAGCTGGTGTTCAGAGGGGCCATGCTGCCCATGCTGGTGCCCTGTGCTGGACCCACGGCTGCCATCTTCATGGCGCCACTCTTCTTCGGTGTTGGTATGGCAACCAGACTTTCAGGCTGTAAACAACTCACAATCAGGAAGCATTAGGACGTTACAGATTATTTAAAGCCGAAATATGTGAGAATGTGAAGAAATTTGTATAAATCGCTCAGTTTCATGTATGTCCCCTCACTGTTTTGGCCTATGATCAGGATATTGTTTGTGAGCGCCTCGAGGGTGAGCACAAACAACTGGATGCTAACTGCAGTTCACTTAACGGCCACCAGTGTCATTAAAAATTCCACTCCATACCTTTTCTGATAAAATACATTAATGAACTTTCTACGCTTAGAAATTGGAATAGGTTAAACCTTTTTGTCCATTTTTCCTACATGTTAGCAAGCAGTAGATTATGTGGAATGACATGGCATTTGTTTTCCACGTTCTAGCCCATTTCCACCACATCATTGAGCAACAGCACCTCCACAAGGACAGTATGAGCGTCATCCTCTTGGTGTCAGGTCAGCTGGCTTACAAAACTCCCCTCAAATAAATCAAACTATAAAAACCAAAGGTAATTAATTGAAACCAAGTCAGATAATCTGAAACACTACCTGTGTAATTTTGGATTGATATATGGTTACATCGTAAACAAACCTTCAGTACTACACAAATTAACTTTTGTTCTGTTGCAGGGATGCAGTTCTTATACACAACTGTGTTCGGTGTCTTTACTGCCTTTATATTCATGAGAACTGGTGAGAGACGAAGTGAACAGCACATTGACTTGCTCACATCTACAGTACCCCTCATTAATCTATAATCTCTTCTACAGGCCATGTTGTGGGTCCAATTTTGTGCCATTCGTTCTGTAACAGTCAAGGCCTGCCTGACGTCAGCTCTGCCATGCGACACCCTCAACGATCAGCTCTACTCTTCTCCTATCTGATGGGACTGCTGCTGTTTCTGGTGCTACTCTTCCCATTGACAGACCCCGTCCTCTATGGTGCCATTCCCGTCTGCAGCCTGGCTCCCCCTCCAGCGTCTGTATGCCAGATTAAATGAAATGAAATACACTCCTGCTCTTAAAACTATACTTCTGTTTTTTACTGTGGATTTCATTGTGTGTTGGGTTTTCAAATAAAAAAGTATTTTTATACAAAGACTGTGTGTGTGTGTGTGTGTGTGTGTGTGTGTGTGTGTGTGTGTGTGTGTGTGTGTGTGTGCGCTCGCACGCATATGCACACGTGCACATGAGAAGAGAACGATTCTAGCACTTCAGACATTTCCTGCATGGGCAAAAATATTTCCTACTGTATTGAAACGCAACACCAGTACAACTTTCCCTGGCTAAGAGGTTGTGTGTGTGTGTCTGGGTGCATATATGTGTGTACATGTCTGTGTGCATATATGTGTGTGTGAGTGCGCATGTGTGTTTGTCAGAAAAAAACAGATGAACTGTGAAAGTGAATGAGTGAAAAGGAAAGGCGGTGGAGGAGACGGCAGTCGAGAAAGACACATATGCAGACAGAGACAGACAGAGAGAAACACAGACACAGAGATTAACAAGCACACAAGAGGAACAAGAGTAGAAAGGGACAGCTATGTAAAGTTGCATTATTCGGACAAATAAGGCGATGAGAGTCAGACTTGTGAGAAAAAACAGCACGGCCAGAAGCAACAAAATCAATGCCAACAGTCATGAAGAGAAGAAAAGGAATGATGGAAGGGGACGACTGGGGGAAATGTGTGTCCCCAAGGAAATTTAGAATGTGGAGTAGCAGAGCTGAGAGAGGAGAGGAGAGGAGAGGAGAGGAGAGGAGAGGAGAGGAGAGGAGAGGAGAGGAGAGGAGAGGAGAGGAAAAGATATTCAGGGTCAGTGGAAATGGTGAAGGTTTAGGACCGTGAGGTGAAAGGTTGTGTTGGACCATTAGAATTTAAGAGACAGGCTGATGAGCTATTTAAAAGAAAGGAAAAGTAAATTCACACATACTTCTGGAGATTTACGCAGATCTAGACTGAATTTATGCATAATAATCATTTAACTTCATCTCCTTCATTCGTGAATTAAAGGAATAGTTTTTTTTCTCCTTCATTTTCCTTTAATTCATGAATTAAAGGACATTTTGGGAAATCTTTCCTGCCAAAAGTTAGATGAGACAATTTATACCATTCTCATGTCTATACATAATATACTAATTATTGAGCTGGACCCATCAGGTGATTAGCCTAGCTTAGCATAAAGACTGGAAACAGGGGGAAAGAGCTGGCCTGGCTCTGTCCAAAAGTAAAGAAAATCTTTCTCCCAGCACCTCTAAAGCACACTGTGTGTTGCATCTCATTTGTTTAATGGATTTGGATTTTCTAAAGTTCAGACAGAGCTGATTTCAGTGTTTCTGTTTCCAGTCTTTATGCAAAGCTAAGTCACTGGCTGTATCTTCAATATGCACATGACAGCACTGTATTTCCTGTTTTACAGGTTTCTGTTCCGTGAGCTTGTTATATACATTGGCTGTGTGCTCGAGCAGTGAGTGTGTGACAACACCAACTCCACATTACTTGTAATACCAACTAACTTCTGCAGGTCTCAAACAGGTTTTTATGTTCTGTTCAGTGCTGTGAAATCCTGGAAAAGGTTTAAAGAGATTAAGGAGTGTGTCTGGGTTTTTTTTTTTTCTTCAAATCTTTATTTATTCAAGGAAAGACTGACGATTTCTCATAACCATCCATTATAGCGCTAATAGACGTCTGGAGGACTTTTTGCAAACATCCCTGTAATGTCCTCAGATATAAATCCCTGTACCATAATGGTATTTGGGGATTTGGAGCACTTTGCTGCTCTGGATCAAGCTTGACAGCAGTTTTAGCAAGAAGCAACTCTATTGCCTGTTTACCTTCCTGCAAATTACACCGAGATCAAATCTAACAACCTCCGATTTGGTGGCTACCTTGTCAGACCGCCAGGTGGCCGCTGCCTCACAGCTGGGAATGTGAAATAAAGACAGCAGAATAATACAGACAGGCTGTTATTCAACTTCACTGCATGCAGTATAACTGGTCTGCAGAAGATTTTAGTATTATTGTTAGAGAACGATTTACCTTCTGTCACACCCGATGCACAGTCGGGTAGTTTACTGTTTCTCTTCTGCTTTTTTTTTTCATAATAGCTGGAGGCACACAGTGAAAATTAAGGTCAGATCACATGAGGGATATGGGTTACAAAATGTGAAGCTTCAATGGAAGAAGACCTGAGAGAATAGGAAGAAATGGTGCAGACAGAAGTCAGACGTGTGGTGGTTTATCTCAAAGGTCCTGCACATCAGACGCCTGTTGCTCGGTCAAGCCTTTGTCTCCCTGTTCCATTTCTTGAGGAGTCGTCATCCTTTCTTCCCACTGTTAATGCATTTACCATTGCGCACACACTAACACACACACTAACACACATAAATGGCTCCATCTCTGGAGAAATATAACTGTATCATGAAAGACACTACAAAGAAGTGTAAGAGGTCTGTGTGTGTGTGTGTGTGTGTGTGTGTGTGTGTGTGTGTGTGTGTGTGTGTGTGTGTGTGTGTGTGTGTGTGTGTGTGTGTGTGTGTGTGTGTGTGTGAATGGAAAACTTGAGGCTATCATCTGGTAAAGGAATAGTTTGTCAGGAATTATCCTCTCCCAGTGCTCTCTCCATCTCCCTTTCTGCCTCTCAGCACATTTTTAACTTAAAAGTTTTCTGGTGATTTTCTGGCTGTTTCTCTGAGGTTTGTTTACACATGTGTGACTCTTTACGTGCAACAAACTCCACTTGCAGTCCAGACGGTGCTGCATTTGTGTCACCCGAGCTTTTGCTAGTCATGTTGCCTTTTTTTTTTTTTTTTTCCTTCTCCGAAGCTAAAAAATGTTTTTGGACAGAAAGAGCTTGGCCACTGCAGTTTCCATCAGCAGCCATGTTTGTTTTAAGCTTACCATATGACTTCTAACTGGAAATTCAGTAGCAGCTGTTCACACAATGGTATTCATTTTGCCAGTTTAAAGAATCCAATGGAGGAATACGTAGCATATTAGAATGGCTTACATCTTGTTTTTGAGCTAAGTAAGTAAATAAAGATGCAAATTAGATTTTCCAAACGCTCCTCATGCCCAGCTGGTTGCTAGCTCACAATCTGAAAATCTCAAGTTCCACTGGAGCTAATCAGTGGATAACAGTAGGAGGCTGTGTTTGTGCTGGGCAGTTCCCAGGTGTGAACATGAGTGAAACTGAGCATGAAAGAATGAGGACATGGCTGAAAGGCATGCTCGGTAAACTATTGCAAGGTTAAATAAAGGTTAATAAAGGCCACCTGGCACAAAGACGCTGCTTAGACATCGCTACGATACAGGGTCACCAACTAGCTCACAGCTCCCTGTAAAAGTGTCCAAACTCTTCCAGTTGATGGTTCAAGAAACTGTAGACTTCAACTGGCAGGGAATCATTCCTCCTGGATTCAACCTTTCGACTGCTCAGATATTTGTGGTGAAGATTTGTTGATAGTCTGGGTGTGGAAGGAGGGCATTCATGTCTGCAGTGAAAGATGAAACATATGGACCTTGTAGAAGAGGTGGATGAAAGTATCGTCTTTTTCCTCCACTCCACAGAAATCAACAGGAATGCCTACACTCCATTATTTAACCACAAGGCCACAGCTAATTGCTTCAGCGTGTGTGTGTGAATGTGTGCGTGTGTTCGCGTGTGTGTGTGACACGAGACACCGGTGGTTGGGAAAAATGAACAACTGACGTGTCCTGCCATATTTGATATGGCACAAACTTTTGAATAGGCCTGAATGACCCACGACGACGAGGAAATAACCGCAGTTTCCTTGACATCAGCGTGGAGGCTTGGTGACCTTCGGACCAGTGGGAGTCCCATTTATTAAGCAGAAAGTCGGGAAAAACATTTTAATTATCAAAGCAGAGGATGACAAATGTGCGGCACGCTTCTGTGACAGTTAATCCAGACTGCTGGTGCTACACAGCCACATTTAGGCTAGTTGCAGCCTAAAACTCTCATATGGAAACAGAATGAAAGAAGAAATATAGATTTATCATGTACACAATGGTAATGCATTGGCATACAGTAAATTTAGAAATGGATCTGAAACATTTCAGCTGACATTTTTGATTTTTGTCAAATTGGACAACAGCTGTTGAATGGAAGGCCAGGAAATTTGGTACAGATATGGAGCCCAGAGGATGAGTCTGTCTTGGATGAATCTGATTTGGCAGTGTCTCCACGCCTGTCTCCCTGTGTTTTTTCTCTGTGTCTCGTCCCTGTTTGTGTCATGTGTTTTCTCTCTCACCTTCTCTGTGTCTTTGTCTGAGCTGAGCTGGGCGTGGTCACCCGCCCCTCCTGCAGCCAGCCCATCTGCACACCTGTGGCTCGTCGCTAAGCAACCAGCACAGCATCAAAACCTTCACTTCAGTCTTCAGCAGATCGTCGTTTGTCCTTTGTGGTACTTTGTCACGGCTCTCTTGGATTTCTTTTCTAATTTTCACTCTCAGCCTGTGAACTTACTCCTCTTACTGCTTCCCTCTGGCTCTCTTTTCTCTTCTTCATTCTCTACACGACCATTTCTGTCACTTTCTGTATTCAAACATGTGCAACTCTGAGCGCCTTCCAGGAGAGGCTGTCTGAAAAGTCTGCTGTTATCCCTATTTATAAATGGGTCGTACATCTTCCCCTTCTCTATGACAGCCAGCTTTTCATCCTGCCTTCAAATGTGGCTGAGCTCATTTGCACGAACTAGTTCTTCTCCAGCATTACGCAGCTTTAAGACTTGTTAAATTCATGTCATATGATCCGTCAGTGAAGGAGAAGTGCCTGAAGTGTGTTATCAATCCAGATACCAAAGAGTTAGTGGCCACCTAAGAACATCAAGAACAGCTATTCAGCTGCAAAAAAAATGGAGTTAGTGGTGGAAGTGAAATGGAGAGGCTTTGGAGATGGAAGGTACAGTTCAGCTGCTTGGATGCTAGAAGCTGAGAATGTATCAGAGCCAGTAATGATATGTGGCAAGTGGCTAGGAGTCAAGGAAGTAGAAAGTAGGCTGTGACCTAGGAGGCGGGGAACATAAAATCAAGAGATCTGCATGTTCCATTAGAGGTCTTTGGGTTGGGATAGAGATAGAGCAGCTAGGAGGTACTGTAAGTACATTAATGGGAAAGGGGGGAATTGGCAGTGCAGGACGATGGAAAGGAGAAGTTTTGTCTGTTCTATCAATTACATTTTGGTATGTGTCTCAGGGGGCGTGGCTGTCTGTGCAGGGGGAGGGGTTAACCAGACTGAATGATAGAATAAACAGGACAAGAGTGGGAGGCTTGGGGTAAAAGCTGGGGTTCTGGGGGAGAGATTGCTGACTTTGGAGCCCAATACTGAGAGTGAAAGAGAGAGGAGTAGCAAGGAGGAGATAAGGAAAGGGAAGAGAGCAAGACGATGCAAGAAAGGAGAGGAGGGACAAGGGGATGAAAGAATAACAAAGAAAGGGAGAGACAGAGGAGAGAGGAGGATGGGGGTAGTCCAAGAAAAAGAAAGCAAGAGGAAGACAGGAGGAGGATGAGGGATGTGGAGGAGGAGAAGGAGGAGGAGGAGGAGGAGAAGGGGGTGGGGAACAAGACCAAAAGGCACTTTAGGTTCTCCAGGATCCTGAGGTTTTTATGTTTGTTCTCCCTCTAGTTCCGATGGTTGTTACATAACTGGAAAAGACTGCTGAATAGTTAGACTGTATATATCCCGCCTGCCAAAACCAACACGCTGTCACAGCCAGCCGACCCATCTGCTGTACGCCGAGCGAACCCAGGCTCCATCAGCACTGATACGGCTAAGAGCTGATTCAGCTACACGTACACTTTTCCATCTCATCATCCTTGTGTTGAGAAGCTGCAGCGGGTGAGACTTTGCTGTCATGTTTGAAGTTTGCTTTAAACAGCCATTCTGCGCCAGACATGGAGGAACGTTGCCGAGTTTGATAATGACATCAAGCTGCTTAAACTGTGTTGTGGCAGGTCACACTTTCCACAGGGAGAACGTGATGAGCATTTATGTGAAGGACTATTGTTTGCTTAAGCACTTTTCCGCTTATGTTGCTTCAATTGTTCAGCAGCTCATCTTGTTTTGCGTGTGGTTGACCTTAATTTACAGTCTCTCACCCAGTTGTTTGTCTCCGACAGCTTTAAATCTCCAACATTCCCCTCAGGGCTCGAATCTTTAGAATCACAGCTATTGGCTTTGTGTAATCATCTTTGGCTTTGCTTGCGGCACCGGCTACAAGTTAAAAGAATGAGATCCTATTTTTCTTTGGAAAATCCAAACTCAGCCTTTGACTTTGCACCATACGTACCATTCATGGCGGGCAGATCATGTGACAGCTGTGGAGGTACCCCCAGTCCGCACTCCTGCTCCCCAGCTACTGAGAGGTCAGGCTGATGCACATCTGGCATTTCCTGTTTCCTCTCCTCCATATGCCCCCGAGTGGTAGCCACACACACACACACACACACACACACACACACACGGATGCACACTCACACAGACAGACAGACACACACACACACACACACACACACACACACACACACAATGAAGAACACTTACGCATATGCTTAGACATCTGTGCCCATGTGAAGTTATTGTATAACTGCATGACAATGAACTTAAACACACACATGCATGCAGAGTTCAACAGGTATTCCTGTTCCATACTAAAATGTTTCCATTGGACTGTAAAGACTTCCAGCTGTTATGTGGACTTTGTAGAAAGACAGAAAAAAAAAGGGGGGGGGGGTAAAGACTGGAGGTAAAGACAGAGATTCAGAAAGAATGACATTCAGAGAAATAAGATAAAAAGACATAAAACAGAGAGAGGCTTAAAGAGGAGAAACAGACAAGGTGGAAGAGAAAAAAGAGAGGAGAAGAAGAAGTAGAAGAAGGGGGAGACAATCTCTGCATCTCACAGAGCTGACAAACACTTTCCACTCCTGTGGATGCTGTGCAGCATGCACTATTTGAAGGCTGCATGTGTGTGTATGAGAGTGCATGTGTGTGCGTCTGAAGCCATAGGCAAGATGGGGGGACAGAATGGTGCCGTATGGTTTTCATAACTCTCTGAGGGTTTTCAATTCTGCTACCCAACCACCACCCCCCCGCCACCGCTACCCGTCAACCCCTCCAGCCTTCACTTATACACTCGCACACTTTACCAGCCCCCTCTTCCAAAAACACACAATTCTTTTTCCTCTACGTAGCCTCCCCCCTTTACACCCTCCCCCATCTTTCTCTCTTTCTGAGGTTCAGTAAGAAAGCCAGCTTTGCAGAGGCAAGAAAGCCCCAGCAGGATCAGATGCAGGAGAGGGTTTCTGTCACTGAAATTCATCAGTTTCATATGTGGACTCTATTTAACACCTTTGGACTTAGCCGAAGGGCAGAATACTCCTATCAACAAGTTTGAACCCTGGACCCTACTGGTACTTCACTGGACTTTATTTTGGACTGTCCTTGACTCAACTGGACTTTACAGGGGATTCCACTGAACTGCATTGATTTCTACCTATTTTATGTAGGATCTGGTGAAATCAGATTTACTGTGGCAGCAGTGCTGGCAGTTTGCTGTTGAATAGAGTTTGACTGATTCTGCACTGTAGGGCTATTTGTCTGAGGGTTTGGCAATCCAAGGTAAATTAAGGTAATCCAGTGTCAGTTCTGGATTTATCTGCCTCTGATTGCTTTGAGTAAAAGGCCAATTAGACCATATTATTTATTCAAATACGCCAAAGGATAGCAAAAATTTAACAAGTCTGCAAGTTTCCATTTGTTCAGTTGATTGAAGTGAGTGAATCTGTTTCAGGTTTGTCTGGATAGGAGGTCGGAAAAAATAGTTATTTATTTTGACGGCAAGGTTGGGGTTCTCATTTGAATGTTGGCCTAGTTTAAAGCTCATGTCTTGGTGGAGGATGCAAAAGACCATCAGGAGCAGTAGCAGCTGCAGCAGCATGAGTCTCCTGTGTGTCCTGTGGCTGCTGATGGTCTGTCTGGCTCCTGGAAGCCGAGGCCAGAGGCTGAGGGAGACGGAGGGCGAGCAGCCAGCAGCCAGGACTCAGCTGGCGGAGAAAGATGCACTCTGCCACCAGGACGGATGCTACACTGTCTTCCTCCAGAAGAGAACCTTTAGGGAGGCTGGGCGGAGCTGTAGGGAGCGAGGTGGGACCCTGGCAACTATGCATACCATAGAGGCAGCGGGTGTGGTCCATGAGCTGCTGTCAGCCATTGAGGCACAGGGGACCAGGTCAAGGCTTCGCCTCTGGATCGGGCTGCACAGACCACCACGCCAGTGTTCATCCACCAGACCACTCAGAGGATTCGTCTGGGTCACAGGCAAAGTCTCACCTTTTTGACATTTGACCCTTTGTTGTTCCAAACACTGACCCTCATCAGCATATCAGCCCTTTTGTTGGATTTTAAGAAGTGAGCTCAGACAAAATTGCCCCAAAATAGGGGAAGGTACATTTTTTCTGACAATTAAGCAGTTTCCCTCACCTGGTCAACTTTTTATAGATCACACCAACTTAACTGTGATCTAATGGAAACTATGTGGGTCAGTTAAACTGGGGCTAAATCTGGTTAAATCTATTTGCTAGTTAATTACCTTTTTGACTAAATTGTGTTTAGTCTCATATACAAAACTAAATGAACAAATACTAGACTCAGGCCTTTTTTTTTACCATATTAATTAAACATCTAAGCTAATGATTAGGCTGACATCTTTATCATTACTTCCCCCACACACATATCAGTTGTATCAAGAGCTTGTGAAGCACTTTTAGATTATGGTATCAAACCATTGTGTTGGCCTGCAGCTCCAGCATTTCGGTCAGCCTTTGGTACCGGGGCCAGTCTCCAGAGCTCTGCAGTGACTGCACGGTTATTACATTAACTTCTTTTGTTTCACAGTGACGGAGCTGGCGCGACAGGGGAAGTTCAATCCCCTTTTGACCTCACTGCTACCCTTCAACCTGATTTAGTCATTACACAAACATGGCCCACAAAAAAACAGATGGGTTTTTTTTATCACTCAAAGTGTCTGCCTTGGTTTTCAATTAGAAAAGACTTTAAATTTTCAAGAGTTATGTGACCAGCTTCGTCGTTTTTTCCATCTGCCATGATTTAAAGGGTTGGTTTGGCACACAAAAAACATGTTTTCTCACTTATCCTCAGTGGTATTAGCAATGTGGATGATTTTGGTTTTATTTAACCAGGGTTTGATAGAGAAATTTCTTCTTATGCTCCACTGCAATGAATGAATGGAAATTTGTTCATGGCACACACAGCATTGAAAAAAAAATCTTTTGAAAAACTCAACAGCACAGTGTCTTTGCAGAAACAATGCCCTGTTGCTCCACATAATTGATCGTGGATGTGGCAACAACTGTGCTTAACAAAGGAAGCTCATACAGACAGTAATGATGCGGATCCTTCAGCTCGATTTCAAACTGTGCAGTATTCAGTGACAGGTCTGCCTTAAATTAAAGGGCAACCCAAATATTCCAGTGTCAATTCTTAACATCTGAATACTACTACAATGAAAATATGAGCAGGATAAATGAGGGTATTTTTTTGTGTTTCATGTGTGCATAATTTGAAAATATGCGACTTTGGCGACTCCTACTGGTTGTATCAAAAAAGACACAGTGGCAGATAAAGCCAACTCTGACCCCTGACAGGGCCAACCCTAACCCGTCATAGAGCCAACCCAGAAAAGATGACAATGAGTGGGGTGACTGCAACACATAAACTACACCAACTTCTTCCAGGATTGTTCCACGATTCACACTTTAAATGTGTCATATAGATCTGAAAAACACAAAAAAACTAGAAGAGCAAATAGTTAAAAATAAAATAAGGACACTAAAAGAAGTCTTTTTTTTTCCAACAGGAGACCAGGATGGCCAGTTCACCAACTGGCTCCGTGAGGACACCCCTGGGACCTGTGCAGCCCCTCGCTGTGTGGCCATGACAGTCCACACTTCTGAGAGCGGACGTGAGAGCAACGATAATTTCCGGTGGGTCGACGGCTCCTGTGCGCTGCCGTTGGATGGATACGTTTGCCAGTACAACTACAAAGGAATGTGTCCACCACTGGAGGACGAGGGCAGAGGCCCGGCTGTTTACACCACCCCATTTCACCTTGTCAGCACCCTGCTGACTCATGTGCCCTTTGGGTCTGTAGGTACTCTATCCTGCCCTGCAGACAGCTCAGACCAAGATGCTCCTGCTGAGCAGACAGTGCTGTGTATGGAGAGAGATGATGAGACAGTTGGCTGGTCCAGGGATGCCCCACTCTGCTCGTCCAGCACAGGTCCAAAGAACCAGGACTGGTGTAGCGGGGATCATGGATGTGAGCAATACTGTCAGAACACGGACACAGACTACTACTGTTACTGCTCTGAGGGCTTTACGATAGACGAGGACGGGTACAGCTGCAAACCTGACCCCCTGAGCCAAACTGACCCCCCTGAATTATCCTCTGACTCTGCCGGTCCCACTGACCAGCCCCACATCAAAGAGGTCTGTGTGGAGATGGGGTGCGAGTATGACTGTGTGGAGACGGCTCGGGGCATCCGCTGCACTTGCCCCCCAGGCTACCAAATGGGTCCAGATGGCCGCAGATGTTCTGATGTAGATGAATGTCAGCAGCAGCCATGCCCGCAAGTTTGCGTCAACATCCCAGGCACCTTCCACTGCACCTGCCACCCCGGCTACCAGCCAGATGACGAGGGGGAGTGTGTGGACATTGACGAGTGCCTCGACGAGGGCAGCTGTGAAGGCACTTGTGAGAACACATTGGGGTCCTTCACATGTCTGTGTAACCCCGGGTATGAGTTGAACAGTGGAGGAGAGTGTGTAGATGTGGACGAGTGTGTGGGGGAGTCGCCCTGCCAGCAGCAATGTCTCAACTATATGGGAGGGTACCAGTGTTACTGTGACAATGGCTATGACCTGCAGTCAGATGGACTCACCTGCCAGCCTTCACCTGATGATGAAGAATATTCCACTCTGACCCCTGACCCCAGTGACTCTGCTCACATACCTGACTTTGACCCTAACCATGATACTCCTTGGTCCACCTCATTCACTCCTGACCCAAACTTTGAAGCTGACACTAACTTTGATGTTGTTTGGCTGACAGAATCTCCTGAGGGACGCTCCCCTGACGTGGCTCATGGGTCAGACAATCACCTTAACCAATGGGATGCCCTATCACCAAAGCGATATCAAACAGCTCCATCGCCAACACAAAGAGGCAGCGCAGGCAATGAAATTGATAATGAAACTGAAGCTAAGGCAGGAGGTAGAGAAGGTAGTGATGGGATGGATGCTGCAAAGGGGTCAGCAACTGGGACTAGGGAGGGAGAGGAATCCAAGATGGGTAGTTCAGAGGATGTCACAGCTGAGGTCGAGGCTGGATCTGCTGCAGGCAAACGGAAGCATGACAAGAGCTGGCTGCTGGTGGCCCTGCTGGTGCCTCTGTGTGTGTTCCTTGTAGTGATGCTGGCTCTGGGGATCGTCTACTGCACCAGCTGTGCTGTGGACAAGAGCCTGAGCTTCTCTGACTGTTATCGCTGGATACTTCCTTCAACGCCTCCTGAGAGGAGGGACGGCAAAACCCAAGCATGAACCCTAAAATAAACAAACACAGGTGCACACACATGCACATGTGTTGAACGCCCAGATGTCTGTTAACATTTCTCTTGTGGTGCAGGACTAGTCACTGAAACTACCATTTGCATTTAGTACAGCTGACTGGCCTTCCCAATCATCAAGGAAAACTTAATACTTTCTGTTGCACACCCTCTGTAAATAATTAACTTTCACATCATGTTTTAGATTTCAATAAAACCAGTAAACTGATGAAATGCTGTGTGGTTTGTAAGCTTATCTGGTTATAACAGAAAATTATTTCTTATCAAAGGGATGACCTAATGAAATTATGCATGGAAAGAATTTGTGGTTATGGTTTTATAGTTCCTTGTGTATAAAAACAAATGAAAAACTTAACTTTCCTAAGCTAGATGTCGCTTCCAACGGGCGGTGGGGGGCGATGGTGGGGGGGAGGGTGACAGGAAGGGGAGGAGATAGTTGAGGAGAAAAAATACGCAATGAATGGAGTGTCACCTTCTCACGTGTTGCGGTTGTGAGGCCGTACTCCATACGATCGTCAATCATGACCACGAAGATCCGTAGCCAGATCGCTGTCAGATGTCTGCAATTTTGGAAAAAGTGTCCGACGAGGATGGGATTCGAACCCACGCGTGCAGAGCACAATGGATTAGCAGTCCATCGCCTTAACCACTCGGCCACCTCGTCCTGTAGCCATAGAGGGACACGGTATTCCTTTTTATTCAAACTAAATAGTGAATTCTTTCTTATGTATATATGTTTAGAGCATATAGCCATATGCTATCTGCTTATATTAGATTTAATGTGTTTGTTTTAAACATACTGTGTTTTCCACACTTCGTCAGAAAGTAACGACGTGAAGTGTGTCGAAAAGTGCGGCGCAGCTACTATGTGATTGGTTAGTGTTTTCATCAACCACAATTTCCAAACTGTGATTGGTTAAGGGGCGGATCTAGCGTTGAATGAATACAGGAAGTGTACAGCGTGAGACTGCAATTTATTTGACGTTCGCAGGAGCTATTGCTGAAAATAAGGTAACATGCTATTGAGTTAGTATCCACCTTCACGCCTCTTGTAATGTACTATGTAGTAGCTAATCATCCGTGGAAATGGGAATGCATAGTATTTGTGACTTAATGTTCTGCTTACAGAAGTTGTGGCAGTGTGTTTAAATGCTCCCAGCACTCCGTAGCGGTCTTAGCATGCACGCTAGGAGCTAACGTTCACATTGAATTAGCCGGTTGTTGTAACTTAGCCTGTAGACTAAACGTATATTTAGTATTTACATGCAGTTTGAGTGTGGTTTTGCTGTTTGCAGACTGTTAATTTTAAAATGGGCATAAAAACGTGTTGCTTTCGATTGCTTCAGCTTCACTTTATTCATTCTTGGCTTCATTGGAAAGTGAAACAGAAATCTGGCTCCAGTAATTTAACTGACTGTTTCCTCTTGAATCTGTGCCATGACGAGCACCTGCGGTTAGTCTTTAAGTTAACTCCTAAATCTAGTGGATAGCTGTAATTTGAATAAACTCTTAGTCGGTTTTTAGCATTGTCTGTGTCCTATGCTTGATTTAAACTTTTAACTTACCATATCACACGGTAACAATCTATCATTAGAAGTAGAGGAAGTATATTTGTGTTTTGCACTGTTAGTCGCACAAAGACCTCACCTCAGGTCATTCAGAATATTTGTTAATATAAATAATGGTTACTGGCAGCCTTATGCAGCATCTAGTATTTCATCATACGGGGCGACTTGACAGAAGTGTGGCCTGGCATATATTCTTCATACAAATATCATGCTAACGAAATAGTCAGTACTTTTTTTTTTTTTCTAAAGTCAGAAGTAATCAAGGTCAAGAAAAGTTTTACTGTTTCAGCAGTCGGTATAACTGTTACAAATCTGTGAGTTTGTGCAGAGCACATGCTGCTTTACCTGGTAAAGCTGAGACAGGTGTGCAAATACTTCCCAGAACTCACGGCGGAAAAAAAAGAAAGAAAGGCCAATGCTGTTGGTTCTAACGTGAAATTCTGCTTTTATCTCCTTTTCCCACACTCTGCTTCTGTACTTTCACCTGTATCTCCTCTCTCATTTTCTTGTCTTTCACCTTTGTTGCTCATCCCATTTCAACTTCCTTACTCCCTTTACCTCATCTATTCTTCTCTTTCTCATCCTTTTCTCTGTTTCCCGTCCCCTCTCTTGATTTAGGTCTTTGTCGTCGTTGAACCTCAGATCAAAGATGGTGGACTCCCAGTACTACCTCCCAAATGACATTGGCGTCTCCTCACTTGACTGCAGCGAGGCTTTCCGTTTGCTTTCACCTCAGGAGAAGATGTATGCCCACTACCTGTCACGCGCCGCTTGGTATGCTCCTCATCTCAGGATTTAGCAAGTTCAAGTCAACCGCTTTTGGAAATCAGAAAAGATGCTAAGTGGAATTACTACTGTGAAAAGACACTTCTCACCAAAGAGTAAGAACTCGAGTTTATCCTAAGAACTGAAACCCTGCTGACCAGAAAAACATGTGCTGTTTTAGGTATGGCGGTCTGGCAGTGCTGCTGCAGACTTCCCCAGAGTCGGCAAACATATTTGTCTTGCTGCAGAGGATCTTCAGGAAGCAGACGCCTGCACAGCTGGAACAGGTCGCCACAGCAGCTGGACTCAGCGCTGAGGAGTACCAGGTATGCCGTCTTTGTGACTTTGATTATCTCTGGTGCTGTCTTGACACACCCTTTCATCCACATATGAATACAAACCTGTAAAGATTATAGACCAATTAATCAATTTGTTATCAACAATTAAAGTAATAACCAACTGTGAAAGTCTTTGACTTTGACTGTGAATATTTTGTGGTTTCTTTATTCCTCTATGACAGTAAACAGAATATCTTGGGTTGTGGACAAAACAACCTTTGGGAAACACTGACTTTTCACCATTTTCTGACATTTTATAGCCCAATCAACTAATTAAATCTAAATTATCAGCAGGTTAATCGACCCTAATTTGTTTTGCCATGCACCGGATGGAAATAAGTTTTATTCTATTTTTTCTTTTGTGTGATATTTAGGCCTTCTTGGTTTATGCAGCTGGTCTGTATGCCAACATGGGAAATTACAAGTCCTTTGGAGACACCAAGTTCATCCCAAATCTACCTAAGGTAAGACTCTGGTGTCAGCTGCCTGGTAAACTGATTTACAGGGGATGGACACAGTAAGATTATATAAACACAAATATGAATATTGCATTGTACAAGTGTATCTAATAAACTGGCAGGTTGGTGTGTTAAATCTGATCTGTAATGTTCCTTTGCTGCTGCTGTGACATATTTTAAGCTGCCTGCATCTGTGGTATGTGCACCCAGGACAAGCTGGAAGCTCTGGTGAAGGCCAGCCAGGCGTTCCAGGAGCAGCCCGCTGAGATGGAGGCTCTGTGGGACAGCTGCTCGTGTCTCCTCTACTCTCTCGAAGACAGACAGAAACAGCTGGGACTGGGAGACAAGGTGGGATCTTGTATCTATTCATTTAGAGTTCAGACCAGTTATGTCACCAGGTAATATTTAATGAAATATCCATCATGTTATCAGGACTGGATAGATTTGACACATGGCGACATTTCTGCAACATACGCACTGGTTTAGGGCTGAGACTGGAAAGTTTTGTTCTTTCTGGTTGTTCCTCCCCTGTTCTCATTCTTGACATCTTGTACATACTTGTGTCAGTTGAATTGCATATTTTCAAGTAGGAAGTAAATGCTCTGCCGTTTGGTGTGCATAGAGCACAAATTACCCTTTAGGAAGCCACTGAAGTCTAAACTTCCAGGAACACTACATGTGACCCAGCACTTAGACAGAATGCATGGCTCATCAAGTATTTTTGCTTTTCCTCAGGGAATAACCACCTACTTCTCAGGAAACTGCTGCCTGGAGGATGCTGAGCTGGCTCAGAAGTTCCTTGACTCAAAAGTAACCTGATTTCACACCTAAAATGAATATTCTTATTTAATTGGTCATTGTTTTGTACTCCATGAAGACACCATATTCTCTTTCTTGTTGCACTTGATTTACATTTTTTTTTATCAGTTGCTTTGATGCTTCATCCTGTGTGTCTCACTCCTCCGTGTATCTTTTCACTCTGATTCACCTTTTTCTGAACTGTGTTCTTGTGGTTTGTCTCCAGAAACTGTCTGCCTATAACACCCGCCTGTTTAAGAGGGACAACGGAGATAAAGCCTGCTATGAGGTGCGCTTGGCCTCAGCTGTGCAGAAAGGTCAGAACTTCAACTTTACACAAGAAGCAGAATAAGATTTATACCATTACCATATTGCACATGTGACAGATTTGGCATGCAGAACTTGTATCATGCCTCATGTAGACTCCACATGTTACGCTGGAGACATTCGACATGCTACATGATAAAAGCAATGAAATGTACACTACTACTGCTTCACAGACTGCGCAGTAGATGGGGAATGTGAGTCATGCTGCGGCAGCTTCAACTTTGAAGACAAAGAGTTCACTGTGAAGAGGGGAGACTATGCTCCTCTCATGGAGAAAGTCACCTACTACATCCAACAAGCACAGGTGAGAGCGTGAGATGATTCACCAAAATGTGAAGTTGATGGAGAAATATGAATTTGTCAGCTGTAAAACAATAGGAAGAGAGAGGTGAGAGCAGAGGGTGAATCTTTAGGAGGAGTGACTGAACAAGCTGATAACCTGAAAACAGTCTTCCTGCCACAATTCCACCTTTGAAATGCGTGCACTGTTTTCTCACACAGGCCTATGCTGCCAATGAGAACCAGAGAAAGATGCTTGAGGAGTACAGTCGCAGCTTCACTTTGGGCTCAATTGAAGCCCATAAAGAGGGCTCGCGCTACTGGATCAAAGACAAGGGACCAATTGTTGAGAGGTGAGGCCGCTGAGCCACGGTAATATCAATCGTATTGGAATCCCACTCGCTTGTAACAGTCTCTGAAACCTCTTCTCTCTCTGCTTTCTACTCCTCATTACTCCTCCATCCCCTCCTCCTATTCTCCCTCTCTCAGTTATATAGGTTTCATAGAGAGCTACAGAGACCCATTTGGCTCCAGAGGAGAGTTTGAAGGTAAGTACCTTGGTGATTAAAAACAGTGTTTATTGGTGTACAAGCTGTGAGACCATGTTCCTCTCCAGGCTTTATTGCTGTGGAGCAGAGCTGAGGGGAAAAAATAAAAACCTTTTCAGTGGATATATGTACCTTTTAACTTGAGTAGGTAATTTTGGATATGATGTGTGCTTATAACAGGAATTACATTCAGAGTCATACAAACTCTTGAAAGTTAAGTTTTCGCTGTTATGTTTCAAGGTAAAGAATTTAGGAAAGAAGGTAAAGTCCATGGTCAGCATGTCACTGGTGATCATTTACTTACCCTTAAAGAATAGGGCTCCTATATGAATGAGTGTGTGTTTATAGAAAGAATTAAAATTACAGGAGGGTTTATGTACCTGTCCCTCAGGATTAGTCAGTTCCTACCTTCAGGGTTGTGATGTCTCCCCCAGGTTTCGTTGCGGTTGTGAACAAGGCGATGAGCGAGCGTTTTGCTAAACTGGTGAGCTCAGCAGAAGTCTTGCTCCCCGAGCTGCCTTGGCCCCGGGAATTTGAGAAGGACACTTTCCTTAAACCCGACTTCACCTCGCTGGATGTTCTCACCTTCGCTGGCAGTGGAATACCAGCTGGCATCAACATCCCCAACTGTATGTCGCTGAGATATGGACATGTTTTCAAACTGCACGCCATGTCAAATAATACGGCTCAGGTGGTTTAAGTTTCAAATGTTTCTGTCTGTGTTTTCATGTGTGTGTAGATGATGACATCAGACAGTCGGAGGGCTTTAAAAACGTGTCATTAGGCAACGTGCTGGCTGTAGCCTACGCTACGCAAAAAGAAAAACTCACCTTCCTGGAGGAGGAGGACAAGGTAACGCATGCAGCTTCCTGAGTCCCTCTCTTATGACAGCTCTCGTCCCTCTCTTATACTTCCGTAATTATACATTCTCCTGTGTGTTTGCATTTGTTTTTGCACCAGGATTTGTTTATCAAGTGGAAGGGGCCATCATTCGAGGTGCAGGTTGGACTTCACGAGCTGTTGGGCCATGGAAGTGGCAAGCTGTTTGTTCAGGTGAGACAAACATACTGCTGCTGTACGCTCATATTAGTCTGACTCACTAATTTACTGATATTTGACTCAAGAGTCAGCAGTGAGGAAATAAAACCTGATTTGTGTGTGTTTTGCTCCTTCTCCTCCTGCAGGATGACAAGGGCAAGTTCAACTTTGACCAGGGCAAGGTGACCAACCCAGAGACTGGAGAACCGGTGAGTTTGTTTGTGCGAACGCCTGTTTTTAATTCTGCGTTCAGTCGGCAGAAAGGCACTGAAGGTGTGAGTGTGTCTTTTTAAGGTGTCCAGTTGGTATCGGGGCAGCGAGACGTGGGACAGTAAATTCTCCACAATTGCTTCCTCTTATGAAGAATGCCGTGCTGAGTGTGTGGGACTCTATCTGTGTCTCAAGAAGCAAGTGCTCAGGTACGTCGTGTTTTACTTAATACTACTGCGTATCTCTGTGAACTTGTGAGATGTACATGCAGTGCATATATTCAGAAAATTCAAACAGCTTATGAAATGGTTTTTGACCTCTGATGTCAGGGTGGGAGTTAACTTTTGAGGGGCTCAGATGTACTGCAAAATGGATGAGGGTCACAGGAGTCACAGTAAAATCAGCAAGTCTATTGGAGTGTAGTGGCCTAAAGAGAGCACATGTTTTCAGTTTGTATGGGAACCTTAATGAGCTGTTTGTTTCTCTTGTGCCTCCGGGCAGCTCTGTACAGGGATGCTTTGTTATTATTTGTGTCTCACATTTAATTGAGGACATTTTGGGGGGAAAATGATCTCATCGTGTTATTTAGGCTGTTTTAATGAGAATTATTATTATTGTTATTATTTCTGGTAAAGGCCAGGTGAGATGTGGCTGACATGTTAACCGTTGCCTTTGTCTTTGTGTGTGTTCCAGTATTTTTGGCCATGAGGAGCAGGACGCAGAGGATGTGGTGTACATCAACTGGCTCAGCATGGTCAGAGCGGGACTGTTGGGCCTGGAGTTCTACACACCTGAGAGCAAGAGCTGGAGACAGGTAATCTGTCTGCTCACCCAGCATGTTTCTCCACAACATGCCACCTCTCTCACTCTTTACTTGGACTGGTTTGCAGCACATAATGATGAATCATAACTGTAATTTATATGGATACATAGTGTTGGGCGAACAGTGTTTACAAGACAAGTCAGCATGCAGACCATTAAGCATGTGTTTCTTACAACTTGACTGGCTCGGCTTTATGTATCTGTGTGGTTTATAATACGTCTTATAGTAAGTCTGTCTGTGTTTATAGGAGTGTCAGGGGATGTATACAGTGTGTGTCACATACATGCGCGTCCGTCTGTGTGTCCCAGGCTCACATGCAGGCTCGTTTCGTCATCCTGCGTGTTCTTCTGGAGGCCGGGGAGGGCCTGGTGGGCCTGGAGGAAGTGACGGGACAGGACGGCAAACCCGACGCTCGAATCACACTGGACCGAAGCAAGATCCACACTGTGGGCAAGAACGCCATCCACAGGTTCCTTTGTAAACTGCAGGTACATCCATACTTTTGACAGACAGTTGTCCAGACAGCAGATCCTGTAATTAAACAAGTACAACATAATGAAGAAAATAAAACAAATCCTGAAAAAGAACAGATTGGATCATATGAAAAACAGCTGTGGATAGCAGATTATCTCATTATCTTTTATTTATGTTTTACAGCTTTTTTGTTGGATCAGGATTGTATCATGTTGTAACATGCTCACCTGATTCCACTGTTTCGCAGGTCTTAAAGTCAACAGCAGATGTGGAAGGAGGCAGGGCTCTCTATGACGGCTACTCCACCGTCAGCGACAGCGGTGCTCACAACTTCTTGCGTCTACGGGAGACGGTGCTGCTGAGGAAAGAAGCTCGTAAGATGTTCGTCCAGGCCAACACCAGGATCAGTGGTACGCACATGCATGCGTTTGTACATTTGATTTTACATGCCTAGAAACAATTGTACACTCAGTTTGTGTCTGTGCGCTCTCCAGGCGACAGCGTGGAGCTGGTGGAATACGAAGGCAGCGCGGCAGGTTTGATTCGCTCCTTCACTGAGCGCTTCCAAGACGACGCAGAGCAGCTGGAGGCCGACCTCCTGGAGATGGGCAAAAGAGATGCCCCCTGCTGGTGTTGATAGATGGACGATGTGCTTCATACCCTACACAAGTACCAAGGTTGATTTCTTTTTCAACAATATGTGAAAGCAAACTGATGTTTGACGGGTGTTAAAACACACGAACTGCAAAATGATCCAAATCCTTTTAGAGGACACTTTTGAACAAACTAAATTAAAGGTTCCTACTTAAAGCCATAAGACTAGAACAGATCTGCCAAAGACCACCAGCCACAGTTTTTCCAGCCACGGTCCAGTATCAGGTCTGTCTTTGATAACAGGTTCACATACAAATCAATGAGCTGATGATTAATACCACAGCATCACTCCTTTAGGTGCATTTAGATGACGCATTTTTCTAATGAGAAGTATTGAGAACTGTCTGTTAAACCAATGCTGCCTGACAATAAAAATGGTTTCTGACTGTAGGTCGTTCTCTTTCTAACCACGACAAAGTCAAAAAATTGGCTTCAAAGCTTCACAAGATGATCAATATGACACGTTTTGTCTGTGCTTGAAGTGATGTTCATGAATTGATTTTTACAGTCAACTTTTAGGCTGGAAATTGTTCCATCTTTACAGCTTGTCCATGAAGTTAAATGTTTGTCCAGCCTCAATGTGGTGATGATTTGACAGGTGAAGACTTAACAAGCTGTCATGACAGCTGAATGTTGATTGTAAGGTTGCAAGGCAAAACAATGCTGACTGTATCAAATATTCTGTGTCTTGAAGGCCTAAACCAACGCTGTATGTAAGAAATGCAGAGTTGATTCTGCGCAAATAAACATTGTTTGATAAGATCTCAGTGTTTTGGGAGTTTTTTTGTACCAGAACCACAGGACAAAACACTCCTTTAATTTTTAGGAAATTCACCAACAATCTGAGATTGACTTTCAGTATATTTTAATAACATAAATCAATGCTTGAAGTAGAGCTTAAAACAAAATGGCACATGCTTCGGTCTGTATGTCAACATGTAACAGAGAGGACTTGTTAAATTAAGTCAGAAACTGAAATCTCAGGTTCAAACATGCCAGTATCATAAAAATCTTTGGTTTTGAAAAATTCACAAACCATCCATCCATCCATTGTCTATACCCGACCATCCCTTTTGGGGTTGCGTTGGGGCTGAAGCCTATCCCAGCTGTCATTGGGCAGAAGGCGGGGTACACCCTGAACCTGTCGCCAGTCGATTGCAGGGCAACATACAAAGACATCCAACCATTCACGCTCACACTCACATCTAAGGACAATTAAGAGTCGCCAATTAACCTAATGAGCATGTTTTTGGTCTGTGGGAGGAAGCCGGAGTGCCCGGAGAGAACCCATGCACGCCCCCGCACGACCCAGGGATTGAACCGCCAACCTTCTTGCTGTGAGGCACATACACTACCTGCTTCACACCGTGCCGCCCCAAATTTACAAACCCATGACCAAAAAATGTGTAAACATAAATCAAAATAGAGTGCGATCATTTGCTAATTCTTTTGGACATATATTCATTTGAAAATAGCACAACGACAATATATTTAAACAGACTTGTGTATATATATTTATATTTTTAGATATTTTATATATTGTTATATTTTATACTATTGTTATATTTTTACTTACTGTTATATTTTTTACTTTTTTAATAGCTTCTTTTTAATAGTTGTGTCATGCATCAACCTCACCAAAGCAAATTCCTCATATGTGTAAAATCGTACTTGGCAATAAAGATTTTCTGATTCTGATTCTGGGGTTTGACCTCATCAGCTTCATTGATTTTTGTAAATATATTTCAGACAAGTTGGGACAGGAGTAACAAAAGACTGGGAAAGTTGTGGAATGCCCCAAAAGCACCTGTTTGGAACATTCCACAGGTAAACAGGTTCACTGGTTACAGGTGATAGCATCATGATTGGATATGAAAACAGGCATCCTTTATTGATAAAGGCTGCTTGTTAACGACTCAGAAAAAGCCACAAGATAACATTTCGTTTGCAAATGATTGCATTCTGGTTTTATTTACATTTTACACGGCGTCCCACCTTTTTTGGGTTGTATTAAATTTAAAGTTTCGCTCTATTCAATTCAATTCTATTCATGAGATGCTGTCACCATGTCTACAAGAAGTAATTCTACACAGAGCTTCATGATATCACACAAAGAAGTTCAGCTACAGTCTAAAATGGTTGTTCGCTAGAGGCTTGTACCATTGCTCTGTTTGTGAGGTGAGTGGGGTGGAGCCTCTGCTGCCCCCTCAAGACTGCTGAAGGAACTGCAGCTGTCTGTGTCACTGAGAGAAGCAGCATTCATCTGTAAAACCAGACCCTCTTCCTCCTCTTCCCTCTTTCTGAGCAGTTCCTCGTCCTTGTTTTCGTCCACACCTGCTCCCTCATCCACAGCCTCATCTTCTGATCTCTGCTGATCTGGTCTTGAGGGAGCAGCAGGTTTGTGATAGGCCTGCTCCGCCAGCTGAGAGAAGGACGGAGAGGTGAAGGGAGAAAGAGAGAAGGGGACCTTGGGAGTAGGAGATGGGGACTGGTAAGGCGAAAGAGAGGGCGAAGCGCTGGGTGAGTCGTGTGGAGAGAGGGAAAAGGGAACCTTGGGAGACAGAGAGGGGGACTGATAAGGCGAGAGAGAGGGAGAAGCACCAGGAGAGTCATGAGGAGAGAGGGATGGAGATACTTTGGGGAAAAGGGGAGGCGCCAGTGGAGAAACAGATGGGGAGAGGTAAGGAGAAAGTAAGGGAGAATGGGAGAGGTTGATCACCGGAGAGGGCTGCATGTAGTCCGAGTCATCCGGAAGAGTCTCCATTACTGTTGGTAGCTGAGCTGTAATCTCGTCTCCCATGGCTCCAGCTTTACTTTGGCCTGGTTCCATCTGTGTTTGGCCATGCTCCTGCATCTCAGGGGGGAAGTGAGGAGCTGCTGAAGGAGGCTGGACTCGGGCCTCACTGGGGGTGTCCTTCGTCTGTATCAGAGCCTGGGAGTCCTGAGCTGTGGGATCGATCTGAGGAGTTTGACTTGGGTCTTGAGTTTGTCCCCGTTTCAGGGCTTTACATTTACCTTTGGTTTTAGGCATTAGAGGTGGCGGAGGAGGAGGAGCAAGCGGAGGCGACAGTGGGGTGGACGTCTCTGTGGAAATGCGGACTTTGAGGCTGCGTTTGAACATGCGGCGTCTGGACAGAGCATTCTGGGACTGCAGGAAAAGGGGGTTGATGAAGCAGAGAGCGCCCAGGCCGGAGCCACAGTCCAGCTCTCTGGGGCTGCGCGTCGTGATTGGACAAAACTCGTGGAACAGGGTGGGATTCTGTTTGGTGGCAGGGTCTGACTCGGGGGCTGTCTTGAGCAGGCTGTCTGCGACGGGCTGAGCAGCTGAATCAGGCTGAGTTGCAGAGCTCGTCTGTGGGGCAGCAGCGGGTGGGGCTGAGGTTACAGCATCCGGCTTCCTCTCCTTGTCCTTCTGGGGCTTAGGGGCCTCCCGGGGCCCACGCACGTTCAGGTGGGAACTCCAGAATTCTACACAACAATATAGATGTTTTTTGTTTTCCATTATAAACTTAAAGCTGTAATTGTTGCTTAATTAAAATACAAATTGTTCTTTTTTAATCTCAACAACTTCTTAAATTGTACAAATAGAGAAATAGATGACTACAAACATAATTATTTAATGCAATTAATGCAACCAATAGTTAATTTGATTGTTTTCTGTTTGATCATTCATGTGAAAAACTAGTTTAAAAAGAGTATATTACATGGTGATAGATACTGTTGATTATATTATGATTCATCAATAAAACCTAATTTAACTCTCTCACGACTCATTTGCCCTTCAATGGAGAAAAGAAAAAAGAAACCTACGCACACATTTTTAAAGTGTATATGTTTGTTACCCAGCAGCTGGGGGACCATTACTGTATGTATAGTGTGTGTTGTGTAGTTAATCCTTTAAGACCCATGTATTTGAGATTGACATTACAAAATCTGCCGTCTGGAAACAGGGTGTTGTGTTCACCAACCTATTCCCATATGTGAGATGGACTCCAGCTCTTTGTGGGATGTTGCCTTTGCAATGGCTTCAGGAAGCTCCAGAGGGAAGGGCAATACATCTCTGACACACAGACAAATATATAAAGTTAACACCAACATTAGTTCTTGTCAATCTTATCAATGTAGAAAAGGAGGAAAAAGAATAGCTTAATGCAGAGATAGAAATGATGAATGAATGACAAGATTTTACCTGCTGACACAGTAGAAGGAAATTAGTCTTGGGAGATCTGGAAAGCTGATGGCTGAAGTCTCCAGAGACAGAGCTAGGGGCGAAGAAAATTCAGTCATAAACTTGCAGAGACTTGAAGGAAAGCCAGGAACAGTAACGTCACAATCTATCAGTTACTTCATAAAACGGTTGGCAATACTGTGACGTGCGACAAGATAAGACCTTGATACGTAGGCACACGGGTTTGATTTGGCATTTCACCTCCTCCAAAAGGCAAATTCAATGTGGATGACAAAGTGTTCAAACCAAGTGACACAGAAATCTCATTTAAAGAGGGTTCAGGAGTGTCATGCTCTTACTGGACTGCTCCTCACTGATGCCAAACTGCTCAACGAAGGACGGCACGCTGTCATCCGCCAAACGGACACACAGCACGTTTCTCTGGGATGTGCGAGACTTCCGCACCAGGAAGGTCTGCAGGACAAAGGATCACGCAGTGCATGCGTGAGTGCGCAGGACATGGGAGGAGAAGGCAATTTGTGTTTCCAGTCTGTGACACATGGTGTACTTTTCTTTTGTGTGAGTGTATGTGGCTCTCACCCCAGGAGGCTCCCTCTGCAGTATGTGCAGCGCGGTGGCGGGGTTGATTGACAGCTGAAGCCAGACAGGAACTGTGAGCAGGAGACGGTCCAGCACGCTGATGCTTCTCAGAGAGCCCCGTCCCCTTTGATGCCCCAAGAACTTCCGCTGTGACGGCTGGGTGGGCTCTGGGAAATCATACAGTGGCTCCTCTTGCTGTGCCATCTACACACACACACACACACACACACACACACACACACACACACACACACACACACCAAGAAGTGCACACATGGTCATTAATTGTCCTGCAGGAGATCATGCACTCCCATACTGTGTGCATGCTACAGGTGGTCATTATCTGTCCCCGTGGCTCACACTCACAGCAGGAAGATGGGTGGGATAGCTGCACACAGACA
Source organism: Chaetodon trifascialis (assembly GCF_039877785.1). Taxonomy (NCBI): domain Eukaryota; kingdom Metazoa; phylum Chordata; class Actinopteri; order Chaetodontiformes; family Chaetodontidae; genus Chaetodon; species Chaetodon trifascialis. The sequence continues at coordinate 9,740,209 of NC_092071.1, read as the reverse complement.
CACACCTGCGTAATAAATCTGGCTGGATTGGGACAGCAAGTCCAGACTTGGTTCAGTGCAGCAGCTCAGACAGAGCTTAAATGAAATAGGAAGCTAACGTTTAAAAGACACACAAACGTGATAGACAATCCCCAAAGAGGGCGATGTAACATTATACATCAAAAACAAAGACAACTGGACATGATGTTGTTGGCTCCAGGTGATCAAATAGGTCTGTCTCCTTGTTAAACCCGCCGCATACATGTTAACATCTGTCTGAATCCGCGGCGCGCATTCCTGTAAAACTTGTGCATTTCCTCTTGTTCAAACTGCGCTGCACACACAGTCTTCCTGCTCTACGATCACTCAACTTATCATATCTAATCTAAGTGTGTACGGCGCGATTGTCACTCCAACATTACCAGACTCGCTTTTTACCTCTTTCCCCCGATCCTTCAAATTATATGCCCTCCGGATTCACTTTACGATGGCATGCTCTTTATTCTTCCATCAACTCCACCACGATGAAAAGTCAACTTCTTTTCTACTTTGGCCAGTTATAACCTGCGTTTCCAGATCCGGAGACGTCTCTCTGCTGGCTCCTCCTGCTCTCCCACCTGGAAACAAATACGTCATCAACTGTCACGGATGTTAGACTCACGTGTCCTAAATTGAATTGTTAGTATTGGGGTTATGCTTAACTATGGCCCTAATAGGGCAAGTAGTGGTTTCCTTGAATTTTATTAACGATAACGTGAGCATAGCTAAATAGTTGCACGACTTCACATTTTCCAAATAGTAGTCATAACTAAACGTTTCAAATGGGAAATATCTTTAAGCAAATAACAGTGTGCCAAACACAAAACATAATAAGAACAAAATAAAGTTTTTGGGTATGGTATGAGAGGAATACACTTTGTGACACGTGAACCAGAGGTATCACGAATCATCTTGTTTAAACTCTGGTGAAAACTTAATGTAAGTGCGCCCCCGTGGCTGCCAGCGCACCTCAAGAAACCGGAACCGGATGTGAGGTTTGAAATACAGCTCCACGACCGCGTTGGGTAAGACGGCTGTTGAGCTAAAATGCTGGCATAATTAATGCTTTTCCTCCATTTTCTGCACAATTGGAAATGCGATATGATTAAGAATAGTTAACATACGCTAAGATAGCTCATTCCAGTGGTCGAGCGCGTGTCTAAGTAAACGTTTTCAACCGTTCGAATGAAAGCCACTACGTTAGCTTTAGCTAGCCGTGTTAGCTAACGGAAGCTAACGTTACATCGTTAATGTTTGTGTTTCAAAATGGCCAGTGATAGTATTTTTTAGCTAACAGTTGGTCATGTAAGTGAGCTTACATCTTACTATACAACCAATTTTATGTTATCTTGTTATGCGTCGTTTGTCTGGCATTAGTTAGCTAACCTAGCAGGTACACCGGCTGCCTTTAACTGTACTGGATTAATTTTCGCCGCGAAAGTTAGCGGTTTTATTAGCTTTGCTAATAGTGCCTAACCAGCGAACGCCAGCACGCTTCTTACCAGATATCAAAGTATCAGCTACAGTCCCAAACAATAACCAAATCTGGTAGCATAACTTCAGCGGAATAACATCAACTATTATCAGATACTTGGGATTTTGCCAAAACGTGAATGATTTGTCGAGATTCGCTAATGTTAGCTACGATTAGCAAGCGTTACACAAACTATCCTCTTTAACCAAAGCATCTTGTTGACTCTTTTGCAGATGTCTGGTTGATACAGAGATGAGCGGTGAGAACGTGAAGTTGTTTGTGGGAAACCTTCCTTTAGATGCAACTCACGACGAGCTAAACAAGCTCTTTGCCCCATATGGAGAGATCAACACATGCTCTTTACTCAGACAGTATGCCTTCGTTACCCTGAGGGGAGAGGGGGCAGCTGACAGGTAATCAACTGTTCACCACCACGATTAGATGTTGTGATTATGTTGCTATTTTTTGGAAATGTTCTTGCACGTCATTTAAGTTCAGGTTTATATTGGTGTTTTTCTGCCATTTGTTCTCATCAGGTAACATCTTAATCATGAGTTTACTAATTCATGTTAAGTAATGCAAAATCAGTTAAGCTGATCAGTTTTGATTGCATTACACAGAAATTTGTCTTACGATGGTTGCTCCTACTGTCAGTGTGTTGAAAATGGTTATGCAAATGATACACATAATACATACACATAATATTCTGTATATATGCTATCTATGCAGAGCAAAATATATATGTAGTATGAAATAAAGTAAAAACAAAAGGAGATAAAAATCCTGTAGAGCATAGGCAGGTGTAGGGTGATGGTTCAATGATAGAAGAAAGTGCTGGGCACCAGTTTCTGTGCCATAAGTTATGAGCAAATTGTACAGAAAGGTACATATGTGTTTCAATATGATAATATTCTGAACAAACTACATAATAGTAATTATATATAAAAAAAGTATATAGAAAGATGCATCTATTTTAGAATATAACAATGGTATTGTGAAAAAATGGTACAAAAAATGTGTTACTATGTTGCAATTAATACAAGTTACTATATAGCATATATATACTGTATGTGAATGGAGAATATAAGGAAAGAAGAACAGTTTTACCTTATTGGTTTACCTGGTGCAACCTACACTACTAAACAGCAACTAGAGTTATTATTGACAAAGGTCCAATAACCAAGACCAAACAACAGAATTAGAGAGGTCTAACGTTTGCCTAACAGAACTGACAAGCCTGTTTAGTTTAGTGCTGCAGTGTCTTAAAAACTTCAAGATATGAGAAAAACTTGAGAGGCTTTGTTGGACAAAAAACATCATAGAAACTTTGGTTCTTAAGTCTATTTACAGATTAATGTGTGACATTTCTAATGAAATATTAAAACATCTGGCTACTATTAGCAAGTTCTAGTTTAATGTCTTTTATAAAATGTTTAGTATTACTGTCAGGGTCTGCTGTCTGATGGTGTTGATGACAGAGAGAATTCTTGCTCCTATTCTCACAGGGCCATCCGGCATCTTGATGGCAAAGAGTACAGAGGCAGGCCCCTGGTGGTCGAGGAGTCTCGTGCTCGCCCACCCAACTCCACCAAAGTGTTTGTGGGGAACCTCAGCGCCACATGTTCAGCAGATGACCTGCATGGACTGTTCTCAACCTTCGGAAGAGTTTTAGACTGTGATAAAGTCAAAGGTGAGTTACAAAGCCCATCACCAATACTGATGAAGCAACAGAGATATCAGTCAGATTTTCAATTAGAAGCAGTGCTTTGTGATGAATTGTAATGAGCTGGTTTGCACAAATACAGTGTAAGTGAACAATAATCTTGTCAGGTTAAAGTGCTCTTAAGTTTTCTAGGGAGCATTTCGACAGTTGATTGTCATTGAAGTTAATAGTACTAAACAAAAAGCGACGAAGAAAATAAGGGTTACTTTGTTTATATTTTGAAATCGTGCTAACACTGATCTCCTTGCTTTCTGTATACTCAACAGCCAGATTATGTTCAAATGTTGGCTATGCATTTGTGCATATGGAGAGGAAGGAGGAGGCCATGGCAGCTATTGAGGCACTGAATGGGACCATGTACAAAGGCCGTCAGTTGGCCGTCGAGCTGTCCAAAGCCCAACCTTTGATCAACCAGATTCTCACGGCTGGAAATTCAGGCAACCTCGGCGGTGGTGTGACAGGAGGTGGGGATAAAGGATCCATTTGTTTTCAGGTGTTTTGCATATAATGATGGAAGCAACTCATGTCAATGTTTTCATCATCTTTTCTGCCCTCTTCTCCTTATAGGTGGCAGGGAGGGTCTTCTTCCGAGACCACCTCCGTCGCTAGAACATCACCAGAGTCAAGCAGCTGTGCTCGCAGCAGCTGCAGCCGCTGCGGCTGGACTACCCATACAAGTGAGTTATTTCTTTAGCAGGGCATCCAGTACCCTGGAAAACCTCTAACTTGTGATCCTTGAAAATTGAAACGCCTGTGGAAAAACATTTCATGATTTTCTGAACTTCCACAGGTGTATGTTTGTTGACTTGTTTTCAACCAAAACCTAGTCTCTCACACAAATCCATGAGCCTTATTTTTGTACAGATAACTTTGAGCATAATCAAAATGTTTCAAAGGCTTGTGTCACTCATCTTTGGTTTGCAGGTTCAACAAAGTGTCCACAACTCATTCTACAACACCACATCCTTTGACCCCACCTACGCTGCTCTGAAGGGCATTACAAGCGCTAAAGGGGCAGATGGGGTCATATATGGTGCTCTTGCCAGCCAGGTGTATGGATCCGTTGCTGACCAGGTTTACCAAGATATTGCTAATCACAATTCTGGACCTAGCACCATTCCTGAAGAAGTAGAGCCACTGGCCGGACCAGATCCAACAACACTTTTCGAGGCGGCAAGAGCCAAGTTCTTTCAGGAGGGACAGAAGGTCTTTTAACATTATTTGAGTAAAAAACATTTTTTTCCATGTTTAAGTTTACGTTATACCTTATTGTAATGTATGTTTGCTGACATATTTTCAACTCCAGGTTCTGGCAGAGCAGCAGGCTGGCAGAAAGGCATCATCTTCAGAAAATGAGCGGGACCGCAGCCCAATCAGAGGAAATCGAGCCCCTCTCCTCCCCGACCCTGTTCCGGGTTCCTTCGCTCAGATAAGACCCAAACGCCGCGCCCTCCTGCCAACACCACCTGGAGCACCGGAAGAGCCCTCAGCGGCCACCAACACACCTGAAGGGTCAGATCCTGTTGCTAGGTACACATAACACAAATATAATATAGAATAAATATAATAGGGAGACAAATGAAAAATAAACATATTAAAGCTGATTTATAGATGTATAAAGGGCTCACAGAGCCTATGCTGTAACCTATGCAAGTGACCTACGCCATTGTGAGCATTTATACTGCTGTGGTGTCTACGTTGCTCTGCAGTTATACCACCAAACCATTACCTGGCAGTGGGGTTTTACATTTACTTTTACTGAACATAGGGTTACTCAGTTCATGTTTGTTCAACTCACGTTCAGCTCAATTTTTGAAATGGCCGAGAAGAAGGAGCAGCCGGAAATCTGTAGGAGGAAATCCGATGCCACCAAGCAAGCTTTGACCAATCAAAGTGGTTGTAGTTGCATCAGCATGTAGTAACATTTCTATGGAGGTCCAAGGCTATGGCATAGGGTACTCAGCTACACCATATCTGTAGCATAGATTGCAAAAGATACTCTATAAACCAATCTTAAGCACGCTTCCTCTTGAACATATAACAACAATAATAGTGTGTTCACATAGCACTGATCAGTCAATGATTACAAAGTGCTTTACTAAAACATACAATGGAAAAATGTCCTCTTGTCCATTTCTTCATGTGAGATTAGATTTTTAGATGAATTTGCTTTGTTTCCACTCCAGGTCCTACACAGAGTACTACCAGCAAATGCAACAATATCAACAATATCAACAGTACCAGCAACAGTATCAGTACCTTCAGTATGCCTACACCAATCCCCCTCCCCCTCCACCACCTCCTCCACCTCCACCGGCCACCACACAGGCACAGGCCTCCACCACAGCCCCCGCGCCCCCAGGGACATACTCGGCACCCCCAACCTATGCCGCAGCAGGAGCCTACCCACCACCGGGAACATATGACACTTCGGGAAGTTACGACACCTCATCGGGGGGCTACGGCACTGCACCTGGGAACTACGATGCCTCGTCAGGAAGCTATGATGCATCTGGAGGCTACGGGGCATCGGGAGCATATGATTCATCAGGAGCTTACGCAGCAGCGGGAAGCTACTCCACATCCACACCGTATGAGCAGACACCCGCACACGGGCAACCCATGCCCCAGCGCCATGATTACCCTCACCACACGCCAGAGCCCCCTTATCGATAGTCCCACCCCCAAACACTCCTTCCACACTGCAGATATGTGTGTGTGCGTGTGTGCATGTGTATTTACATAAGGGACAGTTCAAAGAGGAAAATCAGCAAGGGAGCAAGGTTGTAATTCAAATGTGCTATAAATCAGAAGCATCTCCGCTTTTCTCCATCTTAGCCTAGTTTCTAACTAGCTTGCCTGTCAGTTGATGGTGGTTGACTTAAGTGAATGATTATGAGTTAACAGGGTCTTTGGACAAGTAGGGAAGGAAATGTAGTTGGACAGCAAATAGTAGAATATCGTCATTCAGATTCAGTTTCTGGTAGATGCTAGCGAGGCACAGCTGGATCCTTGTTGAATGTTGAAGAAGCTGAAACGTTTCTTTGGACAAAGTTGGACTCAGAGGCCAGGGTAGAATCTCATAGATGAATCTTTGTTTGGACTGAATCAAGGGCTTTTAACCCCAACCCTAACCCCCCGCATAATAAAAGCTAGACAGTAAGTCATCAACTGCATGATCGTACGTTTCAGGCAGGGCACAAAATGGAAAAACTCAGATTATAAAAACTGTTATATTCCATTTAAGTAGACAAACTGGAGCTGTACCAAAAAGACAAAATCATCCATCTGGCACTCTGGCCCTATTTATACTTCGAAAAACTCATCTTGCAGTGATACAGATTTAGCTCTGTATGAGCACATTTCTCCATGTCAACTATTTAAAGATAAACATCCAAACCCACACACTGGTGTTGGCGTAGGAGCACCCTGTGTCGAGCATGTAACAGGCTTCGGTTTGAATTCAGCTGCAGTGACCCTTCTGTAAGAGCAAGGCTGTCCAGACATTTAACTGCGTAATCGGTAACATATGTCGACACGAAGAGAAAGCAGAAATGAAATTGGGTTTGAGCGATGCATCAGCCAGGTTTTTGTCTCCTTTACTGAAGAACCTTTTTGTGAAGATCGAGAATGCTAATGCTGATGGTCTTATGAATATGTTTCAGGCTGGTTTCACTGAGCTGATTAAGCAATTCACAAAGTGATTATATATGTTTGCCCCTCTTAATTTTGGATCATAGAAATCTTTGATATGGCAAAGGTCACCAATAGACTTATTGAAATTGAAGGTTAAATACGTCATTAAGACTATGTTGCACCGTCATTAACTCTGTAGCATAGCCTACCGGTTGTATTTGGGGTGTGAAGAGTGACTACAGAGTAAATTTGTAATCCACACTGGCCTTCCTGTTAAATTTGGAGAGTTTGCTAAGTTTATAAAGGATATCACCAGTCTATGCTTGTGCGTTCTTGAAGTTGCGGAGACAGGAGAGATAGCCTAAGTGTTGACTTCTGGCATGATTTAGATAACAGCGTAAAAATACAGTGCAGATGTTTTCAGCATTGTAAATCGAAGTATATGACTTGGATGTTGTTTTCGAGCGGTTTACTATAATTTACCTTTCTTGTGTTTTCTTGCTTAGCCCAGGCTCTCTGTGTGTTTCGGGGGTTACATTAACAAGTCAAGGTTGAACAAACAAGTCTCAGGAGTTAAATGCGTCCTGTCAGAGTTTTTGGGGTAAAGTTTGATCTTTGCCTCTAAAATATTAGAAGTAATTCCCATTTCTTTCTTACTGTCTAGTTCAGTTTTGTGTTGAATTGATATCAGAGCTTCCTGTGTGAAAAGGCAATCCCCAGTCGAACCCACGTTTTTGATACATGCTATGAGACAGGAATTTTGCTTTTTTTGTATATATTTGATGTTAAAGGCCAGGGGAATGTCCGCAAGCATTGTTTGGCCAATGATGTTGATATAATTGGAGTAATAAGAGATACATAATTTTCAAATTGATTTTTGACATTTATTATCATTAGCTTTGGTTCCACCCCTGTCAGCTGCTGTCATGCCTCCCCTCACATTGAAAACCATTGGTGATTTAGAGGGATAGTTGAGCTAGTTTTCATACCAGAAAATGTACTGCTTGGTATCGTGTAAATACTTAAAACCTTATTTTAAGCTGATAAAGTAATGCCGACCAACATTTGGTTGAACGGTAAGAACACTGACTGTTAATATTCAGATGAAGTGATTGTATTTCTTCCTAAAAAATAGTGAATAGACCAGATGAAGTAGGACAGTTGAGTTGTTATACCAGTATGTTAGAAAAAAACGAGGTAACCTGTTTGTGTGGCAGTGTCTGGAAAGGATTGCAGTCATGCTTGTAGTGAGTGGTGGGTGTATGAATTCAACATTGCATACGATTTGAAGTGAAAGAGAACGCATTCGCAGTCTGAGCTGACAGCAGGTACATGAGTATTTTTTTCTAAATGCAGTGCAGTGGGGCGAGTTGCTGGAGCGTAGGGTTGCTGACTGACTGGATACGAGGTGACAGTCTCAGTGCTACGGGTGAACATGAAGGTTGTTTTGGATTTAGCAAAGGCCGCTGATTTTTCCCGGGCAGCAGTGAGAAGGGCCGATGACCTTTTCCTTTTCCCTCTTCTGAAATACTCACCAGAAACACACACCTCATTTTGACACAGGATTACTGGCTTTCTCTGCATTCATACCAAATCTAGACAACCCCACCCTTCTCTATGGATCTTTGACTGGGTGCATTGCATTATTCAAGTAAAGCAGACTTAAACGTGCAAATGATTCGAACGCACACCTGATCCTACATGTATTTTATGACTTACAGCAGCTGTTCCGTTCGTGATTGTACCACACACCAGTTACTCATCATATTTCTTATTCGCCACCTCAGTTGGTAGTGCTTTGTTAGGTTTAAGTGACACATAGCCTCTCTAAATTTCCACATTATTCCACCTTCTCCATGTGAACTGTTAGTTGCATGCCTTGTTGTTGCTGCTGCTCCAGCCACCTTCTTCCTCTTGCTGATTATTGCAGCTAGAGTGGGAGGGAGCCAAACTGAGCCCTTGCCCTGGACGTACGCCACACGCAGCTGTAGCGTGGGATGGGGAAAACAGCAGCGTTAGGCCTGAAAATGCTGTGGACGATGGGGTGTCCCCTCACTAAGGTAAACACTCAGACCACACACTCCTGCCCCTCCCCGAAACACGTGTACACACTCACACACACATACAGATACACCTGTGTCCATACTTCCTATTCCTTACTTGTTTCCGGGGATTTTTCTTCAGATTTTTGGAAATGGATCACTCATCCTTTTACAATGGGGAGATTACCTTTTCTTTTTCCTGCTTTTGATTTTCCTGATCATATCCCCACATTTTCCCCCAAGCATTCTCTGCTCATACATTCCTGCTCCCAACATACCACTCACACACACACACACACACACAAGATTTGGAGGACACGTCTTTTAGTCTAAATCTGAACCCTTTCTGAAGCGCTCATGTTGTTAGTACATCCCGTATCTAACAGCCCGTCATTCAAGAGTACCAGGCAATCACAGCCAGAGCTGGACGTGGGACATGTAGGTCGGATGGGTCGACGTAGTTTTTGTAAATGCGCCCCTGGGGCCACTTCGGGGTTAAGTGCCTTGCTTAAGAGCACATCGGTAGGCCCTTCATTTCAGAGTTGAATAACCTGGCTCAGGATCGGTTGCTGGTTCAACGCTCGACTCCCCCCTCTCCCCTAAAACAACGATTTTTGATGCCACATTCAACTTGTATGAATGACAATGAACACAAATATTATCATTTTGTTTTAAATTACATTTTGTCCTATGTTCTTTGAAATGTTTAATTATCAATAAATAAATTTCAACCAGACCAAAGCTTCTCTGTGTCAATATTTGAATAAGTGTTTGTGGAGGAGTGACCAAATAACTAAGAGCTTAGCATCAGATGACGTTTTATTCCATTTTCTTCCAAAAACATCAATCTATGCTTTTCAAATAAAAACCAATAATTTGATAACAATCCAAACCTGTTGATAATTCAATCACTTTGATATACAAAAAAAGAAAATGAGAAGAAATTGAAGGTATGGAACCTCACTCCCTGCTAACAAGACTTTTTCAAGGACACTGCTGAGTTTCATGCCCTCAACAACGATGAACATTTTACAGATGGACACGAGAGTACTGAATGAGTGCAGTGAATGCAGTATACACAATACTGATGGTATACTGAGGTAATATGGTGAGTAGGCCTATGTACGTAAATGGACGAAGAGTGGAGCGTGAAACTGCATAGACATCATGCACCTTTCACTGGCATAACGACATAGAAATGCAGTTTCTGCCCTGGTAACAAACCTGGTTTCCAGCCGCCAGATTAGTCTGTGAAGTAGCTTCAATGACGAATGCGAAAGTCTATTTTGGATCCTTGCTGAGTTTCTGTGCATGCTTGAGACAGTAGATAATAGTCTTGGGAGTCTTCAATCATGGCAAATGAAAGAGTCAAGCAACCTCTTGTTGTAACTACATCTAAAGTTCACCACCTTTTTAAAAGTTAGAGTGCAGAGAGAAGTATTGTGCACACTGACTTTATGTAGATTCCATTTTCAGCTGATATACTTGTATGGAAAGGCAGAATGAACTGAATGTAAGAGGAAAAAACTTTCTAACAAACTCACCTGTTGAATCAGTTTTTTCCCTCAAACTAATTATGAGATATTCATGTTCTTTTCCTTACATTGATTTAGCAGGGAAGGGGATAATTAAGGACGGGTGTATTCTTCATATTTAAACTATGTGCTACAAAGAAAAGTGCAGAAACATAAGACATGGAGATACTAAATTTAGTTGTAAATTTAACCCACTTAAAGCATAGTTTTTACTCACAAAACCCCTTATCCAGGGCCTGGCTTGCCAAAATTGTCTAAAAATGAAGTTGAAGCTTCTTCCAAGCCTGGTTTCAGGAAACCAGTCCGTGCTTTAGAGGATGACTGGCAAAGAATACGTCCAGTTGATGGCAACAGACAGGACAAGACTGGGCAAACACGTTAAAAACACGACACAATATGGACCAGACCAAACACATATTACAGTACTTTGACTTTCAATCACAACCTCCCATTATGCTGCTGGCATAGTATGAAAAAGGAGCAAGCATTCAAACACACGTATTGAAAATAGCAACGCTTTAATAAAGAGCGATTTTACAAGACTGCAATGTCTAGCTAGCTAGGTGATAACTGGCATTGACATCCATGGTGTTTTACAAAGATGCAGTTATGGTAACTGGGTTTGAAGTTTGATGGGTTACTTGCAAGTTGCATTTCTGCATGCGAGGCAGCCTTCAAACAGTTACAGACCCTACATTGTAAAACAGTTGATTATGAATGTCAATGAACGTTCATGTCAAGAGGTAAGTAAAAAAATCTCATGGAGAAATTTCCTTAACATTTTCCAAACACACCGGTAAGTGAGAGTTCACACAATGGTCATGCTTTTACCGGGCACACAAGCCAATAAAAAGACGACACTTAATCATGCAAAAAAAAGACAGTTTCTTTGTCTCTTAAAAGAAAAGAACAAAAAAATCCTTTTGAGTTCTGATATCATCCATCCGTAGTGACCTTGAATAAGAAGAAGCTGCGCTTTGATGATGACTTTGGTGCAAAAAAATGTTCCTGTTTCGAAGAGGACAGACCCTGTCCTGTCCACTTCCTCGATGAAGACACTCTTGGTATAGACCAGTTGTGATAGTTTACCCTTGACCCACCCCAACCCCTCCCCTTTCCTCCTCGAGATGGACACAAACATCACAAACATCAAACCCGCCCACCCACCCATCCCTGGATGATGACACCTTCAAAATACAACCATTCAAACACAGATACAGCAATAAATTGTCCCACGTACAGTACGTCATCCAATGGGGCTTCAATCACTTTACAGAGAGAGCACGTCTAAAAACACATGAACGGCATTACCTATATACAGAGGACACTAACAGTCAGAGGTTGGCCCAGGGTGGATCGAGCTGCGTCGTGGGAGTGAAGTGCACAATGAAGAGAGCATTCAGCTGACGGAGAAAGACAAACCACTGAAACGACGAGTAATGGAGGAGAGTGAAATGCCAAACTTTCCACAGGAGATATCCAAATGTCAGCTGGCCTCTTATTTGGAAACGTCAGAGAATATCTGCCTGCTTGGTGACGATGTCTAACACTGAAGTCTCGCTCTGCTGGTAGAAGAGTCGTAGCTGCAGGGAGATTGGTTTTTGCGTTGTCAGCAGTTACAGTTCAAGGGTGAATCACGGCCGTACGCCGCCAGTTTTCTGACGAGTTTGCTCGGAATCACCAGCGTGTGCAGCTCCAGCTGTCTGGAGAGGTTTGCCTCAAGATTCGCTTTGAGATTCCGGGTCCGATGACTTTGGGGCCCTTTTATATTTTCTTCCTTTTTGCATTTTTCAGCAGATGAGTGATCCTTGAGCCACCTCAATTTGATGTTGGCTTGTACAGACTGAGACACGGTCACAATAACACTCACTGCTAAGTTAGTACACGCTATCAGCTCACGAGAGACCTTTCATCTCTAACCGAGGAACATGACCCTGTTTATCTCTATGGGAAGGCATGTGCACACGAACACACATACAGCACATGTACATAGAACAGACAATCAATAGAAAACGACTTCATCCCTAATCGATTATTGCCCCTTTCAACTGTACATCCCAGCAATGGTTTTAGGTTTTTGTGCAGCAGAGCATTGTCCCCTCTTCGAAGGTTTGTGCTATATGTGGATATATATATGTATATATATTTATATATACATATATATATCATCTGTCTATGGGTCTGACTTGACCTTGGATCCGCCAGAAAAGCCACATTAACATTTAACGTCTCATTAAAGCCTCCCATCTCTGGCTGTCTGAATTAATCTGTATGTCGTCACTGCAGGCATTACTCGGGTCGTGATCGACAGACATTACCCTCGGTTGCTTTCCGACGGTCTGGTCCTCATTTAACTCCCCCGACTGACCTTTAGCTGTCCTGCCCATAAATGTTAACACTACATTAACAAACCCCCGTCTGTGTTAATTCCTCCAAGTGGAGGTGAGACATATGCTGTGGTAATTACGCTTATCCAGTTTTTTCTGGACTGTAAAGGACTTCACAGGAGACTCATTTTAGACAGGACGAACGCTCAGGACAGGGAGAACATCATACAGTTTGGGAGCTGGACCATCTCTGATTGGCCAGACTGAGAATCGCCTCCTTACTAGTCACCAGTTACCTCTCTATCTGGCTCTGAGTGCATTTTCACTACTTTTAGAGCAGTACGGGTATAACCGAACAGGTTAAAAAACGAACAGAAAGGAAAATTCGGTACAGAAACCTGATGTGTGCACACAAGAAGCACAACGAAACAGCTTCTAAAAAGCCTACAGATAGGTGGAAACGACAGTGACGAGGTTGCATGATATTGCACAGCTGTAGAGGAGAAAAACAAGAACAAAATACACAGTGTGTACAGCACGTCCCCAAGTAGCAAAGTTAGTGTAAGAGGTTTACATCCAAATGCGATGCCTGGGTCTGGCTCAGTGCTTTCATCAGTTAGTTCCAGTGCAGTAACACATTGGTACCTGGCAACACAGCAATGACATCAGGTACCAAAAGAGAAACACATACAGTACGTACCCTACACAGCCACATCCATCCACACACACACACACACACACACACACACACACACACACACACACACACACACACACACACACACACACACACACACACACACACACACACACACAAGCGTGCCCACAGAAATTATCGTTCCACGCCGGTGTGAAGTTGGCAATTAAGAACAAATGGAGCTCATAAATAGACTCAAACGGTAATGTTGATGCAGCACATTGAAATGTAGAAAAAGAGACACGCATTCAAATCAATTACATCTGACATCAGGTGATGGATGACACGCAACGGGAGAACCAAGCTGAACAAGATGCTAAAATCACCTACACAGACATACACCCTTGGCAAAGTTCACATTGAGTAAAGTGCCAGCAAACAATCCAATCAGAGAAAGAGAACGCGTGCGCTCCGGGTTTGTTTCAGCTGTGGGATGGCGAGGGAAGTTTTCTTTTTATACACGAAATTATCGAGATGAGGAGGTCAGGAAGTGGCAATAGAGCTTGTGCACTTCCGTAGAGCTGTCAGCTGTCGTAGCATCATCACAGGTCGTAATCGCCGTTTGAATTGGCAAATCAAACAGGATGAGTGGGACTGATGCGGAGCCTCTGGTGCCCCGGCATAATAGATTCAAAGACAGAGAGATCAGTAGCCACATGGAGAGGAGAGGAGATTAGAGGGTCAGGCGACATGGAAACAGACATCAGCATTTCTTCTTTTATCCGTCCCTCTGGTCCTCTCTCCTTCTTCCTCTCCCCTCCCTTTTTCCTCTCTGTCGTCTTCTTTCTTCCTCCGGCGCTGGATTTGGTTCTGGATTTGTTTTCTTAGACTCTTTCTCTCCATCTCTTTCCTCTCGCCTTCTCTCTCTCGGCTTTGCTGCCATGGTTACAACATCACCCCTACATGAAGTGCATCTGCAGAGAATACAAGGGGGGAGAGAATGGAGAGTAATTTAGTTCAACAAAACACCTCATCAAGTGTTCAGGCATCTATTGACGAGCATATTACCTGCCGCAGTGCCAGGAAAACAGCTTCTCAGTAAGCGTGAGTGCTTGGTAAGCAGTTAGATTACGCTGTTATGTTTTGAATAATTGGTCGAAATATACTTGTTTGTTCTCCTGATAGTCTTCTAGCTGCAGCCTCACTGTGAAAAACATGTTTTTTTTCCTGCTTGTTGGTCAATTTTAAAATTATCTGACAGCTTCTTACAGGGCTCACAGTTTGAATGCTACTTACCGATTGTTAAGAATAGCTATGTAAGAGTGCATCAGTTATTTCAGAAGACGTGAAGCGCACATACAGTTCTTAAGCTGTTGTGCTTTATCTATAGAGAGATTTCCAACACATTCTCCAGTTTTTTTCTATGTGCCTTACCTACTTCTGCTTCAGTTACTATTTTCCTACACTTGGCAGATGTATAGCTATAGCTCCAATAGCTACTACGTGCCTTTAAGCAACTCTTTCAAAGACATAAAACTAAGAGAGGCTCAGTGTCCAGCCGAGTTTCAGTTGGATTGTTTCCCCTCATGCCTCCTTTATTGCCTCTTAAACATGTCTACGTTTATTGGGAACTAAACTGATTTCCTGAGAGATAGCTGAAGTTAAAAGAAAAGCTTCAGGCCTGCGGATGCGCGTGGAGGAGCGCGAGTCTGTGACAGTAAAACGAACGTTTCTGTGGCTCATAACATCAAATAAATTAAGATTTAAACTAAAATGACTTTTACTGTGTGACAAGAGTTACAAGATTGATACAACTGTAATGTCTACAATAAATATAGTTAGCTTAGCATGAAAGTTACCCCCAAAAAACTGCCTACTAGGACCTGGTTGTAGGTTTTTTTTTTAGTTTTTTTTTTTTTTATGCGGGCATGTGTGAGGGTTACTTTGAGATTTTAAAAGTGCTGATAGGCATGTTTTTTTTTTTAACCTTTGGACAGAGCGAACTCAGGTGTTCCCCCGTTTCCAGTCTTTATGCTAAACTAGGCTAACCGACTACTGGCTGTAGCCTCACAGTATGTTGAACGAGGATAAATCTGTTTACGTGGTCACATTGTTGGGACTTGCCTTACTTGTAGAGACGAAAGGCAAGTTCCCACAATGTACATCATTAAATTTTAGGGTGAAGATTTGGGTTAAGGCTAGGATAAGGTTTGGTTTTTGGTTAAGGTTAGGGTTAGGGTTAGCTATGTGGGGTGTATGTGTGTGTGTGTGTTACCTGAGTCCCCGGGATATGCCCAAAGGGGTTGGTGGGTCTCAGGACAGGCTGGTTATACATGACAGGCTGCGGGGGCATCATGGGAACGCCCCCCATCTGATGACTCATCTGAGGAGGGAGCTGGTCACAGGGCAGGTGGAGGGAGAAGATGGGGAGCAAACAGGATAATGTAGAGGGAGAGGAAAAAAAATAGATTAATCCCAGCAGAGCGAAAGCTTTCTGAATGCATGACTGAGATCAGGCTGTTGTTTACCATTCCATACACAGGCACTTGGGGTGTCGTCATAGGAAAAGCCACTGGTGCTGGAGCCTGCAGAATAACAGGAACGCAATAGACCATGTTATGGCTGAGCTAATCTTAAGCTTGGCTTAAAAGTTGATTGCAAACATCCTGATACTGTCAGCGTCATGTCTAACCTGTCAAAGATGCCCCCCCAAACAAAGACAGAAATGCTCTGACTGTCTTTAATATTTGCATGTAGGACACCTAATCCTAAGTAACAGAAAGAGGTGCAAGATTTAACAAAGATGAACTGAGGTGGCAGATTGGCAGCCTGTAATAACCACAAGGGATGGAACAACAATGCCAAGGCAGCACAATAAGCAAAATAACTCCCTTTTCCTCTGCTAATTCATGTACAATACAAACAGCCTAATAGTAAAAGTGCCACAAGCATAGATTTTTTAAGCAAAGCAGAGGGGCTTTAGGAGGATGTCAGGATGAAATCAGATGCAAAAAGAGGATTGATGGGGACGAGAAGTGAAGAAAGGTACTTACATAGCCAGTATAGATCATCCCATTCTGTGGAGAGTTACAAAAAAAGAGAGTTACAACAATAAAAGCCGTGCTCATGCAGAGGAGATAAACCAGACCTCTGCCCATTCCTCATGTTCCATTCGCGTCTACTTTCTATTCAAGCCGTGCCACCAGCTTTCCGAGCCATTTGCCGAATAAATGAGCGGTTTGAGTTGAGAGGTCAATCAGTCGAAAATGAAAAGATGAAACCAGACTGAATGGAAGAGACGTGGCGATAATTAGAGTGGAGCACAAAGGACGGAGGCACATTTGGGAGCTCCTTCAAAAGCCCCGACTGCAGCAGAAAAAGTTCGAGCTGGCCAACAGGTATATGTGATGAGTTTCAGTCCAGGATGAGATATCGTATCATTAAGTGGAACTAACTGATGGATGACCCCAGATTAATACCCAATACAACACTTCTAAAGATCTCTGCAAGAGCTTAATGTCACTGATGAGTTTATTTTTAATTTTCATATCATTGTTTTGTAGCCGCAAGAAAACTCGCACCTAGTGTGTTCTACTTAACAGCAATACAGAGATGACAGGTGCGTTTAGATCTGTCATGGCAGAGACGCGACAGTAGCTTTTCTATTTGGATTCTCTGTGCTGCTTTAGTCTGTGTTGTTTACACTGCCATTAGTACACATAGTATTTCACTTGCTGCACAGAGCAGTTATTTGTGTATCCAACTGGAGCAGCTCTGTGCTGGTCTGGTTTTTAATTGTCCTGCACATGACTAACTGTATATGCCCATTCTATGTCGCGCACGTCTCATCAGGAAACATAAGTGAAAACACCTGTGAGTGGACTCTGGGTGTGTGGCAGCTTTACAGTAAGTATGTGACCATGCATAGCATTAAAAGCACAGTGTGAGTGTGGCTTATAAATTACCATCTGAGGGACGGGCATGGGTGCAGGGGCCATGGGATGGGTGGTGTGAGTCCAGTTGGTGCTGGTGCACATGGTCTTTGACTGCCAACCACTTCCTCCTGTTGGCTTCTTCTCTACCAGCTGACTCCACTGGAGCTCCGGCCTGATGCACACACACACACACACACACACACACACACACACACACACACACACACAGGATTTGTTACAGATGCAGCGATTATGCAAAAAACAGAAGAGGAATAATGAGTCATAACAGAGTGTGAACGGTGATAAAACTGGATGGGCAGCTGAGTCATTTGCTTGTGGCTAAGTTTAGACGTCATGAAAAAGCCACTCACTTTTTAGCTGGCGTCCCACCAAACTGCAGGTCTGCGAGAGGGAAAAAAAAAAAGAAACAACATCAGCTGACAGGAAGCAACACGGCGAGGGAGGAAGAACGGCGAAGATGGGAAAACTGGAGGCAATGACTAAATATTTGGAGAGAGATGCGGCGCACTCACTGCCAACGAGGTTGGCTAATGAAGAGTCCAAATCGTTGGGCAGCATTTTCCCAGAGTGCAATGGGGCTCCAGGGCTGTGAATTTGAGTGGGTGGGGCGGGCTTTAGCAGGTCACCTGACATCCAAAGGTTACCATGGTAACATGAAAGGAGAAAAGAGGGAAAATGAGTCAAGAGCATGAAGCAACTGGGCATCACTGTCACAGCTTATCCCGCTCCGAGCGGTGTGCCCGTGAGTGGGCATGTATTTGCACGCTGCATGATTGTGTGCGCGTTCGGTCGTGTATGCGGGCTTACCTCCCCAGGCATTGTTATTGTTGGGCACAGTGTGTGTGGTCTGGATGGGGGTGAAGTTAGGCTGCAGGGTGAACAGCTCACTGGTCAGGTTTGGCACACTGCAGGAGGGAAAATGGATCAGTTTTATGTAACCACAAAACACCATTTTCAGAATCTAACTTAGGAAGACAGCAAGGGAAAATGCCTGCTCGATTAAAGGACAGTAGTTGGTAGAAAACAATAAATATATTACGGCTCAGAAGAGTATTTCTGCAATATACAGAAGATCGTGTGTGTGTGAGACTATACATGTCGGACTCACTGGTTGTTGACGGGTACGATGGGAGAGTTGGAGAAGAGATCTGGGCCCCCTCCGCTGCTGTTGGCACTGCCCACTGACTGGGTGCTGGGTGACGCATTTGGTGTCTGAATGTCGATCACCTTATGACCGTCCTCCTGCATGAGACGCAGTAACAGTACAATAGGACATTTCCATGGTTTATAAAGAGCCCTGCAGTACACACGAACAGTCTTAACCTCCTCTGGAAAATCATTTGTCATTTCTGTTCCTTGTGTTTTTGATTTTTGTCCCGGATGCTCCTTTATTTAAATGGAAATTCCACTGCAGAGGGTCTTGAGACCAGCACTTCATTTTCATTCTCTGTGCATCTCTGTCCGCTATGGGCCAGCAGCCAGAAACGGTGTATTTCACTGTATTGCAGGATTAATGCACCTCAACACTGTTGAACTGTCCGTTCAACAGTGCGGAGGACAAAAAGACTTGACGTACAGTTTTGTTCACAGTTCACACCAGCTAAAGTGATTTCAGTGTGCTTTTCTCACACAAAAGCCAAAAGCAGTCATTTTGTGAAAAGGTGTGTGCATTGGCAGTGATCATACTGTGGTTTCATTCAGTGCAGTGTTGTTGATGTTTAGTATTAGCTGTCTAAACCTATATGTGTATGTGAGTTTAGAATCCTCTTGCATGTCTCGCCTTGTGTTGCTGCAGCCTGTTGTCGTCTGTCTTGTCGTCCATACGGCTGAGAGAGATCCCAGCGCTGGAGAGAGAGGACACTGCACTGGACAAGGTGCTGGATCTAAAGATGTGGCGCACACACACACACACACACAGAAACATATTTTTACAAAGCCTGCAGAATTTACACAGTCGCTATTCTGCTTTGTTGGGTTTGTTGTTTCTCTTTTTTACTGAGTTGCACTTTATAGTGTTTCCTAACTTTTAACAAGACTTTAACAAGAGTAAGAATCGACAGGCACGCTCGCAGCGCTGTGAGGCTCGTAGTAAAGAAAAGTGTCAGACAAACGTAAAATTTGATCAGGTGATACACAACATGAAAGGTCTGAGGATCATGACAGTTGTCAGGATTTAGCCTCTGGGGACCATAACTGTCAGTGTGAAACTTCAATGCAATGCAATAGTTGTTGAAATATTTAAGAATCATGGGCAAGCATGTCTAAAACATTTTCAAGCAGTAGTAGGAGTACAGTATAGTAGTAGAAGTAGTAGAAGAACCACTACCCATTAAAGATGCAGAATCCATGCCATAACTTTTAGCTATGCTCTTTGGATGTGTGTGTCAGTCTGTCGTCTATCAATTTTGTGCAAAGTGAAATAACTCAGCAACTATTGAATGGATTCAGTTTTATAGATGGTCCCCAGAGGATGAATCCTAATTATATTGGTGATCACTGACTTTTCCTCAGCGCCACCATGAGGTTGCTATTTGTAGTTTTGAGTGAAATTTGGTACAGATGTTCATGTTTCCCGCTGGATGAATTCCTACAATATTTATAGCAACTTTGCTGATATTTTATGACCAAAACACTTGAAAAACTAATGGCACCCCTGCCAACCTCAGTGCTACCTGTGTACTACATATTTTTTGCTAATTAGCAAATGTTAGCATGATAACACACTACACTAATGGTAAAACATTACCTGCTAAACCTCAGCATGTCAGTGTGGCTGTTAGCATGCTGCCATTAGCATTTAGCTCAAAGCACCACTGTGTCTTAATACAGCCACACAGAGCTGCTCACAAGGCTGTAGCCTCTTAGTGTTTTTGTTCAATTTGTTTTGTAATTTAAGTAGTATTAGTGGTGTAACAGTAGCACAAGTGGCAGCAGTCCATGTAGCAGCAGTAGCAGCAGTTGTGGTAATAGTAGTATTAAGTAAGCGGCGCATCAGATCTGAGTAACTTCTCTGTGATCTGATCGTACCTGCTGGCAGTGGAGAGGTCCTTCAGCTTCCTGCCCTCCAGAGAGGCTAGATGCTGCTCCAGAGCCTCCAGGAGAGAGCTGGGAGCCTAAGGAGGGGGGCAAATCGGAGGGGGTGCGGGGTCGGTGGGATAACGTTAGAACAACAGCCGAGCGGACGAAACGGGACACACTGCTTTCTCTCACGCCAATCTCCTCACCTCCTCATTTTATGTCACTCGCTCACATTCGCACACACACAAAGCAGCAGCAGAATTAAGACATCATCCTCAGATTCATTATTTACTCTACGATACGTTATTTATTTATCTATTTTATTTATTTATTTGCGTTTGGTTTCATCAGGTTTGGTTGACCAGCATGCACACATCAGCCTAGGATCATGCAAGCGAGTCCACAGCGGGACTGACAGTTCAGGACAGAGCAGAGCATCGTCGCTGCAGGGCTCCACTGTAGTAGAAACACAATAAACACATCTCTGAACCGTCTAATGAGCCCATGCAGAGGCCAGCAGTGCACAAACGCTCTCATAAACACACACACTTACACACAAATACACAAAAAGAAAATCACAGTCCCAAAATTAAGAGTTAACTCATGGATTCCACGTTAGGCTCAAAGTCAAATTAAAGGATTGGTCGTTTGATTTCATTTGGAAATCAGGCAGCAGCTAAATAAAAGAGCTAAGTACCAAGATTTTATCCCACTGGAAGCCAAAGACGTTAACTCAGTGAAATGTAAACGTCTGGTGAAAAACCAGGTATGCACATTGAGCAGCTGGCCAGCACTTCTTATTGGAAAATAAAAAGGATGGATGGGTTCGTTTGGACCACATGTGATACCACGGCTTTCATCTAGAGCCTTACATTTCAGCATCAGAGAACACAATGCAAACACAACAAGCAAAGAAAAGATTTCTCATATACTTATTTTAAGGGGGAAAGAGAGTAAAATGCGAATTCTGGATATCCTTCTTCAGAGAAATCTAGAATATGCTAAAAGTTTAAAAGTAAAACAGACACATATCTACAGCTCAGTATAGGCATGGCTCACTATGTTGTTGAATAAGGGCATATAAGGTCTTCATAAGCACTACAAACATGGCATCCATTTTAAAAAAAGTCAGCCCTTTTCAGTTCGTTACCTGATTTGTCACATTAAAAATCCAATTACGCGTCCACTGAAAAGGATAAGTTGCATTTGGGGCCTTTAGCATGATATGCAGTACTTATGATGGCATTATGTACACCTATCCAAGTCATATTTGCAGAAACCTACTTAATAAAAACCATTCGCTGCTCTCCCCACAGCTAATGCAAAGGGACATAATCTTTTTCAGGAAAATGATTTGAACACTGCTTATATGGGCAAAAACCTATTTCATAAAGCTGTGCTGACTTATTTGTTGAAGACTTTGAATGAAGAGACAAGCCTTGATATTTACACTGTGAAAATGCCAGAAAGACTGCCGGAAAAAATCAGACAGATGCTAAGCCCCGGTTATGGACATCTAAAATATAAATCTGCAAAAAGAGACTACAAACTTTTTGTTGTTCAGCCACATAAATGCTGCTTTCGAAATCTTACCTCAGAGTAAAATTTGTTCTACAGTGAGTCAGATAAGAAAAATAATGAAAATCCTGCACTAGTGCTAAGAAATTGTGAAAAAAAAAGTGCTTCAAGGCTATTTACAGGTCTTCATTTATTGTTTCCTCTCTATTCTAGGCTCAGAGAGAAAAGGGAGAAAAGGCGAAGGAGTTAAGGGGAGTGAAGAAGAGAGGAGGAGGACGGGGCAGCTGCAGTGTGGGCAGGTCTGTAGGGTGAGTAGGGAACGGGAGCGTTAAGAATGAAGCATTATGGGATTGACTTGACGGATTTAAGTACTGGTTGACTGACTGGTTGATTGACTGATTGAGATGAGATGTAGACTGACCTGTGTGAGATCGGGGCTGTCGCCCTGATCTATCCCAACTCGCTGTGTCACAAAAAAGGAGGGAGGGGTAGGGGAGGAAGGAGGGAGGCAAAATAAAAAATAAACCAAATGTAATAATAAAACAAGGAATAAACCAAAAAACCCAACAGAGTAAAAGAAAAGGGAAGAGGCGTGTGAAGGAGGAAGAGGAGGAGGAGGAGGGAGAAAGAAGAATCAAACCCAAGCATTCATTACTTCATGCAGTGGCTGGAAAGGAAAACAAATAAAAGACAACAGAGGAGGAGGGGAGGAGGGCGCATGCACACGCATACGAACACCTATATATACACAGTAGATGTACACACGCACACTTATAAGAACACACACACGCGCACACACACACTGAGGTCTGGAGACTGGTTTGAAATGAATGCTGAGCACACCGACTGATTGAACAGGCAGGGCAGAGAGGGCAGACAACAGGTCACATGACTGCGAGGTAAGAAACATCCAAAAGGAAGACACTCAACTAATGTTGACTTTGAACAGGAGGACGGGGGAGGGACACAGATGACACACAAACAAACACACATTTTGTTAGACAGGTAAAATGAATGGGTCCTTAAAGTCAACGTTAGTCTGTTTTTGTTGTTGTTGTTGTTGTTGTTTTTTTGGATCGAGCGGCTGCACCCCAAACCTTCTTCCAAATGGGATCGAAACCAAGCAGAGAGAAAGCCTTTGAAGACGGATGCTACGCAGTCTACAGAGGATCATACTGTTTATATCCACTGTGAGGCCTAGCGATGACTGCAACTGTTAATTGGATAACAGGCATTATAAAGAAAAAATATGCTGTTGTTGTTTTTAAGAAAAGGAGGAAATAAAATAAGAGGAGACAGAGATTGTGATAGAAAAAGAGCTTGCTTGGGCATGCAGTGCAGGCATGTGAACAGGCAGCACGCGAGGGGTCCCTCAACTGGAAGCTCTACATGAGTGGCTCTCTGATAGGCTAAGACTCAGCCATTAATCACTGTTTTGGAGTAACCCCTTCCCCAGGTCAGGGCAAGAGAAGGACAGAAACAGGAGAAAATCTAAAGGCAAAAAAAAAGATTAATGAGAAGAAAGCCCCTGGACACTGATCTACGGTTAGTTTTAGGTTTGGAAACACCAACCGCATATCAGATCCCAAAGGTAACAGAAGTCTGGAGCAAATCTCAACAGGTGAAAGAGGATTATCGTCTCTGCGCCTTAAATTCTTCAGAAGAACAGGAGTTGCTGATAAAAGAGCCTGGAGGTAATGCTTATAGGAGAGGAGACCGTCGAGATTCGCTCCAGACAGATGTTCTCGCCTTATCTGTTTCCTCTGTGGAAACAGGAGCAGCGGGACAAACGGACGTTACCTCTGCCACTTTGAGGAACTCGGACAGTTTGGTCATCCTGTTGAGGAAAGTCTTGTAGATCTCCAGGGCTTCTTTGCACTGGTTCTTCTTCATGTCAAAGTATTTCTCTATGTATCAGAAGACCACAATCAGCATAGGATCCACTGAGGTATAAACAATAAAAAAAACTGCTTAAAAAATTAATCTGATAGTGATTTGTCCTGATTAGCCTGCACATCTGGAATGAAATTCCACGTAGAGCCCCAGTATCCCTGGCTGAAGCACCTCAAATCAGGTCAATTAATAAATGAATCATTTAATGAACTCTGCACTGAAGAGTCTGATGGTCTATTCTCAGCCTCTGACTACTCACTGGCTTCATAATTAATGAAAGAAAAGGTGATCTTTATAGTCTTTAACTGGACTGCGAGAGACAGTCGGGAGGAAAAATTGATTTCCCCTTAAAGACGGATTGAATGGAGTCACAGTCTTGTGATCTCGGCATCACAGATTACTGCATAAATACAAAATGCACTCAATGGAGATTAACCCTAGATCTGCTGGGTTGTACGTATGGTTTACCCAGCATGTTGATGACCCCTTCGTTGTAAGCAGCAAACAGCCGTATGGAGTCTTTAAACAGCAACATGAACGCCGTGTTGATCACTCCATTGGTCAGCTCGTTGGAGTTAGGCTGAAGGACAGAAGGGAAAGAAAGGCAATGAGGTTGGATCACAATAGTTTTCATACACATGTTGCGTCTTTAAGTGAGACTTTACCTGGAAATCCAGCAGTGCATCCAGCTGGTTCTGAATGGTGGGCAGAGTCTTAATCAGCTTCTCTGTGTTCATGGTGCGCATCACGCCGTCAGCCCTGGTGACAAACAACAATACATGCAGACAAACATGCATGCAACACACACACACAGGACTCATCAGACCTGCAGAATAAGGTGTATTTGTGTGTAAAGAGGTCCTTGACAGAGTGAAGAAATAACAAAATACAGACTCTTAGTGTTGAATAGCAACAAGAAACACATTTTAAAGTGAGACTGTGTTCATTTTGAAAGAGAAAATAAAACTTCTTCCCCCTGCAAGTAAATGAAGATTCATTTATAAGCCTTATTTGGTCTGAAAGGACCAGCAGCTTAAAGATTATGTTATGTTATTATGTTATATTAGCTTAATTATTAGTAAAACAAGTTTTATAGGTGGAGATTTCTGGGTTAGTTCACACTTTTTTACCCTTTTCTTTTTTAACTTGTGCTAACGTTCTACTAAAACTAGCAATTAGCATTGTTTAGCATTTGCCATTAGCCCATAATTCCCACTTGTGGCCACAGAGGCAAAAGTCGCAGGGGCTCACGTCAAGAAAAAACAGAAAACCTATTTGCATATAGTTGAAGTAGAGCATAGAAATAAAAATAATCATATTAACATTCACATCCTTTTTGCTTAAAAAGGCATATAACGTGCCTCCATGTGTGTCAGTGTAGTGTGTGCTGAGTTTGTTACCCTCTCTTCATCTTGGTGAAGTCCACTGCTGCTAGTCTGTAGGACATGGCTTTTTCATTCAGGTAGCGGCTGTAGCGTCTGATGAAAGTTGACATGTTGTACCCTGGGGGACACAGGGGGGGCGCTGCAGTGAGATACCAATCACCTTGGCCTCCTTGCACACCAGGTAAAGACGCCATAATCCCCATCACATGAAATGGACTAACTCCTCCATGAGCTTCTCCCCAACGTGTCAAACTAGCACTTTGCACCATCTTACCTCGAGATTTATTTATTTATTCATTTTATACTTTCAAATATATTGAATTGCAGAATGTGTTTCCATTTTCAGTAACATTCAGCAGCCCTTGTATCAAACAAAAGGCACATTTGTTTGTAGCTTTCCTTTGAAGTAGACTCTGAAATGAGCTTATTGATAGTGTTACAGAGCTGGGGAGAGTCCAAAATAAAGTCATTTTGTTAGACGTACAGCACTGCTGAGTTTACACACAGCCAAATGGCATTAAATCACCTTGTAGTGCAGCCTTATCTAGAAAGTTGTTGAGGTTGAAGAGCGTGTTTCTGGAGGCAAGGTACTGCATCAATCTCTGATAGAAAAAAAGGACAAGAGGAAAGAGTTAGTGACTTATCTGATGCCGTTCCCTGACAATATCAAGCATGTCCACACAGACACAATAGCAGTGAATTTGCAGACTGAAGTTGCCACACTAACTTTGTCGACTTGTAGCTTGACGCAGGTAGCATGGGAGCAACATCACGTGCTCCACAGCAACCAGTAGAGCGCAGAAAATCAAATGCACAAGACTGATGATGCAGCAGCTGAAGGACAACAGTTTTGCAGCAACCATCCTTCATTGAAACCACAAACTGGTGCGTATTTATCTATCTCTGCCCTCACCTGTCAGTCATCGCTTTTAACGTGTTTTTCTTTCATTTTTCATGTCAGCGTTGGTCTTGGTTGCCAGGCTGGAGCAGGTCAACTAGCACATGTCATGGCCCATTTTAATCCCGAGTGCTGATCCTGGCTGCCCACAGGGAACTAAAGGTGCCGCTTCATGTGTCTTTAAACCTCGCAGTTTTTCTGGTCACGCAAACCCAGGTGTCCTAGACAGATTTTCTAAACATTATGTCATGATTTGTGTTGCAGTGTCTATTCTGAGATCATTTAACATGCTTTTATTTGTTGCTCTTGTAGTGCGAGCAGTGTGGTGAGTTGATTTGTCGCGCCGGGCATTGAAATGTCAGCTGGACACCTCATCAGTCCTTGTTGGAGATATGGAAGATACGGCTTCAAAGAAACTCGCTGCAAGAGCTGGAGAGAAATTGCTGCAACCTGGTGAGCAAATGGTCTCTGGATGTTTCCTTTCATTGACTCCCATGTGCATTGTTCTGATGCTACATTAATAGTTTAACACCTACTGTGGGGCTGCAACTAATGATTATTAAATTATAGATGAATCGTTTAGTCAAAGAAACTGTTAAATATCATAAAATAGTGAAAAATGCTCATTACAAGTTCCCAAGACCCAAGCTACTGTCATCTGTTTTGTCGACCAAAACCCAAAGATATAACGTATAAAACAAAGGAAAGGGCAGCACATAATCAAATTTAAGAAGCTAGTTCAAGCAAGTGTTTGTCATTTTGTTCATTTTTTCGGTACTATCTAGTGTGCCTCCCCTGAAACTGGTATTCTGCAGCGTACCAGTGTTACTTCTAACTGGACAAAGCAATCCAGGCACAGATTCTAGTTGACCTCCAGACTTTGAACACACAGCTATAATCATGAATGAATGAAAACAAACACATCTAACCCACATTTTATTCAGAGTAGTTTTTTGGCCCTGTCAAATTTTTCAGTTTCTATGTCTGTATGACTTTAACTCACATCTGCAGCTCATTTGAAAGAAGACCTGAGTGATCATGTTTGTAATTGTTTTTGTGTCGAGAGAAAAACAGTTTTAGAGCTCATTAAAACAAGCTTGTTATGTCAAGATGACAAACTATCCTCTTGTCGTCATGAGAGTTTAAAAAAAATGAACATCTTTGCCCTCTCCGGGCTTCCATACGCTGGTGCATCAGCTCACCTCGTTGCCGTACATCATGAGGTGGTGTGTGGTGATGAGCGCTTTGAAAACCACTATCCAGCTGTTACTGGCCGTGCGCTCCAGCAGTGTGTCTGCCAGGTGGGGGATGCTGACATTCAGCTCATTGGTGCAGTGGATCAGGTCTGAGGGACACAAAAAGCACATGAAAGAATGTGAACATATGCAGAAAACTGTAAAGCGGATAAACTAATGATGAGTGGAGCAAAGACAATAGAAACAGGTGTGGCCAAGAGGTTAGAGATCATATCAAACTCAGACCCTGCCCGTTCACTTCCTGTAAGTCACTGTGAATAAAAGCACCAGCCACATGTCAAAATCATAATTTATAACCTTAGAGAGCTTACAGGTTGAGTTATTATGAATCGATGGAATGAGTGAACAACCATGATGAATGCAGTCTTATCGACTGGTGCATTCATTTTGCCTCGCTCAATAGCAGCACACAAATCAATGAACAAATGATTATTTAATAATAGAGACTGTATAGACAGATGAATCAGGACCAGGGCTACTGTATCACAAAATCCATTTTGTGGCTGCAGTTCAACAGTGCTACCTACCTACTCCACCAAAATGCCAATAAAATATCATCTCAGATGATGGAAAGTTATATCACAAGGTCAATTCTATTCCACCACAATCAGCTCAAGGGATACATAATTTAAGAAAAAAACGAGAGAAAATACTGTCAAATGAATAGACTCTTCCAGAGCGTCTTTGTTAGCAGTGATGGACTGAAACAGAGTTGATCCAAATGTTTACTCCCCGAGACTCACATCCAGAGTGTAAATTATCTCTCGAAAGCAAACGTTAGACACATTTCAAATGGAAATAAGCTCTGTGTTCTGCAGTGTGTCAGATTCAAAGGTCCCACTAACACTAAGTTAACTCAGGAACTTTTTTAAAAGGCAGCGAAATAAGCCTTCAGTTTTATGCTTGCGACAATTTGCCCCGGCAATAATTAAATACAGATAATGCAGGAGGTGATTCTGAATTTAGCCGTGAACGCTACACATGCAGCTCGGGCAGACTGGTAGAAGAATGGCCTAAATTCTTCAAGGATTTCTCTGCTTTGAGATCAAAATGTGAAATATGTTCAGCATCCGTTTAATCTTGAAGAACCAGGCTTTGCATTTCTCTAAACTTGTGCGTTTTACAGTCAAACCCTTCATATAAATAGACCGTCAGGTGCACATACTGTATAGCTGCTCCATTTAATCAGTTCAGTTTTTATCAGCCAGTTTAAATGAATAGACGCAGTGTTCTCAGTAGTACTGAAAGACTGTTCAGATAATTACATTAAAAACAACTAAATCATACAAAAACAAGGTGATAACTTGCTCATCCTTTTTGATATATACTCAATTGAAAACAGTACAAACGCGATATATTGAATGTTTGACCTCATCAGCTTCATTGACTTTTGTAAATATATACTTATTCTGAATTTAATGCAGCAACACGTTTTGGGACAGGAGCAGCTAAAGACTGGGAAAGATGTGGAATGCTCCAAAAACACCTGTTTGGATCATTCCACAGGTAAACAGGTTGATTGGTAACAGGTGATCGTATCATTGATTGGGTATGAAAGGGGCTTCCTGGAAAGGCTCAGTGTTCACAAGCAAGGATGGAGCCTCTCTGTGTGGTGTTCACACGTTCTCCCATGCTTGTGTGGTTTCCTCTGGGGGCCTAAAACACGTATCTCGGGTCATTTATCCTGTCAGTGCCCTTGACCAAGACACTGGCTTATGGCTGGAGTTGGTCCTCAGGCTGGGTGAAAATGCAGAGAACAGATTTCACGATGTTGTACTGAGTATGATTACAATAAAGGAAACTTCTGCTTCGGAATCTCTGCATGTAAGGGGTAAGGCTGAAAACCAACGTCGAATGCCAACAATGCCTTGGATCCCTCAGGCAGCACTGCATTAAATACCAACATGATTGTATGAAGGATATTACTACATGGGCTACAATTCATCGTTGCATCTACGAGAGCAAGTTAAGACTCCACCATGCAAAGAGAAAATCATGTATCACCAATGACCAGAAATGCTGCTGACTTCACTGGCACATCTGTGCCAGTAATGCTGAAAGGCACTCAGGTTTTATCGTCACATAAGCTGACATCCAGACGACATCTTTTTCAGGGATGTCCCCATTTATTCCAGCAAGAAAATGCCAACCCACATTCTCCATGTTAAAACAGCATGGCTTCGTAGTGAAAGACTGTGGGTACTACACTGGCCTGCCTGCAGTCCAGACATGTCTCCCATTGAAAATGTGTGGCGCATTAGAAGCACAAAACACCACAAGGAAGACCCCAGACTGTCAAGCAACTGAAGTTGTATATCAAGCAAGAATGGAAAAGAATTTAACTTTAAAAAGTCCTCAGTTCCCAAACGCATACTGAGTGTTACTGAGTGGAAAAGCTGATGCAACACAGTGGTAAACATGCTCCCGTCCCAACTTTTTTGGAACATACTGCTGGCATCAAATTCAGAATGAGTGTACATTTACAAAAACCAATAATCAGTTTGAACATGAAATATCTTGTTTTTGTTCTGTTTACATCCAAAAGGACTTGCAAATCATTGCATTCTCTTTTTATTTATGATTTACACGACATGTCAACCTTTATTGGAAATGGGGTTGAATAAAAATCTTTCAGGTCAAAACTTAAAAGTCAAGATGAGAAGCAGTTTTACGCGACTTTGACAGCAGAGCACAACATGGCAAAGAACAGCGCCCCAGCAACTAAATCAAACACACGAGACAAGTAAAGGAGCTAAATTAAAAACATCCCGATGCAGTAAGTGAAACCACTGAGGAGGGAGAGGAAGTGAACTTGTATTCAAAGGCAGACGGAGAGAGAATTTGTGTTACTGTGAGAAAAACTTCAAGCAGTCTGGTTTCTGAGGCAGATCTTTGGTCTGGTTCTTCCACAGGATCAGAGGTTATCAGGGTTTACTTGGAAGCTCTGTGATGTTTTCTGCGCCCGCTGAAACGCTGGATACCCACAGTCCCAGTTGATACCATGGTTAATGTTTAATGCGTGTCAAAGGCACCCGGAGCACCCGCAATTCACTGCAGCTAATGCTTCAATCCCCTTCAGATTTACTTTATTTCATGTTATTTTTGAGTGTGAAAACCACATAACTGCAACAATATTGATAATAGTTTTCATCGACTTGTCCGAATTTTCCTGCCCGTGAATTGTCGGCACAGTCACACTGTCGGAGTCTCACTCTGCTGCATTAATGTCATGACATTTGGTCCTCTGCATTAGGGCCAAACATTAAGGTCTGTGTTTTCCCACTATCTGAAAATGGGAAGTGAAATATGTAAAAAACACATATGCAGTAAAATCTAAAAAAGCTGACTACATATTTATACCTGACCACTAAGAATCGGATCTTATCACTGAAGAACATGAAAATGGCTAAAACCCTGGAATCACCCCTATTCATAATCTGTTTTTATTGTAAGGAATTTTCAAAGTCCCTTGTCCTAATTAAATCTCAGGGCATTAATATCAAAACTGTACACGGTAATGGTAGGGTTCAGTCATGCTTTACACATTGTTAATGGTTTGTTTGTGAATTTCCTTCTGGCTCAATAATTAATGGGACCATATTGATTCCAACTAATTAATGCTTCCCGTCAAAAGAGAACACACAAAAACACACCATTAAGGTGGACGTGCAGCACAATTTTAGGCTTTGTGGATGTCGTGCCACCACTGTGGGCCAGACCGAAACACCTCAACAACTATTGGAAGGATTAGCATGAAATTTTGTACCGACGTTCATTCTCATGTTCATGCCATAGAATTAATTTTAATGACTCATCTAAGCACCATCATCAAGTCAAATTTTTTTTAATTAAAAAATTTATTTAATTAAAAGCCTAATGACATCCCCATCTGCCTGTGCTATGTGTTCAGTGCTAACCTGTCAATGTTAGCATGCTAACAGGCCAAACGAAGATGCAATTAATGTCAGTGTGTTCCCTATTTTAGCTGCATGGCGGCTGTGACAAGTATACAGTTCATCACTTGTCTTTCCTTGGTGAAGTTTGCATTACTCACATGTCTGTAAGTACTACAGAATTAAGCTTAAGTGAATTAAGCTAACAGGGTGTGTAAATTCAGTTGGGTAGCTTCACAAGTCAGCTGCAATATTTGACATGTTTGCTTTGATTTACTGTTTGAGTTGGTTTAAATGCTCACCAACATATTTATGTATCATGTTTTCTACTTTGTGAACACTTTGCTCAAACAAAGACACTGTTAGCTATCTATGCTATCTACAGTGGCTAAGTGCAGCCTCACAGGGCTGCTAGCATAGCTTGTTTAAAGGCATTGTTTTACTTCTCACCGTGTAATAAATAGCAAAGTACTCATGCGTCTACTTAAATACAATCACATCTAAATAATAGAGCTTCTTCAGCCAAATATTTCCATGCTGGGTCCACCTCTGTGTATTCCTTTGGGTGATAATACATCAGCTAACATTTAATCATCGCTGTGTGACAGTGTCGGTAGCCAGAGGGATGTGATGAAGTATCGGCTGTGTGATTGCCAGCTCGCAATATTGATTAACTGCAGTCCACACAGGAAATAATGTACACTGTAACACAATTAAAAATAAGATTTAGGTGGCATTTATACAACAGAAGATAAATTCAAGGCATTTGAAATGCTAGTTGAGGCTAAATGTAACCAGTGTCTTAGAGAAAGTGTGGCTGGAGGGACTCTTACAGTAAAATGTAGTAAAAACTTTACTCAAGATATTTAAAGACCTCGGCTTTAGATAAAAAGAGTGATGTTTCACAACCTGAAACTGAATTGAATTTTAAAGTCATTATACTGACACATAAATGTGGAAGTGTTTGTGTACTTGAAATACAATACAGCCACACCATCTGCCGGTATTTTTTGTCTTCTGTCACCATTTCAACTTTTCAGTGACTTCTTTCGCTTCACTTGCCTGAAAGGCCAAAAATGTGACTCCAGAGGAACAAAAGGCCCCATGATTATTCCCAGCACATCTACAGTACATCAATATTACAGCCATGACACACAACCAAATAAATCACACGCTGAAAAACACAACTGACTGTGCTTTCAGGGGCAGAAGGTCATTTTTGGCCTGATTACTATTCTACGTGTGATAGATCTGGTTTCTGTTGACACTCTCCACCATCTCAGCCATGCAGAATATTGCCTAGTGAGATGAAATCCCATTACTCTGTCTGTCATGCTCATCATTTGCTACGGGGTTGTAAATAATCAGCATTGGCCGTTTATGTCACCAGCCGGTCTGTCAAGGTCATGACATAATATGGAAAAAAAATGCCAATGAGATCCGGGTTCGCTCACTCTGAGTAGCTACAATGACCAGCATTGCATCTGATTTATCATGTGTTGCATTTGGAGAAATGGCACAGCAATTCATCTTTTCTTCCCACTGTGTCTGGCAAGGATGAATCAATAACAAGTTGAGTATATTGTAAAGGAAACTGAAATGTCGTCTGTATTCATCAAACCTCTCCGATTAGGTAAACTGTTCCAGAATCACTGCCCAGCTGCAGACACAGAAAAACGTTTGATTATATTTTGTTCCTTTAAGCCTATTCTGTAAACCACATTGATTTTGTTCCATTTGCTGGTGTCGTTCACCGCTGAGGGCTTTTACGCACCCTGCCTTTGCCTAAAAATACAGACCAAGTAGGCCTTTCTGTCACTTTTTATGACCCTGTTTTAACCAAGCAGGTTGAATAAGAAAAGACTTAAATCCAGCAGTGGTCTGGGCGAGTTGCACACATCTGAGACCCAACATCGACCCACAGTCTTGTACAGCTGACTCATCAGAAGCTCCTTTAGAGTGGAGTTCATTGCCTTTTCTTTCCATTCTTTATTCACTTCCTCACCAAGGCCCTCTCAGCCAGTCGAGGGATTAGATCCACTGACCTCCTGATCGCAAACACGCTTCCTTCCTGCAGCTTTCCCTAACCTTAAAAGTGCAGCCTCTGCACCCCATAAATGCCAGAGTCATATGTTATATTATGATGTCCTGGATGGAGAAGAGGGGCCCTCCTGAGAGGAAACAGAGAGTGTTTTATTGTGAAAGCTGGTTCGAACAGCTGCATCTGAATGGCTCAAGTACAAAACACTCATTTAGCTAAAAATTTCAATTCAAGCTTCCAGAGGGGTGAATTGAGCCAGGCCTACAGTTTCTGCTTTGCCGTGGGGCGTTTTATGATCAGGGTAAGAGCCTGATCAGAACAAAACTGCCTAATATAACCACCTTGACCAGAATAAACCGACCCAATCTGAGAGAAACTTCATTGTCCTTGAGAGCGGTGGCATAAACCTTTTTATAATCCAGTTGATGGGTGGAAATTTGTCATGTAAATGCTCTGGTTCTATTTTTAGAAGACATGCTCTCACCCTTGAGTTAAATGACATTTAGTTTCTGAGAGACTCCGACTCATGGAGGGTGCTGAAGGTGGACGACCTTACAATTTAATAACTGCACAAAAGCAAACCAATAATGGTGCCAATCACTTGATGCCCTTGAGCTTAATATTTTCTTACACTTACAACAATACTTTATTTGGACTCATCAATCGCCTTGATTTTCTTTAGAAATGAAAAATGTTATCACAGTCGGAGTTAACTGTAAAGTTTCCGTCTGCACCAGCCGGAAGGTAAAACATTAAGTGGTTATAGTTGTAACATCACTGAAAATCTAAATAATGAGCTTTTACTGGTGGTCACCATCAACGTGAGGAAATCAAAGCAGCAGTAACTACTCAACACAGTGACTCAAGAGTCTCAAAAGAGGTTGTTTTCACCATAAGCGCATTGACAAACTTGCTTCTGAACCCTCTCAGACACCCCCACTGGGTGCTTCTCTGCTTTATTTGCCTTTTTAGTGATACAGGCCAATTTAGATGTATTATGTTGAGGCGCCCGGTGGCACATCTTGTGAAGGAGCCCAGAATTCCCAGTGTCACCTCTGCTGTGGACATGACTGACTAATCCTCTGCCAAACTTGACTGGCTGGGTGTGTAGCCGGATGACTGACGCTCAGGCTGTTTGGCTACCTGCCTTGTTGTTTTCTCTCAGACTGATTTATCCACATTTCCTCTTGATTAGCCATCTTGCTATCGCCCCCCCTCCTCCGTGTCTGTCTGTCTTTTGTAGCTGTTGGACAGACTGCCTCTGACTCTGACTGGCAGCACCATTGATTCCCCCTGCTCTCCATCGATCATGTCAAGTAATTATAGTGAGGCAGAAAAGCCACCTAACCTAATAATCACTGGTAAAAATCTACATGTGAGGATTCCTCTCTCTCCCTGTGTGCATAATTGCTGCAGTTTGCACACACAGGTAATTAGCACAACGTGGAGATAAAGAATCTGTACTGACACCAGCACTGCTCTGCTTTAAACACCTCATTTTAACACCCACCAGCGGAGCTACAGCACACGCACAGTATGACTCTCCCTCTACTCGCTCCTCCATCACCTCAGGACTGACAGCAGTAACACATTCATTAATGATAGTAATGCACCAGGAGGACATGACAGTCAACTTGGACTTGAGATTGAAGAGAAAATGTTGGTGATGCTGCACGAATTATTCTGCAAGGAAGTGTCTCCGGGGGACGCAAGCGCTGCCGCTGATAGTGGCGTTAATAATGGATAGGCCTACACTGTAAAGCGGCTGGTTGCAATATGATTAGCCTATAGCAGAGTGGCCTATTTCCCCTGAATGACATGCACAGACAGTACCTGGCTGACTGCCCCTCGCCTGATATCAAAATTTACTGCTTGCATTAATGCCCAGGTGCGCTGCTTTGCTGCGTAAATCACAGTTGAATCTGAGGGAATGTAATGGTGCCTAATTAAAGAGGCTGAAAACATAAACCGGGCCGGATGAGAGAGGGGGGGTTGAGGGGGGGTAAATAGATGCTGTTTATACAAGCTATCCTTTGTGAGGAAAGATGCTGGTAGCTTGATGCATGCAGGCTATTTATACAGTAAGCACTGATGGTATGCTTAACCTACAGTCAAGGTGTTTCTTCTTGGGTCCGCTGACTTCATGCGTCGTGGCCTTGCAGACGGCTTTGCTGATGGCAGATCCGGTCATGCTGTGCTGCGCGGCGGCGATCCGGTCCGTCAAAGACTGTCCCGACATGTTACTGAGGAGGAGGAGGCAGGCGGAGTGATGGTCGAGTCCGGGTGGGGGGAACCAGGGAGGACGATCAAAATGTCTTTAGCGGCAGGGAGGAGGGTAGTGCCCTCTGCGAGAATCGGCCGTGTGAGCGGGAGGAGGAGGAGGAGGACAGCAGCAGCGTACACCGGCGAGGATCCGGTGGGAGAATTCATGCGGCGGCCAAATAAAGCATAAGACGGTCACATCCAGGGGAGCGTTTAATATTCGGTCGACGGCATCAGGATGAGGCAGCTGCAGGAATGAGATGCTTGAAAAAATAGTTGGGGCAAAAATATAATCAGAGCATCAAAAGCAGCTGATAAGACAATGTAGCGTCAGTAAATGTTTCCCTGAAATTAGCTGCTGCCAAGGGTGAGATGCCGGTACGAGGGCTGAATCCGAAATAACGATGGCAATAATCGAAGGACTACCGGTGATTATTATCAGATCTGTGCGGCATCCCCTACGACTGAACACTCATTTTTTTCCTCAGACGATATAAAAGCATTGTCCTTTCCGTTTTTGCCTCTTCTTCGCCCGGTTTCTCCTCTCAATCTGTGCAGAGATCCTACCGCAAACACCTCTCTGGTCCACACAGCACCCCGCGCTGGCTGCATCTAACCTCAGCCGCTTTGATTTTTTTTTTTTTTTTTTTTTTTTATCCCCCAGTCTTTTTAATCTTCTTACAAAAGGGTGTATTTCTGTGTTGAGGGTGCCGATAGGCTAATTCAGATTTTTTTTTTTTTTTTGTCAGTCAAACTTGTGCGTAAAATGGCAGTACATGAATCAGGTGACTGGGAAAGGAGGGCGATTGGGCCACTTCTCGGGTCCGGGGAGGGCATCTTAAAGCAGAAGGCTGCCCCGGGTTTTCAAGGCGAGTCAAGGCATCAGCTGTTTCAACACCTCCGTGCGTGTGGAGGGTTCAATACATGCTGTGCTGTCCAATGAAATGTAGACACATGTGGAGGAAAATCCATGATGATATCAACCCAAGGTGTTTGATTTGCGGTGAATCTCATCTTATAGTATATTTCACAGCATTTCAGTAGTAATCCTATATCACAATATTCCCATATGGCATCAGTGTGCCTATGACCCCACAGTGACCGTGTTTTATTTTGGTGCCATAATAAAAAAGATCCCAGCAAACATACCGTGCAATATTCCTTCGAAGCTTTCCATATGGTGACATTTCTTGAAGCCTTAAAATAATTTTCTCAGGCTGTTCCAGTTTGATCCGCTTAGTTCCAACAGCATTTCCAGTTTGTGTCTCAATGACATTTCATGGTTAAGTAAACAGCATCAGGGAGCAATCAGTGATGGTTCCTGCTTTATTTTAAAGACCAGCATCTGAAGAGGCTTTCTAAAGCTTCTGAAGACTTTTCTCTAGGGACCACATCTTTTATTAAAGTGAATATTGCTGGATTAAATTGTTAAAGAGAAAGTTCCTGGGAAAATGTATGGAAATGTCATTTGGAAACTTCTCTTAAACTCCAGACGAAACTTGACTTTTTGCTATTGGCTGTGATATTCAGTAGTGTATTTAATAGAGAAATCACTGCTCTTCATGGCACTTTTGAGTCATATGTTGAAGCAGGAAAGTTTCAGAGGAAAGTTCCTTTTTCCAGTGTGGCTTTTAGTAGAAGACACTGCTCTCTAAGACTGCAACTAACGTTTTTCATTGTCCATTAATCTGTGGATCATTTAGGCTAATTGATTGAACAACTCCATAATAATTTCCCTTCTCCTCTCACAGGATCATTCACATGAGGGGAGTCGTTGAGGTTTCATGTGAGTCGCTGACCCATGCAGCCATCATGTGAGTTGTTAAGAGGACATGAGGACATGGATGACTTCTAAACCATCAGTCTTCTGTGACCAAAACATCTACATTATTGTCCTCAAGGGAGTGTCCCTAATGCTTAAGGTGTTGGTGGACTGCTGAGCCTTGACCTGAGGTGTTGGCTCTGCTGCGTTTTGTTTCAGTTTTGTTCCCACAAAGTACAGGTGTGCGCAGTCCTCGCTGCACTGGACTGTGTACACCACACTGCTCTGCTTGTGCCTGGACGTTCTGTCCTTGGGGTGGACAAGCTTCTGCTTTGGAGTTTTTCATTTACTCCCACAGTGTAAGAGCTGACGATATTGATGTTGCTGTCCACTGCACTGATGTGACCTGTAAAATCTTCCACTTCCTGTGTCCTAATTTTTGACCCAGGTGTCATCAACATACCTAAACCAATAGCTGGGGGTTGTTCCTCTGAAGGAGCTCAGGGCTCTGCTCTCTACTTCTTCCACAGAGAGATTGGCCACTACCAGAGAAACCAATATCTCTGCTTCTGTCAGAAACCCTCATTGTACTGGAAATAGACGGCTGTCAGGCAGCAGAGCCAACCTCACCCCAGACCACATGAGCCCTTCTAGACCTCTGCCTGACAGCCATCTATTTCCATTACAAC
This sequence comes from Chaetodon trifascialis, assembly GCF_039877785.1. Lineage (NCBI taxonomy): Eukaryota > Metazoa > Chordata > Actinopteri > Chaetodontiformes > Chaetodontidae > Chaetodon > Chaetodon trifascialis. The sequence goes on along the minus strand of NC_092071.1, from coordinate 9,702,246 downwards.
AAGGGTTTCTACCGACAGAAGCATGATCTCCAGGTGTTTGAGGGTGACTTGAGCTAAGTAGACATGACATGTATTTAGTTTCAGTCAAAGATGCTGAATGAACAATACTACTGAAAACATACTGCACAGTATATATGCAGCGGCACTAATAAATATTTTATTGCATGTAGCCCGGTTTCACAGAAAATGCAGTTACAAATGCATTGCATTACAAGGCCGGGCTATTACACATCAAAGGGACTGAAGTGAAATATAAAGTAGATGCCTAATTTGAGAACATGGAATTTCATATTACACTCGAGGCAGACTCGACAAAGACGGCTGTTCTGTCGCCGCTGCGTTGCAAAGAGCGGCACATACCATGTTTTTCACTGGCAAGAAATTGATTTTAGGGTTGGAGAAAAAACTTCGTACCAACAGCAGAGCCAGTAGTTTGACAGTGAGTCAGGTTTGCTGATGAATTTGTAGTGAAATATCCACCTTTTGAGGAAGAAATGTCAATGATTATAGATTGAAACCATACAGAGTACATACACAAAGGCATGGAAATTAGTGCTTATCTGCAAGGACGTTCCACTGCACTTGGGGAGCCACATACATCGTAAAGTGGTTTACACTTAAGCACTGCTTTTCCTAACTAAAGAAATTCTCAATCCACTAACAGCCTTCGGGTTTTATCAACTCACTGAATTGTTCATTTACTGGACATATCTGCTAAATTGATTCTCCTCCATTACCTCGACAATATTTATATCTATTTCTGGCTGCAAAGGGTTCTCGTGTGTTTTTGCTGGGTAGCGTGCAAGAACAGATTTTCCAGTCCATCAGTTCATCATGATCCAGTGTGACAGAAAACATCTTCACTTCAAGCAGGCAATTATGAATACACAGAATGTATCCTTCAGATGCTGCGCATTTATGTTACATGAAGGGATTAATTTTACATCATATTAGCAAAGAAATAAGGCTGTGATGCTCAGCAGATGGGCAGTACAAGCTTTGTGACCATAGAGAGGAGGCTAGTTAACCGTCTGACACAACTGTCCAAGTTTCACTCTGTCCATCGTCAAGTCATTAAACAGTATACATTCACCCATTTCCTGATCTGTTTAAACCCAGTGCAACCAGTTAAACAGGGACACGTGATACATTTCAAAATACAATAATAATAATGATTTGACTGTGACAAGTGAGCAGGGCACTATGGGTAGTCAGCACGTTATCTTTCAGTGTACAGATGCTTTTGGATTTCAGTCATTTGTTTACTAGCTGAGCATCAGCCCCTGCATGAGGATATTCAAAATTAAGAAACTAAAAGCAATAATTTGACAAATTGGGAAATATGCCAATTCGCTTTCTTTTTGCACTTTAAATGACAAGATTGATACCACTCTCATCTCGAGCTGTTACATGTGAGGCTACAGCCACTTAGCTTAGCTTAGCATGATGACTGGAAAAAGGCTAAAAAAAGATGACTAGGCTCTGCCTGAAGGTAACAAAATCTACATTCCTGCACCTCTAAAGCCCAGTAATTAACATGCTGTCTTATGCTGTTTAATCTATACAAAAATTGTAAGTGTAAAAAAATGTTTTACTGGAAGTTTAGGTGTTGGACGATGTCGGTGCTGGGCACAGTAACGTCCTGGATTCTCCTCTGGTTGCTTGGGAACTGTCCAGAGAAGAATTGCTGCTTTTTATGTGCATTAAGCAAACAAGACATGATGTGTTAAAACATGAGATTTATTGGTGCTGGTAGGCAGATTTTATTTGGATAGAGCCAAGCTAGCTGTTTCTCCATGTTCTTAGTCCTTATGCTAACTCTCTGCCAGAAAACTAATATATAAATCCCAAAATGGCAAACTTAAGCTTGAAGATTTTTTGTTAAAGTACTGTTTAAAAGGTCAAGGATGGATTTTCACACTAAGTCTATATTAAATTAGATACGTGTGAGCAGAATCTCAACAAATCTGAATGTAGTTTCTGAAGTTTGACAGAAACTGGAATCTGTAGAAATCATTTCTTAGACCTCAGTCACACTTAAGTGTAGGAAACTTGTGCATGTTACTGCGAACTTCAGCTTTAGGTTCAAGTTTAGCTTCTCATGATGATCAACGTCACATCCCTGCTAAAGCGTTACTGAACAAAATACAAAACCTTTTTCTGTGTACACTCCACAGCCCGCTGAGTGTGATTTTGTTGCTTCGTGTGATTCAATTCTGATTTATTTTAGGGAAAACTGCCTCTCAGATCTTTGACGGCGCAAGGTGCATAAAACTTACGACTCTGCAGACATTTTCAGTGTTTGCAGTTTTGCCATTTTCATATCTCTGGAAGACTTAATTTCCCTCACTCTTTTCCTCTGATCATATAGCAGACTGCACGATGATGGCCCGAGGAAAAGTACAAAGAAGCCTTCACGTTTCCATGTCTGTGTTCACACTGCAGACAACGTGCCAAAGTTTCAGGAGCTGTCAGTTCAGCCAAATGTCAAAGGCACAATGTCAGATATGTTCACAGCAAGCAAGAGAGGCATAGGCAGAAAGGTATTGATGGTTACATCACAGAATGTTAGAAAAATGATGTAGTTTTCATGTGCAAATGTAATTACTATAAGCTCAGTTTTAATACCTCTCATAGAAAACAATAAAACTCAACAATTTCCTTTGCAAAAAGGATGAAATAACCAAACACAGGGTTTCCTATAGGTGTCAAATATAAATCATGAGCTATCGCTAAAATATAAAAAATAAGAAGTCGACATATCAAAACTGACAGATCACTTTTAATGCCTCTCTTCCTAAAATGAATAAGCAATTTAAGACATGTTTCCCTTGAATTTGAAAATGAACAGATTTTTTTAAGGGTCTGCAGAAGCCATGTCTAAAATGTAATCAGAACCCAATCTTAGGTGTGCCTGACATCGTGCTGGGCTGCAGTGTGAACACAGCCCGTGAACACTGTGGGCTAAGATCGGGGGAACACAAAGGCGATTTCTTTACAAACAGTCCCTGAGCCAAACGTATCTCTGTGGCCATGTCACAGCTGTCCACTTCCTGGTTGTCTGTGACGGGTCAGGGGTCACCATTTCACACATGACGAGCAGTTGAGATGATCCTTCGTGGTGTTGGCGTACCCAGACAGGACAAGGGTGCTGGGGTCTCGCTCAATCATCGGGCTCTCCTCGTTGTTCAGGATGTGCTCGACCAAGCAGCGCGCTGCCTCGTCGATGTTTGTGTTTTCCTGAGGGAGGAAATTAAAGAAGACCCCCGTAAAGGAATCATGTACCACACTAGTGGCATTGCTCTCTGGATGGCAATGCTGGTCAGTACACCACTTTGGTCCAAAATGAAATAACCATTGGATGGATTTTTACAGACACCCATGGTCCTCAGAGAATAAACTCTTCTGACTTTGTAGATCGTCTGACTTTTCATCTAGCGCCACCATGAGGCTGACATATGTGGTTTGGAGTGAAACATTTTCCTATACTATAAGTTTGATTGCTTTAAATTTTGCTCCAGGTATTCAGGGTTTCTAGAGGACATATTTATTTTATTCTGCAGGCCAACAGACTAAGCTAAGATAGTAAAACATGCCAAACATTATACCTGTTAGACATCAACATGTTAGCATTGTGATCATGTTAGCATTTAACTCAAAGCACAGTCATGCTAGCGTCAGCACAGAGGTGCTAGCAGGTACAGACTTACACTTTTGGGATAAATCCATTAAAACATTTATCTGTGATGATGAAACATAGTTTAACAGAGGGACAAATAGAGAAGAACCATGAAGTCATTCACTCAGAAATGTCAGTTACACAACAATATTTGATAACCAACTTTGGCCACCATTAGCTAACTGTCATATGTGAGGCTGTAGCATCCAAAGTCTTGAGTTTAAGGATGTGATTTATTGCTTCAGAATTCTAATTTTCTTTTCTAAGGGGAGGATTGCGGGTTTTTTTTTTTGTTTTGTTTTTGTTTTGTTTTTTTTCCAAAGGCTACACGGTCTTGTTTTAATATCTTTACAGCAGAGCAGGAATGTCACATCCCTTCCACAAATGTCTAATTCAGTCCTTATCACAGTCGGAATGGAAAATACAGCATATCAAAAAGTTTGATTTTGAATTAATTGACTATCTCCCTTTTCATTCCGACACTGCACACAAAGCTAATGAGAAGCCGGGTGTCATACACTGTTAGAAACAGCACTGTTTCTGTCCTGAGCTCTCCGACCTGTTTGCTGAGCCAATTTGTGCTCACTAACTCCACTTCTGTCTTGGACTTGCACCCTGGTGTGTAACTCATTAGACGGACTCTGGATGAGCAGAAAAAACAGTCGACTGACTCACACCAGTCTGCAGACATTCCTCTACGTGTCTCTTAACAAAACAGAAAATAAGGTTTTCTCACTTTTAGTGTTTGCAGAGTAATTATCAGAATCATTTCCATTTACAGTGGGCTTCGGTTGTAGTGACATTGCGATTGCTTTAGCCAGTCAAATATGTAGTCAGCCATTATATAGAGAGCAGCGATATTAATCCAATATTAATACCCTTTTTTACCTTTGCAGATGTCTCAAACCAGCCAACAAAGCCATTCTCCCTGCAGAAGGTGTCGAGTTTGGGCAGCTGGGAAGCCAGCTGGTCTGACTTATTCGCCAAGAGCACAGCTGGAACTGGCCTCCCGTGGTTCAGGGTCACCTTAGGAGAGAAGAAAGAAAGGATGCATGATGGTTGTACAAGGTGTAATATCATGTAACTTACTTTGGAGGCTATTTTATGTTTAACTGTATGAGAATTTGTTGTATAAAACACCCTTGTTTAACTATCTTTATAGGACATATAAGACATGATAATGGTTGCACTTGGACGTACTGTGCATGCCAAAAGTGACAGAAGTAATTGCGACTGATTGATTGTCTGTTTTAGAAAGCTGAATCTGTGATAACCCGACTACAGCCGAAAACAACAGTATGAGCGCTGTGAGAGTGAACCAAAGCAGTAAAGCTACAGGCCGGACAGAGAGCTGAGGGGAACGCAGATTCAGGTGATAATCCTCCGTAAATCCATCACTGCAAGCAGCATCTTTCATATGATAGATTATTTTTTATAAATGCATTGATTATATCCACTTTAAGGTGTCAGCACGCTCCAACAAGTGTTTCTCTGATGGTACATTAGCCTCTGAAACACCTTTCTGACGTGGGAACTCGCAATTCTTATAATTTTCTGAAACTATCAACACAACATGGGGGCCCATTTCACACAGGGATTGGTCGATATTAACAACCTGCACACAGAGCTGGCACAAAGAACACATACGGTTGATTTTCTTGCCTACTGTTTCATCTGTGACGCCTTGGGTTGAAAATCTGATATGAAATAAAGAAAGGCCTCAGTTTAGGAGGTGGGTCGACTTAAGATGCCTGACCTTGGAGTCCAAGTCATCCTTCCACTTCAGCACGGCGTCGAACGTGGAGGCCCTCGTCACGTCAAAGACCATCAGCGCTCCCACCGCCTCCCGATAATACACACGAGTCATGTTCCCATACCGCTCCTGTCCTGGGACACGTGGACAGCCATCAGACACACACATATTTATGTAAAGACACCTTTCATGTCTGTAAAATCAAATCAACTCACAGCACGGTTTATCAGTGACACATAACCTGAGTGTGAGCTTGTGTATGTGTGTGTTTGTTCTACAGTGGCTGCCATCATGTGACTTATATTATGGGCATGGGATCACTTGAGTCACAGCCAGGCACAAGATCTACATTCCTCAACCAGGCTTCAAATGACAGGGAGGGACCAGGCGTCCAGAGGACAGACACACACTCACTGGGAGTTCACATCATACACTGCAAAAACCTCCATCTTATCAAGTTATGATTGTATATCACTGTGTTCTAAGGGTAAAAAATATATTTTAAAAATGACTTTTTTGTGTGTTTTAGTGCAGCATCATCTTAATGCACTGACAGAGAACAAGACATTTAGGACTCAAGAGGTTTTTTTGGTGAAATACGGTGCTGTTCAGCTTTCTCACACGCTCCTACTTCTCTAAAACTGCCCTCAGATTGATTTCAAAAGCTGATTAAGACGCTTTCCAGATTTTCACAGCTGCTGACAAAAGTTTTTTGTTTTCTCAAAACACGCACTCTTTCCCACAGAGAGTAGACCTGATCTGCACGCACAGTTTTATCGTTGTAATCAGCTGATGCTTAATGAGTCTGTAAACCAGGGTGCACTATGGGGTCGTTAAAGTTTAACAGACCTGCTATGTCCCACAGCTGGAGCCGGATCACAGTGTCACTGTCCCACTGCAGCACCTTCAGGGCGAAGTCCACCCCGATGGTGGCTCGGTAGTGCTGGGAGAAGATCTGATGGACGTACCGCTTGATGATAGACGTCTTCCCGACTCCCAAGTCCCCGATGACCAGGACTTTAAACAGAAGCTCCTGCTGCATGACCGCAGCTCTGCAGAGAAAGAAAGAAAAAAAAACTCCCCAGTGAAAGTATGGAAACTTTATGAAAGGGGCAGGTGCGCAGGTACAAAAACCAAAGTGTGAATTAGCTGAAGACTTAGACTGCTTAGCTGAAATAAAGTCACGAGCAGTAGAAAAAAAAAAAAAAAAAAGGGTAGGTTTTTATTCCATCCAGTGAAGAAATATTATCCAGTATCATCGAGACTACAGCCCACCCGTTTAATCACACATGACAGTCTGAGCCCGCTCCTGTGAGCAGCTTCAATACAGCTGCTTATCAAGTGGTGGTGCGTTCGTGTGCTACTCGTAATTTCTTAGTACTTAATTACAGTTCGATCCGAGAAATTGTTTGTGGAGGCATTCATTACGAGCTTATTTAAACATCACATCTAGATATTCATAAAACGCGGAGGGGTGGCTGTTTACTATGTTTTGGTCTGCGTTTGTTTTAAACTGACCCCGAACAATGATCCACACCGGATTTAACTTTAACATCCGCGCAATTACTTTTAATTTTACACACCACCCCACTGGTTGTTGTGTGTGATGTCTGTATGTTTTACATCTGTTTTCAAAGTGTGTTCATTTATTCAATGTCTCCCCCATGGGTGGGATTGAGGTGAGAAAGTGAGGTAGACGTTGATGTTTGTTATCGTGGCTCCTTCCGGATAAGTTATTAACAAAAACAAGTGTTTTACTTTTCCTCAAAATGAAAGTAAACGAGTTCAGAATGCGCTTACCACGTAATTTGTGTTTTGTTCCTACAGCCTTTGAATGCAGCAGCAGGACCCCCGAGGATTTCTGCTGCGCCGCTGCGTCTACAGTTACGGTAATGGTGCTGATGAGGGCGAGGACTGTGTGTGTGTGTGTGTGTGTGTGTGTGTGTGTGTGTGTGTGTGTGTGTGTGTGTGTGTGTGTGTGTGTGTGTGTGTGTGTGTGTGTGTGTGTGTGTGTGTGTGTGTGTGTGATGTTGCTGCTGTTGTGTGCTGTCCTGCTGCCATTTCATCCGCGGATCGTCACGGAAATATTGACGGTCAAATCAACCCGCAGCTCGGATCATCTGTCGCTTTGCACGCTGCACAGGCTGCTTTCATCCGTAAAAACGTACCGTTGATGGTGGACAAGCGGCCGAGCTGATACGATGCATGTTATTGGTGCAGGTTATCACTGCGAGCCGTAACACAGCCACTGCTACTCTGAGGGATCATTTACGAAGACACAATCATCGATATGGGGTTTGCTTTTTACAGGTACTGAGCTCTTAACTTTAAGGTAAGCCATTATTCACTGCTTTTTATTAGACTGTTGTCCCCCATGTTAACCATCAAAGTGAATAATACTCATACTCGCATTTGGCTTAGTAGGCTGGGCCTCACGTTTCAAAGAATTTACTCTTTGTGAGATGAGTGTCACTAGAGGCCTTCTAGGAAGCAGCTGCAGATATCTATTATCAGCCAGCTGATTATCTCTCTTTAAGCTTCTGTTTGGCTAGCTTCAAGGCCTCATTGTGTGCTCCACCAACCTGTCTAGTACCCACATGGGGGCTGACTACACCAATGTTTATTGAGTTGGAGAGGAGTGGCCTCCCCCCTCCCTCCTTCTCCTCAAATTAGATCACCCAACTGTAAATCACATGGACACTGCTGAGATGATATGAGGCTATTGCTCTCTCCTCATGATGGCAGAATTATCCATGTGGTCCGCAGGGTCTGTGTCTGTCGTCTGTTTTGGTGTCGTTTTCTTCTCTGAAAATGAATTTGAATGTGTAACAGAGACGATAAAGCACCTAACACGTAACATCAAAATGCACCATAATTTATCGATAGCACATGAAGCTCAATCTGCTTTTAATTTCATTTCAGTTGCCTCTTCAAACACTACATGCATAAGAACTGGCCAAAACAATCTGTTAGGCCTATGTAGTAATATGAATTAGAGTTAATCCATTAGTCAGCCTACAAAATGTTAAACAGCAGCTGTTTTGATAACATGAACTGATTCAAGCGAAAATGGCAGATCCTGAAATGTGAGCTTTTACTGCTGTTCTTTGTCATATGACACTAAACTCTGTCACTGAGTGATGGCTTTATTTCCCCCCAGATTTTATTCTGGTGAGACATGGAGACGATATGGCTTTATCAGTTTCGCCTGATCGTCATCGGAGACTCCACCGTCGGCAAGTCGTGTCTGATCCGGAGGTTCACTGAGGGCCGCTTCGCCCAGGTGTCGGACCCGACCGTTGGGGTGGACTTCTTCTCCCGCCTGGTGGAGATCGAGCCGGGCAAAAGGATCAAGCTACAGATCTGGGACACTGCAGGCCAGGAGAGGTTCAGGTAAAGACAGATTGATTTGCTTCTCTGTTTCTCGTCATCCAGCCGCAAAACGGCATCATGACCTTTAAACGAAAATCATGTAGATCTATGCTGCTTTTCCACTTTTTTTTGTTTTGCACATAAACTTACCCTCCATCATACTCCTACCTTGTCCCAGTCCTGTTGGATGTCTCCTCAGAGGGGCATTAAAGGTAAATTCATTCAAATCCCACAAAACATGCATTGAATGCATGTCTGCAAAACCCATGAAAAGTCTAAAACCAAATATCTGTTATTCCATTTCTCAGTACTTTGCATCTTTCCTACTGTTTGTGTGGCTCTCAGCCCAATGGTTCCTGCTCAAGACATAAATCGTTAAAACAGGTTGTTGTTCGGGATCTATCTATCTATCTATCTATCTATCTATCTATCTATCTATCTATCTATCTATCTATCTATCTATCTATCTATCTATCTATCTATCTATCTATGCAGGTCTATCACCAGAGCTTACTACCGTAACTCAGTCGGCGGGCTCCTACTCTTCGACATCACAAACCGCCGCTCCTTCCAGAACGTCCATAACTGGCTGGAGGAGGCCCAGAGCCACGTCCAGCCGCACAGCATCGTCTTCCTGCTGGTCGGACACAAGTGTGACCTGGAGGCCCAGCGCCAGGTGACCCAGCAGGAGGCAGAGAAGCTGGCAGGGGCCTTTGGGATGCGCTACGTGGAGACATCGGCACGAGACGCTATCAATGTGGAGAAGGTGTGGATGAGGTTTTAAACCACATCTTTACTCAATCATCGCGATTGTTTAGTTAATATCATATGAGTGTGTGAAGTGTGACATTCATGCTATTGCATTTGCTGTAATGTAGAGCAGCACGGTGGGTCAGTGGTTAGCACTGTTGCTAACGTGGAGTAGATTAAGATTCCTCACAATCTAATTTGGATTTTCATTTATTTTTTATAAGGCGTTCGTGGATCTGACGAGGGACATCTTTGAGCTAGTGCGGAGCGGGGACATCAAGATCCAGGATGGCTGGGAGGGTGTCAAGAGCGGATTTGTGCCCAACACCGTCCATTCCTCTGAGGAGGTCGCCAAGGGCAGCCGGCAGTGCTTGTGCTGATTTACCTGGCTGCAGCATGTGGAGGTGACAGGTGGTAAAACTTCAGTGGACTCCATCTGTGGGAGATCTCTCTCGTCTTGGCTGCACTCAGGCCAGTTTTTTTGGGACTCGTAACATTTCTCTGCATAGTTACACAATTTGCATCTATATATAAGACCTTGTTTTAACATTCAGCTGCCTGTTTATGGCTCCAAATTTAAGACACTTTGTTGATGTTCCTAACCGGCGTAGAAGCACAAGAAGCATCCTAACCCCCCCCCCCCCCCCGTTCTGTGTGCATGTGTGTGTGACTGTAATAATCCTGCTGTCTTTGCAGCTCTTACCAACACTTCAGCTTTACTGCACTTTTGGCCTTTCCTGATGTGTACAGCTACACCCCAGTGGCCAGTTACGTTGTTGCCGCACATCTCTTAAAGACTGATACTATCACTGTAGTGTGTTTTATGCTCATGTTAATTTACATCCGAATCAAGACTGAGCCTCCGCCTTTTCATAATACTTGGAATATATTGCAACTATGTCCAGTGAGACAGAAGAGACAGAGAGATGTTCACTGATTGTACTGCGCTACAAATCCAAGTGGCTTAACACATAGAGATAGTGGAGGGTAATGAAAGTGAGCTGAAATTGAACCAAAGTTTCAGACTCTGTCCTGTTTGTCCGTCTGACTGCTGACGGCTGCTGGACGAAGAGTTTGCGCTGTGAAATTGTTCAATGGCACATCTGCTGTTTGCTGAAAGGAGAAGTTGCTGTAGCTGATTACCGATAGCCATTTTAACCTGATCATTGCAAGGATTTTTTATCCATATGGTGAGAACCCAGTTCATGTTTACTACTCTGTGTTGGTTTCCCGGTGAGAACAGTTAAAGACATGAAGGCCTTTGGTATGGATCCCTGAAGTGTTCAAAATTAGATGAAGACATTTAAAATGAAATAAATAATCATATTAGTAAATTGTACAATATATATAAATTAACAAATTATGTATCAAGTATTATTATTGGATTGTGTTTATTTCATGATGTAATTTTTCATGACATTGCCCCTCACCTATTAGCTCACCAAGCACTCTTAGCTAGCTCAACAACTGCTACCAGAATTAGCCAGTTAGCTCCTCTTAGCTAGTCAACAACAAATGTCAAAGTAATTCTGAATCAGCTATATGTTTAGCTGTTAAGTAAACAAAGTACACTGACACAGAAGCTAAACTTCTTTAACTTTTAAGTCTTAGCTTAGCAAGGTTAGACATGTTACCTGCCTAGCTGGTTAGCTGGCTAACTCGCTAGTCGGGTTGTGAGCTTGAGTTATTACTCAGCTCAAAAGTGAAAAGAGAATGGTAACATTGTTAGCTAGCCACCACACAGAGAGACCATCTGTCTTTTTGCACTTCATGGGGTTGTTTGTCTTTCTGTGAAGTTAGTCCACCATGCTAGTTAGCCAGCTAGGTACTGTATGTAGCATTTGCAGCCTTGTCAAGCTGTAGATATGGTTATGGTGATTGTGGTCTTTGTTTACAGTGAGATGACTGGTTCAGAAGCTAAGCTAAGTGAAGCTAAATGGCTAAGTATGATGGCAGTTGTTGAGGTGAAGAGAAGCAGGCGGTGGCGTGTGAAAGGTGAGTGTGATAACACCATTATCATGGAAAATTACATTGTAAAATAAATTGAGACGTTATGTTAAGTGACATTATGAAAAACGTGCCATAAAAAAACTTATTGACGGAAAAAAAGACATGTCAATGTGAAATAAAAATCAGAAACCCTTGGAAAAATAGACTTCATGATAATCTAAGAAATTATAAAAAAGAAACCCATTGTTTTATTTATGAATATTATGGAATTTATTCATGTGATATTTCATGTATAATTACTTATTAATTCATTCAATATTGAACACTTTGGAGCTCCATACTTGTGGAGACGGATTTTAGTTTGTTTGAACAAGAGCCTGCTCTTAAACATTACACGACGCCTTCAGGTCATAATCTCACGCTTATGCCTACAATCCATTTATAAATTCAGTCAAATCCATATTTATAATCTGTGCATGCCTCTGGTTTAGCTCAAATTTTCCAAAGAAAGAAAAGATTTCTTTTATTTTTGATAAAATGTAAATAGCCGTTTCACCAGGAATCTCATCAGAAACAGGCGAATTAATGAAGGGTGTAATTTGTTCCTTGGGATAACAATGCATCTGGCACAATGACAAAAATGTGTATGAAACAATGAAAGCAAACAAAGTAGGATTATTTTGAATGCTGCTACAAGACCTCAGGTCAGATTGGTGGCATTAATATTGACCAATGCATTAGTTTCGAAAGAACAGTGAATGAGTTCGTTTATTTTAAGCGTGCAGTGGAAGTGTCTCTTCAGAGTGCCTTTTGGAGGAAAGAAGCCTAAACATGGAATCCACTTCCTGTTCATGGATACAACCGTGTGTTTATCCTGTGACAATTCAAACCTAAACTCTGAGGTGGCGGGAAACACATTGGTATCACATTACGCAACCTGTAAATAATTTTACCCCGACAAAGTTGACCATTCAATGTTGTTGTGACTCTGGGATTATAATAGCACATGTGTCATCAATAATAAATGCCTGGAGACATTAATAAAGATTTGCCTTGTGCAAAGATTGGAGATATACTGCTCTTTGTACCATTGAAGTGACAGACTGTTGTGTAGCAAGTAATGGTACAATAGCAATATATTGATGTAATGCTGTATGTGACCACTAGATGGCAACCTTACTGTGTGCAGATGAGGGAAAAGCTATTTCAACACATATTTACTCAAGCATTGTGCTTAGGTACAAGTTTGAGGTACTTGTACTTTGGTGGAGTATTTTCTTGAGCGAGTCACCGGTGACTCAGAAAAACCGGTAAAGGTGGCTTCATCAGCTGCAGACATGCTAATCCTACCAAGAAAATGTCACCAGGCTTCTTCTGAAGATGAAAAGGTAGATAAAAGACAGAGACGCTCCATCTGCCATAAGCAAGAATCGTTTTATTAAAAAAAAAAGTTGAAAATACAGCTCGTTTTATACATGACAGCCATATGTACAATATATAAAACAGAAAGACAAAAATAGATCATCGCTGTTAACGAGATAGCACTGAGAGGGGAGGTGATAGTACTGATTCTTGAAAGGCACGAGGGCTGGGTAAGAAGAGCTCTGTGCGATGGGAGTCACAGCCACGTCACATAACCTTTTAATGATAAATTAAAGGTGAATCTTGAGTCTTGAGCCTCAGATGCTGCCTGATTCACGGCAGACTGAGATACAGCCGGACTTGTTTTACCAGCCCCGGTGCCTTTCTCAGGCAGACGGATGGTTCTTTAGGCACCAGATAATCGATTCACATCACCTAGAAACTCTGGCTGAATCTACCCTCACTGCACCCTCCCTTCTGCACGAACATTTTGGGACATATGTCAACTTCTGACATGTCTAAAAAAAAAAAGGGGGGGGGTCATCTTCTAAGCAAAAACAGAGAAGATGTTTTAAGGGACATCTGTTCAAGCATCTGCAGAAATGCTTCAATACTGCATCCACCAGGACCATTTCATCTGGAAAAAAGGGGACTAGGATTTGTATAGTCTGGTCTTCAGCAGCATTGAATATGTAATTTACAAAAACCATCTCTTACCAAATTATACTTAAGGTCACATTTTAAAGAAAGTACATTTGTATAATTTACAGCATTATACAAATAAGACTTTTCAACAAATACTGTACATTCTACAGTAAAGCACTTTAACGGAACAACAAAAAAATGCTATTAACAATAAATTATACTGTTTCCAGAGGATTGGGCTAAAAACATTTTAATTTACACAATTTAGAGACCGACTTTAGTGGTCATTGTTTGTTTTGGAAAGCTCAAGTTTCCAAAAACACGTTCATTTGGTCAGGAAGGATTTAAATGTCACAATTAAATCAGTTGGTGTTGCGACAAGTGCAACAAAAGGGGAAGGAAAGAAAGGGAAAGCATCATGACCAAACATAGCACACTAAAAACTGTACATGTAACAATTAAAATACACCTAAAAAGCATAGTAACTGATTGAGATTGATAAGAAAGGGCAAAACGAAGGCTATCCCAAAACAAAGCACACTAGAAACATTTAAATATTAACAACTCTATCAGAAAAAGTAAATAAAGTATTAAAATAAAGTTGAATAAGATACAAGTGATGGGAGCTCAACAGACAAAGCTGCCAAGAACAAGTTTCAATTGAAACTAAACAAGAACCTTTTTCTTTTCACGCGGGAGCAAAAACAAAAAAGGTGAAGAAGATATTTCAGTGGTGATTAAAGACACGCACTCGCTGAGAAACAGAGCCCCTGCTCCCAGACACCAGCGAGGCCCCGACAGAGTCGAACATGTGTTAATTAGGAACAATTCACTGTGTATTGACTGAATTTTTAAATCCACTACTCCTTGGCCCCTTGAGTAGACAAACCAGATGCGAATAAGCAGCTTGTTAAGTACAAATCTATCAACTTCCTCAGATGTGCAGACACACATCTGGGTACGGCCTTGCAAAGCATTTGAAGCAGACAGCTGCAAGTTAAATGTGGAATTAGCAAATTAACAACATGGATTATTTAAAGCTCACACAGATCTTTCCATCTAACCAAATATAAGCAGAAAATGTGCGCAACAGCACATTATGTTATAAGAGGATGTAGTTTACAGTAAATACCAGAAAGTACTTCAGTTTCTGGACTTAAAAAAGACCTTTTGGGGGGGTCAAAAAGTGGTTTGGCTGTTAAGTGTTTTCCTAACCGCTGTAGTTATCTGGTTTAGGTTGAAAGAAAGGCCACATGACGCCTGTGCCCATTTCAGCACAGTCTATATGCAAGACAAAAACTTAACATGGGTAACTTACGATGAGCAACTCATTTCATTCTTCCATTTCATAACGTTGCACACATGCTGTATGGCTGTGCTCTGGAAGCTGGGGGGCACAAAGGCGATAGTGTGTTAAAAACTCATCCAATCTGTAAAGCGTGTGCGTCAGCATCAGACACTGAACCGCACAGTGGAGATGACATCGACCGTGTGCTACTGGCCTAACTGCACTGAGGCCCTGACTGACGCTGTAAACCACACACCTAGAGTGCTACCCTGTTTACACACAAACACAAACAGGCTGGTGCAATGAAAAATCAATAAACTAGAAAAGTTAACCCTATTCAAAGCTACAGCCTGAAGTCTAGCTCACGGATCCAAGTGTCTTGACGACCGTTTACTTGCTGGCTCAAGTCATAAACTTTTTTTTTTCCTTTTCCAGTGATTTACATGTGCCACGTGACTCCATACACAGCCACAGCGCACTGACAATGGAGAAGAAGCAACAATTAACGTGTAACATCCTTTCAGTTAACGGAAAAACTGGACTTGTGAGGAGTACCGCGGTACTCTATGTTAGTTAGGTCCATTCAAAGCATGTGTTATAGGTAGACCTCCAGAGGACTAAGGCTAAGCACAAACAGAGAGATTAAAACAGACACACGGGCCAGCAAGTGGCTGTCACAGTGTCTTGCCATCAAGTTAATCAGCCCCCAAGTTAGAGGTAAGATGTGTGTGGCGTTTTCTTGCCTCCTCCTCCTTAAAACCCAGGGCTGTGTTTCAGGGCCACCTACACTGCAGCATTTGGCTGCCAGTTCAACCAGACTGCCAAAAACGAGTGTAGATGCTCTGGAACTCTCCCCAGGTCTACGTCAGTCTGTATCAGGGGCTGCCAGCCTCCACATCACTGTCGTCGGGAGCGCCTCTGTAAATCGGGCTTTTGCTCTGCAGCGCAGGCTCGTATTTGCGCGGGGATGACCTGTTGGTAGCTTCACTACTGTTCTTGATACCGTAGAAGAAGTAGATGGCGAAACCTGGGGGGGAGGGGAGAGGAAAGAGGAAGTTACAAAGAGCCACAAGAAAGTGTCACACTAGAAATGGAAAACAGAACTGAAGTGATGTTGAACCGTACCGATAACCATCCAGACGGAGAAGCGGATCCATGTACCCATGTCCAGCTGCATCATGAGGTAGATGTTGACGAAAACACTGAACAGGGGCAACCAGGGAAGCAGGGGGACCTTGAGAGGACAGAGACATGGAGGATGTCAACAAAAAAAAAGTCAGCAGAACTGTATTTTAAAATGGATCTGTTTCTGCCCGAGGTTGCACTAAGTGAGGGAATCCAGACATAGAACAAAACCAAAGCGGTCCTTTCTGAGGGTTTGATCCTCACCTTGAACGTGAGAGCCTCTTTGCTCTCAGGCTGTCTGAAGATGATAATGAGACAGACACAACAGAGCAGAGCCAGAATGATGCAGGGCACCATGACGGCCGCATGGCCGGCCAGCAGCTCTGTGAGACAGTTTGCCAGGATGACGCACAGTACAGTGATGAGAACCGCTGCAGGGACAGAAGGAGAGAAAGTTGCTTGTAACAGTGCAAATTACCATATGTTTGTCTTATTCTCATCCATCAGCTCTATCTTTAGCCTCCTCCCAGACACTTACAAATAACAGCGGTGGTGGCGTAGACAATGTTCCCAGAGATCTGCGTCGGGTTCTTCCCACTTGGGAAGAAGAGCAGCTTGGCGGTGAAGGTCTCTCGGAGCGGCTTCTCCTCCGTCTCCATGCCGTACTCGTCACCGCTGTCCCCTCCGCTTACAGCCACCTTCTCGCCTCCCACCAGCTCCACCAGCTTCTCTGTCTGGCTGGATGAACTCAGGGTGCCTGGCTGGTACCTGTGGAGGGAGGGAAGTGTGTCAGAGCAACAAAAAAAAGAGACATTAACTAGAAATATCAGCTGTGTGCACATAAAGACTTTGATACAATGCTTTTAAACTGTCTTTATGGATACTTGGCAATGGCATCAGTACAGCAGCTGCTGGAGAGTATTACACATGTGATTAGAAGTTACCTGAGGATGAGGACGCAGATGGCCACTAAAGAGTATGCCAACAGAGTTCCAATGGACATGAGGTCAACCAGAGCTGCCAGGTCGAACAGGAAGGCCATCAGAGCTGTAAGGAGAAGCAAACCAGCTTTCTTTGAAACACTTCTCAACAGCTTCTCATTTATCCAGGTCATGGTGCTTCTGAACCGACAGCCAGTCAGACACAACTAAGGCCAGATATAGAGCTGTGACCCTGACCAGCATAGATACAGCAAAGACAGCTGCTGGCCCGAAGCTATGAACAAACATGATGGGGAAGACGCACACCAACAGAAAGAAGAAGAAGAAGCAAGGGGAAAATGGACAAAGAGACAGAGGGAGCTTACCTGCAACAATGCCAGAAACAATGGTCGCCAGCAGAGGAGTCTTTGTACGAGCGTTCATCCTGGACAGGATACGGAACAGCAGCCCGTCCTCTGCCATGGCGTAGATGACACGGGGCATGGGGAACATAGAGCCTAGGAGACTGAGAGAAGATCAGTAGTTAGTAATTTACCTTCATGTTAAAAGCTTCACAGTGAAGTCAGACATCACAGCAAGGAAACCGCTGCCTTCCTCACCTGGTGGACAGAGCGCAGAGAGAGCCCACAGCCACGATGTATCTGGCAGGAGCCCAGCCGACATGGCTGAAGGCCTCAGGCAGAGGACTCTGGATGTTCAGCTGGTAGTATGGCATCATCATGGTGAGCGCGGCAGACACACCGAAGTAAGCGAAAAAACAGATCAGCAGCGAGGCCACAATGCCAATAGGTATGGACCGCATGGGGTTCTTTGCTTCTTCGCCTGAGGGGGAAATGAAACAAAAAGAGGATTAGTTGATAAGAAGTGTTCACGGAAACACACAGATAAATGTGTTGGTCGAAGGTCTTGATCATGAAGGTCAACGGCTGCTGCGTCAGCCCACCACTATTTAAAGATGATAAGGAAATATCTCAGATGGACTTAATTCTGAATGAAAACCCATCATCAAAAGCCGTTTCGCCCCTCGGGTCATAATGTTTCCTGAGATAGCTGTGAGTCTAACTTGGGTTTATTTCGACCAGAGTTGGTGGTGACCGTTGGAACAGCAGAAGGGCAAACCAAGAAAGTTTTGTTGAGTTTTATCTTATTTCTGTCGAGTGTTTTAGGATGATGAAATTTCTGTTTTTGTAAATAAAATGGCGTAAATGGCGGGAGCGACACAGCAGCTGTTTCTGGTTAAAGAAAACAGATATACTCTTGTCAGACACCTATAATATCAATCTGGGCAAAAACAAACACTTTCAGTGGATGTACATCTCACAGTCCAATCCTTCCACTGAGATACCGATTACTATACTTCTGTGAATGTTCTCTCTACAATGAGTGTCATCAAAATAGTAAAATCACTCACTTGTTGTGGCGATGCAGTCAAAGCCCACAAAGGCGTAGAAACAGGTGGCAGCACCAGACAGGACTCCAGCGAAGCCAAACGGAGCGAAACCACCCACGCCGAATTCCTCCTCAACTCTGAGTGGCAGAAGAAGAGAGACATTTAGCAATCAAACCCAGACGAGATGGCAACACCATCATTTGCTGACAAAGGCAGCTATCAAATACTGACTTCAGAGTACTGCTGCCGTTGGTGCTGTTTATGAAGCTGATGTAGTCTTCCTCTGTCAGGTTCCAGTTGGCTGTGTCCCCTTTAACGAAGCCAGAGATGATAACGAAGCCCAGAACCACCAGATTGATGCCTGTGAAGATCTTATTCACCAGCGCCGACTCGCTCACGCCAAAGGCTAGAAGTCCTGAGAGCAGAAAGTACAGGAAGAGAGGCCGGATGGGGAGGGAGGCGAGAGATGTGACAGAGACGAGAGAGAATTCATATTTAACCACCGGGAACAACATGTCCTGCTATGTGGGTGGACGTGTTTGCACTTCATTACTTCCAACATGCCATCCGTCAGCGACACAAATCCGCCACCTTAGCTGCATTATCAGTGTGACAACAGTACATGTAAGGTGAACATTTTCTTTGGAGAATGATTGACGCTCAACGTGTTCGACTTGTGGTAAATTAAAGAGAAGCTATGTATATCGAACAGGCGTTTACCGCAGGTTGTGTCTGTCTGAGTCATGAGCCGACTTCAGTCAAGACGGAGTGTTCCTTCATTGCAGTCTTTAAAAGCTAAAACGTTGCCACACTTATTAAGGTAAACATCATTATGTAACAGCTTAGTAGCATGTATATTAGTAGCATACTGGTTCTTTGTTTGTCATCATAAAGCACTTCTGAGTGCCTTATTCTGGGGGTTACAGTTAGGTTATTAAGATCAGAATTCATGTACCAGAACCTCTTTAATTATTACCAATAAGCAGTAATGAAGAGGTTATTGGGGGAACTTTTAGTTAATGGCCTAGGAGTTGTAGAATATGGTGACGAAAAAGAAAAACCAAAACAAATATTAACTGATGGCTAACTCACCAGTGAGCAGCAGGATGAGGATGAGGGCGAACAGGTCTGGGTACTCTGCCAGCACCCCCCCTGGCACCTCCATTGCCATGGAGGCTTTGAAGAAACCAGAGATCTTTTGTTCAACCAGGTTGTCAAAGGTGGAGCTCCATGCCCTGGCCACACTGGCCGTACCTAAAAGACAAAACAGAGGTTCATATGCCAAATCAACAATGTCTTTTCAAGGTTCTCTGTATTCTTACTCGGTTAGGAATGGATTCAATTGATCAGTGTTTACAGAAAACTATACCAACTCCACTGAAACTTTAGAAAGCTCACCTATCACGTAGGAGAGGATGAGATTCCATCCGGTGATGAAGGCCCAGATTTCTCCAACTGTCACATAGCTGTACAGGTATGCAGAGCCTGTTTTGGGGACACGGGCACCAAATTCAGCGTAGCACAGACCGGCCAACATGGAGGATAGAGCAGCGATGAGGAAGCAGAGGACAATAGCGGGTCCTGCCTTCTCCCGGGCGACCTCGCCAGCAAGGACGTATACACCGGCGCCGAGTGTGGAGCCCACCCCCAATGCGATGAGGTCCAAGGTGGACAGGCAGCGGGCGAATTGGGACTCTTCACCGGAGCAGTTCAATGCTCGGCGACGCAGCAGGGTCTTGCCAAAGTTGGACAGCTTGCTTGCCATATCTGCTGTGACTGTGTGGGCGCTGAAGCAGGCTGCGTGTTTTCAGTGCTTCTCGTGTGGGCGTGCTTGACTGACACAGCTTAAATAATTGCAATGACAGTAGAAGTACTTATGGTACAGACAGGTACGTAAATCAACTTCTTGCTAATTATTGGTCCTTTAGTGTAGGTGTGTTGACTTAGGCATTCACTTGGGCACACAAAGAACAGGAAGTAGCAGGTCTGTGGTCACAGTATTTTGCAGCAGCAGATTAGGACCTGTGAGAAAACACAAGAAAGCAAGCGCTCAAAACAGGGAACTATTCAGCAACTGCCAAAGCTTAAAAATCACACAGCTGAGTTTGGCACTGTGGGATTACAGCATCCTTTCTTTGCAACAGTGAACATGGAAAGGTGTTCTCTCTCACCTGGGCTATACAAATTAACTTGACAACTTTGTAGCTTAGCTTGTCAAGTTTAGTTGTATAGTGCGCTATCATGCACAATATCTCAAATACCTAAGATGCAAGATCCTGTGAAAACAGGAGGCACCATGTTGGAAACGCCTTCTCTTCAGCAGACACAAGATGCAAGAGACCATAAAAGGATGTTTCATGATATAAGAACTTATATAATACCAGTTAGACAACTTCCAGGAATTCATACCTCCACCTCTCACGGCATAGTAACGCATCATGAGACGCAGTGGGGCATAGAGTCATGCATGAAGCCAAAAGAAATTTTAAGTTTGCCTTGGCAAATAAACCTGCCCGAGTACAAACCTTTATAAAAATAAGGAAAAAAACACCTGGCCTGATTCATCACCACTCCCTTACTGTGAGGACATACACTCTACTACTTGTGTTATGTTTTTTCAGCAGATAGACGCCGACAGGGAGAAGCCTGGGAAAGCCAGAGGCTGTGAAGGGACGATATGATGGATTGCGGCGAGCTAATATCAACAAGGGAGAGGAGGACAGCGTGAACCAGCGGCTCGATAAGGTGAACCAGCTGCACTGGGAGAAGGTTGATATGGAGATAAAATACAATGCATCTATAAAAACCGACCAATATCCTGTATAAACATTACAAGATAAGTTGAAACAACTAACAATTTACCCTTGAAATTAAATTAGATCTATATATCACAAATTTGAACTAAAAAGGCCAAGGTTTACTTTAACCACAATGTATTTCAAAATGAAAATTGTGTGACCAAAATAATGTGTAGCTTCTCATACAAAAAATGATTAAATGCATCCGACGTACACATCTACAATCTTTGATTCTACGATTTCTACAAAACGTGTGGCAGTGTGGTAATCATTACCCTTCCTTAATCAAAATGCAAAACACATTTGTATTGATTATGGTCCCACGCATTGTCAATGACAAAACCACCCTCAAGGACAACAACACATTTTACATCAGTAGTGATGAGCCTGTCAAGTTCAGGAAAGGCTAAATGATAAGGATTACTGCAGCTTCTGTTAAACAAGTACACACACACACACACACACACACACACACACACACACACACACACACACACACACACACACACACACACACAGGAACAGTTCACTACAGGCCAAGGACACTTTGCATAGCCCCTCTGACGAGGACAGATATCATGTTTTTCTGTTGGTCTTTGGAGTCTGTCAGATCCGCCTATGAATCAACACAGGTTCGATATACATCACTGACTGACTGTGACTTAAAAACACAGCCCAGGAACAAGGTGTGACGACGTGTGTAGCTGAGAAACACACCCAACGGAAAAATGCCGGGCCTGAAATTAACAAATGTTATACAGGATTTTTATTATCCAGGTGCTTAAAAAACAGGTTATGCTTGTGGTTTAACTGCAAATTAAGTACTGCTAAACCAAAGTTCTGTGGAAAAGCTCCAGCTGAGTTGTTTATATTAACACATAGAGTAAGAAAATACAGTAGATTATATACTGCTCTCTGTACTGTAAACCCAATTTTAGTGCAATTTTAACAGATTAAAAGTGTCACTACATAAAGTGGACTATGATGCCAGGACCCAAGCTTTTCAAGTGCGTGTGAATGACTGAGCGTGAATGTCTGTCATGAACAAGCCAACATTTGTCTTATGACTGTGCGTCATTTTACCTTACAGCATGTCTTCACGTGTTTTTTTTTAGTGTGGCACATGATATCTTGTTTAGGTTACATCACACTTTTTGCAACATCAGAAGGATCATTTAGTTCTTTATTTTGAATTAAATGCTGCAACTCATTATTTGAGGCAATACACATGTTGGTACATGCAAGTCTGTGCAAAGCTGTGCTTGTAGTGTCAAGAATGAGGCGAGTTGATCTTATCTGCAAATACTACACTACTTTCATGACTACTACAGCTGCGATTGCCATGACAAACCATTAACAATTTAGCAAAATGGACCGAGACAATCATTAACTCGCTTACAATTGCATCGTAAAACAGAAAAAAAAAAAAAACATCCCTCAGTTTTTCAGTCTTTAAGTCAGTGTCGAGGGGCAGAGCAGCGTTAATGGCAACACTGCACCGAATCTAAAGCTATTTAATGAAAGGACATCTGATTCCTCGGCGTCAGTGCTGAAAGGGTGGACGGCTGTTTCAGGCCTATCAGTCACTTCACCGGTCAAGCAGCAAAGAGACGACGTGAAACACTAACCTGGCCTCTCAGACCAGTCTGGCTGCATGGCAGTGTGACCTTGTGAGTGGTCACCTGTCTCAGTCGTTGGGTAGTTCTTTTTTTCTTCCCTTCCATCGATTTAAAACTGAAGTTCAAGTATTGAATTTCATCCCTGCTCAAGAGATGACACCAATTCAACAAGCTGGAATCAGGTGTAAGACACAAAAAGGTGTGTCAGACGTTATTGTAGGGTTTAGGAAAGAGTGGAAAGAGAGGAAAACGCCCAAAAACCAGTTTAAGATTACTTTGAAAATTAGAATAATCAAAAGACACAAGTGTAGCAGAGCAAAATGCAAAGCACTAAGTGGTGAGACAATGTTTTTGCCTTTTGCAAGTTCACAACTTCCGTTTTTACGCAAAGGTTCAGGTCACACAGCATGTGAGACATTTTTTAAAAAGGAAGACGAAAAAAGTCTTTCAGCTGTAGATTAAGCTATGGTCTAATTTTGGCCTGTTCTTCTTCTCAGCACACAGGATACACGCTCTCACAATGTTTCAGCACAATGACAATATTCTATTATTACCATAGAAATAACATAACCCATTTATCAAAGCGCTTCTAGTCATAGCGTTTCAAAAGAGAATATCCTGCCCAGTACAGTTAAGTGTTGGGAGAAAAAAAAGACAAACACTGTCAAACAATGAAATTAAAAACACAGAGAGCACCCAATAATAAACACTCAGCCCTCTGAAGACTGATGGGAAACTGGTACATGGTGGATAGTCTCCCACTCCCCACTTGGTGTGACATTCCAGTAACATTTTCCACTCGCACACCAGGAACTGAGATCTGAGAGTGTCAATGTTGTGTCAATAAACATTTATTACTAAACTACTGTGCCCAGCTGGCTGTGATCTCCTCAGGGGTTCGCCCAACACATACCTTCACTAAGCAGGACAAAGGTGCTTAACTGAAACTATGCAAACGGAAAAGCTGTGAAACACCCAGAGAACTTAATGGAGGGACAGTTTAATTCTTGTGAATGAATCTAATAAATAAAAACGAACCAAACAGAAACAGAACGTTCACTTGTTGGGAAAGTCTTTGTATCGTCTTTTTAAAGCAAGATTTTTTTTCACGTCTGCAGATAAAGTTGTGCCACAGTTCCCGCCTTAATGTTACGATAATGTAAACCTGCTTACTGCGTGACCTAATTTAAGGGGGGCCTCGTTACGGCGACGCTTGGAGCCACCTACACCCTACTCAATGCCTCTGTCACGTCAGCTAGTTGCTAATCTGTTCCTTGTGGTTTTCACGAGGGTGCCCGTTTGCGTAAGTGGGGTAGGTTTATGCCAGTTTGCACAGAGGTGTGGCTCCGAATGTGCCGTCTGCAAGCTCCACTACGCAACACACACACACACACACACACACACACACACACACACACACACACACACACACACACACACACACACACACACACACACACACACACACACACAAGGCTTGTGTGCCACCTGTAGTCATTTTCTGTTCTTGTTAGTAAAATGAGTAGATGACTCTCACTGGGAAGCAAATGTTACATGTAGACAAGGAAGATGAGATGGTTCCTGATTTGTTGTGTCCTAGCTGACTTTGTTAAGCAGCCACACAACCAGACTACATTCACATTTTTAAAAATGGGGCTCTTTATCTTTGAGGACTATGGGCAGACTTGGGCCAACAGTGCTCCGGTTACAACAGGCTTCAGGGATAATGGTCCTGTTACTTGACTTAGCGTTGCTGCAACTGCTGCCACGGACTGTAAGAGGATTATCTGGAGAAGTAGCAAACCTGCTAACCTCATTATAGCTTGTTGCTGTTCCTCGTTCCACCCACATAAACAACGCATGGCTTTGTTTTGACTGCCACTGTTGTCAACAACAACAACAACAGTGCAGGTTATGCCATCAGTTCTGCTTTATCATAGCAGCAGTGTATCTAATTATTATTACTATTATTACTACTAATGCCTTTAGCCACAATGTTCTCCACAAATCTGCTCCCAGGCTACAACAAAAACATGAAGCAGAATTCAGAAATACAATATCGAGCCACTTTTTATTCTACGCACCTGAGGCCTTTGTCTCAAACATAAAATCTGAAATTCTTCATTTAACTGGTGATACTGAATGGCCACCTGTCGAATATTTTCCCATATACTAAAACATATCTTAAAATAGGTTCCTGTACATAGAGTTTCTGTAACTAAATAAACAAGTAAATTCAAATATCTAAATTTGATTGGAAATATGGTTCCACAATAAGACTCACTGAAAAACTGAAAACAACTAGCATTCCTCCAAATGACGGTGCAACACAATTGTACGGACATTTGAGGGGCCAGCAGCTGAACAAAGGGAACAACATGTTCAGTACCCTGCAGGGCTAAACCATTGAACAGAGCTACTGTGGCCTCACACAACACTGGAAGGTACCTTGCATCATGACCGTTTTTAAGCATCACATACACAATGGTTTTCCAGGTGTTTGAAGTTATGAACAGTCTGCCTTTTGAGCTACAAATGTGTGTTTGTATGCATAAGGTATGCTGTCGTTTCACATAAAGGCTGTATGTGTTGTTACTGCATGTGTACACACTTGTGTGCAAGTATGTGTGGACAGACCGACCACTGAGACTGAACTGAACGACCCTTTAAGTCACCTGGCGGAAAACCAGCCCTCCTGCCAAAAACTGCTGTTGCTGTGCGATGGAATGTGACAAACTAACCAACCTGTTCCCTTTCCCATACCCACTGCCAACAGTGTCAACATTAACAGCCACGAGAACAAAACCATAAATCTGCACATTAGAAGAATAAATATACTGTCAGCTAGATACCTTCGCATGCCAAGACACTATCGTCACTAGTCAGCACTAGAAATACTAGTTGGTTAGACATTAATTTATATTTATGATAATGTGCAAATGCATGGTGACCAGTGCAACTAAAATGGCTCTTTTTCAGACAAACTGTGTTCAATTTTGACTGTTTTTTGAATGTTTGCTTAGTTTTAGATGAGCCGACTAGCGTACGTTTTAAACTTCCATTTAAACGTCAGGGAAATCAGTTGTTGGGAATGTCCCTTGTGGTGGCACAGGTAAGAAAAAAATGACGCCACATATGCAGAAACACTTGACAGCTGTGTTTCATCTAATTTTCCCGTCAAGTATTTAATTATGTCGCGACTAATTAGACGCCAAGATTTCCCAGCTTCTCAATTATTTTCATTGATTAACTATTTTCTTAATTAATTGATTAGCTTTTTCTCAAAACCCATGATAATGTCCTTGACTGTCTTGTTTTGTCCACAACCCAAGATATTAAACTTGCTGTCATAGAGGAGAAGAGATATCAGTAAATATCCACATTTAAGAATCTGGAATTTTTAATTTGCTGACTCCAAAACGATTAATCGCTTATCAAAATAATTGCAGGTTATTCAATAGTTGCCAGCCAACTGATTAATTGTTGCAGCCCTAAAGTCAACAAAATTCTAATTACCGTAAAGTTGGATCAATGCCTCTCAAAAACTCAGATTAGGATTTATCTGCAGGTTTTATATGGGACTGCATTATTTTTACTGTGTGTACTTAAGAGGCTGGCAACTGTGTGTATACCACATTCACCTCAGAGTACACCAATAAAAATAATCTAACATCTGTTAGTGTGTTCAGGTATACAAAAATAGCTGAAGCAGTGACAAGGTGTGATTGGCAGTGCCAAAACCAGCCTGTAGTTTAACGTTCATGGGTTTTGTGTCTTTACCCAAGTTAGATTAAGAGAGAGTAACGAGACATGTGGTTACCTGGTTTTTCCACTAACCGCTCCGTTCCACTCCACCCCATCCCACCCAACCACCTGACCATCGCTAAACACGTTTGAGTCTCTTCTCTTGAGTTCACCACCGCCATCATTTCACAACATCTCTTATTTGAGAGTGGCTTTTAATCGGCTGATGCAACACAAGCATGGTAACACCCTGAGCGCAGACGGCATGCTATAGAACATACCCGGAAGGATGACTCACTTTGATGGCACGCGCGGATGCAGGGAACTAAGGTTACAGTAAAAGCTACATTAACGGACACTTAAAATAGCCTTTTGTACAAGCGGTCCTATCCAAATTGGGCGATGTTCGGCTGTCAGTCTCGCTGATACTCCATCTGTCAGTGGCTGAAGCAGCAGGTAGCTACGTGGCTCTTGTCGGCTCTCGCGTGGTCCTAATGTTGCCTTCGTGGGTTATGGAAACATTGTAATTGCCTAGTGTACACACAGAACTCTTGTTTCTGGTGTTTGTCATTGATCGATTTTAATGGTCACACATAACCATGATAATAAAATGTAAACGGAATTATTAATTTTGTAATTAGAGCCATGCCTTTACCATTTACATCATTCACGAGTTCACTTACTGCTGTGTTTTGTTTGTTTTTTTGCATCCGTCTTTGCGGTTAAAAGGCAGCTCTGTCGCTTGATTTAAATAAATAAGTGTAGAAACAACTGTCAAATTAATTTATTTTGACACAGGGCCCGTTTTGTTTAAGCACACTTCATTGAATTGAATTAATGGAAAGTTCTGAGCTTTTGGGGAGGCCTTTGAAAGCACCATTACGATCATCCCACGCCTTAGTAGCATCCTCTACTAGCGGAGTGTGCTAGTCGGCTCAGACCAAAACAATGAATGAAAACAGCGTGTGATAGCACCGAAAAGCGTTGAGCCGTGTATTTAAAAAACAGAAAATCGTTCAAACGTTTCCCCACAATGGTCACCTCTCGTTATGTGCCTCGTTTCTACTTTGCATAGGTTTCCCGTTTACACATTTGGGTACATCAGCTAAGTCCCCGCTCAAATGAAAATGTACGCCGCCTTAGAAAACGTCACCTACTGGAAATAAACCTAAAAACGGTATATATATATAACGTTACCGCCCGTCTAGAAACATTTTCATTTTATTCCTAAACACACAGCACCGAGCAAAGATGTGGAGTGCTGTTCTTTTTAAACGTTAGTACGCCAAATACAACTGACAACACACGAGGAAGGATTGCATCAGTCCACCTCTACGACCGAGCAAGTGTACCATACAGGCGGAAAAGGTCGTCAGAACACGAATTATGTAAAAAAAAAAAGAAAAAAGTAATTGTCTAATTTAATCAGTGAAACATGATAAAGTGCGTTACCTTTAAAATCTTCTCACTGATGGTGGTGAAAGGACACAGACAAGAGGACAGAGGCGCGGGGTCTGTGGTCGCTGATGAAATATCCCGCTCGGGTGAGTGCCTACAGTTTTGATCAGCTGGGAGGGGCGGGAACTATAAACAAACTGACGCAACTGGAAGGTGGAGCTTTCCACTCATGAATGGAAGAACAGACGTAAGAGTCTTTAGCTTTCTGATAATGTGTACTTTACTTTACTTTACTGTGTACTTTAGTGTACTTGTCAACAAATAGAAAAGCCCGAACGGCAAAGAGAAAGACTGCAAAATGTTTAGGAGACAGAAATTGAACGCACCATGGTTGCGAGTGAGCGCGTGCTTGCCCATAGTAGCAGTATCCATATATGGTAACGATGCGTTAGTTTCCGCCCCCTCTGACGGCTATGTATAGGCCCTGGCTCCAGTCTCTACACTATATCCGCTGTTGCTTTGTTCCACAGATTAAAAGAATTGGAGAGAAAACCCAAACCATTGCTTTCATGTGCATTTGTACTCAGTGACCTGGGAATGACGGAGGGTCAGCGGTGGTGTCAAACATTGTCATTTTCAAAATTTCACTCTCATGTCACTGAAGCCTCACCATGCTGCGTGTCACCCCAAATCTGGCCTGTGTTTGATGACAGTCTGTGACATCATGAATATGAATGAGGGCACTCAAAAATCAGTCAGTTCAAAACAATGCAGTCAAAAAAATCAATACCATATGGCATCAGACATAAATCAGAACCTCACAATGTAAAATTCTTTCAAAGGAATTGTGACAAGAATATATATGGAGTAAAAATAAACTAACATTTCTAAGTAATGTAATTACCTAAAACATTTGTCAATAATAACAGCCCATTATTGACAGACACTGATTTAAAACTCAACTTTACTTTTACAAGTCAACTTACTTTGACATGGTATTCATGACTTGAAGCTTGTCCTCTTTGAGTTATTGCTTGGCTTGCTTGGGACTTGAAGGTTCAGACTTGAGGCTTGCACATGGGTGACTGACAGACGAGTAATGAAAATGGGCCTAAATCATTTTAGCTGCTGTGGCGCATCAGTGTTGTATAATCCCAGACAATTCAACTGCATGAAATTACCAGAAACCAATTTACACACAATAAAAAGTTTTTTTTGTAAATGATCTGCCAAACAGACTTTATGCTGAAAAGACAGGAAAAATGATCTGTTTGAATAAATGTGTCCAAAGTAACGCACCCACCACACAGCCATTGACATGCTGTCTTTCTTTACTGTTCAGTTCTTTTTGGTTATTGTGAATCATTTTCTTTTTCTGTGTAAAAGTTTAGATTGTTGTTCCTGCAAAAGGCTGAATGTATTGTTTTTAAGGCCCTGGACTATAACCAGAGGTAACTTTAGATAACATGGATTTGTGTATTACTCATTCTCTGTCCCTCTGCTCATCGCTCTCTGTCCGATGGTACTATAGTAGCCACTCGTCTCACCTTTTGTCCTTGCCCAGTCACACTGCTTTGGGTTGCTCTTTCAATTTACTTCCACTTTATCAAGCTAACCCAACTGGGTGTCTCTGCAAACACAACAAGCGTCATGGCTGCACACTGGGCTCAGTGTTAGAAGTGCTAACAAAACAGCACCTAATCTCTGCCTTGGCCCGCTGTGCCCATCCTGTCTGCCCACTTTCATTACTCAGGACATCAAAGCTCACCAGCTTTGTAGATCACAGCTCTCACTGATGAAGAAGGTCAGGGTCGGTGTATGTATCCCAGGCTTCCTATACATTTTTTAAATTTCACTATTCATTATGTGTTCTTTCCACTGGATTTCAGTGCAACACGGGTACTGAACTGTACAATGACGTGCAGCAAAGTGTGAATCTACTATTTATAATTGCTCTTTTAATTCATGTGGAAGCCACAATTGTGTCCAATTACAGTCATGTCGACTTTGGATCACCTGCAGGTCAAGATCTACATCACATGATCACTATTCTGGGACAACTTTAATCCACCTGTGGCCAGAATTCCTCTTCCCCTGTTAATCCCTGTATTTCCTGACGGCGAACTACAGCAAGAAAAAAGATTAGAGGACTTTAAGATTCATGTTCAGTGAAACAAAAAGGCCCAGTGTTGCCCCTGAAGTGCCACAGCTTGTGCTTATTATGATGCTTCCTTCTTGCCACATAAGCTGTATTCTTTATTTACTGCACTAAGACGGTGCTCAGGTTAAGTCTTTTTGTTTCTCAGAATAATTATTGATAATGTAATGCATAAAACCTGTTCACGAACACATAAAAGCTTTGTTTTGCTGATTGATGTGTGAAGTGAAAAAATTTCCCTGGTAGCAGCTAAACACAAAGTGCTCAAATATTTTTCAGGCACTGTTGAAATACTATTTAGGAGGAAGAGGAAAAAAGGAAAAAAGAAACGGGTTGGTTATGGGTTTTTTTTTCTCCAACTTCCTTGCTTTACCTGATCAACAGTCCAAAACCTAAAGACGTTCAGTTCAAAGTTATATTTGATATTGAAACTGAAAAATAACTCAAATGAATATTTGCCAGTAAACTGCTTCAGCTTTAGTTACATTAACGGCTTTAATATGGTTCATAAAGGTGCATCTCACCACAGACGAAAAGACACTGTAGTAGGTTTTTACTGCGTTGCGCAGTCCACCCTGAAATTTGATTGGTCACTCCAAGTGCCACCCGGTTATCCTATAGTATGATTGGCTGCCCAGTAAGAGGCGGGACCCTAATTTTACCCAGCAGTTTGACGAGTATTCTTGAATCTGCATAGTTGTTTTTGGTACGTATTTTTGAGGACTACGGAAGCTTTATATCGTATTTGTGTGGTGTCATTCTGCTGTGTTGTGACTGGCGGGACTATTTATCTTAGATAAAAAGTTAAATACAGGAATGTAATAAATTGGAGTGTCAGTAATTGCACACGAGAAATGGTAAATTAATACTATTAATTTACCATGCACACACACTTCATGCATCAGTCAGTGGCACACTTGTGCAACCCTGGTCAAGAAAGTCTGGACACGCCACTGGAAACTGCGGTACACGTTGTACCAGTTTAACACCATTATATTGTTTTAACATGTTGTGGAGAGGGCGTTGGAAGTCTAGGGGAGAGTATTAAAACATTAATAATGCTGGGAACAGCCTTGCTTTTTTCCAAAGTGAAACACTACGCTCAGCCGATCACAGCACAGCGGTCATTTTCATACAGCAACTTCCTGAGCAGGCCACAATTACAAACTGTGGTTCGACTGTTTTAAACAATGTTTAAAACATAGTAAAATCTTTATGTACCAGCTGAAAGATTTATGCAAAGAATCGTAAAATCTCCTCCACAATTTGCAGTTTCCAACCTCTTCATGTTCTTTTTTTCTGTTTCACTGTTAAATTAGGTCATCTGCCAATCTGTGGCCATTCATCCGGCACCTGTGACTCTCTGATCTGTTTCTCGGCGGGATGCACTAATCACACACCGAAAGGTGAGTTTCAGTGAATTTGCTTCTATTCCTCCTCTTCAACACTGAAAAGAGACATGCAGACACGAAACAGCAGGCAGCAGGAAATTTAATTGGTGGACAGAATTAACAAGGAAGTTCCTCGTCACCCATAGTGGAACTGCAATGATAACATGTATTAATACACATCACAATAATATTGATAGAAAGAATTAAACAGCTGAAAATAAGCGCAGAATAAGCCTTATTTCAGATCAATAAACCAGATGCTGATTACACCTTTAAACAATGAAATATTGTTCATATAATGAACCTCTTGTCACAGTGCTTAGATATGGTTATTTACCTAACTTAACATTCCCAATAGCTGATATGACAACACACAGCCAAAGTGTAGGCATGACGATGCATCCAAGACAGCAGAGTTAAAACAATTAATCAGGAAACAATCCTATCTAAGAGCGTGTCCGGAACGTAAAACTCTGGGGAAAATATTTTGAGTGGAATGACGTCTTTTTCATGATGCTACATGTGGCTCGACTTTGGGAGAGTTTAATCAAAATCACATCTCCGCTAGCGAAAGAAAACTAATCATAGCAGGAAATTACCCTCATTTTCAAAGTTGATCAAATCAATTAAAGACATTCAGAAAGAATAATCATTGTAAAAAAAAAACAACAACAAAAAAAAAAAAAAAATCTAGCTATGACAAAAATGACAAAAAGATATATCAAACATGTTTTCTTTTTCGCTGATTACTGAATCAAAATAATACAGTAAGTGGAATGACTGAAAGACACAACATTGAACAATTTCTAGATTGGATCTCTTAGTTTTTGTCCAGGAGCGAGAGTTGTGTTTTCCCTACAGCGTTGACACTCATCAGTTCTGACATTTCCACCAGCTTTTTAAATGATGTAGAAATAAATGTACATGGGGCGGGTGCAGCAGTCTGTACTGTCTTTGCAATAAGAGAGAGAAAGAGACAGACAGCAAACATGAGAAATAATATACAGACATGTTTAAGCTTTTAGTGGATACGGTCAAAGGGCTGAGACTGCTGATGCACCGACTAAAGCAATGGCACAATATTGGAATATTATTCACAGAAAATACACAACGTGAGGAATGATCGTGGGTCCATACAACTGTTAAACCTTTAAACATGTGCAGACTTTCTATATGTGTTCTTGCATTTTTTTTTTGTTAGAGGAGGCAGCTGTTTGGCCGCTACAGTCAAAGAACAGGCTTGCAACACCGCAGTCTCTACAATCACTTTAAAATAAGCATGTTCTTGTTTTCTGTAATGGCAAACAAATACACAGACAGAATGAACTTTAGCTGTACACTTGTTAAAAAAAGTACCAGACAAAAATTTTTAAGTGTTTCTAAGTCCTAGAATGAAACTGGACATGCAGGTCACAACATGTTAAATCATTTTCTTGAAAAGATATTTGTCTCCATTAATGCATTTAGATTGACAACACTTTCTGGGATGTTAATTGACACTTAGTCAGTCAGTCAGTGAGTCGGGCAGGTAAAAGAAAAGATGACAGCTCTGATACCAGCGAAGCATGGTACAATACACAGGACTGCATGCGGCTTTCATGAGATGGTGTCAGAACTGAGCAACCTGAGCTAAGGGGTTATTGTGCATCAGGCTTCACCAGTTAGCATCATGCAGTGCAGGCGATCCTGTCACATATGTGTCAATTTCATGTTTTTTCAGCCATGATGCCATTTGTGTGTTTCAAGACTTGCATGTGACCATTGTGCAGTAAGTGTAATGCATGTATGGACTTTAAATTCAACCCATTTAGTTCATGAGACAGTTTTTGTCTCATGAACTTTAGACATTAATGGTAGACTCAGACGAAGAGACAGTTCACATAAAAATGCAGAATATATCAGTATTTACGTATGATCTGCTTTTCAGACACAGGCTTATCCATGTCTGAGAAAGACAAATATGAGGAAGTGAGAATCTGAATCAACAGACTGTGCAACACGATGGTGATCAGAGGCATGTACAATAACCTGTCAGCGAGAGTGACACACACATATATTGCAAAGAAAGCGTGCAAATTTGCCATGCAGCCAATGATTAGTGCAGTTGATAATGGCGGTGTCTCAGAATTAGTTTGGACAGAAGTGTTTCAAAAACAGCTCTAGTCATTGGTGACGTACAGTACGTATTCCCATTGAACAATAGTTCACATAACTCAAAACACTAGTGGTGGTGGTGGTTTGGGTTTCCACTGGTGGACTGAGAAACTTCTGCGAGCCAGTTTCTGAGAAACAGCTGATTACTTCTATTGCACTTGGGACCAATTCAAAACTTTCAACTGCAAATGAGATTTTACAGTCGTTTTTCTCTACATGCAGAACTGGCTTGCAGGGTGTTCTTCCCTTTGCAACACACCATGATCACTCCAACATGTTTTGGGGAATAACCGGTTGTTCTTTGTGACAACCAGAGACTATGTGTGGCACACTTACAAGGTAAAATGACAGACTGCAGTCAGATCTCTTGTGATCATTTATATATGATACTGGCGTTGTTTTCCTTAAGTATTTGTGAACTATCGCCTTTGGTCTTTACAGTGCCCATGCAACCCCCTTAAACTTCCAGAAAGCTCTTGAAGACAGGATAAAGTAAAGCAAACTTACTTCATTCATACCTAAAAAAAAAAAAAGCAAAAAACAAAGAGAACAAAACATGATCAGTACTCTCATTTACAGTCTACATGTACTCCTATGGTACACATTAGCGCCAACACACATATTTAGCCATCATTCTACTTTATTCACATTATATTATAATCATAAATATATGACACCCAGTAGGGAAAGACTGAATGTATCGTACATTACTTTCAATCCTGAAAATTGCGATTAAGAGTCAAATCATCACGATACAATCACAACTACTAAGGGGTGCTTTCCTTATAGTACAATTAGAAAACAAAAGCACAGAGGACAGAGGAGTCACAGAGTTGTTTGTGACATAATAATCATGTCCTGAATGTATGGCAGGAGAACATACTCTAACTTCATGATAGAGAGAATATGAATTTACAACAATACACACAGACAGAAATAGAGAGAGACAGAGGGGCAGGGGCAGAGAGAGAGAGAGAGAGAGAGAGAGAGAGAGAGAGAGAGAGAGAGAGAGAGAGAGAGAGAGAGAGATGAAGCAGAAAGACAGACTTAGAGAAGACGGGAGGGAAGAGAAAGGCGTGAGACTGTCCAATCTACACCCCCTAGTTTAACCCCCACCAACCTCCCTCAGTAACCCTAGTGTCGTACTTTTCCAGGAATGTAGTTACGGTCAATGCTTTCCTCTTGCAGAAACATGTGAAGACAGCGCTCGTTCTGGGCCAACGGGTGACCTGCAATTCTGCAGAAACAGACACACACAGGCAGACGGACAAACAACAGACAAAATTCACTCATTTTAAATGCTGCTCATGGAGCTTGGTGAAACGCAACCGTGGATTAGTTAGCTGACGTACAGGTATAAATTAGGTTAAGCTGTGTGTAGGGCTAAACATCTTTGGCAACACAGCTTTACATTTGCTTTACACCTGCAAAAAAAAGCATACATTTCATCTTAAAGCTGTTGAATTGACTGACCTGTTGATGAACTGCTCCAGGCCCAGTCGCCTCTCCTCAATGAAGGACTCCTCAAACAGGCCCTCATCTCCACGGAATGGCAACAGTCTCTTCAGGGCTTTGCCCGGCAGAGATGGTACTACAATCTGAAGGCGTCGCGGGTCAACACAAATAATAGGAAAAATGAAGAATATGCCAAAATATAAACTTCAAAATCCATACTCGCTGTGCTGTAAAGTCCAAACCATAGACATTCCCATCACTATAGCTGAGCTCCAACCGAGTCATAAACTTATTCAAATGGCAGTGCAGAGATATGGGAACTCTGAACTGACACAGTTAATGAGTGAGGACACCACACAACTTGCATTTTCATTTGAAATACAAACACAGAGGAGAAAACCTGCTAGTGCTTACTTTCCATGACGATATTATTCCACCTGAAACACTAACATGGTCATTTATCAGATCACTGTAATTATTAGTTTGCACAAGCCAGCCTGCTTAAATTATTAGCCTGAAGAATAGCATTATTGCCCACTCACCTTACTGTCTCTTTCCAGCTCATTCTTTAACCACTCAAAGTCACTGTATCTTCTTCTCACACAGGAGTCCTTCAGCTTGAAAATGGGAAGGTTTGTCTACACACAGAAGCGTTAAAAAAAAAAAAAAGCCACTGATTAATTCCACATTCATTGATTTGCATATGAAAATGAGAGAAGATGGCCCGCTGAACAATTGACAACTGTCATGACTGTAGCAGAAGTGCTTTAAGAGAGCAAAGGTGTTACGTGACAAGAACAAATATCTCTTACCACCATAATCAACTTATGGATTCACGGTTTTAACGCTGGCTTTATCTGGCCAGAAATGCTGTGTGTGTGTGTGTGTGTGTGTGTGTGTGTGTGTGTGTGTGTGTGTGTGTGTGTGTGTGTGTGTGTGTGTGTTGTGCTACTGTGCTAGCTGCTGAATGAGAGAGTCTGTCGGGTCAGGGGGCGCACTGGAGCTGACATGTAAGGAAGCACCTAACATTATCACAATGTACATCACCAACGAACATGGTTACTGCTAGTATTCATGTCTGTCGAGCTAGCATGTTAGCATTGGGGAATTTTGGCTGCACTCTTATGCGACTAGGTTGCAAAAGCTTTAGCCATGTGTCTGCCTAGCCTTGTGGAGGACTAGGCAAGGCCATGCACAAGGCTAGGCAGACGGGCCAACCGATCATTTAATTCAGTCTGAATGAAATAATTGCATGGGTTTACTACAGACCTGTTTTGTCAGAGCAGAACACTGAAAAGTTTGCAGTTAGATGAAAAAGGCAGTTTCTGTGGTCAACTGATCTGAGTGATTAATTCATGAAGTACCTTTCAGTGTTTCAATAATGCTTTCCTGTGAAGGTTATCTGGTTTGCTTTAATCTGTCTGTAATTGTGACACACTGCTATTTGGATATGCAGATTTACAAAAACTGCCTTAAATTAGTTGATATCCCCTGAGAAACAACAGAATCGTTCCAGGAAATACACCTGGATGAGTCAATGAAAGTGTTTCAGGGTATCATGAGGGGTAAACTCTCCTAAGTGACAGCCACAAATACCACAGAAATATGGCTCGCTAGTCAAGACATGCCTAATAAGTTGCTATTACGCAATTACAGTGTTTGCATAAGCTTCCTGAAATTGTTGTCCTTAAACTTAGCTGTGTCAGGGGTTTTCTGTACCTCACTTTTTCAGACTTAACTGCCTGTCTGCTAGAGGAAGTTCAACTTACAAGTTCCCCTCACAATTTACTACTGTTATTGTTCGTGCTCTCGTTATTTAATAAGGATAATAATAACACCCCGATAAATTAAGTGACAAACTTTGCTGCTAGCCGTTTCTGGCATTTCCACAACCACCGACATTGTTAGCATCCCCATGTAGGTTAGCTACGTAATGTCATGTTAGCGTTTTCTTAAATGTCAAAGTGTGACGTTACTGGTCTCAAACGTTTACCGACCAACGGTAATAACGTCGGTTTTATGTTAACCTTGTCGACAGTCGTAGTTACTTAGTTTGTCGACAATGCGGGCAAGGCTATATTAGTCCATACTTTGTTGACAGGGAATGTCTCTACGCTGAGCAGTTCAAAGACATTGAACTATAACGTTGACTCTACACAAGGAATAAGGCTTTAAATTGTAAATATCCTTTCACTACTTATGCTGGAAGATTTTGTCGTGTTCACAAAACATGTGACTATATAACGACCTTGGCAACTAACTATATGAGGCAACATCTGGCGAAAACACAAACCAGGCCGTACACAATCCCCAGTCCTTGATTTTTAGTGGCGCGCCATCTTGAGCCACTCCAAGCGCCTAACGTCAAAGCCCCGTCCGCCCCCTCGTGTTGACTTCGGCACAGTGGCTAAACATGCTAACTGGTTAGCAACAACACTAACGTTAATTACCAGTTAGCTTAGCGAATGAAAGCTAACGCCGCAACAAGCTGTTTGGGCATGCAGCTTTAATACCTACCCGCATACGAACTTCGTAAGTTGTGTACCGGTTCCGTCCAACTCCAATGATTTGTGGATCATAAACGTCTATTTCCAGAAAATTGCTGGGGGGGCCATAAGCATCCGTTAGGTCCTGGGGCTTAGAATTCAACCGGCGAGTGTCGGCCACCGACATCTTGTCGGGTTGTAATTTTTGGACGACCTACAGCGAATTAGCGTCGAACCAACTAAATGCACATTAAAATCTTAAATCTCATCTGAAGACATCAATTGATTGCGATAGCTGATTGGTCCAGCTAGGGAAGTAGCTGACTTGTATCTCTCTCTTCTTGCGGGGGTCAGCCGCCCTGCGCTCTTCCCTTCTTGAATCTGAAAAATGCGTTGAGTCAGTTCCGTACTGTGTGGGACGCTCCGTGCTCCCTCTAATGGACAATGGGACAGCTGGACAGACCAGATTGATCCTGGTTACTCTAATATCAATCATTACAGTTGAATAAATAGAGTGACCGTGCTTTTAATGTAAACAGGCAGGCATTTATTTATGTGGACTGCGCGGCT
Source organism: Chaetodon trifascialis (assembly GCF_039877785.1). Lineage (NCBI taxonomy): Eukaryota > Metazoa > Chordata > Actinopteri > Chaetodontiformes > Chaetodontidae > Chaetodon > Chaetodon trifascialis. Next base: position 9,664,218 of record NC_092071.1, on the reverse strand, counting down.
GAGTCAGTCTTGTTATGACAGATATAATGGATGTTGGACAGAGACATTAAAATACGTAAATAAAAGTAGGCTGCAAAAACAAAAATGTCCATGCAAAAACAAAACAAAACAAAACAAAACAAAACAAAACAAAACAAAACAAAACAAAACAAAAAAACAATCAAAGATATTAAGATTCACATTCAGATCGACAGGAATACAATACAAAGATTATGGTGCTCAGATTAAACAATCATGATATCAGTATCAAATCACTGCATTAGATCAATCAATCAACCAATCAACCAATCAACCAATCACCCAATCAATCAATCAATCAATCAATCAATCAATCAATCAATCAATCAATCAATCAATCAATCAATCAATCAATCAATCATGTTGTAATGTTGTGGTGTCACTGTAATGAGGAGCGTTTTATTACAGGGGTTATAAGTAGTAACTAATGGCTTTGTTACTGCATAATAAATGATTTACTACTGCTTTGTAGATCAATTGGAAGACATTAAAAAGAACTGATTTGGGGTTGCCATGTTGTGAAAACTCCCTCTGTCTACTCAGCAATAATGCAGTTCTAAAGATAGTAATCCATTAATAGATGCTAATAGTTTCTCACTTCTAGCCCTCAAGTCTGGAGTTATAAATGTTTAGAAGTTGTTGACAATAGATTTTGGCTAAAAATTGTATTTTTTGTCGCCAGCTGTACCTCAAATATCATCATTTTACTAATAAGACATTATGAACTATATCAAATATATTTCAAACTGGGGCTTGAGTTGGGCGGTGGCAGATCGAAGTAGAAAGAGTCAGTGATTTCACTACTTTGTCATACTGTAAGTGTGCTGGAGAATGAAACCCTGCTTTAATGATAATAGATTTTCATTTATTTTTTTTAGTGTGGCATTTCCACACAAATGTAGCCGCTCCTCTGATGTTACATTCCCTGTTATCCACACAATGAAGCTGGGGATTTGGATTTGATTGTGCTTTTTAAGAAACTTTGCATATCATATTCCTCAGACACATATATTTAGCAATATATTCACTTTTTTCATAAGTAAGTCTGCAAAACAGCAGAGTTCAATGCAGCTGAACTGAACACTCCTCACAATACTGCACCCATATTTTCAGTCGGTAGAAACCAGACACACTGATGAAGCTCGTTTGTTTGAAATGTTTGTTTCTCATAATAAACTTTACATTTGAGGAATAACTAACGTGCTGAATTTTTAGGACTTTAATTGTTGTTGGGTTATACACAAATTACCCATTTTCTGACCCTTGCAGTCACACAGGAGATGTGTCAGTATGAGAAGGTCTGGACTGTAAAGCTTTGGGAAACTCAACCCAGACTGAGGCGCCCTCTAACAGAAACCTACTCCTCCTCCTCAGATATGACGAGACCCGAGGAGGTGGAAGAGGAGCAGGGGGAAGACAGGTCCGGCTCGTGCGCAGGGATTAAGACGGAGCAGTCGGTTTGGTCGGTGGTGACGGAGGAGGTGGAGCTGTCGGAGCTCTTGCTGTCGGACTGGGACACATGGCAATACTCGCGGACAGGACAGGCACGCTCATTGTAGTTGGCCTTAAAACTCTCTTTCAGGCCTTTGGAGAGTTGAAGCAAATCCTTTAGAAAAGAAAAAAAGAAATGCATGACTTGTTTTGTTGCCACCTCATGATAGGACATTTCTGTCACTTGGTATTTCACCCAGTGGGACTTTCATCAGTTGAACATGGGCTCGATAATGGCTCAATCTCTCCAGCTATGAGTCCAGTCCAGACCAAAGAAATTCCCTTTAGCCTCAGATGTGCTTTTTTTAAAGTGCTAATTAGGAAATGTTAGCAAGCACCATGCTAAACTAAGATGGTGAACACGAACAACACAAATGCCTGCTCTACATTAGCATTTAGCTTCGAGCAGCGCTGTGGATCAGTACAGCGTCACACAGACGCTAGCATGACTAATTTTATTTGCTTCCAAGTAATAAAACGTTGTTTGCATATGAATCTTTTGTGTGACTGGGAATTTCAGGGAGACGGTACAAGGCTCTGCATGCTACTGACCTGGATGTCGTGGGAAATGGATGGCTTTGGAACCACGGGGATGAGAATGATTCTGAGCCTGTGTGAGAGGCAGACACATTTTCACTCTTAGATGATCATAATAACAACAGCTCATCTACATCACTCCTGTTTCCTGTTGCTTTTTTAGCACGGCAGTTGGGTGAGGTTAGGCAGAGGGAAGCGTTCGTACACACGACATACGGGCCAACTCACCTTTCATGGTGCAGCAGCATCATGACCAGCAGGATGAGGGTGAGAGCGCCCAACACATAGAACACTGGGGTCCACACAGACATTGAAGCATTCATTTGATTAGTGTCTGTCAGGTGGAGAGAAAGACAGAGGTGGCTTGTAATTACTTCATAATCTCGCACATGCAGAACAGAAGATGCATATATTTTTATACTGATGTTTAATCATGCACGCTTATAGGATACACTCATTTGCCAAACTTCTGGATAAAGGACAAAGACACTTGGCAATATTACCTGTGCTGTTATTGGACCCCCAGACCACAGGCTCACTCCAGTCACTCCAGAATAAAGAGTCTCCACAGGTTTTCTCCAATTTGCTGCGCACTTGCAACTCATACCTAGAACTGCTGGAGGGCAAGTTGATGCAGTAACTCTGAACCCCACTGTAGATTCGATTATTCTGTGTACATTGAGAATTAGAGAGGGAATTAAGAAAGGAGATGGGTGCGAGTGGAAGGCAGAAACAACGATGAAAGAAAGAATGAAAAAGAAGGATCAGAGATCGAAAGGTCGATTGAATTGCCTACATCCCAGTTCTTGTTTTTGGTTCTGTAGCGAATTTCACTCTCCACACAGCTTGTAGTCTGATTCCAGTAAAACCACAGGTTAGAGTCAGATCCCATCTTGACAGTCAGGTTGGTTGGTGGATTTAACTTGACTGGAGATGACATTAGTAACAGAGAATAGAAAATGTGATGACAAGGTGTTAGAGCAGACATGCCAGTGTATTTCTGTGTTTTTTAATAGCCTGATTTTATGTGAAAGACTGTAGATTGAAGCTAAAGTGCATACTTAGGCAGGGACAAGCATACCTTTTGATTTAAGATCGTGCTCCTTCTTCAATGTGTTGTTGCCATGTGCCAGTACAGTGTAAAATGTGTAGAACCTCTTGATTCTGTCCTCATAGGGTCGGATGCATCCAACATTCATGCTGTTCTCCGACAGATAAGTGGTGCACTCAGACACTGTGTCACTGTGGAACCTGTGTAGAAATCATCATAGAGTCACTCACACACAAAGCAAAGTATGCAGCCATATCAGCTGTAATATAATGAATCACTTAATTGCTGCAGCAGGATTGTTGGGGAGTTGGTCATAAAAGGCTGCATATCCCATCAGCCTGGAGACAGGATTAAATAAATGTTTTTGTTATAACAAGTTGCACTTTGTGAACTTTTTTTCTGTAATTTGCTAAACTTTACCTAGTAGGGCCCATATCTATCAAACTTCTGAGTTACACAAGAGTCACTACTCTTTACGCAGTGTGAGGAATAAGACTTATCAAGCAACTTACTCCTACATACTGTGCAGTGGGGTCTCTCCTATGATTAATCGCATACACTCTGAGCAGGAATAGCCAATCATAGACAAGGACTCACCCTACACCTGCCCCGTGTTCACTCATTTAAAAACCTACATTTTGCTTAGTGATGGGCTGGTCTGCAAAAGCATTTGTGGTTTTCAGTTTTTGAGAAAAACGTAATTCTGTAATTCCAATGTCACCACTAGCAGTTAACATGTTGAATTAGACGTCATCAGGGATTTAATTGTAATCAACTTAAAACAGCTCTGACTGGAGCTTTCTTAAATGTAACAGCATTTTAGGTCAGAACAAATAACAAATAGAGCTGTTAAACATTGTTAAGTTTGAGAGTAAACGTGAAGAATTTCGACTTTAATCTTAACTTCAGCCCAAAAGATCATTTTGTTAAGGTTACTGACATTACTCACCAGCTGGTGAAGGTGTAATTGACCTCTGGAGTTCCCTGCTTATTCCAGGAACAGTGAACATATTCCAGATGCACCACCAAACAGTCCACATCTGTCAGAGACACAAGAGGGTTCAGACCAACATTTTCATGATGAAAATGAAACAAAATTATTTCGGTGACACATTTCTAGACCTGCACAAACAGCAATACGCTAATAGCAGCCCACATACACACACATACAATGAGGAAATGGCGACGCAATGATGTCAAAGGGGATTCACAAAAAAATGAGTGAAACTGACAGTTTAATTTAAAATAACAATACCAGGGATTGATTATTTCTAATGTTACAGCCGAATCATTTTTCAGTTCAGATGTGCCGTCCACCTCTTTGGTTTCATTTTTGGTAAAATGATCAAAAATGTGGTTAAAACCACTCATACGTTATGTACATAGTAAAGGTTCTTTGTTTTTTATCGACTATTAACTAAAACTAAACACATAAAAATGAATGAACAACAAAGAGAGCTTCATATCACCAGAACCAAATGTAAAACAATATGACTAGATCTGCCATAAAGCCATTGAATAACTGCTCAGACACGCCCAAACAGGCAAAAAGACGCTATTATTAATATCATGATTTGCCTGTAATTAAAAAATGTGAATTGTGAGGTTTTAAATGTTCTTACCAGGTGGTTCTTTGGCAAACACATGTCCCGTCAGACAGATAAGCAAAAGCAGCCTGATCGGCATCATGGAGCAGAGAAACAGGATGCTTTCAGCACGCAGGTCTACTTCTACATCTGAGTATCAGTGTGCTGCTTTTGTCATTTCCCTGATTGACTGTCACGGGTTTGTTTCCTGCCAACGGAAGTTGACAAAGTATTAGGCTGTAAACTGACATGATAGACCAGCAACTAGGCCATATGACTTTAGGCTGCTTCTTTAAGCTGTTTATGTATGTATGTGTGTAAAATAACATAATTTATAAAATATTTTCAAAATGGAATGCAGGTGAAACCAAAAGTTACATCTGTTTGGTCATGTATCTGGTTAATGGTTATATAAGGAGTTTCTTACCATCTGAAAGTGTCGTTTTTAAAGTGAACGAAGTGGGCTCCTTTATGCATTCATTAGATACGTGCATTTGGTCTCCTGCTGGAGTAACTGAATAGCAGAGCACATTGAAGTTTTTGTGCAAACAACTTAAAGCTCATCATGGTTTTGAAAACCATATCCCCGACTGTCAAAGTGCAAATGCATGCAGCAGCAAAATGCTTCAAAGTTGAAAGAAGCTGAAAGGTGCTTTGTGGAATCACAGAACACAGACTTGTACAACTTAGATCATTTATAAATTGGGGGAATGGAGCCACTGCAGGGGCAGGAGTTTGCTGATGCTATTGTTCTGACCTTTATTTCACTTAAATCCAAACCTGGATCCTTTTTTTATTAGTTGCTTCCCCAGTCATTGTTAATGATTGATAAAAGGTGTGGGGTGAGGGGAATCAACTCTTTGCCAGAAGAACTACTGCATTAAAGGAACTGCTCTGTATCACGTGCTAAACATGAACTACCATCAGATAGTTTCTTGGGAAATATGCTAAATATGTGTAAAAACAGGGATATCTATCCCTCTCTGAAACACCTCCTGAACAGAAATCTGTGGATCAGGTGGAAGAGAAGCAGGGGCTAGACAGATACTGAGGTTGAGGCAGATATCTCAGAGGCAGGTTTTTTAAAACCCGGGGAATTGTATTGAATACAGTCTGATGACATGTAAGTAGGGCAGCACCGGCATTATAACCAAAAACAGCAACTTCAAGAGCCATTGGCTTAAAATCTGCTGTGAACAGCATTAAATGTCAGATGAGCACATGCTCGTCTGTTTTCTCATCTTAACCTTTGATGTGACCTTTAACAGAAAAATGACAAACAAGAGACAGAGAGCTGTCAGGTTTCTGATGAAATGTCAGTACAATAATTTGCTGACTTCAGTGCCCAAGATATCTGATGTTTCCACCAGAATGTGTGAGAGCAAGCTGTCGTGTTGCCGCAGTGATGGCCGGTAGGCAAAGACATGCCACGAACATCAGAGGGCATGTTAAACTTACTGTATAAAGATGATTCATAGAGAGTAATGTTTAAAAAAATATGGCTTGCAAATTCTGTTTCTTTGTTCTGTTTTCTTTTTTTGTTTTGGAGTATTTGGACAAGTGTGTTATGTGGATGCTGTTTGTGGCAGAATCAAATCAATGTGCACAAAAAAGTTTTGAACTGAAATAAAATCGAATTAAAAGCTGAAACGTACTCGGTGTGTAAAACAAGGGTCAGGGTCAGATATGCGTGTCACTTTCTGTGCGTACTGCTCCAAAATTGAGTTTTGTGGGTTTGGTTTCCTGTCAGAGGAAACGGTTTCAAAAATAATGATTGACAAGGTAAACCTTCAGCTAAAGTGTGTACAACAACACACAGATATACTGTTGAATCTTTCTTACTGAATAGTCTGACTACCTTTATTTGAGGAACTTGTGTTACATGCACTGCAGTTCTGGGAGGAACTATTCCTTCCAAAATGATGACTAAGATTCAAAGACAGACGCATAATGGAAAAATACAAGATGCTCAGATGTTACACAAAATCAGAAATGCACTATGAAATTTAGTTTGCAGTGTGTTCCAGAACACAAAGTATGTTGACAGTGATCTTTTGCCAGCTACCAGTATTAGCAAAATAAATAATTTCCTCAGAAACAAATACTCAACTCCCACACTTGAGCTTTTAACTTGCCATTTGATCTCTGACGCCTCAGTCGACAATCAGCTCATCTCACCTCGTTTCCAGTGAATCAGACAGGGTTTGTGTGTGTGTGTGTGTGTGTGTGTGTGTGTGTGTGTGTGTACATGTGTGCACGTTACTGTGGTCTTGTTGCTCCTTTTCCTGTTTTTTTTTTTCTTCTTTACATTGAAAATGCAGAAGTAGTTTTGCCTTTATGAGAAATTAAAATTAGCCAGAGATATAGCAGATGTATAGAAATTGAGGCTGAATCTATATGCCAATATTGATAATGCATCAAAGGTATCCAAATTGCACCCAAAAATAAAATGATATAAAAACCCTACATATGTGAAATATTAAAGCAGTTATAACAATTTAATTCACTTGACAGGCAAAACAATGACTGTGACTGTAGATTCTTTGGATATTAAGCATTGCAAACTGTTCCAGCGACACATGGCTCAATACATTACTGAGTTCGTCCTCTTCATCTGCCTTGTCTGACAACTGTGTGTTTCCAGAAAATCATATTTTTGAAGACAAACAATATGGTTGTTTCAAAACTGTTATATTTGTTCACTAAGTTACTGAAGCACTGTATATCTGAACCTATCCTCAACCTTCAGCCTGGTGAGATCAGCGTGCATTCGATATGTACCTGAACAGTACAGCGGTAATCATGCTGCTCTGTTCTGCACTAACTGACGCCTTTCCAGCTCTTTTTTGGCAGCACTTGACCAGATTACTGAACAGTAATCCAGATGACACAATACTATGTCTATTGCCTGCAAGGTGCAACTTGGACTAAGACAAAATGAAGTATAAAATGAAGATTAGACCCAAGAGGGCTGCTAAGCAGCTTTGGAACCCTTGTTGGGCTTTCCTGGGAGCTTGATTCTGTATGTGTGAGTGAAGGAGTGCCTGTGTGTGATAGCAGGTGTTTGTATATCGATACGACAGTCTTCTTAGATGTTCAGGTGAAACATGTGAAAAAGATTTGGAAAAGAAACAGAGTGAAAAAGTCGTCCATTAAACAAAAACCTGAACAAGACATGCTTAATTTGAGATTCTGATTATGTAACATACACATACATTTCATCACTGCACTCAATATTATGTGATGGGTAACAATTCTATATTTCTTATATATCTTGCACAAGTTTTAAGCCAATTATGAATAATTTAAGAAAAAAATAATCATATTCTAAAGTTTTTCTTCCTTGTTATTATCATGGCAAATTTCTTGTTCTGTTTTATTCCATTTTCCCTATATTTACTATTTGTTTTATTCTTTGTTTCGCATTTTTAATATTTCCCTTTGTGGATTACATTGTGCAATCTTGTGTAAGAACGACAAATCCGTCAAGCCCTATGACGGATCACTGCTGGTCACCTGCCGCCAGCTATGGGGTGACTTTATTTTGAAGGACCGGAAGTTTCCGTGTTTTGATAACGGCTGCGGAAGAAGCTGTCATTTGTTCTCGTCTCGTCCAAGCTGTAGTTTCCCATCAAAACCGGTATTAATTAAACGACAAATGTAACCTTTTCACAGAAAGCCACAATGGGACTTCCACTGAGACGCTTTCTTGGCGTTAAACCGTCGAAAGCGTTCCTGTTGTTGCCTTTTCTGTTGACATTCGTGCTCGTCGGGAGCCAAGGCGAGAGCAATGCGATGGACAACGTCGCGACTGAGAGGATGGCTGAGGAAAGCCACCGACAGGACAGTGCCAATCTACTCATATTCATAATGCTCTTGACACTCACCATTTTAACGATATGGTTGTTCAAACACCGGCGATTTAGGTTCCTGCACGAAACGGGACTCGCCATGATCTATGGTAAGACTACTAACGTTAGCTAACGTCGGTGTCAGTCTATTAACTTAACGTTAGCGTCCATGCTAGCTGGCTATGATGCTGTTAGCTTGTCAAACTTAACCAGTAAGCTAATCTGACAACAGTCGAGGTACGTGGAGGCTCCCTGTATAAGATAAATCAGGGTGCTGTTAGTGTCAGTAGTGTCAGCAGGTGGTACCATTTGTAAGTAATATTATTCATCCAGTATTATATGTATTGTCGACATTTAACAGTAACTACAAGGATTATGGAGTTGTCATTTAGACTGACTCGTCTGTCAGCTGTCAAAAACAATAGAAAACAATATTGATAATGAAATACTGTTAAAATAGAAAATATAAGATTAAACTCATCATCATTACTGGAAATTAAATTATGTTAAAATAGAAAATATCAGATTAGTCTCACCATCACCTTTAAGTGGCCAGACACCTGCAGTATGTGGTGAGAAGCTGCTTTGATGAAGCCATTGAATGCATCATCTTTCGCAATAAAGCCCATCGCTTTCAGAATAATTAATCTGACCCAATTAATATTTTTTGTAAGACCACAATCTGAAGTATTTAGCACACCGAAGTAATTCCGAGCAGGTGTTTTAAATAGAGCAACACCTGTATATAACATCTGGAAGCTCTTATGTATGGGAAGTACCTTGTAAACTTGTTTTTGAAAAGTACTATATAAATAAAGGTTATTATTAATATTTGCTACAGATCTCATTGCATTATCTTCACTCCCTCTCTCCTGTTCTCCTCCCTGAAGGCTTGTTGGTGGGTGTGATCCTGCGGTTCGGCGTCCATGTACCCCAGAGCATGAGCGATGTGATCCTCAGCTGTGCCGTCAACGCCAGTCCAGCTACTCTGCTGGTCAACGTCAGCGGGCGATTCTACGAGTACACTCTGAAGGGGGAAGTCAGCCGGGGCAAAGGTCACCAAGTGCAGGACGACGAGATGCTGAGAAAGGCAAGGGGATGAACCAATAGAGGATTGTGTGAAGGATGCAGCTGGTAGTTTTTGGTGTGCCGCTCTCACCCAGCATATGAAATAAACAGCTGGCAGGTGGCAAAAGCCAGAAAAATGTCTTATGGATTAACTGAGAGAGTTTGTCAGTAACTGTTAGAGATGAAAACCTCTGCAAAGGTTGACATACATCTAAACATAATGTAAAAATCTTGGCAAATTAAAGGAATTCATTGCTTGAAAAGAGGTGTATAACCATTTAAAACTTTCTATTATTACCTACTGTCTTCAGGTGACCTTTGACCCAGAAGTGTTTTTCAACATTTTGCTGCCTCCCATCATCTTCCACGCCGGTTACAGTCTGAAAAGGGTAAGAGGGTTAAAAGGACTGATGTTACACTAATTATATGAATTAAAGAGTCAGATTTTTTAAACAAATGAGATAATATTATTTATGAACAGGCCTTGTTATTCTCTGCTGTATATTGGCATGCAGCATAATGCAAAAATGAAGTCTTTGAAATGTGAATTTTCACATGTGATATTTGTCTCTATTACCCGCAGCATAACTACTGTTACCAGACAGGCTCTATTTTGATAAATCTGTTTCCTTGTCTGTCTCAGAGACATTTCTTCAGAAACATCGGCTCCATCCTGGCTTATGCCTTCATGGGAACAGTTATATCCTGCTTTGTTATCGGGTAAGTTCTTTGGTCCTCTCTGAATTGATTTAGCTTTTACCACAGTGCCCTATATTCAGACTCAAATACAACAAACAGATCGAAGATGTTGCCTAATTTTCGTCTTTTATGACTTGTACACATTCTTCTTTCCTCCCAGGCTCATCATGTATGGCTTTGTGTTCATTATGAAAGTTGTGGGCCAGCTGGGGGGAGATTTTTACTTTACTGATTGCCTCTTCTTTGGGGCCATCGTTTCGGCAACAGATCCAGGTAGGAGGTGCCATAAAACATGGTTTTCAAGGTCAGATTTTTACTTAACATGCCTGTATACAGTATATGTCTGTATGTATGTTATGGAAGCAGTGTGGCACCTAACAGTTGCTGTTATTGGACAGACTTTCTATGATGGCTTTGTGCACTCCTGTCCTGCTGTGCAGCATTTGTGTGTCTTATACTCTTAAGTGTCTTTTTCTCCTGTGTCTCAGTGACAGTGCTGGCTATCTTCAATGAGCTAAAGGTAGATGTGGACCTTTATGCTTTACTCTTTGGGGAGAGTGTCCTCAATGATGCTGTGGCCATCGTCCTCTCATCGTAAGCATTTATTACACGCTGCAGAAATATACACACACAGCCCACACAGCAATATGTATATTTCAAGAGTTATTAGTTGCCTTGATCTGGTCAATACGAGCCTTCTGCTTTCAAAAGAAGAACAAAAACAATCCACAGCCGCCTTTTTGTGCAAAAATTCATCCTTTGTCCAGCTCATGTGAGTGCTCCAACAGTCGGAGTGAGACAAATCAAGTGGGTGTTTTTGCAAAGGTAATCACTTTTTGATGCAAAATTTTAGCTTTTCTTTCCCTGTGCACTGCTTTTCCTTGCTAAACTGCAACCTAGGAATAGTAAAACAAAATGGGACAACTGCAAGATACCTACTAGAATTACTTTAGGAAGGGTTATTTTCACGGACAAATAAATTATAGCGACCAATAATTCTTGAAATGTGCATACAAGTCATTCATTAATTTCTAGTTCTTTGTGACTTGTTCTGTAATGAGGCTAATTTTGGTGAATTCAGCTTTCTGTGTTGTGCATTGCACATGAATGGACACTAATCATACTAACATCAGTCCCTGTCATTTCACTGCCTGCCTTCCTTCACCCATCCATGTCATTCATCGTCCACCTGTACGTATGTATGCAGCGTTCTCCTCCGCTTGGAGAAGCAGGGTAGGCGGGGGGCTGGAGCTGTGCTCTCCCCAGGAGACGATGGCCCAGTCTGGCCAGAGGGGGTGGAGGAATGGCTGGGAGAAAACCAGACATTTACTCCCCGGTGGGTGGGTGTGGTTGTGCTGGCAGAGTCATTGTGTTAGAACCTGATCATCTCAGCTCAGTGGATGTGATGCAGAGCTTTTACTTACAATGTAGCCTGGAACCATCACCCATTAGGATGATCACTGCCCTCCCTCACACCCCACTGCAACCCTTTTCATATTCATTTTTCAGTTTTCTTTATTCTCTATAGCTCCTGCAAATGACCAGAAAATACTACTTTTTTTCTTAAAGTATTGGTAATCTGTTTGGGTAAAAGGATTATTACTGCTGAATATGAATGCTGGTGATTTGCTTTGCTGGTCTTGACATAATTTGGGCACTACTTCTCTTAAAGGGGTAGCATCTGAATTAGCTGTTCCTGTACTGATTAGTACAAATGGTTAAATTGTGTTAAGAGATCCAAAATCCATTTGGAATTAAGCATGCAAGACCCCAACTTCCTCCCCTTCATGACTGTAAAACCCAACTCCAGTCCATGTGTGTGAAGTCTTTGCTCTAAATTCATAGGAAATCAGATAAACACCTGACAGCAGGCATTATTGGATTTGGGTTGCTGCAGGTTTGATTTGATGCCTGATTTAATCTTGAAGATCTTTCTGTTTGTGTCATTGTGTGAGTGCATGTTCAACATTTGTTCAGTTACAGTTCAGTCTGGATGTTTAGTGTTCATGTCCGTGTTTCATGCAAATGCTTCTATTTTGCTTGTACTCTCTCTCCGTCTATCTGCGTCTCAGCTCCATTGTGGCGTACCAGCCTGCAGGAGACAACAGCCACAGCTTTGAGGCCATGGCCTTGTTGAAATCCTTCGGCATCTTCCTGGGCGTCTTCAGTGGATCCTTTGCACTTGGTGTGGCCACTGGAGTCATGACTGCTCTCATATCCTTTCACCTGTCGCTTACCATCACATAATGACAATTTATATTGTGCACAAACAGAATAACACTAAAGGGTTTAAAACAGTTTCCTTCTAGCTGTTCAATCGTGGGCAGCTTTGAGCCACGTTTGAGTGAGAAAACTGGTTGTGGCTGTCCTCGTGGGTGTAGCTTTAATTTCACATTTATACATGTCTGCGTTTCTGTTGTTGTGAATGTGCTGCCCCTTGTTTTGCTCCTTGACTTTCAGTTTTCATCACGTGACCAAGTTCACTAAACTGAGGGACTTCCCCTTGCTGGAGACAGCTCTTTTTTTCCTCATGTCCTGGAGCACCTTTCTGTTAGCTGAGGCCTGCGGGTTCACAGGTACGCGTGCAGTTTAAACTGTGGCATCTCATTTTGACTTATTATTAGTCTTTGGTTGTGTGTGTCTGTCCGCAGCTAATCTCGCATACTCCTGGACCAATTGGCCTAATATTTTTTGTCCACCTTTATGACTGTATGCTCAAGGAGCTGAGAATAGCCATCATCTAATTTCTTGAGCAATGTTTGCCGTTTCTTTCTTCATCAACACTCCCATGCCATAGAAAACGTCTTGTCAGCATAGGACATGATTCAGCGTGTAACTTGGCAGGCTAATGTTGGCTAACATTATCTAGCGCACTGCAGATTTGTCTGGGCACAGTCAAAAGATGAAACAAGAAAAATAAACTTACCGACATGTTGGTTCATTCGCGCTGCGCCTGCAGGATGAATAGATGGAACAGTGTCAGGCTTTTGGTTTATCGATGATAACAATCACATAGAATATCACCAGACCTTCCTTATAATGCTGATTTTTAAATGCTTTTGGCATAATTCAATGTGTTTTGAGTGAAATTCAGTGTAATCTTCTTTTTTGTCTGCTCAGGCGTGGTGGCTGTGCTGTTCTGTGGGATCACTCAGGCTCACTACACCTTCAACAATCTCTCCCCTGACTCTCAGGACAGGACCAAACAGGTGACATGCAGTCACGTGTTTTGTTCCAGTCATGTTATAAAGTAATGAATTATTTTGTTGTCTCCATTGAGGATGAACTGGAAATCCTGCTCATCGTTGATCACTTGTACTCACTTTATTTAACTGGAAATTTTGCAAGATTTTTGGTTTCCGGACTTTTTGGTTGTGCAAGATAAGATGTACTTGTGGTCAGAATTAATGCAAAGTGATTAGTCATACAGCAAATGTGGTTAACACATTTTTCTCTGTAAATTTGAGATGACAGATAAACTTGATCAAACTTTCCACCCAAAGGGACATGAACGCAATGTGAATTTTTCCGTGGTCAGTTTTCAAGCAGTTGTGTGTTGTGTGTCTCTTCTCCATCAGCTGTTCGAGCTGCTGAACTTCCTGGCTGAGAACTTCATCTTCTCCTACATGGGTTTGACTCTCTTCTCCTTCCAATCGCACGTCTTCAACCCCATGTTCATCATTGGAGCCTTTGTATCCTTTACTCCGCTCGGTGTTAACGGAGAACTCAAAGCCGTCTTGGATGCTCCAGAGATGATTATTTTCCATCCCAGCTCGCCCAGGCTGTATAACCTCACAGTGTGTTGTATCCTTGACCTCCCTGCGTTGTGTAGATTGCTGTGTTTCTGGGCAGGGCGGCAAACATCTACCCTTTATCCTTCCTGCTCAACCTGGGCCGCAAGAACAAGATCGGATCCAACTTTCAGCATGTCATGATGTTTGCAGGTAACCCCATGTCAATCTATTCAATTCAATTCAATTTTATTTGTATAGCGCCAAATCACAACAGAAGTTGTCTCAGGACACTTTCCATATAGAGCTGGTACAGACCAAGCTCTTTTATCTACAAAGAAACCAACAATTCCCCCATGAGCGAGCACTTGGCGACAGTGGCGAGGAAAAACTTCCTTTTAACAGGCAGAAACCTCGAGCAGAACCAGACTCTGGGTGGGCGGCCATCTGCCTCGACCGGTTGGGTGAGAGAGGAAGAGCAAGAGAGGGAGAGTGAGACAGACAGACAGACAGACAGAAATGCAGTCAGAGAGAGAGAGAGAGAGACAGAGACAGAGACAGAGAGACAGACATGCAGTCACAGTAACAGTGACAGTGGATGTAATAACATCTAGATATCTAGATCAACAACTCCTACTCAGGCAGAATACTAGAAGAACAGCCCCTACGCCAGCTGACATTTACTGTAGAAACTGGTCGATAATAGAAATCCCCCACATGTCTCTACTTCTTTCTTTGACTCTGAACCCATGGGGTCATTTCCTTTTAATATGCAGGAAGTATAAAGCATTTGTGAGCTTTCTCATTCTCACACTGTCTTGTTTCGTTCGTCTCCTCCAGGTCTGCGTGGGGCGATGACCTTTGCTCTTTCCATCCGAGACACAGCGACTTACGCCCGTCAGATGATGTTTTCAACCACCCTCCTGATTGTCTTCTTCACTGTCTGGATCTGTGGAGGCGGCACCATGCCCATGCTGTCCTTCATGAGCATACCGTAAGGCTGGCCATCTGTTTGTTTCATCCCCTCTGCTCAGTGTTTTTCTGTCCAAGTCACTGTCGCTACCTTTTCTCTCTCAGGGTGGGTGTGGACTCTGATCAAGACACTTCTGTAAGTAATTAGTAGATTGAAATCTCTACTTTTTAACCTTAAGTGAAAATAAATGTATTAGTAATGAAACAGTACCTCATTAAAAATTGCTCTGCTCATCAGAGTTCCGTGTTGGATGGGTCACAGCGGAGGAACACCAAACATGAGAGTGCCTGGCCCTTCAGGATCTGGTATAACTTTGACCACAAGTATCCTTTTAGCCACGGATCATGTATTTAAGACCCTGTCTTCAGAAGTGTGGGTGCTAGATTCAGCTTTGGACACCAGAGGGTGCTCTTTAACAAATAGCACCGACCACCTCTCTGCGCAGGAGGTTTCCAGGTTCCACATTATTCCAGTTGCTTTATCTTAAAGCATGACTGCATTTGACTGTTGACCGATTAGACTGTTAAAAGCCTTTGACAAAACTTCTTCTCCAGCTACCTGAAGCCCCTCCTGACCCACAGCGGCCCCCCTCTCACTGCTACTCTGCCTGCTTGTTGTGGACCGCTGGCCCGATGCCTCACCAGCCCACAGGCCTATGAGGTTTGGTGTTTCTTTCCTGTAGTTAAAGTAGTACTTTTAAAAGGCCTGATCAAGAACTTCTTGACCGTCTGAAATACATTTTTACCTATTATGTGATGGTGTCATATCCTCCTGTGATTGTATTCATCTCCACCTCTTCATTCTCTTTGCTTTTCTTTTTTCCCCCTCCCCCTTTTTCCATTTCCACACCCCAGAATGAAGGTCAGCTCCACGACGACGACTCCGACTTCATCCTCAACGATGCTAACGTGAGCTCCATGTACGCCGACGTCACCGTCAGCACGGACGCCTCCGGATCCCGCACCATCAACCGCAAGCGCTCCACCACGAGCACCGGGGGCGGCCCGTCCGACGAAGCTCTGGATCACGAGCTAGCTTTGGCGGAACACGAGGTGGCGATCAGGGGCACCCGCCTGGTCCTGCCCATGGATGACCCGGTGGAGCCCCCGACCACCGTCACCCTGCCCCCGCCACCCTCCCCACCACGCTCCGACCCTCGCAGGCACAGATTGTGAGAAGGCTTGCGCTGTTTGTTGTTTTCAACTTCAAAACCCACAAATCATATAACTTAATATCACAAGAAAACGGCATCTAATAGCTGATTTGTCGGGATTTTTGATTGAAACGACAAACTGCTTTTACATCACGACCTCTCTGTCTAACGTGGTCTTAAATTAGTCTCAGCTTTGTGACAAACTTGCGGCGAGCTTGATTTAACTCACCGTTTGGGTGGATTACTGTATCTTTGAATGTGAATGCACTACATGTAAGGTAAGGTACTGTAAATCAAGTGCACCTCAAGTTTTAAAGGTTACTTAAAGATCATCCGAGATGCACATTTAGCAGCCGTCTGAGGAAGCTAAAAAATGGAGCTGTAGTGTTTTCTCCTGAGTTTGTACTACTGTGGTGATAGGCCAGTGCTGTTATCTATGCTCTCTACAGCCCCAACCGCCTCTGGCTGCACGGGGAGATTCTTAAACGTTTCATATGCAGTTGAGTCTTTTCTCTGTGGTGAAGCTGCTCCTGATTACAGGACCTGCATTTGTCTAGCTCCTTCAAGTATTCGTAAGGTGACCTACAATAACACTAACATCTAGGCTAGCTCCCTCTGCTGTGGTACGACTTACACTACAGTGAAATTACTAATCTTCTCCATCCACAGACTGCTAACTGTCCGGTATATTTGCCTCCCGTTCATTTGCGATTGGCCATGATGGGAGCGAGTAGACGAGGACATCGACCTCTGTGATGGCAGCAGTGTTGGGAGTTTTGAATCTTAAACTATCCTGTTGGGCCAAAAAACCCAAACTGCTTCCATCAGTGTCCAGGGGCGTCTCCATGAATTCAAATTTCTAGCACTGCCTGCCTCTTCTTTTCACTTATTTGTTTATTTATTGAACAAAGAATGACTATGTAATGTTTTTTTTGTTTATTTATTAATTTATTTATTGTTTTGTTGTGTGACATTACTGATTATCTTGCCCTATTAAAAAAAAAAAAAAGGACTGCTTGATGGTGAAAGCGCCTTTTCTTAAAAAAGCACTACGACTCTTCCCACGTAAGGTACGTTGTACAGTAGGGGAGTCACGGGGGAGGCGGATATTCATTCTTAACCATGTGTGCATGTTAAAATATCTCCTTCCTGTACTGTAGCACATGCTTCTACTTTATACTTGGAAACTAGAGCTTCCCTGTGTGTGTATTTTACAAGTGTGTGTGTGGCTGATGTCTGAATGAAACTGTCCAAATCAACTGACATGGTTTTTAGGGCTAATGTCTGTTTCTGGCTTTTCTGTCGTCATCTGGTTTAATCTTCTTTCTAAACAAAAACAAAAACAAAGTAACTGCCGTGTCTTTGTGATGTTGTATCATCAAAGATGACTCTGAGGGCTGGCTGAACTGTTTTGAATAAAGTGCCTATTCAGAAATCCAATTAATGTAGATTTGTACATATTTTGATTTGCTAATGTGCAGTAAGATGATCTTTTTTGAGTTTTATATGACACTAAACCCTTTGATTGCCATTGAATACTCTATTCCAGGTCTAATTAGCCCATTAAATGACTGCCTGTTGTTTAACTATTGTTTTTTGGTACTGAAAAGTTAAAGAGAAGAAGCTAAAACTCTGGACTTTCATTAATGGGAAATACCAAATATCACTAATATTACGTCAGATTTAATCATTTTGTCAACAGTGTAGGCACTAAATTTGACTGCAACAATGACCTGGTGACCTCTTTTAGGCTATTTATTTGGCAGTAAGGTAAAAGAAAAGATACTTCTAATACTGATGCAGCGTGACGTCTTTTTTGTTTGGCATCTCAGTGAGAGATACTTTGCAGAGGCATGTCCTTAGTATACTGAGATCCTGGTTTGTTTTTATGACGGAGGTAGAAATGAATTCCTGGTTAAAGTCTAATTTTTCAAATGTGGAAACACGAGCTGTCTTTTTGATTTTCAAGCAGTATTCTTAATATGAGTTTGTGCATAATCATCTAGAGATATGGATATGAGTGAATTAGCATTTTTTTCTTTCAGTAACTTTTGATTTTCTTCTGTTTAAATGTTACTGAACCATACAAAAGACACATCTATATGTACTTTATGTGGGAATTTTGAGGAAACAGTTGTAATGTTACAATAGCAACCGCACCTAAACCTAAAAACCTGAACATGTTTATGTTTCTACTGTCTGTAGAAACTTTTAATGACAGTTGTATTTGTGAAATGTACACCTGCATTAGGTCTAAATGTTTTTAAAATAAATGTGAACTTCTGTTGAGGAGGAAATAATCTCAGATTTAACAGATTTTCCCTCAGTAGTCCTGAAGTTGTTAACAGTGTCTCCCCAGTCAGACATCTTGCAAGTGTACTAAAAAATAAAAATATTCTTGAAAATGACTTTGTCTCCTTCACCTCTGTAGCCAGTTTGTTGCATATCATTAGGGAACTCAAGGAATCTGAATTTTCATTTCATGTACCATCTCTTCAATCATGCTACAACATTATTACTTTTCACATCGATACTCAAGTACAATTCCTGCTTTTGATGATGGAGATTCTTCAGGACAACAGATCGGATGAAGACGAAAGCTCTGAGAACGAAAAAGTTTAAGCAAAGATGAACCTTCATGCTCCATTTTCAGCTTGTTTACTTCAATAACGCAAGAAACAACTAAAAACTATATACTGCTAACACTGTAACGAACTACTATAGTTTTATTTTGAAGGCAATTTCATACTTCTTTTCGAGCGTCACGGTGACTCTTATTTTGAAGGCGAGCCCGCCTATTTCCAGTCTGCGCCTGGTGGTGTGGTGTCGAGCTTGACGCAGCCGCAGATGGCAGTACTTAAAACGTGCGAAGGTCTCGTTAAAGCGGAGTTCCGCTGCTTCCTCACGGCTCAGAGGGCGCCGCTCACCGCCGCCACAGACATCACCCTGAACCCGGTAAGCTGGCTGGTGAGCACCGCCGTTTCTGACCGTTTCCTCTGCAGCTAGTTTTTAGACACAGGACCAGATATCTGCAGGGCTGTTTTCTACTTTGGCACTTGGGCAAACAGGTTATGTGACGCCTGCTGAAGCTGCTTTTATTGGTCCACTGTTCATATGTTCCTGTTATAAAGTTATTAGTTGAAATGAAAAGTAAGCTCGTGGCTGATCACCTCTGCAGTTTGGCCACCTAAAAAAAAAAAAATGTTCAGCAGCACGTAACTGTCCTCCTGTCACACATCTGATGCTTTCATACACATTTCACTTGCAAAGCAGCATTTTGATATCCGGAGAGGAAACAAGTCTTCAAGTTGTCTGGGGCGTTGGCTGTCTGTCTGTCTCCTGTATATGTATGTATGAGTGTGTGTGTGTGTGTGTGTGTGTGTGTGTGTGTGTGTGTGTGTGTGTGTGTGTGTGTGTGTGTGTGTGAGAGAGAGCTACAGTTACATGCTGACTTGTGGAAGCCTGGACTGCTCCTGAAATCTGTTTCCAGTTAGGAAGTTTCCCTTTTTTTCACTCACTGATGGAACCACTGAGGCAAAAAAAAATGCATCACAGAGGTCAATTAAAATTCCTGTACTGCTATTTTTCATTGTCCTGTGTGTGTGTGTGTGTGTGTGTGTGTGTGCACGTGTGCATGTGAGTGATGCATATGGCTTCAGTGTTGGCTCTACCAGCTATTGTTATTCTGCCAGCGGCTGTGGAGTAAATTCAGAATTCAATATGTGCGACTGACCTCTTTCTCCCCTCCACACACACACACACACACACACACACACACACACACACACACACACACACACACACACACACACACACACACACACACACACACACACACACACACACACACACACAAGTTTAGGGTGTAACAGACCACATGTGCCAGATTGTGTGAGCGGGGCCTTAAAGATATGGAAGATTATTCAGAAGATTAAAGGCAGTTTATCAGACGGCAGAAAGGAACATTGTGTTGGACTTAAGAATGACTTCACAGGTGTTGCAGCAGAGACAGAAGGCAAGAAGGACAGAAGGACACACACACACACACACACACACACACACACACACACACACACACAAAGAGCAGAAGGCCGTAGGGAGTTCTTAGGTTAAGATTCAAAGCCGGGTGCCTGCATGCTAAAGAAATTACCATGAGCTCATTCCCATAAAATACATCACAGGCTCATAAAACTTTATGCAATTTGTCTGACTTCATGTCATGGTAACTCCCTGTTGTGTTTTGCCTGTTGTGATTTTAAGAAGAAACGATGTAAATGGGATACACGCACCGTGTTTCTCGTTTCGGCGATGGCCAGCGATGAACTCTGTGCTCTTTCGTGGAGTTTTTTTTTTTAAAAGGAGATTTTGGCAGCTGAAGTAGGTTTGGAGTGACAAACTTAGCAGTGTGTTATCTTGGACTTGCAGCCGTTAAAGCGTGTTGTGATGTGTTTTGTGCACAGAAATCAATCAGTGGTTGTACGCTTATTATTTGAGTTACTTGAGAGGATCGACACTTATCTCACATCTGTCTGAGAAATATTAAAGCTACAGTCAGGAGATTAGCTCATCATCGTCACTGACTCTGTCCAAAAAGAACAAAAAAATCCTCTTAGTAGCACCTCATAAACTCACCAGTTAACACATTACATCTCATTTGTTAAATCTGTACAAAAACCAAAGTGTGAAATTGACAATTTGTGGGTTTACAGGGGGGTGGATGGGTCTGGGCTATTTCATGGCTGGGAGCGGTGACTTCCTGGAGCAGTGACTGGTAAAACCACACACACACCACATTCTTACACTTTGGACTTTTGCATCAATTAAACAAGCTTTTACCTTTTCATTGGCGAGCTGTAGAGGTGCTGACAGGTAAATCATCTTTGGACAGAGCCAGGTGAGCTGGTTCCAGTCTTTATGCTAAGCTAAGCTAACCGTCTCCAGCAGCAGCAGCTTCACATTTAATGCACACACACGAGAGTGGTGTCGATCGTCTCGTCTAACTCTCAGCAAGATTGCAAATAAACATGTTTCCTAAAGAGTCAAACTGTTTCTTTAAACTTATAAATAGTAACAGTGGGTGAAAAAAAATTAGATTTTGGAGAGAGCACTCATGGATACACTGCCACCATCAAAATGAGTGAATACATTTTGTGAGCATGGTGTTTCAGAGTCGAAGAGATCTGTAAAATATATGCAAAGGGATATTGAAGTTGTTCTGGAGACTCCTGGCGGTCCAGCATCTTAAAAAGACATTTGCTTATATTGGTTTTCCCTTAAATTTGGCGCCGATCTGTGGTTTCATTCAGCCTCGCGGCTTACCAGTGAAATTGATGGTAAGTCATTAAATGTTTGGCGCCCCAACGGGTGATTTACATACATTATTTTCACGCAGAAAATATTGTGTTTTGCATTCATTTAGAAATGGTTCAGTTCAAGTAAGGGTTTGGCGTGGCCATTGTTAGTGTAAGAATCTGGAAAAGTTGTTAGAAACTGAGATTTGCATGGATTTTGTTGGTTGGAGATTTATTTGAAGGGAGATTGGAAGAGTTTGGAAGCAAGCAACCCCTCAAGGCAGCGCTGAGGGCTTAAATGTCCCAGAGGAGCGTTTTAACATTAAATTTTACTGCTAGTGGACCCTCAGTGGAGCTCCGACAGGACTGTTGTGGTGCCAATGAGGGGCGCGTTCACTCCCACACACACACACACACACACAGAGAAAATGTCATAGATATTCATGGAAATGGAAATTGGTCATACACTGCTGCTTTCTGCTGAAGGTTTCTAGTTTTGTCAGCTGCTCGGGTCTGAAAGAGGTCTCAGTTACCAAGCGGAGGGCTGAGGGAGGAAAGAACAGGAGATGAGCGCAGAAACAGGAGGAATGTGTAGAGAGAAACAGGACAAAGCGAGGTGGGTTGAGGTACAGCTGACCGGCGGCTTCTGGTAAAACCATCACGTCGGCCCTGTTGTCGCGGGACACGCCGCGTTTCTTCGACCTCCCTCTACACGACCTCGGCCTGTCGTGTCGGCTTTGCTCCGCTGACTGGAATGCGGCTCGCCGGGGCCAAATAAAACAGTTATCTTTCTTTGTTGGCTGATCTGGAGCGTAAATGTTTATCTGAACTCGCTGCTCAGTTTCAGATACTGATGTGTATTTTGTTTCTGAGACAGTAAGACTGGAATCATCGCAGCGTGGCGTTGCTGCAGTTGGGCGTTTGGGAGATTAGTGACCTTTAAAGCTGCTCTTATCAGTGCTTTTGTATTAACAGTGGATCAGATGACTGTGTGGGTAAAGGCTCTGATACATAGTGGAAAGTTTAGCAGCTAAAGCCAAGTTTTTTTTATTTATATAGCCCAATATCACAAATTTACCACTAACAATTACACTAAAATACAGTAAAATTACAGCATGGATAATCAGGAGCTGGTGGAGGCCAAAACAGAGCTGAAAGAACAGTAAATAATCATCAGGTGGTCAGACTGATGTCTCCAAATGGACGTTAATGTTGTTCTGTGTCTGCTAAATAGGCCAATGATTGCGAACTGGTTGGTAAATGTTGTGAGTACAGCTTGTTGTGTTAGGTTTTCATTATTTTATGACTGCAAGCGATTTGGAGCCTGAAATCAAGCTGGATGAAGAGAATATTTGTGCAGCAGTATTTTTCATTTAGGTGATCTGAGTCAAAGCAAAGCCTGCCTGTGTGGCTCTGATGTTATGATGACACAGAATATTCACCCGCAGTAACAGACGTGCCGCTCGGTTGGGAGGCAGCGGCACTCGTGCGTAGACTGTCAAATACACGCCATTCCTGGAATTTAAGCCCGTGTTGTGTTGAAAGAAGTTTAAGCATATTACTGGTGTTTCCGCCCTGACCTGAAATGAACGTTACAGCTGGAACTGTGGTTATCTTTGTGAGAATAAAACAAACTAATCGGAAAAGATTTAGACAATGAGTGACCCATTATTATCACCGAGTTTTACACTTGGTTGAATCAAAGTGAAAACTGATACAGATACTCAATAATTCCCAATATAAAGTCTAAGTTACACTAACGGGAGGAGGAAATGTCAGTACAGAAGAACAGATTTTGAAGCATCAACACAGCTCAACTGACAGAAGATGATCATTCTGTTCATTCCTGATCTATTTTTAAACCACCAGGAAACCTCATTAAGAGACATTTTTTGAGTGGCTGCCATACCAAGCCAATGATTAAAGAGTTTTCAAAGTCTGCAGGGACGCAGGGGTCAACACCTGCAGCACACGCTGAAGCACCTCAAGCTCGGCCAAGTTCAGGGTTCACGCGACATGAATGTGTAGTTTTAATGAGATGTTAGTGTAAACGCAGTCAGTTATAGCCAGTGGAGAAGAGTGTGAGTGTGTGTGTGTGTGTGTGTGTGTGTGTGTGTGTGTGTGTGTGTGTGTGTGTGTGTGTGTGTGTGTGTGTGTGTGGATGGACGGACTGTGCCAACTTCACCATTCTGATGGAGACTTCCTGTTTCTCAGTTTTCCACCACATTCTTCAGTGATAAGCTCATGCCAATACTCACACACACACACACACACACACACACACACACACACACACACACACACACACACACACACACACACACACACACACACACACACACACACACACACACACACACACAGATGGTGGGTACAAGCAGACACTCCGAAAAATACACACTATTTTAGTTTGTCTCGTCATGTTCGTCCTGGCTCTTTTCTCCCTCTCTATTTTATTTTGCCGTCTCTGTCTCCTTCTCGTCCCCTTGTGTGTTCAAAACGCGTTTCCTGTCGCAGACATTACGTGATGTCACCTCTCCCGTTTTTGTTTTTTTTTACACCGCAGACCTCCAGCTGCCGAGCGGCGGCAGGTCTGGACTTCTGAGAGGCTGAACTGAGCTGCGATTGTTGCAGTCAGGTGGCTGAAAACTTTCACAGAGGCGCAAAAGAACACACAGGGAGGGCAAAAACGCTAGAAAAAGGAGAAAGACGTGAAGAATTGAAGAGCTTTGAGGCCGAGTGGCTGCAGACTGCATGACTCTGTGCATGCACATGCTTGTTTTTGTCACTTAAGGGGAAACTGCATTGACTTAACTCTCACTCCCCACAAACTTAACCCACCCCTGAAGGATGAAACGTCATTGTCAAGTACTGCCTGTGAGCCACGGAGCTCCATTTCTGGTGAAAAACTATTAAAAACACATCAATGAGCCGTAACGTTGCGCTGTGACGCGTTCCTCCCACATACATCCTTTATTTTACTGACATCAGTCGCCAACAAAAGCACAATTTACTCCTACTTGAGGTGATTTGTTGACAATAAGGAAAATGTCGAGCAATGCCAGTCTTATGTTTTAACCAGAGCTGCTACATGGCCAGACCCCAACGCCGTGACCCTGTGTGACCCAGGTCTCAGAGTCCTATATGATGTGACGTTCTGAACAGATTTACGTCCCCGCAATATGTTGTAACAAGTACGCACGCAGAGTTATCCTTGGCGCTGCCTTCCAACCCGGCTTCCAGCTTCGACTGTGTGTCACAGCTTAATTTCACGTTTAACTGTTTCCATGGCGATCAAACAAAGAGCTTTGTATTGGCAGCTTGGCTTCGACGAAGTGATGTACGTGCGCCGTCGTGCCGTGACACAGCGAGGATATTTATTGCAGAAAAACAAGCAGGAACACCATCCTCGGGGCCGCCTGACGTCAGCGTGACCCGATTTGTTTCCTCCCAACCTGTGTGGATACTGGCCCGCTTCCTGTCAGCCATTGTTTGCCTCCCATCAGATAACATTTTCATGATGCTGGCAGCCAAGCGTTATTATTGCCTGCTGTAAAAACCTACAGGACTCCATGTAGCCATGGACTACACATACAGTGTTAGGAGGAAAAGCAAGACAAGAGCGACAGAAAGCATAAAAATTATGAATTGTTATGAGTTTAAGGAGGTGCAGGAAGTAGAATAGATAACAGGTAAATACCAGGCCTCACTTTGGCAGGCTTGACGTGATGTCTTCCAGCGGAGATGGATGAGTAACCCCAACCAGCTGCTGGTTTTTCCAGTAATAAGTAATGAATTAGCAGGTCACTGAAAGGAAGATGAATGTCCTCTCCACATGATGTCGCAGTCAGTTTGAAGCTTTATTGTCTGTTGAGGAGACAAGACAATAAAAGAGGTTATTTCATCGACTTCATTGTGGCACCTTTAACCTCAGCCACATACTGTTTCTTCATCAGACTCCAGCTTACAAAATAAAAAATCTCTTAAGCCCAAAGTGAACTGTTTAAATCTTTTACTTACTGTATGTTGCTGCTGGGATAAATCCGTTTCCTCCCCGACCACATAAAAACGTGTGAATTCTATATTAAAATGTGGTTTTCTTTGCATCTTTGACTGAATTATTTGATTGGGTTGGAGAGTTGACCTGTCACATGGTGCTCTAAATGCTGTTGTGGAGGCTTTTCCAGAAACACAACTCATAATACTATAATTATTTTCAGCTTGTACCATTCTGACTGGAAAAATAGTCGTAGTATTTTTAGACAAATGCTTCTTTTTTCAAATTTGTTCAGTTTTCTGCTGCCAGAGGACACAGTTCAGAGCAGTTAACAGCACACACAAGAAAAGTTAAAGAGCCGCCGAGTCACAATTCAATAACACATCGACTGCAGAATGTTTGAGCTGTAAACAGTATTTTTAGCCATGCTAGCAGCGTAGCTCCTCGAAGGAAGGAGCCCAGACTGACATTCATGGTCCCCAGAGGATGAATGCCCCCTTTGGTGACTCCTGACTTTTCCAGTAGCGCTTATTAGTTAGCTAATTAGCAGATGTTAGCATGCTAAAATAAGATGGTAAACATTATTCCCGTTTAGTGCTAGCATGTTAGCATGGTGATGTTAGCATTTAGCAGCTGCACAGAGCTGCGTGGCCCGGCTTAGTCTGTGTTTATTTCCAAACTGACACATTTCTTATTGAGTGAAACTGGAGAACTGAAAAGGAAAAAAAAAACAGGCCTTATTACTTTGAATATTGGCATGACATTCAGAATGTTGTATAATAGCTGTTAGACCCAAAAAAGGAGAGACCAGTGAGACAAAAATGAAGGTCACGACTTTTAATTTCAGTGGTCCACAATCCTCCCAGAGCTTCACTCAGACCTTAACCTCGAAAAAACACATCTATTTTAACCCTAAAACGTTCACATAATGATTTCTAGACTGAAATAAAAGAAGTTTCAGTGGTGGGATTGTATAGAGCACGTGCTCGACATAAAGATCACGACAGGATGCGAAAGACCGCCTACAACTACCTCCGTCCACCTGTGGCTGATAAAAACGACCATGATTTCAGCACATTTTCCTCCCAGAAGCATTAAAGTGGATATCAACCTGCCCCTTCCTACAAAAAGGAATCCCTGACCCATCTGTGATTTTAACTGAGAGTTTAAAGGGAGGATTTGAACGCTTGTGCACGCTGCCAAAACTCGTAGTAATGTTGGCCCCGCGCCAAAACCAGAACTTCCTCTTGAATCTGTGCTGACATGCTGCTCCAACCGGGAGGCGAACGCTGCACTTTGTGGCTTTGGTGGTCTGCGAGGGAGTGGCCCGTGTGCATGTGAGCGTGTGGAGCTTCTGTCACAGAGTTGTCAACGCTCCAGATCTCCCCACATTAGTCATACCAGGCATTCCTTCATGTGTTCACCTCACGCACACACACGGCTCTCTCGCCGCAGTTCAGGAGAATTCCTCGCGGTCGGCCAGCGTGAACTTGATGTGGGAAATAACCGAGTGAGCAGACTTCAGCCATCTCTCCCTCCTCATGTCTGCCTGCCTGTGTAGCCGTGATTTTGCCCTCTGAGATGCTGACCCTGTAATCACGGCTCTGTGATCGGAGTTATGGGCGATCAACGTGGTGATTTTGGGTCTATGTTTAGGAAGTTTATGTGTGTTGTATTTTAGTAGAGTGACTTTTGGACTGTTGTGTGAGAAATCAGTTACATAAGGATGCTTCAGGCAGAGTTATAAAAAGTAGCCACACCGTCCAGTGTGAAGGAGGACAGTAACAAGAAGTATTCAGATCCTACCACAACACAATAATAATAATGATAATAATAATAATAAAACTCTTTTTTTAAACCATTTTCTGTCATTTTACGGACTAAATATCAAATTGATGAATCGAGAAAGATGATCGACGGATTAGTCAAGAATGAAAACAATCGTTAGTTGCAGCCCTTAATGAAGATTTTCAATTCCGTCATCATATTACAGGATTCAAACTGTTGTTGGTCATGTTCTTGCTCTTGGATCAGCTCCGTCTGAGTTATAAGTTATAGGAGTTGTTTTGTCAGGTGAAGATAAGATAAAAGTCAGGAGGACCAAAACCTTCTTCTTTCTCTTCAGTCCCACTAAGTGTATCAACGGTGCCTCTATGTGGTGGTTTCAGGTAGATTTCTTCAATTAGAACACTTGAAGATGACAAACCAAACTGTTCAGCTTCTGGTTTCTGCCCTCATCTGGTCTCACTTCATCCAGTGATCAACAGCGCCCCCCTGTGGTGGTACCAGTGATTTTTATGTTGAAATGCAGATGTAACTGTCAATTATCGGTATCAAGTTAAAGGCCAAACATTTGCTCAGTCCACCTTCTCCAATGTGAGGCTTTGCACCATATTTAATATTCTGCACCATGTTGGACCTAATCTGCACCACTCATCCTTCATCTTTTGTTTGATATATTGGATTTTTGATACATTTGTTATTTATGTCAAGCAATGTATTAGAGGGAGTAACAACACATTTCACTACACAACGCAGTCAGGCTGAGTATGTGATAAATAAAAAAATAACTTTTACCTTTCCTGTCTTTTTGTTTTTTTAGTTGTGGTTGTGAGTCACGATGGCAGACAGCTCGCATTGTTTCTACTGTCGGGAGGACCTCGGGGGAAAGAGGTTCGTCCGCAACGAAGGCAAGCCGGTGTGCGTCCGCTGCCACACCAAGTTCTGCGCCAACTCCTGCGCCGAGTGCCATCGACCCATCCCTGTGGAGTCAAAGGTGCGTGTTATCGGATCTTTCCTGTATTTCTCATCAGGTCTGTGTTGGTGCTGTGTTTTCCCTCCATGCCCCTCATCAAACTCTCCCCTCTTCCCTCCTCCATCAGGAGCTCAGCCATAAGGGTCGGTACTGGCATGAGGAGTGTTTCCGCTGTGCGAA
This sequence comes from Chaetodon trifascialis, assembly GCF_039877785.1. NCBI lineage: Eukaryota > Metazoa > Chordata > Actinopteri > Chaetodontiformes > Chaetodontidae > Chaetodon > Chaetodon trifascialis. The sequence continues at coordinate 9,635,837 of NC_092071.1, read as the reverse complement.
GTGTTACAAACCTTTGGCCAAAGAGCCCTTCAGCACCAAGGACGACCGCATCATGTGCGGGAAGTGCTGCTCCAGAGAGGATGCTCCTCGCTGCCACGGCTGCTATAAACCCATACTGGCTGGTAAGACGACCAACTTCAAACCCTGATTTTGTGGCGTTAGCAGAGATGCACCATACTGAAGGGGTTTTGAGAAGCTGGCCTGTGAGTTGACTTACTTTAGCAATAAAATTACCTTTAAAAATTTTTAATTTCTCTGTAAACAGTTAGCAAAGGCATTTACAACAGATGGAGTACAAAACAATTCCTTAAGAATTGAACTTTTATTATTAGAATGCTATAATAGGAAACCTTTTATAAACCTTGTAAAAACAAAATGTTTTATTTTGAAATCAAGCGATTTCATGCTTTAACTGCTTTAACAACTTCTCCTATTGAGCTTTACAGCCGAGCTGAGCGTTCGTGCTGACGGCTAACTGTCCCCTCACTGTCACCTTCTGCAGGCACAGAGAGCGTAGAGTACAAAGGCAACTCGTGGCACGATGAGTGTTTCACCTGCTGCAGCTGCAAACGGCCAATAGGGTCGCAGAGTTTCCTCTCCAAAGGAAGTGACATTTACTGCAGCCCCTGCTATGACAAGAAGTTTGCCAAACACTGCGTCAGCTGCAAAAAGGTTTGTTTTTCTCTTCAAACAGGGGCCAAAGACACCTTTCTTGGGATTTCATAAACCTCCCCAGGCAGTACATGCACTTTACAGGGTTGTAATTTTAAGTATAACAGTAAAGTGAGGTTAAAATTCAAGAGAGTGGTATCAACTCTATGAACTCGCTTGTCTTTTATGATCCACTTTGGTAAAACCATATTAGTATTACAGAGAAGTTTTCGGTATGAACACTATTCCAACTAATACTCTTCTCTCCATGTCTCCAGCCTATTACCTCTGGGGGGGTGAACTACCAGGACCAGCCTTGGCACGGCCACTGTTTTGTGTGCAGCTCCTGCTCAAAGCCTCTGGCAGGGTCCAGTTTCACCAACCACCAGGACCAGGTCTTCTGTGTCGACTGCTACAAGAACTCTGTGGCAAAGAAATGCAGCGGCTGCCAAAACCCAATCACAGGTCACCTGAAATCCAAACTGAAGATTACTTTGCTAGAAAACACAGATGAGAAAAATATTTACACGTGTATCTAGGCTGCTAACAAAAACTAGACAGTTACTCAACCTAAATGTGCATAAATGGAAGTCATGCCTGGCTGGAAATAGCCAGCCAGAGTGTGTCCATGCTTTTCCTTCTGTTAAAGGATTAATTCAAAGGTTGGAAAATGGCAAATCCAGGTCTTAAACTGAGCCTGAACTCTCGTCTCCTCTCAGGTTTCGGTAAAGGAGTGAACGTGGTGAACTATGAAGGCAGCTCCTGGCATGAATACTGCTTCAACTGCAAGAAATGCTCCCTCAGTCTGTCCAACAAGCGTTTCGTAGCCAAGGGGAGAGACATCCTCTGCACCGACTGTGGCAACAAGTAGAGGCGGAGAGCCCGATCACTGTCTCACGGCGGCTTATACGATCATTGTTTTTCTGTGTTTCTCTCCATTTCAATATCCTGTTTGATATTTGTTGAGTTTTTGGCAGATGGTCCAAGAAGGGATGGAAACATCGGGACCAAAATGTAATTTGTGTCCACTGTTGATTGTTTGCTCTGATGCTGCATGCTAACACTAAAACTTGCGCTGTGCTGAGCGATGGTCAAGAGGGACGCGATTGTATCACATCAAATATGGAACTACAACACTGCTGAGGTAATGACGCTGTATTTGATCGTACAGGTCAAATGTTTTCATTTTGAAAAGGTCATGTTTTCATACTAAAGACACTGACTTTTCATGAGCTGATGGTTGTGAGAGTCGTCAGTCGTTCAACACAGCGTATGCTGAGGCATTAGCAGACGACTGGAGTCACCATGTATGTACATGAATTAGGACTGTTTTAATTGTATCTTTTAGCACAAAAATGAGCTCGTTTGTCTCATCTTATTAATGTCTCATCTTTACGTTTCTTAAAGGTGATATTCTCTCATGAACAACAACTTTTTTAAATAACCAAATATTTGTAATTGCTAACTGCTAAGGGATTACTTTTCTTATTGTATGTTTTATATAAATAAACTTCTATGCACTTTTTTTAACCATTTTTCCTCCATGACTGAGGAAACTGAAATATAAATTTGAATATATACAAAGTGTACGCCTTGATGTGTTGCTAAAATAAACTTTCTACAAAATTAGCACTGCAGATTTGTTTTTTATTGATTCAATGTTGATTTTAAGGACAGCGATTTGTCATTATGACCATGTTACATGCAGACAAATAGGGATTTATAAAGACACAAGCTTTGGAAAGACTGAAGATGGTATTTCTTAATGTTACTTTACAGAGATAAACACATACAGGTCCCACCAACAAAGTCAGTTAAGTGTTTTTATGTGAGGTTTACGGAGTCATTTAGCTTCGTGTGTGGTTGCACTAAGCAGTGCATGTCTTTGTGTGTGAGTTACTATTTCAATGGACTGACTGGTAAGATGACATTGAAAATGTACACACGCACTTTCTCTCCGCCTCCCGCTCTCTCTGTATCACCAGTCTCTCACCTGCACACATACATAATACACAAGTAGACCAATCACAGCAACAATACGCTGATCTCTGCTTCACACACATAGTCATACCAGCTTTGCAGCGACAGGTTTGCGGTTCAACGTTTGATCCGAGCTTGTTTGAATCAGGATCTGGATCAGGATTTAACTTCGTTTTAGGATTATTTTATTCATGCAGGTGAGTACTTGGTCAATTCTTTCAATGCTTGTACAGTGTCAGCAGTAGCAAATATTTAGGTGAATTGAATGGGATGAGAATATTGTGTTTGTTCATTAAGTTTATTGTAGAAGTTGTTTTATTCACTTCATGCACAAAGACTCTTCTAACTGGACAACTCAGAAAAGGAGGGGTTTTTTTTTCAGGTTTGAGATGATTTTTCTTCAAAAAGTGTTGATCAGTCTGTCTCTGCTGAGCATCTCTGCCCACACACAGCGAGGTAAGAGTGTTTTGAATAGATATGGTTGATAGATTAATCAAATATTCAGTCAAATTGCTTAAATATGGGTGGTGTCACAATGATTTATATAATAATCCATGTAATGAGACAAGATGACTGACTCTGGCGTCTTGCTTTCAGCGATAGAAACCTGTATCTCATTCTAAACTAAGTGTTCATTATCTTTTAGTTTACAGCCTGCGCGGCCGAACGCACGGCTCTGAGAGAAAGCCGCTGTGATTATAAATAAGTCAAGAATATCTACAACAAACACAGTATACAGTACTTGTGGCTACGCGGAAAAAGCTGGAAAAAGTAAACCCATTTAATTTACAGCCAACAGATGGCTTTTATCCTGCAACATGATAAACAGCGACTAACTCAAAATTAGAAAACAAAAAAAAAAAACAAAAACAAAAACATAGAAATAAAAGAAGTTCTTTGATTTAGTGCTGAAATCATTTAATAGCCAATTTTGAAGATTTACCCAATTGTCACTTATCAAGCAAATGTTGTCTTTTTAGTTTTTCTTGTTGAGATGTAAATTTTATACCTTTCGTATGGTACATACAGCTTATATGATCAGACAAAACATGGAGATGTCACTGTGCTGGGTACTTCACACTATTTTCTGATATTTTATAAGCAAAAAGTAAGCAAACAAGTTTATTTAAAGTTTCTAAAAATAATCATTAGTTGCAGCCCTTTTTTAATTAAAGTTGTATAAATTAAGCTTTCCCTGCATGCTGACATTACTGCCTTTGAATTGCAAGCTTTTCTCTAATGTAAATATCAACAGTGATATCAACTATCGACTATATCATCCATGTGCTGTATGTTAATGACTGGCTGTATGCTGACTGTGTCTGTCAGACCCTTGGGTCAGTCCATGGGGAAAAGTGGCCGACTTCACCTACAAGTGCAACCACTGGAGACTCAAGCCTCAGGTCTCCATCCCCGCCCTCCAGGGGCTCACTGTCTGCTTTAACCTGAAGCTAAAGGTATTGATGAAAAATTCCATTTTTGGCACTGCACAAATTAGCCTGCTACAACTTTAAAGGGGCTGCACAGCTCAGTGCATCACATTTCATCAACTACCCCATCTAGGTCCAGGCTTCCTTACCATGGACCGCCTTCATGTACCGTCACCCTGAGGTCCAGCACACTGAGCTGGGCTTGGGGGGAAAGCGGGGTCGTCTAGTGGTCTGGCTGTTTGGGATGGAGTGGACTACAGATCAGATGAACCTTCATGTGTCACACTGGTACTCGCTGTGTCTGACCTGGACACACACTAAAGACAGACCTGCCCTATACATCAATGGTGAACCAGTGGACATCATGGCAGGTGGGTTAAACAACAGACAACTGTGTTAACAGTTTGTGATCTCTGGAGGGCGCTAAATGGTGGCTTCAGCAAACAAAATTATCCCTGCCGCCATGTTGTCTTCTCTTCTAGCTCACAGTTCAGCTCCCTCCATTTCTCCCTTGTGCTGCAAACTGGCCCCCAGTGGGACGCTTACTCTGGGTGCAGCACACCGCCTGGTCAACGGGAGTGTCCAGATGATCCCATTCACGGACCTGCTGGGCAAAGTGTCACAGTTTCGTATATGGGGGCGAGAACGCAGCAAAGAGGAAGTGACATCACTGAGATGTACAGAGGGGGACCTGGTGACGTGGGGGAGAGACGACTGGGACACTCAGACCTGTGGTCCGCTCCCTGATTCCAGCCTGTACTGCGGTGAGCTGATGGAAAATTCACAGAAACCGGAATGTGTGTTTCTATGAATGTAAACTGCTTTATCTCACAATATTTACCGCAGAGGCTGCGAGCTCTGCGAGTATCGACAGGTTGAATATTTTCTCCCACACTCTCCCACAGTGGTTATACAACAGCCAGTGATTCACTTCAATGCAGTAAACGGTTTGTCGTTTTCATCAAGCCTTTTACAGCTTTCTCCTGGCTGGGTGGTCAGCCGCCTTCGGTTTACTGTATGTCCACAGCCCTCAGATTAAATATTGACCCCCTGTCTTTTCTGTCAGTTAAGTAAATATAGAAGTCATTCGATCAATAACATTAAGATAAGAAGCATTTATTGTACAGCTGTCATAGGATGATTTTTTTTTCTCTGCAAAGCTGGAACCTGCTGTCATCTTCACCTTAAAACCAACATTAAGCCTGACTTCAGTAGACATAAACTTCTTGATTTTTATCCAAAAAGTTAAAATGCATTTAGGATTTACTTCAGAAAATAAACTTGTTTCAATGGTTACTGTGTTTTATTGTACAGTCAGTAACATTGGAGGAACCAGCAAGAATAAACTACATCTTGAAAGTATAAATCTGCTCCTCCACAACACATGAACGTGCACTTCCTGACCACTGCTGGACCCCATGAGAGAGTGCTGGGAAGAGGAGCTGTGATGAGAGGACGAGTTCTTTTAACAAATATATCAACAAACACGAGCAAATAGCCATCGCAAACTGGGTTTGCTGCTGAACGAGCGTGTTGGCTCAAAATGCTTCTTACCTACTCTTGCCTTAATGGTGTCCTCTGCTCTCTTTGGCTGATTGGCAGAATGGTCCATTTATGAAGTGAGACTGATGTTTGCCATCATCCGCTACGACGGGAACAACACCGAGCTCCACACAGCCAGAGACATCGCACATCACTGGGTAAAAGAAACAAAACCCAGATATTGTCAATTAAACAGTAATAACTGATCTTAAAGTGAGGTTTCGTGTATAAAATTTATTTGAAGTATAGTATATCTAGACAAACATTTAAACATTTTATGTACACAAATGACTCCTTTATATTGTACAGGTGATATTTTGTCTTTGTTCGCCTGCAGTAAATCTCAGTGGCTTGAAGTAACCGATGTTTGTTGTTCCTGTAGCTCAAACTAGTCCTGCCAAGCAGCGTCTATTTGCACACACTGTCTGTGTTTGAAGTATCCAGGTATGAGAAGACCCGATTTTACAACACTGACATGACTCTGTGTATTTTGTAATTAAAGTAATTAACGTTGTGCCACATCAATTAAGAGAGAGGGAGCCAATGAGACATGAGCATACTGAGTTGGTCTGATCTCTTACGCAGATCCAGTCCAGAGGACAGCCTTGAGAAAACATTGCATGAGGACAGGCTGGTAAGAAAACACAGTAAAAGCAGATATCAGCTTATTGCAGATATGCAGTAGCTGTAGTCATGTGCGTGCTGCAGAGTAACAAGAAAATGCTGTAAAGAAATTGTCAGCGCTCTCTGGTGGACATAGAGTCACTTTTTAGTGTTATTTTAAAATGTCCTTTATTCTTCAGGTGCAGTGGACTCCTGCCTATAAGAGGTAACGTGGTTCCTGTTTCGGGTTTCTGAATCTCATCGTGGCTATGAGATGGCCAATTATGGGGTGAAGGATCAATTTATAGCTCAAATGATTTTCCTTTCATTATACAATGTGTCTATATGCCAACACCTAATCATAAATGTGGAAAATATCTTCTGATATGAACTCAAAGGCTGAATTTCATCAGTACTTCACAACTTTCTTTCTTATGAAATACTGAATACTTCTTAAAATGAAATGATAACACCTCACGTTCCCATTATGGCCGTAACAAACAGGCTTCAGTTTAAGGGATCACCAGTCAAAATGCGTGGGAAATCAGGACATAAGGGACACTGTCTCCCCTGCAGGTTCAACTGCCTGGTTAACATAATCATTATCCCGGGCTTGGACGTGGCTGTTGCGCAAAATGTGATATACATGGACCTTAGGACCCCTTTCCAAGACCCCATCAGTCAGCTACAGCTGCTGGCTGATGCAGAGAGCATCCACACCACAGCTGTTGGTGAGAAATAGTTCTTACTGTGTGTGTTTGTGTAAACGTTGCAGAAATTCTAGTTCACAATCATCTCTTCTGTGTTTCTAGAAAGTTTCTCTGCTGCCACCATGAGTCCTCCTCCTGTGGTGACGGATGCCTCTCCAGTCACAGCCGCCACATTTAAAACCACAACATCCATTATCATCGCTGACACCACCTCAAGCCCCTCCACCAGCGCCACCACAGCCGCCACCTTCACTACAAGCCCTGCTAATATGTCTGGTCAGTCTGATCATTTACAGTAGAAACGCTCTCCGTGTGTGGACGATTCAGGGATTTTCTTTGTGATCTCCTCTGCAGATCTGTACTTTGAGGTGATGGTGAACTTTTCCAGAATGGGAGATGGTGACGCAGAACAAGTTCTTTGCACCTGGGTATGTCTGACAGGAAAGCATAGCTCTTTAAATTTTAGGAACATACCACAGATGTGGCTTTATGGGTCTTAAATGTGGCCCCTTGACTCTCCACAGCTCAACTCCAGTCTACCTGATAACATGATGATGGTGCTTGATCTCCAGCTGCTCTCCAAAGCTCAAAGGTACAGTATGTGATGGAGCTGCCCACCATCACTGTCTGTTTCCACAAACATTACGAAATCTGACGTCAACCTGCAGTTTGATTAAGTGACTGATCTCACTTCCAGACCTAACCTGGAGGCAAACCTCTCTACCTCTGAACCAGTAAGAAAACAGAAAAAGCTCACGTCACAGATTTTCCCCTCCAGTTTTAAAGCCGTGCTAATATTTTTTATTGTTTTCCAGGTGTTTGCACACAGAGTTTCAAGGTATGCATAGCCATTGCAACAGGCTGATGTGTTTACTTCATCCTACTCTGTGCAGGATGTTATGACTCAATTGAACTTTTTAATCAATTCATCAAACACATTCGTTTTGGAAAACTTTTACTGCCTGGAACGTATTATTGGTTAACTTCTAATGAACTCATTTCTGGTCTGCAGAGAGAGATGTGTGTTCCAGGTTCATGTCATGTCGCCGCTGTCAGACACACAGGAAATGGAGGAGCAGATAAGATCCCTGCTCCTGGCGCCTTATACCAGCGGCTCCATCTCCATAGCAGCCGAGGACGTACACATAAACCGCATATGTGAGCGACGTTCAGTTTCAGTCAAAGACGACGCACTGTTAAAACTGAACTACTAATTAATTAATAATTAAGAGGTTTTAAAAGTTAAAAAAGTCTCTTCTTCTTTGTCTCCCTCTGTGTCACTGTCACTCTGTTCCAGTGATATTTAATTGCAATGCAGAAACCCACCAGACGAGGAAAGGCCTGTTTGAGTGGCCCGCCACGTCAGGCGGAAGAAATGCGACTCGGCTGTGCCCAAAAAACCCAACGCGCTATGCCACCCGACACTGGTGAGCGCTCAGACACTTCAAAACGTGTCATCAACCACGACCACAAAAACACCAGTCCAGGGTGTTAGAATAAACAAACAAAACTCCCAGCGCTGAAAACAATATTGTGAATTTAATACGTTCTGACATAGTATTGATTTGATGATCAATGGGCAGGGAGGGATCCAATTAAAGCTTTTTAAAAGGAGAAACTGGAGGTTCAAACTTAAAGTAGCTGATCACACGTTAAGTAAATTTCAGCTTGAAGATGGCTTTTTCTAAAAATATCAAGCTTATACCAACATCTTTGAGAGGTGCTGCTCACTGCTGCCACTTCGCACTGAACTCATGACCTGCAGATGATTCATCACGCAGTCCCATGAATAAATGCAGGCTTATTTGGGTATTGATTACATCAATTGGTATATATTCACATGCCCGTCTTACTGTGTTCAGGACTCTTTCCGTGTGTTGATTCAGTGTGACAGTATTTATTGATGGCTGCTCATGAGCTGCAGGAGGCTGTGCTGTAAAGTCATTAGTCAGACGGTCGCTGTCACTAATGGCTGGAGTTAATAGATGGGTGTTTCCCAGCATCAACAGCGTCCCAGCTGTCCAAGCTCTGTTAGAGGCATTTTCTGCCAAAGTAAGACATGGGAAAGGACAGAGGACAAAAACTGGATGACAAACTTTTAGATCAAGAATCAAACATACCTAGCTTGTAAAATCAGTGCTACAAAAATAAAACCTTTAGCAAACATTGCGTTCTCTTCCCGTCTTTTCACCACCAGCAAACTGTGCCTCAGGACACACTGGCTGGTCCCGGACCTGGAGGACTGTTCTCTCGCGGTGGAAACCATCTCTGATCTGGAGCATGTCAATGTCACTGATGGTCTGTCAACTTACAAACAGCTGTATCGTTCACTCTCTAATTATTTCTTATTTATTCATCATTATTCAAATCCGATGTGGCGGTGTAAATGCATGCATGATTTTTACTTGTCAATGAGCTGAATCTTGCTGCCATGACACTGTTGATTCCTGTTTTGCACATTTAAATCCCCGAAACAACCGACCAGTAAAAAGGTCTTCTTCCATGAAGTATCTTTAAAAGTCAGATACAGATCTTCACAGGTTGTATGACTTACGTCCAGAGAATGCGCTGGACGTGGTGGAGATGATTGAGGGTTTACTGAGCAACCACTCCACAATCAAGTACCAGGAGCTGGTGATAGTCTTCGACAAGCTGGAGGACGTCGTCAACTGCAGCATGATCACACCAAACCTGGGCCAAATTCTAATCAATATCATCTCGGACATACTGAAATCTGACAGCAACCTGTTGCCTTTTACCAACACGTAAGGACGGACAACTGAATCAAACGTCCAAATGAAGGAAATCTCCTCCTCCTGATGTCTGACTACCCTCTGTGTCTGTCTTCCTTTCCAGTATCCTGAATATCACAGAGGCAGTGGGAGAAAAGCTGGTGGGTTACAACGGCTCCTCCACCCTGGTTACTCCAGCCGTTGCTATCTCAGTGGTGGATGTAGTTCCCGGACAGTTTGGCAGTTTGACGTTCGGAGTGTCATCTGCCTGCACAGGCACAAGGCCTGAGGTTAGCAAACAACCAACAAATGTCCTCAATCTGTCTATCTGTGGTTGGCTGATCGAAGTTTATCATCAGAAGTAACGTTATCAACAGAAATACCGTGTAAAATTGTGATATTATGCTAAGGCCATATTGCCCAATCATACTGTATCATCCGGCCAATCAGTGGGATTTAACAGGTTTCAGTGCTGTAGATGTTTAGCAATTTGAAAGTCACATGAGATATCTTCTACCAAATGTGCTATTCAAATGCAGTGATGTATAGGCAAAATGTGATAATGTTTTATTAATGTGCCTTCTCTCAGATCTGCCATGCACCGAGCATCACTGCTTAAACTCCATCATCCTCACTATTTAACATTCATATTCACGCCATACAGTCTGCACTGAATCTGAAAACCACTCTGAGTGGTTCTGTCAATTAAAGCAGGCTGAGTGTGAGCTTAAAAGAGAATATACACATTTCTCTATGTTGCAGATTTTCATCAACAGGCATCCCTTCAACAGCACAGTGGCTTTCATCTCGCTGCCGACCGTCCTGCAGCACAGCTTCCCAGAGAACGACTGGAACCAGAGCCCGCCGAGGGTTATGTTCCAGTTCTATGGCATCCCGATGCTCTTCAGAGTACTACTTTGCATGATTCCTTTCACTTAAAGTATCAGGAAAAACATGCCAGTCTATCAGAATCTATTTAAGACTGTTTTCATTTCCAGAGCCAAGAGAAGGGGCAGACCCTCAACACCTTTGTGGTGTCAGCCAGTGTGACCAACGCAAGCTCTCCAATCAAAGACCTGGATGAAGATGTCCAAGTCACGCTCCATCATCTTATACCCAATGAGGTAGGTTCAACTCTCTGCTTACACGGCTTCCAATTTAATAAATGAGTTAGTAAAGTCTTTAACAAACATTTTTGTCTCTGTCAAAGCTTTTCAAGGATGCACAGTGTGTTTACTGGAACTTCAATAAAAACAGTAGGTCCTCATTACAATGATCTCTAATCTAGTACATATGCATGTATATGCAGGGTGAACTGTGTGATGCTTAATCTTTGTGTCATCTAGACGGACATGGAGGCTGGGATGATTACGGCTGTACAAAACACAACAGCAGCCTCAACTACACGACGTGTCTGTGTGATCATCTCACGCACTTCGGAGTTCTTCTGGTGTGTATTGTTTATTACTGTTTACTCGAAAGCTCGCTTTGGCCTCAGAGGGAGAGCAGCACCTTTAAAAGCTTTGGTAACAGTAGTGGCAGCGGTAGCAGCAGTAGTGCCAGTAGTTATAATGTTGCTTCAACTCAGGTTTTACCAGCAGAGGGCGCTCAAAGCACAATATATAAAAATGAACTAGCATCAAGAGAAGTTGACAACTGGCAACTGTGGGATGTACTTCCTGTTATCGTGCTTATAGATGCAAACATTAGTTTCAAATCAAGAATAACCTATTAACTTTAAAATGATTGCACACAGTATATGTAATAAATAATCTTATCTAACTGCCATGCATCATTTTGACCATTTTGCATTCAAAAACTGCAAAAAATATCAGGGCTATCAGTCCTATTGTTGTTGAAATTAACACCTAAGATGCTTTGCCCAACTTTGCCACCAATTCACACACACTAGTGCAACAGGGAGCGAGTAATCATGCTAGTTTATACTCAGTAGCAGAGAAAGGAGCAGCTACTGTAATTACTACAGAGATACACTCTTACAAATCTATGTGTGCGTGTGTGTGTGTGTGTGTGTGTGTGTGTGTGTGTGTGTGTGTGTGTGTGTGTGTGTGTGTGTGTGTGTGTGTGTGTGTAGGATGTCTCCAGGACTCAGGTGGACCTGACTAATGAGAAGATCCTGACCATTATCACCTATGTTGGTTGTGGAGTCTCCTCACTGTTCTTGGGAATCACTGTTCTCACTTACACGGCTTTCCAGTGAGACTCCAACCTGAGCTGCTGTTTCAGACATGTTTTCCACTTTTGTTCTTCTTGGACTCCTTTTGTAATAGCTTTGGTATCTGTTTGGTGGTTCGACGTCATCACTGACGGTGGTTCTGTGAATATACAGAGTTGTGTATATTTGTGTCTTACCTTTCGTTTTCCGCCCTCACTCAGAAAGCTTCGTCGGGACTACCCCTCTCAGATCCTCATTAACCTCTCCCTGGCGCTGCTGGGCTTGAACCTGGTGTTTCTGGTCAACTCCTGGCTGTCCTCCTGGGGTCTGTATGGCCTCTGTGTGGCCGTAGCATTCACGCTGCACTACTTCCTGCTGGCGTCATTCACCTGGATGGGGTTGGAGGCCGTTAACATGTATTTGGCATTAGTGAAAGTCTTCAACGCCTACGTGCCCTCTTACATCCTCAAGTTTTGCGCTCTTGGATGGGGTGAGTCGTGTCTTCGACTGAGCAACTGTCAGGCCAAAACAGAGTCACAGTCACACACTTTTTTCTGAGGCTGTCACACAGATTAAACTGTCCCTCTAGGGGTTCCTCTGGTGATCTGCACCCTGGTGCTCATCGTGAACAGGGAGGCCTATGGCGGTCACCTCTACACAGATGCTCAGCTGAGCTTAGAGTCAATGGACAACTCTGACAGCTTGTGAGTTTGGGCTTCAATCATTCGTTTTTTCACATCTTGATGCAGATTTAAAAAAGCGGTTTCAATCACTTGTTTTCAATATGCCAAAAAAGGATTAGCAAATTAAATTGGTATATTTATAGACTCTGAATAAGGAGGAGATAGAATTTTTCACCAAGCCTCTGACTCACCCCCTCCCCTCCCTTTTCTTTTTTACCACTCATTCCCACAGCTGTTGGCTCCAGGACGATGTGACGTTTTACGTGTCTGTGGTTGCTTACGCCACGCTGGTCTTCCTCTTCAACACTGTGGTAAACATTTCATACGAACACTGACCAAAGTCCTGGACAAGTTCATGTATTTCAGTATTCTCCTCACTTTTTACAGTTTCAGAGGGAATATCTAAAGAAACTAACAATAGACAGCACTTATTTTTCACAATACATGAAAGCCACAAGAGTATGTATACACTACATCTTAAAATCTGATCATATTCAAACAGACAAATCAGGCTTTGTGGCCTACACAACCTGGCATGACGCAGTTTAACACATGCCTCTATCAAATCTCCCATTTGAGGGCACTTTTATTCTTCTCTTGATTCTTTTTTCTGTATTCTAACAAACTACAAGCCTTCTTTTGCATTTCCTTTTAGGTGTTTGTCGTGGTGCTGATCCAGATTCGCCACATGCGAGTCAACAGCCCGGCTGGGATCCGCAGTGGACTTATGCACGACCTGAAGGGAGTTGCCAGTCTCACCTTGTTACTCGGACTAACCTGGACTGTTGGCTTCTTCACCTGGGGACCAGCCAGAATAGTTCTGCTGTACCTTTACTCCACACTCAACAGCCTGCAAGGTTGGACCATTACGCTGGGTAGCACACGTCTGAACACTTGTGGGAGCAGATCTGTTCTTAAGTGGCGTGCAGGAGTGATATACCGGTAAATAAACAAAAGAGGGAGAAGAATGGCGAGCAAAAAGGTTTGTGGTGTGAGAGTGCGCCAGCCAACTGAAATGGAGGAAAAACTGATTGATGTGTGGTCAGAGAATAAAAGCCTCTCCGACGTTAGATCCAAGGCTGACCACAACCGGACGAACCAAAAGCAGTGCAAGCTGCTGGCTGCTGACCACGGCGTTCTCAATGGACTTGCGGGGCTGTCTACTGCCAGCGCTCCAGCCGTTAGTCATTTAGTGTGCTGCCTAAGAGTATTTGCTTAGTTTATGCTCCCTCCTGATGGTCAAAGATGATCGGTGGAAACAGCCTTTAACGTGGTTTGTCCAGTCCTTGTAGGTGTCAACCGGTGATCAGGTTTGTCCCAAACTTTAGATATGAACAAAACTGTCCAGATCTGTATGAGCAATGAAAAATAAAACTGTCTTCCTTCCTCCACAAACACAAACACTTGCCCGATTAAAGAATTTAAATGCCTTAATTTGAATGAATTTGGAGTTTAAAGATGTTGTAGAACTAAACCTGCATGGTGTGAAGCACTTCTCCTTGCTCTTCTTCAATAATTTTGTCAATGATTCTTGCCTATGAATGGATCCTAACAGGTGGCCTTGTATTGCAATTTAGCGGGGTTGATTTATGCTAATGATGAAATCTCACGAGCATGCACCTCCTCGTGATGGCATTCATCAAACAGTTCAGTGTAACTGCACAAAGGTTCAGTGAATCTGACGTTGCATGAGCACGTCTCACTGTTTTCTTATTCTGGTCTTCACCTTCTCTTGCTTTTTTCCGTCTTGCATGAGATCCATCCCGCGTGTTGCAGTGTGATTATTTATCAAGCGAAGCTTTGCAAACCACACACACAGCTTTCCTCAACATCCCACTTCACCTTCACAGTTCAAAAGAAACCAACAAAACAAAACAGATAAAAAGAAGGAAATCAAACGGAGGCTGAATGATGCAACTATTTCACGACTGCCTTTACCTCGACTGGCCTTTGTTATATTAGGCTACTTTCTTTTTTATCTGAGAGTGACGCAACAAAGGGCCCGCGCTTTTTACTTCAAGGAGAGCAATGCCTTGCTCGAGTGCAAATGAAATATATCTGCTGAGGGACGAATGAGCCACAAACCAGGAACTAATCTCGTCCTCCACAACTCATGGCCATATCTCATTTCTGCTCATATTCCAGGACTTTTCATCTTCCTCTTCCACTGTCTGATGAAGGAAAACGTCAGGAAACAGTGGAGGATTAACCTCTGCTTTGGAAGTTCTGACTTGAAGAGTATTCTGGTATGACAGCCACACACAGTATGAACTGATCTTCAAGATATCCTCTTTAATAACTGCATGTGTGATCTGTCCTGTGGTACTACGCAGAGGCTTGAGATCATCAGCTATGAACAAAGGCTTCCATGTATCAACTGTGGCCGTCCATCAGTGGACTTGATTTCTCTTACCTGTGTTTGGTGTTGTCTTCTTCCAGAGTGGAGCAACTCCTCATCAGCTGGAGTCGTGGCCGAGCCATGATCAAATCATCCGAGAGCATCAGTACCCATGGTCCACTCAGTCAAGTCCAGCTCCACAGACAGCACTTCCTCTTCCTCTGACTGCAGCCAGAGAGACTGATCCTGCAAAAGACCAAAGCTGGGTGAGGACATGCAGCAGTCATACCAAAGCAGCCACATTTCTATCTATCAGTCTGTCAACACTGTCATCATTTTAGTACACTTAAAAACCAACAAATAAACAATGCAAGATAAACTGCAAGTTCAAGCAAATTTGTAACAGGGAAATAAAAAGCCCAGGCTTTGGTTCTAGTTATATTCTCCTTGATGAGTTTTTAAGACATTTTCAGAGAGATATTGCTCATTTCGTCACTGGTCTTGACACAAACTCTCAATGAATTCCTTAATCCTCAACTGTTGTAAGACATTTAAGGCGGCAATTAAAAGTTGTAATTCGTCTTGTTGAGATTCAGCCTCCTTTGTATGAAATGATGATCACAGATTTAGTCAGACATCACAGTCCCTCTGCTGCCAGAATCACAGTGAAGGTCACTGCATACATTAATGAGACGGCACTGACGTTTAATAATTACATGGAAGCCTTTGTAATTATGCCAGTTTGAACACAAATAAAAGGACGTGATTGATATTTCTTAAAGGTTTCCTTCACCATCTGACAGCTCAATTTGAGTTCAACCCCGAGCTCCCAGGAATACATTCTCAAACCACATATGAGAAAATGTCTGTTTCTCACACCTCCAAATTGCTGACAGATGTTTAATTATCTTGCAGGCCTTTTTGTGAATTCTTGGCTCTCCCTCGAGCCTAGAGAAGCCCCTCAGGTACAGGAGCTCTGCCTTCCCACAGGGGATGAACCCGGCACCTGGCTGGAGGAATCGCACGCTCGGCCAGCGAGAACAAAGATAAAACACACGAGACATACATTTGCATACATACACGTGCAGACATGCAAATCCCAGAAACTGTCGTGAAGAGCTTTAAAGCTGAAACGGCAGCCTCGACGCGTAGTGGACTTTTATACAAGCCGCAGAGATATGTAATTCATGCAGCATAGAGCCCAAATTAACTGTGAAGCACCACTGTATCCCAGCCTCAGTCGATTATCTTATCATACAATTCTATTGTTTTTTGTTTTGCTAAATATTGTAAAAGAGCCTGCAATTATGAGGACATGAGTAGTTGCATCGGTTCCAAGGAGGAGTTGGTTGCCAAGCAACTGGTGAGTGGAGCCATGGTGACAATGAACCATGGTACCACACAGTTTGTATGAAAAAATAATAAAATTTTAAATTTAAGATGACGCAAGTGTTCCTTCTTCACCTCCAATTCTGCCAGAAAACGTGCTCTTCAGGTTAAAACAAATGATTCTCCAATGAGTCCTTAAATATTCAACATATGTTTTAAACATACCATCGGCGCTGATTTAGGTCCATCTGTAGCTTTGTAGAGGCATCACTGAAATCCATGCTGCATGAAGTTCCAGATTAATACACAGAATATTATGCAAAATACATAAAAACATACAATAGTGCGACAAAATGCTGCGTTCTGCAAAGAGACCACAGAAAATATGGCAAAAAGAAAATTTATTGTGCATCATCTTACTAAATATCTATTCACAGTTTTTGATTTGCCAATTATTATCTTTAACAATAAAAAAAAGCTATACAGGATATTAAAGAAGTTGAAACTTTGAACCATAACTTTGTTTTGACCTTCTGAATCCGAACACACTTGACTTGCTGTGAATACTTTAGGAAACAGACCAACTATGAGTGACTGTATAACCCCGAATGTTTAAAATCATATGACAGTGAATGACGCTAAACAATAAAGTGTAAAACATAATAATTACCTGTTCACAGTGCCCTCTCCAAGGCTGTGTCGGGCTGCATTATTTGTTTGGTACATCAACACAAAATACTGTTAATCAGTACAAACTGTTGGCTACAAAACCGTAATGTTGCTCAATTCTACTTGATAGGACAGAAAAATTGTTAGCCTTTAACCAATGTTTTTCCACCCACAACTCATCAAACTGACTACTTCAGTGGTGCACAACAGTAGGCTTTCTTTTATTTTTCTAAAACACCTACACAAACTGAAAACAACATCATTATACTGTACACAAAACAAAACTAGAATACTGTTAAGGGTAATAAGTGGAGTGCACAGAACAACAGTAAACTCTCCAGAGGAACTTGGATAAAGTTGTACATGGACTGTTACTGGGAGCACATTCATGCACTAAAGCAGTCCACCAGCTTTTTTGAATTCCAGGGACCTGCGTTGATGTTCACAAACTGTTGCTTGACTAGCTCTTTGACTGTCTGATAGATGTCGGCGTCCACCTATGAAACAACAAACCGTTTACGACATCATATGTCACATCAAAGTTACACACCACACAGGCAGTTAAAGAATGCCACTGCACATTCAGCACAACCACACTTCTAGTTTGACAGTGCCACAGGTCTGGGATGGAGCACTGAGCGCTCACGTATTCATCTATAGTGGACACACACCTTGACGCTGTGGTAGGTGGGAAGATCCAGCAGATAGCTATGCCCACCAAGCTTTGCAACTCGGAGGAAATAACTGTAGAGGGCTCTCTTGCAAAGTCTGCTGGAGGAGCCAGGCACACTCACAGATGGAGAGCTGGGAAAGAAGAATAACAATAACATTGGTTGTCTTACGTATACTGCATATGAAAAGCACACTACTATTGAAAACTCAAGTTTGAATTTGAAAGCTACCTCATCCTCATGACAAAACTTTTTATGTCATTTCTCACCAAAATGTTTAACAAATTTATGAAATGCATTTTCAATCTGATCACGGGGGGGCTTTTTTTTTAGCCTTTATGAAGATACAATAGGAAAGGGGGCAGAGAGAGAGGGGACGACACGCACTAAATGAGCCGCAGGTGGGAGTCGAGCCTGCGGCCACTGCAGAGGACAGACAGCCTACCAGCTGAGCACCCCACAATACATCTTTTTATAAAGTTTTGAATCCTGCACTGTTTACACTCCATGCCACATTAAATAATATGAATGCATCCAAAAAAGCTGTTAGGGTTATTTGTGCTACAAGGAAGTCAATTAAGAGTTAGCGGCCCAGTAAAATAATGGCACCTTGTTTACTGAGGACGTGGACTTGCTTTGTGGAGCGTGTAAATCACACACACACTCCCCCACCAATGAATCACAATAAGCTAGCCAGTTAATTAACAGCAGTGAGGGGTGGATGATGTCCTGATGCTCCTAAGACCAAAAACTGTATCTGTAAAATGAGTGCACATTTCTGCACAGCATTTATTGACTTGTTTTAAACAATGTTTCCACCTCCAACGCTATTTTGAAGGATGCAGTCTCTACTTCAGGGGTTCAGCTGTGCTGAACATAAAAACATGTTTGGCAAGATGAGTCTTCTGCACTATTACAGCAAAGAAATTGCAGTGTGGTCTGGCTGAGTGAGAGATGGTTGGGCTTTTCACAGGCAGCACTTATCGCTGCTGCTAAGCAACTTCCTGTGGGAAACCCTGGAGTTGACCCCGGGGGAGCAGACCAGTGGTGGGAAGCCCAGTGTTTTCAATAAAGACAAAGTTTGGGGGTGGTATGACAGCACTGATAAAAGGTGACATTAGCAGATGGCCTTGCAGGCTAACTGATGGTGGTCTGTTGACCACTGCAGTGTCTACGTGCCCATGATGTTCCTCATCCCACTTAAGACCTCATTTGTTTCTTTATTACTAATACATTCGACAGTTAATGGCTTCTTCTTGCCAGAATTCAAGTGATTTGGGTGAAGGCCAAGCTTTTTAGGAGACAATTAATTGCATCGGTAGTAAAAACCATTGCTAAAACAAGCAAGGAATAATTGGCACGCAACTTCTACATCACTAAATTAAAGCAGGCTCATGTGATCTCCTTTTGTTTCCACAGCATAATGTTTTTCAGTCGGGGTCGCTGCCATCCTTTCAATTCCTCCTCACCTCCCTCTGCAGACCTGTCCGGTAACTTTGCCCTCAAATGTCTTTTTCTTTTCCAGAAGCCTATTTTTCTTCAGTGATTTCTAGATTATTGTTTGGAACAAGCTGCAGAACTCATCCTGACACATTAAACCAAGGTGCTGCCTAAAACTAGCAGTTCAGGCTGCACGACAGAAGCTGAAATACGCAGCAACACTGCGAGCACCAAACAGGATCTCCAATCTATTTTTGGCTATAATCTCTGCTCAAGGACAACACAGCCTCCAGTGAGAGCCATGTCTGTGTCACACTCTAGCTACTGGACATCAGCAGTTGTCTGCAGCTCCCAAACCCAGAGATGGCAGGAGCCCCAGGCCTCACTGAGACTGTCAAACCAGCAAACTGCATCAGGCTCTGCCAGCAGTTATACTATCCCTAGAACTGGCTGTAGGATTGTAAATGAGGTAAGCTTGAGTCAGGCCAAGACAAGAATGCTGGACATCACACTGAGCCCAAATTTTTGATGCAGGATCAAGTTACTGCACAATTTCTTCACTTACTAAAACTTGTGAAATTTAAACACCACATAGTTTTGTGTACAGAGGACTGATTTGTAGCATCTTACCCATCACTGAGGACGCCTTTGCCGCTGTCCAGAACTTCAATATCCTTGTCTCCGAGGCACCAGTTGATGCTGAAATCGTTCTGCAGCCTGGAGGCCACAATGGGGCCCACGTAGTCGCCGCAGAGAAAGAATATGCTCTGTCTTTTGTAGGGTGGTGGCAGAAAGTCCTCCAGTTCATCTCCAAGTCGCTTGTTGATGATATCCGGCACATCGCTACTGAGGGGGTTCCGGTCCCCTGAATAAACACAACAATCTCAGTATGTGCCCTTAAATCTTTCAGGGATTTACAAACACTAGTGAAAGAAATTAATCCATGTAACATTTTAAGTGAGCATTCCCATTATAGCTAGTATGTTATCACCCTATTAGCTGAACAGCTTCAGTTTACCAATTTCAAAAACATCTCACTGTTTATGGCAGCACTGGAAATGACATCATGTGGATGTAGAATCCCAGGTTTTACTGTATTAACAAAACACGACTTTAAGCTAACTTTATTGTAACTTCCACCTAAAAATAAAGGAATAGTTTGACACTTTGGGAAATTATTCAACTTCTTTCACTAAGAATTGACACTCTGACGTCTTTACAGTAAATATGCTACTAGCCTGACCCAAAGGCAACAAAATCTGTCGACCAGTACCTCTAAAGCTCACTAACGTCGCCTATCATTTGTTTAATCAAAAAATAAACAACATAGTTTTGCAGGGAGTTATTTACTATTTCTCGGCTGAGAGCAGGAAGCTGCTGGCTTCAGCTTCACATCCAGCCTACAGATACGAGAGTCAATATTCTCAAGCAACTCTTGGCAAGAAATCAAAAAAAGAATATTAAAATGTCAAATAACTGCTTTGAGGCTCTTTACCTAGCACAATGCTGGTGATGTAGAGTGGCTGGATGAAGTGGCTCAGTAATGCACCCTGAACCCCCGTGACAGACCATCGACACAACTTGTCACTGCCAGACATGCAGCAGACTTTGGCACCCCAGACACTCGGATCGAGGTGGGGCACAGGGACCAGCAGGCCATTGGCATGATACTGCAGCTTCATAGTGGTCCAAGTCTTGTTCACAGGGCCCCTGAACAGGATACAACACTGTATTTTACTTGTTTAGATACCATTCAAACTCAGAGAAAAAAGATTTACTCATAATAACAAGCATTGTGGAGAAATGTAAACCACAGATAAACTTCTTGTACTCATATACTGAAAATATATCTCAAAAAGAGATTCAATTTGCAGTCATGTATTGATAATAATGTGTTTTACAACATTTGGAGGATGCACTACTCTCAGAAATCAAATCTACTGTTTTAGAAAGAAATCCTTAATTTCATTTCACATACACACTGCAAAACACTGCTTTAAACAAAGCATACGGAACAAATATGGACACTGAAACACTCAAAAGAAAGGGAATAACAGACTGCTGTACTCTAAGCAGAAGTCCTTGGTTGCTCCTTCGGGACACTGATTGGTGTAGAGATGCAGACTGATCTTGGGTTTGAGTTGAAGCTGGTGGCTGTCTGCACTACTCTGGAAAATACAGTTCTCCTTGGCCTTTGGATCAGCATCAAAGAACAGCAAAAGCTGCTTGTACAGAAACCTGAACACAAGCCAGAAAATATCATTCTCACTTTGAGCCACACCAGCACTTTCAATGCAGCAGAAGCACCATCAATTTTACGAGAGACAGTAAGCTGATCCCGGCTGCCAGCTCTAACTAGTAATGAAACAGCATGATGGGACTATTTATAAGGAAAAGGCAAAATGTATACATGTTATTAGTAAATGTACACTAAAGTTTGGAACAGCCTACCAGAAAAGCTTGACTGAGAGGACTACTCCTCATTTCTTAAAGGTCTTTCATGCTCAAGGTTGTAAAAAGGCCTCTTAACAAACAGATGTTATTTTGTATGAAAGGTTTGCAAGAAAAAACAATTGTTTTGTACATGGAGGAAAAAATGATGTATAATGATTCAACCAGACTGACAACTGGAAGGGCAGAAAGAGGAAAAGATACACCTGATATCAGAGATCACCAGTCATAGGTAAAAGAAAGTTTAGAGAAGAAGTTTAGCATCAAAATCTGTGTAGATTTAAATTGGAACAGGTTCCTGTGCACAATGACTATAACTAGCTGGAAATAACAGACGTGTTGCACAAAACTATTCTTAAAGGTCTTAAATAGAAACAGAAGGTAAGTCCAGGGTCCCCATGAACTGACTCATCACAGTTTAATCCTGTTCAATTTAACCACTGAGTAGACCGCAGAGGTGCCCAAAGAAAAACAATTTCCTAGAATATTTAGAGCCCAGCTGCACCTTTGTGGTAACTATCCAGGGTCATTTATGATTTTCTGGACAGGAAAACAAGTCCAAAATAGGAAGATATTTGAGGGAAAACATGGTTACAACAGTATTCGCTACATGGAAGTTTTAATAATTCAATTATTCTTTAGGTTCTATAATCCATTTGGTGCCTGAATTATACGACTGTGATCAATGTTACAACAGCCGTTATTGAAGGAAAAAGAACAAAGCCTCAGTCTAACAGATGATTCCAAACTTTTGATCAGCAGTTTATTTAAAGTAACAACATCATAAATTATGAAACTGCACATTCTATACTTTCGTTTGTACCTTAGGAGAGCCCGTCTGGCGATGATGATGGCATGACAGTCATAGACCATCTTCCCATTGTAGCAAAGCCACTTCTTGCAGCTTGAACGGCCCGCTCCCAATGCCACCACCTTGTAATGCTCACATGGACGACCCCTTGTATCCAACACTTCTAATGGAGGAAAACAAAGGTCTTTCCAATTATTACTATCTTTGTCAGTTTGGTTAATAACAACGGGTGGAGGCAGGGCGATGGGATACGATTGACGTGCAGAATGAAAGAGCATTTAACTATAAGGTGGCCCACGGTAACAAGTAAAGACGTGTCTAACTACATTTTAAAAGCCTGAATAAAATATGAAAGATCTAGAAGCAAGCAAGAATGTAAAGCTATTGATATGCCGTCAGTCTCCACTCAAACCACAGCCTGTGACTCAAGGACTCACAGGTCATAATCAACCAGACAGGTTTCCTTGAATTAAAAGAGAAAGAAATATCAGCCCTCCAGTGCAGAAATGTAAAAATTGGCAAACACAACTTCTTTATTCCTTTAAATAATCAACTATGAACAACGCATTTAAAAAACACATCGAAGTAGCTTTGACATTAAATGAAAGCGAGTTTTTTTTCCACACTGTATGTCAATGTCGCATATAAATTCTTAGGAATCCAGACAGACAAAAATTCAACATGACGTTCTTTCTGTCTGACCAATACAAGGCCGCTTTATTTGCTTTTGCAATGATGACCTGCCAGTGGTACAGCCCCCATTTATGAAGTTCAAGACACCTACAGAAAAACACTCTCTCCGGCAGTGTAAAGATACAGTGATACTGATGAAAATCCACATTAAAACCCGACATGTCTAACGTGCTTACCTCTTATCAAGACGAATGCTGCCATGTGGCTCTTACAGCTTTGGAAATCAGGACACGTCTTCAAGAGGCTGTCAAACTTATCGCTACTTATTGCTGCCATGTGATTCCTGTGCCAGTCAGTTTGCCAAACTAGAAGAAAGGTAAAAATCAAACAAAAAGACAGCTATATAAACAGTGTATTTTGGACATCAGCATGTCAGTGCTATTCTGAAACTCTTTAAATTAAGAGTGATAAGAAGTAGTGCTTGCCTTGAATATTTCTATATGATACTATTGTGGTTCGGGGTCTAAAGATTTTATTTTTAATCACAAACAAGTCAGAAAGTGTGTTTCCATATTTACTTTATAATGAAAAAAATGATGGTAAAGCAGCACAGATTAAAAACTGTATTGTTACTCTCCATTCAGCTCCATGTAAAAAAAACAGCCAAACAAACAGGTCTGGCCCAGTGGATTATGAATGACGCAGCCAGTCACAGTCTTAATAATCACATATAATTAGTAAAAATCTAATTATAGAATCTGTAATTGTAATCATAAATCTTGTCACAGTCTCTAGCAAATACACATTTTCATCTGGTGTTATTTCCCAGTTTGATTTCATTGCTTATGGAGAGCTATTTATGTGAAACACAAGCCTTCCCCTCTGACAAACTCCGATTTTTGACTTCTTCATCGGGTAGTGCCTGGCAAACTTTTCTCGTTGTGTTTTGCTAAGACCAAACAAATAAAATAATCTCTCTGTAAATGTTGTGGGAGTGAATGGAGAACGCAGCGCTGTGCTTGGGCAACTTTTCCTTGCATTGTATTTGTTTCGCAGATACTTTAGTCCAAATCTTCTTAGAATAAGTGCTTTCAAACTCCACAGGAACAAAAACTTGTTGTCAGTTTTCTTTTCTTTTTTTCAGGAATCAGAAATAAGAGTTAACATGAGATGTTGAGCCTGTATTGAAAGATGTGTAATGACTCTGATGTACTGACTTCAGTCTGGAAGTTCTGACTGTGTGACCAGGACAGTGAAGAGCTTTGACTGATGCTAGGTAGGAAGGCAGTTCTTCACTGCCCTGTAAACCACAGTAGCATCAGAGAACCTGTGTGCAAGCTACAACAGGAAGTCCATGTGGTGAACAGGGAAGAGGACTGGTGTGAGAAAACTTGGGATAGCAGCTCTGACTAACTTCACCTGTACCTTCAGTCTTTGTGCTCTCGTCTGGATTCTTGAAGTCCTCGATCTGGTCGAGGTGTATGCTTTCAACGGTTGACTCAGCAGGGAGAGAGAGGACAGCTTGGTCATCATCCGAGTATTCATCCTGCCAAAAACAAAATCATTCTGCTAAAAACAGGGACTGTGGTTTTTAACTCTCATCAACCTTGAAACTACTTCTCCAGTGTTCATTTCGGATGCTGTTGTCAAGAGGTCGTCAGTACATGTAAACATACTGTTGGAGCAATAATGAGACGATGAGACCATGTAAAGTGTGAGTTTAACATTGAGAATGCATTTCTACTGTTCACCACTGAAGTGACAAGGTGGCTGCAGATGGTTTTGAACCCCTTCAGTTAGCTGGATAATGATATCAGGCACTGCTATACTTGCCAGTCAAGTAATCAGCTGTTAATTTTCACAGATGTTGAGATTTCATTTTGATGTCAGATTTTCAAATATGGCTTAATAAGATCATTTATTTCCACATCATTTCAGGTTGTCTGTAAAGGACACCTTCCACATGAAAGCAGAGATTGCACATAAGGTTTTCCCGCAGGAAATAAGCTACTGAGTCTGACAGATGCTGATACGATCTCTTTTGTGATCAGATAAGTAGGCAAAAGCCAAAACCATTACGTAACACATTTAACATATGGTCTTTACATCCAGCACCTACGGTAAGCAGTCTGAAACCCTGACATTACCTCTTTGCACTGATTTACCTCATCTTCCAATAGATTGTTGGCAAAATCAAGCTCCTCTTTGAGCAGTCGAATGGCAGCCCTCCTCATTCTGGGTCGGTCTTCTTCTAGTTGGTCATCGTCTCCATAAGGAGGCAGATTTTTCCTACAACAGCAACATAAACAGTGACCAAACTCAATCCTGTACACTGAGCAGCTCATCTCTCAAAACGTCTGGATGCCTGTACATTTTTTAAAATCATTTTCACATCGCAAAATACAACAAGAGTAGCTTAAGAGTTACTTTTGTGTCTTTCGGCTGCTCCCTCACAGCAGATCATCTACTAGAATAGGCCCCACCCAACCTTGCATGGAGATCTGTGCATTTGATTTAGCATAGGCTTCACAATGCAAAACTCCCCATTTATCCAGGCTTGGGATCAGTGGCTGTGGAGCCACTCTGGGTTCAGTATTTTGCCCAAGGACATACACGTATCAAATTAAACATGGCTGCTAATATTTTTAGATTTTCTTCACCACCATTTTCAATCAATAGCAGCTGGAATTCTGAAGACATTTTGGTTGTGTTTTCCTCCTGGTGGAAAATCTCCCTAGATGACAAGTGCCGAGCAGGGAGGGAGGATTAAAATGGAGGGCGACATTCATGAGCAAAGCATCATTTCAAGGCTCACAAGTGCCTAACAAACCAGTTTCTCTGCCTGCATATCTAAGTAGAAGCCTGACAGAACAGCCTGTGGATTCACAAATGAGATCACACTGCTTCGTTTAAGTTTCAGGTATTCAGCTGAAAATGTCTCAAAGATTTTGGGAGATATTTTGGTCTTAAATTAAAAGCTGAGTTTTGCTAGTTTTATAGTGGCCCAAAAAAGGAGAGAGAAATAAGACAACAGGCAACAAAGGTTTAGAGAAGACCAAAACCAAATACATGACATGAGTCACAACCACATGAACCGATGGCCGGTCCACTGTCCTGTAACTATGGGTGCACTGATCGATGAGCTTCAGTCACTGCCAATGTGTGCATATGCATGTCCCCAATTTCAACTGGACTCACTCACCAGCAGCCTCCTCACCTGCCCGAGGTGAAACCTCAGTATACAAACAGCCAAGAAAAGAAAGGCTGAGCTTTTGCTGACAAGGAAACAGTTACAGGTTGGTTTTATCGAAGAGGATCTGTACTTGAGGTCTAGAGTGCAGCCCTTGGGGAAAAAACAAAAAACATGACGTAAAACGGTTGCAAGAGTGAGAACAGTGACAATGCATCTGTCACGTTAAGAGGCAGAGGTAATGTCTGGATGTATATGTGCTAAAAAAAATAATAAAAAAAATCGAGTCTCCCTGTTTGCTTGCTATGAATGGCCATTATCATGATTACCGTGTTATAATTATAGCTTATGGTC
Source organism: Chaetodon trifascialis (assembly GCF_039877785.1). Lineage (NCBI taxonomy): Eukaryota > Metazoa > Chordata > Actinopteri > Chaetodontiformes > Chaetodontidae > Chaetodon > Chaetodon trifascialis. Next base: position 9,609,444 of record NC_092071.1, on the reverse strand, counting down.
ATCATTATTAGAGCACTCCTTGTTGTAATTTTTTCTCTCTCCTCTGGTTCTGTTTCTTCTTCTTCATCTTCATGTTAAATGCACTGTATTTTCTCCTGGGTGTGCAATGTGCTGTATAAATAACGCTCTCCTTTCCTTCCCTTGTGTAACTGTAACTGCAATACAACACTGTCACCTTTTTCATTACCTCAGCCCATTAGCAGCACCGTAGGGCACATCATCTGTCAGATGGACCAGAGGACAGTGAGGGTGCAAGCTTGGCTGAAAGTCCGGCAGAGACTGAAAACAAGCAGCACCTCTTCTTGGACTGTATTTAAATGCTTCCTGATCCGCCATGCTTTTCAAGACACCTGTGGAAAAATGAAATTAAATGAGGTTTGTCAAAGGATTGCCGCTTTTAATCGTACCCATACAATCAATAAAATGCGACACTTTATAACTGCCTCAAAATTTTTGTTATCAGAGACTTTTTTCTTGTAATTTCTACTTGATGTGGCCTTCAACTGACAACTTGTTGTAATACAATGTTACTGAAGAGGATACTGCAATCATTTGGATACAAAAGGAAAATCATTTGCACAACTGATTTTGTTTGGAAATGTAATTACATGACGCCATTTCATGCTGAAGCAGGAAAAAAAAACTACACTTTGGTCTTAAACAAAACAAATCACTTAGTCCTTTAGATTTGACAGTTTCTCACACGAATTCTTACAAACTGGGTGATACAAGCAAAGACATTTTTAGCTATAATCAAACATGAAAACATAGATTTGATCTACAATTCAGCATTAGAAAAAGCAGCATCTATTTGGATGATCAATTTAACCGTTAAATATTTGTTTCATCCAATATTTTTTGGCTCCAGCTTTTCCATCTTGCAGCTTATCAAGACTGTAAGTTACTAATGTTGTCGTGGAGTTTTGAACCTCGGTCAGACAAAAAAGCCATTTCTAAAACTCACCTAGTGACTAAGTTATCGATTACTGCCCCAATACTAGCATATTTAGGTTAGCTATTTATTATAACAGCTGCCTGCTCAGGTGAACGACAGTTAACGCGACACCCTGTTAGCTAGTAGCTAGGTAGCTAACGTTAGCTGTTAGGTGACGTTACCAAGCGACACAGACAATTGTCTTCGACTGTCAACGTAAAAACAATATGAAAAGTTGCACCTTTTTAATAGAAATTTATGGAACAACACAGCTGACTAAAGGCCAGCTCTTTTCTGTCGTTTTCACGGCTCAAACCACAGATGTAAGCTTTGCTAACATGGCACGCTTTAGCTAACATTAACGTTTTTTTACTCGAACGACAGGTTCGCTGCAGTGTTCGTAGTCGAAACAAACGCTTCACGCCGAGTTTGTACGAAGCTAAACGAGTTTAACTTCAAGTTAAACAACAGCCAGACATAACTCAGAGTTCACCTTCAGTCTGTAACTTCGGCGTTTCTCACAAGTGGAAGAGGGGAGGCAGTGTCGCGTCTGCGTCTGAATCCGGCCCTGGAGAGGATGTGTTGGGGAGTGGAAACTAGCAACTTCGGAGGCAAGTGGAGAGAATTCCTTCAAAATGCGTGTTTATTAATGACAACGACATAATAAAAGTATTTCCATTTTGCCATGTACACCTGCACTATATTGCCAAAAGTATGTGAACACCTGAACATGACACCCACGTGATTGTTGAGGATCCATGAACAAGTCTCCACTCATCTGTTCGAGTAATTGTTTTAGAGAAAAGAAGTCAAAATTCCTAAATGTGAATACTTTCTATTTCTTTACTCATCTGTGACAATAAACTGAATATCTTTGGGTTGTGGACAAAACAAGACATTTGAGGACATCATCTTGGGTTTAGGGAAACGCTGATTGACATTTTTCACCACTTTCTTACATTTTATAGACCAAACAACTAATTGATGAATTGAGAAAACAATAAACAGATTAATTGATTTATCGTTAGTTGCAGCCTTATACCAAACTCTGAACCTCATCCTCTCTGTGTGGACCTTGCAGGGCTGTCCCCAAACTGCTGCCACAGCTGGATTATTGTCTCAAACGTGGCTGTGTGCTGTAGCACTAAGACTTCAGAAAACAGCACCAGACCAAAAGTACATTGAAGTATGTGTCCGTATACTTTTGAACATATACTGTTGAAGTGCTTTGTACATGCTGGTGCACTATGCTAATGGTGTCACTTGACGTGGTCTTATAAGTGGCTGGCGATGAATGGACGGACGTATAAAATGAGATAAATATTTGAATGCAATCAAGGCATGAATTCAAAACAGATGAAATCAGAAATGGCCGGGGAGGTGTCCACTCATGTCTGTTACACAGATGAGTAAATATCATAGTTTCAAGCGTCTGTTTACACTGCAATATCTGTGTGGACATCACAATTTCAGTGGAATTTAGATTGGATGTGGGAAATAGGAGGAAATGAAAGAGCAGGTTTTGTCATCTTTTATGTATAGACGCAGTAAATAAGCAAATAGGTACAGAATGGTTTGGTGATTTCTATGAATTTTAAATCTCTAGTGCTGCACACACACACACACACACACACACACACACACACACACACACACACACACACCAATATAAACACCAAAAGCATGCGCTGAAACGCTCCCACAATGAAATGAGTTTTCAGTTGTTAAAATTAAACCTCTCTCTGTCACACGCACACACAAACGCACGCCTCTCTAAGCCGCCTGTGAGTGTGTGGCGTTGTTTGCAGTAGAGAAATGTTCCCCTGATCGTTGTGAAACTGAACTCTTATTTACCTTCACCTCAAGAGAAAGCCTTCATATCTGTCTCTCCTGAGCCAACTGAGGCTGTCTTATGAGTGAGTGTTTGTGTCTGTGCATACAGTCTGTGTGTGTGTGTGTGTGTGTGTGTGTGTGTGTGTGTGTGTGTGTGTGTGCTTCAACATGAGGCCGTGAAATGTTAAGTCACTCCCATCTTGAGAGAGCCTGCTGAGGCGCAATGGAAACTATCCCACGTGTCACCCTCATTTTAAATACCACCTATTCCCTCCATGACTCTGTTTGTATCTTTCTGTTCCCCTTCCTCGTCCAATCTGTGCCTTTCTTTCGCTCTTATTATTTATTTTTCACACCCACACACCCGCTCGCAGGCTGGGAGATTTCCCTGTTTATTTTTTAATGGGAAAAAAAAAATGAAACACTGGTGGCACACAGGACACCGTAGAGCTTGATTCAATATTGTTTTTTCTGTTCAGGGACGCTGTTTCCCAAATACATTGTCACAGCTTCTGTGTTGGAATACGGGGAAGCAAAACTGTGAAATATTGAGCCCGATGACAATTTTATCAAACATATGTTATTGTGTGCATGTGTGTGGAAGTGTGATTGTGCTCGGTGTGCTTGCATGTGTGAAAAAACACCATTGGACGCCGTAGATGAGGATTGCTATTGATGCTCGACTGTCAGGGATAACACTGTGATGTATTAGGCTAATTTATGTTAATTAACACTGGAAATGAAAACCTGAATTTCAACCAACTAGATTTTTCCCTCTGTGCTTAACCATGATTTTCCCTCTGATGTCCACCATGTGTAGCTACTGCAGTGTGTCTGTGTTTTTATACCTTGACTGTTACCCAACAAAATACCTGATGCAGCAGCTAATGCTGTGTTAAATTAGCAAGATTAGCATCATTTGTATACTTGTTCTCAACTATAAGTTGAGCATTTTATGAAGGCGTTCTGTTTCTATTTATGACTTAGGCAGTGTCCCAACTTCTTTGAAATCGGGTTTGGAACTTCATGATCATTAATACCCCGAGATAAATACTGTAAATATATCACCAGTAGATGAGACAGTACGCAGGATTTTTTTCCCAGCTTTATTCAAATGTATGTGTTTAATCATTTATGGCACGAGTAACTTCACAGAGAAGTCATGAATTTCTGAAAATCAGGCTTGAATGGATGGTGAGCATTTTAAAAGCGTGTTATAAATCTTTTCCAAGATCTTTAATGTCTTGCTTTTCATACACAGTTAAAATTGAGCGGCTGCCTCTGGTTCAGTCTGCTCATGTTATTCTTCTGGGAGTTGCAGGGTGGAAGGATGACATCAGACTCGGCGATCGTGCACCCCAAAAACAAAACCTTTGACATACTCGTACAGCATGACCCTCTCATTCACACCTAACTGTATCAGACTTCCTGGTGAATAAAATATGAAATTCGGAAATCTAAAACTGATTTTCCAACTGGGTCACTGCCTCCATGCACAAGTGAACAGGGATAATTGGACATTTGTATTTTTTTCCTAAATGAGCTTGACAGGCCTTTCCCCAGGCTCACCACTAGAGGGTAAAACTCCTTTGCTCACCCACTCTCTCAGTTTATTTCTAATACTCACACATGACCTACAAATCAGCTGCCTCAGACAGAACAGAGGGAACAGAGAGAATTGGGCTTTGGGATCCAGCGTGGCTTTCGCAAAATGTTCCGTACCAAAGAATATATTTTCTCCATTCACTGTCCTCCAATTCTTCTTCCTCTTCATCATCAGCATTAGTAAATGAAGCAGTTGTACTGGCTAATATTACTAATCAGACACTATACTGAGTTATAAAATGCATGACCAATTGTGCAAAAAGATGAACTACATAAGGAAATTACACTTTTAGCAGCAATTAGAGAACAACTAGAACCAGCAACTTGACAGATGCAAACCTGTACAATCCATATGCTGCTTCACAGAATGAAAGGCAATAGACAGTGACAAGCAGTGAGGCTGTATGTTGGAATCAAGAAGAAGAAGAAGAAGAAACGTACTTTTTACTATCACTACATCACATGCCAGACTTTACATGCACACGCCGTGCTTTGTGAAATTATTTCTCCACATTTGACCCATCCTGGAATGTCCTTCCTCCGCGGCAGACCAGGAGCGGTGGGCTGCCAGCCGACAGCAGTGCCCAGGGACCCAGTTTCTTTCCATCACCATTGGTCAGTTGGTGATCTTCTTGCATGTTTTTAGTGGGTTTTTTTATGGAGGATACCCCAGGTGAACATGGGGAGAACATGCAAACTCCACACAGAAAGGCCCCCTTTTTCCTCAAGCAGCAGGCACTGATGGCATGGTGGAAGACACACCCACAGCGGGAATCGAACTGGGACCTTCTAGCTGTGAGGCGACAGTGTTACCACCCTGCCACTGTGCCACCTAAATACAAGCTTAAATCAAGCTTAAATACATAGAAGTTGACCACAATGTATTTCAAGTGGATTTCCAAGCTCTAGTCTATTACAGATTTTCATAGTTTCTAGTCGATGTATCCTGATGACTTCAGTGATCCCCTGACTTTTCGTTTTGAGTGGAATGTTTTACCAAATGTCTGATGGATTGTCATGAAATGTGGTCCACACATTCATATACTTTTCATGTCATTCCATTATCAGGTCAAAAGTTGTCCAAAACCTTTGTTTATCATCAAATACAGACCAAGACGAAGTCCAATGACATTCCCATGAGCCTGGGCTGCACTTCATTGTTGATCACCAAATGTTAGCGTGCTAACACCTAAGAGACAGAAAAGGGTAAAAGAGAGTGGGGGTGATTTGCAGCAAAGGGCTGGGCTGGAATTGAACCTGAGCTGCTTCAGTCCGGATAAAGACTTAGTACTCCGGGCGCCCCACAGCAAAACATTTTAAATATTAGAAGTAAGTGCTCATTAGGCAGCAGAATGACCTCTGTCAGTGTGACATTGTATTACTGGATTATTATTAGCAGTGGGTGAGTTGAGAGGGGGGATGCTATCTCCCTTATTAGCAAGTTGTCCAGAATGCATTCAAACTGTCACCCCCCCCCCACCCCCCAGCAGCAGAGAGAGCGCAGGGGCAGAGGGGAAGAGTTTAGTTGAATGTGTTAGTCTAGTCTGCCTGACTCACTGATCCTTTATCTGACTGAGGTTTGTGCAAGTTAAATTCTGTGACCTCGACCACGGCCCTGAAATATCAGCAGCCTAACTGTGCTGTGTATTGATAAATCCGTGGCGCTGTCCGCGGTGCTGAAGTACCAGACAGATTTGTAATTGCGCGTTTACTTTCTGTCCCTTCCTTCTGTCAGTTTAGTCTCAGATCAGTAATATTCTCTAAAATTTACACTACTTAATTACAGGCTACTATATTGTAGCCTATGTACTCTAGTGTCACCATTATAATCAAAGTGACAACGTGCGGTCGCAGTAGAACAGGAGGATCATAGAGACACACTGCTGCCTGTAGTATTCCTTCAATATTCCTGTAATATTTCTATGATCATGATTTCTATGATTTACTGTATCGTTGGAGGTCAGGGTTATGGTTATGGACCCCCCCCCCCCCCCCCCCGTGAAAATTATCTTAACCCTGTCAACTCCTGATTATTAGCATTTAACATTGTAGCTGGTTTTAATTAAGCTAATTTTTACAACTTTTCATATTGTATGACAATTAATAATGAATCTGTAATCCATTATATTTTATAAACTGAGCATGTATTTTGTATGTTAAACCTTGAGCTTCAAAGTAAATCGTGATCATAGCTGCCAGATAAATACAGTGGACTGAGCAGTGCCGTATTTGTCTCTGAACTGTAGTGGAGTAGAAGTATAAAGTCGCATAAAATGGAAATACTCATAAAGCGCAAGTACATCAAAATTATACCTCAGTGCAGTACTTGAGCAACTCTTACTTCAGTTTACTAAATGGCAAATGGTCTATAATGGCTGACAGGTGAGCCAGGCGTTGGTAGAGGGGATTTGAGATCTGTTAGCAGTGGTAATTTAATTTACTCCACACTCGTATAGCTACCCCAGTAAAGAGATTAAAATCACGTCGGATGTGATTTTATCAGTTATCAGTAGCCTAAGGTAAAGCAGTACCTGACATTTCAGCATGTGTAAGATAGCAACATGTGTGATGTCGACCTATCACATGAAAGAATTGAGTGTGAGTGCGTGCGTGTGTGTGTTTGGACAGGTGCTTGCGTGCACACTCACCACAACACCTGTGTTGTCTTTTAATCTCAGGAAAGGCAGTGGATTGTAGAGAGACACAGATCAGGCTCTCTCACCAGCGCAGGAAGAAAGACACTGGTGTTGACTCTGTTTTTGATGTGCTGCCATCCAACTGTGCCGGGCAGAATCTCAAAAAGGAGGTGGCTGCTGATATTAGGATGCACGCAGTGGTCCTAATATCAGCCACGCTGACACATGCTGGCCTGGCCTCTAAATCTAATCAGGGAGGAGGGAGACAGCAAAAATTGATTATGCACTTATTTTCCTCATCCTTTCACTCATTTTAGTCTCTCAGCAGACAGAAACTGAAGGGTTGAGAGTTTATTAGGAGCTGCATGTGTTTTTATAGAGTAGAGGACCAGCGCTGCTCCTTCTTTCTTTATCTCCTATCACCCCCCTGACTCTCTGTAGCTGCTGCTTCATGCATCAAAGATGAGAAGGAGGCTCCAGTTTCTCACGCCATGTATGACGAAGAGGGAGAAGACACGAGACAGATGAAGGAGAAACAGCGGGTGCCGACATGCCTGTAACCCACATACCGCACATACGCACACTGTACTTCAATATGTTCATTTTAAACTTAATCACCCTTTGTTTCCCTTTTTTTCTGTGTCGTGAGGTATTTCCCAAATCCTACCTCCTCTTCCTCTGTGTTTCGTGCTGCTCTCAGTGAATCTCATCAGGATAATTATTCGCACACAGGCATCCGAGGCACGAGCATCTGCCTCTCCTTCTGTTGACCTCCCCCTGCCTCCCCCTCATTTTCTTTCTTTTGCATCCTGCTCTCCTCTCTCCTCCTCTCCTCTCGAACACACCTTTCGCTCCTTTTCCGATCCTCATCATGCTTGTTCTCCAACTCCTCTCCTCTCTCCGTATGCTCAAGCCATTTCTTTGTTAACTAGAGCATCTCTTCCATTTATTAGCCACTTCACAGCCTTTGCAAATTGCAAACATATTCTGCATAAATTCAAATGGGAGAAGAACTGGTGCGAAGCGGGGGGAAGCAGAGATGAAAGGTGACAAGGAGAAAAGAACAGATTTGCAGAAAAAAAAATGCTTTAAAGAATAAGGTAATGGTTGCAGTGACAGACTCATCCAAACCTTCCTTGGTGGTGTATGGTCCATGTTTCTTAAGTGTTACTTTGCTTTAAGCTGCAGTTACAGCACAGATATTGATATGGGATATGCAGTAGCCTGTGCGGTAAAATATATGATCTGTGCATTAGCAGAACATCCGGCTGCAAGTCGTAGTTGTATCATTTTACATATAATCACAGCCAGGTGAAACCTCTTATCTCCAACATGGAATTTTTTGCAGGATCTACAAGGAACAGACATGACTCTTTTTTCTTGATGACAAAACATTTCTGGCGTTTAGAAATGGGGTTTTGAAAGGGCTTCATCAACCGGAGAGAATTGTCTTAGATATAAGAGTTAAGAGGTTTACACACAACAGAAATAATGGGCACCACTGTTGAACTCTGTATATGTGCTTTTAAATGTGCCTTAATGGAATCGATATTGCATCAGAGGTGAATAGACAGCTATCAGAGGATCGCAGTACTTTCCACAAAGCATATGGTCAACAGATGCTGCTGGCCTTGTTTTATCACATTTAAGATGATAGATGCGTAGGGCCAACACATTACTGACCAGAGGCACTGCCAGGAATCCAGGAATCATATTAAAGGCTGAGGTGGCTCTTGAAGCCGTACAGTACCATGTACTCTTGGCCTGAGATAAAAACCAGCCCACTCTGTTGCCATCTCAACCTAATTTAGGTAAAGCACAAAGGTGATCTGTCTACACTCCCGAACAAATGATGTGACGCCAAAGACAACAGACACTTGGTTAACCATCTGTATCACTTGTTCCCTTTTGCCAGTGAGAGCTTATTCTCGCTGTTTTAAGATTTGTTGACTGTGCACAAAGCTAGATAAGTAAAAGTCAACATCACACTGGCAGGCTGGTGAAGTTACACCAGAGATTTGCTGATGATTTGAAAGGCATGTTTTGTGCTCGCAGATTGGACACAGTGCAGCTTGCTCGTTTTCAGCCAGGCTAGCAGCATGGCTCTAGGGGTGGCATCGTCGGTCTGTGTCAGTCCACCATCTTGGTCCAGACTGAAGTGTCACAACAGCTACAGTATTAGATGGATTGTTTGATTGTAACTACCTTTCTGATCCCCTGACTTTTCCTGAGTTTCGTGGCACAGTAAGGTTGAGAACAACCATTGGATGGATCGCCATGAAAATAGGCACAGACACTCATATCAGGATTTAGAATCATTTTGGTGATTCCCAGACTTTCCATCCAGCGCCACCAGTGGGTTAATTTGTCCAATACTTAGGCAAATGCTAACATGCTAATAAGCCAAACTAAAACGGTAAATTAAACCAAGACAGTAGAAATTATAGCTTATGTTATCATGCTGATGTTATTTAGCTCAAAGCACAGCTGTGCCTGTAAGTATAGCCTCACAGAGCTGCTAGCTTAGCTGTAGACTCTAAAGCCTCTTTCACACTGGCCAAAAAAACCCCCCACTAACACCCACTAACATCTGGCTTTTGTCTTCATTGTGGAAGGGTACGATTGGCATTCATTGGTGGATCAAATGACTCGACAGTAGCCACGGGTATTTCTTCAGCTCCACTTCACATCAGCACTGATGGAAAAATGACACCATCATCTTCATCTCATAAAGGACAGAAAAAGGTAACCATCATCGCTTCCAGGCTGCTTTTCCCTGTTGTTGTGACGTCAGATGTGACAAACTGGGACAAAAAACAGGCCGGCAAAATCGTCTGCTGGCACTGGGAAGGCTGTAAATCGGCCATTTTTAGTGGGTTTACCTGCATTTAAACAACCTGCATATACCCGCTAATTTCGATATAAAGTGCTGTTGGTCTTGTTTTATGTTTATGCCACTAAGCCCAGTCTCCTCATATGTTGCTTATCTTTAAGGCAATAACAGCCATATATTCCAGGCCTGTCATGAATCATCACTGTCTTCACCTTCCCTACTTGCTATATGTCCTTGTTGCACATATTGCATCTGCTGGCACATTTCTCTGGCACATGCTGTGCTATAAATAGCCAAATGGCATCTGCAATGAATTTGCTCCTCTTTTATAGTGCTTTGAAACAACTGCAACAAATACTGTATACAGAGGGCTTGGACGTACAGTGCGTTTATGACGTTCACTGCAGTCATTTTAGATGGCGCTCAAGAAGCTCCAAACCCAGAACAAGAGTTGTTAAATGAAGGCATTAGTGCAGAAACAGTTCATCAATTTAACTGATTAGTTGACTGAGAGAAAATTAATTGTCAACAATTTTGATAGTCAATTAATTATTAAAGTCATTTAGCAAGAAAAAATGCAGAATATTCAAGGGATCCAGCCTCTCAAATGTGAGAATTTGCTTTTTTTCTTTGTTTGTATGATTGTAAATTTAATATTTTTGACCACTATCTAAACTAAAGACATCTAACTAACGATTAATTTAAAGAAAAAACACAAGCAACACATTCATTGATAATGAAAATAATCAGTAGTTGCAGTCCTAGCTGGTGAGCATGCAGATACTTCACCGTGCATACATAGCAGTGCAGAGTATATTATGTGTGATAGGACAGCACTCTGTGTAACATTGACTAAAGAGGTTTTCTCATCACTCTGACTCATCGTTGCCTCAAACAAAGACATTACGGTCAGACAGAAAGAAACGAAGGGAAAGAGATAAATATGAGACTTAGTTAATAGAAGGCACAGCTAATCAAACATCTAATTATATTCCCATAAAATGAATAGAAAGATAACATTACAGAGTGGGGGGAATCTTTCACGCATATGGAGAAGAGATTCACGTTACACTCTGGGTAAAATGTGGGGGGATGGGATCTCTTCCTCATAGCCACAGCAGGGGATATGCAGTATGAATATTCACATGCATACAATATGGCATACAGTACGTATAGAGAGGCTTGTCAAGGGCAAGTGCTCCACCGAGGTCTGTAGTCAAACTGAAGCAAATTTGCTATTTCTAAAATCGTGACCTGCATCTAAAATTCCGCCATAGGGCAGTTTTAATGTGCGACACAGAAGCTGGTGGATATAGGGATTTTTGAATATGAGTGGGGCATAAAGGGGCAGTCTGTGGAAGCGAAGCATGGAGGCAGGGGCATGTATAAGACATCGCCCTGCCTCAGACGTATCAATTAAACATCAATGGCCAATGGGGCGTCAGTCGGACCGCGCTGAAACTATTGTAGATGAATCCGAGCAAAAACTGTCATATTCAACCAAGACTTCACGTCTAAAAATAGGGCTGCGTCGATTAAACATAAATTTGTGATTGTTTGATGAGTGTGTGTGTGTGCGTGCGTGTGCGTGTACGCACTGGGTCTTTCCCCAGAGCGGTTCTGTTCTGTTCCTCTCCAAGGTGATGCTGGTTACCATGGCAGCAACATCAGCTCTCTGAATCTTTCCCTCTTCCTCTTCCTCCCTCTGTCTTTCCCTCTCCTTCTCTACTCCAGTCTTTCTCCCTCTTTCGCTCTCCCTCTTTCTCCCGTCTTCCTCTCTGTCTCTCGCGGCTGCCTCCATCACAGACCACAGTAAGCAGGCCACCAGCCTTCATTTACATGGCACAGTTGGTTGCTGGCCAGGCTTTCTCATCTCCGGCAGGGAGATACAGTATATGGAAATTATAGAGATGTTACACGCTACATCATTACAATGCTATCACCACAGTTCCTCCATATGTACATGGGTAGGCACCCTTATCTCCAATCTTCATTTGACTTTTTTGTTGTTCTCACTTTATTCTGCTTTGCTGTGTTACACAGGACATAACAGTGCATCTATAAATAGATTGAAGGCATGCACTGTGTATTGGTTCTGATAATCTAAATGTCTGTGTTGCTTTTATTCAAATGTTTCTTTTTTTATGTTTTCTCCATGTTTGTGTGGAACAGCAGTAGCAACTGCAGCCTCTCCAGTTGTGCTTTAATACCCCATTCTTTGGAGTTTTACTCTGTTTCTGTGGGACCTTTGTTTTGCATATTTTCTCAGTGATCTTCATCGTTCCTCGTCTGTTATTCTTCTCTTTCCCATTTAGCCCGAACAATGAAACGACATGCGTCAGAATGAAGACAAAAAGAACAGAAGGGAGAGAGCAGATAGAGCAGTGTAATGTAGAGGAGTGATTCCCACTCCCAGTAGAAATCAATAGACTTAGGTCTAACATCTTGGGAATGTGTGGAAGTGTGTACTCTGTGTGCATGTGTGTCTTTGTGCAGCATGCATGTTAATCTATTTGAATCTGCATATCTATTCAAATATGTGTACTTTTTACGTTTATGTCTTCATGTGTGTGTGTGCGTGTGTGTGTGTGTGTGTGTGAGCCACAGCCAGAGAGTAATCAATACTGACTGTACATGATGGCTATAATGGGACCGTGCCTGTGGTGGGACATTGCAGAAGTGAGGTGGATGGAGTGTGTGTGGAGTGGATATGGTGCTGGTATTTGATCCTGCGTGTGTGTGTGCGTGCGTGTGTGTGTGTGTGTGTGTGTGTGTGTGTGTGTGTGTGTGTGTGTGTGTGTGTGTGTGTGTGTGTGTGTGTGTGTGTGTGTGTGTGTGTGTGTCCTCCAGCACAGGGTAAACAGAGAGGGTGTGGTTGGTGGGCAGACAGGGTCCCACTCTCAGGCCTGGGTGTAAAATAACAGTAATTCAATTGAGCTGGCGAGCCCTGGGATTCACTGCCTGTGGGTGAGTGTGTGTGTATGTGTGTGTGTGTTTTTGTCATTAGGAAACCTGATCCTCCTGGCTCTCTCCTCAGGTCTAAATGAATAAGTGATCAAGGTCTCTACTACTTTGTTGTGTTTATGTTTGTGCGCCTACTTCCTTCCCCTTGTCCTTTCCTCTTTCCTTCCTTCCTTCTCTCCTTTCCTCCCTCTATTTCCATGCTGCCTTTATTCCCACCCTTCCCGTCGCTGTCATTTCTCTTGGTGCAAGCTTTGAAATATCTGTCTCTGAGATTTCTGCCTCCACCCCAACATGACAGAGGTGGCAAAAATTTTGTTTGTAGTGTCGAAATCACACATTGAACAGTTTGCATTGGGACTGTTTCTTCTCCATAAAACCAAATTATCTGTTTTAACTGTTAACACATATAATTAGAGGTTAATATTAAAGGTAAATAAGAATGTTTTTTTATTTGTAATTTAGGTGAACCGAGGAAACATCCTCTCATCCTTCTTATCCTCCTCTCAATCCCCTCCTCGACTTCTCCATACCTCTTTCCCCGACTCCGCTGAGCCAGTCCTTGGCAGCCGATCGTCCTCTGCGGGCCAAGGGCAAACAAATGGCAGCCTTCCTCAGCAACAGCACGATGCTCTGACACACACATGCATAAGCATGGCAGGACATGGCCCGATCACACACCCATGAGCATGCAGAGGCACATACAGGTCTGTGGATGAGGTACGCCTGCACATATGTACCGACTCAGACAAAAAGCTCGTATGAGCAGTCATCCGTACAGCAGATTGGTGGCCACACACAGGGAGAGACGGAAATACTGTATGGACACAAACCTGCACTCCACTGCCCGATCCTGTGGCTTTATATTAGTGTAATCCTTGGTTTAATATGAATCCAGACCTAAGCTCTGCCTATTTTCCCAAAGGAGATGCTGCCATGGCCTGGTTTTACTAGGACAAAGTCATTTAGCCCACACACACACTCACACACAGATTCAGGGTGGGATCAGGCTGTATTCATGCCAACTAGTCCCAGATTGGGTGCTCATGGTGACAATGTAATGAGTGGAGACCAATATGTTGCCTGCCTTCCTGCCTCGCTGTTTTCTTTCTGCCTCCTTGAGAGTCGGGATCGCTGTTTCCTTCATTCCCTGCCTCGGAGCGTCTGACAAACTCCCACTGTGCCCACTTATGTGTCTCCCTCTACTGTCATATAGCGTCTGTCTGACTTGTCGCGAGTCTGTGAAGCCTACTCACTACTGCAATATAACATGTCAAAACCGACGTGAAAGATATCTTCTTCCACTCAAAGTGCTCCATGTGTTTGTATGCACCAACTCAGAGTTTGAATAATGATATGGCTGGGAAAATTGTCTTCTCTGGGGTTAATTATTGTGCTGCTTGGACTGTATACACTGCCTGTGGCACAATTTCAAAGCTGTAGAAGATGTATTTTGCAACAGGGTGAAATTATATTCACTCGCATTCAACTTATTCAGAGTAGTAAGTGAACTGTCTCAGAAAAGTAACAAAATTATCGTATGTAAGTAAGTAGACCATGATCTTTCCTTAACATTAACCAAGTGCTGCCAGTGCCAACCATAAAACCATAAAAAACTGAAAAAGTCACTATCAGTAGGTAATGCATTGCAAGATTGCTTATTTTGCCTGAAAACAAATGAAATACATTGTCAGTGAACATTTTACTGATATACATTTGTGCAACTTGCCAGGTACTTTAATTAAGGTTTTCTCATGATGTTAATACAGAATGTAATTTGGTTGGCGTTATGTTTCACTCATTCACTCAAAACATATTTGCTGCTGCAAATTAGTTGCTCATAAACTTAATTTCTAGGAGACAGGGCTCAAAATTCACATATCTGCACATTTCTTATATAGACTTGTTCAGGAGAAGAATACTTTACAGCTCTGTCAAGAGGTCAACTTCTGCACAGCAGTACTTGGAGCTAAATGCTAACATCAGTGTGCTAACATGCCCACAATGGCAATGCTAACTGATCTTGAGCAGGCGTAATGTTGATCGTTTTTTCATACAGTGTGTTAGCATGCTGACATTTGTTACAGCTAATTAGCGCTGAACACGCAGGCTACGGCTGACGCAGAGGGGAATGTTATTAATGTTGGTTCACCAAAGTCATTAGCATGCTTTGTCTGGGAACATGAATGTGTGTACCATATTTCATGGCAATCTGTCTAATAGTTGGTGATATATTTTAGTCTGAAACAAAGTGGTGGACTGACTGACACTATGACACTCCCCAGAGCCATGCTGCTAGCACTCTCAGACTGCAGTTAGACGAAGTCACCAAACATCCATAACACTATGCAAATTTCAGGAAATAAAAAATAAAGGCTCTTATGCCTTCAGACACTTCAATTGAATTGCTCTCATGCATTATTGAGAAAGATATGGTAACTCTGATGGCGGTTGGAACTAACGTCACTCTTTGTTCCGGCATTCATAATAAACGAGCAGTGATGAACCGAGGTGAAGAGTGAGGCCGTCAAAGGTGTGAGCTTTGGATACTTTGAATATGCAAATATTGTGACGAAACGGTATTTGCATGATAATACTATCTGTTGCTCGTGTAATATGGCTTCACATTCCCTCTGCAGCCATGCAGAGGAGCAATCACTGGAGCTAATGACTCTCACGAGGTGGTGTGATGGCTGCCGTTCTGTTACAGATCCACCATCTTGCTGCAGCAAAAACACTGTGCTGATAACATGATTTGGTTTTTCTCCAAATGTAATGAATGTCGGAAAATGGTTGAAAGACCACATCCAACCATATTGCTGTTTCCCTTTGCTCAGTGGTCCAGATTGTGCGCTCTATACCTCGGGCTATGCATATTGGCGCTCTGGCTTTTGATACTTGGATATAAGCATTTCACCAATGCTGCTGCTGCCAATAAATGGCAGCTTTGTTGAGTTCAACGTGCAGTTTTTCTGTTGTGATTGTGCCACAGTGGTGATCAGCCAATACTGAGTTAGTCTCACAGCTGTGTCAGCACTGCAGAAAGGTCTTGCTGCACCCATTATCATTCTGGTATGCTCTGGCTTGTTTGTATTTATTTACCACTCACACTTATCTTGGGCAGCGCAAAACCCAAAATGCACCTTGCAAAATAACTTCGAGGGAACTTGTTTTGGTGGAACATTTACGTGTTGGGAGGCGAGTCCTGGCATTAAAGTGGTTAAATCCCTGCACAAGACAAAGATAGAAGCTAGTTTGTTAGCGACCAGATTAGGATGACTTGCCATTTTCAGCATAGATCAGCGTGTAGGTTGCTCGCTCAGAGGTTGTTGTTGTTGAATAGAATGGAAGCCTGTCAGACATTCAGCTGGTCTAGCACTGTTTCTTTCCTGACGCACTTTTGCTGTTGTGATTTTGACCCTCGTCACATTCACATCATATTTGGCTTTGTTTGATGCACCATTTGTCCAAGTTATTTTAAAAGTGGTGATTCAGAGACATCTGCCTTTGTATCATCCCATGTACTGCAACTTTTAATTTCCAGTTACTCCAAAGTTAAAATAATATTGCTCGTTTTTTTCACTTCGTAGAGCTTCTGGACTCTGCGAGGTTGTGTCTGTCCCTCTACAGGTTAATAATAATTAAGTTTTAGAAGTTGATGAGCTCAGAAAGAAAAATGTGGTTTCCGTATCAAGATATACGACACCAAGGAGATGTGGTCATCATAACTATTTCAGATTTACGTATCCCACCCACCTCTCCTGGGTGCTGTTTTGTGTTACTGAAGAATCAATAAATTCCGCTTAATTTCTCAGTCAATTATTAATAATCTCATTACAATGTTGAAACATTACACATGGGTTACATATGAATAGAAGTTCCGAAATCTAAAGTGCATGTCCTGAATTATTTTAATAAAGCTTCTTCCTGGATGAAAATCTTCCACTCTATTTTCAACTGTTCCCCTTTCACCCAACATTTAATTGAGCTATTCTTCATTGTAATTACTGTGACACAGTGGCCTTGTGGCGATCTCTTCCAGTGTTTCATTACTAGAGATCAATGCAGCTTGAGACAGATTTGGCCCAGAGACTTCTTTGTCAGTTGTGTTTATGATTATTGTATTAATTAATAACACATTTTAATCTAGATTGAAGTCTGTGGTATTGAATCCAACCTCTTAACATGTCAGGTCTATGAATGTTTTGACTTTCAACTTATTAGGCACCCACTATTATTACTGTCAAACCATTTCTGTCCATAAAATCTCTGCAGGCAATCACTCAAAAAAGTCTCACTGGAGGAGATACTAAGTATAAGTATAAACTTGAATTTACTGCAAATCAAGTTCAAATCAAGTTTACTGTGACGTGTGTGAACATTGTGGCAGGTGCAACAAAGATTCAAGTTGTGTTACTAAATATACTGATAAACTGCATAATTCTACACATCAAAATAAAACACTTTCATGAAATAAATGTCAAAAGTGCCTGATCACAGTAAGGCTCATTCAATCCATGAGACACCAATTTGAGGGGACTTTTTTTCCCTTTATTTACAGCCATGGAGGAGGTTGGTGTCTTTGTGACTGCAGCATGCAGGTGGAAGAAAAAAAATATTTCAATTGAATAAAACATCTTGGACAGACCTTGAAAAATGGCACTTTAAAAAATAGTTTTGGTGATAGATCCACGCTCTAAACTTGATTTGAGACAGGTGAAGGATGATGTCTGCCATGAAATGAATTACAGACATTCATGTGGCATGCAGGAAGAATTGTAATAACTTTGGTGATCCCTTTCATTTATCAGGTCAAAAACCAATGACCTTCCCATTAGCCTGAGTTATTGTTTTTTGTGCGACTTGTGTTAGCATGCTGACATTCTATGCTAAAATATATCTTAGCGTTGTCATTGTGAGCATGCTGGCATACTTAGGTTTTAGCTCAAATTGCCACTGTGCATCACAGAGCTGCCAGCGTGGCTGCAGGCTCTTAGTCTCTGACTTTAAATATATACGAAGTGAGAAACAATCATTTTTTTCATTCGATTTCATTCTGCCACTGACAATACTCACTCATACAGACTGTCACCAAGAGCACAAGAACAAGGTTAAAGCAGACAACCATCCCTATATCACACCCCCTTTTCTTTCTCCTCTCTGTCTCTCACTTTGTTTCACTTGTTTTATAAATCTGTCTGCTGTGGCTTTCACACGGAGGCAGATTATTGCTTTCCAACTAATACCAGTGACATTTCATGCTCAAGTATGAAAAGGGATTTAAGGACAGAAATCTAATCTACTATAGTGTGCAATGATGAAATATCAGTGTAATATCTGCCGAGAAGCTTGGGAAACCTCAATAGAAAGCCAATCTCAGATACGATAGAGCATTTCTAATCCTATTTTGTCCTCTCCACTACCCTCCTCTTCTACACCATCTTTTTCCTTTCCTTTCCTTTCCTTTCCTTTCCTTTCCTTTCCTTTCCTTTCCTTTCCTTTCCTTTCCTTTCCTTTCCTTTCCTTTCCTTTCCTTTCCTTTCCTTCACTCCCACTGCATTATCCAGAACGTCAGAGCAGATTGTGGCTGCATGGGAGCCTACAGTAGCAGCAGGTGCAATCTTAGGGTCGTGCGTCTCTCATCTGCAGATCTCCCTCTGCAGACTTGCTGATGCTATTTATGGCACACATGCACATGCAGCAGCATGGCTGAGAGTGGGGCAGGGATTGGAAGAGCCTTGAGGGGAGGAGGCGAGGGTTGAGAAGTGCAGGGCTGCCGTCTCTGGAAAGCACTGGTCTGTAATCTGCCTGCACACTGCTGTCAATGCTTGAAAATTGGTCGGGTTGAAGCTGCGTTGGACTGAGCTGATTTGTGTTGATTGTTGGACATGTTAGGCTGGATTTGCACTGGCTACACACTAGATTAGATAATTTAAATCAGGTTGAAAGAGCTCAGGCTGTGGCTAGTCTTAAAAAACATAGTCCAAATAGGGTCAGACAACATTCCTCTGCACCACCAGTAGGACTGTCTACTGCCTAGCATGCCACATTATCTTCACAGCTCCAGCCAGCCATGCATGTGCCTTCACCACCCTGGAATGGGAACAGCACTATCAGCACTTTGTCTTTACTCAGTTATTGTGGTGGTGTTAGTGTGTGTGTGTGTGTGTGTGTCTGTGTGAGTGGGGGGTGCACAGGGGGGTTGATTGTGGGTCGACATGTTAACAAAACACCCTGCATCCCCCTCTTTCTGCTCCTCTATCTTCGTCTCCACTCCCCCGCTGCTCGCTGCTCTGCTAGTGAGTTTGTTTGTGTCCAGCCAGCAGTCCTGAGAGTGAAAAGCTTCATCAGCTGAATTACTGGAAGTTAGCTGTCTCAATCAATTAGGCCTTGCTGGTCAGGACACATGGCTGGAGCTGCAGTTCTCTTACATCCCCTCTTCTATTGTGCCATTTTGTTGTCCTTCATTTAGTGTCCTCTCCACTCTTCCTTCGAGCACTTCTAGCTTCCCATACCCTATACCTCCTCCCCTCTGGTAAGCTGTGAATCCACATACATATGCAGCAAATTCTATTATCCATAAAGAGTACACGTCAGCCTTTACTTGCTCCTGCTGCACTGGAAGACAATTCTTTTTAGGACAAGCCCCAAGTAAATTTCCTCTTACTCATCCATATGAGCCATAGCACATAATTGGAGAAGGGTGGAGGGAGCAGAGTAGCAGAGAGAGAAAGGGGCTGGGAGATGAGGAGACCCTGAGGTCCTGAGATAAGCAGTGATCCCTTTCTTTCATTCTTCACATCCTCTGCTCAGAGGATCCTCACAAGGCCAGTGTCACCCACGCTATCACACAAACACACACAAGCCAGCAGCTACACCCCTGTCATGCGGTCAGCGTGATCCTATCGACTAAACCATGTGCTGCCTCCTGATTTAAGGGTTTTGTCATACATTTTAGAATGTCACTATTTACACCAGCTTCCAACAAACCTAACAAAATAATTAGCAGAGGCTTTAGAGTAGTTTTTTCCTCAAGCAAACAGCGTTGTGCAGGTGTGAGGTATGACCCATTTTTCCTAACTTTTCCCTACCATGAAAAGGAGGCACTCCCTACAAGGAGACACCAAGTTCAGCACAGCAGGGAGAGGGGAGTGATGACGATAGTTTCCCCTTTTATTGAATGTGGACTAAGAGCCTACAGGTGGATGCTGGGATGGAGGAGGTGGAGCTCATGAACTGTTATGAGAACAGCAGCAGCAGTAGCAGCAAGTGACGGCACAATTTTTAGTGGCGTGTGGAGAAGGCAACCAGCAAAAGACTGAGCAGATAGTAATGAAGAGGGTGTGCTGGATGAACAAGTGACAGCCAGACTGGCTTTTGTGTCAGAATAAAGCATGTGGAGATTATATGTATGCAAATATTAAGAAGACTGAGAACTTGCACTGCTGTATAATCGACATTTCATTAGAAGAAATTACAAGTAAATTAAGGAAATTTAGACATGACAAACACCAAAACATTTGAAGATGGGGAGTTGTAGTTTTTTGTATGTTCACAAAGTAATCATTAAACTGTTCATCATCATATAAATCATTAAGATTTCGAGGTCTTATAGCACGAGCTGCAGTGGATGCCGATTTGTCTAAGAACATGGAAAGTAAACCCCTGCAACACATTTCATTTTTCAAGTGTGATGAAGAAATGCTGACAGACTGCATAGATACTGCAGACACATAATGTGCCAACGAACACCAGGAAAGGGACCCCCCCCCCCCAAAAAAGCATCACAGTCACAACACTATCCCTGATGCAGATGATCTTATTGAGTGTTAGACACCTCAGATATTTGTTGACCTAGATTTGTGTTGATTGTTGATTCAAATCATTATACCTTGGCAATCCACCATTCTTCTTCGTTACACCTTAAGCTTCTTTCACAAATGAGTTGGCACAGCTAAATATGAGATTTTCACAATGTCAGGTGGTAACTGTGTTACTCTCGGTCCCCTAATGATTTGCATTTTGTTTGAGTGAAATTTTCATGATTGGAGTTTATTTCTGCAATATGCTGCAGTGTTTCTGTCCCTATGTTTTTAACACTGCTGTGAAATGCCTCATCACACCTGGCTGCTAGAGTGGAGATAAAACATTATGACATTTACCTTGTTTAGAAGGATAATAATTGGGTTGTCAAATAGTGTTTACACATGGTCAATTGGCTTGTTTCCAAGATGATGCTGTACTTATTATTGGCTGTCATTGCAGAGTTAACTCAGTTTGTTTTGCATTGTGTTGACTTGGGAGCAGAGGACTTGTATTAGGAAGTGGTTGCAGGGTGGACCCAGATGCAGGTCACAGACACAGACGTAAGGTCAAGTAAAGATGTTTATTATCAAATACTGGGAAATATGGCTGGAGTGGTGCAGGGATAGTAGGCAGGCAGTCATGTAGATGTGAGGGGATCCTGAAAAACAGGGAAAGTGACCTGGGAGCACAGCAGGAGACCTCAGGCAGACGACATAAGGGCTTGACAGGGGCAAAGCAGGAAACCTCAGTAGAATGGCCTGGGGCCAAGCATGATGGGCAGAGCAGGTCTAGAGGGCAACCAGGGGCCAGGCTGAAGGGCAGGGCCAGGTCTCAGGCTCTCAGAGAGCTGGGACCTTTCTGAGAGCCGGGCAGGAGGCCAGCACCCAAGACGGAACGCTTGTGGAAGCTTGTAGCGAAGGTAAACCCCTCTGGAAGTGGAGCAGGAGACGCTCAGTAGGCTGAAGCACTGCTACAGCTCAGCAACTGGGGACTCCTGCAGCTAATGAACAGGTGACCGTTGAAACAAAGGAACCAGTGACTGCCGTAGCTCAAGATCAGTGGGCTGCTTCCCTAACTGGGAACCAGGAGCAGGTGTCGGCCAGACCACTGACAGGAAAACAGGAGCAGGTGTTGGCCGGGCCGCCCACTGGCAACAAAGAGCAGGTGAGCTGTAGACCAACTCAAGAACAGGTGCGGCATTGACCAACTCAGGGGCTTAAGAGACGTAGGCTGACTGTGGAGCAATCTTTGTGTTGGCTAACTCAGACGCAGGAACTGGGGAGACGTCACCCAACTCTGACTGAGGAACAGATGAGGTGTTGGCTGACCCAGGAACAGGGTCAGGAAGACTGAAGGATTTTGGCCGACTCATTAGCAGACTTGGTGGTGGCTGACAGTTGGGGGCTAGCAGGCTCCACTGAATGAATCAAAAAGGGCCAGCATGGTCTTCTGAAGATTATTTGTCCAGGACAACCATGCTTGGAACTTGGGCTTGGCCCTAGGTTTTGGGAGTTGACATTTCTTTAAAAAGAGGATTTGATCCCCAGCTTATCCTGAATATCCACAGTACTATTAATACAGATGAGGAATTTATGGTATATCTCACCTACTCCAGATCCTGTGGAGGGAAACTGTGTCCATGTATGGCTGGATCATTCTGTTATGAAGTGGTTGCAGGGTGGACCCAAATGTAGGACACAGACACAGAGGTATGGTGAACTAAAGATCAGTTACCAGGGAATGTGGGTGAAGTGGAGCGTGGCTTGCTGCAGAGGTGCTGGGATAACAGAGAGAGAAGCAGACAGATGTGAAGTGATCCTGAGGCACATGGACAAAAATAGTTTGGAACACACAAAACATGATAATACAAAATCACTTGGAGTGGCAAAGGACGTTTGGCCTGAAGGCAGCTACCACTGCGGTTGAAACAATAATCAGACGAAGAGTGGGGGAAGAGCACGGGTTGATTCACTGGAAGGCTGATTAACTGATGAATGGCAGGTGTGTAGGCTGAGAGAGGTGGCAAGCTGATTGATGGGAGGTGTGCAGGAGGAGCACGGCTTGGAACAAGGAGGGAAGCCACGCCCACACACACATACACACACACACACACACACAGAGCTAGGAAAACAGGAGACACAGAGGAAAAGGGAAACACGAGGGAAATAACCGAAGGCATGGCTGTAGCCGTGACACGTTGTTAGGATCCTGAAACGAGAAATGAATCCCAGCCCAAAAATCTTTCGACTTTCGAAACTGTGGTGATTTCGATAATTGCACCATTTTCAAGTTATTTCCAAATAAAAAGAATATAAGATGTGAGACACAGCTCTACCAGAAGTTTCCGGTCTGGTGCGTAGACTGGCTTTCACAACATGCAGTCAAAACAAAACGAGTGCAATCAAAGTTCTCATTCAAGTTAATCATTATTTTTATTTTCTGCAGAAAATTGCAGAATTGAGAGTGATGTGCTATGAAATGAGATTAATGGGTTAGCGAGGTATGCTCTCTCTTTCTCTCATACTCATACAAACATACAAAAATGCACATGATAGTGTGGAGTAGATCTGCCGCCTGAATGACAGACGATACTAAACATACTTGTATTTTCGACCAATGATATCATATTATTTTGGAGAGCTTTAATGCATGATCTAATTGGCAGATGATAGATGATGCATCCTGGGCTAATTTTTAATAATTCATATTTTTGTGAAAAAAAAAAGAGAAAATCTGGGACTATTCCTAAAACATTTCCTGCTGTAGCCTCAGAGGCCCAGGTCTATGACACCACTGTATGAGAGCCTCAAAGTGAAGTGAAAGTTGGTCATGTGATCGTCACACGAATCTTTGGCCAACCAAGACTGGATGTGTGTATGCAGCTCATCAGAGTTTTTCTGCTGGCTTGTGAGCCACATGTGCCTTTGCACTGCACTGTACGGCGTATGTGTGTGTGTCATATGTGTATATCAGCTGTTCTGTATCCTCAAGCCTGTAGCTATGCAGATGTGCCCCAGAGAGAGAGAGAGAGAGAGAGAGAGGGGGGGGGGGGGGGTCACATGGATAAGGTCACATGGGCTCACCATGTGCTGCTGCTTGAGGCCTGGTGAACTGGTTTCACACAACAATCCTCTCACTGTGTGTGTCAGTGTGTGATTGTGCTGAAAAAAAAAAAAAAGAGAACTGTAAGTTTGTTTCAGTATGACTTGTTTGTGTGATTGGTCTCTTTGCTGTTGGTCTGACAGTAAGTGTTGACCACAAAACATTATGTGTCATTTTGTCTGGAATTAAACCCTAATATCAGCCCGAAATGGCCCAATCTGAGACAGACATGGAGCATTTGAAATGAAAATAAACGCTGGGCACAACAATTCAAGATTCAAGAGTGACTTTGTGTCATCGTCTCTGACAGTAAAAGTGTAGCTGCATCTCTCCTAATCATGACTTGTCTGTTGGGAGCAAAGGAGGACGTCGAGTGATGTTACTACAGAGCCACAGAGTCCACAGAGGGAGGAGTTTGGAGTGGCTGGAAGGGCAAAACACTGGAGACTGCTGTTTGTGTTCCTCTACACAGAGACATTGTTGCTTTCTTTTAACCATGACCATGACTTTCACACAGGAGACCAGAGGTTCCTTTCTCGTGTGACACAGAACAAGAGCAGTCCGCCATTGTTAAATATGCAATTGTCAGAGGAAAGCAAATTGGTGGTGTTAGTGAGTAAAATGGCAACTCAACACTTGTTTTTGTGTCTGTCTGCTGCTACTTTAAGTTAAGATGAGTTTGAAAAAGCTTGGCCAAAGACTTTGGACAAAATGTATCTTGAACTCTTCACACCGCTTTATATGTCTCAGGAGCAGATTGCCCATCTGCCCGTTTCTCTGTCCCTCTATCTGCCACTCTATCTCCTTGCTCTTATCTGACCCCAACTACAATGTCCAGAGAGGAGGCGGAGGAAAAATGACTCCCGGGAGATGAGGGAGGTGGGCACACAGTCAGAGGCCAAGAGGGACAGAGAATAAGAGGGAGGCAAGTGAAAGGAGAGGAGGGGAGGTCACAAGTGTCACAAAAGGATGCTGCTGTGAACAACATCTCTGAGTCATTATATGCAGTCTATGGTAGGACCTGAGAGAGAGACAGAAAGACGGTGATCGATAGAGTAACACACACAGGCTTGCACTTGGAAAAGACAGACTGTCAACCATGAGTCCGGGGTTCTTGCTTTTTCAGCAAATGTTGCTCTTGTCTCATCAAGGATGAAAATAACAAATAACGTGTTGCTGAGTTGAATAGTACAACAGCTATTTGAATGGTTTTCTCTAAGTTTGTGCCATTTGCTTCACTAGTTTTATGGATTAATTAATGGATTTTTGTGGCTGTGGAGCAGCACAACAAGCTGTAAATACAAACTGACATATAATTTTTTAAGGATTTTAAGGGTATAGTGAATCATGAGTGGTACATGATGCCCCTGACAGGATGAAGAGAATGGTCGAGATCTAGATGGATGTGCGCTCCGACCTAGGTGCTGAAAACAATGAAACTGGAGGTGATTGGGTGGAGGAGGGTTGCAACAATTCACACTGAAATGACAGCTGACAGCAGCAGAGACTAGAATAGATTTATAGTTTGACAGCAATGATATGATTGGCTGATGGAGATCAGTCTTCCTGATTGAACTTGCACTAGCTTCGTTTAGCATTTTTGTCTTTATTTATTTAATGTCTTGGCTCTGGTTTTAGGTCATCAGCCCCTGAGGGAAATATTTGACTCTTTAGCTACTACATGTAGTGCAGTGAAAGTTGCTGTAAAGCTATAAGACTAAAACAATGAGCTAGCTCTGTAATGCTTAAAGTATTTTTCAAAAACTGACCGTTATAATCTTAATGCAGGGAGCTTTTTGCAGGATTGTTGTGTCAGGCTACATTAGTTTCAGCTAGGTGTGCCTAATGAACTGGCAAGTAAGTGTATATTATTAGGATTTCTAAAGATAACATATGAAACTTTGCTCCCCCAGACAGTTTAACAGGTGCTGTGTAGTTTCCAGATTTAGAATCAATCAGCGCTCCGGCTATGTGTATGCATATTTGTGCATGTGTGTGCGCGCCTTTGTTGTTTCCCTCAGCTGCTCTGTGGTGTCCTAATGGGGCAGGAATAACAACAGGAGATCATAAACAGCAGCTGTGCCCGGTCAGACCACACAGTGCATCCTAACAGCAAGCTGATCTTATGAAACCCACTCTAAGGTGACAGAGTGCAGCAGGAAAAGACACAGAAAGAGATGAAAGCTGTGGCAGCGTGTTTTATTCATGCATTTTACTGGGACTTTTAGCCACACCAGCAGCAGTGGTCAATAGGGGGGGCATTGTCTGTGGGTTGCTGGGTTGGTTCAGACTGAAATATCTCTACAAACACTGAGTGGATTTCCAGGAAATTTGGTAAAGATATGCATCCACAGTCCTCGGAGGAGGAATCTGAATAATTTTGGTGATCTCAGGACATTTCCATTTTTTAGCATCTACTAGATGGCATCAAATTTGGTACAGATAGACAGTACATGTTAACCAGATTTGAAGTGAAGTGCTTCCAACAGATTGATATTTTGCTTCAGAGTGAATTGTCTCAACAACTATCGGATGGATTTTTATGAAATGTGATGCATTCATGCAGGATGAGATGTGATAACTTTGGTAAGTCGCTGACAGTACAGTAGCATTAGCATGATAACCTTGTTCAGCTCAAAGCAGCCAGACAGAGCTGCTCGTGGCTTTTGAAACTTTTGTTATAATACATTAAATTTAATATGTTTTCAAGCAATATGGTAGCTCTATTATAAAGGAACCTTTTTGTCCATTGGGGGTACACCAGACAGTGTTATCAGCCCTTCTGGAATTGGTTTAACCTGAGAGCAGACTGATTTTAAAAGGCTGTCAATAGCCTATATTTTTCTTATTGTCAACAAATCCCATGAAAAGTCCAAAGCTGTCTGTCTGTGGCACTCAAACACACTGGTTTGTCCTGAAATTGTCTCAAATATAAACTTTTTCGTGTTCAAAAAAATTAGTAATTGCCTGAGACAGGAGGACACTCTTGTTTTTAGCAAATGTACTTTTTTGCAACTCAGACCGGAGTGAATAGTGCACTTGTTGAAGACTGTTTTCAGCCACGGATTTGGTGCACTATTGAGTGCTGAGAGCATCAAGATGGCCAATACTCAAAATAAAGTACAGAGGTCATGTTAATGGTAATGAAGGAACAGTGATGTGTAATTAATAGTTTTTGGACAACAGCAGAGTGCCATGGTACAAGGGAGCAAGTTATGTATGTCAGACAATACCGGGATCAATTTAGTGTTCGTTTTGGTCTTTTCATGGGATCTGTTGACAAAACAATACAGAAAATTTGCTCAGTTATCTTTTAAAAATGAACTGTATTCATACTGCTGTACTGTGCATTGATTCGACTTTGCAAAGCCTGACAAAGATCTCAGGAAGTGAGACAGAAGCATTGATCCATGTAGTTCAGCAGGAGCTATTAGTGCAACGTGTGGATTTTTGCTCTGATTTCTGCCATTGGTGCACATTCTCAGTGGTGCCTATCCAATGGTGTAGATTTCAGGCTGGACGCAGGGGACAAGTCCTCCTCAATATTTCAAACATGTGCATTTGTCCCCTCCAGTAAAAACATACAAGTAGCAGGCATGAACTGCTAGAATAGCGCCCATAGACGCAATGCCTCCGGTAAAGTAGATGGTGTCAGTATGCAACCTCAGAAGCAATGTTTGCAATCCACCATAAAACATAAGGAAGAAGACGGTTGATAAATATGGAGGAGCCAGTTGTGATAGCTGCTAATGAGCTACTAGGTAATGTTTTTCGAGTTCACTTTTAGAGGTGTTGTTTGCTAGTTTGCATCATAATGTAACGTTATCTGCACATAATAAAAGCTTGCTAGATTGCAAAATTAGCAGCGGAAAGCTCATTTAGCATTAGCCACACAGCAGCTGTCAGACATTGTCCACCACAAATCGGTGCATATGACTGTTTGAGGACCCTGGGACCCTGGGACCCTGGGACCCTGGGACCCTGGGACCCCCCCCCCCCCCCAACTTAATGTGCGTCGCCCCTCCAATGTTGAAATAAATCCTCTTGGGCATGTCTGACTTCCTGTTCTTTACAGCATGCAGGATTGTAAATTCTTATTTTTTTACTAATCAGCTTGTAGGAGAAATTAGAAGAGATGATAAAACCTAGCGTCTTCACCCCACTAGTACTGGCGAAAAGAAAAAAACCGTGCTGGCACAGGCAGCAAAAATGTGTTCAGTATGTGTTTTGTTTAATCATTAAGCATATTTTAATAAGCCTGGCTGGAAAATACAGTGTCACTGAGGAGAGAGTGACAGAAAAAAAGATAGAAATGATTAAAGAGAGGAGGATGAGGGGTGGGGAGAGTTAATGGAAAGCAAAAAAAGAAAAAGAAAGAAAGATTCTGCTGATAGGATGGGATTAACTGTCCAAACCAGGCCGTCGCCGTCAACACAGATCAGGATGTGCAGCATTTGTGTTCGTTGCTACGACGACGGTAACCAGAGATACCAGTGTTGGTGTTCAATCACACGGTGAGGTCACCGATCGTCCCGGGGAATCAGATCACGCATTACAGCCAGCCCGCTGTCATCTGGTGCGGATCAAGCCGGTTTACAGCGTCTCAGTTGTTTTATGATACAGATCCACATCAGACGCATCAGACCTTCAAATGTGCTTTTTAAGTACAATTTGAAGACAGATTAAAGAAAAACGTTCTTCCAGGCTGACATGCAGTGTTAGCTGGGTCACATTATCGACCTTATTGTTGACCCTCTTTGTTTCGTTTGTTCCATCTCTGCTTTTGTCTCTTAGATTTTGCTATTTCTTTTTCTCTTACTTCTTGGCCTTGAGGAGTAGTGAGAATGAGGAGATCATTTAACCATCCATCTCCGATAGATTAAAATAGATCTGTCTTACTGTGCGTCGCATTTGCTTTTTCTGTGGTAAACATTTTAGCAGTATGATGACTTTAACTTTGTTGACAATATAGGAATCTGAGTTAAAACAATGCACTGTGATATATATTTTACCAAATAATCAGCTTGTTAGACAACAATAAACTCATGTCATGGAAAAAGACAAACGCCAACACATTCTGCCCAGTCATCATGACTAGTATAACAGAGACATGACCAGCTGATTCCAGCACTGTGCTGAAGAGGTGAGTGAGCAAATTACTGTCATTATGCAGACAGTGGTTGATGTTTGTCAGACTTTACTAGAATAAAGTCTCTCACTTCTTCCAGCTCTGTCAGGCCTTCATGCGATATTATAAAACTAGTCCATATTAGTAAATGACAGTCTATGCAGTGCGGCACATTTCCAATTCTGTTGAGTTAGGGCACTAATAAGGTTAACAATCCTTATGCATTACATGGCATGTAGCACAAACACCACTGATATTGAGGTCATGAGGACTATAGCAGTATTATTTCATGATGCAAGGCGATGGTTTACAAGAGCACCAGAGACACCCGAGTGCTCCAGGAGACAACCTATATATTCAATTACATTATCTACATTTACATGGTGAGCTATAAGTCCCTTGAGATTTCAGTGCTGGTGTGAATGGGGTTAACAAAATGGCAGAGCCACTGCAAGGTGAGATTAGGAAACTAAAGCCTAATGCCAGTAGGGAAGGTGTTGGCTGGGTCCACAGCAGTCTTTGTTCAGTTTGTCTCTTTCAGCTCAAAGGGAAATGAAAGGTTGCTTTATAATACCCTATTAGGGCAAGGGAAAATAGATCCAATCAGTAGAGGCTGATGGTGACAAAGAAGTGTGTCAGGCACCACAGCGGTGTCCCAGATATCAGCGCGGGGTTAAGTACAGGTGTTGTTCCTTAGAACAAGATATATGTTATAGAACTGGGTTATTAAAGGAGTCGTGCGTTCACACCAGGGTCACGACAGATGCCTTGAAAATTTATAAAAGGAGTGCTACTGACATCAGCTGTGATAATGGGACACAGACACACACACACACACACACACACACACACACACACACACACACACACACACACACACACGCACGCACGCACACTATATATCCCCAAATTAGATACTTAGAACTACTTAATTGCATTCCACCTTGACCACATTTGTTTTGTTTCACAGCCATGTGCCTATGAATATGTTCTAATGTAATATATGAACATAACAGACAGGTTTTTGACAAATAAGACCCCCTGTTGGCACCATGCAGGGATGGAAGATGGACTCTTTGGGTCCAGAGAATTAGGGAAATTGCACCATCCTCTTCTCTAAGGCCTTTTTACGCTGTAGCTAAGAGATGTGTAGGAGATGGTATATTATTGTTTAAAGGAGTAGTTCAACATTATGTGCTTCGTTTCTGAAACCGAGATATATTAAACTCTCAGAGCAAACACTCATCAAACAGACCATTTCTGTTTGTATATGGGGAAAAAAATCACAAGACATGTTGTGTAAATAATTCATCTTTAGAGGTGCTGGTATGAGTGTCTTTGAACTTTGGAGGACACAGCCTGTCTAGCTGTTTCCCCCTGCTTCCAGTCTTTATGCTAAGCTAAGCTAAGTCCTGGCTCCAGCTGCAGCACACATCTCACTTTTAAAGAGGAAGCAAAATGTGAACAATTTCTTTAAAATAAACAAATCTAATATATTATTTTATGGTTCTATATAGTTATCACTAAATATCAGGAGGCAAAACCGCTCCCTTATGTTGTTGTCTCCTCTCCTCTCCTCTCCTCTCCTCTCCTCTCCTCTCCTCTCCTCTCCTCTCCTCTCCTCTCCTCTCCTCCCATTACCAGATGTGACCTATCACATGCCCCATCTGTCTAATGCACCTCATATCTCCAACAGTGCCATCTCCCCAACAAAGTCCAGGCTTTCTCTCTCTCACACACACAAACACCACACACACACTCACAAAATTTGCTCCTGATTACCTCCTTGCTATCTGCTGTATCTTCGCTGTCGTACAGGCGGCTTCTTCAGGCCGTTCGTCACGACGATGCTTTGCAGCGATAGAGAACCGGTGTCGTATGTGGAGATTAGAGGGTGTCACCTGTGTATGTTTCGTACAGTGGGCTTCCATATTTAAAGGCTTTTTCACCTAGATGGTGTTTTTACTGTGAAGCTGACTTCATTATTTATTTATATGCTAAACTCAACCCCAGATTAGGACTGACCTACTTATCTTTTCGGATAGCAAAGCTTGGCGTTTCCCCTCACTGTCTTTCCTCAAGCAGACGACTGTTTCTGCAACGCCTCCCTCCCTCCATCCCTCAGCTCAGCTTTCTTTCTTGCCTGCCTTCTCATCCCCCTGTTTTGCCTCTCCTCTCCTCTCCTCTTCCTCTATTCCCTTCCTTGATGAGCAGGCTGTCACGCAGTCACTTCTGTTGCTATGGCGAGGCTGTGGGTGCGAAAAATGGAGGACTGCGTTTGCACGACCACTCCAGAAGACAGAGAGGCGAGGGCTAAGATAATGGCGGTGATGATGATGACCAGGAGGAGGAGTACAAAAGCAAAAATGGGACAGGACAAGTCTGAGACAGCGGGATGGACAGAACAAGGAAGAGGAAGAAAGCTGGTTGGGTGTGAGGTGCAAAAATGAGGAAGGTGTGTGAAACAAGTCTGCGATTGTGAAGGTTAAAGAGGACGATTCAGCTTAACTCTCCTGAAATCTGTGAGATGAAACTCAATGAGTAGTGCTCCCTCCTCTCTCGACAACCGCTGACAAGGTGCCCTTGAGCAAAGCTTTTAACCCCACTGAGTATGATGGCGTGTCAGCATCAATGTGAATGAGGGCGACCCTGAAAACGAACAGGAATGCTAAACCGACCGTTCTTGGATGATTTATGTAAAATTAGAATTTCAATACCATGCTAGCTAAACTCCCACAGTTTAAAAAGCGCACAGTACAGGAGGAGGGGTGGGGGCAAAGGAGGAAGAGCATCTCACATTCTGGCCCTCTTTCTCTTGATGATTCATCAGTGTCATCAGGTTCATCTCCGCGGACTGTGCGGCCTCAGAAATAACCCCCACGTCACTCCCTCATGTTGTCATGGTAATCTCATGCAATCGCAGGCATCAGGACATCAAAAGAGGCTGAGAGAAATAGAGAAAGAGTGAGGCGAAGACGAGAGCGGGCGTGAAAGAAAAACGCACGTCTGAGTCAAAGACGCAAAGCGTACGGACGCACACGCGGCAGCACTGCAGGGAAAACTGTCTCCAGGTCTCAGACTGTCAGAGTGAAATTCACCAATGAGATGCAGACTTGTCCCTGAATGGGTAACTCAGTCCTGACCTTGGTACTGTGGCGGTGCGCTGCCTCTGAAACACATCGGCGTCTCTGTTCAGAGTGACGATGCAGTTTCTCTTTCATCGAGGCATTTCTGAGGAGCTTCCTCGAAAATGAGGCTGGGTGTACACTGACAGTGCAGTTCTGCTCTTCCTGCCTTTGTTGCTGCCTTCAGGTGTGCGTATATTAATTTTGTGCAACCGTGTGTGTGTGTGTGTGTGTGTGTGTGTGTGTGTGTGTGTGTGCACAGAGTCTGTGGTCTAGTTGTTAGGGGCCTCTGAGACGTTTCTGTCAGGTGCCTATGTGGGACAAAAAACACCAATGGGCCTTTTTAAATGACCACACACACACACACGCACACACACACACACACACACACACACACACACACACACACACACACACACACACACACACACACACACACACACACACACACACACACACAATGGATATGAATTGGAGTGGAACAGCAAGGTCACAGTTTTTTTCTGGGTGCCATGACATCCTTGCCAGGACATGATAAAATGGAGAGAATGGGATGAGGAGGGGGATATTTCTTCATAAATGATGAGTTCTCCTTGACCTCAATTATAGCAGCGAGATCAGGTGATTATCATTTTTCTTAAAAAATAAAAAAAGAAAGAAAGAGCTTGACATCTACTCTGCTGTGAGGGTTGCAGGCGAGAAGGAATATTAATTGACTTGAATAGTAATGAAAAAAAAAGGCAAATTCTTTCACACTGATGCAACAACTTCTCAAGTGTCCTTGGGTGTGACACTTGACAGCGAATGTCTTTAACTGGCAGCTAATCTCAAGTGAATGCCCAAAATAAAACTGCAAATACTGGGTTTAAAGGGGGGGTTACATGCTAGAAGAGAGGCCAGTGTCATTCAAATCAAAAGGGCTTTTCCTGGCAAAGCAAGAGCGTGAATTTAAAGGTATACTGTGCAGTATTTTTTTAAAAACTATGTATGGACTCTTACAAAAGCATGGCAGGAGGCTATAAAGCATAGCGACCAGGTTACCTAACTCTAACCTTAACCCAAGTCTTCACCGTGAATTTGATTATTTACATCATGGAGACTTGTGTTTTGTCCCTATAAGGAAAATGAGTCCCCACAATGTGACTGTGTAAACAGATTTATGTCGCCACAACCTGAATAATACACATCCCCACACACACGCAGAGCAGAGAGGCAACAGCCGACAGGATGAAGCGTGCACTTCTGCTGCACTCACACAAAATCTGGTAGTACGACACCTGCCCACAGGGCTGTGCAGAGGTGTGGGCGTGTTTATTTGTGTTGACAACATAACAGCCGTGAAACAGAAACTAACTTTTTATTTCTCTGATTCACGGCTTTGTTCTCGCTAACGTGAGTCTGTTTTCATTTGCTCTCTAGCTCACTTTGCCACCACTGCTGTTGTGCTAGGAAGGAGAGGCCACATTGAATGGTGTTTACCAACGCCACCCAACAGGAAATCTGGCATTTCATGTGTCAGCCAAGAGTAAAATGTGACCTATGATGGCATTAGGGCTGCACGGTGGCACAGCAGGTAGTGCGCGTGCCTCACAGCAAGAAGGTCCAAGTTCAATTCCCGGGTCGGACCTTTCTGTGTGAAGTTTGCATGTTCTTCCCGTGCATGTGTGGGTTCTCTCCGGGCACTCCGGCTTCCTCCCACAGACCAAAAACATGCTCATTAGGTTGATTGGTGACTCTAAATTGCCCTTAGGTGTGAGTGTGAGCGTGAATGGTTGTGTGTATGTGCCCTGCGATTGGCTGGCGACCAGTCCAGGGTGTACCCCACCTCTCGCCCGTTGACAGCCAAGATAGGCTCCGGCCCCCCCGCGACCCCGAAAGGGATAAGCGGCATAGAAAATGGATGGATGGATGGATGATGGCATTATATGGAAGGACATCTGTCCTCTGGGGGCCATGCATATCCATACCACATTCCATGATAGTCTGACCAGTATTTTTTTCAACATCATGCTTTGGAGTAAGTGCTAAACCAACCGACTGAATGAAAGTTTAACTAAAAATATCAATTACTGTACTGTAGCGCATATTCACTATGAACCATTGCTTCTCTTGAACACTTCTTCTGACATGTAATTACCTCTAAACCTGCAACATCAAACTGATGATCACAGGACGAAGAAGCTCAAATATTTTAAAAACGGTGCTGAGTACGCCGCCGATGGAGTAATTATCATCTTACGCTCTGCTCCTTTGCTGGTCTTCCCCTCTTCGTGCCAACCCTTCCCCCTACATTCATGCAGCCTTATGACTTTTGTTCCACGAAAGACTTCTTACAGATTACAGATCAGGGTGTTGCTTCGTGGTTTCGGTTTGGAATGCACTTGCTTGCAAGCTAAATATGTGGTTGAGTCCACTATATGTGCCACATCTGATTGGACTTTAATTGGTGGTGCTTCAGTGTGCAGTCACTGAGTTCAACGGCAGCTTTTAACAGCAATGTCTGAGATGTGATTTCAAACTAATTGGATAACTGCACATCTGGTGATTAAAGGGCAGGGGTATTATGAAAATAATGAAGAAAAATAAACGAATGATACATTTTATGAGGGTATTTGTCTTTATTGTCATATAACTGGTCATGCTAGCTCCATAACATCAGCGTGCTAGCATGCTAACATGCATACTGACAGTGACAGAATCAGAAATACTTTATTGATCCCGAGGGGAAATTGTTTCCAATGCTAACAGGCTAATGTTTAGCTGGTAATATTTACCAGGCTTGCCATATTAGTTTAGCATGTTAGCCCACTAACATTGGAAGATTAACATAATAACATAATAGATGAGAATATGAGTTTTGCAACATGAGTCTGGATGCCAGACTCAGATTGATGTTGACTCATACATCACCTCATGTCCATGCAAAGTGTACTTTAGAGAGGCATGTTGAACTGTTTCTGTATTGTTTCATCATCCTCAGCAGGAATCTTGAATGATGCTCTTTCAGGAGCTGCACCATTAAATGTGTGCTTTCACGGGTGTAGCAGAGGAAAACCTGTTCCAAATATTGCTTTATAGTGCTAATATTTATTCATTCATTTACTGTGGCAGAGAGGTGGCAGGAGAAATAAACACAAGCCAACAGGTAATGTCTGATTGTATTCATTGCAAAGGATGATGCCTCTGAGCCAAGAACTTCTCTGTAAAGTGCATTTGGTGGTGTTACAAAGAGAATAAAAGCAAACTGTTTGGCTTCAGGAAGAGCTTGCATAAATATAACCAATGTTGTCTGAATATGGATCGCAATGGTGGTCAGGCCACTGCTTTGGTCCAAATATCTAAACATGGATTGACATCAATTTTTGTGGCCCCAAAGAATGAATCCTGCTGACTCTGGTGATCCCCTGACTTCTTCCTCTTGCTCCACCAGGTTGACATTTTGATTCTTAATTAAATAAATCCAAAACTCTATTAGATGGAAGTCATGAAATCTGGTACAGACAGTAATTTCTTCCCAGGATGAACTGTAATAACTTTGGTGATCCCCTGACCTTCCATATAACGCCATAATCATGTCAAAATTTTAATTTGTCCAATACTTTGTTTATGCTCAAATATCTACAAAACTAATGACATTTCCCATGAGTCTCAGCTGTGCAGGGTTTAGTGCTAAGTAGCAATTGTTAGAATGCTAACATGTTGGACTAAGATGGTGGACCTGGTAATCATTATACCTGCTAAACATGAGCATATTAGCATTGTCACTGTGAGCATGTTAACATTATGACATTAGCATTTAGCTCCACAGTAAGCACAACCTCACACAGCTGCTAACTTAGCTGTAGAAACTAGGAATTTAACAGATGCAATGCACCACATCTGCGATGTTTGTGCTAACAGACTGTACAACCTACTGAAAAACCCTGAAAAATATCAACACAACAAATACACATACTATACTATTCTCTTAATTGACTCCACAGAGGCAAATGGTTCTAGTCAATTGCTTTTTCACATGATCCTGATCTCTGTGTCTCTCCCTCTTTGAGCATCTGTGTCTGCATGCGTGTGTGTGTGTGTGTGTGTGTGTGTGTGTGTGTGTGTGTGTGTGTGCTTGTGGTGGTTAAATGGCTGCCTACAACTTGGCAGAACTCTGTTTAGACCTCGCTATGCATCTCAATGACGACAGGCACACTGCAGAATGAGTCAAGCACTGTCGACACTGGGAGAGCATTCAGACTCATCACTGGCTCTGGAATTGGGTTTCTGAATGCTAAGGTGTGTGTGTGTGTGTGTGTGTGTGTGTGTGTGTGTGTGTGTGTGTGTCAGAGAGAGAGAGAGAGAGAAATTGTTTGGCCTATCTCTCTAAATCCCCTCAAATGAAAGATGGACTTTTAATGTACAGAGTGTCTATTCAGGTCATAGGACACTGGAACCTTCTGCGTCTTGCAAACAGCAGATGCACTTAAATAAAAGCAAAGATACTGTGTTGCTGTGACCTCTGTGTTAGGGCTTAATTCCATTGGGCACGACTGCATCGCACTGCAACACCGTTTCAGAAGCGGCTCTCCGGTCTGCTCCGCTTAAAAAAAGGAGCCGAGTCTATTTTGGATGGGAGCTGTCTCAAAACTGCACAGAGCTGATGGAGCTATGCAGGAAGTCAGACACAAGAATGGCAAAAAGAATCAGGTCAATTTTCAAAATAAAACACCCTGTGCAGGCTCCCGATTGTAAAAACAGGCAAATAAATAAGCCATTTAATTTCGTGGCCTGCTACTCATGGAAGACACACAAAAATCATGGAAAAATTACAACAAAATCTAAGCAAGCTATCAAAATAGGGCAGGCAAAGTGCTCTGCTTCTGAAATGCTCCCAGTGGGGTGTGAAGCCGTGTGGAGGACTGAACAAAACCGCTTTGCAGATGCAACTTCTCAGAGCCATGTCTGGCAAAATCAAGCCGTTATTCTCCACCTGTGCTGCCCTGGTGACCTGCAAACCCAG
Organism: Chaetodon trifascialis; assembly: GCF_039877785.1. NCBI lineage: Eukaryota > Metazoa > Chordata > Actinopteri > Chaetodontiformes > Chaetodontidae > Chaetodon > Chaetodon trifascialis. Next base: position 9,572,479 of record NC_092071.1, on the reverse strand, counting down.
TGTCATTTCGGGTAATTACCTATCTGAAAAAAATGGCTTGATGACTCACGCGGCTTATTATAGGCGAAGATGTGCTCATGAGCAGCCTGGACAGCGAAAGTGTGTGCGTGGGTGAGTGAGTGAGTGAGTGAATCTGTGCGTGCGAGCAGGTTTAAGTTTTCTCTGTAGTTTATGCGTGGCTCGAGTATGTTGACTGTTTCACTTTGCTCTTCTAAATCTCTCCAAGCGCTTAAGGCCTGTTCACCCAGATTAACCCTCACATGCATTCACATCTGTGAGGTCACGTTACATCTCTGTTTTGGTTGCAGATCATGCGGCAGCCAGCATGTGTAGTTTGTTATTCACAGTGGAAGCCTTTTTTGACTTTAATAGTAAACTTTTGGAGATGCCAAAGCAATCAATTTTCTATTCATAAAATGTTAAAAGCTTCACTAGGCAAGTGTGAACTCTCTTTATGGGTCTAAATGTGTGTGGAGCTGCAGTAAAAAACATGTCTCTAAATAGATTTGCCTTGTTTACCAAAATGAAAACTCACATCACATGCATTTGTTCACCCAAAGCATGTAACACATCAAAAGTTAGAAGTGAAATAAAAACTGGAAGTTGACTCATGATGATACTGAAATGCAACTTTTTCAAACCATAAACTCTTCAGAAGCACTAACACGCAGCTAATCACCTTTATGATTTGTTGTAGTAAAATCTCCATTCAGTGCTGCACGCAAGACATCCTCATTCATTTAGTGTTTAATAATTTTGAGAGCGCCCTCATTTTGTTGCTATCCCACGATAAGCCTCACTAGGCATTGCTCCAGTGTTGCTGAATTCAAAGGCAGATTTTCTCCGCTGAGGTACATCCTATCAAAATCCTGTGGAATAATTACTCAGCAGAAATTCCCAGAACATCACAGCCTCGTTTTCATGCTCCACCATGACCGTGGCTCTGTGTACACTAGCTCACTGTCAGTGTACTATGACTGGAATCAGACACATGAATGCATAATAAAAAGTGTTGTTCCAAGACAATGCCCAGTCATTCCAACAAGAAATGCTTCCCACTGCACCTGCCAAAAAAAGTTTTCTTTCTTCCTCATCTACTTCCTTGTTCGTGCACATGCAGCTTAGTGTCTCTCTGAGCTCACCGGGCCATCCCATAAATTTGATTGAGAGCTCATAGGCTGAACAAAGTTTGGCCACAAATAGGCAGCAATGCTGACTCACCACACCTTCTGCAGTTCTCTTATTAAAGAGGCACTCCGCCAATTTTAAACATGAAGTTCAGTTTACTCATCAAGATTAGTGCTACACAGCCTCTCTTCTTTTATTAATCTGTTTCCAACAAACCCCAAACTTTACAGAAGTGCAGAACTGCTACCACTTTCATACTTCACTGCACCAAAACCAGGTGAGGTTGAAACCACACAGGGTTTTAACCAACATGCCTGACTAACTAAAGGTTTTAATACAACTGCTCTTGATGACTTTTCATTTCTGAATGTCTGAGTGTCATGCACATTTTTCATTGCTTTTAATTTACCTAACAGATAATCTGACTCATTGTGTGCAGAGGAAACAAGTTCTGAACACAGTTTAATTACACATCCAACAGATGCAGAGCAGCATTAGCATTCATTTGGACTTGTGTTTGTGTCTGTCTCATATAGGTGCAATATTGTCTTCTTTTAGCTCTGATTTTGGTCTCCACCAATGCATGAGGGAAATGTCTGTCTCTAACCATTAAACGCTCCACTATGTTCACCAGCTAGCTACTAACTTTGCCCTTTTACCATTTATTGCTGAGAAGGTAACATGCAATTAGTTTACAGCTGCCTGTTACGTCTGCAAATGTCACTATGAGAGCAGTGAGAGTGAACCAGGTCAATGAAACTGAGCTGAGATGAGAGACGACGAACGCAGAGTTAAGGGAGACTGCAGTCAGGTGATATTCTGTATTTGTGAGTCACTACTATGTGATCCATTGTTCATATAAAAATATTCATCATATAGAGAGGGATTTGACTCACTGTCACAAAAGGTTCAATATAGAGTTAACATACAGTGTAATCTAATAATCAAAGCCAGTGACTCAAACATGCCAACCCGTAATTTTCCCTCAAGAAGAGAATCATAAATACAAATTCATGATGAGAAGAGCAGCAAGGCTGATTCAGTAGAATATAGAAAAGAGGTGAAGATGAGCTGACTACTGCATGGTTGTCATCGAGGTGGCCGTGGTTGACTTGGCAACCAAATCTCTGTGGGGTTGTTGGGATAGAAACAGACTGATCATTATTAAGATTTTTTTTAACTCGTGCGTGCCTCCGTGTGAGTATGCATTATGTTTGTGTGTTTGAATGTGTGCGTTTCTGCAGGGATCGTAGTTGCCGCACAGAAATGTCAAAAACTGTAGTTTATGTCCAGTCACAATAACATCGTTCAGTGCAGCTCAGCCTGCACGTGACATTTATGATGCTGGACTTGTGTCTTCTTACCTGATCATGCACCCATGGTTCTGCAAGTCATGCCGGATTGAGTTTTGTCTCTGTATGAGAGAGTTTGCTGCATATTATCGTCATCACTCAGTGGGTGCTTGTTGTTTCAGTGAACGCCTGAAGGACATTGTAGCATGACAGCAATGCAGCTATCCATTTTAGTTCCTATGCCTCCTCCTCCTCCTCCACCTCCTCGTTCTCCCCCGCCTGCTAATCATCTGCGTTTCTCTCTTCCCATCCTCCTCAACACTGTCATCCTCCTCCTCCTCCTCCTCTCACTCTATTTCTCTCTCTCCCTTGACTCATCATCCTTGTCCTCCCTTCCTCTCCATCGTCCTTCTCCTTTTGTTTGAGATACAGGACCCTGGGGACTCAAGGCTGCAGTAAAACATGTTGGATGAATCCAAATGTTCTCTGATGTAAGTCCTTGACCAAAATCTCAACAATATAAAAGAAACATCATTAAGTAGTATAGTGTAAAGCAGAGCATACGGGGTTCTTTTTGTTCAAAAATTGAGTTGGCTAGAGTTGATGAGCGCAGGGAGGAAGAGCTACAAACTCCATCAAGCTCTTAATCTGAAAAACTTCTGAGCTGATGGTGAGGGCAGGTGTGAGCGTGTGTGTGTATGTTCGTGCGGAGGGGCTGGTATGGATGGACCTCTCTGATGTCAGGGAGTGAGTGTGATAAGGCTGTGTCTGTGAGGTTGTAAATGTTTGATGGGATTTGATCCTACCATCTGTCCACTACTGCTGGCTAAAAGGAAGAGAGAGGCAGACAGACTGGGTTAAAATAGACAACGAGAACGCTCAATGACAATAAAAATGTTAGCATGTCATCCTGTGAGAAGCATTACAGAGGACTCATCTTTGAATGTATGATTGAATGAATTTAGGGCCATAGGCCTTTAAATAGAATGTTTGCATGACATATGACAGATACATACAGTATAATCTAGCATTGTATGCATTATGCGTAAATCCTTTTGGTAAAGTGCTACATAAATAGTGGTTGCAGAGTAAATACCCAAAATGCAGCTCTCACATTGTCCTCTTTGCACCATAGAATATCATTATCACGTACACCTCTAATTTAGTCACACCAACTCACCTCTGTAAACCATCTAGCTCTACAACACAGTGGCTGGGTGTAGCTGTAATACTTAATACCTAAATACTTTACAAATATGAAGGATACTAACTTGCAAAGATGCAGTACCTAGACTTTACTCCTACTGAAACTCAAACATCTGCAACAGTTTTCCTCCTTCAGAGCTTAAGAGAGGCATGAGAACATTATATTTATTGCCCCAGAATGTGTAAGATTGTCTTTAGAGAGTAAACAAACACAACAATTCATGGCGTTATCCTTATTATCCTGCGATAATCCCACTGGATACCTTTTTCATAAAACCTTTTGGTTGACGGTATTTTTTATTTGTGTTAATGCCCGTGCTGGTTTGGTCATATTGTGAACATTTCTTCCTTTGCAATAGCTGCATAATTTCATTAATATATGTCAGAAATTCATGACAGAATAACAGTGGTAATAGTGTCTTTCAGTTGTGGGCCTGGCTTTCCTCTGCCATTCTTGCTGAAGTCTGCTGTGTTGGCTGCAGTATGAAAATTATAAAAAACTACAGTAGGCAGTTTTGAATACAGCCTTAGAGTCTACAGCTGCTCTGTGAAGTTGTACTTAGGAACTGCAGTGCTTTGAACTAAATGCTAACATCAGCATGCTAGCTTGCACACGGTGACAATGCTAACATCACAACCATCTTAGTTGAGTGTGCTAACATGCTAATATTTGCTTATTTACACCAAACACAGTGTTGCTGAGGCTGATGGGAGTGTATTTATTTCTGCAGAAAATTATTTGATCTGATTTTTTCAGTTTTGAGCTGATGGCAGTGCTTCATGGAAAGTCATGGGTTGAGACACAGTGGGCCTCATTCAAGAATGGTTTTGCATTCATACTGATTTTCTTACTTTCTTTCTGTGAGGTTGCTTGCATAAGCGCTCAGTCACATTCACCCGATCTCTTAAATGCACAAGCCAGTCATAAATAGATCCTTTCAGCCTGATGAATGCCTGCTGTCCATCATGAGTTCATGGAAATCCATCCAGTAGCTGTGCAGATATGTCCACCTGGACCACAATTAACAGACATTGCCATGCCCAGAGCCATGCCTTTAGGCTGGCTAAAAATTTAAATAGTGAAAGAGAAGAAAGATCACTGTGACATTTGCTGCCCCGTTATCTACCTTAAAAGGTCCTTCTAAGGGCACCATTACAGATGATCAAAGAATATGCTAAACAGTTTTCTATGGATTTTCTGAGGTATTGATCGTTGGGTGCCATGACATTTGTGTGTGCAGAGAGTTTATATGGCTTGTACTTGATTAACATATGTTTACACATAGCATTTGCTCTATGTTTGTGTGCGTGTGCCGCATGTATGACGAACACATATGCATGAATGCACACAAAGCATTCTTTTGTTTGCACACATCATGGCACGTTGCTGTGAGCCTTCCATGACCCCAGAGGCTGGTGACTGGCTGAGCTCCCAGCCAGTGCGATTTTAACAGATTGATCATCTATGTGTTATACTCCAATCAATGACTCTAACTACCAATGGGCCAGATTGTGAACTCTGCAAACTGAGGTCAATAAACACAACAGATCTGGGGGGCTGTGAAGGGTGGGGGTGGGGGAATCAATCTCTTTACCAAAGGCCTTCACCTCGCACTGTTGCCCACTGGAAAGGTCACAAAGTCTTTCTGCTTGATAATAATGCTAACGCATCTTATACAGCAATCATCAACCTCCCAGACATCAAATAGGATTAATGAAATCCTGTAAACTCCCGTGACCTTCCCTTTACAGTAGCCCTTCCCCACATCTGTTTGAAACCTATAAGTCTTGAGATGTTGTCTGAGATCAGCATTTCGATTGCAGATGAAGAAATCATGTGGTGTAGCATGTTACGTAACTTTGCCCTCACATGCAGCAACCAGCTAAGTATAGGCAAGCACTGCCCTTTCGTTGCAAGCTCAGGCTTAAATAATATATCAGTGATTGTCCTTTCATCTAATCACAAACCAGGCCACAGTACTGAGGGGCTCAGTATGGTACAAACAAGCTTGAATTGTGCTTTAAATGCTTTGATTCTCCAGACCAAGTTTGAGAGAAAGTTGAGGGGGCAGAGAACAAGGCTTCAGTACTTTATGACTGAGGGAGTAAACCCCAGTTATCTTTTGGCTGGCTGACCTTTAAGTTCTAAAGGGACCCGAGTGAGGACAGAAACATCTGGAGAAGTAATTAAGATAGAACAATCTGGCTCTCAGAATATAAATCTTTAACAGGGACAAATCACTTATTCCTTCCAAGGCTCCTAACTCCCACTGATTCCTAATATAGAAGACTATGCCAAATGAACCTGATAAAACCCATCACATTGAAAATTCTCAGAAGGCTTGCAACAACCACAATATGTGTTTGTGAATTTTCAACACTGATGTTACCGATTGTGTATTGTATGAAGATTAAACTTGTAAACAATGATTGATTGATGTGTGCAGCAGAATAATAAGGTCAATTTAATCAATCAATCTTCGGTCCAAACGGCTGTGTAATGCATTGAAAAGATATTTTGTAAGGGTGTAAAATTCCTTAAAGGAACAGTTCCACATTAAGGGAAATTCACTTCTGCAATGAGAGTTAGATGAGAAGATCGATGCCAATGTCTCTATGGTAAATATGAAGGCAGTTAGCAACTGGTTTTATCCTATAGTCCATAGCTTGTTTTAGATAACATTTTTTTCCCAAATAAAAATGGAAAAATAGCAAAAGAGCCTTGACACACTGGAACACTTTCTCAACACCACACCAGTGAGAACACCCTCGTCCACTTTCCGGTTAAATTGGCCTCATTTATTCTTAAGAGAAACTGCTTCTTTTTTTAGAGAGGTCCCATCTCCACTCTGAGTTTTTTTTTTTTTTTTAAATATCTTTGCAAGCCTCACATTCACACTATAGCTTTGAAGAAATTAATTTACTTGCTAAAAAGGAAATGTACCGTCCTCTCCTCCTCTCTTTACACCATACCTACAGATCAGAATGAAAGTTAACTCACCAAACTTGCATACAAAAAAGTGAAGAAGACATGCTATTCAAATTTAGAGAACAAAATTACCAAGAAGATCAGCTCATATGTGGAGAAAACAAGGTGGATTCAAAGAGATGAGAGGCTTATCTGCAAGTTCAAACACCCTCCAAATCTAAGCTGCATCTTATTTACTGCAATACATTTACCCCAAAGACTAAGAACATCAAGGACCTCATTCTAAAACATTAGCATATTCTCCAAAATAAGCCATTCTTGAAAGCCCTACCTACAGTATGGTAACTTTAAAAAAAAAAGGAGGAAACATAAGGGACAGAGTTTTTAGAGCATGCCAACATTTTGAAGCTGCCACCATATCAAAAATCTGAAATCTTTTAACCACCCTGCCAATGGGAAGACCATCAGCACAGTGAAATTTATTATTTAAAACACGAAAGAAATGTTGTTTATATGATACAGTTCCCATGTGGTTAAAAGTACAGGTAGACATCCTGTTCCCTGAAATCACTGAGCTCCATTAAGAGGGATGATCCTGTTGCAAGACATTTTAATGAAATGCAACATCATCTTTATTTTTTATAGGCATACAAGTCATGGCAATGTCAGGTTTTTTTTTTTACAACAAGAAGGAATTTAGATATTCTTTATGAAGACATTGTCTATATGTTTGGTAATGCCCATGTCCATTATTGGACACACCCTGTGCCTCTCTGGCCTCTCTTGGACGGCCATATTTACACTTTGGTGTTTTGAATGGAGTAAATAAGATATTACATGTTAACTAGTGAACTTTTGGGATGTTGGTGGATTTTATTACTTTTGGACCAGAGCCGGGTAAGATGCTTCCCCCTGTTTTCTGGCTTTATGCTAAGCTAAGCTAACTGGCTGCTTGGGTCTGCTTCGTGTTGAGGCTTTCAGTGCTTTGCATACAACAAACCAGTTTAATGTGCTGACCCGTCCAGCTGAAGCATCTATTCGAGATGTGATGAGAGAACTTTACCTCGTAAACCACTCAGCTGGCACAGCTGCTAAAGAGTATCAAGATTTGAATTTCTATGTTGTTTATATTCATCTAAATTATGTTTAGGAGAATTAAAACGCAGAAAATATTACAATGAAATTATGTTTCCATTTAACACACATGTGCTAAATAAACCTGAGAAATGGAAAAGATATTTGGCGCTCACAAAAGCTGCTCAATGTCCACGAGTGATGACTGACAGATCAAAGCAACGCAACATGAAATGGTTGCGCTTTGTATGCATGTGGTGTGAAGTTCGGCCTGTGGGAGCTTTTACCAGAAATTCCTCAACTTGACAAAGCTAAGATTTGGTGGGATTACAGAGTTGCCAGAGGGGGTAACTTGTAGTCTTTTCTGGAAACCTCCGGCTGGTAGTCACAGCGTGCACGTCATTCAGGCCGGCGTTCACTACGAGCTGCCGGCTGACGCACGCATCGCTGTGCATCACAGTGTCCCTGGAGGTACAGCTGTGTCAACTGATAAGACACATTTTGAGCTCCACCTCGCAGTTAAAGTGATCTGGATATACTATCGGCCCAACCACCCCTTTCTATGAACACACACACACACACACACACACACACACACACACACACACACACACACACACACACACACACACACACACCCTGAGAAGACTAGCAGGATGTCTGAGTAAACAAATTAACTAAACACACACCCACATTATTATTATTTTTTTTTTATACTGCCTGCACACACAGAAACACACACATGTATCAGTGACTTTTGCGGTTTTAAGGAGGACTTCCATAATTGATGAGGCCACATGCTCTGTACCTTTACTGGGGCAGGGGGTGGCTCAGGTCTGCTTGACTCAGCATTCCTCTGTCCATTGCTCTTTTTTTTTAGCCTCTGTCAGCACTGTGTGTGTGTGTGTGTGTGTGTGTGTGTGTGTGTGTGTGTGTGTGTGTGTGTGTCTGTCTGTCTGTCTGTCTGTCTGTCTGTCTGTCTGTCTGTCTGTCTGTCTGTCTGTGTGTGTGCATACACACAGGAAAGAGAAAACAAGAGAAAGACAAACACAGACAATGAACCCCATACAGACAGATCTTACACAGCCCAAGTCGGTTTACAGCAAGCAGGTCAGCAGGCAACAAACAGACTTTTTGATTCTGTCTTGTGCATCAACAACATTTTCCAAAGGCTGGAACTTAAATGTTATTGATGGCAAACATCAGGTTTTTTGGTGCAGCCCCTTGGAACTGAAGGGCCAACCACAGCCTCGAGACGAGACTTGTTGTGTTTTGAGTGAGACGAGTAGCTGAGTGGGAATGTCAGCCTCCGAGTATTATTTTGAGTTGGAGATTTGGGGAATTTCTGAGGGCTACAGTGTGGCCTACTTGGCCAAAAAAGGGTGGCAGGATGGCTGCAAATTAACCATGTCAGGCATTTAGACTTATACAAAGTCCAGTGGTGATACTGATAGAATGTGAGCTAATTCAAAATGAAACACACACTTATTTGGTCACTTGTGAATGAGGCACTACAATCACTAAAAAATATCTAATTTAGGCTTAATCTGCATTTGTCTGGACTGCACATTACAATTCACCATCCACAACTGTGGGTTAACCATTTTAGTTGAGTGTGTGAGCATGCTAACAGTGCTAAACACGAAGTACAGCTGATGGGAAAGTCATTAGTTTGCATTTGGTCAAAGAAATCAATGTGGTGGACGGACTGTCATTGTCATTCATGGGGCTGTGCTGCTAGCAAGGCTAAAAGCCATTCTGGGAGACAAAGGAAAAGATTAAATGAAGCAGAACTGGATGAGACACATTGAGGAAATGTGATTGCACCATTGACATGACATTCACCATTAGAATTCTTCTTGAGAAAATATGTTGCTGACACTTGACTTGACTTGAACGTCATATGATTGCAGCTTTAAAACGATCAAAATGGTGGATCTTTATTTGAAGCTGGCCACCACATGCAGCCACTGTTGTCCTGGCTCCTTTCAGTCTGTCAACCAGCCAAACTCATCAGCCATGGAGAAGTGCCCAGAAGGTAAATGAAACCACTCCTGCTTTAGAGGCACAGTTCCTCGATTGATTTCGCACACACACATCTGTGCACATTCCTGAATTATACACACTCACAATACACAGCCCTTTGGCAAATCGATACTTGTTTCCAAATGTTTTTCTTGTGTTGATTCATAAGAAAAATAAAGATGCAAATGGATGGAAATAAGCAGAATCAGAATCCCTTTTATATGTCACCAACAGTGAATGAATGAACAAGTAGCCCAAATTTAATATTACCATGGCAACAACAAATTCACACATTGCACCATATATAGTATGAGAATCACTTAAGATGCAGGGGTGTAGTCAGAAATATTAAGACAAACGCAATTAAACTGTACATAATTAACCAAATTTCTGCACAGGGTGGGATCAATAACATTTTAGCTAAGACACTGCGTTCCCTCTTTGAGGTTAAGGTACAATCAGCTTTTACATAATTCTTTGTGAAACTTTTCGGCGTTTCTGATTAGTGTGACTACAATCAGGGGAAATAGGTAATCCAAAAGTACTCTTTTTCTACAGTAATTATGCTGATTTTCTCCCTGAATCATTTTTGTTTTTAAGTTGTAAAGCACATTTTAAAAGACTGACCATTTTGATAGCAATTGTCATATTTTCCTTTTTAAATTTGGGAAGTTGCGCCATGATCAGACACAAGTGAGGACTGAAAATGAGTCAAACATCCCATTTTCCAGTTTTGCTACAGTGCAAAATGTTGAACTTTGAAATATGTGTTAACTCACTTAACTACATATTTGCTCAATCTAGTGTGCAGACAGACACACGCACACACGCGCACACCCCCCACACAACACACACACACACACACACACACACACACACACACACACACACACACACACACACACACACACACACACACACACACACACACACACACACACACACACACACACATGCATTGACACTCACTTCACAGACCCCCAGCTGCTGCTCTGTTGTAATTTATTATCCCTGCTGTACCCAGTGGAGTCATGAAATCAGCCTGGCCTTCGTGACACACACACACACACACACACACACACACACACACACACACACACACACACACACACACACACACACACACATACACACACACACACACGGCCCATGAATCCTTTTTGAAACAGGCATCCTGGCTCACTACCCGGCAGAGACCTCTTTGGCTTAATTAGTATAGAGTCCCCATGGACTGCACAACAGGACAAAATACACTGGACAGATGAAGGATGTGAAAGGTCTCAGGCTGTCAGAAAAAAAAAAAAAACACTGAGGAGTGGCACTCTGATAGAGAAAGTGGACAACGATGTTTTTTATTTATATTTAAAATGATGTCATCAATGATTATGACTGACTGATTATGACAGATCGATAGGAGTATGGTACAAATATTGAAAAACACCCTGAGGCTCTGTCATGTGTCAAGTCTTCTTTGTGTGTGAAGATTATATTCAGTAGTGTTGAAATTGAATGTAACACAACGGAAACCCTCGTCTGAGGCATTTGAAACACACCAAAAACTACGCCGTCTATGCTGTAGTGTTTCTTAATAAGACCTTTCCGATGGCAGCTTTCACACACACCTACTGTCGTTTGCTTTTGCATCTATCCCTGATCCTCGCTGGCCACAGCTCTTTCATCCTCCTCTTTCATGTGTGCTTTTTGCATCATCTAATTCACCCCCCTCCCGCTCCACCCTGTACCCAGAGGTCCAAAGCCACCCAGGAGCATGTCTACACCGTTTAGATAGCAACATGTACACTATCTGAATATTTCATAGGACACAAACACGACCCTACAACAGCACACCATGAGGCTTTGTTACATCCTTCAAACCTGTCCGTCTTTCTCTCAAACACCACACATGCAAACATCTACATAATTTACACAAATACAATTGCTGTCAGGTCAAATCCTTGTATTTTCCAAACGTTAACTTGAAAAACTTAGATGGATCACAGTGTGTTTTTTTCCATTTTGTTCTAAAATAGAGTACCACAGGAAAATGTTCAAAGTGAGATTTCAAGATATAAATCAACACTTAAGTTATGAGCTTAGCATGTGCACATATGCACACATACAAATGCACTCTGGGAAGAACTGCACCATAATTATGCCTAAGGTAAAAAGGCGATTAATTTTTTAATGGATTCAATGTTTTATTCATAGCACCTATCCAGAGCACACACAAAATCACTGCCAGAGAGAGAACACACGCTAAAAGTGGCTATTAGCTATTGCATACAGGAGATGAATTACATATCTCCGCTTTGAACACAGTAACATTTTTGGCTGAAACTGTAGACCTATAGGTTGCATGAATTATTTAATGATATGTGCCATTTCCCCTCTGCAATCCATGTGAATGTGACGTAGAGTGAAAGGCAGACAGAGAAAGGGGCAGAAGGAAGTGCGGGTGTTGTCGTCTCAGTGAGGCCAGTAAGACCGGTTATTCTGTCCTAGAAATCCATTTACTGTACAGAGCACTCTGCCTAATCATCCATCCCACTGTGAGAGGAATACTCTGTCCTGTGCAGGAGACACTGTAAAGGTGGAGCATATTTAGGACTTTTACCTCCATCTTCCAGCTGATTCTTGCCCTCCGTTTTCTGATTGAGATTTCACTTGAACACTTTTGTTTGTGGAACACAACAGGCACTAAAAAGGAGGAAAAGGAAAAGGAGATCACAAATAGAAATGATCAGATCATGATGTTAGGCTGGAGCTGCTCAACTGTGTATGTCGTGCTGGACCTATTACACTGATTAAAAAGCAATGCAGGGAAAAAGACTTGCCTCATTATATCATTATCATTAGACAATTAAATAATTGTAATTGTATTATTCCAGAGAAGATGAAGAGGACAGAATATTTTGCACTCTGATTTCAGACAGTCATAGTTTCTGATGAAGAACGTTAATGACAAGTGTCTCATATTACATTTAAATGGAGCTTATCTGGAAAAGATAGAGTTTTGGTCTAGTGCTGCCCCATTCTAAAATGTCATTAATCTCCCTTAAAATCACTTTGGTTCTCTATTGTGGTGGACAAATTTGGAGAAGTTTTAATGTCTTACAGTTACCAGAAATAGGGTTCAGGGAATGATCTCGATGAATAGTTAAAATAAGGACAGACTGCCATTAAAGTTTGATATTTAGGTACGTGGAAATCTTGCGTTTCATTATTTTTATGTAAGCATCAAAATAAATGACTCAAAACGTTTTTTTGCCTCCAGATTCTAGCGTATGTGAGGGTATCTGCAGAGCTTGCACCATTTTGCATGCTAAATGTGAATACTGTTACTTTCAGACATCTGTAATCTATTTTTTTTAATCGGATTACTTTAAGCCGGTCACTCCCTATCGCTGCCAATACCTGCCATCCACCTCCCCATCGCCTGCTCATCCTTTCTGTACGCACTTAATAATGCAGAACACCACGGATTCCCTAATTTATCACTCTCTCCCAGCTGGACTTGAAGTGACAGATTTATTAGATAGCCATTTGCGGCTGCATGTAACACTGCCAGTTAAGGGTAGGTGAGACTGACAGAGTCAAAGCTGTTTGATGACCTCGAGGTGATAATGACCGTACAGGAGAGAAGGACACAGAGGAGGACACGGGGACTGGTGTGGACAGGTGAAGGAAAGAGGGTTGGATGGTCACACATCTGGCAAAGTAGAAAGAAGCCTACTCTTACATGGGTTACCCTGGAGCTGAAAATAGTGTGAAAGATATCAAGATTAAAACTATGTTATCGAATAGAAAACTGTGGGTCCAGGGAATAATGGTAATGCTTATAGGTTTTCATTAAAAGAGGAGGATTATTTAAAGGAGCAGTTCAACATTTTTGGAGATGAGAGGATCAGTACCACTCTCATATATCTATCTGTCAAATATCAAGCTATAGCCAGCAGGCAGTGAGCTTAGCATAGCATGAAGACTAGAAGCAGGGGGAAACGACTAGCCTGGCCAGCTCAGTAATGAATATGATAAATGTCCCCCTGTCTCCAGTCTTTATGCTATGCTAAGCTAATTGTTGCCTGGCTGTAGCCTCATGAGAATTGCTTGAACTGAAAAAAGCTTTTGTCTGAAAAAAGCCAACATGTCAAACTATTCCTTTAAATAATGCTAATTTATAGACAATGTAAAAGTACAGCTATCTATCTATCTATCTATCCATCTATCCATCCATCCATCTATCTATCTATCTATCTATCTATCTATCTATCTATCTATCTATCTATCTATCTATCTATCTATCTATCTATCTATCTATCTATCTATCTATCTATCTATCTATCTATCATCATAAAAGTAGAATTTATGGCATATGGAATCCATGTAGAAATAGGCTTAACCTAGAAAAGGGGATACAACAAAACAATAAAAACATCCACTGAAATGATTCCATACGCTCCTGTTTCACTTCCACATTTACAGTGAAGGAGCATGTGATCAAAAAGCTTGGGCCAAGGATGCTCTTTTTCTGATGCATTCCCATCCTTTGGAGGGGGAGGGTGGGGTATCTCGGTTTTCTCACGACCTGATACCGGCTGCTTCGTGAAAGGACAGGACCGTGCTGGGAGGAATTTTTTTTTTTTTTTTTTTTTTTTGTAACATTTTTTCACCATCCCCGACCTCAGTGGGCAGTACTTATGGATGGCATGAGTATATTATTGGTGCGTGGCCGTTAACTGTTGTAGAATTTGGGCGAGGCTGCCGGTCAGCTGGCCAATCGTATATCGAGGTGTGGCTCTCGGGGGCGTGGTCACGGTGGAAAGGGTGGTGCCAGAAGCGGAAGTGTGTCTCGGCTGATCTCTCGCTGTCATTCGGCCGCGGTCGGTTCCAGGAGAGAGGGGCAGCCAAGAAGCGCACAGGAATCGGCTGGCTCTGTAGGAAAGACACTTAGCGAGAAAATATACTGAAATCAAACGAACAATGAAACCGATCGTATAAGGGTTGTGAAAGAACCGCGGCCGAATATATTTCACACATTGCCACGTTAACAAAGCTCTTTGATTATACAGTTCAGATTAGAGGCAGCAGATAGAGAGCTGTGTCATTGAGCAGGCAGGACACGTCAGGAGAAGGGAGAAAAAAAAAGCTGACCGACTGCACTGTACGAGTCAGCTATAAAATCGCCTCTGAAAAGCTTTGCCTGACTTACTGATTTTTTTCAAGGACACCACCTTGCTTTCAAGCCGAGGGGACCATCTCGACAAAGACATCGCCGAGGTCGAAGGTGGTGATCAGAAGGTGAAAAGAAATTTTATCCGCCTGTGTTGAAGCTGTCCAGCTAGCTAGCATTTCTGCTAACGGTTAGTAGCTAGCTAGCGAACGTTAGCAACGAATGGAAATGTTAGCTGGCCAGCTAACGTGTCTTGTTGATTTAAACCGACTGTCGACTGTTAAGTCAAGTGTAAAAATGTAACGTTGATAATGAACATTGACGTGA
Source organism: Chaetodon trifascialis (assembly GCF_039877785.1). Taxonomy (NCBI): domain Eukaryota; kingdom Metazoa; phylum Chordata; class Actinopteri; order Chaetodontiformes; family Chaetodontidae; genus Chaetodon; species Chaetodon trifascialis. Next base: position 9,557,328 of record NC_092071.1, on the reverse strand, counting down.
GACACAACGTTAGAGTTATTTTTTATTAAAGTAAGAAAGTGTTCGACTTAACCTAACGTTAATGGTATTTCTGATCAATTTTGAGGTTGGACTCTCCATAGACTCCTGACAGCTGTCAAACAAGGTCGAGTGTTTTTTCTTCTGAACCTTATGTTCGGTTATTGTTAATGTGTTCAACAGTCATTGACATTTTGTACCACGGTGTTCTCTTTCACGTTATACTGCGGGTAATTGATTGTCTGTCGGTTGGTTTGCGTTAGAAACCCGTCTCCAAACGGAGAACGAGTTCGGCTAAACACAGCAGTGTTTGCAGCTACATTTGTGTCTGCCAGCGGCTCAGCTGTAGACTTACAAGCTGGCAACGTCACGGGGTTAAAATTAGCTAAAGATGTAACGTTCACTGTCTGGACTTTTTCAACTGCCCAGTAATAAGGGTAGATTGTTCAATGCAAGAATGAGCTCATTCATGACAGTGTTGTGTGATTATCATATGTCTAGGAATTCTCTGAGAGAGTGAAACAAACCTAGAAATAAGATCTTTTATGTCAAATGTCTGTGGCCATCACATAGTTGTTTCTAAATCCCTTGATCTGTAGTGGACTGAGTGGGGCTGACTGCTAACTCAGTGCATGCCATCCTGTGTGCTCTTCTCTCAATAGGACCAAACGATCACGGGATAGCATTTGTGTGTGGGGGGAGAAAACAAATGGGGGATTACGGGTTTGGAGTCCTAGTTCAAAACAACACTGGCAACAAGTCTGCATTCCCGGTCCGAATCCACCCGCATCTGCAGCCCCCACACCACCACCAAAATGTGTCGCAGAGCCCTGCTGCTTTCATAAACAGCACCACAGCCGCAGGGAATGGCACCACGGGAGGCTCTCCCTGGCTCTTCCCTGCCTCTGCCACCCACAACAGCGTGCAAGACGAAATCCTGGGGGGCCCAGAGAAGCCCAAAGCGCAGCAGCAACAGGAAATGCAAGAAACGCAAGAAAAGCAGCAGCAGCTGTCCCCAGGGAGTCACCAGGAGGGTGGAAGTGGTAGTGGGATCATGTCAGAACTGGAAAAAGCCCGGTCAGAAGAAGCCAAGACAGACAGCAGCGTGTCTGAAGGAAGTAACGGAAAGGAGAAGCAGCTACGTCTCGAGTCTCCTGTCCTGACAGGCTTTGATTACCAGGAGACCTCTGGTCTTGGAGGGACTGGCCCGGTCCAGTCCAGTACAACCTCGTCATCACTTACTGGCTTCAACAACTGGTCAGCCGCCATCCCACCGGCGCCATCAACCATCATCAATGAGGACGTCAGCTTCTTCAACCCGGCCTCTGCTAACAATGGGCCCCTGCTGTTCCAGAACTTCTCACACCATGTCAGTCCAGGGTTTGGTGGGAACTTCTCCCCCCAGATCGGACCGGCGGCGGCCTTGTCCCAGCACCACCCGGCCCCCCCGCCACACCCCCACTTCCAGCATCCCCACAACCAACACCAGCAGCATCGGCGCTCCCCAGCCTCTCCACACCCTCCACCGCCTTTTCCGCACAGGAATCCGGCTTTCAGCCAGTTGCCGCATTTGTCCAACAGCCTGAACAAGCCGCCGTCCCCCTGGGGTCCAGCCAGCTACCAGAGCCCCTCTCCCTCCCCTGGCTCCTCCACCTCCTGGAGTCCCGGAGGAGGCTATGGTAGTGGGGGCGGCGGCTGGGGAGGGTCTCAGGGCAGAGATTATCGCCGAGGGCTGAACGGAGGGATGACCCCCATCAACTCTATCTCTCCATTGAAGAAGACCTTCCCCAACAACCATGTGGCATCCCAGAAGTACCCCCGAAACAGTCCCGCGGGCTTCAACCCTAAGTCCTGGATAGATGATGGAGTTGGCCGCAGTGATAACATCTTCCCCTTTCAGGTCAGTTTGCCTGTGATTATCTCATTGTGTGATTTAGCATTAACTCTGACATACTGTTCCTTTTATTAACAAACACAATATGCTGTTTTATCTGTATGCACTTTGCGTGTTCATGCTTTTGTGCATCAATGTATTTCAACAGTGACTGCTCGCTGCCTGAATGATTAAACCTTGGTGTGCCATTTATGTTAGCTGTTAATTTTATTACAGTATGTGGTATAGCTGCTATTTTTAGAAATGGGGGGAGGGCATGGATTTACATGATGCATTTGTTGCCGTGTTAGCTTAGAAATCAGTCTTTGGGTTCTGTACTTCCACAGCTGTACGTCCCTGATGATGACTAATGTGGCTCTGTCACTGCAGTGGTGTGTGCCACATATACGAGCTCAGGGGCTGGAGGGAGGGGTGGGGTGTGTGGGGAGTCGGGGGAGGCATCGTAGATGGAGAGAACAAGATGGGGAGAAGAAGATGGAAGTGGGAGAGGGAGGTTAGAAATGGGGAAAGCGAGAGATGGCGCAGGGAGAACCGTGGATGACCAAGATTGACAGAGACTGAGATGTAAAGAAAAATCTAGATACACCAGTGTACAAGAAGACGTCACCGTGGGGTTTATTTTATTCTCGCCACACGCACACACTGCCACACACACACACACACACACACAGAAAGAAAAAAAAAAGAGGTAATACTGTAGATTGATGGCCCGAGCCTAATGCCTAATGATTTTTCAGGATTACCGCTTTATTAATCACCCGGGTCATGGCTGCCATAGCCTGGCAACTCGTTCTCAAAATGCCAGCCTATTCAGAGTGTAATTTTGATAGCCGGGTCCACACATAATGAAGATGGCTCAAATAATTGTATTATCACATGCAGAAAACAGGTGATAGGATTGATGGAAAGAAGTAACAGGAGCATGGAGATAAATTCATTTTATTGATCCATCTCATGATTGATTGTGTCGGTTGTTACGAGGAGGCGGGGGTGGAGAGAGGAAGGTTGCTATAGGCCCAGCTAGGCTTGATGATCTGATGAAAGGCTTCTTAAAGTGCGCTGCATGTCCTTTGCCTTGTTCCCTCTGCCCTGTCAAATTACTTCTGGCCAGTCATAAGTACTTGGCTGCCATTGGTTCCCAATGTCATCTTAGATGGAGTAATTGTCTGAATGATTGCTAGACTTTGTTGTTTCAGCAGACTGTCAATAGCCTAACAGCACTACTAATTGCCCTAAGACCCCACCAGTAGGGGGGTGCTTCATTTGCTGACCATGCCTATCCATGGGGCGAGTCAAAGTCATAATCTCTGTTTTCATTGAGCCATTTTCTTCAGGAAAAACCTAAAGTCCTCCAAACAAGCAAATTACCCCAATTAAAATTTAGAAACTGATGCTTGCTGTGACCTTTCTAAGCATTTCCTTATCTCTGCATGCAATTAATGACTCACAGTGCACCACAGGCCAAACAGCAAGGATGTTGTTCTGACACGTCTTGACATGTCTTGGGCACTTTTTGCTGAATAAGTAGCAAAGCTTACCTCAGAGCAGCTATTTACCATGAGCTAAACCCTAATTGCTGTTGGTAGTCAGGGGGTCAGATTCATATCTGACCTGCTGGAAATCATTAGAGCCTAATACTTGTTAATAATTTGGAGTCATATTGTGTTAAAATCCAGTCCTACAAGCAGCATATTTCAATAAAAAATTCAGCAACAGTAAATGGTTGCAGATGCTACATTAAAAAAAAAGGGTGTAGATGGAACTAGCACCTAGCTCTGTTAGCGGATTCTCTTTCATCTGAACTGTGCATCTGCATCCATTTTGAGCTGTGGAGAGTCCCCTCTGTTACAGATTTAAGCTAAAGCTAGCATTGCTGGAGCCGTGCTATGTTTACTCTGCTTTGTGGTTGAATCAGATCAGCCAAAGGAGAATGTCCGCCTGCCCTCTTGATACTGCAAGGGCAGATGGAGGATGGGTGTAAAATGGCCTTAGTGTGTGTGTGTGTGTGTGTGTGTGTGTGTGTGTGTGTGTGTGTGTGTGTGTGTGTGTGTGTGTGTGTGTGTGTGTGTGTGTGTGTGTGTGATTATCTAAGGGTAACCCATTTACAAAGAGCAAGGAATTGATAATATGGCTGTTGATGAGACAAAACATGAAGCTGGCTGTAAAGAAAGGTACACTGACACTGAAGTTTAAACTACTGGCCTTATAATTGATGGGTGTGTGAGGTGACCAGGCTCACAGTCGACATCTTTGCTGTGACTACAAGCGTTGTCTCTGTGCGACGTCTCAGCCGGACTCATTTCAAAACTTACTACTAACTCTGCTTTTCCCCCAGAGCCTCTCCTCTCTGCTCCTGTACCTGTGCATTCAGAGGGCAGCAGAGCTCGGCATAACTGCAAATGTGTGCTCAAGTTGAACATTTTTCACTCAAGCCGAGTCATTTTTGCCTCACTTCGAGCTGCCATATGTGGATCTGCATAGTTTTGCTTATGTTCATATCTCCCACTGACATAAATTTTGCTTCCAAATATTGCTGCATGTTATTTGACTAAGGTGTTTGTTTCCTGCTCGTGAACCATATAGCTTGTGTTTTTCTCAACCGTAAGCTGATGGTACTGTTCCACCCTCCGTAATTGAATTGGAAATTGTGTCATTTTGGTGTGAGCATATAGATCGTGTTGCAGTGTTGAAACTGTCCCTATAGAAACCACTCTTAAATTATTACACAAGCAACCAAGCGTCAAGTTTAGTTGTCAGCTGTCCCCCCGGTGTAGTTCAGTCTTTAAGATCTGTTGGCCATTGTCTTTTCATTCACTCCAATTGTATTGTGTTGCATTTTTTTCAAAATGGTGCTTGTCAAGATCATGCACTGCATCAGATGACTGATGACACATGTTGCCTTACACAAGGTGCCCCCAGGTTTGGTAATTGAAATAGCGTAGGTCCTGTAACTCTGAGCTAAACAGACCCCATGAGGAACTGTTGTCACAATGTTTCACTATAAGTTTTCTCCAACTGCCTCACAAAGTTTCCATTCTAGCAGTGACACAGCAGATGAAGGATCAGTGGCCTTTGCTTTAGAATTCCCGTTATTCTGCTTGTGTACAGTCAGAGTTGGTACATTGCAGTGTTAGTTCTTTATTTACCCTTTTGGATTAGATGTGATTGTGACACACAACTTTACAGAGACAAGTAGTCGACTCCCATAAAGTAGCACTTCTGTAGCGTTTGCAGTTAGATACTATTCAGCAGATAGGAACACGTATTAAAATAGGAATATGCCGCTGGTTGGGTATGGTGCAAGAGCTAGCTGCTAAAGCAAAGATCCTGCGCTCTGCCTACTTTTATGGAGTGTGGGATCTTGTGATTGCCTTGGGCCATGGCATTCATTTGCGTGTGGAAGAGCAAATTTGAAGATGCAATTTGAGAACAAGGTTGCAAGGCATTTGGTGGATATTTTATCCAAATCGGTGTACAGCACTGTGGCACACAGAGGGAGAAAATGTTCCAGCGCTGTGGCTGTCGCTGCAGCACGCAGGGCCACTGCTGTATTAAGGCAGCTTTAGTATTTGGGATGGGCTTCAAGCCAGGCACGCTGTTGCTAACTGCTAGTACACTGGTCAGCTAGAAACTAGCATTAGACCAGAAGTGTGTACTTTTTGAATGCGAGGAAAGCCTCTCCTGCTTGTCCTCTCTTGCATCCTTTGCTTTCCATCCCTCCATACATCCATCCGCCCACCCATTATCTGTACATGCTTATCCTTGAGGATCGCAGGGGTGGTGGTTGGGGGCCAGAACAAATCTTAGCTGACATTGGGCGAGAGGCGGTGTAGACCCTGGACAGGTCACCAGTCAATTACAGGGCTGACACATGGGAACAGACAACCATTCATGCTCACATTCACTGTACGGGCAAGTTAGAGTCGCAGATTAACCTAACCTACGTGTTTTTGGACTGTGAGAGGAGACCGGAGCAGCCAGAGGAAATCCAAGCAAATATCTTCTCATTCCTTGTTCCCTGATTCCTCACCTGTGAAATTCAAGGTCAGAGGTGTGCTGCTGTGTCAGGTGTACCGGGCTGAGTCGGATCGGTAAATGTGGCCAGTGACCTGTAGGGCCTGAGGGTGAGTAAGCCATGGCAGGATATTGTCTCAGTAAGCTACTTGGGTAGCTGTGGGTTACAGCTCCCTCCTCACTGTTTGTGTAGCTCCGATATACTGCAGCCTTTTACAATGCTGTTATATGGAGGTACGTTATTAAACCACCTCTTCTGGTGCAAGGCCACCTGTTGTCTGACTTGAGTATTCTCTCTCTCTTCAGCACCTGATTGTTTAAATGGACATCTAATCAGACAGGTCTTATGTCAAGCATCAGTCGGAAAACTGAAGGAATCATGCAGTCATAGTCATTGCCCGTGTTTGTCATCAGACTTCCACGATGAAGACAGGAATCCTGTTTAGAGTGACACGTTTACTTTGTTGGAAGGAGCTTCATTCGTTTCAGGTAGCTTTGCTTCTCGTCTTTATGCGTATTCTCCTACATCCATGTACGTCAACAAACAAACTCTCAGCCATTAAGCTGTCAGAGGCCAAGGTTTCAGCCATTACCTCTGGTCCTTGCGCCATTGGTGTTAAATGAGAGAAGGGTTTTTTTAGACTAATGAGAGGCCTGAGCTGTGCTGGCAAGCACATAACTCTGCTGCTCATACAGCCTCATTGTGCCCTTCTCACACCCTTGACAGACGCTCTGAAACAGGAAGAAAGAGAGCTTGTGTGCATGTGTGTGTATGTGCACATGCCTGTGTGTGCATGAGCCCTAATTAGTCCCTGGTCTATGTCTTCTGCACATGTGTCTTAACAAAGGAAGAGGACAAAGCAGAGTCTATGTTGAGGTGTCATATTTTATTTAGCCCAGCTCATTGCGTACAATAGCAGAGTCAGTTCAGTTTAATCCCTCAAGCAGTGCAAATAGTGCTGGAACCCCTGCCTCTGTCACTCCTGTTACACCCCAAATGCACAAACAAATACACACTCCATTCAGCCATTCAGCCAACACTGGGTAATAGGTTGTTTTTGACAGTTGGGGGTATTTAATGTCATAGCAGGTCTTTGAAATACTTTGACCAGGAAGAACCATAATCGCAAGCATCAAAAGCTCAACCTCCTTCCCTTTCCTGCCTTCCTTTCTTCTCTTTTTACTTTGCCTCACCTCAGTACTTGCTCTCCCACTCTCCATCATCCCCTTTCTTTCATCTGCCATTTTCCCCTTCCCTCCTTTGCTTCGGGCTTCCTCTCTCTGCCTGTTGTCTCACGGATGTGATTAGAAGCACAAAAAGCGAGGGGAAAAATGGAAACCTTCCCACCAATGAGAGTGAAGTGAATGTCGAACTCATTTCCAACCTGTGAAAACCTGAAAACTGCGCCCATATATCCTTATGTCCTCTTAGTTTCTCCGCTCTTTCACCCTTCCTCAGCTTCCATTTTTCATGAACAGGCAGGTGACATAGAAGATTAATGCTTGAATTAATCACCCTCAGCATGGTGTATTTAATCATTCTTTACATCCCTACATGCCATTAAACGCTGGTGGAGGTTGCCCTGTTTTGTGGTGCTTTCGATTAAAACTTCAGTGTGAGAGGCTGTTACAGGCAATCTGGTCTATTTTGTTATTTCAACCTTTTTTTCACTTCACAGTTAATCAGATGCAACTTTGAAAGGTTTCATTTTGTGAATGTTAATTTTGTGAAATAAGCAGCCTGGAACACTGTTGTGGCTAGGTGTAGCCCTGATTTAGGACTTAAATTCTTATGGTACTAAGGCATTGAAGTTTTGCTGGTTATTCGCAGTGGTCTTTGCTCATGATGTTAGACTGTACTGGCAAAGCAGGGTAATGTTAAAGGCAGCGCACACCAGCATATGATGCACATCAAAGTCCCAGTAACTATTGATTTCTTTGTAAACCTGCACATAGGTAGTGACAACTCGGCAGAAAAGCAGCTTGTTTAATCACGTTTTCCACCGGGATTGGCACATGTCAGGTTCTGTATGTTCGACTTCTTATTTTGTCAATATGACCTTGCCAGCGTGTGGAAAGCACGTCAAATGACTGATGAGCTGAGGCATGCTCACACATACTAGCATTTAGTGTTCTTCAGAGTTCATGTAGCATTGGCAAAGATGGCAAATTAGCATCCACTGTACATGACTCCAAGCTCACGAAGAAGTAATCTTTCAGTATATTCTATATTCATCCCAGATGATCACAATACTTTTTTTTCTGTATCATTGACAATAGATGTTTATATGAGGAACTGTGGTCTTGTCCCTTATAAGAAGAAACAAATGTCTGAATGCCGACTAAATGTAGTTTATACCTTTTATCGACCAGAATGTTTGGTTGGAAAACAACACTTCATGAACCTAAAGGCCAAGTTAATTGAATCTAATTTAAGTGCAATTTGTATGCAGATCAACTCAGTCGACATTTTTTGATTCAGGGTCAAACATTCAGATATGGCGTTGCGGCTGAGAACAGGGCCGGCAGAAAAGGGGTGTGTCTCACCTTTGAAATCCTTTCACCTTTAACCAGACTGCGTCATGCCTTTTATTTCCTGTTTCTCCAGGTACACGAGACTACATTTCACCTTTGCTCACAAATAATAGAGTATGTCATGCCATGTCTGCTGTGTTTATACCTATGGCCTTGGGTTAGCGTGGGCAAGCTTTCATAGATACACATGACGTGGACTGCACTGTAAATTGTGTGTGTGCGTAATCTGCAATCTGTCAGGGATGAGTACTTTGCCGTTCAGCTGGCCAGTTGTTGAGAGAGAGAGGGATGCACGAATCTGATGATTAATCACCGTCTGCACCTCTCCTGGCTAATGCTTAGCAACTGCAGAGCACCGTCCAGGCTTCACGTATGCCTTACTGAGTCCATTTCGACCGCAAAATAAATGGCCATTCTCCTTCAATGACAGCATTTAATTTTTAAAGCGCAGAAGCAGGTATAACGCAGACGTGCAACAGATCCCAGAAATACTGCAGTTTTCTGCTGCCTATCTGTTCGTGTGCTAGTATATACTCACTCGTGGTGTGTACTGCCCTCAGTAATCAGTCCGCCACTTGTTTCTGCTTCCCCTGTCTTTGAATGCTGGGTGTATTTGACCTAAAGCAATAGCCTAAGTCCACATAAGATACTGAGGCGGATATGGGAAAATAGTCGACATAATCTGGCCTATATCCCTGTGTTGATATTTGTTTTGAGGGAGAGAGTGTGCGCTGGGTGTGTTCTTCTTACCATGTCAGCTCTGTTTTAGCATGTTCCTTTAGCCAGTGTGGGAAATCTAAACCAGCCAGAATGCTGGTAAGATTTTGGCTACAGCTGGGAAGTTTGGCTGTTTCATCAGCCACTGTGGCAGACATCCAACCACGCTCTTTGGCTGATCAGATAGTAGAAAGTAGCTATTGAATTTTGGGAGCTGCTGCAGACACCAGACAGCAGATGAAAAAGTGAGTGGCCCGCCTGGCCGACCCTTGGTCACATGGTTCACTGACGCAGGTCTGTTTTTTTGAACCCTTTAGCATTTGACCCCCGGAGAGTTCATGGTGTAATATGCAGTGAGCTTTTCTTCCCATGGTAGTTTTGCTTTCAGACTATTCTCCACTGACATCGGCCAGCAGTTCGAACTGGTTACTAGATAAATACTAGAGAGGTTAGACATAGATGCATTTGTTTCAAAGACAAAGTGGTGACTGGCTGTACAAATAAGCTACTTACAGATTGACAGACATGTTGGGTAATTCTTGTTGTGCAAGGCCCGTCCATTATCAGTCAAGCCGAGGGCAGAGCTGATCATACATTGTCCATGTCAGGAAGTTTTTCAGGCTTTTCAGGAGCGGCGAATTTGACATGAAGCTGTACATTAAATTCTGTATTACTTCGTGTCAGGATTGTGAGGCTTTCTTTTGACCTTGGCTCACAGCTCGCTTATTTAACAGGCTTTCACTCAGCGTCATGCGTCACTCCTATTGTTTAATGTTAGTGTCTCATTTTTGTGTCAACCTGGCAACATCAGCCCACAATTGGCACTTTCCACTTTCTGTTTGCTCGAGACTGTACAATAGACAAATGACATCTCTTTTTAAAGCAGACCTCCGCGTCAGCTGCGGCTGAAAGGACGGACTCGCTGGGCTGACCCCGGTCTTCCCTGCAGATTTTTTAAAACCGGATAAACATGGCAACGGCTCACATGCGCCACATTTAGTTGCTGAATAAAGTTTAGAAGCTGTTGCAGCTTTGTTATCTTCAACACTTTATTGTTCACGAGGTTTGCAAGTTTCAAGAGACTGTGAGTCCTGTCATCATCTAAAAGCTTATGGTTCCCTGATTGGTCTGTCAGCGTCTTGTCAGGCTCAGTCAGCTCTTTACGGGATGTTTTTCAGCCTTAAATCTTATAGCAAAAACTGAGCTCAAGAGATATTTTCTGACATTGATATTTCACAAGCATGGATGTTTATAGAGCAGCAGGCTCTCCTTCTTCCTGTCCCGGAGTTACATATTTTTGCTGGTGTTAAACTGCTCGTGTGTGTTTTAGAAATGACTGCATACACACCGATGTGTTTACATAAAATACTCATGGCTGGCTTAGAGTATTGTTTTGACAGCATCTCTGCAAATAATTAAATAATGGTTTCTACAATTGACATTATTGAAGTATTTCATTGTACTTTAGTGCAACCAAGTACGGGAAATAAAGTTTATTTCAGTCGTGACCAGACAGTTGAGAAAAAAAATAATCGTGACTAAACATAGTCATGGTGCTCAGCAACTTGTAGCCAGAAGCATCATTGGCTGTGCACAGCGTGAGATCTCTGACGCATAAACGAGGAATAGAAATCTTTTTTAAGGTATTTCTGCTTTTAAGGTGGCATGCATTGGAGAATGGCTGACTGGGAAAATGGGGAAGAGACAATCGCGTGATGCTGTGGCCACAGGAGACCTATAACTGTAAATGTAAACAAGCAGGATGTGGATTTCGTTTTTTGGTCAGCAGCGTTGTCTGCCTGAGTCGTGGTTATTCTCGCAAGAAGGGAACAAAGATATTTTATCAGTTTGTTAACAAGTTGTTGTCAGTGGCTGCATATTTTGTTCAGCTGAGGTGGAGTCGAGACAGAAGCCTTATCAGCATGACACTTGGAGTGTGTGTGTGTTAGTGTGTGTGTGCGTTTGTGCGTGGGCACATGATTTTGATGCGTGCGCATATTCTGTGTTTACACATTGCATGGGTGTGTGTGTTTAAATGTGTTTGTGTGTGCATGCAAATATTTCCAGCATGGTCGGTATGCCAAGGATGCCCTTGTTGTAGGTGACAAAGCTGTCTCTCAAGAATTGGCTTGACTCCTGCTCGCTTCTGCTGCTTGTTTTACACTTGACTTCCATTATGGTTCCTCGTTGAATGAGCGAGTTTACAGCTCAGTTAGTTCGCCAGTTAACTTCGCAAACAGGGCAGTTAAACACACAAGAGGGGAATTATGGTTCGAACTAAGAGAAAGATAAATGAAGTGCTGGCAACAGAAATGTGATCAACAAAGGAGTGTCTTTTAAAAATCCTCATGCTTCTCATGCTACTACCTATTTGGTGGCTAGAAAGCCAGAGCAGGAGGCCTAGAGAATTCAAACACTAAAGTAAAATCTCTTTAACAAGGTTGATCCAGCTTCTTTTATCTCAGTTTTACTTCAGTTTTGCAGAATCGTGAATCGCTTGAGGTTCCAGTGACTCCTGTGGAAACTAGGGCCCGCTCCTGTTTTGTCACTCCTGCTATTTAGGCCATTGCCAAAAGTGTCAGAATCTTAAAGGTAGAATGAGAGGGATTTTCCGAAAAACAATATATTGACTCAAAAATAATCCTTATCATCCCGTATGACCCACTAGAAGTGTGTCACGGCGTCTGGATCTGCCTGTGTTTGCTTATTTTGCTGTGTTCTTTGGGCAATGAGGATGTAGGACCATCATGCATTTAAACCCCCACAATACGTTTATAATTTATAAACCCAAGGTAGAAAGAAATATTTCCTTGAATGAGGCGATCTGTCATGTTTTTTCTCTGAAAAGAAAAGAACGGACACCCTTCATAAATAGCTGGAAAAGTGTCTGGCTGCTTCCTCTAATAATAACTTAAATTGGTCCCAAATGTTCATGCTATGTTTAGAGAGTGACGCAGTCAGAATGCAAAACAGTATATTTTCTTATGTAAATGAAGCTGAATGCTGCCTCCTCCTCCTCGTGTGTGCGTGTGCTCTTTGGCCTGCGTGGGTTAATTGAGGCAGTGTTACATTAAAAGATGAATATAAATCCATTCGCTCTTGCCTGGGTGGTCAGCTGGAAAGGCTATTCGCAGCTTTGAAGCAGGTAAAGAAAAGTAAACGGTGTTTCTCCCCTTTCTCTCCTCTCTTTAGGAACGCACCCGGTCATTTGACAGCTTCAACATGAACACGCTGGAGAGCTCCCTGATCGACATCATGAGGGCTGAGCAGGACACCCTGAAAGGTGACGATGTCAGCTGTCAGTCAAGAACGTGAAACGCGAAGCAGTCGACTTGCAACGCTGCCGCTTTCATTTTACACTGTTGAAGTATTTGTGGAATGCGTGTGATGCACAGGTAGAAGTAATAGTCACTCCTTGCATACTTAAAGATATGACCTATTTCCCTGCGTAATTATTTATAAGATTATTACAGTTTTTCTCAGTCGCTTTGGTATACTTCTCGAATCACCCTCGACATTTGCAAAACAATCAGTGCAAAGCACCATGGATGACCTGCAAAAGGCAGTTATTTGCTCAAAATCCTTAGTTCATCCTTCAAAAGTAAATATCTGTGTCAATGAACATGTCAGTGCCATCAGAATGCCAAGTCCCTGTGTCAGTGTGTACGGATGAGACAGTCAAATTGCTTAGTCATGTTGTCAATATAACAGTGCACTCTGGAGGGATGTTCTGATGTAAACTATGGCTAAAGTTTTGATGACAATTATTGGAAATTGTGAGTTGCACCTTAGTGTATGTGGGAGATTGATTGCAAGAGACTGGACAAGACTCACATTTCGATTTGACTGTTTGTACTGTAATTTGTCGACGGACCATGTCATTGCGATACAGAAAGGAAAAGACAGCACTGCATAGCACAAAGAAAAAAACAGAAGTAGAAATGTGAACATAGGACAGTCTCCTTAGGGAAAGCTGTACATGCAGTGCTGTAGGAATTACAGTGCAGTCTTCCTATACCTCCAGATGTTCCACAAATTTCCCTTCATTAGAGAAGGTCAAGATTCACCTGGGAGCAATTTACCAATTCAGGACAGATTTAGAAAAAAGTCTAATGGAAATGAATAGAAATACGCTTGACATATGACAACTTGTTCAACCATTTTGCATGTAAAGACTTATGCGATGAACTAATGCCTAAACGTTGTGGGGGGTGAGACTAATATAATACACTTGGATCAACATGACATAAGCAGTTGATAATGTAGGAAAAGGCAGAGAATTGTACATAATCATTTGCATGGATGTACCAAAGCATTTAGAACTTGTTCAAAGAAATGAGAAACTGTTTTTTTGATGTGCATAAGTGACACAATGATGTGACGATTGAACAAGTAGTTTTGAGAATTTGAGAAATGTACCAAAGCGACTGAGAAAAACTGTAATACTCAGGGTGCACCTATTGTTTGGAGAGTGCACAATATTTATCCATAGTATGTGTGTTTGAAAATATAAATAGAAAAACTTATGGCAGCTCGTATACAAAATGAAATGAAATGTTAAGAGACCCTACTCTTTATGCGGTAAATATAGCGTGTGTGGCCTGATGGTATCTCGCTGGCCAAGCGTCCAGTGGGAGCGTCACACGTGAAGGTAGAGCTGTCACAGGAAGGTAGAGCTGATAGATGCTCACACACTCGCACTTATTCACAATTTAACGCCTCAGTTCTTAGCAGAGAAGTTTCACTTCCTCCTCAGGTCAGACAAGTAGACACCGTGTCTTCTTCGGGTGTTATGATGAACAATAATAAGAAAGGTTAGCCTGTGTAGCAGTCAGCTCACGCCGCTCTCCTCCTCCTTCTCTCTCCTCTTCCCACTTTGAATTAAAAACAAAAAGTTTTTCTTGTGTGTGTGTGTGTGTGTGTGAGCATAGTGCAGCGAGTATAACCTCTCTCTCATGCATTTTGAGAAGGAGTTGCAGAGAGAATGCAGGTCTGATGGGAGCTTAGGCTTTGTATTTAAGAGGGGATTTGTGAGAGAGATGGAAGGACTCCCACTGATCTGAACTGAAGTTGTTGGCCGTCGTTAGTTCCTAACGATCACAGCTGCAGAGCCTCCCATTTTGAAGGATGATGACAATGTTCGAAACATGTCCATGCAAATTCACGTTGTCTGCAGCGTGGAGTGGCTTTTTTTTGGACACGTTACCATTGAAAATTAAAAGGAAGCATTTGGCTTCTTAGCAATAAGAATATAAACTGATGCAGGCTATAGGTGCACTTGTCAAGAGGTATTAGTCTATTTCAGTTGTGGGTTAATATAACTGGGATATGCTGCATATGGACTCGGTTGTGCATTTTTACATGTATATACATTGAGTTGCCACTTCATTATGTGCAGCTAGCTAAAACGAATGCAGTCTAATACAATAGTCCTGCATTAAGTCCTCCCTTCCTGAAGTTTAGAACGTTCAGTTTAGCTTAAAACTGCTTTAGAGAGGCGCTGATTCAGCTTTATGCTCACTTTGGCGAATTTAGTTTATGGTGCTGTTTAGCTGTATTGTGTACATAATAAATATAAGTACATAAATTAGAACATCTAAGTAGTTTTAGTTGGTTAATAAACTGTGAGTGTATAATCCATACACATGTATCATGCGACTCAGTTAGCAGAAAAAGAGAATCTTCCTTTGGAAACTGGACTCTTCCTGACTTTAGTTATTGATTGATAGAGACCAGCCGATGTCTGTTATTGGCTGAATGGTGTTAGGAAACGCTGGTCAATGGTAACCCAGAAATGGGTTATTGAATAGAGCAGGCAGCTAGTGTTGTTTATTATAGCAGAGGGTGTGACTGACAGTAATTATAGATAGGGAGTGCTTAGCTAACAAAAAGGACTGTGGCCAATATTAGCTATTGGTCGAGGGGGAGTAGCTTGTAGGAGTTGTTCTGCTAGGGATCATTATTTGAAGCACATTTGAAAGGAAACACTGGCGCTTGATTGGCTACAGAGCAGAGTTTAAGTTGTCGGGCGCATTTCTCAGCATTTCATCACGCCATGAGGCTTACCTGCACAACCATCTTATTTTTTTAAAGTCATTGCAGCCTAAAGGGCCGAGTGCCTGAAATGAAGGAAAGCACTTTATGTTTCGAACATGTAAATGCAGAAAGTGCACATGCTGTTCGCAAAACACATGTAGAACACACACGCACATCAGCTTCACGGCCAGAATACAAGATGAGTGAAAACCGTGAGCTCCAGACACTTCACTATCACCTCGTGCTTATTTCAGCCTCACACCCACTGGGCTCGGCTACACCCAGCTGTGATCTAATGTTCTGCTGTCAAACCAAAGTAAATCCTCCCTCAATATTAAGAGAGGAAGACTGAAAGGTTACCTCATTAGCCACGTTTTGGTGTCTTAGCTCCAGCCTCGCCGGCGCAGATTCCTGCCACTGTTAGAGCCAAGAGCTTGGCACCAGAAACAAGAGTCGTCTTCTGAATTGAAAACCGCAAGCTTCTGCTTCATTACAAAACAAACCAGGTCGGGTTTTGAAATTATGATGAAATTAAATATAGTTTAGCAGAAGTAGTGTTGGCCCCAACTTCCTGTAATATTTGAAAATGAATTTCCATTTGTGTTACGGTTGTTTATCTTCGTCGAGCACAGTTCGACCTGTCTGCAGTGATTATATGTGATACTGCAAATGAATCTTTTCATTCTACGCTTTATCTAATATATCACAACATGTTAATCTTGCCTCCTCTCCTCTCATTTGACCTTATTTTTTCTGCTTTTCCTCAGCCATTCACTTCATGTTGGATTCACATTTGCTTTTATACAGTATTCCTTTCTTCCTTCCTACGTTCACATGATGCATCACACCATATCCCATCCTTTAGTCCTTATCCCTTTTTTTGTCTTGTAGCCCTTGGCCTCCTACAAGATATTATTCTATTTATTCCTTGTTTTCGTAATTATAGTTCGGCCTTGTATAACATTGTGCCAAGTGAAGCAGCGACTTTAGCAAGTCCTTTCCTTCTCCCTCACAGCGAAGCAAAAAGAAAAACATAATTACAGCGCATTTTCCTTGAGCGCTGACTCCTCTCTGGGCCAACTGTCTCTTGCTCCCTCCTGCTCTGTGTCACACACACACATACACATACACGCACACTCAAATACTGCATAATAAACACAGACAGCGTGCATGCACGGCTACATTTAGATACACATAATCAGAGGACAAATTTCTCATTCCAGCAGAACATATTGAACAAAGTGAGAGCGATGAAGCCAGGGAACAGGCGAGGCAAAATGTCTACTGTAGAAGTGGCTTTGAATCGCTTCCAGCATTGTCCCGACTGACAGAAAGGATCCCTCTGTTCAGCCACCACGCACACACAGCGCTGCCTTGTGTGTGCTCGTGCGTGCGTGCGCTTTAACTGTTACTGTGCTGTGCATGTCGGCGGCCAACATGCAAATAAGGTTCACAGAACGGCCACACACAACCCGGCAGACACACAGGGATGTGGTGTGACTAC
Organism: Chaetodon trifascialis; assembly: GCF_039877785.1. Classification (NCBI taxonomy): domain Eukaryota; kingdom Metazoa; phylum Chordata; class Actinopteri; order Chaetodontiformes; family Chaetodontidae; genus Chaetodon; species Chaetodon trifascialis. The sequence continues at coordinate 9,540,631 of NC_092071.1, read as the reverse complement.
GTGCTTGCACACTTGCTCCTCAGAGACTATTAAAGGCTCTTAAAATCCAATATGACGGGTTTTACTCAGATGGACTTTGGGTGGCGCACCTATCGGCACATATATTACGAACCTAAATTACAGAGGGAGTTAAAATTCTGCCGTGCAGACTGGAGGAAGTGAGCTTCTCTGTGTAACCTGGTTTAGGTTGGTACCTCTGGTTTTATTTTAATTAAACTGAGCCTTTTACTGACGGTGAATTTGGATTTTGACGCAGATAATGTGATGAACGTGCTTGAATGTATAGAAATCTACAGTATAGTGTCGTACAGTGGATCACGAAGCCACGGGTGGTCCGTCCTGGTTTCTGCGGTTCTGTTTTATGCACCGCATCTGCTGAGCACTGTGAGGCTCAATAGGCGAGCTGTGGGGGAGGGGCCAGCAGATTTCCATGTGACCGAGGCATCGGAATGCACCAATCACAGGGCGGTCCGTACCCATATAACAATGGCTGTACTATTTCAGCTCTTTCATCTCATTATCCCTCTGCAGCCAGCGGGCCTTGCATAACTTTCAAGCTTGTTTGGCATCATAACATGTATTTGTGTGGGCGTGGGTGTGTGCGTGAAAGACAGGCCTGGCAAATGGCACAAAATGCATGATATGAGGCTCAGGGAAAGAGAGGGAGAGATGCTCACACAGGGAAATGGAGGTCGATGAGAGGAAGAGAGATAGTTGGTGGCCCACAGATGTAATCTTTAATGAGATTGATGTAGAAGCAACGCTCAGTGTGCTCGTATCTGTCGTAGCCGCAGCCTGTGTGTACACTGTTAGTAATGAACAGAATCATTTTTACTTCTGGACTAATCAGCCTTTTCAAAGCAAAGCCTTTCCCTTTTATTTACACGTCCTATATTGTGTGCAGTGTTGTTCAAATATTGCCCACCAGCAAAATTAATGTAACAGTAATCAAGAGCATTGTCATGATCTTAAAGAGACTGATGTAGTCACATAAGATAAGACTTTACTTATTCCATGCTGGGGAAATTAACCTTTAACACATTCAGCAATATGATAAATATCTTTGTTCTGTGTTTCCCTGTGCAGGTCGTCTGGGGTTCCCCCACCCAGGAGGGGACAACCCGCTGCCCCTCAATGGTACGTATGGCAAACCACCCAACATTACAAACAAGGGATTAAAATCAGAAGGCATTTGTGTGCAAAATGTAATAATTATTTTGTCAAGTTGAATGAAAAATTATCAGATATCCTTTAAAATATAATTTAATTAAATGTCAATCGGATTGTTTTTAGTTCCTCTACTAAAAACATGCTCCCTCTGGTAAATCATGCCCGTTTCTGCCCGGCTGAGCTGACATATATTAAGTACGATTCACCAAACTGCAGTGACTTTTGTGACTCTCAGTGTTCTTTGTTAAATCTCTATGTAAGTGATACTAAATACTGCAGGTGGCGACTGTTCAGTCGCGTGGGATAACCTCCATCGTTTGTGTCTGGTGACTTTGAAGCTTCGCGTCCTCCTCGCTTGCCAGGGATTGGCTCCAACCAAAACCTTCTGTGTCCCTCATCGGTGCCCCTCTGCTTTGTTAAATGTCAACGTGAAATAAAAACTGCCATTTCCACGCTCGCTCTCTTAACAGTAGTTTTAGCCAACGAGCATTTCTGTTCATGACCTTTCGCCCGGCCTCGAATAAGTAGATGGACGCCGAAGGGAATTAAAGAGCGTGAGTGGACAGAGCAAAGATGTGGTGGCTTTTCAAAGCAGGAAATAGATAGATGGATGGACTGAGGAGAGATACATAGGAGATAGAAAAACAGTCGTAGGATGCATGTTAGCTTAACGCCTAGTGACAAAAATGCTTCTTGTCCTGTAAATAATGTCTCTGTTGCTGAGTAGATTTGATTTTTGGTGTTTATTTTTCAGGCATTTGTTTGATCGTTACAGTGGAAAAATGGAGAGTAAATAATGGGAAGATGACATACAACAGAAGAGAAAGGTCATTTTGTTCCTAGCTACTGTAGTGTTCTCACATGGTGTTCATGCGCAGAAGACAAGAATGCTGTTAAACTCTATATAAATAACTCTGCCTCTCTCCGATGCTAAATGAGAATCTGGCATGTCCCTCTGACATGCTGCACTTTCCACATCAGCACTTTGATATTTAGCTACCTCTCCTTTGCCCCACGACCCTCTTATTCCCTCTATCATTGTGTAAGTGTGTTGCTGTGGCTTTTGCCGTCTGGTCTTGAGGCCAGGATGTGAAAACGGGAGAGGGCCAGCAGTTTCTTCACGAGAGCGCTGGGTCACATGGTGAGATCACATGGTCACGAGCTGTCATCAAGCCCTGAGACAGATGGTGCCAGCGGATAGGCAGGATTCAGAGGTTGCACACCAGCTCTCTCTCTCTCTCTCTCTGTCTCTCTCTCTCTCTGTCTCTCTCTCTCTCTCTGCACATTCCTTATTCTGCTGATCTCTCTCACTCACTGTCATTTTCTCTCACCCCCACACAGCTTTTTATCAGCTTGTTTCTCTCTTCCGTCTCTTCCAATCTATTTTTCTCTCTCTGTCACACATCTTTTTATAGCACTCTGCTCTCTTTCAATCTGCTTTCCTGTTTCTCTCTCTCTCTCTCTCTCTCTCTCTCTCTCTCTTTGACCTTCCCCCCAGAGTTAATGTCCATCTGGGTTGGAAAGTCCACTGAGGGAGCAGAGGATTATTGCTCGTGCGTTCTGGCCACTTCTTCATCCTCTCCCTGTTCTTACAGATGGGTCGATGCTTCCATCTCTCCAGTGTCCACATTTTAATTTGTTTCACTTCAGCTCTGTGCAAAAACACACAATTTCCCAGTGAGCGTTACTATTAAATAGAATGAGTGAAAAGAGCATCATCTTATGTACTCATGTGACAGTGAACTGCATTGTGGGCTAATAGACCCATTAGATGAGTTATAGACGTGTTATAAGGCAGAAGAAGGATTTGGATTTCTGCGGCATGAATTATACAAAAAGAAAGTAATGAGTGCATTGCTCATTCGGGTAATTTTCCATTCACAAAATCTATTCGGTGGTGCAGACGTTTGTAAGACCATCTTCATAATTTTTCAACTGAATTATTGAAAATGTGAAACATCACTCTTTAAATTACTCTGAGATTGAATGCTGTCTAGTTGTAGAAAATGCGGTGGTGGGTAACATTTCTGCCTTTGCCACGGTCACATGGCGAGCATGCAGCGGCTACCTGGAAAACACAGGCGACAGAAGCAGTTTGCTGAGCACCTGTGCATGTTAAGAGTGGCAGCCACCCTCTCTCCCTCTCCCTGGTGCCACTACTGCCCTTCTTGTCCGGAGGGCTGCTTTCATGTTTACATTGGAAACAATGGAGGTTGCAACGGTAACTGCTCGCTGTCATGGATGCGTTTTGTTTAAAAAGTCTAAAGCATGACTGTAGCAGAACAAATCACACATTGGGAAATGGCTGACCAGATCCAGAAGCACGAAATGGTAGCTTAAAGAACGACTGGTTATAGTGACATACTGGATGAATTTCAGCCTTGTTTCTGTCAGTAAAGCATTTGACTCATATCTTGGTTTATTGACTGACGCAGTGGGTTTACTAGACTGTCAGACTACTTCCACACTATCCCTGAATAACTATGGCATGCCTCAAGGTTCAGTCCTTGGACCGTTTCTTTTTTCACCTGCCTTTTATATGATTGGGGTCATAATTAAAAGGCAGGACATCTCCGCCCACTGTTACGCATGAACCAAAATGGATAAGTTACACAAATGTTCAGCCAGTGTACACAGACCTTTAAAATATAGACTTTCCATTTTAAATAAAAAAATAAATTGTGCTTAACGTGTGTTGATTAAGTAGTATGGTCATAGGTCTGTAGGCTGATTATGATTCACAACATATTAATAAAATCGAGGGCCTGCAGGAAGACAATGGAACGTCTCTCTTTTGTCGTGGACCACCTTGCGCTGTTATCAGTACAGTGAATTATGCATCTCTTATAATCACCCTCTTCTTTGATTTGTCCTTATTCCACATGCAGCCAGGAATTATAGCAGGAGACGAGGTAAAAAATAATCGTGGATATATTGTCTCATTTTTCCAGTTTAAGTCCAACTCTGTAGGTCTGAGTATTTTGACTGATTTTGCGATGTTAAGTCGTGCTGTTATGACTTTATTGGTGATGGGATGTTAGTTGTTCAATGATTGCTCATTAGCAACGCTGCGCTTTATATCCGTCCAGTGACATGTTTGTCTGCATGATCGTTTAAGTGTCGAGCCTTGCCGTGAGCTTGTGACGTGATCTTATGCATCTCTCATCCTTTGGTGTGTGTTTCTTTCGTTATGCTTGACTCCGCTTGCTTTTTCTCATTTTCACGCACATTTTGCCAGATTGTTGTCAGACAGTCATTGCTAGTGTCACATTTAGGGGGAAGTTGATGAGGCAGAGAGGCACACAAAGCATGCAGTTGTGTGTGATTTACACACACTACAGTAGCGCAGACACATGGCTCGGCACATGGCCGGACACACACTCATACGTACAGGCACACTCACTCACACACAGCACATACTGTAAGCTCAGGCTAACTCCCTTGCATAAATCTTTATAAAGCAGCTCAGGGTAGGTTGTATGGGAGCAGGAATAGGCTAGCGAGGGCTTAACCTCTCCAGCACTCACATGCACACATGCACACACGCACGCACACACACTTCACTGTGAAACTGTTTAGACTTGCTCATAGAGGACTACCGTGTGTGTTTGAGAGAACCTGCATGTGTGTCCGGTCCTCCTTAGACTTTACATTTGCTGCGTGTGTGTCTGCGTGTGTGAGTGAGTTTGTCCATTTTGTTACTTTTTGTTTTTGCACTCAGTTCAGTTTTTTCGCAGTATCTCCATACGACACGGCTGAAATGTACTCATAACCACTTGTCTTTCTTGATACTTGTTTCTCCTTCAGTAATTTTAATGAGACCGTTATACTATCATCTTTAGTTTGTGATCCTCTTCTAATGCTTGTGTGCTTTATGTTACCCTTCAGTCCTACTGGGTGTTTTTTCCATCAGACAGCATTACTTTCATAATAGTAGTCTGAGATTTTGAACATATTTACACATTGTTAAGGGGTCTAGGAATGCCTGCAACATTTTGTTGGGTATTAAAGCCACACAGCGCTCCAACACGTAGATATATATTTGAATGTATCCTTAATAATGTGGTTTACCTTCTACTGATATGCCTAAAAGATGCTCTAAGTGTTGTCAGATGAAGAAAACAATGAAAGGCAAGAGGATTACTTCTTACAGTGAAATAAGATAAAAGTGCTAATGTACAGTTGTTATTACCATCCTCATGCTTCTCCTCTGGAAATGAACCTCTCCTTGCCCTTCTTCTCTCCCTCAGGCCACTCCTCTCTCTTCCCCATGGAGGATGGTTTCCCCGATGATGAGCGCGGCGATCAGGGTCTCGCAGGCCTGGGCTCTCCACACTGCTTTCCACATCAGAACGGAGAACGCGTCGAACGCTACTCACGCAAGGTCTTTGTGGGAGGACTGCCTCCAGACATAGATGAAGGTAAAGCAGTCGCAAAAGGATTTCATTACTGGGCCATTTCAGTCATTCTTGGTTAGAGCTGAAGCTTAAAAGATGTAGGGAAAGTTTGACTGTAAGATACCAAAATTACATGTGCAACGCAAGCCTGCAGACTGCCAATGAATATGCATCCTGTCTGCTTTATTTCAGATGAGATTACAGCCAGTTTCCGGCGTTTTGGACACCTGTTTGTGGACTGGCCTCACAAAGCAGAAAGCAAATCGTATTTCCCCCCCAAAGGTGTGTTAAAATCACGGCTTCCTCATTCTGTGCTGTATTGTCCCGTAATTATTTACTGTTTTATTGCCACGAAAGATTCAGTTATTGCATCAGAATCTCTGTTTCTCTGCGTGAGAAAATGTCAGATGTGTTTTTGGAAGCGATTCTGCAGCACAGCATTGTGTGTTAGCCTTTTATCGGTGTACGACCACGATTAATGTGTGTGCAACTGTGCAGTCTGGTTTTGTCTTCAGACTTTTATGTGAAGCATTTTGTAACCGTGTCTGGACTGTTGGCCTGTTTCTCTCCTGTTTGCAAAAGCTTACGCCCTCCTGCTGTGATTTCAGAATGTCGTGATCAGACGGAGTCACAGTAATCACTGGACTCAATTCCAACATGACTCTTTGTCAATACTTTGCGTCCCCAGCGGCATGAATAACTCTGCTGTATTTTGTGTAGGCTATGCCTTCCTGCTGTTCCAGGATGAGAGCTCAGTGCAGGCTTTGATCGATGCCTGCATTGAGGAGGACGGCAAACTGTACCTCTGTGTGTCCAGCCCCACCATCAAAGACAAGCCGGTCAGTGGGAACACACAACAAACACACCCATCTGCTCACATCTCTTGCTGTGTCCACTGAACTCTGTGAAACTTGTGCCGATGACTTTTACTTGACTTTACAGGCAGCTTATATTAAACTGTGCACTTTGCACTTCATTCCTAGAGCTGAAGCCTGTTGGTTTTGTGTGTGACAGGTCCAGATCCGCCCGTGGAACCTGAATGACAGCGATTTTGTGATGGATGGATCTCAGCCTCTGGACCCGAGGAAAACCATCTTTGTTGGGGGTGTCCCTCGTCCGCTCCGTGCAGGTAAGATAAGGCTCTTTTCCCAGCAGGGGAAATTAACAACAAATGGGTTTTGACAATGGCAACACTTAGAGGCTGTGTCCACCAAAGTGTTTTTTCCTGAGTGGATTTTTGGAATTGTTTGCAATGGGAGTGCCGCCTATTTACACAATGACATACATGCCAGCAGTGTGTTGAAGCATTGAGTGCTGTCGTTTTCTTCTGGTCGCAGAGAGTTGAAAGATGCTGAACTTCGACAGACAACAATGGAGGACAAGTTAATACAATTTAAAAATATTGGACGAACAAATCGTTTGCTGAGATGTTATCTCATCCACAAAATCTCAGAAACCCACATAGACCAACGGATCTGTCCTCCCTCCCTCTCTGCATGCTTCAGTCTTCCCTTCATCCAAACAACACAAACTATTTGCAAAATTAGGTACTTGCAGCGTGTTACTTGCACATATATTCGGTATCATAGGTGTGCCTCCAGCTGGGCGTTTTCAAAAGGGCTCCTTTGGTTTGGTGGACACAGCACCTTACGTTTGAAGTATATACTGGACATGGGGGTCGAATCTTGTTTTTGTGTTCCTTGTCATCTTTTCAGTGTCTCTCCGCATTATCACCTTTTGCATATGTGCATACTGAAAATCACAAACAAGCACCGCTAAGTACCCATCCCTCACTCCTTGTGCTTGAGTTCTCCCCAATCTTTGATGTGCCAGCTTTGAGCAGAATTCTCCTTTCTGTAAGACACTGCAATGTGATCAGCTTGTGTTCATGATAAACATCGAACTTGCTGGAGGGTAGAGCTAAAAGAAGTCACTGTGCTGGTGAAATCGGCTTTGACCTACACTGCTCCTATCAGGAAGCTCTCTCTGTGGCACGCTGTGCTGTGCGGAATAATAAATTCCTTTTCATCCTGATAGCGGTGTTACGCGGTGCTGTGCGTTCATGTTTTCTGCACCACTGGTAGCTGTGTTTTATGACTTGTGCGCTCTAGTTGTGGTAATGACCAAGGTCATCAGACCCTGCCGTGCATTAAATATTTTATGACCCTGTGCAATATTTGGGTCTAAATTAACATGTATTACATCTACATATTAAGGAACTGCTGTTTGACTTTTTTAATCTTCTAAGAAGTAAGATTGCCTCCCCCAGTTTGCGCATGTGAACTACTATTAAGAACACTACACTGCATACATTTACACCACAGACTGTAAATAAACTTTTATTGCTTTATCGCAACCATTTTAGCAGCTGACACTACTCTCACATTCGCCCCAGCAAACTCTGCAGAACTTAAATCCATCTGTGTTGACGGCTTTAAGCTCGAAGATCAACAACCCTCATCAACTTGGTGTGTTTGTGTGCACTGGCTACATGGCCATGAGGTCATGTATTAAGCCTGCGTGTGTGCATGTAATCGTCAGATTTGCCAGAGTGTTTGTTATTGTGTTCGTGTCTTTTGCTTCCATGCATCAAACTTGTTTACGTGAATATGTTGTTCAGCTAGTTCTGTGTGTCTTGCAGTGGAGCTGGCCATGATCATGGATCGCCTGTATGGTGGGGTTTGCTACGCTGGCATCGACACAGACCCTGAGCTGAAGTACCCCAAGGGAGCGGGGCGGGTCGCCTTCTCTAATCAGCAGAGCTACATTGCTGCTATCAGTGCTCGCTTTGTACAGCTGCAGCATGGAGAAATCGATAAACGGGTGGGTGGAAAGCAAAGAGAGCTCAGTGTTTTTCGGCCTCCCCTTTCGGTCCCCTTCTTTCTTCATTTGTCTCCCCCACATCTCACTTCCTGTTCCGTTTCTCTCAAACTCTCCTCGCCTTTGTTCCATTTCTGAGCTGTGCTAAAAGAGATGGCCTTCCTAGATTTTTTTTTTTAAAGAGTGAAAAATGCAGCACTTCATACAAAATTTGTTTGGCTGTTAGTCGAGAATGTGCAGAAGGGAAGCACTTTTTACAGATTTGTTCTTTCATGATAGGAGATCAGTAGTGATACTTGTCCCGAGGGGGAGGTTTTCTCACAAACTCAGATTGGATTCAACCAAAATGGAAGCATGGAACAGCATCAAGAACGCTTGTTAGATTTAGATGAAATCCAACAGAAACAACTTCAAATAATTTAATGTCACTTCCTTCTAATTTATATTTATTCAGCCTTTGTTTCTACAGCACAGGGTAGGTTGGATGAGAGCACAGGCTTATTTATAGCAATGCCCTGTTAACAGTTACAGTGAGAAGTAAAATAACAGGAACAAGCAAACAAACAAGTGATAAAGTGCAGATTCAATTAAAGCCGTTCCAGGCAGGGGGAGGAAGGTTATTGAGCACAGTGCTGAAGTTACCGAGAGGTTCAAGGGTTTTAGTGTCATGGCTGTTTTGGTCAACGGCGGCTATCAGTGACTTAGCCGCTGTTGCCAGCAGCCAAATGCCTGTAATCGACTCTTATATTGTTCACATCCGCACAACAGAGGTGAGCGGACATGATGAGAATAGCAGAAATCCAGCAGAAATATCCAGTGAAGAGACAATATCATAATATAAAATGCTGGAATAATAGCGCACTGCTTTTCCATTTGCATAATTGGTGTGCAAATTTTGTAGATGGGGCGCTTTAGTGACAATCACTGGCTAATAGCACAGTCCCTCATCACCGAGCAGTTGGAAAACGGTGAACGGTGAACAGTGCGATCTGAAAATGACTTCATGTTCTAAGCGCTCGTCCTTGTTTCACTACTCCCTAAGATATTTAAAGACATTTTTTATTGCCTGTGACCGCTTCACAATAAAAGCCACCTTGTGTTCTGCTGAAATTTCTCAGCAGTAGGAAATGTTTGTGGACAGTGAGACTGATATCAGTGAGCTAAGATTAAAAGCAGTGACGGTAAGCTGCATTGCAGGCACGCATCATTTCCTGTCAACCCCTCATTTGTAGGGAGGCAGTTTGAATCCTGGGTGGGAATGGCAGACACCGCCACTAACAATGAAAGCTGCTATTTAGAGATGTGATTACAGAAGGTAAACTGGCAACTATAAATGGTATCAAACAAAGATTTTATTGAAATTTAAAGGATCATAACTTTAAAGAACAATACCAGTCGGCTGCTTGTTATTTTTTCAAAGAAGTTTTCAGATTAATTTTCTACCTCGCAGGAAGCTATCTGTTTCATTTCCTCCAAGTTTGCTGAAAAAACGCCTGGCAAATTGAAAGGAAATAATGTTGCTCAATTGAAATGACTCCCTCTGATTGCAGGTGGAAGTGAAGCCATACGTGCTGGATGACCAGCTGTGCGATGAGTGCCAGGGAACTCGCTGCGGCGGGAAGTTTGCACCGTTCTTTTGCGCCAACGTCACCTGTCTGCAGTACTACTGCGAGTACTGCTGGGCGGCCATCCACTCGCGCGCCGGACGAGAGTTTCACAAACCCCTGGTGAAGGAGGGAGGCGACCGACCCCGTCACATCTCCTTCCGCTGGAACTGAGCGGACGCCGGAGAGGGAGAGGCAACAGGGGAGCAGGAGGGCAGGTAGTGCAGGAGTCGCAAATCATTGTACAAATAAATGCACTTTTCTGTTGCTGGTTCCTTTTTGCTCTAATTTCACTGAACCTTTCTCTCATTTTTTTTTTTTAAGTTAATATATATCTATATTTTGAAGATAGAAAAGAAAAACTGGAATTATATCCAAATATGTCCAGCAAGGAAAAAAGATGTGTAACATAATTTTATTTATGCGTTTGATTTTTTTGAAATATTTTTGAGTTCTCAAGAAATACATATATTGGGAAGTTTGAGGTGTGCTATGGTACTCTGCTATTCAATTGGCATATTATTCCAAACAGTCTACCCGATTCTGATGTTTATGCGAGACGCCCCAAAACAAATCCACTTCATTTGGCATTTGATTGACTTCTTTTGTAGCAGAGCTGTTGCTTTTTGTTTTGTATCGAGTCTCCAGAGCAAACGATTTCTCATTGGCTATTTGTTTCTGAGAGGTGTGATTAAGTTTTCTATTGATACAAGAGGCTCCAGAGCAAATGTGAATTGAAAAGGTGTTGCTAAAGAAGAGTGCACTTATTTCCAATTTAAAGAGTGCAGATCCAGTATGAGACCCTTAGTAGTTAACCAAAGCTGAATCTTAATTAACGCGGAAGCACAGAGAGGGCCCACTGCAGAGCGAAATGGATTCTTTTCCCTCCCAGATCATAATGTTTGAACCTCTCTTTTTATGATTTCCAAGATCATACGAATATTTTGATGTTACTTGAAAGCCACAACAAAATTTTAGCAACACATATTTGGGTTTTGATCTCCATTTTGACATGCAAAAACTAATACCTCAAACTCAGCTGCTAATGTGCCGAATACAGTTAAAAAAAAAAAGAGAGAGAAAGAAAGAAAGCAAACGTTATCGCTGGTGTTCTCCTTTCCTTAGAACTATAATCAAAGGGAAGTGATGCAACAGGCAGAGTGTGATGTGACTGGCACAGTTTTGTACTCACTTGCTTCATCACCTCCTTATTTTTGTAATCAAACCCAGGGTCGTGCTATGGGTGGAGTAGAGCATCGTACAGTATACAGCGTATTAGGGGAATGTATGGCGTAGGGAGGCTACAGGAGAGACAGACAGGCTTACTGGTAAAGAGATAAGTCCAGCCCCACTCCCCCTCCTCTTGTCTGCCTGCGGCCTCTGCTGCTAAGCTAGCAGCTATCAAAGCATAGGGCCTCATTCATGGATCAAAACCCGCTTTCTGTGTCCGCACACGGTCGGGGCTTGGATCCAGATCTTTCAGGACTGAGGCCGCCTTTTTATTGCAGTTTTTACGGGGCGACCACCAAACGGGGAAATGCCTGTCTTTGTTCGATTATTATTTTTTTTTCCTAATGCATTTGTGCAATTCTCCCAAGTCTTTAATGAAAAAGTTCTACGTTGCATCCAAGAGTCAGCTGCATTTAACGAAAGAAGCAATTAAAGTTTATCTGATTTCCGAATCGTCAGCACACATTTGAGTCATGGAGGGATCTGCTCTTTGGGCGAGCCCTTCTATCCTTTCTCCTGCCAAGCTAATCCAACTCAGCATCCAGTGTTTTTGAAGCATAAATGAAGATAGTCTCTGCAGTGTGCTCTACTACTGCACACATGTTACCCACATGCAGTTTGCTCTTGATAACAGTCGGTTGTACCCAGTGGCGTTTGGGAACCAAAGATGGCTGTGCAGTAGTGGGTCATACTGTAGCTCATCTCTTGTTTAGGTTTTAATTCTTATTTTCTGTTTTTCATATATTTTTTTTAAAAAGCTGTCACTTCTACCCAGTTTTGCTTAACTGTCAAGCCCAGCAAACCAAAGATTGGCCTTGAACATAATATATTTATACATATATATATATATATATATTTGACAGTGCGGTCAAAACCCATTAGAACACCAGTGGAAAAAAAAACAACAGGGCTTGCAGACACATACTCACACACAAACACACACACACACACACACACAAACAAGGCCTCACACTCTCCATAGCTCAAAATGGAGGTGCACGCTGGTAGGCACTAGTTCTTTTTAGGTCTGCGTGTTTGGGAAAATTCAACATTAAGTGCACATTCACACAGCGAAAGTAAAACCAATCCTCACATTTGTTTGTCGTTCGAAGTCACTCAGTGGCGACCTACTAGCCGAGCATTTAAACATGTCAGGGAGTTAGTACAGAAACTTGATTATACACACTAGTGAGAAACGTATCCTCATATCGGCGTGGTGTCGTTGCACCAGTTTTGCACCCTGGACGTTAGTTTTGTGGGTGCGGTGGGTGAGCATTTTAGAAGTTAAAACACTTTGTGAAGAATTTGCTGTTAAACGAGATGAAAAAAAAAAGATTATTTTATACATGGCCTGCTGATTTTTGGTACAGTGTTTTCTAGCTAAATTATTTTGTCATGCACATATAAACATTTATTATGCACTACTTTTCTAAATATTTTTTCTTTTTCCAACAGTCATTTTAGGCACATTTTTCACAAATGGGGAAACTCCTTTTTGCAATACCTCAATTTTTCACATTGTGAAAGGTAGCTTTTGTACTTTTGTTACTGAGAGATCTGCATATATGGAAATGTTCATTTTGAGAAAAAAGTTGAGTGATTTCAATATATATTATTTTCAATTATGCTTTTTATACATTTCAGTGCTGAGGAAACTTTACAACTAAGTGCGCACTTGTGTTGATGCGACTTCACATCTGCAGAGGAGAGACCAAAGTGTATTGCTCTCTTGGTCTTAGCTTTTCGTACACTAGATGTTTCCAGTCAATCTGGTCAATAACAGCATGGCGAGAATTAAAAAAAAACAAAAAAACCCACAAAAAAAAACAAGCTGTAATTTGAAATTGATGTTAATGTCTCTAAACATGGCTATACTAGTTGGAAAATGGTAACTTCTGTCTTGGTTTCCTCTCCATAGATGGAGTATAACTTATTATAAGGAGAATGCAAAATTTGGTTCACGCTTAACGCTGAATCTCGTATCACAAGAATGGATGTTTGGTGTTTAGATATTTTAATATTTGAAAAAAAAAAAAGTATATATATATTCTTGAACTTGCCAACTAGCACCTATTGTAATCCTTAGCATGCATGACAAAAAAAAGAGAAAATGACAAGTACATGAATTAGCTATTAAAATTAATTGTTGTGGTGTGCACCAAATGTTTCTCAACTATTAAGTTGTTAAGGACACCCCAAACCCACTCTCACCTCACCTCACCCCCCCCCCCTTCCCCACGTGTTGATCTCCTCGCTTCCCCATCGCAGACCTCTGCAGGATGCACATGACAGAGAGATAAGACGAGAAACAAAGCAGAACTTTAAATCGATTTGGCAGTGCAGGACTTTGAGCATCCTTATAGAACACTGTTTAAAAGACTTGAGAACTCATCCCCGCCGTCTGTCGAGGTGATCTTATATAGACCTATCTGGAGGAAGGGGAGCTTAAAGACTTGAATGTGGTAAATGTTGCAAGTTAACTTCAAGTTGTTATGTGCAATACTTCTTTTGAACCTTTTTCCAGATAAAGACTCTTTGCAATGTAATTCTTTAATGCCATTTTTAATTGCAGACATTTAATTAAAGAAGATGTTAATATGTTTTTCACAGTCATTTTCTACTGTTATTGTAATCCTTTTCATGCTGGTGTTTGTAAAAAAGAAAAGAAATCAAACTATTTGTACTAATATAAATAATTGAAGTTATTTTTAAAACATTAAAGGTTTTGTGCTCATTTGCTTATTTTGTTTATTTTAAGCTACTGTGATTGATTGCATTGTAATTATTAGGTCAACAATGTATTTAGCTGTTTATTGGTATATTTTTAATTGGAATGTATAATTGATTTTTATAATTTTGATCAGATTTTTGTTATATTTTTGAGGTGAAGCTTTTAATATGTTAAAGTGTCTAGTTTTTACTAATTGCTATATTGTGCTCCACAATATATGGTTCACATTTTCTGAAGGAAAATAAATATTTAAATATTTGTCTGTTAATGATGTTACTTAATGGCAAGATTTCAATAGTTTTTAACTGTGTATGGGAAGGTTGTTGTATTTATTAATAGCATTTTTTTACTTAAGATATCACCTTAATTTTTATTGTCATTTCACTTTATAAGTTCCTATTTTTGTATTTTCCTTTCTAATTAAGTTATGTAATACGGATATGTCCATATTTCTAGGAGTTGGTCTGTAGAAGTGCTAGTGAAACGAAAAAGAAAAATCTAATGTTATTTAATTGTTTGCAGCCAACTATTTATAACAGTATGCATAATTTTTAAATATTTGTAATGTGAAATGTTGAATGAAATAAATCTTAACTGTGATGAAAATATGTGCCCGGTGTGCTTATTTACGCTCAGTCTTGGACATTTAAAGCTGTTACGAGTCAAAGCTCTTCTCCATTCACACATGCGAGCTTGGCTTGACTTGGTTTGAGTCTGGCAGGGATTTGCATCTCGAACATTGAATGCTTATAGCTTTAAAAAGCAGAGACGGGATGATTGAAACTGTCTGCTATGTCTGTCGCTGACTCGTCCCTGACAAAGTCTGTCTGACGTCACCGCAACTTGCTTGGAGGCGGTTGGGCGTGCTTTGACCCGACTCTGGAGACGGTCCATATTGGGTGTGGCTTGGCACAACCGGTTGCGTTTAAACTGGTAATGGAAACGCAAATCAATGCGGCATGGTTTGACTGGGCGCGGTCAAAAGTGCCAATGGAAAAGCCCTCATAGTCTTACTAACTGCTCACTGACTTTCTGCTGTAATCACAGTTTGGCTGCATTGTGTATTGTAATGTGCACGAACATGAACATTCAGCTCTGACTGCACATCAGACAAACCCTCCACATGTTCATAGCTGTCATCCTCCGAAGTTGAGATGTCAAATATTTGACCTTAGAAATCAAAACTACTGCAGATTACCTTTAGAACCGCCAACAATAACTCCTGGCACTGGTGCAGGTGTTTGGTAATTCATTGAAGATCAACGTCCTAACCACACCCTGGAGTGAACTTCTCTATCACTGCAGCAGTTTGAGAAGTTAAACCACTGACAGTCAGGAAAAAGTCAGTAGATGCAAAGATGCTCTTCAACAATAAATCCACTGAGTTAGTAACTGTCCAGACACTCGATTATACAACCAGTTAATTCTGGTCCAGTTCAGCAGACACTATTTGCCTTTTTACAGAGAAAATGGTAGAAAAATAACGCACCACTGCCTGCACACTTTGGGG
Source organism: Chaetodon trifascialis (assembly GCF_039877785.1). NCBI lineage: Eukaryota > Metazoa > Chordata > Actinopteri > Chaetodontiformes > Chaetodontidae > Chaetodon > Chaetodon trifascialis. The sequence continues at coordinate 9,525,169 of NC_092071.1, read as the reverse complement.
TGGAATGACTCTTTAATGGACTTAAATGAAATCTTAGATCAGGGGTCTAAAGCTAGAGGGTGAGTCATATGCTGTGCAGATTGTAAAGCCCCTTGAGGCAAATATGTGACTTGTGGTATTGGGCTGTATAAATAAAAGCTGCTTTGGTGGGATACCAGTATGTTCTGAAAGCCTGGGTCAGATGTGTCATCTGTTTTAATTGGTTTGGCTGAGCTTATAGCTAATACGCCTCAGATATTATTGACCTGAGCGTTCATCCTTCCCAGCTTTCCCACCTTTTCAGGTCATATTTGTTGTGTTAAACGAGAGTGTGTGTTGTCCACTGATTGGGGTAAAGCACTTGAAGGACTTCTGCACAGCTACTCATGATAAAACCCTCAATTTAAGGCTCATGCGCAAATCACACATTCACTTTGTGGATCCATGAAAACATGACATGCTGTCTACCGGTCAAAGAGGGAGTGCTGACTGGGTCATGTGTTGTTTCCTCAGATTCCTGGAAAAACTGAGCAAACTGACCAGCAGCTCAGTAACACCACCCAATGGTTACATCTTGCACTGTTAAGTGTGATGATGACTCACTGAGACCAAAGTCAACATGCTGGCAAATACATATTTCATTAAGCAGCAGAGCTCTTTGAATGTACAGAACCATGTTCTTTCAAAACTGATGATCATTTGCTGAAGTAAGATGTTGCTGCTATATAAAATGCAGGCTATATGACACAGCTTTGAGATGGTAATAAAGTACAGTAGAAAACGACCTTTCCAGGTGCATGCAAATGTTTTTGATGTCCAGGAGGGCAGTCAGAAGGGGTGATGGTTCAGGCACAGGGAAGATAAGATGGAAGCATGGTAAGCAGGTCCACCAAGGCAAGTAAGCAGGGGTTGTAAGAGCTTTGAATGAGTTTATTCAGAGCCTTATCCTTCACGTATTTCACAGAGCTTATGTTAAACAGCTGAAGGATCTAATCCGACTGGAAGAGACATCTGGTGAGCATAGGGGCCTCTTGAAGAGTGCACCTTGACACTGTGCAGAAACACCATTCAATTTGTTTCAGGCACCATGCTGAAGGATCATGGTGACCGAGTCGTCTGCGTCAGGGGACATAAGCTACCTGAAGAAATTATTCATGCTTCTATTATCATTTCATTTCAATTTCCTTTTGCAACATATCTTTTGAATTAGCTTTTTTTGGGTAATGCTGCATTTACTTATTGTTTTTTTATATATATTATTTGAGCTTATCTCATTTGCTTTTATGGATGATTAATTTGTCAGATCCTTTTAATTTCCTAATAATTACTTCAGAGAAACAACTTAACCATAGTAAACCTATATTTTAAGTGCTTTCACACGCCGACAGTCGGATAATTGATGTATTTTTATTTTATTTTTTTTACTCGCGCCACTTCCCTCAAATCTAACTGCGTGTTATTCGTTGAACCACTAGATGGAGCTGTAGGACCAAAAGAATCAATTTGACCCACACATTGTTTGTGCTGCTTTCAAGTACCGTAGAAAAAGTCTAATCTGTATTCCCAGGATTGTTTTTCCCTTCAAATTTACAGCTGGAAAAGTGTGAACATTATGCTGAGATGTGACATTCAGGAAGCGCAGATGATTGATTTTGAATCATTAACCTGATCGTTTGGGGATAAAATAATTGAATGTTTTTTTTTTTTGTTTTTTTTTTTCAAGATTCGTGCTGAAATTTGCTATCAAGTATTAAAAAATGCCCTCGCAGCGGGGCCTAAACTGTGGAAAAAAATCATTTACCTTCACCTTAAGTATTATTCAGCTGGATAATGCTTCCACCCTCTCAGCTCGGATATCGAGTTTACAAGCAGCCATGAAAGGCAGCATTAATTCAGCTTCCACTTTGGCCAAACAAACGAGACTCCCAAAAGGAAAGAAAAAAAAAATCCCCCTAGTGGCAGCTCCAGCGGCTGAGTGTAGCAGAGCGGTGAAGGAGAGGCTGTGTTTGGATTAGGGGGTTGGGCTGCCTGCTGGTTGGAAACCTGCCGCCAGACATCCAGTTTTTCTCCGGCGGTGCAGCGTTGCTTTCCCGCAGCATCAGCAGCAGCGACACCGCAGCGCAGCCTCCAGCCTCACCTGCTCCTCATCTGCGCTTCCCTCCGCCTCTGTCCACACAAACCCTGCCGCAGCACAGAGGAAGCGGACGGACAAGGACGACCAGCTGTAAGTTACTGCTTTTACTGCTTTTCTTGGGGCTTACATGTGTTGTTTTCTTGTGATGGAGAAAAGGGATGACGCTTTTGGCCGCTGTTTTTTTTTTTTTTTTCATTGCTTTCCTGAACCCGAATGCAAACAAGATGAGCTTTCTTTTGAGTGTTTTACTAATCATTGACTAATTGATCACATGCGAATTAAATTCTCATATCTCTCAACAAAAAGTCGTTATAGAACATTTATTCCTATGTATTGTGTACTTAAAGGCTACAATCAAGTCAAAATCTCATCAATATTTAATCTCCTGTCACACTGGAATCCTCATCAAACAATCTGGCAGGTTTCATTGATCTGAAACGCTGTAAGGTAAAACCATCCTTTTTTCAACACCTCCTCTATTCAGGAGCAGTCTTCAGGGAAATAAGGGAATATATAAGGGCGGTGAAAGATGGTGAAACTAGGGAGTAATCTTCAAGACAAAGGGGCCAAACCTGTGAGCGTGGAGGACGGCTTTCAGAATGTGCCCCTCATCACTCCGCTGGATGTTGGCAGCCTCCAGAGCCAAGCACCTGACAAGGTGAGAGACTGCAGCCCGAGAGTGTGTGTCCGTGTGTGTGCGGAGGACAGAGTTTTCCTGCTTGTTTGGGTGTCTGTCTGCTTTTCCCAATCTCCTTCTGTTTCTGTTAACTCAGTGCTGTTGACCTACGTTGTCCTCAGACCCTCTTGTCTGAATAAACCTCCCAACACACACATTTACACACACACACACACACACACACACACACACACACACACACACACACACACACACACACACACACACACACATCTGTGCCCTTTCATTCATTCGCACGTTCAGTCCTCTCAGCTGTCTCCCAGCCATGTCCTTTGTTTTCCAGCTGAGATTAGGATACAGATTTGGTGCCAGACAGACTGTCATTTATCATCTCGACATCCCATAGTAACCGAACCGCCGCTCGTTAATCCAGTTACCATGGTGGCAGTGCAACATGGAGAGCTGATTGGTGCTTCTATGGGGTCGGGACAGAGAGCTGCACTGATTGCACATTATGAAAATTAATGGAATTAGACAATAGGCAAGCTCATAGGCGCTCCTCGCACATGCGAGAGCTTTGTTATGCATCGATTGAGGCGCAACAGCTATTGTGTGATGATTTCATTTTGCCGCTATGTGAATCCATACTTCTGTCCTGAACCACTGATCAATGACTTATTGTAGAACTCTGAGATGAAAGACAAAACGCATCAGAAAATCATTGGACCAGTGAATGAGCTCTCATCTTATTAGGCACCAGAAGGATTACTGTCATATGTGTGATAAGAACATATACTCCGCCTGATGGGGACGAACAGGACAATCAGGTCAGTTTTAAACAGGAATACTGTTTAATAGCTAGCGAGCTTTACCCTCACAATTACCCTGACTTGGTTAACGATCAGCTTTATATCTAATTTCATGGGAATAACTCAGACTCAAGTATTCAGTGAAAACTTGAGATCTGACATTTGATATGTCACATGAAACAGGTACTGGTTTAACTTCATGGAAAACTGTCACTCTCTGGAATACTAATGAGGACATCATCCCACACAAACAGGCATGAACAAAGTTTTAACAACAGTGATGAAATTATTATTCAATGAATTGACTATTTGAACTATTTTCAGAGCAGAAACACCAAACATTCTGTGATTCCAGCTCCTCAAATGTGAGATTTTTGCGAATTTTATAGAATAGTTTGACATTTTGGCAAATGTGTTTACTCACTTTCTTTTTGAGAATCAGATGAGAAGATTGATACCAATCTCATGCCTGTACAGTAATTATACAGAGAGGCTACGAGCAGCCGGTGGCTAGCTTAGCACACAGCAGGTTGAAACAGCTAGCACGTCTCTACCAGCGCCTCTAAAGCTCAATAATTATATTGTTATATGTTCACAAGGAAGTCACTGCCAAGAAACAGCACAGAGCCTCCTGTAAAACCCAACCATGTTGTTTTTACTTTGGTTTTTGAAGATTAAACAAACAGATGTAACGTTAGAGATGCTGGTACATGGGCTAGCTGTTTCCCTTTGGTTCCTGTCTTGATGCTAAGCTAATCGCTCCTTTTACTGTACAGACATGGGCGATATCAGTCTTTTCATCTGTCTCTCAGCAAGATAGCGAATAAGCATGTTTTTCTGACAAAACAAGCTGCTTAAAGTATTTGTGCGAGATAATAGTGCGAAACGCCAATCACAAATTCCCAGTGTGTAATGATCAATATCCTGATTAAAAAATGACTTATAGATAAGTGATAATGAGAAATTGCATAAATTGCACCATTACTACCGCATTCATTCGTTTTTAAACAAACCCCACCCCGCTGATCCATGAAAAACATCTCATGAAGGAAGTAAAGATGATGTTTAGAGCCTTTAAATAGCGGACAGTTAAAGTGCATGAGCCTTTTATATCATTGTGTCCAAGGTCCAAGAACTATGGACCCAACCAGGCCTTTAAAAAGCATGAGAATTTACTGTATGCCTTTAATAAGAGCAGGTGCCACATGACACATGATGGGTGTCTCCTCAAGCTGTTTTATTGTCAGCAGTTTACAGAAAAGTCTAAAAAAACATACCAAAAATGGACGTCCATATGTGCTGCAGCAGACGGAAATGCACAATACAGCCCGAGCCCTCGCTGTGCATACTGCTGAGGGAGGCACAATCTCTTTCCATTTCATATACCAGCTAACTGGAGAGACTTGTCATTCGCCGCACTCACATCACACAGCAGAACACACAGGAGGGCATGCATGCACTTTCATTCACTACGAGCCTCTACGTGCATTCTGCGGGCGTGTGTCCGATGCAGCCATGTGAGTGACGAGTCCTTTCTGTCAGCAGCCACCAGTTCTGAACATGACACAGAGCTGTCAGTTATCCTACACTGATTTAATCAGTCCCACCACACTCGAGGACATGCCTGCACACTGTGGTCAAAGCTTCTGCTGTGTTAAGATTGTAGCACACATACACACACACATACGTTGGCATTGCAATCACACCGTGCGATTGCTCAAGTGGGTTTACTGATCACCGGAACAGATAGAGAGACAGAGAGAATAACCTGGCTGGAGTGTGAGCCGCTGCGATACAGCACTGAGTTACTGTCGCTGACATTTAAAAGGAGGAGAGGTCAGAGAAGAAAGCCGCTGTTTGGTTGACTATCAGTGAATTTTTACATGCCTCAGGAGGCGCAGGCACGAAGATCGCTGTTGCTTGTTGCTTTCGGGTACACTCGCTGACAGCTGATGCAGATTTGGTATGCTGCTCACTTGCACGCAGCACTGAGAAATTGTTAGTTCAGCCACTGCATAAGCTGGTTTAAGTTGTGCACACTTAGAGGCATTAAGCAAAAATGTCTTTTTTTTATATATATCATTATGCAAATGCAGATGGGTCCATTTGTTTTTACATGGGACAGTGTGGGAGTTTTAAAGGTCAATTTGCTGCTAAATCTTTGAATGTGTCTCCAGCTGCAAGTGCGAGAATTTGTTTTCCTGGCAAGTGATGCATGAACACGAGAGAGGCCAAGAGAAATAATAATGAAATCTGTAATTAGATGTCAGTGCGTGGGAAGTGTTGATGATGGCTATCACTGTTCATTTAATGGAAATTCTGCACAGTGTACTTTATCCTACACTGTATGATCACACGCTTCTGTCCTTTTAAAGCGCCATGTAACGCTAGTTTTCAGCAACGCTTCATTTACAGGTTCTAACTTTAAAGCAGAATTATTCTGCTTTAAAGTTAGAACCCGTAAATCTGCAATAACTGATTTTTGTATGACATGGTAAGCAAACAGCTGCTTATTTACGAATAAGCAACTGTATTGTATTCACAATAGCTGCAGACATTAATTTTCTCTACACCTAACATTGGCCAATATACTGTATGGCTGATTAACTGGCAAATATCTTCGCTCTTTTAGCTCTGTTTTTGGTCTCTACCAGCTCCTGAGTGAAATATCTGGCTCTTTAGCTGCTAAATGTTCACCAGCCCTCTCTAACTGTGTCTGCTGTGTGGTGGTGAGCAGGTCGTGTACAGTGCGTTTTTGAAGCTTTTTTTGCGGACATCAGCTGCACCTGTAGGTGAAAATGATGCTGTGAGAGCTGTGAGAGTCAACCGAATCAGTGAAGTTGCAGCTGGAGAGCTGAACAATGAGCTTAAACTCAGGTGATAACTGTCATTGTTGTCACTGTTTGCTGTTTTAAGGACAGTGACAGTGTTGTAGGAGGCCATACCTTTGTGTGGATATCTATCTCTAAGCCTAAAAATATGGTACACCAATAATACCTTTGTAATGAAAATCTCTATAATCTCGCTCAATTTAAGTTTGTTGTTTTTGCCAGCCGCCCCACCCAGAAAGAGTTCACTGTTAATCAGCTTTCATCAGCCTTTCAGAATCTGATCTGAGAGCAGCTTTGCTCTCTGCGTCGTTTAAAGCTAAAGCAAGGTTTATTGGGTCACGTGACCCGACTAGTACCCCAGATCAGCAGCGCTGTTCTGAGCAGCTTTACAGAGCCGACCCCAGCTGTTTTCACCCTGATCCTGCCTGATGACTGTGTGACCTCCCCGACTGCAGGGTTACCCAGGGATATTTGCAGGGGCGGGGTGCAGTCACATTGAAGTTCATACACGTACAAACACACACACACACAAACCCACATAACAATGTTGCTGTGGCCAACAGAGGCTGAGGCATTAGAGAGGTATTAGATTTGATTCCATCCAGGCAGGGACGCGTCACAGCCACTGCAGGGTCACCAATATCTTGATTGGATTGCTGGTGAAAAAAAAAGCACCAACCAGAGGAGGGTGAGGAGACGTAGAGACAGTTTGACTCACAGACAGAAAGACAGACAGATCTTTTCTTCCCGTTTGTTGTTTCTGTGAGATCAAAGCTCAGGTACAAAGACCTGCTTCAAAGGCTATGACATCTGTCCAACATGTCTCCTTACGCACCCCCATCCTTTCCTTGGTCCTGTCCTCAGCTTCTGTGGAGTAGCTTTTTAAGTCTCATTCAATCCTTATGGCTGTGTGTTCTTATCCTCATGAATTAAGGAGGAATTCCTGGGGGCAGGAGTCCTCAGTCAGCATGTTAAGTCAGTCATGGATCGATAAACTATCATCTAAGTTTAATTTGACAAATGATTGCAAATTACACATAACCTATTTTCTAATTTATCTGGCTGTGACCTCTGAAGGCAAATAAAGGTATTATGATAATGAGTCAGTTTTCTTATGTAAAGGAAAGTCTGCACAGGCAAAGGTTAGGCTTTGTCAACAGGTATTGCAAAGCTATTTTTATATGCAATTCATATTCATCTTACATTTGATATTAAATCAACAAATCTACACTCTATATCAGGGGTTGCCCAAACCTTTTCCCATGGATCCCAAGTGACCTCTGCTACCCTGCCATGCTCAGATTATGAAAAATAATTAATAATTAGGGATCCTGCGTATTTAAAGAGCATTTTTCTTCACTCAAAGTTAAACAGCATAAATGTTTTTAAACTGAGTTTGAAAGTTTGTTTTTTTTTTTTTTTTTCTTGCTAGAAACATCTGTTGGGCCAAGTCAGACCTGATGGTAGGCCAACATTGGGCAGCTCTGGTCAACATTAACCCTACAGGGATTACAACAGAAAATGGTGAAAAATACACGTCACAGATCCCAAGGTAGCATCTCCACAGTGCTAACAGTCCAGAAGTCAAAAACATTCAGTCCTCTATCACTCAAAAGAGAGAAACGCAGCCAAGCCTCACAGTAGACTGACTAGCTGGAACCAGTGTTTGAATGCATGAATAGCGACTTGGACAGTTATCATTAAACTCTAAAAAATTTCCTGCTGATTGACTAATCGTTTCAGCTCTAATTACTATTGTTAATTAAAGTAGATTTTCAAAGTTAAAGTCTGATCAACAAGTAATAAGTCAGTTTAATAACGAATACTGCATCATGCATGGAAATGAGTTTCCAGCAAAATTAAGCACATTCTTTCCATAAATTTGCAAGAAACAAACACAAGTAGAAAGAACTAGTAGGAACATAATGATATATTTTGTATGTAAATGAAGTGTAATGAAAAACTATATATTTCATAGTCTTACAGCCACTTGGGGCCCCTGCATACTGTATGCTGTGAAATCCAACAGTACTGCAGTGCTGCATGCAGGCTGGCCCAGTGGTTGTCAGTCGCTGTCCTCAGGACTCTGAGCCCTGCTGGTTTTTATTCTAGCTGTGTAGATAGAGATCGATTCATGCCTCGGATGCCAGGGGAATGCAAATAACTGCTCTTACTTACCTGGATGAAGAGGGCAGCTCTGCCTGAGAGACCAGCAGTGGGTTTCAGGAGAGAGCTTAGTGACTGGTTTATTTGTAATGGTTTAAACTGCTTTAATCAATATTTCTATGATAACAATGGATCAAATTACCACATGTATGTGAAAAGTGTTGCTTGTAGTAATTATCACTCTTGAGTTCTTCTCAGCGCTACTGAGCCCTTTAGTGTCTTTCAGCTCATTGTTTTGGTTCCAGTGTCATTTTCTTTCAGCAAAACAGCTCTAAAAAGCCACTCTGCGCTACCTCTGCAACGCTAAACGGCAGACACACAATTAGCAACCAGCTGGTGAACACAGTGGAGTATTGAGCAGCTAGGGCCAGATATTTGCCTTATTTTGAGTTGGAGGAGACCAAAAATGGAGTGAAAAGGAATATGAATATCAAGTATGTCAAGCAGCCAAAAACATAACTCCAAATGAATGCTAATGTTGCTTTGTACCTGCTTGATAATTAAATAGCAACTGTATGCTCCAAAACTTAAAATAATGATAATGTCCATGTTGTGTTTACAGCTTGTTTCTGCTGTCCCCAAGTGATCACAAAATCTGTTATTTTAGATTTATTGATTTGATTAACTCCATGTTATTGGAAAAATTATGTCCTCTGAAATGGCAACCCCAATTCTAAAAAAGTTGGGATGCTGTGTAAAACAGAAACAGAATGTATTCGTCTGCAAATGAACTGTGTTTACCGACAACGGTCTTGCAAAGTGTTCCCGAGCCCATGTTGTAATATTTTACAATCATGTGTTCACAAAGTGGTGAACCTCGCTCCACCCTTGCTTGTGAACGACTGAGCCTTTCCAGAGTGCCCCTTTCATACCCAGTCATGATACTATCGCCTGTTACCAATGAACCTGTTTACCTGCTGCTCCTGTCCCAACTTGTTTGAGATGTGCTGCTGCATCAAATTTAGAATAAACATATACTTACAAAAATCAATGAAGTGGATGAGGTCAGACATGAAATATATTGTCTTTGTACTGTTTTCAATTTAATTAGTATATGTCAGTAATGATTAGCAAATGACCACATCCTGTTTTATTTCTGTTTTACACAGTGTTTTTTTGCAGTTGGGGTTTTAAGTAAAGATTTCTGGAAAACTGTACTTTAAATGTCTGACTAGGTCCATCCAACAACAGGACTCAGATTTCCAAATAGTGCACATCTTATTTCAGCATCACTTTTCACTGGTGTTTTGTGTCTGCAGAGGTGTCTGATTCAAATCAAGCAAATGCCCAAACACTAAAAGAAGAGTTGATTCAACATTAATCACATTTGATCGTCACTTCATCCTGGTAGAGCTCATGTTGTACAGAGCTTCCACAAGGATGGATCCCCCCCTGCTTTTTTATGTGGATTTCATTCACTGTTTTATTCACGAGCAAAGACTAGAATCAAGCATTTCAAAAAAATGTCTGCAACTGCCTTCAACACTGAAACTTCACCAAAGACCAATTCTCCCGCAGCTCAGTCTTTGGGGATGAAAAATGAAACAGCAATCACAGTGATAACAGGTCTGAGGAATAACATACTGAGAAAGGTGGCGAGAAATGAAAAGTTTTGACAGCTTTTCCACAGGGAATATCACATCTAAAAAATACTAAGAGGTGGGGGGAGAGAGAGAGAGAGAGAGAGAGAGAGAGAGAGAGAGAGAGAGAGAGAGAGGCTGAGTTGACGAACTGAAACTGTCTTTTCTGAAATGTACTTTTCTGTACTTCTACGTGTTCCATTCAAAGTCTTGTTCATACACTCAAATATAAAAACTACAACTTAAAAAGCTCTGAAGTGCTTTTAAATAAAATAAAACATATATCAAACCCTGACTGTTGACTTAAAAAAAAACAAACATCCAGCAGCAGTGAGTGTGGCAGCAGTCATTTCACCACTCAGAAATAAACTGCGGAGCTCTATTATAGATCTGAAAGTGGCTCTGTGTCAGTCATGGAGATATTAAAAGGTCACAGTGAATCAAGACATTTGGATAAAGTACACATGACTAATTGAATGTCTGTATATAGATTCTGACAGGAAATTGCAGCAGTGGTTGTGTTTGTTCATGTGCTGGAATCATTTAGCTTCTTGTTACTGATGTAGAAATCCCTGTCAGTCTTATTGACACATTAAAAGGTCACAGTAAGCGAAGAGGTCTGAATTAAAACAGCTCTGAAGTCTTGATACGAGGCTGTTACGCTCGTATAAAAGCAAACCAAATTGCAAGAGTTATTACAACTCATGGTAACACTTTGGTTAGTTACTGCAATCTAATTTAGCGGTTCCCACTGGTTCATAAATATAGGTATACTGGAAGAAAACAAGAGTTTGAGGAAAAAGCTTGTAACAAGGAGAAAACAATTGTACTCTATGTATCGTTATAAATACTGGGTACCTGCAATGTGCAGATACCTTGCGAGGCAGCTGGATCTGTGAGATCACGAAATCAAACAAGATCACAAAATCAAATAAGATCATGTGGGCTGAGAATCCATCTTGCCAGGCTTCGAGCCATGTGCCTGTGGTGGATTGGACCAATCAGCGTCCTATGAGGAACTGCTGGCAGCCACAAGTGTGGTTTAGGTGTGACGACAGCGTGACTTCTCCCGGCTGGCTTTGTAAGAGTTTCACTCTCCTACTGCGCCATATGGTTCAGTGATCTGATTGGTTAAAGTTAGCCTGTGATGGGTGGTGATAGACAGATGGTTCATCCAATCACCTGCCAAGTATTTTTTGAAAGCATCTGCCTTTTTCCAAATTTTCCCTGTTCGACTTCCCAGACGTGCTGTGTGACAAACCATCTGGTGCATCAGGTTAGGGGTACACTACCTGGAAACCAAGCTGAAGGTTGGTGTTACCAACACTGATATTCTGCAAAATAAATTAAGGTTTTACATATTTTGACTTTAACTATGCCAAAATGGCAAGATGACAAAATGGGGTTTTGGGACAATGTCTTGAAACGCTAGAGTTTTGGGGGAAGGTTGAAGAAAAAAGGGTGCAAATCTTGGAATAATGAGGGACTTGTCAATGCAGTACAGCTGCGTACTTACAGGAGATTTAACAGGTTAACCGCCATCCCACTGCTTAGTTAATTTACCCTACCAGCTTATGTTCTTTGGATTGACAAGTGTAGGCGCTGTCTCTCATTCTAATAGATCAAATCACAATAAACGCAAATACTTTTGCCCTTTATTAGATAAGCTTTCCCCAACAGAAGTGCTTGTTAATCTAGAGGACATTTAAGTACCAGTAGGAACTGGTAGTGTAATTATTAAATCACAATCACAAATCACTGGCTTTATTACAAAGTGTTACCCAATTTATCCTGTGCCATTCATTTCATGACAATCCTTCTAACAGTTGCCAAGAGTCACTCTGAGCCAACACTGTCAATTTGCTGGTTGTGCCAGGGGGAAAGTCAGGGGATCACCAACATCAATGGGATCTTGGTTCTTGGTGGAGCTTCTGGGAATTATGAATGTCTGCACAAAATTTCATGGCAACACACTTGATAGTTGTTAAGATATTCCACTTAAAACCAAAAATATCAACCTCTTGGTGATGGAAAAATTGGGAAATCACCAAAGCAGCTCAGATTCATCATCAGGGGGGCGGTGAATGCCAATACAACATTTCACGTCAATGGAAGTGGTGTGGCCAAAAAAGAAACTACACATAAGCACTTAAATGCACATTAATAGGTTCTCAAGAGAAAATGAAAAATGATTATTATTCCACCCCTGCGGAATAATAAGAAAGCAAGATGTAATTATATTTTCATTGATTCTGTCACGACTGTTCATGGCTGCATCATTTATAGTTTTTTTCTTAACATCAAGCTTTGTTAAACAACATTTAATTGTTCATATATTAATGGTTTCCCAGAAATATGTGGACTTGTCTAATCAGAGACGGCGGTGCTTTGTTCAGTAGATTTTGTATGAGCTGCTGATAGCTAAGGGGCTGTGTAAATGAGCCAATGTTGATTGATCGCCACTTCATCGGGTAATATGAAATAAAGGAGTGAGCGGTGCAGGAGGGGTGAGAGTAATGAAGCAACATAAAGCGCTGCTGTGTTTCAACCTAGAGGCCCCTCTGCACGTTATTGTGAAATGAGTCAGAGAATGAGAAAGTTGAGGCAAAATTAAGACATTAGTTACCACTATGACAAGCCTGACGTCGGGTGTTGCCACGCTGCACGCCACGGGGCGCCAGAGCCTCAGGGGTCCAATCAAATACACTGTAGTCTGTATACCTACTGCAGCCTTCAACTCTTAGATAAGAGCTTTCTACAGCCAACTGACAGAGTTGTTATTCAGATAGTGGAGCCAGTTTGTGTGCGCAGCGGTTTCTGGCTTTGTCTCAAAGTGACGGAGAGCAGCTCAGAAGCTGCACAATTAGCCACAAGGACACAGAGACATTGTTCTCTTTCTGTCCGTCCAGCCTCTCCTCTGCCTTGTCATTTGTACACGTTTCCCTGCGTCTGCCCCGTCCTCTGCTGCACATTAATATACAGTGAATGCACAAAACAGCAGGGACACTTTCTCTGTGCAGTGATAAGGTGAGACCTGGTAAAAGCAATTCTTTTGTTCAGCTAAGTCAGTGCCACAAAAGAGGAGCTAACGCTAAACCTGAGAAGACATGTTAATGAAGGTTTTTTTAGGGTTAAGGATTTGTATTTTAATGTGGATTGTGCTCAAAAGTCAGTTACATTTAATATTAGACATGAAAGCTATGGAAGAGCTCCTGGATTGTTCATCTCTTGTTGACGTGAATGAATAATTCTGCTGTGCAACACGCTAACTGAAGTTATGCGCTAATTGGGGCTAGTGGGCACGAATTATGCAGTTTCATTTTTATGCAAAATGTATTTACAGACTCATCCATTGCATCAGAAATATTATGTGAGGTCTCTTGAAATGGACACTATATGCATCATGAAATGCATATGGTGTCCACCTGATGGCTTGGACTGATGGCCATTGTGCAGAATTAAAGGATGATTCCTGTTTATTAAACTTGGGTCTTACTTTGGTAATTTTGACCATTATTCCAGCTGGTAATGAAAACATTGCACTGATTGAGTTAACAGAGAAAAAGAAAATTCTGGAGCAATGAGGGATATGTATGGAAAAAAATTATGTTTATATAACTTGGCTAAACTGTTGGCATGTTTACAACATGTGGGATCATTCAATGCAGGGACTGGAGGTTGACACCTTGCTCTTCTGTAGCTAAGTTAATCAAGAAATCCCATCACCCTTCCCCACCTTCAGCATTTGCACCAGTACCTCCTACAACTGAGAGTAAAAAGTAGACAACTGTAAGAGTTGGGAGCCTCACTGTCTCTTTCCCCTGTGTCCCTCTTAGCCCTCTAAACCTGTTTGCTTGAGGAGTATTAGACTGACAGTACTGGGGCAGAGCTGTTCTGCCCTGGCTCTGTTTTTCCATCTAGCTGCCGGCACAAAGCACAGTGTTTTCCCTTCAGATTGGGGGTCTTGGATTCTGGGCACCAGACCTTATTAACTTACAGTAGAGCTCTAACAGATGCCCGGCCCCGGTGTGTCTAGCAGGAAGGTTTCTAGCTGTGTTGGCCATTGGGTGTAATTTATCTTTGTTTGATCCTGTGCCAAAATAAAAGAGGAGCCCATGAATTCACTGCTATCACTCTCTGCTGCACTGATACTTCATATCGACAGTTTTGCTATTATATGTGTTATCTGTGCATTATGCTTTTCCAGATTCCGCATCCAATAGCAACCTACATTTTCATCTATCCCTCCATCCTTACTTACACCTTGGTGTATTGAGCTCTCATCTCAACCTTTCTTTTCTAAATTACTTTTTTATGGCATTTCTGCTTTATCGGAATATAATACTGTGGAAAGATTGCTGACCTCCTCATGTGCTGTCAGTGTCCCATATGGCTCAGGATCTCTTTGGCTGTGCATATCAAGTTTTCAGAGGGAGCAGTAAACACATTTTTATTCCATTTAAAAAAAAAAAAAAAAAAAGCACAGTTGAGTATCTGCAAATATAAAACCTAATGCCCTAGAGAAGTCTGCATGTCTATAATACTGTCAAACACCTCAGAAGACATGCAGAGACTTCCTGTGTTGATGGGTGCTAAGATCTTTGCGGTGTCCTTATTTTTCTTTAGCATCTCTGAGTATTTCACTGCTTTAATGGCTTTTCTCTCCTCCAGGTGGTGGTGAAAACTCGCACGGAGTACCAGACAGAGAAGAAGAGGCTGAAGGTTCCCAAGGTGGAGGAGTTCACCATCAGCTTCACTGACGGGGTGTCTGAGAGACTTAAGGTAAGAGTTTGTCATGAAAACAAGGGATGTACTGATCCAGTACGCTGGATCAGAATCTGCACTGATTCTGTCCTTATTTCTGTTTTTCCACTGTTAGTCGAATTCATTCAGCACGAGTATCAGCTTGGTGTTTGCAATGGACACCTTTGGTTTAGGGATCGGGAGAGGAAAACGTTCTAACATACTGTACTTGATCTGTGGTTCAAACGTATAATGGCAGTCCAAGGGGAACATTTCCTGTGTGTGGGTTGAGGTAATATTTGGCTCTAATTAGAAGCAGGATATTTATTCATCTGACATTTCCCCTCGGCTTACTAAAATTAAATCACTGTGACCAGGTTGAACTGCCAGTTTGGCTTTGGAATACCCTTTCAATTGACTCCGACAGCTTGCTGCGTAAAAACATAGAGATGCGAGCAGGCCTGCAGACAAACAAATGGAAGAATTGATAATATGATCATCTCATGCAGACATGAACACCAGGCTGTTCTACATCTCTCACACACATGGATGCAAGCAGGTTTAGTCAAGAACTGCACTTAAAGAAATGAAAACAACAGAACTTCCCCATTAAAGCCCCATTAATCTTCTCACGACCCCTCGGATTTATCAAGTGACCCTTAGGTGTGGCCTGACCCCTCTGCTGGAAACCACTGGACAAAACTGCCTCACTGTGTCTAAAGGCAGGGACACACATTGCAACTGATCTGACCAAGTTGTACTGGGTCTGTCCCAGTGATTAGTGAGTAATATGCAAGATTACAAGACTTCAGGTCTGGCCGCTGCCCAGAAATGTGCCCCGGACGGTGGCACAGGCCACCCCAAGCACCGCCATATTATCTGATGGTAGGACTGGCTATCTGCTCAATGACAGGTGCAACGTTAGCTTGAACAAATGAGTGTTTTTGTACATGCTTTGTTTTCTTTGGAAGCCTGTTTTTTGAGGTGTAATTTCTTTTTGAGCACTTAAACAATAAAATATTGGAGGTTTATGTTATCTTTGTGTGCTGGCTGCTGCTCTGTTGTTTGTGGTAGGGCTATTCATCTTTTAAATCTTTTAACTGCACTTGTTGGAAGTCACTTTGGATGAAAGTGTCAGTTAAATGAATGTAATGTAAGAAAAAAAAAGAATCCTTAAGATACTGTCACATTAGCATTTAAAGTAGACCTGTGTGTGTGTATACATGCACATACTTCATACCGACCGTGCAAGTCAGTGCCTGACTCAGGTCACCCCAGTCCAAAAAGTCTTGACACACCACTGTTGCTGCGATCACATCACATGCCGATGGCATCAGAGGGAGATGTACCAGTAACATAAAGTAAGCTTTTTTAACAAAATCTTCTCACCTTCAATTGTCCAATTATTGTCCATATTTGTTTTGGCACATGAACGCATCGTCTCAGTCACATCTGTACTTTTTCTTTAGCAGCATCTTGAATGTAGGACGTTTACTTGGGGTATTTTCACATTGCTGCATTGCTGCTTTCACTTAAGGAGCTGAGTGCTTCTTCCACCACTAATCCTCCACCCCTAAAGAGCAGGACGGGTGACCTCAGCTGCGTGTGTGAGAATCATTGAGTTACCTTTCCAAAAACATCGACATCACCCAGGCGCTGTCTGTCCCTTTCTTCTGTAGTTAGGGGAGACCAAAGACAAGTCACGTTGTCATGGCAGCAAAGAAAACCTCCCTCCATGGCAACCCTGAAAGAGAGCAAGAGAGAGGAGAGAGAGTGCTAAAGCAGACGTGTGCAAAAGTGTGTGTGTGTGTGTATGAGAGAGAGAGCGGGGGAGAGCGAGCTTGAGCGTAAATGAGAGGTGTAGCTCTGGCCTGAAAGATCCTTCAAAGCAAAGGAGAACTGAATTAGCTATCAGACACCAAAAGAGGCTGTGAAATCTGTCTGGATGAGGCACACACACACACACACACACACACACACACACACACACACACACACACACACACACACACACACACACACACAGAGCAGCATATTCACACACTGCTACAGTGGAGTTGTGTCAGAGCCCGTCGCCAAGGTTAAGTAGGAAACTGCATCACTTGGGCCTCTCAGCGCTCCAAAGCGATGCGATGAGCTCGGTTTCTTGGAAAGGGAAACGCAGCAGACGAGCATGTTAAGTATCCTCTATGTGGAGAAAATACCTGTTTGGTTCATGAATTCATGAACAGACATATAAAGGGGATGAAGTTCTCCAGCCTTTTATGAGCTATGTTTTACATTATACAGGTTAAGCAGGGATAGGAGTGATATTTACAATATTGACATGTACAGCAACCAGTGCAGCTGCACCAGAGCCCATTCCCTGTGCGAGGACTGAGAAAAGTCGAGCTGAACTCCCTTGACTTTTTCCATTCTTTCTCTATGGTGGGTCTCATCACTAGCGCTGTAATCTATTTTTAGCCACAAGTAGGATTTTGGTGGCGCTGTTTCCCCCTTTTGGATAAACGTAAGTCAGGCTAATTTTTTTCAAGCGGTAAATTTTCACACTTCTGAGTCACGTATGAGGAGACTACTTTTATAGTAGCTTGTTGAATGGAGTTATGTTGTCTTAGCAAAGACTGCTTCTAACTCTGTTTGCCTCTCCATAGTGACATAGCAATTATCTGAATGGGCAATTATCTGGAGTGGCTGTGTGTGTCCGTGTGTGTGCACACAGATATACAGTCATATGATATGGTACATTTTCTGGAAATTTAATTGAGAGTTGTTTGTTTTGACTTAATCTGTTGAATTTAATACCTGAACAATCCAGGTACTTCATCACTGAGCTGCCTAATACAACCAGATTATATGAGAGGGAGAGCGATGTCAGAATAAATTGTGTTATAAAATCTCTGATGTTTATCATCTCATGGTGTATATTGTCTACATTAGAATGGTGTGCAGGTGTTGAGTGTGTGTTTTATTGATTTTAATATAGGCTAAATGGAGCAGAAAAGGCTACATAGATGTTACTAGCATAATACACCTGAACCTCTGACTGAACTTTTAGTGGTTGAGTTGCATTGTGGGTAATGTAGGCACCAGGTTTTTGAACAAAGAAGACTTTATGGAATAAAAAAGACAATATCTTTGGTTCTGCTGCATATTTCTCATCATTTTTTAAGCAGCCCATCATGAATAACAATGTTAAATAGAAGGTTTGCAATGTAAAATCGGTGGAGCACTCTTTCAGCATGCACTCGACAGGCTGATGCTTGCAGCAGGGCCCACAAATCAGGATGCAGTGTCAAAACTGTGCACATCGCCATGCAGCAATGCTGAGCCAACTTTTTAGAGGGATTGTTGCTCGTCACAGTTGGCCCAAAATGTTGCCGCAGACTTTACTGTCATCTCTGGCTCGCCACACAATGTCAGCTTTTGTTAGGCAGAAATGCATTTCAGCCTGTGCGATTTTGTGCAATGTCGGTCGGTTTGGGGTGCTCAGCTGAACCGCTCGCTTTGCTTGACTGACAGAGCTGATTCTGCAGGCACGCAGGCATGTTCACACACATATACAGACACACACACACACACACACACACACACACACACACGCACACACACACACACACACACACACACACACACACACACACACACACACACAGCGTGCGATGCAGTACAGAGCAAACATTTCTGGATGAAAAGCTTGCACATCTCCTCTCTCTTCAAAGCTTTGCAGATTGTGTTGATGGATGAAGAGCTCAGAGTGTAAAATGCTCTCTAATCTGCCCTCCCTCACCGCCTTGCTCCTGCTTATCACTCTCCATCCTTTCCGCCACTTCTCTCTTCTTCCCTGCTGCTGCTTTCTTCTTTCCTCTCCTTGCATATTTTTGCTTACTGCATTGCCCCCCCATCCCCCCCCCATTTTGATTCAAACTGCTTTATTTTGAAATGCGGTGCAGCTCGTTTTATAAAAGACAGGCAGTTAGTGGCGGCTTGTAATCCGCAGTGACACCCGTGGCCACGCAGTGTTACTGTGAACACTGAATGATCCTTCTGCAGGGGCAAAGCAGACAAAAATAGGCGCAAGCGGGGGAAATAGTAAAACGGGACATTTTAATATTCACGCTGTGTTATTAAGAAAAAATAAAGAATGAAAAATACAGTTAGAATCTGGTGGAAGCAGGGCATAAGCGCAGATGTATGACGATTGTTTCTCACGAGAGCTCCCTCCTCCCTGCTGTCTCTCTCATCCATTCCCTTTCTATTTCCCAAAGATTCCTCCCTTTAGACCAGGTTCATGTGTCATCGCTTACCGTGTCCCGGGCCCCTCCCTCCTGCTCTTGTTCTGTCCCTCGCCGCCTCCCTTTCACCCTCCTGCCTCCCTCTCTTTCTCCATCTTTCTGATTATTCCCAGCGGACCTGAGATACAGCGTATTCCCTGTAGTTGTTTTGTTCCACGAACGAACTGGGGAGAGCACGTTTCCCTCCTCATTAACTTGTTAAAACAAAGCCAGACTGAAGGCTCCTGGACTTCTCTGCATGTTGAGCAAACTGAACGTGGAGAGGTCTCACTGAGGCGGATGAAATATATGTTCTGTAGGTAGCATCACACAGAAAACAAGGTGAATTGAACATAAATTGATACGTATGTTAATACATGAACATGGATTTCTGGTGCACATACTGCATCATTTCAGTAGAATTAAGTGTATATATATTCATACTAATTTAAGTTTACTATTTAGATTTTACTAAATCTACCTTTAAACTGGAAAATGCCCTTCTCGCTGAATATTTTAGTCACGATTCTTGATTAGCTGTCATCTAAAAATTATGTTCACATACTAACTAATTTGTAACAGCAGATATGTTTACAAAGAAATGCAATGCTGGCTGGATAGTTTTCAGAAGGTCAGGTATCAGAAGGTTTAATGAACATATCTGCAAAGTCAATCACAAGACAGGAAGTGTTGTAGACTGTATCTGTGGCTTTATTATGTGAAACAATTTCGTGTGATATACTGGTACACTGCAAAGGTTAGATTTTTTTTTATGTTCCTATATTAATGTTATGCATTCTGTCAAAGAAACAAATATCACCACAGTGTTTTTATCAGTTTCAAATATCAAAATCCAATTCTGCTCGGGATCTAATCAGAGGGATGGACTTGAGCACAGATGAAAGGTATTTGCAGTGTTTTTGATTTAAATTCAGCTCATGACCTTTGCCGCAAAAGATCCATTCTCCATCTCCTCCATTCTCGGCACCACTCTCAACTGCAGACTTTCCTATAAAACGAAAAAGCCATGAAGAGCATCTTTGAAAATGAAGATGTGGAAGAGAAAGGATTAGTATGGAAAGGAATGGATTAGTCTGGCGCAGCAGGGCAGGGATTGAGAGATGCAGGTGTAGAGATTGATGAAAGGGAGATTTAATTCATGTTGTCCTGCTTGGTTTCTGGCACGCTCGCTATCCAGAAAACATGGTGTACTTGGCCGACTCTCGCCCCACGCACACACTCCAAACCCACGTGCACACACCCACTCCTGCAGGACTGACACTCTCGCACTCTCAGACAAATGCCAAAACAAACCTCATCATGCACACACACACATAGACACCGACTATATGACAGCGCCATGACTGCCAAGCGGAACCGACTCAGTGCCAGCAGAAGTTAGCAGTCCTGTGCAGGTAACGACGGGAGAGGCAGCCATCGTCCAAAACAATTATCCCATTATTACCTCCACCTCGCCTTCCGATAAAAGCTTTGCTGCAATCTGCCGCCTCCACAGAAGGCCTTCCCTGTTTGTCAGGTTGGAGGTAATTACTGCTGTGGTTCGAGACCTTGCACAGCCTCCTGTTCCACGTATTGTTCTTCCTTGTTTTGTATGGATGACTAATAGTATGCTGATTGTAGGGAGTGTTCATAGCCATCGTCTACTCTCAAACACCCACACTGATATGCGCGCGCGCGCGCACACACACACACACACACACACATTCAAGTGAGCAACGGGGGAACAATTGATTTACCTTCAGCACTAGTATTATACTCTGAACCTTGTGTGCTGTTGAAGGCAGCAGAACATCAGAGGGAGGGGAGGCAGAGGGCGGGTGCTTTTTTTTTTTTTTTTTTTTTTTGTGCTTATGTGGGAGCAACAGCATCCAAACTCCTTTGCTGCACTTGGAGTGAAGCAGGTATTATTAAAAGAGAGATGATCATGTGTTTGTAAGGGAGCATCAGCGCAGGCTGTGGTCATCTATTTCTAAAGATCTAGCAATTTTAAAACTATGGTTTATGTCTTTTTTTAGGGTTTTACCATCTTTCCCTGAAATATGCCATATTTTATAAAGAAAAAGCAACAGATTTTCAGCTGAATTTGATTCCTAATCAAGGAAGACAGGTCAGAATGCCGGTCCAGTGATGGAAAGTGAGGAGGAAAAGGGGGTGGGAGGAATGTGAATACGCTGCTGATTATGCACCAGAGTCTCTCTGAGGAGGTAAAGAAACAATAAACAGTTAAACTAGCAGAGCATTTGCACTTTAAATTGTATTCTTAAAACCTGATTTTCACTCTGATTCTTACACTATTGATTTTTTTTAATCAGATTTTCACTTGTTCATTAATCATCTAATATTAGGTAGCTAAGTTGTGCACAATAACAATGCAGACATTCTGAACAATATGATGTTTACCATGCTCACATTTCACTTTTTTTCATTTTATCATTTACTAATTAGCGCTAAAAGCAAATTTCGGCTGAGGATGATGGGAATCTCAGTGGTTTTGCAGGTTATTTTGTGGCATAGCTGTCACTCGTGACCACAAATGCCAACCTCACGGTGGAGCTAGAGGGAAAGTCAGGGGATCATCAGAGCCATTAAAATTCATCCCTTGGGGCTCATGAATGTCTGTACAAAATTTCATGAAAATTGCTCCAACAGTTGTTGAGCACTTTTGTCCAGAATAACAGTGGATATGTGCTGCGTTCAGAAACACAAAAAAAAATTCAGCCAAGAAGTTGGTATCAGTAAAAAAACAAAGAAACAAACAAAACTATGTCTAAAAGTAACTCCGTGTTTACCTTATGGGAGAATATGAAAAGTGTATACACCCCTATGAACTCCTTGCGGATCCTTGAGTAGCACACCGTAGAAGCTGCATTACATGACTACATTTACAGACAGACGATGCCTCAGGGCTGTCTAGTTATACTTTCAGTGTTCTTTTTTTTTCACACACGCCGGAGCTCATTTTTAACAAGTCCTGAGCTCACTTGAATGTAGTAATCGTCTTGCAGCGTTATTATCTGCAGCTTCGCAGCTGCAGTTTTGCCCAAAGGCACCTTGAAAGTAATTGGTAACATAAGTGAGGGTTTCTTAACCTGTTTAGGGATTCAGCCCGGCAACCTTACTGGCTACTTATCGCCGTTTGGCACATATCCCTCCCTCTTTCCTCCCCCCTTCACCCTCTCTCCCTCTCGTCATCTGTCCTGCTCACACGCTTATCTGCTGCTTTGCTCCCTTTCGCCCTCTTCTTCGCTCCTTTTCCCTCTTCCTCTCTATCGTGTCATAACAAGCCAACAATCGGTGGCAGTGTGCTCACACTCTCATCAAACTCAGTTCTGGGGAGCGTTTTACAACACTTCTAACACACACTCACAGTTCCTGTGCCAGCTTCTGTTGGCAGATATTCACAGACATCTTATTGTTCAAAACTGGCTGCTGATAAAATGAACTAGCCAGATGTGATCCCAAGATCCTAGAGCCTTGGTGTGCATGCACACACACACTTGAAGTACATGTACTCTGAGCTGTCATTGGTAAATTGTGACTCGGTTAATACGATAAACTGGCTTCATGTGAGGAAAAAATAATTATCAATGTAAAACAGAATGGAAGAGGATGCTGTTAACATGCTGAAGATCAAAAATCAAAACCAGCGTACAGCTGGATGGTGCCGAACGTGTGTCTTCACGCTCCACTGGACCACAAACACACTCCTGGTTAGGTCAGTCTCCCGTCCCAAAGGCCTCAAAGTCGACTCAAGTTTGAGTCATTTGTCACTGCGCGGAGGTCCCGCTATGTCAGCTGCTATACAAGACACGCAGACAGGCTTTAGACAGGCTGGACAGACAGACGACTGCTGATCTTCAGGGCCCGATAGAAAGACATATGACAACAGAGACAGACGTCGCTGCTGTGTGAGTGATATTTGGGATGATTTATAAATCCAGATGGCTTCTGTTCTGCTCTACTTCTAGTTTCAGATCCCATATCAAGCAGCACCTCAAAGGACAGCAGACTTCAGTCACTGTCTGCCTATCAGTATCAGCAGATGTGAATACATATACATAAATCATCTCGCTGTCCCATTCACACATGAATAAAACTCTGACTGCACGTTACTGTTCATCTCAAAGGTTGAAGATCCCTTCTAGACGCGTGTTAAGATAAAATGGGTTATGTTGAACAATCATTTGTGTCTAATTTGTTTTTTTCTCCAAAAAATTTTATTATTCATTTAAACTGTTGGACATAAGTTGTCTCCTGCTTCTGAAAAGTCCACTCTCAGTGTACATGTGCACTGGAGGCTTCATGTTTTGCACATCACGCTTCTGAAAGTTGAATATTGGACCTGGATTGGCTTCCAAACTATCCGTGATGTCACAAATCATGCTCGTAGACCCGCCCCTTGAAAATTGGATCTTCAGTGAGCACAGACGACCGTTCCACCTTCTGCAGATGAATGTAAAAACGGCTTTCTACTGCCAGACTCTGCATGTACGTCATTCTGCACAGCGAAGCTCAAACTGCAGGAAGAAGAAGAAAAAATATTTCTTGAGTGCAGGGGGACTTTAAGGCAAAGAGAAAATCCAGTTTGTGATTGTGGAAACGGGATCTTGAATCTAAGACTGTGTTGTTTTTGTACAAACTCCAGTGCTGGACTTACGAACTCAGTTGTCAGGCATTGTTAAGGCTAGAAAGGATTTCTGAGTCTGATAGATGGCCAACGAGTCAATACGGTCTGACAGCATGAAATATGTGATTTGTTTCAGTCATTTTTGGAGATTTTGCTCCACAGCTCTGGATAGGAATGGGAGGCATGGAAGTTTTATAAATACCTGTATTTTCCTTTATCTATTTAACCAGTTAGTTAGTGAGAGGATCAAATCAAGACACCCTTTCTTTTAGTAGGAAACTGCCTGTGAACACAATTATCATCTATGACTTTTGTTTTCATAGCTAGCACGATATCTCTAAGACTTCTAAGCTTATTTCAATACAAATCTAGTGGGAAAATTAGGCCAGTGCCTGAGGAAAAAGTAATTATTGTCTGGTGCTGATCTAGCAATATTCAAAGGATTTTATAAAATTGCAAGATAGGGATTTTTTTTCTCTCATGTTTAAATGTCTTATTAAAGCAATGAATTTTTAAGATTAATGCAGGCTGTTGCTTCGCTGAGTTGTGTACTCTTTCCTGTTTTACAAAACATCATTAAAAGCATATGAAGCCAAACAGGTTTGTAAAAGCACTTTTGATAAAGACAAACAAAAGACAAAAAAAACAAGGTCACAATGAAAATAAAGCCAGTCGGGTTTGTGAGGTATAAACCTTGTTTCACTGTCTGTAGTTGTGTGGGAATACAGCAGTTACTGTTTACCGGATTTGAATCATGTGTAATGATTATCACCTTTGAGACTGTCCCCCCGAGACAAAGGACAGACGTTTCACAAGTGCCCCAAAACAACCTTGAAGTGACAAAGCCCGCTAGTGCTTGTAGGAATTATTAATTTTGTCCATCGGGAGTGAAGGAGGATGCATGGTGACGTATTTCATACAGTCAGATAATGAGCAGAGGGAGGAGGTGAGCGTGGATGGATGTTTCAACAAAACATTGGACTTTTATGAGCCATCGTTTTCTGTCCTGTTACGATACCTCAACTCAAGATTTCCTCCCACACTGACGACCAATCAGCTCTCTCTGTTTCCAAACGTAGTTCAGCGCACTGTATCGTGAGGTCAGAGCTGGCCGTGGTGCTCATACTGAATGAATGCAGCTGAATTTGTATAATGGCAAAGAAAAACTGTATTCAATGTGAATCTGTCACGTCTGGCTGATACCTGATCTGCTTAATGAGGTCAGTTAATCGGTTTTTGCTAATGATCTGGTGTGTTGGATGAGTGCATCCCAAACCACGATCTTTAATTAACCAAGTTGTTTTGGTGCTTAAACCAAACCTGAACCGTTGTCAGATCATAAAAGGACTTTATTTTGCAACAGGCATTTTCTAACGGCTTTACAAATGATGCATTTTGTCGTCGCATGTTGTCATTTTTCATCTTTACCATGAGACGTGGGACTGAAGTCTATTAATGACTGATGAATTTGAGTCAGATAAGACTCAAAGGACAAACTCCTGCTGCATGGACAGTCACTCACTGCTCATTCTGCCATCATAGAAATGGAACCATAAGCCAGAGAAAAAGCAGGCTTTGAAGTTTCCATGTCGAAAATGATAAAGTGAAGGGAGAGAGTGAGCGGCCATCGCGCTCCCCGTCCTCAGCCAGAGCCCTTCACTTCTCTGCTGCTGTTCTGACAGGCTGAGCCATGGGAGCAATTAGGAGACAGACAGACTGAGGAGGGCTAGTCTGACCCTCCACTTCTCACTTCTCTGTTGCTTCCTCTCACTTTAACGTCTGTCCTCGCGATCGATCCCCCCATCTCTACCGTATATGTTACTCATGCTGCATTCACAGTCCAGACGTTGGCGGCATCACTCTCTTTATTTATTATTAGTATCGTTATTCGTCTTCCCTCGCTGAGTCTCCTCACTTTAACTGATTGTGAAATGGTGAAATGGTGGTGTAGTGATCTTTCAGCTGGGACGAGGGCAGCAGGCGGCGGAGAGTCTCTCCCCATCATCTGTTTTACCCTTTAAGCTCCTCTCTTCAAGACAAATCCTCACACTCCCCACTGAATCATATCTCTCTCCAAAATCTCCCCATCTACTCACTCACTCAAGTACAAAAATCCTTTTTATCTGTCTCCTCAACTTTTAGTCCTCATATTTTTCTTATCTGAGCAGCTTTCTCTTATGATTGTTCTGTTGTTACAGCAGGACTGTCAGGGCGCCGCATGGCTCTCAAGGCCAATTGTTTGCTGGCTGATCCTCTAGCTGAAGCTAATTTAGTTTTGTATTCACTGCAAATTGCCCTATAATGTCACATAATGCGAAAAATATTTCTAACACATATATTTTAAAAATGTATGAGTAACGTACAGCCATTCAAACTAAATTAAAACAGAAAACAATGTTAAAAATAAAATTAAATCACCAAAGATAAAAGGTAGATATGTTAAAACCAGCATGAAGCAGAAGAAGAATTTCTTTTGTGGTTGTAATATAAATTTGGGGTCTCTGAAAATTGTTTGGGTTAAATGTGCAACAAGAAATAAAAGAAAGAAAAGAAATATTGGAGAAGACTTGAATTTCAAGTCATCTGTCAACATGATGCCCATTAAGAGTGACCAAGTAGCAACCCAGCACACATACACACACACACACACACACACACACACACACACACACACACACACACACACACACACACACACACACACACACACACACACACACAGCTGTCTACATGGTGAACATATGCAGAACATCAAAAATGCCCAGGAGACTGAGCGCTTGGGATACATTAGAGTAATGAACCTTGTCTTGTGATGTAAACAACTGTTTAGAGGTGTACTAAGAGTGCTGTGTGTGTGTGTGTGTGTGTGTGTGTGTGTGTGTGTGTGTGTGTGTGTGTGTGTGTGTGTGTGTGTGTGTGTGTGTGTGTGTTGAGAGGTGGGTCCCGTCATAAATAATATCTCCTCTCTTGCAACATCTTCATTTAGCAGAGTATGAGCTGATTAGCAAATCTTATCCAGATGTTTAGTGTCTCCTCAGAGACTCATTACGGATTCATAATGAGTGCCTGGTTGTGTGTGTTTGTGCGCGCGCTCTTGTGTGTTCACGTCATCGCGGATGCATTTGGATTTCATGTCCTGATCTATCAGTATTGCCTATTTCCTCAGTGCACATGTTTCAGAGGTGTGAGGGGAACAGTAGGTTCAGATCATATTTCAGGAGCAATTGAGTATCATGTCGAGGTTTTGCAGGGTTGCAGCACGTGTGATGTTTATTCATCGCGCTCTTGTTAATGCATTTTCCGACCCTGCTCTGTTTCCCGTTTCTGTCATTTTAAGCCCACCTGCTCTTTGAATTGAAGTCTGCACCCCAATAGCGCATTCTCCTCTGGGCGACATCTCTAACCAGTGTGACAGCATGCTCTGACAAAACCTTTGAAGTTTTGTCTCCATAGAGACCTTGGTTAATTGGGATACATTAGCATAATTAGCATCTATCTACTGCTGAACGTGCACAGTCTCAGTCGGTGCTGGAACAGTCTGTGTGCATGTGAGAGAGAAAGACTTTTGATGTTCTTGAATGACACGTCTTTCTACAAAACAGCAGAGGAAGTCACAATAATGCTATCTGTATACACACACACCCAGAAGACAGTGTTAGTATTTCAGTAGTCAGACCCTCGCATCGTACGTTTGGCCTCATGTAGCCCCCCCAGACATTTCTGAAGCGCATTATCCCTGAGAAAAGATTTGATCTTCACTCATGCTGGAAACACAAAACGTGATGTGAAGGCTGACTGTAACGTTCTCATGAAAAATAATAATAATTTTTTTTTTTTGGATTGCAAAGAGCCGGCCTTTGAAAAATAGGCCAAGTCACCGTGGACAGTCAGCATGTTATCTCATTGCATGCAGGATTTAAATCTCTCGTCTCCAAGCTAATCATCAGAGCAGTCGGCTCCTTCGCGATTACATCGGAAACGTTTGATTTTTATGGGTCGAGCTGACTAATATGGATGTGATCCTGTGGTTTAAGATGATTAAAAAAAACAGTAAATTTGAAATGAGAAGACCGTAATCTGCACAAATCAGTTGTTAGTCGTGTTATTTTTGTACTTTTCACGGGTGGTTTAAAGGTTTTAATGTCCTCTAATTTGTTTCTGGCTGTTGTATCTCCCTTTTAGCTTGAACACACTGTAGTTCAGAGGCCTCATTTTGTTCCTGCGAGTCAATGCGATGGCCAACCTGGTCCGCTTAAAAAGACAATTCAGCAACTCTTACTGCGCTTTTATGGAGGAGGCTGCAGGTACAGTGTTTGCAACTCACTCACCTCTGGATATGCTCAGAGAGGGAGATTATGTTGTTCACACCAAACAGAATTTAGTTTTCAGCTTGTGCGTTTCTGTATTTTTCCTGTGTATGCGACAAAGAAGCTTCAACATGATCAGATCTGCCTTAATCCTTAAATTCGGTGATCCAAGTCTGCTGTCATCAACACACACACACACACACACACACACACACACACACACACACACACACACACACACACACACACACCCTGCTGTAACTTTACTGAATGAGTTGTTTTCTTCATTGGATCCCGGTGACCTTTATATGAAATGGTAGGTCTATAATAAAATCCCCTCACATACCCAGAAAAACAGCATGGGCGCTGCATAAGAATCCACTAAGCCCATGTTGCATTCGTTTTTTTTTTTGTTTAAGTATTGAACAATGCAGCTTGTTGACCTCACTAGACGAAACCTCGCAAAACCTCCCGCTAAGCTCTGAGGGACGCGTGCTCTTGTGTGCGGACCTCAGCTGACCTGAGATCAGAGGAAAATCTTGCGTTTTGTCAGACTGGCGTTTTTGTGTTTCCATCCGAGACGCGGTGAATCGTTACAGCGGAGTGTTTGTACTTTGTTGCCACACTACTGCAGCTGCGCTCGTCTCAACCGGATAGCCAGTCCTCGAGAGCCCAAATCCCCCCGTACACAGTCTCCTTGACGTCCCTCTGCCCCGTCTCAGATACTCCGCTCTGAGGTAGCTGGCTCCCCAAAGATCCCCGCTTTGAGAGTTGTTCTTTGTTCCACTAAAAACAAAAGGGAACTTTGCACGGAGATGCTTTGGGAGGGAAAAGACAGTCACCGCAGCAGAAAGTAGAACGTCGGTGGAAAAAAGCCTGCTCTTCTCACATCCAGCAGAAACGGCTCTAAAAATATCAATTTAGAAAAACATGTTTTTCCTCTTGAACTGTGGCATCACGCTGAACATAAGTTTGAAAACCACAGCGCTGGAGAGGAAGTACACTTATTCAAGTACTCTACATAAGTGTTATTTACAAGCACTTTTCCATTGTAAGCTTCTTTATACTGCTAGTCCACTGCATTTCAGAGGGATGTATTATTACATAAACAAACATATCCTACGCTTTGAAAATTCAATGCATTGCTAAAGATTAAACCAGTCCAAATTATCCAATAATCCATAAAAGCAAACATAAGAGAAATGTCCAAGTTGGGAATACAAAGCTATATAGCAGAACTTCTCATTAATCATCCCATGACTGCTCTGATTTATCTTGTGAACCTTTAAATGAGGCTTTACCCCGACTGGAGGTTGTGAACTACGGACTAAATGGTACAACAAGCTGCACCGTGACCACTTACAACAGTAAAATACTTATTCATGCATCAGTATTTGTCTTAGAATGAAATATCAGTCATATTTCATATTTCTTCTTTCTTTCAAAATTGGGCTGCATGGTGGAGCAGCAGGTAGTGCGCGTGCCTCACAGCAAGAAGGTTGTCGGTTCGATCCCCGGGTCGGGCCTTTCTGTGTGAAGTTTGCATGTTCTTCCCGTGCATGCGTGGGTTCTCTCCGGGCACTCCGGCTTCCTCCCACAGACCAAAAACATGCTCATTAGGTTAATTGGTGACTCTAAATTGCCCCTAGGTGTGAGTGTGAGCGTGAATGGTTGTTTGTGTGTATATGTTGCCCTGCAATCGACTGGTGACCGGTCCAGGGTGCACCCCGCCTCTCGCCCATCGACAGCTGGGATAGGCTCCAGCCCCCCCGCAACCCCGGAAGGGATAGGCGGCATAGAAAATGGATGGATGGATTTCTTCAAAATGACTATTTTGGCTTTAGATACTTTGTCCTAAATTGCTTTTTTCTTTGTTTTGAAGTTGTCCACAACCTGCACATTTATATTCCATGTTCGGTGAGTAGGGTAGGTATGAGCTCCGTGTTTTGCTCAAGGACACTCAGGGATCAAACCTGTGACATTTCAGTTATTGGTTGTAGTTTCCAGCTACTTGCCCTTACAGGTATGCCCCATTGATTCCATCATTACAAAAGTGCCTGAAGAGGACATGAGAATATTTCATTTACATTTTTATGTAGCTGATCCCCGTCATAAACGCTTGCACATGTGATGAATAGGTGAGGACTCGGAGGCTTCAGCAGGAGACGTTGCCATCCAGACTTGAGGCTAGATCGGTTGGTGTTGTCCTTGAGGGGAATGAATGCAGAATATTTCTCACTGTATTGCAGTTTTGAACCGCGTCTGACGTCATAGTTAAGATTATGGCAGAAACATTTATATTCATCTTCTGCTGTTTACTCTATAAAATGTAGGAAAATTGTCAAAAAAAGGGATGCATATCACAAGTGACAAGTTCCCAGAAGCACATGGAGATGTATTCAAATGACTTGTTTTGTCTGGTCCAGCAGTCTGAACCCTGCAGATATGCAATTTAAAATCCTATAAAACTGAGAAAAGCTGCGAATCACATGTGAGAAGCCGGAACCAGAGAATGCTTTCCTTTTTTTTTTACATTTTTTTTTTTTACAGAGGATTTTGACATGTCTCACAGTCGGATCAGCACAGCTGTAAATAATAAAACGAATGATTAATGAATTCCATTTAGCTGCTTCAGTCGCATGCTGGCTCACCGTCACACTGTCATGGCTTACTGGGACACTTGAACATTGATTATATAATTATGCACCTGTGCTTTGACTATGACAAGACAAAATGCTGTGAAAGAGGCCTAAAACTTGGATGATTCATTAATATATATGTACATAAACATGCATATCGTCTGTTTTCTTGTTTTTTTTCACCTCTTACTTTCAGATGCAAATACATTGAGAGCGAACTTGAAGTCAAATTCCTTGTGTGTCCAAACAGACTTGCCCCATAAAGCTGATTCAATATCAGCTCGTGTCTTTTTTTAGGCACTTTTTGCTGCAGTTTTTATCAGCTCCTTCAGCACCGTTGTCACCAAGTTAATTGTGCTGAGGAAACCTGAGAACATCGCTAAAAAGCAGTCATTAGGAGAAAAACACTCAGTCAATCAGACAGGTTGCCAACAAGCTGACAGTTTAGACTATAATCATATTATTTTTGGAACTGATAGCAACTCCGTGCACACAACTACAAGAAGTACTGTAGGCGAGCTCAAATATAAAATTTGCTATCCTTTAAGAGAGGGGTTTCCTCTCTTGTCCTCTCCTTTGCTGCTAGATGTCCAGTCTGGTGGACATATTCTGGCTTTCGCTGCGATATGACCGCTGACCTTTAAGCTTTTTTACAATTTTTTTTTAGGAGAGACTCTCTCTGCTCTAGCTCATCCTGTCACCAAGTCCATTAATTTCATTACTGGGAAACTTCCCTAAAGGCCTTTGAGATTATTACAGCCAAGATAAAATGTATTTAATATTAGACCTCTTCTCATTTGATATTAATCGCGCTTTTTAATGCATGTAGCTCCACATGTCAGCACGAGGCTTCGCTGCGGATGGAAAACGAAAATATTTCATGGAAGCCTGGAGGATCGAGCCTCCTTTGTGCTGCTATTGAGGAGGTGGCAGAGGGGTAATAGGAAGATGAATGAAAAATAGTTGTTTATGCTGCCTTCACTGGTGTATTGATTGATGCATCAACAGATATCCCATTGTGTTTGCCGCCCGCCAGCCCGCCCGTCCTCCCGCCTGCCTGTCTGCCTGTCTGCCCTCCCGCCTGCCTGTCTGTCTGCCTGCCTACTCGCCCGCCTGTCTGTCTGTCTGAGATGCTCCATCTGCCCCTTGGTCTCCACCACTCGCTCTCTGGCTGCCTTTTGCTCGCTGCTTCATTGTCTCAGTCATCGCCTCCTTTATTTCTCACTTTGCTCCCTTCTGTCGCTCTCTTATCTGTTTTTATCAGCATCATTTTTCCCTCCTGTCACACCCCCACCTTCCCTCTCTCCCGCTCAGACAGACACACACACACTTACATATTCTCCTTTTTTCCTCGAGTGAATGTGAGGAGGTGTCTGCTCCCCCATATGGTTTGTCAAGTTCCAGCAGTGAGAGTGTGGGTGGTGTGTTGCCTTCTAACGTTGCGTGGCTTTAAAAAAAAAATGAGAGAAAAAACGAGAAGTCATATGTCGAATGGTGGTGAGATGGGCCTTGAAGGAGAGGATCCATTCAGGAAACTGCCTTTGAACTTAGGATGCACTGCACAGCCATAAATAATTAAAGGGAAGTGGATTTTGTGGAAAATATCAGACTTGTAAATCAATTATTTTCAACCACATAGAGTCAGTGTTAGAGAAAATAAGGAAGTGGTGTCTGTGTGTGTTATGGAAGATGCGGATCTACAATAGGTAGATTGTGGATGCTTAATCTGCAGCCAGAGATGAGGAAGATGGAGAACAGATGAACAATCCTTCTGTATCTTTTCTAATCTGGTTTGATTGTTTGTCTTTCTCTGAAATACAAAAACTGTAATACACTGCTGCAGCCACCTGTTGTCTCCCCGATAGGACGCCGCGATGCAGAAAACAAAGGGCAGGAAAAATATGTGCATCAAAATATGCAGTGATCAATTAAGTGTTTTTTTTTTTTAAGCAAAAGAAAAAGTGGCACACTCTCACTGTTTCCAGCTTCTCAATAGGAAATATTAACTGCTTAGATATTCAGACCAAGTTCACTTCTGACTTTAAATCAATGAGGGCCACTCAAGGCTTAACATTTGTGAAATGCGTAACGTCTAGGAAGCTTTTTGACTGTTGATCAGACAAAACAAGCAATTAGATGCCAAAAACTTGGGCTTCAGGAAATTGTACTGAGCATTTTTCACTTGTTCTGACCTTTAAGCCCAAACTATTAATTGATTAATGAAGAAAATAATCTATTGCGGATGTATTTTTGGTCTTAAAGGACACTTAGGTTGTTTGTAACACATGATCTCTTTGTGTGTTATGATGTTTGTCATTAAGTTTTTTAATGTTGTAACACTGTTGTCAGCTCAGTTTGGTTTGCTTCTGAACAAAATAAATACCTAACTCTTCAAATGCACAAAGCCCCAGTGAACCTATGTGTGATCACTGTACAGCATAATATACTGTCAGGATAAAAGAGGTAAGAGATGAGTCTGATTTGTTTAGTTTCGTGGGTGTTCAGCTTTTACTTTGCTCTTAAGCTTTTATTTGTCAGTTCCAGTTTCATGTGGGCAAACAGTGTGAGTGCACAGGAGGACCTGGATGCTGGTAAAATCATTGTTTTGCATAAAAGCCTTGCTCAGCGCAGATTTGAATACAATCAGAATGTTTTTTTTTTTTTATCCGCGTGAATAGAAACACTAGGTTTCTACCAGCCCTGGGTGACTCGGTGAAACGATGAAAGCCCGCGCAATCAATCCAGTCTTTACTGATGGAGCCAATACTTGTTGAGGACATGTTGCTTTTAGTCCAAATTACAGCAGCATGCTGTGCTTCTACCTGCGTCCAAGGACAACAAACGTCTGTCTGTTATCGGTGCCGCGCAGCAAACAGGATGATGGTTGTGGTGGTGGTGATAGTGGTGTAGGATGGCACATACTGGAGCACTAATGACAAAACAGCCATATCAGCTGTATTCCACAGAAAACTGGATGATGTTGATGTGGGTGGGAGAGGCTGTCATGCTGCGAGATATCATGGGCGCGTATTGACAATAAAAACCCCCATTTTCTGCTTTTGTCTACTGTATTTTGTTCTATTATGTTTATTTGCTTATGCTTAATGTGACCACACCTTTGGCACAGATTCAGCTGATGTCAGATAAATAGGAGCTTTGTCTTGTCACAGAGGACAATTGACACTGGCAGATGAAAGTATGAATCCACCTCATGTCTTCATCCGTGAGCTGTATGACGACCGCCTGAGGTTTACTGCGGAGTTCAGCCAGATTATGAATAATGGAGAAAGGTCAGGATAGATTTTTAATGGATTTATACGCCACATGGTTGCGGCTGCATCAACAGGGATTTTGGAGCAATCATTTCTATTAAAAGGGCGGGGTGTCTTCTTACCTCCGAATGCTGCTGCTGCGTTGAATCGATAATGACAGTGTCATCGAACTCTGACGCACGCTAAGGTCTACATGTTAGGGTTAATACCACTAATCTGTAATCTTAAGCGTCAGTAAAGACTTGGCAGATGATACATTTTTTTAGGAAGCAGATTTATCCGATAAATAATCTGCTGAATTTCATATGTAGTATCCTGCTCTAATAAAGTTTCATTTATTGTTTCATTTGCATTTCACAAATGTGGATTTTCTAAATATGGACTGGCTCAATAATGTCTTGTAGCCATTTTTGCATTCGTTTTGTGAAGCGGTAAAATATCCTACATTTACAACAGTCCTTGAATCTGTCGTGGCCAACTTCTCTGGTGTAAGTTAACCCCGTGTCAATCTTCTGTTTTAGCTAATTGGTGCTGTAACCTACATGAAGTGAATGAGGAAAATATAGACAGATAAGAAAAATCTCTGGTGTTATCACAAAGGGGAATTTAAATGTGTGAACCACCTGTTTTATGCAACGTCATAAATATTTCATCTTGTTATTTTATTGACTAACAGTGTAGCTATAAGCTAACCAAGCCGCTCTACATGCGTAGCCAGAGTTATATGCTTTGGCTATCGTAGACCGCTCTTCAATTCACCTCCTATGCAAAACGAATTTACAGTAAATGTTATGAGCCATGCCACAGCATAATGAAAAATCAGAATTGAGAGAGTGGGCTACACGGACAAATAATTCAAATGCATGCAGTTTAGTTGCGCAGAGGAGCAAATCTCTTCAGTCATTAGCGATTTAAGCCTTCGTTTCATGTTTCAAAGTGTCTAAGCAAAGTTGGGTCTCCACATGCATAAAACACTCATTGCTCGATCCATGATGTGAGGAGCTTTATAGTAATCCCTCTTCTTAATAAGCTGTTTCATGTGCATCACCATTCAAAAAGGGGGTAAAAGGGGGTCAGGGTGGGTCTTAATCAGTCATTTTACGTCTGTTTCCGCTCCAAAAGGCGGGTCACCGTGACTTTAAACACGTCCTTTTAATACATGGCGGTGTGTGATGTGAGAGATGTAATTTACTGAGAGTGTCAGCAGCAACCAAGGCTGAGAGTCGTGTCCCCCAGTTGACACCAAGTAAACAGTCACTTAGCTTGCGTGTCCCTGTCCACCCCCACAACACTGATGGAGACTAATGATCACACCAATGTGTAATTGCTCTGACATCTCTGTGACAGATCACATGGAGAGCAGTAAATCGGGAATGGCTTTAATGTCGTTCTAGAAATGGAAACAGGACATTAGAAATATTCATCCATTATGGAAGATTCTGTTTTGTTCAACGGGCTCACAGGGATAAATCTGACTTCTTAGCTTTATTTTTCAGCCTGTGGGGAAAGCAGACGTATGCACAAATACAGGTGCAGGCGTATGCGTGCACCACACACACACCTTACGGTGGCGTTTATGACTTGGCAGACAGTAACATTTTTAAACACAGCTATCCTTTGAACTTGATTTGCATAATTCTAATTAAATGCTCAGTCAGAAGCACCCAATCAGGGTGTCAAGTAGAAAGTGGAAGGAAACAAATCCTTTTATATGTTAATCTGCTTTACTACGACATTGTCTAGCCTGCCAGGGAAATGAATATTTCACACCTCAAACTACACAGAGGCGTTCTTATTTGTACGCCGAAATAAATTCATTTCCATCATTTTAGATTTGCTCTGCTTTTGGCTGCTATTAAGCGTTTTTCACATTTCAGATGCATTTTGATTCTGTCCAAGCAAATCCTGATAACACTTCACAGCTCCTCGTTGTGAAAACTGACCAGAACATTTTAGTTTGTTCTAGTTGTTTTTAATAATATATTTGGGTTAGACCAGCAATTGAAAGGTTTGAATTGCACACTCGAACACCTCAGAGCTGCTTGAGGTTTCAGAAAATGCATTACATAAACCTGTATGTCGCTGTGTTTACAATAGGAAAAGGAAGAGCTTTTTTTTCTGTCATGTGCTCTGAGCAGTAAACGGTAAACATTCAGAAAGTAGATGAAGCCCTAATTGATTTCTCTTGCTTCCTTGAGTGCACCAGCAATCAGCACAGGTTTGGTACCAGGAAGGATGCTGATTGATTCATGAAACCGATTCAAAAACAAGATACCCAGCAATTGAAAGCCATTAAATTTTCAGACACACAATCACACCAGAGTCAGTGAGACTGTCACTGACAGCTGGGCTGAATCGACATTGTTATATATACACTAACGTGGAAAAAATGCAAATCACAGATAAAATAATTTTCTGTATAATTACATTACAATTACATTTGCAGTTTGCTTGAAGTGACTCATTTGGAAATCCATATTTGTAAAATGATACAAATTCCTCAAGTCCTTGAGGAAAGATGCTGCTGATAAACTGTTTCTGTGCACCAACATTTAAGCTGTTTGAATGGCCCAGTCCTGATTCACTTGGTCTTTATAGAAACACAGCTTGCTGTAATAAAGTCCTGTCTATTAAGCTCACCTCACATGACAAAATTTCACCTTCTGCATGACAGTGAGATCTTTGAGGATGACAAGAAGATTTTGTGTAAGCCGAGACAAGTCAGCAGCAGCTTTACTTCACTTTAATGAGCATTTGTGATTTAATGTGGACGTTTCTAAGTTTGTATGAATATGAATTTCGCCATTATTTATTGATGAAACCTAATTAGAAGTTCATAATGACGTATTTCATGTAAGACGTTTCGATGCATCACAATGGGAAAAGGGCAGGTGTAAATAATGGAATTAATGACAGCTGAATTCCATTTAGTTGCTTCAGTTTCAGGGTCCTGGTTTTGTTCATGCTGGCTTCCTGTCATGCTGGAATTGAGCCATTGTTACCGTTATTAGTGGCGCCGGTGCTTTTCCTGCTATGACAACTCTGCTGTGTAAACGGTCTACTATGCAGAGAAATCCTGTTGCAACACATAAAAACAGAGCAGACAGAAAAGAAGAACACAGCAGGACGGTTAAACAGCAGAGAAATCGTCCTCATGTGCTGCTGACTTGACGTCTATGTATTTGTTCATACATAGTGTCACAACCGGAATCATTCATCACGAAGCTCGATGGGAACACCTTGCCTTGAGGAGCCATTAACCTCAGTCAGCAGCATCTTACTGTACCATTTATTATGACTACACACACAGACACACACACACACATGCAAGTGCATACACTCCATCTTTCTGGCTGTGTAACCCTAACCCTGTCACACATACCCACAATCCTCATACACACACATGCAGTGACCAGCGTTTGTCCTCCCTCCAGGTGACCATTCTGATCATCTTGGCCCTGGCCTTCCTCGCCTGCATCGTGTTCCTGGTGGTTTATAAAGCCTTCACCTACGACCACGCCTGCCCAGATGGATTCATTTATAAGGTGAGATCAGTGATTGGCCTGGTTTCATTTTCCAGTGTGACAGCACACCTATCTACAGCCCGGTGGTAGCTGGAATATGGTGTGGAACTGGAATTGCTTCATCCGATGTATTTTCATTAATGACAATTTTTTCCATCATA
Source organism: Chaetodon trifascialis (assembly GCF_039877785.1). Taxonomy (NCBI): domain Eukaryota; kingdom Metazoa; phylum Chordata; class Actinopteri; order Chaetodontiformes; family Chaetodontidae; genus Chaetodon; species Chaetodon trifascialis. The sequence goes on along the minus strand of NC_092071.1, from coordinate 9,487,468 downwards.
TTTTTGATTTGATTTTTCCATAAATAATCCTAAAATAGGTTTATCTTAATTCAGCAGAAACACTGTAAACTGAGACAAAAGCAAGCACGTTATAACTCATTTGTTTAGTTCAGACAAAAAACAAAGTTTAAGATGAGGTCATTTGCCACGTTACAACCACAAGCTTCCTGGAGTCCAGAGTCAATAACTAGTCCAGTCCATATTATATTTAACTAAATATGCTAAATATGCAGCGCTAATTAGAGCTTTAGAGGTGCTGGTAGGCAGACTTTCTTCAGACAGTGCCAGGCTAGCTGTTTGCCCCTGTTTCCAGTCTTTATGCTGTGCTAAGCTAACTGACTGCTGGCTATGGCTTCATAGTTGTCGAACTATTCCTTTAGATAACTTATCAAACATCTCTTCATACTAGAGTTATTCTGTATATTCTCCCTATAAGTTCTCATGCAAGGTGCTTCATCCTCTCTGCCCTTCACTACCTCCCTCTCTACTTCCCCTCCAATCTAAATAAAGAATTAAAGGCGTGCGCACCGCCCAGTCTCCTGTGGGAGAGGAAAAAAATAAAATACTCCTGCCCTACTTCTGCTAATTTCTGAGGTCATGTTACAGAAAGAGGCTAATGAGGCATATCAGACCAGCAATCATCAATCAATGATATCAGTGATTTTTTTTACCAGTGTAATCAAGTGTAATTTTATGCTTTCTTCAAGCCAAAGAAAGACACTCCATGGAGGCCGCTCTCATGCTGTATGTCATTAGCTGTGTCGACTATTAAATGAAAATTAGACTTTCTGTCTATTTGACAATAATTACCACATTATGATCACTAACCCACGATCCATATGGCTAATGTCGGCCATCCTTGTCCAACAATATGTGCAGTATGACTGTTGAATCTTTGCAGGGACATCCTCCCCTCAGTGGTGCTGTCCACTGCATTGCACTTATAAGTTTCACAGTAGTTTGTGAGGGGTCACCTCGGAAGTCTGCGTCTCTGGACAAATCTGGTCTTTTAGGTGGAATAAATCTAGTTTCAGCCTCTGCAGGGGCTCCGACTGCAGTCTGCAGAGGTATTATTAGAAGTGTCACGTGCACGTTCACCAGGTGCAAAAGTGTCAATAGAAACACACACACACACACACACACACACACACACACACACACACACACACACACACACACACACACACACACACACACACACACACACACAATACGGCACAAGCACTACACAACTGCACGCAGGGTTTTTAATGTATTCGGACTGAAGCACATTGCTATACGGACTCAAATACACTCACATACACATGCCCTTCAGTGCATTATTACGAGTCCCCTTCCCCTCGATATTTTCCTAGATATTCTTAGCTCCAGTAATGTAAATGGATTCTCCCATTTTCCCCTCTTGCTCTCATAAAATGTATAATGAATGTAAGGGCTGTATCAGGAATATATAGGAAAGTATGAAGGGAAGCAAATTTCTTCTGATCAAACCTACTCAAGCTATTCCATCATCTCAAGTTCTCGTGAAGTGTTGGTAAGGTAACTGATGAATGTTCTGAACCTCTGTTCCCTTTCTCCCTCACAGCACAAGCGGTGTATCCCAGCCTCTCTGGAGGCTTACTACGCCGCCCAGGATGCCAACTCGAGGGGCCGTTTCTACACAGTGATCAGCCACTACAGCATGGCCAAGCAGACCACCTCGCACTCTGTCTCCCCCTGGCTGCCTGGAGGGGCGGGGGGGCAGCAGCACGACGCCAAACCCCCGAGCGGCGAGGGCCACTGAGTTGGCTGAACGGTTTAAAGGGTGTTGTAAACACATACAGACACACGCAGACATGAAGAAATACAGACACAGGCAGATATAGACGCAGACACACACAAACATGTAGGTGAGTATTCAGAAATGTAGACAAGAAGAGACGCACACAAACACAACAGCTACATATATAATGCCAATATAGAGTAAAAACATGCATGCAGACAGAAACCCACACATGCTAGGTCATATTCTGATTTACCTTGACTGCCCATTTATGTGCTCACTCTCTCTTATGGAGGGGCATTCCCCGTTGAACCTTTGCTCTCTTGGGATTATCATCGTCTGCTGATCCACACTCACATACGCAAACACACAAACACACAAACACACAGTCTGCTCTCTCGTTACCATGTTTACTCCCCTCCTCTAATTTATTATTTATTGACAGTCATGGTATGTTCATTTTTTACTGTAACGTATGGATGATTTGTATGTGATTACCAGGCCACTCTTTGTACAAAGGCGCGAGTCGGTGCTGAATTTCAAGCTTCCTGTTTGTGAGTCTTTTTTTTTTTTTTCCGTCAAGTGTGTGTACTGTATATTCATTCATACCTCCGTTTCTTTCCTGGCTTTCTTGTCCAAACTGTGTAACCTCAGGCACGTCCGTCAAACACCACACACACACAGACATGCGCGCACACACACACACACGCACACACAGATCACTTCATATTCCAATCCAAACAACGTCAGTATGGTCTTGTATTGCTGTAACACACTTCCAAACACAGAATTTCAGCTGTACTGTCTGAGGAAGGTTTGACACCATTGTCCACATCCACGACACGTCCTGAGTTGATTGAATGAATTTTTCCATCATGGCTGTTTGATAGCTCATATACAGTGACATTTCAATGTGCTGTGCTATACATTTTAATTCCAGAAACCCCCCCAGTGACCCAAGCTGTAGTTTTTTGTGTGTGTATGCATTGTAGTAGCTTTTATTCAGAGATTTCTCCTTTTTTTTTAATTACAGACTTTCAATTTCTTCATGCAAGTTACTTACATATTGCTTCAGCGGCCAGTCTTGTAGCTCCATTAAACACGATGTTGCAGATGGGAAAGGAAATACCGTGCATATCACCGTCTCTTGCCAAAACTCTTTATTTTCCGCTGTGATTTTGTTATTGATGGGCTTCAACTGCAGCCAAGTTTTGTTCCTCTGCCGTTATTTTTCATTTTGTAATGTTGGATCTGTTGTCAAGAGCGCTTTTATGAGATATTGTGATGTTGTTAGTTGATATGTAGCGATACTTGATGTAATTTATCAGTGTGCATCCTTGTCCCTCTTCTCTTGGTTTGAATTCAAAAATAAAACAAGCTGTGACCTGTGCTGAGTGCGTCTGTCAGTACCGCTTACCGCTGTGTCTCTTTAGCGCTCACACAGCGTATAATGCAGCCCCGAGGCAGACCAGCGTGAATGACAGTGACGGCTTTTCATTGAGCACATTATATTATTCAGATGTTATATTCCTACCCAAATTCATACTACATTAAATGTGTGTTCTGCTGCCTGTGTGTAGAACTTTCTAGAGCTGCACAGAAAAGATTTGTTGGCTGTAATGATGAGCACCTATGATTGACAGCAAAAAAAAAACAAACAAAAAAAACCTACCAGAAGAATACCTGTATCTGTAATGGCTACTGGATATATTATTTATCTACAGAGTCCTCTGTGAATGGCAGATAAGGCCCCTGTTTTTCTTATGTGCAGCACTAATAACGGTTTCTTGTGAGTGACAAGAATAGCTTGGTTTGCTAATTAGAGTCTTGTATTCAAATGAATCTGTCAGCTGCCTGTTTTTCAGTGCCAAGGAGTGAAACACCTGGTGAATGCATTAGCATTCATAGAAAGGTTGAAGAAAACACAGCATGGAGAAGAGTAAATAATAATATAATTAAATTCAGCAATTAAAATGTCCACGAAGTTGAGGTTGTGACCTTGTGTTGATGCATTTCAGTCCCATCAGAAAAGAAAAATACATTACCCACAGTGTCAGCCACGCAAATAAAAGGCAAGTATGTGTAATTTATAACTCCAAGACATAGTAGCAGCAATAAAACAAAGCTTTGGTATCTCTTTTATTGCCTTACTATTATTGTAGTCCTCCTATTTCAGTTGTAGATAATGCTTTATATCTCTAGGTTTCAACCCCGACCATTGCACACAATGAGCAGTAGTTTGTTGTCACCTGACAAAGATATACTTGTCAAATTTTACCATAAAACAGTCGTGATCATTGGTTTGCAGCATTTTCCATAATGGACAACTACACCTATTAATGTTTATGAGATCGTTCTATCATCACCGACACATTTATTTTGTTTATATTGTCTTATCAGCCGGTCCTACTTGTTGCTTATTCAAAGGCATTCAAACAAAAACCAACTGAGAAAATGGTAAAATACACAGTGAAGTATTTAAATGTATGTTCCTTCAAACACGTTCTTCTGCACGTGCGTTGGTGTGGCATGATTCCCCAAAAAACAAATAAAAGCATCATTTCTTTCTGACTGACATAAATGAACATATATGCTCCAAACAAATGGTAACAATGGTAACATGTTTTCTTGATGTTGCTGCTGTTTTTTTTATACCCACATGTATATGAAACTGAAGTGAGTCATAGTCTGTGCATATTGGACAGATGGTTGCTTATGCAGTGCTTACACAATGCCAACACAATGCTGACATGTTATTAATTGAGGGGTCAGGTGTAGAGAAGCAGCTGGTTGCTTCATATGGGCAAAAGAAGGTACATGGTTGTCTATTTCCAACAAAGACTGGCAACAGAAAGACAAAGGTATACATCTCTGACATCAGCGATGACTAAACCAAGAAGACATTAGTTAAAAGTATATGTAAAGATATAGAAAAAGGAGAGAAACCCTCACTTGCAAACGTTCTTCCCACCATTCTGGGACGATGTACCCTGCATGATTTTTGAAGCTGACTGTTTTTAGCAGAACTGTCTAATGTAGGGATCTCTTCGCACTGCAGAAGCGTACAATCCTCACCAAGCTTATTAGACCATTCATTTGAAAGACCTTATGGCCCTGATTACTTACTAGGGACAATTGGCAATCAGATATGGGATGAACTGTGGCTTAATCCTCTCTCTGGCTCTCTAATTATAATGGCAAATAGCTTCCAGTGGTATAATTCATGCTAAATTCCTGCCAGTGCAGGATATTAGATATTGATGTGAGGAAGGACTGATTGTTGCAGACAGGTCATTGGTATTTTCCCAAAGTAGAGAGGGATGTTGGAGGAAGGAGGGGGAAAAAGTAGAAGAAGAGATGGAGAGAGAGAAGAAAGGCTCTTTGTTGATTGGCACAGAGGGAAATGAAGCCTGGCATCTGGAAATGAACAGCCATATATATCCATCCTGTTGTCTCTAAACGCAGGAAAAGATGCGATGGGCTTGAAACTTTCCTGTTGATTTGGAGGTGCTCAATTTGGATCCACTACCAAATGATAACAGCTGTCTCTCTAGCTCATATTTCTGTATTTGTGTTGTATTCAGAGTCTTTCTCTCTCTCTCACAGGCCTCATGTAGGGTTTTTCTCTTTGCTCACATTTTGTCTTTGTTGTTTCATATTCAAGCTCTCTGTATCTGCCTGCCTCTCTTTCTTCCACACTCTCCATGTCAACACACACTTCATTGCTGTCATCTCCCATCTCCCTCGGCTCTCAGGATGGGCAGCACTGTTTTGATTTTTTGAATTGGTGGAAACAGTCTTAATACCAAGGGTATCAAATGTTTCGGCTACTGTTATTGTGCATGTCTTGAGGAAAAACTGTTAACTGTTTTGTTGCTCTCAGGACAACTGAAACCAATGGAGTGAAATATTAGTTCTGTGGTAAATGAAAAGCTGCTTTCATGAAAAATGGTTGTAATCAAAGAATGTGAATAACTTTCTAGTCATCTTTGGGGATTTGTCTTTTATTGTTTACAAGCAAGATAACAAACAGAGCAAGCTTTGGGTGGAAACTTCTTGTCCATTTCTTGTAAATGCTCCATGAAGTGCCAGCATCCAGCAGATCCAGAGTGCTATTGAAGGCGACAGTATTTTACAAGCCCACCTGTTTAGTTTCTTTTTGTGCAGCAAACACATTTATGCTTATCCAGTTCAGTTCCAGCCCATTAAATTTAAATCACTGATTTGTCCAACAAGTCTGGTGTCATGCTCTGCTGATGGTTATTTCCTCTGGATGGAGAAACAAGTGAGTGTTAAATGTTGACTGATCTAGCAACTGCTAGCTTATGTGCCAACTAAAAATGTCATGGACACGATTTGCTCATGTTCTTGGGGCAAAACATAACTAAATAATTCTAATATCTAAACAGAAATCATGAAACATGAACACAGTGTGAGGGTGAATAAATGGTGTCTTTGGCGAACCCCATGGTTCCATTTTCGGCCCTATTTTATTTGCAATATGGGGTCTGCTTACAATGGAATATGTTTTGTGAAAATACAAAATAATTTATCATTTCTATGCTGACGACTCACAGCTGTATTTCCCTTTAAAACTGGGTGCAGCAGTAATTCAGGCCTGCAGGCTACTTCAGCTTAGCCTCACTGTTGTTGTGTTTGCCTACAGAACAGTTTAAAACTGATGCATTAAATGGACTGTAAACAAACAGGTGTCATAGGTATCCAGTTAATCTACACCTTCAGACAAATTGTTTTTAAAGCTCTGCTCCAGTACAGCACCAATGAGTCCTTAGTGTGTATTCTACATTTCTAATCAGTAACACATATTCACCTTTTCATTCAAATTCTAATTGCATTTTAAATGTGCTGCATAAAAATTGACTCAAAAAATGAACTGAAAGTGAAACGAAAATTAAGGCCAAAAGAACCATGTGGCTTTTTGTCTTTCAACTGACTCCCCTGTCCTCCAGACTCTCTCTTTTCCTATACACCCACACACAGACATGCACATATTGAAATTCACATGCACTCAAACATATACACACATACAGTATGGCCATCTGTGTAATTTCTGCTCTACACCTCCATCTCACCCCTCAGCCATCTCCCCTGCTGTTAGAGAAAGGCTGCCTCTCAGCAGTTGGCCCTTGGAGGTGTGGAGGAGGAACAGAAGGAAGAGAAGGAGAGAAATAGCAGAGGAGGGGGACATACCCTGGAGGAATGACAAGAACAGGAGAGGAGTCAGGTAAGTGGTAGGGAATCAACGAGCCGGGAAGCTGCACAAGGAAGACCTGCACATTACCTCTTTTATGGGTTCGGTTTTCCTGTCACTGTACATACGTTGATAAAATAAAATCATTCGCTGTGAGCGGAAAGGGCAGAATTCGGCAAGATAACTGAAATTCAATTTCAACTTGCTAAACTTTGACTCACAAGCTATGATGCTGTCCAACAGGAAGACATCTTGACAATGCTGACCTTTGAGGGAATGGAGAGTCCAAAAATGGAGGATGCCTTCATAGCTCATTAACTGTTTTGCACCATCTATTTTTATCGAACCCTCCTTTGTTGGAGCATAAACTGCTCTGCCAAAGAAGGACGATTTGGTTTATGGGACAAGAGATACAAATGTTGAAAACACTGTATAAACTTATTGTCCCGTTAGTGACTGAGCTAACAAGCTTATGAGCAGGCAGTTATCATGGTACCTACTCTTTACTGGATAAAATTATGTACAACCCTGAGAACAAATGCTACGGGGATTGAACAGCTCAGTATAGATAAAATAGAGAAAAACTTGGAAAGCTATTGTGCCCAATTAGTGTGGGCTTTATAGCTTTACAGCTAGCCTATAACTGTTAGCTTTCCAGCTACAGTCATTCAGGTTGAAGATAAAATTTGGTGCTTTTTAATTAATGTTTGTACTTTCTACTTGTGTAGAAGATAAGATATACCTTTATTAGTCCCACAGTGGAGAAATTTCAGAATTAAAAACGAGGAAAAAGCTCACAATGAGCGGGAGCTGCTGTAACAGGCTGCCACTAGTGCAGCACTGGAAGTTAAGATCGTTACTCAGTTACTCAATTGTTACTCAATAACTTTACATGAATTTATTTCTCTCGGAAGGGAACTACTAGATATCAAATAATAGGAAAAAAATTGACCTCACATTTCAATGATATTGGTGTCAAAGTCACTTTGATGATGGACTCTTGATCACAAGTGATGCTAACTACAACATATCAGCTACAGATGGTCCCACACACCTCCACACTCTCCACCCCTCATCCCACTGGTGTGCTAGCTTGCCTGCTGGACTGCTGATGATGATGGTGAGCAGTATGAACATCCAGCCACAATATACTCTAGGAAATATACAGTACTTAAGAAGAGCATCAAATATTTAACACAATCCACACTTTGCATTAAAAATGTAGGGCTCCTCTACACTAACATCACAGGTGATGTACTGTTGTAGGTGTGTTAATAATGCATTTTAAAGGACTTTCAAATGTCAAAGGAACTATTTAGCTCTACCTTGTAAAATGGTGCCTTGTTTCAATTTATTACAAGACTCACTGGGCTATCCAAAAGGACTCTCTCTCTCTCTCTCTCTCTCTCTCTCTCTCTCTCTCTCTCTCTCTCTCTCTCTCTCTCTCTCTCTCTCTCTCTCTCTCTCTCTCTCTCTCTCTCTCTCTCTCTCTCTCTCTCTCTCTCTCTGTGTGTGTGTGTGTGTGTGTGTGTGTGTGTGTGTGTGTGTGTGTTAAACCAAAAGCTGAATCCAAACAATCTACACTGCAACAACCAACTACAGCAGTGACCCTGATGATGGTACTGGTGCATCTATCATGCTTAATGTACTCTGGCATAATGACAGTGTTGTGTTTTTAAACTAAATCAGCATATAAATGCTCAAATGTTAATGCGTCTAAGTGTGCGTGTGTCCCTGTGAGCGTGTACTTTGTTCTGGCCTAGTTTCTCCCGCCCATTTAGGAGGTTGTCAGTTAAGTCCATGAACCCTTACTGTTGCGGGGCTGCTCCCGCTGAGTTTGCTACATATAATATTCAAAATACTCAGCACAGTTCAATTATTTAGAAAAAATGTCTGGGTTACAGGATGTAAGCCTTGTCTTTCTCTCAGTGAACAGCTACAGTGCATAATAATTTGGCTGTCTGCTGTGTTTGTTGCACAAAACAGAAAATGTAGCTCAACGGTGTGCTGACTCTGGGTTTTTATTATTTATATTATTTCTGGAAGGAAAACTCATTAGGTCAAAGGTCTGCAAATGAATTTGTCATGCCTACTTTGTATTTTTTCATTTATTAACTACCTTAAACGTGTAGACACACACAGACACACACTCGCTGACTGAAAGCAGACATTGGGGTATGCTTCTAAGCAGATAAACATATGCTCACACAGACTGAAGTGAATATGGCGCACACACACAGCAGTCTGTGTGGCTTATTTACGACACGGCGCTCCCTGCTCGCCAGTCCCAGTGAAACTGGGGCATTGGGATAATCCCTGGTCAGATGTCAGTCATATTTAGGGATGGATGCCAAGACACTGTGTGCTGCAGACAGCAAACTGTGCTCCACGAGAGCAGGGATTACTAAGAGATGATGTCGAAAACCAGCCTGGATGCATTTCATGTGCATTGGCTGAGTACAAGTGTGTTAATTTTGTGGCTCATTCATTTTCTTCTAAAGAGGCAGGACCTGCCAACATGGGCAGGATATTGTTTAATTGTAGTCATGAAACCAGAACACTTTGCTCCAGTGACTGGTCGACAGCACCCCAATCCTGCAAATGATAAATTTAGGAAACTAGCTCAGACAGCAGCCGTTTCCGTCCAATGAATCCAATTAGCATTTTAAGGTTATTAAAACCTTTAGCTAAAACAGAAGGAGTCCCAGAACTGGATCCTCCACGCTACGGCAGAAACAAACTGTTGAACCCAGGGTTCAAATAAGTCCTAACCGGATTTTGTCTCACAATGTAACAGAATGAAACTACAGTATGACGCAATCCAATGCAATTACATCACCAAGCTCATATTTCAGTCAACGCCAGACACAGTCTCAATAACTGTATTTAAAGGTTTTGCATAATTTAAACACAAAGTCAGACAGGTATTATTTATTATATAGCAATTGATATGGCCTCTTTTGCTTTAGTATTGGCTGAGTAGGTCTTTTTGAGATGATAGAAGTTGCGCAATTTAAGGCTAGATCTCACACATTAGAGCAGCTTTACAGGAAGAACATAATGTCTCACAGCTGAATGAAGAGCAGATGTAATCCCCAGAAAATTGGCAACCCCATTTCAAAATGAAGCACATATAAAACTAAAAAGAGACATATTCAATTTTTAAAGATATAGAGCAGAGAAAAGCAGGAAAGTTCACATATGAGAAGATGGAAGCAGCAAATGTTTTATTTATTTCTTTATGCTTTTTTTTTTTTGGTCAATCAGTGGTATTTTGTGCAGACTTAAACTCACTATATTTATGAGACTAGATTTATTGGTTCACTCTGCATCCATAATACATCAAAATTACAACCTTTGCCTTCACCATCAGGTAATGCATCTATGTTGACATCAGCCTCAACAAAGCTGTTTTCATGAGACTTTAATAACACCTTCAAGTGAGTAAATCATGACTCTTGCTCGGTTCTTGGTGCTCATTAAAAGTCAGACAGAGCAGTTTTCATTCCGAGTTAATATTCACAACTTTCCTCACCTGGCCTCTGTTCTCCTTTTTTCCCTTCACTTCCCTCTAATTATCCTGTAATTGGGCCTTCATTCACCAGCATATCTGTCTCATCTCACTGTCACCTGGCAGTGAAACCTAATCAGAGAGAAAGAGACAGGGAGAAATAGCCAAGTGCAGATCCTCCTCCATAGTTGCTGCTGAACTTGCATAACAATCTTATGCCTTCTACTAGTCTTTTTAAAAAGAAAACTCCCTTCCTCCACACATCCTGTGGATTCTGTGCGAGAAAACAGTGTGACCGCATTTTCTCCAACCACTGCAGGAAACAGGACTGAATTCAGTGGAAAGAAGACGCCAGAAGGGATTCAGGTGAGTGAGGGTGACTCATAGAAATACAATGAGTTACCACAGAGGAAGAGAGACAATTGCAGAGTGAGAGGGCTCTCTAGTTATAGCCAAGGAAAAGGAGAAAGGCGAGAGCAATCTGATCACTTTTAGATGAACAAAAGTTTCCTCCTGCACAAAAAGCTGAAGTGTTTTTTTCTCCCTGAGAGGATGAAAAAAAGGCTGAAGTGTGAAAGTGAACATCTGTCTCAACACTGGAATGCCCAGATATGTAGATATGTGTATGTTAATATACATATTGCATTCCTGTTACACTCACAGACTCTCAACGTTAAGTATTCATTCCATGCATTCTTCATCCTTGTCAAAACCTGGTGCCTACATTACCCTCAATGCAACTCGATTGCTTGTTCAGTGAGAGATTCAGGGGTCTTATGCGAGTAGTGACCAATGTAGCCTTGAGCTGTAAGCCTCAAGCAGAGACGAGGAGCGGGGTATGGAGGTCTAGTAACTTCACTGCTTTCTAACTCCACACCACCCGATTTTTTTCTTTTCAGACTTGAAGTCTTCCACCAAACAGATACTCAAGTGACATCACTTGAGGCAGTTTATCAGACCCCTAAGAAGGGGGAAAAAGCCAAATAAATGGCAGGTGGAAGTAGCTAAAAGCCTGAGGGGAGACCACAAAACCCTCCTGTGGGCAGTCTCTATTTTAGATTTAAAAAGTTGTGAATATCTTCCTCATTTTCGCATATCCAGCCAAGACTTGACATAGTGCCTGCAGTACCACAGGATCAGAATGGGATTAAAAAAACAAGCCCAGCTGCAGGTATTCTGACCGCTGCCTCGATGCACACCGCCAGCATGTACAATAACAAATTTGCATGTATCTTTTTCCAGCGGTGGACTGCGGCTGTCTGAGGGACAGGGCTGAAAAAAGTAAAAACAGCACCAGCTGCAAGCGGTGGGGCATCAAAGTTATGACACATTTATGGTGAAAGAGTTCCAAAACCTGGTTAAATTTAAATTGTTTTATTATGTGACTCAGATTTAAAGTTTAACTATTAAATACTACATGGCTCCCCATATGGTGCTGCAGAGGGTTTTCTCCATTCTAAGGGCACCCATTAATGCACTGCATCACATTTGTTCCACTGGAAGGATGCCCTGGAGGGCACTTTGCCAGGTTTGATCTACCACAGGGGCATCCAAGAGGGCTTTTTTTTTTTCTTTGTAAGCATGTTCAAACCTAAAACAGAGACAGCATTTACATTTACCTAACAATAGTATAGAGTACTCTGATGATACATATTGCTCCTAGCACTACTTCTTCCATCACACTCCGGGCTTCAACAATTGTAATGAATTTCTTTTCTCTTTGTGAAAAATGGTCATACTGTATGTGTTCAGACTGAAACTCCCAGATATTAAACAGCAGTTGAACGCAGCCTCACCAGCTGAACTGCACTTTGAACAGCACTGACATTTCTGATACTGCTGCTGTTTGAGTGCTCCTAAAAATATATTAAATGCTGTGTGGCATTCAGTCACATGTGCCCTGAGGAACACTGCACCTTTGTTTCTTTTTTGGTCCATTTGCTTAATTTGTTAAGAAAGCCTGAAAAAAGGCTCGCACAACGCACAAACACTTCAGTGTCACATCAACAGGGAGAGCTGGAAGTGTAAACAGTTAATTAATAAGTGTTCAGAAATGCTGTAGCTGTGTGTCATCTCCCATATGGTGACGTTACAATCAAGGAATGCATCACTGACATGGATTGGCAGTTATTATTACATTATGTGCACATTGTGCATATGGTGTAACAGCTTACATTGAATCATAAAACATATGTGACGGTACAGTGAGATCTACCGTATGTCTTTACCAGCCATGCAGTGAGATTTGTGAATCAACCAGCAGGTGATATACATTCAGTGAGGAGCATCTCTCTTTCTCCTCTCTTGGCCTCTCAATCTGATTTCATACCACCGCATGACGGGTTTGCTCCATCGAATCAAGATCTTACTCTGACAGCCACAGTAACATGCAGTGGATACAGATATGTTCTGATTTGCACACAAAACACACACTGGGAGCACGGGAGGCTCTCTGTCTGCCTGCCTCCGTCTCTATCTCGAACACATACACACTCACAAAACACACTGTTGTCTGTCTCATAGTCCCGGGGCTGACGTGATTGGCTGGATGGATGCATCCAAGGGAAAACTTAAACAAACGCAATCCTCAGCTGAAGCATCCAATGCCTTAGGAAGTAGACGACAAATATCAATGTCCACGCTCTCGTCCCTCCTGTTATTTTCTAACCTGCTTTAAACCAATCAAACAGTTATATGAAATTACATTGCTTCATTGTTGTGCTTAAATATGGTATTTATTTTTTTTTACTGTACTCATTACTGTTTCCTTTGCGTGCTTGTTTATGTGTCTTCTATTACATACTAGGAATCTCTTCACCCCATCTTTAACCAACAATTATCCAGAAGGGGGCAGCACCTCTGAACTGGCGATTGTGGCTGAGGGAGGTTTGGGGGGATTGGACAGGTATGGCACCACAAGTGATAACCGCTTAGCCATCTAAGGAGCAAAAAGTTGCCCCTTAGACTCAATTGAATTGGCCCCCTTTGCTGCCCCTTTACAAATAAATAGATGAAATAAACTACAAATAAATTAGAAGAGGATCAATGAGGAAATTCTTGATCTCACCAAGCTGTCATGACCCCTCTCTTTCCCCATTATCCTGAAAAAACAAATGTAGATAGAAGAAGGTAGATGATAAAATGTTCCATCTGTGCTGCACAGCAGGCAGCAGTCCACATGCCTGGAGTGCTCTGCACAGTCAGACTACGATGCAGAAGTTCACCCTGTTAACTCCTTCACAAATGCTAGGTCTCTTCACCTTACTTGAAATGTCACAAAACTGAGAACAGACAATCTCACGGAGGTCAAGACATTTTTAGAAACTAATACTTCATATCACTTCTCCTGCCACAAGAGTAAATCTCTTCTCATTCCTCTGAAAATGTCAAGAGGGTAGAGGATATGAAGTGTTTACACTTCTCCGTTAAAGGAACTTCAAGGTACTGTGAAGGAGTTTGGGCAGATTTGCGTCTTTACATAATCTTTCCACCCTATTTATATATGTGCACGTTTTTTTTCCCCCATTTTTCTTTTTTTTTTTAAGTTCAGCATGACTGCAAACATGCATCTGAAAACTCGGGTACTCGAGGTACGTCCTGATTCAACACACACTCAGGCGTACACCGAGGACTCTGGTGTCTGCCTGACATCCCGAGGCTGACATAGTTGGCAGATTCTGAACTGGATGGGTGCATCCAAGGGGAAACTGCTCAGCAAACAGTCCTCTGCTGACATGTCTGACGCTGAGGGAGGGATACCAGAGAAATCACTGTCCATACATTCATTCACTCGTTGCATTATTTATTCTGTTGATATTTTCCACTATTGGAGTCAGTTCAGAGTTTCCATCCAACCATGCATTCATTAGTTAAACAATCTGCCTTACATCAGTGTGAAAGGACATATGTATGTACACTTTATAGGGTATTTCAGCAGCTTTGAATTAAACATTAGCTAAAAATTTTAACGGTATAGTAGCTCTCTTAGATGCAGTAAATGAGCATGAATAAATAATACTGCTTGTTATGAATGTGCCCACCTGCTACAGATAAAAATAATAATTGCTGGAATGAAATGACTCATCTGGTCGCTGTGCATTGCACCCGTCTTTTATACCTTTTTTGTTCTGTAATTTGGTAGTGCACAGCATGAATCTTATGTTAATGGGACAGCGAGCAGTTATTTTACATGTTAGTCTTTGCACTTGTCTTGGCACAGAATTGCCAGAGAGGTCAAAAATCTAGCAGCAGCGCTCATGACACAGTGGTTAACCCCTGCCAGGCCCAGTGAATCCACAGAAATATCAACAAAAGTGTGATTCAGCTCCCCAAGTGATTATCAGTGATAATACATTATTATTTACATTCTCAATTAAATGGAGTGTGAAGTTTGCACAGTTCATCTGAAATCGTAACACCTCATTTACACACTTTATGACCTTCCACTGACTAGAACACAAATTCAGAATATGCAGTAAATGACCCACCTCCAGGGTTGTCAGCATGCGTGTAGAAAGATAAAACAGCCCTCATATGTATCAGCGTAAGAGTGCTTGCTACCAAACAGCTGCCACTGTTCCTCTGTTTGAATTTATTTTTTTTAATCTGGTTGTGCTTTTACCCAGGAGTTATTTCAACACTTTTACCCTAAGTGTGTCTTCAGAAGAAAGTCTAGACAGGTCCTTGAAGTGTAAAATTCTAAAGCACAGGTGGCGATGATGAAGGAATACAAATAAGTTGAACCTCAAAGTTCAAATGAAGCGAAGAAACACAAGGGATACGAAGAAAGGAGGCGGCATTACAGCATCTGACTCACAAGTTCAAACGAGGAACATATCTGGACTGCTTGACCTTGCTATACGGCATGAACAGATGGGGAATCCGCTTTGAAAGGTGCTCTGTTGCACATTACTTTCAGACGTACATTTGCCCTGGAATATTTTGTACACTGTTGACCTGACATGGTTGCTGCTGTTCTTCAGTACTGCAGAGATGCCAGAAATGGAGCGCATCAGATCATCAAGCAGTGGTCCTATTGTGCTAAAAGGAATGAGCTGCAGGATTGTAGATGTAAACATAAAGCTCTTAAAGTCCCGGTTAGTCTTTACATTCGTCCTCATATACAGTCCCAAGATTTGGGCGATCATCCAAACATCCAGCTCACTGATGCAGATTGGGTGAGATTAGATGTCTCTGCAGAGGAGCTGGCTTCAGTATATGTGATGGAGGCGTTATCATGGATCCAGTCCGACTCTGCCTCTGATTGCCTTACCCTGATAATCTTACCAATCCCACTCCCCATTCCTAAACCTAATCAAACCAACCAACGAAGGCGACCAATCAGAGGCAAAGTAGGACAGTTCTAAGAGGAAAAGGAGCCAAGAAAAGGAGTGGGACCCATAATAACATGGGATAGAGTGATTATCTCTGTGATTCATTAGTGTCTCACAGACAGTGACAGCGGTACACACTCACCATTAAAGGTATAATATGTAACCTCTGAGAACATTTCTGCCTGAGTCAGGACAGATTTTCATCGGTAACGGTGGTTGTTTAACAATGACGGCAACAACTCCCTATTTAGTGCCATCAAACTACATCCTTTGACTGCTTTCATGCCGCCTTCCTCTGTCCACCCATTCAAACGTCACACACACACAAACTGTCCTCCCCCGTAGGTCTCAGCATTTCTGCTAGGATGCCTCTCTGCAGTTGATCCGCCACTGAAATATGAATAGCTCATACAGGTAGCCTTAACAATGGCTGAGAAGACAATGTTACCTCAGCTGGAAATCCAGAAATAATCTCTGAACAGCACAGTGGCACCTTCTGCTGTCTGAGTCATTTCAACAGGAAGACAAACAGCATTAAAAAACAACCAAACAAATTCATTTCACAGATGCTGGGCCCCATTCAGCAATATCACTTGTCTCCTTGTGTAACACAAACAAGGTGATGATCTCCCCCTACTGCCGCTGACATCAGTGCCCCCACCTCCACACACTTCAACTGTGGAGTAGACAGCTCTCGAGCCCAGCCAGGATTTCAAAATATCAGTGACAAAATATTTATTTATTTCTAAGTCTCCTGTTATTATTACATATTTATTTAATCCTGATTAGATTCATTTATTTATTTTTCAATACATGCATTATCCTTTATTTCCTTCACTTCAATGCACACATTAACACAAATGGCACACAGTTCCCCCTAAACGCTCTGTTATCACACTAATTTAAGTCACAATAACTGCATTATGTTATCATTATTATGACTATTAATTCATCCTTTTTTGTTTTGTATTATATATGTATCAAGCTCTGCGCGTCACTATGTTTTTCCTCTGTCGGCTGAGGAACGTTCAGGAACGATGCCTCATGGCCTCACTCTTCTTGGAGGCATACGGGGCACAACTGGCTGGGAGGAGACCTTGGATCTTTGATCATGGACACATCACATTTGGCCTAGGAGCGTGGACCCCTTGACTTGGCTGGAGGACCTTGTTGCCACGGTAACGCAGATGGATGGATGGATGGATGAGTAAAAGGTAGAGGCATTATTAAGGCATTATCTTCTGTGTTGCATCATATTGCAAATAAATGGAAGAGGAAACACTAACAGAATAGTGAACAGTTACACAGTTGAAATCTTCTTTTGCAGCATGTTTTTTCTTTGAATTAAAACTGTATCAGTGGCCCTGTGTGTATCCTACAAAGGCCTATGTGGTTGCACTTTTGACCTGACAACTTAATTAGGTGACTGTAAGATTTAGGGAAAAGTTGTGCTCATGAATAGTTTAAGAACATGCATGTAGGTCTTTTTTTTTTATAACATGCGATCCTACTTTATACCAAAACCCACTGATCCATCTAAGTTGGCACACTCTACTATTCATTCTATATGTTACAAACCTCTTTGCCATTTTCTTTTTTATATCTAATACTCACTCATTATTCCCTACCATTCAACACCCACTATAGCAGCAGCAGCACTGCAGTCACATTGTGCCTTTCAGGAATTCACAGTTAATCACCACAAAAATGAATGACACATTCAGGCACATTTCCAGACAATACATTAGACGATGATTATTATGTCAGTGTGTGTATGTGCACCGAGGAGCGAAGGAGAGCTTTTTAAAATCCCCCCTAATCTGTTTACCGCTCTATTGGAGTTAAATTCACAGAAGGAAATGTGGTATCAGAAGAATTCTCTCTCACTTCATCCTTATGTTTAAAGACGACCACAGGCTCCTTTTAGAAATGGTAATTGCTCTGCTGATAAACCTAATCTCCCTTGAACAACCCAACTAAATGTGGGAATGAAATATCTGAGGAACTGGGTTTGAGGCGATGGGTTGTGCTGTATAGTTAGCAAATGAAAATACAGTCTTTGTTATTTTGGCTATGAGACATATTTAACTGTTGTCTGGTGCTTATGATCATGCTTTCAGGGTTTATTAACAGCTGACTTTCCTTGTTTCAGATTTTAGATCCACACACATCAATGCACTGCAAGGTGTAATGTTAACACACATGACGTCCACACCTGGATTAAATTAAAGGGCCAATTTGTAGGATTTAGTGGCATCTGGTGATGAGGTTGCAGATTGCAATGTCTGTTCTGGACAACTGTACAAACATGGCGGTGCAACATGGTGCGCTCTGTGGAAGAGGGTGCACTCCTGCACATAAGCAACATTCATTTTGCAAGAAAGTGAAAATATCAAATAATAACACACTAATGAGGCCTAAATAAGTGTCATTTTTTGTGACGCTGAATGCACAGTGTAGCTGGAGATCATTCACAGTGATCCTGTCCCTGATGAATGTGGTTTTGACGTGGCTTATTTCCCTGTCGTTGACACCGTTGTCATGGCAACTGCTGGAGAGAGTGCCGTGTTCTGTTGCTGCCAAGTTCACACGTTAACTTGACATCGGGGAATTTGCTATCAGCTCCTAAAACCCTAACTTTCTATAACTACAGTAAATGTCGCAGTAAGAATAGAACTGAGTCGGAACAAAAGATGGCCTGACTGTCTGAGCCGCGTCTGCCTCGGTTCCATGCTGGTCCAATCACAGGAGATGTGCTGTTAACGAATTGATTAAATAATTTGTTATTGCCAATCACTGCGGACCTCTGAGCTTGAACAAAAATCAGACGCAAACCTTGGAGTAATAAGTTCACAGTTCTTAATTTCAGGTGTTTCTACATTTATGAAAACATAATTAGAAATCGCCTATTCCATTTCTGCCAATAAATCCCCTAAATCCTACACACAGGACCTTGAAACTAGAAGTCGAGGGTAATATTTCCACTGCTTGCACATGAAATTGAACAATATATTAACATTACATTATTTTAATGACTTATATTACATTTGTATCTACAATTACAATTGTATCTACCACAGCTACAGAAAATCGTTTAATCCTCTTTTGATTTACAGAGATTTGATGTTTCAATGTGAAAAATATGGAATTTTGATGATTTCTCAAAAAATATGAATAAATAAAAATGAGTGCTATATAAAAGTGTTGTTATGAGATAAAATACTGTGCCTCCACTGACTCAGCACTATGCAATCATAAGCATTAGCTATGAAATTCAAAGTGTAGATAGTGTAGAACAGGCTGTTCAGCAGACATCTGTCTCTTTTTAAAACAGAATCAAATGCATTTTGCCCATCTCCATATATGTGCCTATTATTTAGATTTCCTGTCACTGCATGTTTAGTTCAGGTCTCTCCTTTTCGTATTTCATCCTCACTGTCATATCTGCTCTGAATGCCTCTTTCCATACATCCAAACACCTTGAACAGTAGTACTGAATAATGCCCTGTGAATTATCATATGAAAGCCATTTTCTGAAGGATGAGTGGTATCACAGAAACTGTACTGAAAGCCGAACACAGAGGCTAATACAAACAAACGTACTCACACAGAAAGGGAGAAAATAGACTCTCAGGAAGAAGCGGCAGACGGCAGACAGAGAGCTGTTCTGAGAACTGTTCGATTTGGGAAAAGCACTAGAAGTGCGGGTAACATGAATGCTGGAAGAGATGGGAGAAAGATAAATACATTATGAAGGGCCAATAATACCACTAGGCTGTAGGATCTCTTCTCTGGTGTTTGTCAAGTGTCTGACTCATCTGCAACAGTGGCAGAAAACCTCTGGGAAAAGCCATATAAACCAATAAAGAAGCATGATTTAGACTGGGCTCTAAGGGAGAAGATCATTGCACGGCATCACTCACTTCCTGCATACTGAAAATTGCGCATGTGGGAGCCATGATTCCGGTCTGAGACTAAACATTTCAGGTTGCATTATGAAACAGTTTGCCTTGGCCACCTCAGCTGAACAATTTTCATCCCCAGCTCGCGTCATTCATCTTGATAAGCAGCCCACCTTTAGCAGCTTGCAGCTTGAGGTGGAGCTGACTGGTTTGTTGTTGCTATGACCTCCCTGAAATCTGCCGTTGGTGCCACTGTGATGCACATGACTGAGCTCACAGCTGATCAAAACATCATTATTACAGAAAATGGAGGGAAAAAAAGGGAGAAAAACACAAGTGAGCCATTAATTAAGGGCCATAGTCTCCTAAAGTTTTTCAATGTCACAAAACGTTACATATACAGTCAAATGACCATTTAATGGAAACCTCATCATTGATCCAAAAGACATTATTTGCATGACTAATGCATGGAGAACTTTAACTAACTAAAATGCATTCGACCAATGCTGAGGCAGGGCTCAAACAGCATCCAGAAAACCAGCCCTAAAGAAGATTAGTGAAATGCCTGACATGGCGGAAGTTATTACCAAAAGCTGTATTACTAAAAATATTGGAATTTATGTCTCAGGCTAGAATGAGATGCCAGTTTGTACTCAATCTAAGAGCAGGAGACCCTGTTCATCAGTTCACACCACATTCACATCCTGGTGGTAACAGATACAAGCATGTGCAGAATGCAAGTATGTGCAGAAATATGTTTTTCTGTGCATGCACTGGAACTTATATTATTGATGCCATGTCTCGTGTGGACCATCCTGGGCTGCTCAAGGACAGTGAATCACTGATCTGCTAGTTTTTAGAGATTCAGTGAAAGTTTAGAAAGCGAGACTCTCGGATTCTGCAGGAATAACTTTTACCGATAGGAAGTACAGCAGTTCAGTGCATCAGACATGTTCATGTAGCATTAAATCTTTTAAGGACAATTGACAGTTTGCCATAAATGCCTACCACAAACATTTTTCATTGACAGGCTTGCAAAGTCGGAAGTGCAGTACTAGGCATTTAAACAGTGAGGAGGGTGGTGTCTTTTTTAAACTAATTTTTTCAAGTGCAAAAGTGTGTTTAGTAGCTTTGAAGTAAGCTGCAACAGTTAGCGCGCCGGCTAACTAACTTACTACCTGCAGTTGCTCCTAATTGCTCGTAAACGTCTGTATTATCTGTGTTCTGTGGATGCTATCTGGAGGCACTTATTTGGATATTTTATGGAAAATAAGCAGCCAGACAGAAATATATTAGCATGAAATTACAGTAATCTTTAAATATTCATAATACTTATTTATAATAATTATGAATATCAGATTAAGTAGTTAAACTCTGCAATACAAGAAGTTCAGAACACTCCTGTTAGCCTAAGGCTTTAGTGAGCGGTCACTCGGGCCCCAAAGCGTTACTGTGCTCTGCAGCGGGACATGTTGCACCTACTGCATCGTGTGCTCTTCAGTTTGCTTTTAGAGTCTACCACCTCCTCATCCTGCAAGTTATATTATTAGACAGTATAATCGGTGGTCATCTGTAAATTTAATTTGAGGTATATGAGGTATGTGAGGTATGTGTTTGAGAATAAGCTTGTCAAAGTCTTCAAGATTTCAGTCTGCAGCATCAGAGCCACAGACAGTTGTAGCGGACTGTGTTTTAAAAAAATATTTTCAGCAGCAGCCTCATATTTTTACCATTCCAGCCTGCAAGCACTGAGTTCTGCTTTTGTTTTGCCCAATCTCCACCTCTCTGATGATGTGGCAAACTCGCATCATGGCAAGGTAAACTCTTTGTTCTAGGTGCTCCTTGTACACAGTTCAGTTTTTGACAACCTGCGGTCATTCTAACTGGATTAATTACTTTCATGCCAATCATCCGTCTGGCTTGGAGCTTCAGCTCTTATATTCCTGCGTGAAACTGAGGGAGTTGCGCCATAAGAGGGAATTATAAAATACACTTTGGGAGGTATTAAAAACCGCTTTCTATAAACAGATTGAATTCTGTCAGGTTTCTATGTAAGGTATGTTTGGGAGGATTATTTCACCCTCCTACATTTTTGCCATACACCAAGATACTACTCATCGCCTTAAAACTTTGTCTCTTGACAGCCTTCAGTGACGTGAAAACACATAAGTCGATTGACAAACAAAGTGATGCTTGATAGGTGCTTTCCATTTACTGTTAATAAGTAGGCTAATTAATAGTGTTAATAATTACCTTGAAGTCGCTGTAATGAGTCAATTCATAAATCGCACATTTAAATGTGCGATTTAAAGAAGCTTAACAATAGCCTACCAAATCTCATGATTTCTATTAGACTCAGAAGCTGAGGCGGCAATTAGCTTACCGCTAAGCTAGACTGATTGCCTTTTAGCAAAACAGGACGCCATTTATTCTCTCTCATTATTGGATTTAGCTACTGTCTTATAACAAGCTAACAATGTAATGCAGTTGTTAAGATGTCTGTTTATCTGAATTGGTAGGGCTATGTGTCAATAGTAGCTATGACTTTCTAGCATCTTTGGATGGTACATGTTAAAAGAAATATGTAGTTCCTGCATTTTGCCTTTATAGCAGCTGCCAGTAAGAGCAAGCAAAATAAAGGGATTGGCAGAAAGTATTTATGCAAATTGACAGGAAGATTGTGGAAAACATGGATAAAAATACATTAAAAGTATTTGCCAGCTGAGTCCACATAGTAGAATTTACAATAAACAAAGTATATTAAGGCTACAGTGTGAGACGAACAGTGAGACAGATAAGGAAACTGACAGGTTCTTGGTGTATTTGACTAAAACTAACTCAAACTATGTATAACAAGCAGAGAAAGCAGTGAAACAGACAGAGGCAGCTGGCCATAAAATCTGCCACACACAGCCTACTCAACTGTTCCCACTGAACATTGAGCCTATGGAGACCAACAGAGTCTGCCTTTACGCCAATAATGCATTGCAGAGTATGACAGGCACGTAGAGAACATATCGAAATTGAGCCTGACAGCACTTCAGCAGCGAGTCATTGATGTCAGTATTGTTTGAAGCTTGGACCCTGAATGTAAGGCAATTGGCAGTTCAGATGTCACTGTTCAGTACATGTTGTAAAACATAACCAAGTACCACTCAGCCATGTTTGCGTCCAGATCATTCCCTTTTTCTCACATTCCTGAGACTTGTTTTCAGCCGTGCTAACAGCAGGGCTCCATGGATGGCAACGTCACCAGAGGTATGCATTTGTGGCTCTGTGGGAAATATCTCAGCGACTACTATATGGATTACCATGAAAATGACACATTCACGTCCCCCTCAGGATGACTGTAATGCCTTGGTAAACGGAATTTATATAGCTTTTTTCGAGTCTACTTTGACCACTCAAAGTGCTTCACGACACATGCCACATTCACAAGTGTGCGCGCGCGCGCACACACACACACACACACACACACACACACACACACACACACACACACACACACACACACACACACACACACACACACACACACACACACACACACACACACACACACACACACACACACACACACACACACCAGTGACACCAACAGGAGCAATTTGTGGCTCAGTATTTTGCCCAAGGACACATTGACATAGCGACAGGAGGAGCCGGGGAAGGACACACCAGCTTTCTGATTGGTGGACGGCCTGCTCTACCTTCTGAGCCACCACAAACATAACAAGAACGTAGTGCATTATTTTGCCCTTTGGCTCATACATGTCTGAACCAAATATTCAGATATTCCAAACTTTAATTCGCTTTGGTAAGCAAGTAAACAATATGAAACGACAACACGTTCAGGGAACACTATCACAAAGCTCAACTGCTGATCCAATTACAATTTGTGGAGACGCTGAAAGTTGAACATTTCTTCTCGGCGGCTTCAGTATGGCGCCTGGTTCGATGAGTTAATCTCACGAAGACATCCAAGGTCATTAAACGAAGAAATCAGAGGGTCTTTTTCAATAGATGAAATCAGCCTAATTATCTAAAGCTGCAGTTGTAAATGGCATAATTAGGGTGAAGTGATGAAAACCTTCTGGCCTCTAGTTGGAGTCTGATAATAAGATCTCTCTTTCTCTCACTCTCAAACACACACACGCACACACAGGAGTGAAAATGTCTGATAATTATTGGCTCTGGCCATCACGTCCTCTCTGCTGCCTCGCAGTTTGCATTTTTCTGTATTTTTATCAGAGTTCTTTGTGAAATCTTTGTTCTCTGTGAAAGGCACCAACATGCCATCATCGGGTCAGAAAAACCCTCCGGGACAAGTAAGAAGAGCTTCAGCTGTGACAGTCAGCACTCTCTGTTAAGTATTATAAATGCAGAGTGCACAGACACGACTTTGTTTTACTTCACTTAAAACAATAACCTATTTGCTGTTGCTTTTTGAAAAAAACAAATAATGAAAGTTAATTAAACTGTGTAATATCCAGAAAGAGGGAGAGAGAGGCTGGATGAGTTGACGAGCTCAAATCGAGTGGTGGTGGGGGGTGCTGAAAAACAGCTTGAGGAAATAAAATTCACTGTGATTGTGATTGAGAACATCGTCCACATAATGTATTTAATTAACTGAGGCAGATTTCCAGTTTGGATGTTAATAAACCTCTTGAACAATACACTCTGGACTAATCCCCGCAGTGTGAGTCATCCTGCTGTCACAGTACAGGACTCGCCTAAGATTTTCAATGCACGCCCCACAGCTGCATGCAGGCTTATGTATATATTCACAAACCCACTTCAGACACAGATATTCCACAAAACCCTGTTTTATCGCCCACCGAGGAACGTAATAATTCACGATTGCGATTCTTTTGCTGATTTCAGTTATTTTCACAGCTACAACAGGTCAACAGCTCATGCAGCTTTTCTTTGTTTTTAAGTGTACATGTGTGAGATAACTTTTGCTAGGCTGCCTACGGTAAAAGCAATTTGTGCATAAGAATATCTGAAGCCAGTTATAATCCCTGAACCATGCACTGCCTCTGACTCAGCTGCTACCTGCCCAAATTATGTACCAGCTTTGACTCAGGCTGTGCCTCCAAAGCACAGAGCCATAGTACAAAATCTCCCTGTTCTTATTAACATCATACCTTCATGGTCATGGTGCTGGCAATAGATTTTAACATGCGGATCATCCCTTACAATCAGTTGCCAGTTTATTAGGTACCTTGTATAAATGTGTACGAATTAGGTTTGATGAATGTCTTTTTGCTAAGCAACTTGTTGAAAACAATGTGAAAAAGACTGTTATGTTATTATTTTAGGCACAATTCCCTGTTAAAGCTATTGGAGAAGGTTTGCAACCGGTTCTTGTTGAGCTGTAGCACATGAATGCATTGACTGAGTCTCCACATGTGGGACTCTGTTTAACACAGTGCATTGAGATTTGTGACTTGCTGTCATTATCTCTGATATCTGCTGTCTGTCTCTCATATACAGACAGAAAGACGAAAGAAACCTTTCCCATTTTCTGCCCCATGCAGCCTGCCCAAGGATTTTACATCAATGAGTCAGATAGTGATGGCAGAAATCAAGCTTTTTTTTTTATCAATGGCAAATGAATCCATTGTTTATTATTTCTGTTGTTGGTCACTTTTGTCTTGTTTTGAATGCAGCTTTTTATGCTGCAAACTTGGCCAGGTCTTAGAGTTTCCAAACTCGATGGGACACCTTCAAATAAAGGTTAAACAAATTGATTAATTTTTAAAAATCCTACCTGTATGAAGATTATTGTGTACGTCATGGCCATTTCAAAGGCTGTAATATTTTGGTGCTGTTAAATTGTATCGTTTTATATTGTAGGTCGAATAATATTGCATCCTTAAAAGCCCCAAGAACAAGAACAAGAACAAAATTAAAAACAGCAAAGCCACAATAACCTCAAATAATGAATAAGTACATAAAAGGGTACAATGATAGGATGTATTGTAGGGCTGTTGTGGTGTTTGCTAGGTGTGCCTAATAAACTGGTAACTGAGAATTCATACATACATACGACATGCCTAAAAACATGTTCTAATATCTGTGTTTGCATGTGGACTTAACCTAACCCCCTGATGTTGCATTAACGGAATGACTTGCAGCACATCAGGACACATTTAGCCCATTTGAATTCCTTTTAATTACTCCTTTTAAAAAAATGAAAGTAACATCTGTGACACATCTGAAGAGACAGAAACCCGCCACCAAGTCTGTCAGTGCAGCCAGAAAATACAAGGGCAGGAGAGAGACCCACCAGGCTTTCAACTAAGTCCGCTGTACAGTAGACCCATCTGCAGCAGACGCTCAGAGCAAGGTGATATACTATAAAGAGCAAGAAGGTCTGCAAATCAAGGAAGTTCAGATGGATGTTTCGTACTGTTGCCACATAATTAACACCTTCCAGGAGAACCATCTTCTTTCTTTCACTGCGAGTGTTAGTCCCACCTCAGCACTTCATAAGCGTTCATCAAATGAATGCAAGCATGTATCATTTTAACAGATAAGTATTTTCTATGTTTAGCTTATGTGATTTGATTTGAGACAAAAACACACTGGTATATGCAGCACATCCTGTTATTCACTATGATACATCCTCATACCTGAAGAACTCAGTAGGTCAATTGCTAGTGACAGTATTAACTGTCCTCAAGGTCCACCTTTGTCGTACCAGACCTTCATTCCTCACGTTGTTTGTCCCTGTGTCGTGTTCATTGGCTTTAGGCAACAAAAGTACTTGATTGGGTTGAGGCAACAAAAGGTTTAAGGAAAAAAAATCATGGTTTGGGTATAACTAACTATGCTACTGTGCGGAAAGCCAAGTAATGTAAGGATATGTCAACACTGACTTTCAGATTCAGTGGTCTTCTGGGTGAAAGTCCTGTGTTGGTTGGACCCCTCTATCCACCCCATCTTCTTCCAAATGCAGACTTTCTTGCTCTTTATACTACATCACCTGACTTCCCACTTTCTTTCCATCATAACTAATATGGCCACTAGAGGTTGCTGCCTAACAATCAATGTAAATATTAGCTGTTACACCTTCCTTGCAAAGTCAGCCTACAGGGACCAACAGTCCTTCCTCTGGTGAGGATGTGCTTGTATATGCAGTGTTTCACTGGATTAGAAAGTCCCCTCAGAGACTCCCTATCTCGTTTGTAAAAAGCGTGGGTGTGATAATTACAAGCTGCCAAACAAAGACTGCTATTGAACATGGACAACAGAATTGCCTGTTACATTCCTGCTGTTTCATACTGCAGCCACATAATAAACACCTTCCCGGACACCCACCCTCTTTCTTTCACTCCCAGTGCTTTCCTCACTTTCCTCTTCCTCTTTATACCTTCCAAGTCTGTCTGCTTCTATGTCTCTTCCTGCTCAGTAATTACCACATACTGGAGACAGATGTTTAAAACACAGCTTATCTTCACCTCTCCATGCTGTAGGGATGGCCAGCCAAACTGTAAACAAACATGACTGAATTCAGAAAATGTACAAAGGAAGGACACTCTTTTCATGTCCTTGTGCTACATGGTGTTCTGTTTTTGTATGGAGCAGAACATCCAGATCTAAGATGTTAGTCTTGTCCTTTGATTTCAATCAGCTGATTCTGGACTGAATTTACCCTTCGCTTGCATTTAATCCTGATCAGAGAGACTAGATTAGATAAGTGGAGGAAACTTTAATGACTCTTGGGGAGTCTGTGTGGGAACAAAATATTGATAACACAGCAAAAAGGAAAAGAAGGTAACATACAGTATACTGTACACTGTAAATAGAAAAAGTGGTGGAAATAATAGGGTACCAAGCATGTGATGTGGCATCGGTGCACACAAAGTCATCAGTGAAACGATTCCAAAACTTTTTCTAGCATGTAGGTCGGCCTATGGCACTTCATATTGCTTTCCACATTATTGCACTGCATCATGTTGTCTCCACTTGAAGGGCACCCTTGAGGAAATTCCATCATGTTTTTATGTACACCGGGCGACCATATGGTACGTTATCATGTTTTATCTACCATCGGGGCATCCAAGAGGTCATTTTTGGAGCCATTTTTTTCAACATGGGAGCACTAGTGGGAGCCATCGCCAAGGACATACCAAAAAATAGACTGCGACATAATTAATGTCACCAAAGAAGGAATAGAGAAAGCCAGTGGAGGTGTAGATAGAAGTATTGACAGAAAGCTTTGTGCAGCCGGATGGCACTTGGTACAAATGAACACTTGAAGCACTCCTTTGTACACGTAGCTGCATCAGCTCTATCGAAGACAGGGTGGGAAGCTTTATCCAAGATAAATGAATCATCCGCCCCCCTGCTGAAGCCTCCAGGGTGTCCACGCTCAGCCCTGTGACTCTGCCAGCCTGGAGAGGACAGGGTCAGTGATCAGAATTCTTCATAGTCTGCGCTGTTGGTGGGGGTGGTGGGGAATGCGAGGCACTTTGGATTCAGGTGTGCTGCTGCACAATGTCAGATATCTGAAGGGGCTGATGTACTATGGCCCCCTGTCGTCTAGCTCCTAAATGATATATCATCTGTGGATCCATCTCAGTCCAAGGAAATACTTCTAGCTGCTGGGCCTAACTGTGCACAGGATGCTTTCGAAAGGCATAATCAATATGGAGCTGTGATACATGCTGTAGTTGTATAGAATGAAACCACACACATGGATGCACATGCTCACACAAAGACATTGCAGCCACGTCTCAGACTGCACAGTGACATTCACAATAAGGGGGTTATTGTCAGTGTGATATAACCAGTTTATTCCAATTGAGTTACAGTTTGTATTCTGGAAGTTTAGACAAGTTAAATTCTGAATAATTGCAGCTTCCATGCTGCTTAGCCATCTGATATAATAGCGAGAGGCATCTGCTGATTCTCTGCAGATTACTGACTCCCAGGAAATTCAAATGAGTACACCTGCACATGCAGTATATTTAAATATTTCATTTTCAGGAGCGTTAAACCTTATGCATTGAAGGTGAAGACTTCCCTTCAGTGTTTCACATGAAGACGTGACCTCTATTCCACATAAGTCATCCACTCTATCATAGTCCTGGCTAGCACACGCGATGCATGCACACTTACGCAATCAAAAATATGTTCACCACCAGACACACATACACAACAGGTTTCTTTTTCCACACTGCTGTGTGTTTGATACCTCCCTCCTGCCTATCACATCAGGCCAGATTCAGTCTGACCCAGAGACTCCGAGATAATGACTATGCTCTCAGATTCCTCTGCACACAAAAAAGAGAATTTCATAAGTGTTAAGTAATCAATATATATTCATAGAGAAGAGAGGATGTTGTAACGAACGAACGAAATGCAAAACATATTCGTATCACTTGCAGTTGATCCAGATTCCTATTATTTTCAGATGTGGATGTGTCCATTATGTAAGCGATGCAGGAGTGATGACATGTTTTAGCTTGGCATACATATGAGCTTCAGCCTAAAGTGGTAAGAAATGAACAGCACTTGGCGAATCACACGAGCTGAGATGTTCGCATGTCAAGACCTGTGTACACACACCTTGCCTGTTCAAATAATAACTGTAACTGATTCTGCATGTTTATGACCACCTTTGTTGCCTCTAGTCATCATTTTGCATGTGTTGAAAAAAAAAAGGAAAGATAATTGAACTGTGAATCATCTGTAATGAGAACTGTGAAGGGTGTAATTCACGATAAATTGACCTGTGTACGTTGCCTGCAGTCAAGTGTGGCTGACTTCCAGAGGCTCCAGGGTTCACAGTGGAAATATGCAATAAATTTTACAGCATGAAGTTGAATGTGGTTTTGACTTCCATCAGTCTTGACGGTGTGCTTGCGCAGAGTAAGATAAATAGATGGACAGAGCCTACACTGAGGTTGATTACTCCATCTAAATCTAAAGTCTATTAGAAAGACAGAAGAAAGAGATTGACATCGACATCAAGTCGCAGAAAGTCCAAAATAAAAATCTCTTGCACACTCACAGGAGCACAGGAAACAATATTGATTTCCTTAATTAAAGAAAGATGTGAGGCGGATGGAAAATGAGGCGAGACGCAACCTCCGCTCTCTCCGAGGGGCGATGTTGGTGTCTCACTGACGTCTTCTTTACATGACCCTCTGATGGAAGTGGAAGTGAAAGCCAGTGCCTGCATGCAGAGCCACTATTACTAGACTAAGTTTCTGTTTTCCCTTCATCCTGCACAGTCACTGAATTAGTTATTCACTCACTGTTTTAACTTCTGTTCCTTTTTTAACTTGGCTATGATCAACATTTTTCTAATAAGACTGAGAACAGTGTGACACTGTGACAGGTGTTGCTTGTATCTGCAGCTCCTCTCAGCTTTACAGCACTTTATAGTGAGTTCCAGCTCATTCTTTTGCTGCTCGGCCCACAAATACACTGTCTTGGTTCACTCTCAAAACTCTCAGCCCAGGTCAAAAAGTAGTATATGTTAGTCCGTTAGAAACAAGTATAATAGTTTTTCACCTGGGATAGCATTGTTTTCGGCTGCAGCAGGCATCTGTTTTCATTCAAAAAGCTCTAAAAGCCCACTGAATGCTGCCTCCTCAGCACCAGACAGCAGGCAGACACAGCTAACAACTTGATGGTGAACATAGTGGAGCGTGTAGCAGCTAAAGAGCCAGATATTTCCCTCAGAAGTTAGTAGAGACCAAAACGGAGCTAAAAGAGTAAAGAGTAAATACTAGGCCAACATTCATGAGGTGAAATTAATGCTAATGTGGCTCCATATCATTCCAAAAAGTTTGCTATATCAGCTAAAAGGTGATGATATGCATATGTTACCTGATGATAGTAGCTTTATTATTGTTTCGCAAATGCAAAATTACACTTGTGAATTGAGACATTTTTGCTTATATCGTATGACTGAGTGTGTCTCTAAGTCAAGGGACTTTAAGGGAAAATAGGTCACTGAATTTCTTGTTATACTTATTGCAGTTTTACTTTTTTTTAATGAATTAGGCCTGGAGGTTTCCTGAGATTGCACTATGTTTTGGCAAAAATCAGGTCACATCACTGAAAATGAGACACACCACAGAAAACAGGATAAACAAACAGGAAGTTGCTTCCCCAGGAGACTGCCGGTTAGTATTTGCGGACGACTCTCACTAATTTGATATCTGCCGTTTGCTCAATCAACAGAAATAAAACAGAACTCTGGTTAAAGACTAACTTCACATTAGACTGAAAAATTACATTTCAGAAGTTGAAACAATGATAATACATCAAATGAATAGCTTATATGGAGCTGATTGAGTGAAACAGTACTCATTACTTGCACTGAATAGAAAGATTAAGAAGGGCACACAGGTTCAGAAAGATGAACATGAAACTAAAATTTGTCCTTCACTGAAACAAAGATTGACTTCAGCTTTATACGCCTTTGGAAAAACCCAAGAATGATCCATAAAATGTTTATTCCTCCCTGCAGCATTGTCCAAAGGATTTTTCACGGTACATTGACTTTCTGTATACTACATCATAGCAAACTATCCTCTGCATCAGCCTTTGGAGCTTCTTTCACATTTGAATGCACAGAGACTCTGCCATCAACAGTTTCCTGTGCCTGAAGATGAATGTGCATTAAAATGTATCACACAGTTTTTGTTCTTTCCACTTTTACAAGTGACATGATGAGAATTAAGTTCCAGTCCCAAACACACACACACACACACACACACACACACACACACACACACACACACACACACACACACACACACACACACGCACGCACGCACGCACGCGCATAAGTGCACACATACTTGTATTGCTATCCTTGTGAGAACCCTAGGACAAGTCAAAGTGTCCTTATTTTTCATAAATGTCCTCAGTCTGTTTGTTACAACACTGTCACTATGGAGTAGTTTAGGTATCCACACACACACACACACACACACACACACACACACACACACACACACACACACACACATCCCCAGGTTTTAGTTGATGTAAGGGAAGTATTTTGCAGACAGAGTATGTCAAAGTGTGGCGGCATGGTGCAGCAGCAGGTAGTGCGCGTGCCTCACAACAAGAAGGTCGCCGGTACAATCCCCGGGTCAGGCCGGGCCTCCGGCTTCCTCCCACAGACCAAAAACATGCTCATTAGGTTAATTGGTGACTCTAAATTGTCCTTAGGTGTGAGTGTGAACGTAAATGGTTGAATGTCTGTATATGTTGCCCTGCAATCGACTAGCGACCGGTTCAGGGTGTACCCCGTCTTTCGCCCAATGACAGCTGGGATAGGCTCCAGCCCCCATGGATGGATGGAGTATGTCAAAGTCACAGAGACCCACAGACGCTCATACATCATCATCCTCATCAGATCTCTGGAGTGAGATAGAAAAGTTATTTTATCTATTTTATCATAGTGTGCATGAAATTATATATCCTATAGTTATGATCTGTGTATTGACATGGGTATACATTACCAATATTTTTCTTTACTGTGTTTTGTGTGAACATATTGTGAAAGCAAAAGTATGACTATAACAAAATAACCATTGATTACTGGGAATAAAATACAACCAAAGTTACAGTTAAGACCGTCTACAGACTCACAGTCTTCTGCCTCCATTTCATAAAAGAAATTTTTGTGGATAATGGCTGTGTGCGATCATGATTATGATAGAATTGCTGGCAAAAGATCGTTATTTCATCATCTGAAATTGTACACATTGCCTGACAAGCTGGATTCAAGCTAACAAATCCACATCAAAACCACTGGAAACTTTCTGTAAACACACTATTTAAGCTTTGGACCCGAAGCCAAAAAACTTCTATTGGAATCAAACTTTAAATAACCATCCACTCCCGAGGTGGAAAATATAAACATGTTCATCTTTGCAGGGTGTTTAGGATGGATGGCAACATAATGCTGTGCAGTTCTTTGTGGATGCTATGGTGTGTGAGGTAGTCAATCTGGGTGGGTGCTCGGGTATGCTGTGTGTTTGCACTGGTCGCAGAGGTGTTTCAGCACCATGGAGAGAAAACAACATCATCCAATAGCGGTAATGGCAGGAGCAATGGGCCAGATATGAGGACTGCTCAGAGAGCAAGAACACATTCGTTACGTTCGAGTGATTTTAAAGAGCTTGTCCTATTAACAGTTTTCTTAAAATTTGCCATTAGGCAGGAGGGAATTCTTGAGCGGTAGTCTGCATTTCTCCAGGGGGAAAAACACCTGTTTTACTTAAGAGTTATATTTTCTTAATCTCAATTTGTATAATAAACAACAACAAGAAACCTAAGTTGATCATAATGTGAATTAAGAGGTCTATTATGCTTGTCTTATCATATCAGATCACCATGGCTTGCCGGTTTACTGTCAGAATTGAGAACAGCAACTAATGAAGAGGTGGCGTGCAGGGTTTGGTGAATCCAACTTAGAATCCTTGTACGAGGAAGTTGCACAGAAAAATCTAAGAAAGGTTCACAACAAAAATATGAAAATATTCTTGCATGAAGCCCTTTCACATACAAAAATCTTCACATTTACTCCCTGCACTTAATTATTGCTGCCAAGTAACATGGAGCAGTCCAGAGAGGAAGAGATGGGAAAAAAGGCTGAAGTTAGACTTATGGCTGCAGGTGGATCAGCTGGTGAGAGGAGGAGGAGGAGGAGGGAAGAGGAAGGGTCCAAGGAGCAAAGTGGCCGTGGTCATAACTCAAGGTCAGCGCACAGAAGCCATCTGTCTGCATCACACAGAAGTGTGGGGAAGAGCACAGTGGAGGTGCGGTCTCCCTGAGTGCCAAGCTGCCTCTTCCCTCACAGTATGATGCGGGGAAATGCAAGAGAGGGGCAGCATGGCGGTGTCTGCAGAAGAGGAAGGGGGTGGTAGCATTTGTAGGAAGGCTGCTTGAGGCAGCAATTATCAAAACCCCGTCGGTCCTGCTGAATGTACACATCAACTTGTCAATGTGCTAAGCAGCACTTTCCTTAAATAACTGTAACAAACATCAAGCTAGGATAATTGTTGTACTGGTGAACTGGAAGAAAAGATCCCCACATGGATGCATTCATGAGCAAACGCTAAGCATGTGGTTTAAAGATGTGTCCAACATTTCTCAACAAATGCGCATAATTAACGAACATTTCTCATATATCCACATTCCTCTAAGTTTAACTAATACACCAATTAAGGAGTCATAGCAGCAATGAAAGTTAAAACATATTACACCACGCCATAATCTGTGAAATGCATTTGCCTTGCTTCAAACATGACTTTCAGAATATTGCGCTCTCCGTGTAAGCTAAAACCTCTCAATCCGCCAATAATGAGAAGTCTCTCCACTCTGGGTGTGGAGTTGCTGACACAAAGCTTCAGAGTGATACATGGCTTATGAGTGTGTGACTAATAGAAATAGAGGGATAATCCCCCTCACTGCTTGGGTCTGCAGCTGACTGGCTTTGGAAAAGAGGAGAGGGGCTGATACCCTGCCTTTAATCCCAAAAGATAGATGGAAAGAGGGAACAGTAAGAAAGGGAGGAGAGGGCAAAGGAGTAAAAAAAAAAAAAAGACACAAAATTCCTGGCAGCCAGTTCATATTCACCATGGTAACGAGAGGAAGGAAAATGGCAATGGCTTGCTACGTGCCAAGAACTGCGCCTCACTTGTGAGTCAGTTACTGATCAGAGAAAAACTGCTAATAATGCTGCGAGAAACCCCCCCAAGGAAAGCAACATGGTGATTACTGTGGATGTTCAATGTAACAATACAAACACAACATGTTGCCGAGAGAGCAAATATTGTGTCTCTCCCTCTTGTTCAAACTGCAACATTGATTAAATGATTGCCTGATAATTGGCCACTTCATCAATCATAAAGGCAGTTTCTACTTAATATTACTTACTGTTGCACTAATCGGTATCATGGATCAAATGGCGTCATATGAAAGAGCTGCTAAGTCCACAGAGAGTCATTGGCCCACTCTGTAGATACTCTCAGTTCTACAGGGTTTTAGCATCTTTCAGCTCATTGTTTTGGTTTTACTGTTTAAAACTTAACTGTTTTGCAGCTTTTCACCAAAAAGCACTGATAAACACATTGTACGCTCCCTGCCCAATATCAAACGGCAGCCAGACTGCACTGGCGAGCATTACTTTTGATGCCTCTTTTTTTGGTCAGTAGCAGACTGTGGCTGTGCTTGCCTCCAGGATTGTCTTTCATTGCAGTAACAACGTTTGAATATGGGCAGAGAAAATATATAATTTTTGCACTTAAAAAGGGAATTTTGACCTTTGGCTAGCAGCTTTTTTGCAGATGTCTTTGGCTGTCTGTGTAGTCTTCTCAGGCAAGAGTGTCTGAACAAACTACTGTTTCATGTGCACCAACACATTGACAGCAGAGAGATGGTATATTGACAATTGATGCAGGTAACTGCTTATGTGAATCTTAAATCCAGACATTCTGAACACAAATGCACTGATGATCCTTGAGCTAAACAAAAATTACACATATTTTTCATACTGTGATTAAAATGGTCCCATCTGTGAAAAAGCTGGTTGAACTGTCTCTGCAGCTCCGTACAGCTTTCAGACCATTGTTTTGGTTTGTCGGATTAAAAAAAAAAAAAAAATGCTTACAGCTGCCGTCTTCCTACAATCTCCCACAGGTCAGTTGTTGGTAATAGTGTCACCCAGCACACAAAATAGCATAGAACTGAAGAAAATCAAATATTTATCAAAGCAGATGTGAGAGATTGTTTTGGTGGCCCATGCCAGAGACAGTGATCTGGACTAATATTTGGCAAGTGGCACGAAAGAAAGAAGCTGTGTTTTATTGGCAGAGGGTGAAAAATGTACATTTGTTGCCATAAATCAGGAGACACATCAGCATACACATCTTGCTTGTTGCTTTTTAGTTACTTCATTCCTCATATTTGTCATTGTGTGTGTAGAGACATGGCTTTTGCCCTTATGATTGCATTGGTCCGCTGTATTTGTGAATTTTGCATTTGCAAAATTAGAAGTTTATCTTTTAGTACAGCACAAGTCAAAGTTGTTAATTTGCTGCAGTAAACACAGTGTGTATCAGTTACTTTTGTTGTTTTGAATGGTGATGTTTGTGCTTTAACTCCATACCTCTGATATTGGAATCTGTTGTTTGCAGCCCAATCTGTTGTTTCATAATGCTGGCTGTCTGGCTCTCTGGCTCTGTTCGAGCTGTCTGAGTGCCGCCTCGAGGCTGATGGCGAGTTGAGGATGTCGGGCAGAACATCTCTGTGGCGGTAAGTCTGGAAGGAATAGAAAGAGTATGTGAATGGAGACTAGAAACGGAAAGGGATGTACAGATTAATGGATTGAGAGAGCTCTTACTGTAAGTATGTGAAGAGGGGAAGCTCCTTTGATCAGAGCTGCTAATAATCCCATAGACATTCCTGTAATTAAGCTAAACTAAGATAATCTCGCTGTGACAGAGACATTAAAAAGGCTTCCATTTATTTAGTTTTTCTTATTCTGGGAAGGTAAAACATCCATTGGACCTGTACACCCACACAGATGCTTTCAATTAATCAGACCTTTCATCAAGTGGAGGCTGGGTGGAGCTGTGCAGGAAATACAGTATGTGATGCCACCAGACTCTACAGCTGAATTCAAAACCGCCTCCCATACCAGCAGTACGTATTGATTTGTCCAATGCAGTATGTAAACAAAAGCTAAATCTGCATTGGACAAGACCAGTAGCCTGCTGTGTCCCACAATGCAAAGCGCTGGAGCAGCCACAACTGCCACAACGGGGCCAATTTTGTATATATCTATACGTATATCATCACTAAATTCACTTCTAATAACTTTTGAGGTGAGAAATCAACTGTGATTTCAAAAATTTGCAATTTAAAAAAAAAAAAATTATGATGGATCAAAAAAGTGCTTCAACCTTTTCAGTGTTGAGTAGTTCAATAAGCGCCTGCAGGGGTATCCAGTTAGCCAGCCGGCTAGTCACACCCACAGAGCCCACTTACCACACAATCACACAGACCAATGCAGCCAACGCAGCAGACCTCAGCAACAATGGCAGAGGAAAGCCAAGCCCACAACTGAAAGATATTTCCACTTTTGTACTGCTGTTATTCTGTCATTGTATTGAATCTCTGATATATTTGATTGAAATTATGCAGCTATTGCCAAGGGGAAATGTTCACAGTATGACCAAACCAGCACGGGCATTACACACACAAAAATACCATCAATCAAAGTTTTATGAAAGGCAACCAGTTTGATTGAAGCAAGGATAATGTTACGCTTCCATAGCAGCAGAAATACCAGGAAGACGAGCTCCAGCACGACACATTTGCATTGAAGTAATACAACAAAATGCTGGCATATCCTTCCAGTCATCAGATAGCCATTACCAATCTCCCAAAATCAATTGGTAATATCATATATATATATATGTATATATATGTATATATATATATATGTGAAATGGAGATTGTTACTAATATATTAGATAGCAACAAACTCTACTGGAAACAGTAGCAATGACACTTTGTAATGATGAGCTCCACCTCACAAACCTCAACAGGTTATTTATAGGTAATCAGATTTGTCACTTGCCATGCCCCCCTGTGTCATCTGCCAATGTTCTGCTGCATGCTCGAAATTTACGAAAAATGAGCACAAAGCAGAGACATCAATGCAAAGACGTGAGTGAAAAACAAAGAAAAGACACACAGGTGGAAATTCATTATTCATAGGAGGGAGAGTGCCTTGTCAGAAATACTGTGAAATCTCATCAATCTCAGGTTAAACAGTTTGACGGGAAAAATGGCTAGAAGGCGCTCGCAACTCTGCTGTCACGTCACGATTCTTTAACTTACAAAACTGCCTCCTTCTTAATGCCTGTCTGATTTCTCTGATACATCTGGCATCCAGCGGTTCAAAGCGCAATTTTAATATTTTTTGTTTGTGATCATTATCATCACTCAGAAATGAAATTGCTGGTGTTGCCTGCTCACTCACCCTCACACCATCTATTACGTCCATCGATAAAATAAGCAGTGAGGGATGTGTCACTTTGTCTTAACCTTCTACAAGAAGTGGCCATCAAGAAAAAAAGCCACAGTGAAAATTTGTTTACATAAACTTTGCTGCATATTCAGATTTTCCTCAATGTAATTAAAGACATCTGAGCCCCATATTAATGTCTTTTTCTTCCTCTGACATGTTGCCAATACTAATACTTCCCTGCTATGTTACTGACATGTTGTCGATGTGCAGGGATGCGGCTCTTGGTGTCATCTGTTGTACTGGACACTTCCTTTTTTTTTTGCTCTTTGAGCTGACAACACTAGCTGCTGTGGTGGCATTTGTCACTAAAGCATTTTTTATGGTTGGTTATTTCCGAACTGAGGTCCCCAATCAATACCTCTGACCTGACCCTGGCCATCCATGGAGGGAGCACGTCAGTTTCCCACTCTATGAAATTTCTATGCTGTGTGTTCTGCCTTCGCCATTTTCTCATTTCTTCCAAAAGAAGAGAATAATGAGCATTTCAGTATTTACAAAGGGTGGAGTTTGTGGATAATTTGCTCGGTTAGGACACAAAACGTGTTCATGTGCACTCACTGGAAGCTGATGGGAATTAATCAATGAAATTATTAATATTTATTTAGTTTTGCTTTTCGCTTATTCTACATACATAACATTTCAATTGCATCACCTATGCACATTACAATGAGATCCTTGAGATCAGCCTCCCTTTATATCCACTGCAAGCACAATTATCATTGTACTGCTACCAAATGAATACATAAGCTCTGTGAACCTGACAAATTATACACATTTTGTACATACATCTTGCATTGTGTTGTCATGATATTAATTGAACGGCTGGATGTAAGCACCTTCATTTGTCTTCCAACAAGTCGTATCTACATTATGCTGAGGTCTGACACTGCGGTGCTGCAAGCGTTTCCCTGAAATGGAGCACTGTTGTCCAGTGAGTGGACACCTAAATTCCTGGAAAAATGTTCCACAGTGCTCATTTCAAGACCAGAGGACCTGACCAACCCGCACACTGGGGAAAAGAAATGCTGCAGCAGTGCTCACTGAGGGTCAATGAAAAAAATCTGACAAGAAGCATCACCCTGCAACTTAAAAAGTGGAATCACATGCTGTTTGGCTGCTGCAGTCGCATACTTGAATCCTCCTTATTAATACGGGTTTTGTGTTTACAGTAATAAGCCTTTTGACATGTCGCAGTAGGGCTGTGTCTGAACTTGTCCACTGTCAACTTATTGAGATTTTGGACACATTATCGTTTTGCATCATCACTAACAGGTGGAGAGTTGCTCAATGGTAAGTTTCACCTCTGTAAAATGTGGAGCATTATATCAAGGAATTTTTGAGGGCACTCGAATAAAATAGTGAGTAGTTTCAGACACAGCATAGAAAAAGCACAGTAAATATAAAATGAATGATGGATGAATTCTATTTAGCTGCCTTATTTTCAGGGTCCTTTCATTGTGCATGCTTGCTCACCGTCACACTGTCGCGGCTTACTGGGACACTTAAAGTCAATGGAACCCTGTTGAAGTCCCCCTCCAGTCAAAAACATGTTCTGCTTATTGTTGTTGTTGATGTCTGAGCTTCACTGTACAGAATGACGTACATGCTGAAGTATTTTTCAATGCATTTAGTCACAGTGCCTCTGCATGGCATAATGTACAGGGGCCCGTGGCACCGAACTGGCTTTTTGAATCTCTCTTGTCCTCTACCGGACTGATTTGCAGCATATGGGTCGCAATCCTGCGGCATGCCAGCAGGGTAATGGCCTCGAACCGGTGTGCTCCACACTGCATGTGTGTGCAAATTAGCCAAATATCAGTCAGATATATTGTTGATGGTTAAACGGTTGACGGTTAACCATTGACATCATAATAAGGTGTTTGAACTACTTTGTGGAGAAAACATATGAGACACAAATGGCTGTTGGTCTGGTGTGTTTTAAAACACGTCTGGACGGGATCTTTAGTACTTTTCCTATAAACACGTCATAATGTCTGCTGTGAGAAAGACTAATGCATTATTGCATAGTGCATTATTATCCTCATTTGGATGTGAAAAAGTGAACAATTTTAGTACTTATGAGGAGAAAAACAAACTAACTGGCAACAATTAAGGTTTCCTGATGGCTTAAATCGCACAAAGTCATGCTGCCGATGATCCAAAGGGGGAAAAATACCACAGGACTTCCGGACATCTAACAAGCTGCCAATTAGCTGGACGTTATCAAATTAGTTGAGAAACATCTGCGGCGTGTATGATGAAGGCACATCTCCAAACAGCAGCTGACAGTTTTGACATGCACTAGTGTGCATCTCAACTTCCTGATAAGCAGGCACAAGCAACTTGGCACATCCCTATGCCTTGAAAATTAGTGGTGTTGGACATGCACACTTCGCTGCACATATCAATTTCCCTGGAAGCTGAACTGGTCTATTCAGCATGTAAGAGATGTGCACAAAAAGGCAAACCTTTACATATATTGCAGTTTCATCAGTAAAATGTACAGAGGTATTATTAAACAGGAGAGGACTTTAATGATGTTCAGATGTCTATAATTATTACTGTATACCATGCAGTTGTGTTGATGTGCATTTCCCAGAACAAAAAGAACACTGTTACTCTATTAAAGTGCTAATATGTTCCTGTGAGTTTGTGTGACCTTGCAGATGCATCTTAAGCAGGACATTTGAGTAAAACTGCTGTTAAAAACATAATCACAGTTGGCTTTTGGGTGCTGAGGAGATTAATGGCGACCCTGACGAAATATAATAGGACACGAATTTGTGTGAATTAGAAAAATTGTTAAGACTGCAAAGTTGTAGCAGTAACTTGGCTCTATCAGCGTTGCATCTATTCATAATTTTAACCATGAAAAACACATCATTTTAAATTGCAGTTGAGGTGCTCTCCAGTGTACTCACTAAGACCCTGCTCAATGGATCATTTGTTCAGTGTCTCCACTGAATGCACTTTATATTTGTAGAGGCAATCAGCAAAGCTGTAATGAAATCAATAATTGTTTTGTTCTGAAGCGTCACTCCAATAACACTTAAATACACTATTTCTTTCAATTATTTTACTCTAATTCACCTTTTTTTCCTCTCTCATTCTCTCTGTATATGTGTGTGTGTGTGTGTGTGCTAGATACTATTCCAGCAGGAGAGAGTGAATTGTGCTCAGTAATTAATCATTTTGTACCCACGTTGGTTTGGTTACACTGTGTGTGTAAATGCACGCAGCTGCATGTACTCTTACATGCGTGTGTGTGTGTGTGTGTGTGTGCGTGGGGTGCATGTGACCTGTATATACATCAATAAAGGAAAACTCACACATGCTCGCTTCTCACATGCACATGCACATGCACGCTTACACACATGCAGTTGTGTTTGCAGTATTTTGGGGGACATTACATTGACTTCCATTCATTTCCTGGAGTCTTATTTTAACCACAACCACTACTTGCCTGACCTTAAACCAAACCTTAATGCAAGTCTTCACCCTAAAATTTAATGATTTACATTATGGGGACTTGAATTTTGTCCCCATAAGGAAGACGAGTCCCCACAATGTGAGTAATACACACCACATACACATACACACACAGGTCCTGCACCCAGAGGAGAAGGAGTAAACTCTGAAGGACGTGGTCGGGGTATGAATAACCATTGGACTGTACAGGCCCCGGCTCTGGTGCAGTGGTTGACAACCTCTGCAACACACCACCTGATACACCAAACAGGAGCTGGAGAGCCAGAACGCAACAACTCCCACTCGACTGAACTCATTCTGTAAGATATCAGTCCTCTTTAATCCCTCGCACAAAAGCAGTGGAAGCCTTTCTTTAATTTCTCCAGATGTATTCAAGCCCAACTCCCATTCACATCAATTAAATAAGTATTTTCACAGGAAAGAAAAAATGAGAAGCATAGACGGTTAAAGTCTGTCCAGCTCAACACTTCTTTTGAAGCAAACCCTTGTTGCTGTCAGTGATACAACATTTATATCCAAAACACTGTGCCGTATAGCTGAAGAACCAAGCTTATTAATTATTACAAACTCCACGCTGAAACAACAATGTATTTTTGAAAACATGACCGCTACAGTTACAGTGGATGAATCCTCTGTTCATCTTATCTGACTACTCTCAAATACCCTTTTTTTGGGTTGTTGTTTTGTGTAATTTCCTAAAGATTCTTTGACTTTAAGAATGAGAGAGAAAGCAGTGTTTGTAAAAAGGAAATGAATGCTGGTTCTTGTTATAATCGTTCTGTGTTTTTCATGAATAAAGGCTCTGTGACTGTTAATGGTGTTGGTCAGAACTCCTCATGCTCTCATTACCTTCAGAGGGAGCACAGTGACATCTGCTGGCTCTTTATATTCATTCAAGAATGAGGACTTCAGGACCGAGAGCCTGTTTTACACACATCATATATTACAGATTCATTTATTCATTACTCACTTACTTCTCCACAGCGGTCGACAGACAACTCTGACAAAGGCTGACAAACTATTTAAGAGCATCTTAAACAGATGTTGGTGCGACTGCTTCTTTTTTTCACTGAATTGTTCCAAATATTGCTCTTTTTAAATGTTTCGGACCTGAAATGCAGCCAGAGACTGAG
Organism: Chaetodon trifascialis; assembly: GCF_039877785.1. Lineage (NCBI taxonomy): Eukaryota > Metazoa > Chordata > Actinopteri > Chaetodontiformes > Chaetodontidae > Chaetodon > Chaetodon trifascialis. The sequence continues at coordinate 9,445,047 of NC_092071.1, read as the reverse complement.
GACTTTCTGAACCAGGATGCGTCACAAAACACATTTTCTTATAAGTGAATCTGTCAGCTCGCTCCACAATGAGGTTGTTGTGTCTCAGCACCTATCAAATGGATTGCCATGAAATTTGATGCACACATTAATGCGCCCCACAGGATGAACTGTAATAATATTTATGACTACACAGCTTATACGTGCAAAACTACTGACATTTTCATCAGCCTTAGCTAAACTAATAAGACCCATTAGCATGGGTATGTGTGTGTGTCTTTGTTTGCTACTGTCTTATCTTAATATCTCTGTCCATCCCATGTCCTTCTCCACTAAATGAGAGCATGTGACATGAGTGCAGCCCCGTCCTCTCTAAAGATTGATGACACTGATGTCTGTAGAAGGCAGGTACCCGCAAGTAAATTCACCTTGAAATGACCGTTGTCTTCTGATACTGTGAATACGATCGTTTTGCAACATAATTGCTTTTTCATTCTCTTTTGTTCCAAAATGGTTGACCATAAAGTGATTAGCAATGTGCTACATTATGCTGCAGACAGTCCTGAAAAAGGAGTTAGTGAGGCGTGGAAATGTGGCTCAGTGCTGTAACATGATGTATGTGACTGGAAGAAGGCCCACTTTTCCCAGACTTACACATTACAATAGTGTGCTTGTCTTAGGTGTTTTATTCATAACACATTTAATGAAGCAGAAATAATGGGAATATCCTATTTTATGAGTCCCTTAGTTGTTCAGAGTAAATTCATATTTGATGCTATTGACAAGAAAAATGCCTGCTAAACTGAGTTTGTCACAGGGGAATAAAAAAAATTACTGTATCAGTGCATACACGCATTTCATTCAGGGATTAATCTTTGATGAATTTCTTGGAAAGAAATGCAAAGAAAGATTAATTCGGTGATGTATTTTTCCATAGATGAACTGTATGCTTATCGGGGAATTATAGCTGACTTGTACCACTGAGTAAAAGACTGTCTGGTCCACGCTAGGAATTCATTTAGAAATAAAACGTCGCACTGTGCACATTTTCCCAGGAATTATGATATAATCCTTTCCAGGAACCTTCAAGAACAGTTACAAATCATTCCCTTTCTAAGAAATTACATCTTATTTCGTCACTGCTGAAGGAGTGCCTTATGATGACTCGTACTGCATGCCTGACAATCACCACCTGCAGGAAGATCTTTAATACAGTGGCAAACCATTTATCTGGCTTATCTTTAAAATATTTGATGATAGAAAACACCTTTTTACTTCATTTTTACACCAGTTCAGTTTCCTACACAGGCCTAAATTGCTTTGATAAGACAGACATAATGACATTTTAAACTTGCCTGTATTAAATGCCCGCACAGTTTTAGTGTCTACTGCTAATTTTCCTGTTTCTGACAGCAGTATAGAGGGTGCATTTTTATATAATTCACTCATTAATATTATATTAAGTCTTAAAGTTATGCATAATGGGCATGACCGATTTGAGTGACAGCTAGCCGCTAGGTTTCAGCAACCAGGCTCCTTTTGGCCCGCCTAACTTCCACCTCTTTGCCCATTTTTGGATTAGCTGGGGGGTAGGCAGCCACCAGCTGCCAAGATGGTGATGGCCAGATACACTGTCACTGAGCTTCACAGTAGCTCTTCAAAAAACCATAACGTCACAGAGACCACGTCCATGTCCACATGCACCAGATCCACGCAGTTTATGCTGTCCATAGTAAGTTCATGAAACCTAACAGAGACACACTGGAGACTGTTTTCTGCTCCACTGCAGGGTTTCTAAGCAATGAACAAGTTGCTCTGCAGAATGTATTGTGCATTTATATGTATGTACTCCCACCAGAGGGAGGCGATGGCTTCTGAATCAGAAATCCCCAAACTCCTCTGTACATATGCGCAGTCAGTAAAACATCAAACCACCGTTTAATATACAATTTTGTATTTATTCAGCTGATGAATAATGTTGGTGTTCAGCTCATCTTAACATGCTGTCTAGGGATTACTCTGTTGGTGTTTACAGTATATCTTTAAACTGCATTCAATTCAAGTACATATAACTTTTGTAGGAGTCAAAACCAAAAGTTTAGGGGTTAAGACTTAACTTCAGCCTTGCCTGCTAGCTGTCAAGACTTGAGACTTACGTGCGACTCGTAGATCAGATTAGACCTGTGGCTGCATGCTGCCTGCATACACCTGCTTTCACTAACATGCACATCTTCTTAGGCTGCCCTCTGTATTTCATCCATCCTGATTTATTTTCCCTCATCTGCATTCTGTTTCAAAGGCCAAGGTGTGCATCACTACTAATGACTGAACATGATCTGGATGACAAAATGTGAGGCATTATAGGCCTTTTAAGGGTTTTCCTTGCTATATTTTGTCAGCTGCTTTCAGATGCTGTAATGATGCAAAAAAAAAAAAAAAAAGTTACTCCATCGACCCAGAATTATGTTGTGATAATCTAATGCCATCACAAGGGGGAGCTCTTTCCCAATAAAATTTATTCAACTACTTACCTCACTCTACTAAATACTAAATGTTTGGTGAACATGTTACCATACAATTACATACAACAGATCAGTATTTCCTAATCAGAGGTGCTGGTACACTGGTGGTACTTCTGCAGTCACCAGGGAGTACATGGAGAAACTGTGGATCCAGAAATTATGAGTTTGTTGGAAAAATATTGGTTTGGGGTTGATGTTTGGTGTATAACACCAAAATTTTATGTGTACAGAGATGAAATAGCTAAAGAAAGGCCACAGATAGATAGTTGAAACGTTCATCTTCTGCCACTGTAAGTGCAAGTAGTATGACTGGAAACTTGACCAAGCCTAAGCACCAATAACTTTATAATCAATATGTATCGTGTCCAGGTAGCATTGGAAGAAAATTGTACATTTGGGCTTATTTGTGTTTAAACTTCTTCTTCTAACTCTTCTTCCTCTTAGAATGCGAAATAACATCCAGTTTGAAATTCATCAGGAGGATGTCAAAGTCACTACACACACACCCACACACACACACACACACACACACACACACACACACACACACACACACACACACACACACACACACACACACACACACACCGCAATCGACCGCCCATTATCACATGAGCGAAGTTCTGTTTTCAGGTCATGCATTTGAAATCCCTTGTAAAAGCTAATTAATGGACCCTGAACTTTCCAAACTTTAAGACAGCGAAGAAGAGGATGTTTTTACTGTATGCATATAAGTAGGATTTTATGGTTCTTTCCAAATCATCTATTAATTCTTCACTCGCTACTATTCCCGGATGTTTCTCATGGTACGATCGCGTCAACATGAAAAAAGCAATTCATGAAAAATAAAAATAAATCCAGAAATAGAATTAATAACTCACATCTGGCCTCAGGACTGCCTTGTAAAAGTTTTGTATAAGCTGCTGGTCATTTGGAAAACAGAGGGCTCTTAGACGTCATAAGAAAAAAGTCTCGCTGTCGCCAGAGCTTTTCCGATTGTCACTGCTTGTACTGCACATATAAAGAAGAAGATGAAATATTAAAATGCTTTTTTCTGCTCTCTGCTCTGCAGCCAGAGTCCCCCCGACACTAAGAGAGCGAGTACACTTAAAAAATGACAAAAACCACAATAATAAACTGTTGATTTTGCATAATTTGAGGGAAGAGACTAAACTGTTTGTGTCTGAATAGAGAAAACAAACAACAGCAGGAAACACAATTGAAAATATGTAGAAAACAGTCGGTTTCCATTCCTGTAACCTCGCCACACACCACACATGCAAACACACACGCACACGCACTCACAAACGCACACACACACACACACACACACACACACACACACACACACACACACACACACACACACACACACACACACACACACACACACACACACACACACACATTCTCCCTGGCATATATCTCCTGGGACAGTTTTAATGGGTGCAGTCAGCAGGTTAAGTGACAGCCTTACAAAATCACAAAACAGGTTCTCCTTTTTGAAACCGAGCCACAACATTAATGAGTGAATCCATCATAATGGAGACAGGTAGAGTTTCTTTGTTGTGTCAGAGGCCCTAAATAACACAATGAGACCAAACTGTCCCGCTGCTGGCAGCAGCTGTGAAGAGGAACACGAGCAGTGTCTCCACCAGCGATCTGTCCCTGTCTTTTTGATTCACAATCCATCTCTGTCTCATCGCTGCAGGAAATCTGATACCATCCCTCAGTGCATTTGGCTCAGAAAGCTAATGCGATATGATGACAGGTAGAACGAGGTGGAGGGACATTTCAACAGAGGTTTGCTCGCAATAAGGGTCCATTGAATAAAACATGATGTGACAAGAGAGCAAAACCAGATGATTCGTGCATTATTATCCGTTATCATCAGCGTGGCTTTCATCAGTCATCATTGTTCCATTTACTTTATATGCATAACTCATGTTTAATTGCCTGGACATGTATATTTATTCGGCTGCAATCTCTGCAGTGGAATGACTTTCTAACTGCAGTCTACACAACTCTGATTCCCAATTAAGGCATGTGTGTAAACACTTTTAGTAGTGGCAGTGACTAGAACTAGTAAAAGTCTTTTTAATCACGACTGCGGTCTCTTCGTAGTAGAACCGAAATCATGAGGGGCCCTTTCCAACTGTGGCTGCTCTGCGGCTTCACACTATAACAGCGCTACATTTCCACTCTGTGCGTGATGGGGACAGAGGGTTCGGCCGACTTGGCTGTCTTGGAAAACCCTCATGTTACACTTCCCAGATTCCAAAAAAGTTGAGATGCTGTGTAAAATGTTAATAAAAACAGAATGCAATCATTTGCAAATGAACTGTGTTGACCCACAGCAGTTTTAGTTGCAGTTTAAGTGCTCCTGATCCCATGCCTTAACATCCGTTACACAGTCACGTGTTCACAAAGTGGTGAACCTCGCTCCATCCTTGCTTATGGCCAGGATGATGCCCCTTTCATATCCATCATGATACTATCACCTGTTACCAATCAACCTGTTTACCTGTGGAATGTTCCAAACAGGTGTTTTTGGAGCGTTCCACAACTTCCCCAGTCTGTTGTTGCTCCTGTCCCAACTTGTTTGAAATGTGTTGCTGGCATCAAATTCAGATTAAGCAGATATTTACACAAATCAATGAAGCTGATGAGGTAAAACATTAAATATCTTGTCTTTGTGCTGTTTTCAATTGAGTATCTGTCAAAAAGGATTAGCAAATTATCACATTCTGATGTTTCACACAGTATCCAAACTGTTTAGGATTGGGGTTGTACATGGAGAATAACTATGTTACTGTTCTGATTTTCTGCCATTAAAAGACAGACTTGAATGAGCTTGTTTATATGTATCATCACCTACGACAGTACAGTCAGCAGAGTATTATTTGTTCTGTAATTTGGCATTACTTTGAAGACTTAGTGTCATTAAAACGGAATATAAATTTAACACTTTTAATCTTCGGTTCTAATTAGTTTTAGAGGATGTTAACAGTTTGGAAAATTGAGTCTCAATCATCAAAATCTGCAAATTGATGCATTTTAAGACTTAATTTCAAAGCAAACAGCAGCAGGAAAAAGGGAGACATGTTGCGTCTGCACGCCCAAACAAAATGTGTTTTGGGATAAAATGAAGACATCAAAATACGTTCCAGCTTGGCTCACTGGAAGTCATTTATTTCTTGTTTGTTAGCGCTATCAAATCCATAACACATATAATTAGCTGCTGGCGAGGACCATGCACGCAGCATTAACATCTAACTCTGACATATGACCTCTCCAAATGCTCCGACCATCACATCGACATAAAATATTAAGTGTTACAACATAAAAACAGCCAAACCGCAGGCTTTGAAGAGTAATCCTCATTTCCCCCAGAGGTTCCCTGCGTGAAATAGGATAGGGTTTTTAAGTCCTAATAAGTTCTTAATTTAGTGGAAACACACACGAGAGGGCACGCACTCACACACACACATGCACATGCAGGGTCAGTAACAGCTTCCCATCATGCTTGAGTTATTTCCCCACTAAATTTTGGTGTGTGCGTGTGTGTGTCCTTGCTTGCTCTACACATTCTGGGGTCCGGTTTCAGGATATTTCGACAAGAGGTTATACAGACTTGTAAAGTTCAGTGACAGTAAAACACACGTGGACCATATAAAATATCTGAACAAACAATTTCTAAGTTAAATTCTAATGTATTGACGACGGCTTTTTATGCTAATTTATCCTCCTTGCATGCTGGTTTTGGGTGTCAACAGTCCGAGTGCGCCTTAAAACCTGTGGAGGCTAGTTAATTGGAGAACGTGGAGACGAGGAGGCCTCCCATTAATCAAAGCAGTACTCCATTTAGAGACTAATAAAATTTCTCTGGTTGATTACACACCGCCTGGCAGCAGCTGGGTAAGACACCACGATTGATTGAGGCGTAGCAGTCACTGTCGTCCCTCTTTATTTATCTCCTGCTATGAAGAAAAATCGACTGGTGTAAAAATGTGAAAATGAAAATCAACCTCAGTCACAAACTTTATCACTTAATTTATTTTTTTATGTGCTCTGTGCTGCTGTTAAATAAAGTTAATTATCAATTTATCTAAATAAGATACACGTCGCAAGGATCAATCAATGCATGCATTAACACATGGACATCATGTGTTGCTCGTGTAAAGCAACTAAAGTGACTGAAGGCCCGATGTGCAAAAGAGTTTGTTCCCTGATCCGAGGCGTGGGTGGATGGATGTCAGACTCTGATTCCACTGAGCATTGAGCCTCACAGGGCTGCTAGATTAGCTATAGACCTTTAGTGCTGTTAACTTACAGGTTAATTTTCCAGGAGACAAGGAAATCAATACAGCAGAGACAGACAGCAACACTTCCCTGCTAATGTTTTCTTTTGTCTAAACTATACACCAGCGTGCATAACAGTCCCTGTCAGACTCAGTAATGCCAAAGACAAAGCAGAGAATAGCTAACGTGATAACTGCATCCATTTCTGAGAATTGGCAAAAGTGAACACAACTTTTTTTTTCCATTAATTTGCTGTCGGGGGAGTTGTCGGGTCTGTGTGCGTATGCCAGAATTTGTTTGTACAGCACACTTGTCCATAGATGAATGAATGTTTCCAATTACAGTTACAAAGTGTATACATGCGCGCGCACACACACACACACACGCGCGCACACGCACTGCCTCCTGCTCTGTGAGGCAGACTCCAGAGTGGCTTGTCTGGCACTCCTCTCTATTGACAGTTGACAGCTTTAAGCCGACATGAAGTGTGGATTTCACTGCCGCCGTGTAATTGACATCCTGTTGCTTGTCAACCTCCTTTCTTTTTCTACTGCTCCTTCGATCAGAGCACCGACGCCTCTTTCTCACGCCAACAATCCAGGTCACATGATGAGGCCTGGGAAAATTATTTGCTAGTTTTTTTTTAACGCAGACGTTCATCTGTATGTGTGTTTATGTGCCTGAGAAGTGAAACTAGATCATCAGTAGTCCTGCATTTTAGGATGGCTACAAACCTATGCTGGAAGTATAACCTCAAAACTGTGTATAATCCATAAGAATAAACACGTGTATTTTCTTAATACACGAACTACAACAGAACAGAATGAGTGTTAAAGATCCAACATGAAGGAGTCAGTCATGAGTTCCTGTATTTCAAAGTGATCAGCTGAAGAAAAAAAATGCTAAAAATGGCACGTCTGGTGTATTAAAAGCACAAAAATGCACTAACCTCTTTGACAAATGCACTTCCTGTGACTGCTTCACAACAAAAGCTTTCCCGTGTTTCACCAGTTGAATGCTTTTAATGTGAAGTAGCAGCGGAAGGACGCGTTTGGTTTGCGTCAGCAGAAATACAACACTCCTCTGATACAGTGTGGAGAGTGGACGGCAAACAGTGACACTGATATCAATGAGATAAAATTACAAACAGCAAACGGATTACAGTCATGTGATTCCTGTGAATCCTTTGTGCATGTGAAGGCAATTTGAATCCAGTGCTGCTACTGACAATACTGTCTGTATAGAGAAGCAGTTGCGGAAAATATATAAACTGAATTGCCATTACTGCAATAAACGGAGCAGTACACAAAAATGGAATCAAATATGTCGATTGATAGCTTGGTGGTGACAAAGATCAGTCTCTTACAACATGTTTTAAATGCATAGAGTCAACACAGTGTCTGTCTCACCAGGCAGGACTTAATAGCAGTAATTGCTCTGGACCACTGAACATCACAAAGTGTCCACATACTTCACATCCATTAGTCAGAATACTACATTTGAATTAACTGTGAGAATAATGTTTCTGTATTTAAGCTCTGAGCTGAAAAGTCTTTTTTTAACTAAATCCAACTCGTCACATCAGATCCCTGTTGTTAAATAATGGTTACTTAGCAGTGTTGTGCAGCGAGGTGTCAGTTGCAAGTGCTGTATTGTCACTAATGGACACCTTGGAAATGTCCCGCTGAGGACAAAAGACAGGACTTAAAAAGACCATTGTGGCCGGTCAAAGGCCTTGTAATTATATGGCATTAGTCAGCTTGGACAGATGTCAGGCCTGAATAATGAGGGGTGTTACAGTCTCACCGTGTGACGACAGTGTCGTTTCTACTCAACGCTCATCTTTCTCACGTGCTTTCAGGTCCTGAGACGTCAACATGTTTAATAGGATCACTTCACTTGTGTTTATTGATCGTTTAGATTTTTCCTGCACAGTATGATGCTTTAGCAGAGAATGGCTTGAAGATTAAACAAATGATGTATAACAGTATAATATAAAAACAATATGCAACAGTATAGGTAAAAAGGATCTTAAGGATCTTACAGCCATCTAAACATATGTTTTGTTTTGTTTTTTTCCTGTTTTGTATATTATTACCTTTTTAGAGCCAGCTTAAGGGTAACTCATGAAGATCCTGTGTAGATAACAAGTAACAAGGGCAAACAGCACTATAAAACTCAAGAACTGTAAAGCTCCTGGTCTGGAAACAAGAGGAAGAGAGGGGAAAAAAAAGCAGCTAATCCATGAACTAACCGCTGCTGAGACGGCAGGCTGAGCCTCAGGTATTTCATGCACTTCACAACTTCAAATTAAGAAGCAATTATATTCTCTCCTGGGTCATTACTAATCCTGCTGAGGTAATGGAGCCGCACCTACAGCCTTAATTGCAGGGATTACAACTGAAAAGGCACAATTTCTTTAACCAGTGCTGTCAGAAACAAAATCTTAACAGGAAGAAAGGAAACTTTAATACCTCATTTGCAAACGCTGAGAAAACCTTGAATGAAAGGAAACTATTTATAATCTCTCTTTGTGCTAATGCTGGTCTTTCAAGCTTTTTCTCCCTTACTCTTATTTTTTAAATTGTAGGTCCCTGGAGCTGGAACGCCACCAAGGCTGTGAGACAAAGAGATGAAAGGATTCAATGCTTCCACCAACATTAGCACATGCATTTTTCTCTCCCGATGCTCCTTGTTTTATGGCCTGAGCAGAGACAACCTGCTTCAGGGATTCCCTGTCACATATATGTGCAGAGCAAAATTTCAAACCTGTGTTTGCATGCACCTCTGTGGCTCTGTGGAGCAGTGTAACCGAATGGTTCCTGGCAAATGCAGAGAGGCAGAGATTCGATGCAACTTTAAAGGATTCCCGTTGGGGAAACTTTCAGTCCTGTGCAGACAGAAACCATTGAATTTCTAATACATCACTGTGACCACTCGGTCACATCAGCTTGTTAAACTGAAAGGGAGAAGATAAGAGAAGAAGTAGAAAGGGGTGAGCTGGGGAGTACGGGGCCAGAGGAACATCCCCTTCCCATTAAGCAGTATTAGCCCTGACCTTGTTAAAAGAGAAACATTCCCTCTTGTCACCACAATGTCTGAAGGAGGTGGAGAGTCAACCAAACCCAATTATCAACCCTTTCTCTTGAATTATAGCCTGTCGAGTCCCAGTTCTTTTGAGTAGCGTTTGTACATGATTATCATTCCTTTTCTAATAATGTCCACTGAGCTCAGCTGGTGATAAAAATAAAGTTGTAAAACTGATCACAAAGCGTTCCTCTTGAAGGGAGCCAAACAGGCAAGGCTTGAGGAACTCACTGTGGTTGATGATTTTCTCAGTGTACCAAGCATCGGTAGATAAAAAGAATTAGCTCGCATTGCAGGATATTGCATCCAAAGAAGTGATTAAAAAAAAAATGTTGGCAGGGACTTCTCACAGTTCATTTCACTCCTGTCAAAACATGGAAAATGATTTGTTCATGTTTGCACAGAATAAAAAAAAAAAGTGAAATGTGAGAATGAATAAAGAATCCTGAGACACAGAACATGGGTAGGTGTCAGTGTAATGTGGGACTGTCGGTGCCATGCATGGGTCAGCATGTTCCCGGACATTTAAATCACCTGAGTGGTGGTGTAATTACGGCTCTCTGGGACGCCACTCAACCCTCTAATACCCAGGGGGCTCTACAGCGGCGCCACTTGTTGCGCAAGTATTCACAGTGAGGGAGCTGCAGGGAGGGAAACACTGCGAGAGGCGGAGGGAAGCGGCTGAGGGTGGAGGGGAGCTGGGATGCCCTTTGGCAAGTTCGAGGTTAATCTTCTAAACGTCGGCTGACAAAGCAATATTGCTGAGTGAGCGTGCGTGTGCGCGTGTGCGTGTGTGTGTGTGTGTGTGTGTGTGTGTGAAAGGGCAGGGGTGGGGACCAGGGTTGCGGGAGAGAGGTTTAGGGTGGCAAAGCAAATGAGAGGGAGAAACACTAAAATGAGGGAGTCACTCCACTTCAGACAGTTTGGCCAAGATTTAAAATTTTGTTTTTTCTTCAATCAAAACAAGCGGTTTGTCAAAAAATCCATGAAATATTTGCTGTTTGAGCAGAGCTTCAGGCCAAAGTCCCACACATGCACAGCGATGAAATGTCTAAAACGATCTTCATTTACTTTCCCCTTTGCTTTAAGCTGAAGGATTAAGGTAATAACATCTGGTCAGAGCCTTGAACCTGCAGGCTAGTGGAAGCTATGACATACTGAACTGCAGGTAGCGACGCCCCCACAAGAAAAGCTCCCAACAGCCAATCGCAAGTGAGTAATTACCCACACTATGATACAAATTCTAGCACATTTTTCAACTGATACAAATTAAAGATAGAACAATCAGTGACACTCATTGTCAGTCACTGCATTTTAATTAACTCTGCTGATTTATGGGCTTGATATTTACTGAGTGATGTGAAGTGATGCGATCGATATGCGCTCGCAGGCGAATGAGAGGATATTTGCAAATTTAACAAAGAAGGTTGAAGCCCAGACACGACATTTGGCGCCTTCTGCAGTAAATTATCCTCCATCAGTGAGTAAATGGATTTGCGCACGTGTGTGTGAGGCTTCATATCAAAAGCATTGTGAAGGGAACAATCTTGTGATAATGGATTACATCTTAAGCCATCAAAACGTTTTTTCCCCTTTCATGAATGCTGCAGACTAATGCCCTGGTTTCATGATAATGAAAAGGCAACAATCGCTTTTGTGTTAAGTACGGTTGAAGTTCTCCACATTACAGATACAGAAGGAAATCTCATCTCATAATTTTTTATGGTGCAAAGACTTTGCTGCATCTCAAGCCCTCATGGCGCCAACATATATTTAATGCCCAAGAATGGAGATCATAGCTGCCAGAGGAAATGTTAGGTTAGCTCGAAGCCCTCTATAATCGGAACAGCAAAAACTGATAATGGATAAGCATCACTGTGTGTTTAACCAATGACTTACTTATTATTATATATATTATTTTCTGACATGCCATGTAGAACACATATTATTTTCCAAATAGGACTTTGAGTTTTGTTTAAGTGTGAAAAAATGAAGTAAAGGTACAATTAGAGAGGCCCAAAATCTTTAACCCTCCCCCACAGAAATCTGCTTTTTCCAGGTGTGACTGAGCATAATTCATAGAAATCTGAATCTAAATATCATCTTATGTTTTCATGATAGCAGTTTTTTCTATTTTTAATCATTATCTAATTATTCTCATTATTCTGTTTTCCACTCTCAGTGCAACATTTCCACGTGGCTCATCGCTATCAATCCATCTTTACAGGATGAGCCAGCGCATGGCTGTTTTCCATACAATTAAGATAAAGCTTCAACTGGCGCCGAACATTTTATTAAAAGTTATTTCCAGATCCATCTCCACACTGGGAGGACTTTGAGCATGCAGCCATGACTGGCGCATCGGTCCACAGGATTTTCATGGGGAGAACCAGCAAATCCAACAATTTGTGAGCAGTCCCATACATAGCAGCCAATTTCAGAAACATTTGAAACGCCTTCACGTGCTGCTAAAACCCTCCTCTGTTAAACACTTAGATGTCTGATGTGTTTTAGTATAACTCATTTCAAAGCAAAGTGTAATTAATAAAATGCAAAGAGTTGTGATGCACAGATATAGATGCATTTGTACACACATACTCATCCAGTAGAGTATGGTACTACCCTTATACAGTATATTGCAAGTACTACCATTGTAGAATATATTACTGACACTAGCAGTATAATATATTTAAATTCTAGCTTTGGTTTGATTTGTCTTTTTTTTCTTCAATTTAATTCGTGGTTCTTTATTGCATTTAATTTCCCATTTACCATCATATACGTTTCATTTTGACCTTGCTCTGTGACACGAAGTAAAAGTGAACAAAAACACAAAAAAACACAATAATAAGAATAATATTCATTAATTCTTGTGTCTTTTTGATTATATGCCTGCAAACACATCCACAGACTTGCCCGTTGATTTCAAAGAGCGGCAACGTTCACTTGCCGTTTCAGTTGAAGACCTACGCTAAGGAGCAGCTGTGAATATTTACAGTATGTTGAACTGGTACAGTTTCAGAACGTGTTCGCACATAATCATTGGTAATAACTTCTTGTTTTTATGGCAACACACTGATATTTTTAGAAGTGGGGTTTTTCTCATGCGCTCACGCACCGACACTCATCCATGCATGACAGCTCATTGGCACACAAAAGCACACAGACTGCATGTGCGTGGACACATTAATTCATTAATTCTTTTACTTCATTTACTTTTTCATCTACTTCTCCTCAGATTTGACAGGGCTCCCAGTAGTTTGTTGAGGTAATTTACCTGTAGACATGGCGGAGAACAAAGCAAATCAGGGAGGGTCTCTAAATACGCTGTCTAGACTTGGTGTCTCGCTCCCTCTCCCTGTGTCCCTCCATTTATTATTTGACCTGTCGTCTGACCTGACAAGGAGTCAGCCTTAACTTGAAAGAGGACAGACGACACCAATTGTCTTCAGATCACTGCTCGTCATTTATCATTTAATTTGCGAGACAAAAAGGAAAAAAAAAACAGCCTGCAAGTCATTTTAGCTGATTTCAGCATCTCAAATGTTGAAGCGCAACATATCCAAGGCTTCTTAGTCTGAGACAAACAACAGGGCAGCGCAGCAAAGAGACAGTTAGTCTGACCCGCTGTAATGGCCCTCCTTTGAAGTGGTGAAGATAGTGCTTGTAATCAGCTTAATTGATTGTAACAAGGCACCAGCACCAGAGAGTAAGATAGACACAGAGCGCTGTGGGGTGGTTTTAGAGAATGTTTGGGTGTTTGGGTAGAGTAGTAATTCACCATAATGACAGCCATTACTCCAAAGGCAAACAATGTCACTCACTTCTCCAAACTCTGGGTCAAGCTGGCAGATGTAGTCATTGTACAAGAACACAGCCACGGGGGAAATTACAAGCAAATAGGATTTAAGTGCTACTCAAGTGCTATTGACTCATGAGTAATTGCCAGTCAATTAGGTAAGGAATAAACTGAAGTGCAAAACAAACACCAATGTAATAAAGTGCAATTAACAACACGCGATGCTCGTCTTACTTTGATCAAAACTTCATTTTGCCGAGAACATCAAGGAGCTGCTGTTAGATTGTGTGACTAATTGTAACAAAACTGCACGATCGGTATCCGTCAGCAGCCCCACCTCTCGATTTCCGTTTGTCCGTGTCCGTCTTACTCGCTCTTGTCTCGGCATCTGGAGTTGATCATTCCATTTCCTGGCTTGTATTACAGTCAACAATTATCTACAGATCAGCAGACAGCCCAACTTAAAAGGCTTGAAGTGGGCAACGGCACAGGAGCAGAGAGAATATCATATTATAATTATGAAATTATTATCTTAGTGAGGTTGTTAAGGTGCCAATCTCCTGTCTTTAAACCTGCAGTAAATTATCGTTTGGTCACTTGGGGCCAGTGGAAACACTGAATTCATTCTGAGTCATGTTTCTGACCACTTGGTGGCTCTAAGTCCAATATTCACTCTTGTTTTCTTTCTGTTTTGGTCTCCAGACTCCTGAGGAGTGATGGACTAGCATTGTGCTGTGGCTTTTTACAGCTTGTTTCTTGATGATGAATCAAAATGGTAAAGTTAAGCATTAAGAGGTTAAAAGAGGCTGAAATCTCTGAAGGGCTGAGAGAAGCTGCAGAGCTGGGTGATAATTCTTTCTGGGTTTGGCCCTTTTTTACATGCACATTGTCATTTGATGCATTGTTAAAAATAGAAAATATCTATAATAGGAGCTTTAAAGTAATTGTACTTCCTGATTCAACTTTGCATGCACACGCAAATCTTGCAAGTGTAGATATTTTGGGTGTCGTCACTTTCACTTTCACTTCCACATACTGCAGTTTGATGTAGACGGAGACACTACATTTCTCTGAATTTACGATCCCTCTGATCATCCCATTGGTGAGTTTCTCTAATGGACTCTAGCAACGTCCAAAGTCTCGATGAGCTTTCTCAACATGTTACCATCTTATCAGATTACACGGAGCTTTTTTCTGGTCAGTGTCATCCTGAGCCAATTAATGTCAGATCAAACATTTTTAACCCACAAAATAAACATTCACAGCATTGCCTTCCACAACAGCAACATGGAATATCTTACACCACCTCGCTAATGCCCAGTAGGAAAGTAGATGATGTTTATACTGCAGGTGATGGCAGATGAGGTTGGAACTAGTTGTGGCAAATCTGGGTGGAACCCAGAGTGGAAACTGTAAGTTAGCATGGAAGAAAACACCTCATTGTAGGAGTAAGACTATTCCATGGAGTTTAAATTCAGAATAAATAGGTTAGAAGTAGATGTGTAATAGTGCAGCAATAGCAGTGGATGAACTTACTGGTCTATAAAACACAACCAGCAATGTTGTGTATGTTAGTCAGAAATGATAACGATGCAAAAAGTGATGGGAGGTATTTTGCTGGATGGATTTCCAAAACTAAGTTGAGATATTTTTGCCAAGAATTCAGCAACAGCATTATTTCTTTATCACAAAAGCAAAGTTAATATGCCCATTTTTAGTCTGTGCGGGGCAAAGCAAGGATGTCGATGGCGATTTACGCTTGCTGCTTTCCCCGCCTCTCTCTCCGTCTCATGTGTTGCAGCTCTAAGGTGAGGCAGTTAAATTGGACAAGCATTTTGGTAATTGCCATCCTGCCAATCAGTCCAGCAGCACGCCCCTGTTGCTCTATTTCAAAGGGCGCACGCTGTGCTTTGTAACCTTTGACCCCGGAGGCGAAGAAAGGGTCACTGCAAAGGACCCCAGTGGCAGTTCTCACCCGACGGGGTCAGAGCAAAGATCAGTGCTGCTGTGTGCTCTGGACTCTCGGTCATATCCTACCTTGGTCCTTCATGGTCCCACTGTGACTGGCGTCGTTCATTAAACAGCAGCAAGTCTTGAGTCTGCCACATCACACACACACAGTCAGACACGGAGGGTTTCATTACTGAAGAGAATCCTGATCTACAGTGGTGTCAGGTCATATGTTGCACCTCATATCACGTCTCTGCAGTCCCTCAGCCAGCAGGAGTGGGTCTGTGAATCAAGGAGCGTCCCTGTAATTCAAATAATCAGCTGCTCAGTCAGCCTGTCCTCGCAGAGGATATTCAGCCGTGCACTCAGCCAGCCAACAAGCCATCTTTACACAATAAACCCACCAGCCAACTACCCAGTGACTCAGCCGGCTCCCTTCCCGACTGCTGACCTTCAAAACGATTATGACCAGCTTTGATGTTCCCTTTTCCTTGTTTTGGCAGAGTGGCTGATTTGTTTATTCAGTTAAGTGCTTTGTTCTTTATGACTCCATAAAAGAAGCTCCTGCTAGACAAGGTAGTTAAACCCAAGCACACACAGACTGAAACTTGAATTGTGGTAAAGATGAGTGGACTTTTAATGAATTATGGGAAATTAAAGAAGGAAATAAACTTGTAAAACCTCTATGACACAGTGGACTAAAACGATGTGATTTTCAGAGTTCATAATGAGGGAGACGTCTGAAGATCAAGTTTTCAAGCCTCAAACTGAACATTGTTGTAACTAAAATTCCATTTTTAATAATTGCGTAAGACACCTAACTCACCACGTGAAAGTATAAAGTAATGAAGTCCTGAAAATCAAAGCTGTACATGCATGTTTTTAATGTTAATGCCTCACTTCAAGCTATTACATGAGCCAAAGAGACAACAGAGAAGACAAAGACAAAGAGAAAACATTTCACATGGGTTTGGATGTAAATGAAGCACCAATACTGAGGATTTTATACATTCATGGTTGCAAAAAAAACCCCATTCTCCTTATTGTTGTTGCACAGATAAACTATATTTGTCTCGCTTCTGTTCCTGTGTGTAAGCACATTTCACTCTCACATAACCCGAAGGGTGCGTGTAACGCAGCCATAATAGCTGGGAAAGTTGTGGCTTTTTCTGCCATGAAATGTTATTTGCTGTAATGAGACAAAAATTTCTTTTAAGGAGATTTGTTTTTGTGGTTTAAGTTGTTTGTTGTGTGGAAGGTGGATTTCCCCAATCTCTGGAAAACTTCCCAGAATACTGTGCATATTCACACAATCACATGCAACACGCACACACGCACGCACACACACACACACACACACACACACACACACACACACACACACACACACACGAATGCATGCACACTTGCCCTTCTAACACCACTTAAAAACAATTATACCATTTCAGTGCCTCTCCATAATAACAAGCCTCCTTGTGATTTACACGATGGCCTTGTCAAGTATTCTACCTGTCAGAACTCATTAAGATAGAGTGTGTCAAAGGGAATCTATGTGGTTTTGAAAAGAACAGATGGCCCCTGGCTGGTTTCTCTCCGTCTCTGCGGACGTCGAGGGTTTGACACGGAAACTGAAGTCATGAGGTCTGTGATGCACACTGAGTCATAGAAGTCCAATGATGCTCCTAGTCTCTGATCCTGACGGCACTCCATGGTGAATTTCCAAGAGCCTGAATGCAGAGTCAGCTGAAAGCTTGACTGGAATTCTACTGCTAGTGAACCATTCGACTAAAACCTTCAACAGATGGTCATCTGCATAGTCAGGGTGTTCTGTAATAACTGAAAATACCACAAGGAACTCCTCCACCAAAATAATGTAAAAAGAAAGCACTCATTTTGAAAAGAGCCCAAAATTTTTAATCCCTGCAAACATGCATATGATGAAGAGTTCTGGTTTCTGTTGTAGTCCAAGCTGTATTGACCAATCACGTTTGAGCAGGCTTTGGTTGCATGCAGGTAAACAGTGCAAGAGGTGGAACGCATAGGCCCAAAAGCAATCTGGCAGCTATTTAGCTTTTTATTACTTTTATTTTAATTCATCAGCAGTCATACGCAGATTTCTGTTTATGGAGATTAGCTGAAATGTTCAGCAGTTGTCGAGATTGAAAGTCAAGTTGCTAATTGGACTGTAAACAATGACTGGCGCACAGAAGAGGAAGTCCTGGGCCAAATATCTGTTATCTGGAAATCTGCTTGCTACACTGTAAGCCCCAAAACATTGGCCCCCAGAGGCTAAATCGTCATCAAACAATAGCTGATCGGTTCCAAGATTGCATAATCTTCTACTCCTGCAAAATTTGATGAGTAATTAAAGTAAAAGTATACTCTATTTGTACCATACGAGGGTTATACATTTAACACTGTTGGCAGAGATATGCTAAAGGTGCCAGTAAAGCTCACAATATAAGAGCTAACAGCACATTGGTAAAGAGTGCATGTCTATTTGTACAGTTTTATGGGGTACAAGAAAGGTTAAGAGGTTGCTGGATTTGACTGTGCCCAACTTTCCAAAAGCCTTCCAGGTGTAATATTTTCGTTGTGAATTGAAAGGAGGATCTGATAATGATGGGTTATGGCGAGGTGAAGCTATGAACCTACATTAACAGATAAGTGCATAGGCTACATAGTGTTCAAAACTTCATCAAAGAGCAGAGCACAGTTCCAGAAATATAATTGCAGTTGGTGATTACCCAAGTAATTATCACCTTCAAGGGAACAGTTTGTTACATATTGTACGGCTGATACTTTCCTTCTGGCATGGAACAGAATTCTCGACGTGACTGCATGAGTGTGTTGTGGGAAATCTGCATATATAAAAAGGTGATATGTGACGTGTTGTTCCTGTGTCATGTGTTATTAATCACTGTGGCTGTGTGATGTTGTTACTGGAACAGTTTTATCATATAATGTCTCTAATAGTTTCCACCAGCTTGGCTGTGTGAGCTGAACTGAATGTGTTTGTAATGATTAAGTATGTAGTATGAGGATGTATGTATGTATGTGTATGTAGTATGCTCTAGAAATTAAAAAACATGTTGCAGGGTATAAAGGAGAGTTCCACCAATTTTACAACTTACTAGTTTATTAGATGCAGGTGATATATCTTAATGCTGAAGACACTAAAGGAATAGCAGACTCATACTATAGCAGATCTCTTAGAGTTGACAAACTGACATGATATAATCATCATATTGCCCAACACTAGTTGCAAACACACATTTATTTGGAATTTATGGAATTTGTATGTATTTGTTTGTTCGATGATGTCCTCCATCTAACCCCTATGGTGACTTTACTTAATCTCCAATTTTCTCAGGAGCCCTCCCCTGCAGGCTCAAAGTAATCAGCTGACTATGCTGTAACATAGCCCAGGGCTGAGTCAAGCAACAGATTGCCTCCTTCTCTTGTCATTAGCAAAGTGGGCATCAATCTTTCACGTTACAGGAGGCCTCATTCTCTGGCTTCTGAATAGATCTGTCTCCAGTGTTAACAGCTAATTGGCCCTGGCGCCGTTGTAGCATTCAAAGTAGTCATTTAGGTGCATTACAGACGAAGGCTTTGAGGGCTGGGGAAGCTCAGAGAGAGAGAGAGAGAGAGAGAGACAGAGAGAGAGAGAGAGAGAGAGAGAAAGAGAGAGAGAGAGAGAGAGAGAGAGAGAGAGAAAGCGGGGGGGTTTGTGGGGTGGGTGAAAGTTCTAAGACAGCTTGGGTCTGTATGAAAACAATTTGATCACATTAAGTGTGCATTTGTGTACGTGTCACTTAGTTATTTACAACATGTTCCACTGGTTTGGCAAGTTATTCAAACAATGTGACTTAAATGTCTGCAGAGTGATGCAGGATGTGCGTTTTTGTGCAGTATGGCCTGGTACATGCATGACTGTCTGCAGTGTTGTGCCTGAAAGCGTGCATTGAACGATAGTTCATGAACTTGTTCATATTTTGGGCGAGCTTGAACTGAACGTACTGTATTACCTGATGAATGTTACTGTGAACTCGTTCGTTCTGGTGTCTGTGAACAGCACGCTCTCTCAGTTTAACTTCGTTCAATAGGGTGCCAGATTTCTATAGAGCCTTACAGGCGAAAACACGGCTAAAACACCGTAAACAGGCCTTAATATGTAGCGGAAAAAAAAGCCCAATCTGGCAACACCAGCCACCAGTGTCATCAAAACAAAAACCAGCATGTAGGCGACAAAGCAGCATGGAGGCGTCGTGTGATCATTTAAAGGAGTTTTATGACAAGGTTGGTGAGGATGGGAAAAATCTTGCATTTCTGTGCAAACTTTGCCCGCCGGCTTTCAAAATGAAAATCCACACTTCAGTCACATGAGGTGAAGGCTGCAGCTGCTACTAGTGTGGACTGAATGGACAGCAACAAAGCACTAAAGCAGCAATGGGGAAATGCTGTGCCCTAATGCTAATGTGGCTAAGGATTCAAAATTGGATATGAAGATGAAATCTGATATGGAAAAAAAGAACTATCAACTAGTTCATTTTTGGAACGGTGAAGTTCAAAATTTTGAATTATGAACTATGAACCGAACTAGTTCACTTTAAAATTTGTGAACTGAACTTTGAACTAGTTCATGTAGAAAGTGAACTTTCCCAACACTGACTGTCTGCATGCGTGAAGGGAAGGCAAAGACATCATACAAAGCAGGACTGGGGTATAATTTGATATTTCTGTTGAGCAAATTTTAGTGAAATCGTGAGCTGAAGATATAATTGTATTGTGTTTCCAAAGGTGTATCTTAAAATGAGTTGGTGAAGATTTTGTCTTTCAGATATGAAGAATGTAGTGCGACTGGCAGAATCAGAAAAAACAGACAAATGCACTTCTGTTATGGGTGAAGAAAAAAAAGTTTTCATTTCATGAGATTACTGGTAAATGGACAGCAATGTTTCAGTGTTATGATGCCATCCATTTCCAGTGAATTCATACGAAACCCTGTCTCCTCAGGTGCTTATGACAATACTGACTTTTCTGGACCAACATCCCTGGTTTAAGTCCAAGTCTTCTCCTCATTTCCTGTCACACCTCTGCTGTAAACTCTCAAATAAAGGCAAAAAGTGGCAAAAATGGATTTTAGGGAAGACTGACAAACATATCTATTGTTCCGTATACACACAGTTTTTTTTTTTTAAAACTACAGTAATGAGTCAGCTGCTAGGTTTGCCTTCATCTTGGCAGCTTTCACATCTCAAACCATTAAGAGCTCAGGTTTAGAAGAAGGAAAATAACAGCAGCAGTCTTCAAGAAGAACTGCAAACTAATGCTATATAGGATTGCATAAAGTTACATACCATGACAGTAGTGGCAAAACACTCATCTCGGTGATGTAACCCATCACATTTTCCATTTCAACATGTCACTTCCCCAGTTTTGTACCCAGTAAGTATCAGTGTAGACGGTAAAATTTACTGGTTTGATGGTGTGAATGAGTGTTTTAATGGGAATGTAAATAGTGTGTGAGCGCAGCACAGCCTGCTGATTATCCCAACCAAAACATTCCACCACTTCAAAGTTTCTGCTGTAATTACAATGCTCTGAGGTGTGCCCGACCCACACAACCAGAGGCTTCTCCTGCTCCTCTGTCACACACACACACACACACACACACACACACACACACACACACACACACGCACACACGCACACACACAAACATGCTCAGACAAATTGCTTTCGCTATTACGCTATTATCAGGCTTAAATGATATTACGGAAAAAAGGAAGTGGGATGTGTGGGTAATTTTGCTACACCCAGGAGAGCACCCCCTCTCATTTCTACCCCACCTCCTTCCTTCCTTCCTTCCTTCCTTCCTTCCTTCCTTCCTTCCTTCCTTCCTTCCTTCCTTCCTTCCTTCTTCAACAACAAACAAAACCCAACAACTTGTTGGATCGATGGTCATACAAAGCTGCAGTCGTATTATTTGTATGTCTTAAAATATAATTAACATGCATGTAATACATACAAGTGCATAAGAGAACATCAGCTCAGATTTGGTAATAACTGATTTGGGCCTGACATTTTTGTAGGTGCATTGTCAGTACAGGCCAGAGCTCGTATCGACACTGACTAAAGACAGTTACATTAGTTCCAGCAGTTTTTGCAAGTGGCAGTTTTCTCTTTGCAGCAGGGTTGAAAAATAGATTGGCACACATGAATTACTGTTCTATGTCCTTCCTTATTAGACCTAATTCTTATGGGCACACTGCCTCTTTTTTGCCACCTCTTTTGACGATTCCTCATCTGGTTTAGATGACCTTTATGTTGACACTGAGATCAAATGTGGCAAGAAAGGAAGAAGAGATAGACGGAGCAAAGTAAAGACAGAATGAAAGGATGGAGGAAAGGAAGGAAGAGACAGAGGGTCATGAGGGAAGGACAGGAATAAAGAATGTATGAGGGAAGAGAAAGTAAAAAAAGGATTGTGACGTGGACAGAAAGAAAGTAGAAGGGTAATAGATGAAGATACATGACTAAACTAAACATGGCAAGCGTAAACGCATGCAAGAAAGAAGACTGGAAGGAGGAAAAGAGGAATCACGCCGCTGACACTCAGCCAAGAACGAGTTCTGCGAATAATGACTGACAAGGTGCCTGCAGGGCTTGCGGGCACAGCCAGAAAGAAAGAGAGAAAGAGAGAGGTGGGTGGAGGGGGCGGAGAAGGAGGATGGAGGTGGGGATCCTGAACAGAGCTGAAAAAAAAAAAAGAAAAAGGCAACAGTTTCTCCCCTGAGGAGTCAGTCCTTTCATCTGGCCGCTCACTGGCGCCTTCACAAACCTCTGATTGTCTGTGAAATAACCCCACTTTAATAAGGCAGCAGTGGCAGCCTCCTGGGAACTGAGCTCTGCTTCACAGTCTGACACAGACAAGCTACTGAGGCCTGCTGGCTGCATGTAAAAATGCAGGAAAAATTGGGCATTTACTGTACATAAATCTATCCTCGGGGATGTTGGGAAACTAATCAGTGCCTCTTTTTACAGAATGGCGATATTGTAAAGTCTCTATTTCGCTGTGAAGTTCTCACGTAAGATTATTCCTTTTGCCGACAGTGAGTTTAAAGGAAAACAATCTGGAAAGCAACTTAATCTTGTGGGAGTGAGAGGCTGGAATAGCCGTGCACTGCTGAGGGCTGTGCATGAAGGACACACACACAAACAGATACTCTCATTGCTTCCACCACTTAGATATTAGCGGATTATGCTTGCGGATCAGGCCTTGTCATGTGAAATAGCGATTAATTGTCATTCAGCAACAGAATGGTTCCTATTAGCAATGGGTGTTAAATGTGAGCAATTAGGCGACAGATAGGAAAGTATTTACACAAGCATGACCATGGGAAAAAAAATCTTAAAATGAGTTAACAGCCTTTCAGCTTAACGATATTTCAACCAAACATCAAAGGACTGTTTCTTCAGATAAACTGGTGGAACAAGTGTAAAGTTCTCCCATCAGGAGTCAGAGCACTTTCAGCTGACATGTGAAATTGTCCACGGAAAAATCACAATGAGTTTCTTCATGTCAAATGTGCGCAGAGAATTGGATTGAATCATAGAACAAGAAGATGAATGGGTCGGCTGGAGACATGTGGATGTGTCATTGAGTTTGTGTCCGGTTGTGCCTCAGACACCAGCTGGACTGAGCCAAGGGTTTTAAAAACTAAATCTGTAATTCAGTGAAGTAATTTACTCTGTAATTTGAGTGTGACACCCTTCTTTAAATGCTGCACTGATGTAGCACACAGCAGCCTTGAGAGTTACAATGGAAAGTCCCAATAAAAGGAACAGCAAACAAATCTGAGAGAGATAAAGAAGAAAAAGGGTTAGTGTCTCATCCCGGGTATAATTCTCCATAATTACCCGCATGGGGCCTGTGTTTACACATGCAGTCTCATGAGGTTAGAGTTAGAGCTAATCCATTACCGAAGTTTAACATGCGATGATGCTGTGGCACAGCTAATATTTTATTAATTCACTAATTCATCCGAAGAGGAAGCATGAGGGAAATCTGTCATCAAGTTTTTAAGGAAATCTTGATTTTTACTAAAGAAAGTTAAGCTATGGACCTGTAAAGCTTTATCAGACACCCATGTGGAAAGTTTGGCTTTATTATTATACAAAACTGAACAGCTGTCTTACACACCTTTCTCCATTGATCTAGTTTGAAATGAATTAAATAAATGTGGAATTAAACATTTTTTGGAAATTTTCTTTTAATTTTACCTGTATGAGGAGTGAGGACTTCCATGAACTACTTAGATGACCTTTCAGAACTTTTGCTACCTTAAAGTACGTAAAAGATTACCTGAGACACGCCTAAGTAATTTGGTCACCTATTAATGTATGACAACAATGATAACAAAACTAATGCTCAACTCCTCTCCTCAAAACAAAACAAGGCGTTTCCGTTTCCGACTGTCCCTGAAGGCAGCATCGGCTCACTTAAAGATTTTGGGCGGCCGTGATTGGTCAAAGTTGAGTCGTGTCAACGTGATGCGTCTACATACTCCCACATTCTACTTGACAGCTCCATAACATTGCGCTCGCCGGAGCGGGTCTCACCTGGCCGGCTACCCTCTGACTATTCCGCCTGGAGTTCACTCGTTTTCCGGATGAAACGTGGAGGAAAGATGGCTTCTCAGGAGACTTTTAAAGACTTTGGGTGCAGTTCGTCCGAGGAGGACAGTAACCGCGCGGACTTGGCAGAAGGAGCGGCGGAGGAGAGGACGTCTCCGGTGGTGGTGCGTCGGCGTCATCCGTTCAGCGTGGAGGCGCTCATGTCCGGGAGGAAGACGGACGGCCGCGGCGGCGAGTCCAGCTGCTGTAAACCGGAGGGAACGTCGGTGGCGGTGTCCCCTGTAGGTTTAAACTCTCTGTATCTGTGTCGGGAGACGTGCAGTCTTCCCGGGGGAAGCCGAAACAGCTTAACTGCGGCGCCTTCATCGCCGGTAAAATCCGAGGCGTCAGAGTCAGAGGACTGCGCACCCTGGGTCACCAGCAGCGCCTTTTCAACGCAGCCTCGTAAGTTACCTCTTCAAGAGGGAGCATTTTGAAACTTCATCGATTTCTCAGTAGCCCACAATATCACAGTTACCTTTAAGTTTGTACATGCAACTTACATTTGGTAGTTTGGATGAAAAGGACAAGTTCATGTTATTCTCACCAGGATGTTCAGTTTACTGGTAGATGATTGTCTACAAGCCGTGCTGCACAGAGGGCTCCTGTTGGACAGAGTTGTTTGAATAAAACATAAGTACGTTAGGCTGTAAGCCATTACTCAAATAATCAGAATATTTGCAGGTTACTGTGTAAGGAAGGCACTTTTGCTGAAGTGCAGCCAACTGATCAGCATCCTATATACAATAAATCAATACATTTCAAAGGAATTCTTCTCATCCTCTTCCATCTTCATCCTCCCAGGTCACGTCAGCCCTGCCTGCCCTTTGAGGAAACACAAGACCAACCGAAAGCCCCGCACTCCCTTCACCACGTCCCAGCTCCTGGCCCTGGAGAGGAAGTTCAGGCAGAAGCAGTACCTGTCCATCGCCGAGCGGGCCGAGTTCTCCTCCTCCTTGACCCTCACAGAGACCCAGGTGAAGATCTGGTTCCAGAATCGCCGGGCAAAAGCCAAGAGGCTCCAGGAGGCCGAGCTGGAGAAACTCAAGATGGCTGCTGACGCTAAGACGGCTGCGGTGGCAGCAGCCACCGCTGGAGGTTTACACCCTGGCTTTACATTACCACTGTCGCTGGGCGCCATGTCACTGTACGGACAGACGTACTCTGCCTATCACCACCACCACAGACCTATACTTCCCATTTCACCTCTGGGACTGTACGCTGCTCCTCTGGGCTACAGCATGTACCACTTATCGTAAGCATGGAAATATCTCTGCCTTTTATGAAATGACTTTCCAAGGAATTCCCCCAAAATGGACACACAGGACACGCGGCTGATATTCTGAAAATCAATGTTTATAATAGATCTACTGCACAAGGAGTGTTTGAACTTTACGAGCACTTCAAGTCAAATTAAAAATCTATTTATTCCCACAGCGAGGACAAAAAAAACAACAACTTAGACGTCCTCTTGCCCCTTTGGACTGCCTGTTTACACGACTTGTCTATATGAGGAGGGGCGTTACTGTCCGGCTGTTTATACTTGTTTACTTTTGCAATAATTGAGCTGGGCGAGGACTTGCACTGGGCACAATAATACAAAGTGTGTTTCACTTCAGCCTTTCTCTCCATTCGCTGCAGTGCCTTGTGTTGGGACTTAATATCAACACACCTTGTGCTCTTGTGTGGATGATGAGCGTTTCAGCAAACTCAGGCCAATTAAAACATATCAGTGAAGCATGCTTTTAATTTGAAAACGGTCTGTCTGGAAAAGTAGGCTAATTCAGGTGTAGGCGCTCTCCAAGACAGTAAGGTTTAACCCTCAGATTATTCACCGCAATGGAAACTTTACACAGTTGTAATTTTTCATCTTTTATCTCTCATAGCAATAAAAAAAAAAAACATCACTCCCTCATTTCCTCACCCTGCATTTATAGACCATAGATGTATTTATTCTCCTTGAAATATCATAATACTAGAACTGTATGAATGCCTTATGTTGTATTTATGATAGGTTGTGAGAATATGGTACTAAAGTTCTGACCAAAAGTGTATTTATATATTGTTCTTCCTGAACGTCCCTTTGAAAGGGCCCACGTTGTGCTATGCAGTTTATATAAGAATATTTTTTTCACCAATGTTTTTTCATTCAGATGAACAAAAAGCCTTTCAGACTGTTTCCTTAAGATAAACGACATTTAATTTTACGTGTAAAGAAATAAAGTAGTGATATGTAAACACGTGCCGCTACGTTCCCTGAAGCTCTGTGCCTGAAAAGAAAAGAAAAATCACATTTTACTCATTTACCAGTGAAGCCTGCATTTTTTTCCCCCTACAGCTGCTCTTTGTGCATGTGTGTGCCAACCTGTGTGTGTTTGTGTGGTTTAATCCCGTGTCTGTGTTTCCCACCAGAAAGCGGTCGGGTTCAAGGCAATGTCTGACAAACCATAAATGGTACCCATAAATTATCCAACTTCACAGATAGTTCCCGTTCTTACTGAGCTGTCATTTACCACACTGGTCAAACTTTCCTTCTTTTTTTTCAAAGCGTAAATACACTTTTACAATGATGTTTTGTTTGTACAGAAATACAGCGTGTTGTCTCTCTGGCAATCATTATCTCTGTATTTATGACCATTACTGAGTTTTTTGGAGTACCACGACGGTAGCGTGAGAACTCACAACAGCATTTATCTCCATAATAGATGGGTGGGTTGGCAATTAGGGATAAACAGCATGAAGCTATTGTCTATAATTTCACCTTTTGTCAAATCTTTATATTTCTAAATCTCGCCCACCACTTGCAGCAACATCTTCTGTTTATTTAACTGGAAATAATCCCTTTGACTCCCTCAGTTGGCTTGTGGCAGAGGTGTTAATGTTCGTATATTTAATATTTGCTTGCTTACACACTAACAACTTAGGCTCGTTAGGAGACGGCCGCTCATTTGTCACTGCTCCTCAATAGCATCATGTTCTTCCTGCCTCATTAAACTTAATATTAATGACCACTGTTGACTAAAGTTTGAATTAGCCAAACTCGACCAGGCCTCTCCAGCTTAGAGCCAGGTTTTACAGAGCCGCGGGGGCGCGTGGGGCTGCTCTTGCATGCTTGTGCTCTGTCGCAATTATAAAAGCAGCTTACAACTTCCGTGTGACTTTGATGTAACGAGGAAATCGTTTATGGGCAGCAGCGTTTTTATGAGGTTCCCCTTTAATCAGAACAAGGCGGAGAGGCCGGGCAGTGGGAAGTGGCAGGCGAAGCAAGTAGCTTACACAGGGAAGCAATCAGCCTAATGAAGTGCAGACTGACAGGAGTGGCCCAGTCTCTCTTGTGAAACAGCAAGTTTGTGCTACTTACTGGAGGAGTGTTATAGTTCAGCGGTGGAGAATTCAATAAATCCTGTCTTTTTCGTTTGGAGGCTTGTCACTTGCACTGCAGCTCTGTTTTTGTCATTGCTGGCTGCTGTTTATCTGACAGTGATTGGGCATGTTTGCGGTTTTGTATGTTACTTAAAGGCAGCATGTGACTGGGCGCTCCGCCGTCTGCTAGTCATGCGCTTGTCTCCTGCCTCCTCTAGTGGCTGTTTGTAATATAGCATCATGGGAAAAAACCTCCCTTCTCACTCTTCCGTGAAGCACCATGCGGGTGAAATTGGTTTTCGGGCTGATATTAGCCACTGGAGAACAAAACAGATTGATTAGTTAATGAAAGGCTCTCGTTCAACTGGGAAAGAGGAAATTTGGAGAGAAATGTAGTTATAAAATGCTTAATTTGAGATTAGATGCAGGCGCTAAGAGGCAAAATAAGCACAAAGAGCCTGATAGATTGGTTCCATTAAGACATGAGAAATATTTTTTTATATAGTTCTTTATAGGGGTCTATGTATTGTGTATTTCCACCTGGTTGGTGGTGACATTTCACTTTCTGCCTGGGCATACAGTACATATGCAATCTTTGCCTTCATTGGTGGGTTATCTCTGAATCTTAATATGTACATATCAATAATGTCCCATCCCACTTAAAGTACTTCCAGTAGTTAAGCCGTGATATAACTGTGATGACATATCCTCCTTTTACCTTATTTATTCAAGCACGGCAGAATAAGCCTGAGGAAGAGCACCAAACCGAGGATGAGTTGTAGCTCTGAGCAGCGATCTGATGGTCTTTGTGCGTTGCCTCTTAGTGCCTACTTTTGGGAGCAAATTATCTTTGCAGTGAAGGGCCTCCCTACTTTTTCTGTGTGCTTTGCTGCCTTTTTTTGGGAAAGTGACTCTTTCTGTGTTGATTCTGATTAAAGCCTCTGGAGTTTGTTGCAAAAAATCTGCTGTATGTTTTCATCAGGAGGAAAAATTCTAAATTTCTCAAATACACAAAACAGCTGACCTAATGAGAGGCCATTTACATGTACCTACCTACTAATCTACTGAGTTCAGCTCACTGCTAGTAATTAACATGTTGAACCAAAATACGCAAAAACTGCTTGGGATGCTGTGCCACAATGGTGCAGATGTCTGCCAGCGTTAGCGAAACATTAGGGACAGCTGGACGGGCAGCCGTGAATGACTGAAAAATGAAAAATGTGTACTTTGCAGTATATTCTCTCTAGTCTAATTTAATGTCTTCTCTCTCGTTCAGAATGCAGAATAGCAGCGAGCATCCTCTGCTGCTGCTGATTTGCTCTCTTTTAAACTTGTTTACAGATACTAATGAAGCCTTGGGCACAGCCTCCCAGACACAAAGAAGAAGCCCCGTGTGAGTTTCCATGTACAAATGCAGAGTTCTGTTGTTGTCAGGGGTGTGTGTCTGTCTGTGCGTGCGTGCGTGCGTGCGTGGCCTTTGGAAATATCCCTTGAGCACCACACAGTAGCAGATGTAGGGAAATTGCCCAGAGCAGGCCAGTGGAAGAGGAGGACAGCCAACTTCTAAAGATTATGCTGGACACTCTCCCACACGCGCTCACATGCACGTTTTTCATCACTATGGGGGACATTACATAGACTTACATTTATTTCCTGACCATAACCATAACCATAACCATAACCATAACCATAACCATTGCTTGCCTAACCCCTAACCCTTACCCTAAACTTAACTAACAAACGCTATTGGCATATGCAAGTTTCTTTTCAACAGTTTGTCTAATAGTCTTAAATATCTGAACCTTAACCCAAGTCTTCACCTTAAAATGTAATGATTTACATCATTAGGGCCTGTGTTTTGTCCCTACAAGTATGGTGAGTCCCCACAATGTGACTGTGAAAACAGATTTATGTCCTCACAACATGAGTAATATATGTGCGCGCGCACACACACACACACACACACACACACACACACACACACACACACACACACACACACACACACACACACACACACACACACACACACACACACACACACACACACAGACACACAAATGATGCCCTGTTATGATCTGTTTTACTTAAAATGTGGGAAACATCTTTGGAAACTCTCCATCTCACTAAGACAAAAGTACACACACACACACACACACACACACACACACACACACACACACACACACACACACACACACACAGTGCAAAACAAACAACATGGCAATTAGTTATTTGTTTTCTCATCTTGGTTTTGTGCTTTGCATTCCCGTTTTCTGTGATGTTAAATATCCACCCAGCTGCAAATTAACACTTGGTGGTTTGCATCTTTGAAATACAACTGCAGTCTCTCAGAAATAATGAAGTCATTAAAGCTTTGAAATTGATTAGCACATAAACAGCAAACACGATGAATCATAGACACCTATATTACAGCATGCATCATCTCAAGAGGGATTATTGATTTGGTCACGCATGCTGGTGTAAACTGGTTTAAACCAATAAATGTTTGTCACGAGGAGACAACAGTGCTGCTGCATCAATTCTCCATGCAGCACTTCCAAATCTACTAATCCAACTTCTTAGATTAATCTGTTTAATGTTGTTTAATTTGACCCTTGACAAAGCTCCATATACTGCATTTTCAACCTAAATGGCACATCAAAATCTACATATAAATTCCAGTAAAGTCTTCACATTAAAGTTGATAGATTAGGCATTTTGTCGTTCTCTGGGGGAGCCCCTGCTGAAGTCTATGAAGCACTTGCAACTGATTGCATAATGAGAAATATTGAGACTGAGGCAGAATATGGCTTTGATTTCAGCATAAACGTAGGTAGAATACACACACACACACACAGGGATGAGATAATTTGCCAGTCTGATGCTAAGTTTGGTAAGGATTGAAATGACTTATTCAACAGTGTTTACACAGAGAACACTGACAGTGCATTTAATACTCCTCATTCACTGTCATGCTCAAATTCATCTCTTGGCTATTGTATATTCAAACCTCAACGAGGCCTCTGAAAGCACTGCTGAATGGCCATTTATATCACTTACGCCGAGCCTTTTGACGTCACGAATAAGCTGTTAATGCAAATGCGATGCTCGCTGATCTGAAACCGCCGAGGCCTCTCAGCTAATCAGTCATGCACTTGGCAGAACACAGAGGAAGCAAAGAGACTGATGCTGATTTTTTAGGTTTGATTGGCTTCGAATGAATGTCCTCATATAAAACTTTGAGTGGCTGTGGTGAAGTGGTTCAGATCTTCTATTCCGAGACAGGACACATAACCCTCTCCAGTGGTGGAGAGAAGAGCACATGACTGAAATGTGTACACAGTGTGTTCCAGAGAAAGTTTGATAACACATGTGGGACATTTTATAAATACAAATTGATATTTTACAGTGTCTCAGATGATGGAGAGTCCCCTCTGAATTGGATTTGGTAAAGAGACATCCTTTCATTGTGATGTGGCACTTAGCCTGAAGGAACAGCTTGGAGAGTTTCAAAGTGTTTTTTTTTTTTTTTTCCTTTTTCATTCAGTGCCAATTTAGAGGCATTTCAACTGTGTGACAAATTAAATTAATGTGGAAAATGCCACAGTGGGCCCCTGGCATTTTAGACACATGCTTTGACAGGTCAGGGTTTGTAAAAAATAAATAAATAATAATATATATTTTTAAAGAAGGCTGTCAAAAACAAACATCAATCAAATTATACCGATGTATTAAAGATCTGTGGTAAAACAGTTACCATGGAGCGCCGTGGAAACAGAGTGGGATGACACTCAGGCACATAAGAGGAGAGAGGAGCTGGAGAAGGATTCAGAGGAAGAAACCTGCGATGTGGACTGAAACAGGGTCACAGTCTGTCAGTCCCTTAGGCCATCCGAGCTTGTTGCACAAATCAGCTGTCTCAGAGTCAGAGACATCCTTCATGGGTTGCTGGTTAAGTACAGGTTCAAGCTCTTTATTGTCATATGCACAGCAACTACAGCGAAGCAGTCGCTGGCAAAGAAGCTCTATCCAACAAAGCTCATACAATATGTATGAAAAGAAAATCACACAAGAACAAATGAGAATTGAACACATAAAAGCATAAACGAGTGTAGAAGTTAAACTATAGCAATAAAAAAATATGTATAAAATGAATATACTGTAATGTTGACAGTAATGCAATATGTAGATGCATAATGATAACTGGCTGCACATGTATGGATGCAAGGATGGATAGATGGATAGATGGATGTGTGTGTGTGTGTGTGTGTGTGTGTGTGTGTGTGTGTGTGTGTGTGTGTGTGCTTATGTTAATGATAGGGCTGTAATCATCATAACATTCTCTGATTGAATGATTTTAGCTCAATCAGCAACAGTAACTGTGTTAAAAACAAAAAGACAAAGGGTTATAATATAGTAAACGCACAACAATCACACACATATTTTTGTCTATGGTATTAATACATGGACAGACAGTGGGAGAGGCCAAGATGAAACTCCTTTAAAAGACAGTGAGGGTGAAGTACCCCTTATCATCCAGCAGGTGTCAGTATAGCAACAAAGTTTAGCAGGAGTAGCCTCGATGTGCATCAATGAAACCTTACCAAGCCACTAGAGGCCATCCAAAAAATAGGCTGCTTTATTTTGGCCGCTGTTCTTAAAATAGAACAAAACCAGACTGAATAACATTTTGCTTAACAGCCATCTAAAAAAATAAAAAATAAAAAAGATATCTTCATCTATGATTTGCTCGAGTCTGTTGTCGCATGTATCTGGTTTGAGTTATTTTGGTGAATGGTGAGTGAGAATAAGGGCGTCTTTAAAAATGCAAATGATGCTGCATAGGGAGCAGAGAACACACTCGGCATATTTATAGAGTCCCATATTGTCCAGACACCTGTTTACACAGCAGAATGCCTCTGTACAAGTGTTGGAGGGAGTGTGTGTGCATGTATGTGGCTGAGGAAAAGCTTTTTGCATCCTTGAGTATCTTTAAGGGTGTGTGTGTGTGTGTGTGTGTGTGTGTGTGTGTGTGTGTGTGTGTGTGTGTGTGTGTGTGTGTGAGAGAGAGAGAGAGAGAGAGAGAGAGAGAGAGAGAGAGAGAGAGAGAGAGAGAGAGAGAGAGAGAGAGAGAGAGAGAGCCTTTACCTTTGTGACTCAGACATCCTCCAACCATTTAACCTTCACTACTTTATAGGAAAAGACAGAGGAGTTGAGCTGCCACAGAATGAGTTTGCCATATGTGCTCCCACAATTACATACCATACACACACACACACACACACACACACGCCACCGTAGCACCTTTTCTACATCACAAATTAATGTCACAGCGATCGAGACGTTACAGTGCAAAGAAAGAGTTCGCTGCACATGCCACTGCAATGCCCTCTTTCTTTTTCCACTTCACACACTCTCTCTCACACACACACAGACACACACACCCATCTTCTCTCCCTATCGCTGTTTTATACAAGCTCACACACACACGCTTATGTTGTCACGGTGCTGCCACCTCATCTCCTCTTCCCTCGCCTCGCTCTCAGTCACAGGCCCAGCACTAACACAAGCTGATTAGCTTTTGGCAAACACATTTCAAGGGGCGCAGTAAACATACAAATTATAATTCAACCAGTCAGTGAAAACTGTGATTCAGATAATGATGTTTAAGCCTTTACGCACATTGCAAGCTCTTAAACTGAACAATAGAAATTTCACCATAAACACAGCGCTAATAGCCACTTCACCCTTCTGTGAGGTATTACGCAGGGATTGAAGTACAAATTAAATTTAGTTTACATTCAGCTCAAAGCTATTGGGAAACTTTGAGGAGCGCATTAGGAGGGCTGGAGCAGACAGGTTATATTTTGCATTGGGAATGAATGAGCAGCAGAAGTTGAACAACTTTCTGGTGCAAAGGACTCACAGGTTGACGTTCAAACAGGTGAGTGCAACAACAAACTACTGCTACATCCACATGGATCACTTTCTGTGCTGAGCACTCTCCTCTGAGGGCACAAGAAAACCTAACATTGTCTCCTCAATCACCCTACAGGCTTGTTTCTGCTCTGGTCACCGTGCACAACGTTCAAACTCCTCCAACACTAAGATCTCCACATATCCATGTAAGGTACCATGTGTTGTATCTGATGGTTTCACCACCCAATGGCACATTTTGCACTTGCTGTATATTAAGATTGTGCAGTTATCACCTAATCTTAATGCTTTAATAACAATAGCTCTTGTTAAAGTTTAGCTACTATGCAGCAAAGAGACAGCACGATAGTAAAGAATAGTTTTGCTCACTGACTGGTGAAAGAAGTGAAGAAATCATTCTCTGCAACAAAATTTTGATTTGTTTGGACTTTGCGCCGGAGTAGTTAAGATGAGCCTTATGTCTCTGAGGTGCAGCTAAACAACAACAAACCTTTTGTGTCAAGCGAACTGGCTTCGACGTACCGTTTAGTGTGGACTTTGCACTCTAACTCGAGAGAGAACTTGCGTACAGCTGGTGCAGCGGGCCACTGGGGAAAAAATGTCACCCTCTCCTTGAGGTGCTGACATTATCAACTCACTGCTCTGCAGAGAGGCATGTTGGGTTCACACTGTTAACATAGCGGAGCCCGAAGAAGTGCATTTGCTGCACTTGTACTCTTTATAACTGTGTTCTTTCATTTCTGATGTAATGATGTTGAATCCAACTGTCCAGCCAATTACGCATTGACGATTACACACATTCTAGGTTGATATACGTATACGTTTGCAGGTTGTCATTTTGCTTTAATGTGTGTTTGTGGGCTCTAGCTGCTGCTTGAATATCTAGATATCTCTGCATTGGCTGCCATGGTGATTTTTTATTCTGCTGTTAAAGTGGCAGCTTATTTCAGTTATGTAGCCTAACATTACTTGTTGCACCTGCCTTTGTGCAGCTCTTTCTATTCATTGTCGGCTATTTTTGTCCCATTTTCTGGTTAATTCGAGTAAGACTGCACTTGATAATTGATGCACAGGCTGCTTTTATCGAGAAAAGGAATTTATGGTTGGCTTGTCCATTAGGCTTGGTGATGTGATTCACATTTGGGAACAGTGCGATATTGTCCAACTAGCCTGTGACATTTACACCATTTTAAATGACCTATTTTTTTCCTTTTATCTGAGTGCATGACTCCACACACTTTTACTTGAGTCATATGTCTTTAATCTAATGAGTAAAATATTGCAGTACTCTTAACATCATTGGTAATATGAGCTTTCAGTAATCAATTACACTCACATTCCATCAGGTCTGCTTTGAATCGAGTTTGAGGTCATGTGATTTGCAGGCTGTTGAAGCCATATGATGTGTGAGAACATAGCTGTGGGATAAATGCTATTTATATATTCGCATGTATGATGTCATGTGATTATGTTTGTTCCTCTCTCTCTTTCTCATTAGGTCGGATTATGCACGTGGGTCTGCACAGGTTCTCAAAGGGACAGGCTTAGAAGGGGGGACACAGGTGACAAATGTGTGCGTGTGCATCGCAACGCAGGAGGGATTGAAGGGTTGTGTGTCAGAGAGGGTGTGGATGCGTGTGTGTCTCCTCAGATTGGCTTGCATGTTAACCATCCGCAGGAACTGAATTGCCATAAACATCAGAATTTGGTGAATGCTGAGCATTTTTGCACAGAATGAATGATTTTGCGCTTTTCTTCCAGAAAAAAAAAAAATCCAAATGTTTACTTTAAGGCCTCAAGCTGTATGTGGTAAAAACTAACTTTTAATTTTCACCAGTCTGTGCGATTCATATGGGATGTAAGAAAACATTTAGCTTCAAAATTGGCTATTCGATCTGTGGTGTGCTGGATTAAAAAATGCCACAAGCACCGCAAGTGTTTCATTGTTTGTACTGAATAGAAATTTTGTTACCATTCCACATTTCCACATTTCCTGATCCACCGTGACTTGCAAGCAGCAGGCACCACACACTTGTTTATTGTCTAATGTCAGCACAAGCCCAAGCAGACTGCAGCTGTGAAATCTGACCTTCTGTCCAGGGTGCCGCTCCTGTGCCAAATTATCACATAGAGCTTCTGTGTCTTCACAGAATACACGCATGTCTGTATCCTGCATGCCTGTATGTACTTGGCTGCATGCAATTCTGCAAAGCGGTGGCGGTGGTGTTATACAGAAAAATCACAGATTCATGAATTGGAAATATCTTGTGGGATATAATTTAGAGCCTGTTATGTGTTCTATAGATGACTGCGAACACAACCATGGAGAGCAAACTGAGAAAACGGATAGAATTATGGTGACTTTCATGTCCCAGAAAAACCAATAACCTTTGTGCTCATAACACATGACAATCCTCATCACACAGTCACATTGACACATTCATCAGTGCACACGTGCTCACATATATTTTTACACATTTTCTTACAGATTCCATCATAATAAAATTCCCAGTGAAGGTAAAACACACGTTCAGTCTTTCCTGGACATCCCATCATATCAAGACAAGAGTGAATGAAGAGGACTGATGGAGCCCTTTGTTGTGATAAAAAGGTAAAATAGTGAATGTGATGAGATATTGGCATAGGGTGTGGGTGTATGTGGTGTGGTGCTGAGTGTGTTGGACAGAGCAATGAAGAGAGGTAAATAGTGGAAATATTGAAATACTGAGAGAGCAGGAGATCTTGGAGAGGAGGATTTGATGGATGGCACCCACTCAGGGGTCATCGCTCGTCTGGATAAATGCCTCAAAGTTGGCCGTTGTTGTTTCTTGCCGTGGATTGTTTAGTCTAGACGGCAGTGTGGCATTTACTGATGCATGCTTTTATTTTGTAAAGATAACAGATTGTGGTACGGGTACAGAGCTCCTCGCAGCCCATCAAGGAAATACTAAATCGTTTGGCTTAAACAGCCAACGATAAAAAGGAAATTGATCACAATTTTATTGACCCATTTGGCTCTTTCTCATTTCCTTTGTTGCTGGTATGACATGTTAATGAGGGAACTGATAGACCCATTTGATACTGAACAGCACTGAAATTGTCTTAAAGTTGCAAATTGTTTTTCTGGTTACTTGAGGGTAGAAGGGCAAAAAATAAAACACACTAACTCTAATAGATTTGCTTTAAAACAGCCCATCCTCACCAGAAGAACAGCTGTATATGTCATCCATGCAAGGAGGTTATCACAGCCCATTTTTATATTTACTGTTAGGCGGTCATAGTAATTATGATGGGAGTAAAGGAGGAAGTGAAGTGATATAGAGAGCAAGAAAGTCCACATATGGCATTGGGATGAATGGATGGATGGGCCAAACACAACTTTCACCAGGAGACAAAGCAAATCCCTAACTGTCTGTCATTTGCTGCTTATCAGAACATTTTTGTTGAAAAAAAGCCATCTTCTGCTGAGAATGAGGTTGGTAGTGTGTTAACACCCACGGCAATGTGCTAAAAGAGGCAAAATCTCTTTACAGCCGAGGTGGACTGAGGAGCTGTCTGACACCTTCATCATTATGAGATGCCTTTCACATTATGGGTCACATTGTTAAAAGAATGTTGATAGGTGGAGCTTTAAGTTTGTTTGGATTTTCAGTGCATAACAGAAGCAGGAATATATGGAGGAGATACAAATAGATGGAGAAAACAGCGCCAGAACACATACATCCAACTGTGTGTGCATAATAACCTAGGGGATTTCATTAGCCACATTTCCTCTCATAGGGTCAGATGGCTTTGCGTGGATGGATGTATATGACTCACAGGAAGGAGGGAAGACCTCCCACACTGCAGCCTCGGAGTCGCAAATGCAGCATGCAGGAGGGTCTGGCTGTCAGTCAGCATCCTACACATTGTGCATAACTAAGAGTCAGCAGAACTCTCCACTGCTGCGTCACATTAAAGGCAAGATGACCTGAGGGTGGTGGCTGCCTGCTTTGTCAGTCTAGCAAAGCCCGTTTGGCCATTTTCGTACCATTGCAAGGGCAATTTGCTGTGTGTGACCTTTCGAAGGGCAATGTAACATGACAAGAGCTGTTAACATCTGAAGAGCACCTAGGGGTTTCTGAAGATATAGGCCATTCTTACAGTTTTAGAGTTTATCCATTTGTCATCTTTAAAACCGACTTCCCCGCCTTGTTTTCGATGCTTTAATCTTTGCTGTCTATGAGGCTTTATTTATGTGGGCCAGCAGATTGCTCCTTGCCTGCACCCATTCAATGATTTCATGGCTTACAGTGATATCACTTCCACAAGAAAGGGAGGAGGGAACACACCAGAGAAAACTGCTAATACACATCGGGAGGTAGGATGCAGTTATGTCATCAGAAGCTATTCTTGCACCTCCACCTACAAACCACATCTTAGCACCGATATATGAACAATACACACTCGTTAACTAGTGGATACATTAACATTTTGTTACACTGACTGTAATGTGTTTATATAATGTGAACTGTTATCAGATTTTTAAGCTCCAAAATATCAATATCAGTGTCAAAATCCAGTATCAATTGGGCTATAATCAATATGTTACTACAGTAGGCTCCACTCTTCTGGGAAGACTTCCCACAATATTTTGGAGCATGCAGGGATGCAGGGATTTGTTCCCATTGAGCCACAAGTGTGTTAGCGAGGTTGGGAACCGATGCTGGCCTTTTAGACTCAGCTCATATTTGGTGTTACAGATGATTCCAAATATGTTCAATGTAGAAAACCATTTCTTTACAGACCTTGTTTTGTATGCGGTAACATTAAAATTAGCCATAATTGTATGAGGGCAGAGGTGTCCACATACTTTTGGTTCATACAGAGATGGACAGATAGATGTGTGGATAAAAAGAATTCGGCAGTGTGCACGGGAGACACATGAAGTCCCCACCATCTCCAACCAAATTTACCACAAAAATAAGTTTCGGTGGCCTTTTTATGTTAGTGCAGTTTTCACCATGAAGACAGTCGAAGGGAAATCTCGACCATTTCAGTTTAAAATAGCTGCTATCAATAAATAATTCCAAAGAGTATTTTTTTCTTCAATATTAAAGAAGGGTGAAATTGTATCTGGCACGAGCTGTTGCTCTATGCATACAAGTGTGTGTGAGTGTGTGTGTGAATATTTATGTTATGTCTATGAATGCATGCATCTCTGTGCTCAATTATGGACGCAAGTGTGCACACTGTCATTCCTTTTTGTTTTGAAACCCAGCACGCCTCTATGTGTGTGTGTGTGTGTGTGTGTGTGTGTGTGTGTGTGTGTGTGTGTGTGTGTGTGTGTGTGTGTGGCAGCTAGCTTAAGTACCACTGCTCCTGAATAGAGGATGTCAGTGAACCGGCTAGCCTCTGGGGTTTAGTTTCCACTCTACACGCTGTGAACGCTGTTCTATTCTAGGAACTTGCCTAAAAACAGAGAGGAACACAGTTGTGGCACTTTCTGACACTCCTACCTCTGGTGCAGCTGCTGTTTAGTTTCGGGCTGGGGAGGGCAGGAGGGAGCGAAGGAGAGAAAGGAAGAGGGACAGAGAGGATGAAAGAGGGAGAAGCTGAGGGGAGACATTTGCCCCGAAGACATTTAATCAGCCAGCCAGCAATGCATGTGCATAACCAGCTGGCAAGTTGGGCAGTCAATTAGCCGGGCAGTCCGTTATCCATCAATCCAAAAAGAAAGGTAGCCCAGTAAACACCTATCCAGCCTGCCAGAGCCCAGCTGAACTGAGCTGCTGAGAGGCGACAGGCTTAGGACTTTGACTGTGGCAGGTGTGTGCCTCACTTTCATACGGCCCCCTGACCAGGGAATGCTAATAGAAAGTGGCAAGACAGGAGGTGTGAAAGAGGAGGAAGAATGGTTGAAGGGAACATGCCTCAGCTTTATGAGGTAAATGGAAAACAGAGACGGATGGAGGGCTGTGTTAGTTGTGATTTACCAAGCAGATGCAGCCACAGTTTGTGTGTGTGTGTGTGTGTGTGTGTGTGTGTGTGTGTGTGACATAAGCAGTCAGTGCAGTGCTGTGTTTTTTTTTTTAACTACAGACATGTCAATCAAACAGTGTAATCACATGTGTTTCATTGGATTTACTGTGCATGAGGTTTGAGTTACTCTAAGCGGTGCTCTGTTAGCAATGGTGGGCATCGCCGCTCATGCTAAATACTGAGCTTCTGTCATGTTTATTCCATTCAAGTGCTGTTAAAAACCCCCTCCGATGAAAGCCAACGCCATGGTGGAGCATTTACGCCTTAGAACTGCAGCGGTTGTGGTTGTTCACGAACAAAGCATACAATGATAATAGCCTTCCTAAGGCTGGAGATTTCAAGTGCATCTGGCATATGAGAGAAGATTTCCCTCAGGACTGTCTGCCAGAAAGCGCTGTTTGTGTGTTTGATAAGCGGGGTCAAAGGTGAGCAGGTATACTCGAGCTGCAGGCGAGTGGCAGAGCTGTGGGTGGAGATAAAGGTGGGGACTATTCACATATTCATAGATCCGTGCATGCTAAATGACTGCAAAGGTCTAGAGCTGCATTAAAGCCAGCTTGAGGCATAAAGGGATTCTTCGATAGAAAAGCTTTTACATATGTAATTTTGTTGAAGAGATGAGTTTTATGGGCTTAATCAATGCCAGCAGAGGAACATTAAAGCTGCAAGAAAGATAAAATGCATCACTCCCTCTTGCTACTAAGAAGCTGCTTGCTTAGAGCGAATAATATAAAAGCTTTCATTAACCGAGTATCTTACATGCTGAAGCACTGCTGTGTTGTTAGTCTTGGCAAAGCAGATGCTTATTTAAATGAAAAGGAATTAAATGAAAAAGGATCATTCATTTAATTTCATTTAACGATCTCTTTATTCTCTGTCACCTTATTTTGCTCTCTCCACTTTCTACTCTCCCTCTAGAGGGACTAAAGCCCCTCCGTGGAGAGAAGCGACAAAACTACTGAAGGACAAAACAAATCAAACATGAGGAAATGACCAGAGTGCCTGACTAAATGCACTTTCAGAGAGCTTCAAAGACAAATTTTCTTGCTGGAGGAACTTGAGATAAGGTGTGTCAGTGGTGCATTGAGCGTACTCAAGTATAACTGAACCTGCAATAACTGATTTTTTGGCCACTCGAGGGCAGCACACTTATTTTTAAACATTAAAAACACACATTATAAACCTGGATATCAACAGGTTTTTGGATATGTGCAAATATCTATGCTGAAAAAAATGAAAGATGGAGGCTGTGTTTGTGAATGCACAGCTGCATATAAATGGGAATATTAGAGGAATATTTATTTTAGCCACGTGACCACTTTAGAATATTGTCTTTTTTGGAATAGGAAGCCATAATACTTTGTGCATGTACATGTAATCATTGTCACATTGTCATTTGGCGCATTGTTATCAGAAAAAAATAAATAAATAAAAAACAGATTATAGCCAATTTAAGTCATAAAACGACAGAGTTTTAGAAGTTGGTACAGGGGATCATAATTAATTCAGTCATAAATGTCATTGCAAATGGGAAACACTGCAAGGCTGCAGATATATGCCAGTCATCTTTATGTTTATGGATAGGCACACACACACACACACACACACACATAGTGAAGAAAAAAATGATCTGCTGTACACTCATGAATATCTCAGAAATAAACCATATGCCAGTCTCCATTTCATTTGCATATTATGCCATCAGAATGTAAACACATACTGTCTTGTCTCTCTCT
Organism: Chaetodon trifascialis; assembly: GCF_039877785.1. NCBI lineage: Eukaryota > Metazoa > Chordata > Actinopteri > Chaetodontiformes > Chaetodontidae > Chaetodon > Chaetodon trifascialis. The sequence continues at coordinate 9,403,666 of NC_092071.1, read as the reverse complement.
CCCCTCACACGCATAAACATGTGTACACACACATTCACACTGACAAAATACACAACACAATCTGGATTGCCTAAGACACAAGATGCATGTGTGAGTTCCAGTGTGAGCGCTCACGCACGCGCCTCCAGAAGTTCTCAGCGGTGTGTGGCAGGTACATGACAGAGGCTGCTGACGAAGCGTCCCCCTCTCAGCTGTGGCTCATAGATTAGGCCAGAGCTAATGAACTCGAAACTGTGTGTGGAGAATGAGCTTTTTATTTCAACTCAGTGTGGGAGGCTCCGGAGCCAAGACAATGACAAATCTGAGGTCAGCGCAGAGGTGGGAGAAATGCTAATCTAACTTGGAGACATGTGGGGAATAGCTTCAGCCTCAAGAATTCCTTCTGAAGTTATTAGGGGTTTGGTTTTGGCAGTCTGCTCGGACAGGTTACCTTCCAATAACTCATTCTTATCCATTTCTGCCTCCATAATTGAAGCCTAAGAGCACAGTGAATAATGACTTTCAAAATGACTGTGAACCAATACTTGCGCAGATTTAGTTGCAGTTGCAGACAATGTTGTTTATTTGGTGTCCTTCCTCTGTTATATGATTAATTGCAGAGAGGTGTCCCGTTGGAAACAGAAGCACAGAAGCTATGATATATATCCCCCTGAGTTATTTATTTCCATAAATGCCTTTGTAAGGCGATTTATTCTCTTGAGTTTAGCTTGACTTTTCAAGTTACATGCAAAGGAGCTGAAAGACCTGGTTGTGCAAATCATTGCTTTTCTCAGTATGACAGCTGATCTGTGTTTGTTTCACGTCACATATGCACTTAATTGCTTGTACAGCAATAGTCCAACTACACTTCTCTGTGATGCAATAGTTGTTTATAAAATAGAAAATAGGAAGATGCACGTAATCATTGTTATGCTGATTTTATATGTGGTCTGAACATCTAATCTGCAACAATGGCTGCAAAATAAATAAAATAAATCCATTCATCCAATTTATTGTTTCTGTTAAGCTTTTTATGTTGCATTTCTAAAGTTGAAAGTGGGTAAAATAAAACAAAAATGTCAAGCAAATATGTGCAGTATGTGGCATGCATGTGTCCAGCACAACTGAAATGGAGGGACATTGTGTAGCTCTGACTTAATGGACCACTGGTTACCTTTAATAGCAGCATATTACACTGGCAACCTACAGCCAAGCTGAAGTTTGCCCTGCTCTTGTAAAGGGATTTGACCATCTGGACACTCAGAGAAGCCAGCCAGGACGTTCCAATAGGATGCCCATTTTTGCTAACACATTAGCCGTTAGCCAGTTGTAGATCCTTAGTGCAGTTTTTACTACATGCCCACGTTGGACTGCAACAGTAAAATCTCTATCTGGTGATTTTAGACATGTTTGCATTTTTTTCAAATGACAATAGCAGCCTGGAAGAACAGGCCAAAAGTGTAGAAGAAGAGTTGGCAGCCATCTTTAATAAGCTTGAAAACAGCCAAGTACAAGCCAGACAAAACAAATTTAGCCATTTAAACATTAAGAACACAAGTGATGCACATGAAGCAAATACAACATTATTATTTTTTGGTTCCTCTACTATCTCTTGGCCTTCTCTCCTCATATTAGCTTTTTGGCTATCCACGATCTAATACCTAATGACTTGTTTATTACCAGCTGATGCTCCTTTCACCAATCTGCCATCAACAGGCTGCCCTCAAACTAGCAATTAAATCTAATTGCTCTCCCTCTTCAAACAAAATATTTCAATGTCTGGTGCTTTGATATCCTACTCTGACTATAAATGTGATGAGTCACGCACTTCTTTCCAGCCTGTCATTGGGAGGATAATACAAAATCACAAGGATTTGATGGGCTGGGGGAGTTAATCCACAGTTTCTTTTATGAGGTCAAATTTAGCTGCTAGTCTGTCCTCAACCCTGCTTTCTTTTTAATTAATGGAACGCACTGAACTTACACCATAACCTTTTCTATGTTGTCTAAACCTCCAGTAATTACATGGTGAACCCTAAAATCTGTAATTAACAAAAGAACATTGATCTGATTACCAATCTGAAGACGTATTAGCCTAAATTTATTGATGACATTTCACCTATAAGTCTGTCAGCATTCGATAGTATTGCTACTCACTAACCCTCCTCATCAAGTGGACCGATTGATTTACTATCCTTTTATAAGCTTCTCACAGTAGACAGACTTTGCAATCCAGAGGTCACATATTCTATATTAAACTGCCACAATGAGCAGCAAGTTTGGAGCTGTGCATGAATGAGAACATTATACCTATTAGAGCTGCGATGATTAATCCATTAATGCTTCCAGTGTCTCATATGTGAAGATTTACTGCTTTTCTTTGTCATGAATGACAATAAATTGAATATCTTAAAGTTTTGGAGCGTTCGACAAATTAAAGACATCACCTTGAGCTATGAGAAACCATGAATGCTATTTTTTTTTTTTTTAGCATTAATTACACTTCATGATTAAACGATTAATCAAGAAAATAATCCTTGGTCGCAGCCCTAAAGCTTATATTTAGCAGTTATGATTGAAATTAAATAATTCAACTTTTTCCATTAAGCTGTATCTTTGTTTCAAAGGAAGGAGGGAGGGAAGGAAGGCAGAGAGGAAGGAAAGAAGTTTCGTTCACTTCCCAAAGGCTGAAACACATTTTTGCCTTCCTCGAACAGATGCCCAGAAAACTGGAAAGAAATAAGTGGTTTTTAATTAAACGGCTACTTGGCCCTGCTGTGTATCATATCAATCAGAACATTCCAGTTCAGGGAGTGAAAGCTGCCTCTCGCTGTATTGAGCAGCACCAGCAGTGGTCGAAAGCAATTTGACGGCAGAGGATTGTGGCTTGAAATAGCAGTATTTATTTTTCTCGCTGTTAATCAAACATCTTGACTGCACAATGAAACGCACACAGACAGTCTGTGTGTGCAGTACCATCTTCTATTTAAAGGAGCACTCCAGTATTAAATGTCTCCACAGGTGGAAATGGACCTAAACAGCCTCTGGTAACGATTTTGTTTATACACCCCTGGTTTTATGAGGAAGATAAAGACATGTTCAAATGAGTTTCATAAGACCCCAACCCTTTTCCCATTGCATTTTATTGATCCTTTCACACCTTAGGCTGCAATAAATGAGAATGGATGCAATTTCTACTGAAATATTCTGTAAAGAGATGCATTTTTCCCAGTGGATACAGCTGAACTTGGCAGTAAGTCAGTGTTGATGACTGCTTGACAGGCTCCGTGGTCTCTTTGTGGCCCCCAGGCTGCAAGGTCTGTCCCCTCACAGTGCTGATCAGCACATCAGCATTTACATGTAAGTTCACCCTGTTCCACGTGACTGAGTCTTGGCTCAACTACCATCACATTAATAACCGATAAAGCTGAGAGACTCAAATTTGTCTCCTCTCCACCAGGGCCGATAATGATGGCCGCCATTACTGTATTATAGGAAGACAAAGGCGCAGTGAAGGTCCCTGATGAGTCATTCCTCTCTCAGGATAACAAGGACTACATCCTCTGAACACACAGGGGCGGACATGAAGAGAGGTTATTAGTGACATGTAAGGAACATTTGAAATGCCAATTTAACCGTTTTTACACCTTTATTAAAACCAACACAGACAGCAAACAACAAAATGGCAACATAAGGGCAACTTAAATGTGCCCACACCACAATAAACTGCATATCTGCAGCACAAGCACAAAAAATTTCCACATCACAAAATCAAAACGACATATTGTCTCTCATCAGTTTGTTTTCCAAGCATCCCATTCTCTGATTGCCATTTTTATATTGAGGTATTCTCTCCTCTCAGGTTATGATGGAGAAACAAAGGAAATGGGACACACCAGCTGACTGCATATGAAGCTTTAATGCGCTGAAGCACTCTGCTGTTATACGGTTATCCAAACACCGCTTATTCTATTCATGTCTTTTACTTAACTAAAAGTGCAAAAGCTCACTGCACTTTCATTTGGTAACGTCCAGCTTAATGCACTTATAGGCTGGAATTAATGATTTAATAATTTGGTATGAGCTCTTTAAGAAAGAGGATTTTGAACATGCACTCTCTAAACTGTCGAAATGCCTCTGGTCCATTTTAATTAGCAAGACGGGAGAGAAATCATTTTCAAAGGCGACACTTTCAATTATTCAACACATAACACATTTATTAAATTTTGGTGTCCGAATTGGTTTTATTAATTGACACAGAGCTTTTTAAATTAATCAGCTTCAGGGCCTTCACTTTCGAATTCTTGACAGATGAATTCCAATATTTCTGCTTCATATGAATTGAAAAACTAAATTCAATGCTTATCCATTGACAGAAGAGTATATAACACTGAAGAAGGCACACAAAGCATCAGTATGATGTATGAATCCACACTTAACAGTGTCAAACCTGTTTCAGCTGCACTGTCGTGCCTGTACATTGAAAACAGAGCTTGTATTAGGTTTTACAGGGAGTTCGTGCCAGACTATTTCCTGGTTGCAGTAACTTCCCTGAATCTAGGTTGCCTCACAGTGAGGACAAAACTCCAAGTAATAGTCCAAGTCTTCAAGTATAAGTTGACCTAACCTGCTATTCATTTAATTATTCCTTTGATCCTTCATACCGCAAGTCTACTCTTGCTGATTTGCAGCTTTGCATGAAAATAAACATATTTAAGGCTATAAACCTTCAAAGGATTTTAGTCATTGTCGCTTAATGTCAGTTAGCAAAGACTTCACATTGTCAGAAAAGCCAGCAGGTAGATCATGATTGTGGCTTTTAACAGAGGTGCTCACTTAGCATCTTTCCTAAGCCTTAATTTACCAAATATCAGTACACTAAAGCAAATGAAGCTGATGAATAAATTAAAATACATCTGAAGCAAGTGCCAGGTGTTTCGCTCCATGTGACTGAACCTGCCTCTTACACTAAACCGCATTCGATTAAATACACACTAACTCAAACGCAACCCTAACCCTTAAAGCATTTATTTTACTGGCTTCAGCTCACGATTAACATGTAGAAAATCACACCAATGGGTTGCAATCCTAAATGAGCTGCCTCACAGCACAAAAGATGATGAATAATGCACGGCTGCAAGCACAGGTCTGTTTAATCAAGGGGACAATTCACAGGTTATTTGCTGAGGACAAGGTTCTCTGAATATCTGTGTGGCTCATAAAAAAAGAGTGCACACACATTAATGTTACTTACATTTGCCATTATATGCACAGTTTCTGTTTCTCACACACAAACATCAGCTCAAACCGTTTCATGTCTCATCCACAAGCACACAACTGTACATGACACTGTGCATTACAGTGTGTTTCAGTAACTGACCTTCAAATGATGAGCAGTCTCAATATAATACAGCAATCAAACACGCTTGACAAAAAGCTTAGTTTAAGTAAGTTCTATTTGACTAGAGCTCTTTTTCATTTTATTGCACATTCAATAATTAGGAACACTTCATAAACAATGTTGCTGTGCAGCTTTTTTCACACAGCTTGAGGTAAAAGATAACAAATCCCTTTTAATGCTTTCAAGTGATCCACCAGCAAACATGTCTGCTGTTCTGGCTCCTCATTTAAAACAGCATAGCCACTTGGCAAAGCGGCTTTTAAACCTTACAGATGGATTATTACTTTAAAACAATGAGCATTTAGAACTAAGAACTGGTTCTTAACAAGGCCAGCTGTGAGGCCGCTCTGCTGATGATGGAGCACTTCTCATGTCGACTATTCTTCTGTTACACTTATTGATTTTTTCCAGCTGGGCTTGCAGTACATCTTGTCGAAATCAGGGGTGAAAAGTGTGTTGCTATGTCGGTGACCTGCCCTTGATACAATCCCGCTGTAAGCAGCACATCTCTACATTGTTTTATATGTATTACACTGAAAATTTAAATCTGTCTTTAGAAGATTTAGCAGCATTCACATGAACACATGCTGTGAGTGTGCCTGCACATATAGGCGAGAGAAGGAAAGTGAGCGGAGCGGCTCTGAATGACAGCCTGCGTACTTTAAATGAGTCTGCCAGTGCAGTGAAGCACTTCACGTTTGACTCATGAAAGAAATCTATAACCTGACACTATTATGTAAATTAGTTACAATCAGTAAGTCCATCACAGACAGGTTAAGATCAGCTGTTTTGTGGGATTAAGTATCAGCTGTATGAACCCTTACCCTGTGATGTTAAACCTGTTTAACACCTCATGTGTCATGACTGCTGACAGGTGGTGTAAACTTGCAGTATGCTGGTCAGGATGCCTACTTATTCCCCTGATAGCAGCACGTGCTGATCGAGACTTTTTTCACCTATTGCAGATGGTGAAGAACAAACAGCTGCTTTTGTTGAAGATGATGTGTTTGCCATACTCAGTGCTACCTCACAGGTTTTATTGTTCTTGCCACAGACTTTATTCACTATACTTGAAATAGGAAATTTATACCATTTACACCAGCGCTCCCAGGTGAGTATCATGTATGATGACATCGATTTGTGTGTGACAGTTTTTTCTGTTGGGTGTTTTTCTCTTCCTCTGGAAAATCCCTTGGTTTCACACAAACACCTTGCTGATCGCGCTGCTCTGGACAACTTTTTCAGCAACAGGTCCCTGTTGATCTGTCACGTATTTTCAGTTCTGTGGGCTTGAGACACATGTGAGCAATACAATTAGAGGATGCGTCACTTGTCTCTGCTGCTGTCATTACTTTAATGGCTCTTTCATTGTCTTGAATCTTCCCTCGGCATGCAGCCAACCTACACATGTCAGTATAATCAACGTGGGATTGCTTCAGCATTCATACTCTTTCAGATTCTGTTCTTTTACAGCGCTTAGTAATAGCTTCTTTTTGTGTACTTTATTGAAAGAGCAAATGTCATTTTCTATCTGGCTGCAGCTCTCAATTAATGGAGTTAATTGAGAGCTTATCTTAAAATATATGTAACCAATTTGTTTCTAACTCCAGTCTGGTCTCTTGCAATAAGCATCGATGTTGTCTCTATTAGTGTACAGCACTTTATGCAGCTGCTGTCAGCCCTCCCTTGTGCAATACATGTGCTTTTTTGTGCACTCCCTGAGACATAAAGATGTACATAAGCATGCAGTTGAAACCCTAAAAGCCAGCACCTATTTTGTGCAGCTCCTCAGCCCGGGCTGATGGATTAATCTTGGTGTCTACTAAAAATAGCCACTGTTGATGAAAATGCATTACATGAATGTGGCATTTTATGCTGGAAGGTCCAATCTCGATCTGTCCCTCTGAATTGGCATACAGATGTTCCTCGACGGCAGCGGTAGCTTAATGGTTAGATACACCAGGCAGGTCCAAAGACAGGAAGTATCCCTTGTTGCCTTTTAGTTCTGGCTTTCTGCTCACACTGACTTGTGGCAAACCAAGAGAAGTAAACATGAAGTGATATGGACTGACAGGTAGCTCATTCATTGGACAGTTTTGCTGACTGTCATCCTGCATCATCGGCGCGACATGGACCCACGCTGGGAAATAAAATTTCCGGGGACTAACAGCAGGTAAGTCAGCAATTTACTTTCTCTAGCATCTCAAACGACTCATGAAGAAATAATCGGCAATGACATTAATTGTCAAGAATGCAACAGGATCCTGTGTATCATAAAAATGACAGACAGATAGAAATAGGACAAAGAGAAACATCCTGCCGCAGGTTATGAGGAGGGGGTAAGTACTGTGTGGTCACTGCGTTTCACTCACTTTTTATTGGAAGAACTGCCTCAATACATGGAGTGAGTGACAAGCTCAGCACACATCAGTTTCAAATGAAATTCTAAGTGATCAGATACAACTTCCAGACTCCACAGACCTCCACATGCTGATGTATGTATGCGTAACTATTCTTACAAGATCCTGCATAACTATACAGATCTTTCATCACTTCATTGACAGATCCAGTGATCAGCAGATTGATGTAATTGTAGTTTAGGGTTTGTTGTCAAGCTAAAACACATATCAACACATAAACAACCTGACCGTTTGAGTCAGATGACAGCATTCAGTGATCTAGACATGCTAGGAAAGTTATGCCCACAGAATGGACGGGGTATCTGAATGGGTTAAAGAGATTTTGGAGTTGACACTTGTGGAGTGTAAACAAACAAATGTTAAGATTGCATATGGTGTTATTCACCAAAACTACTGTGTGTCTCCTTGAGGCTCAAACACCTTGAAAGCATTTCCTTCCTCATAAAACATGCAAAAAAAAAATTTGAACCATTTTAAATCCAGTATTGTTTATTTTCATGTTTACTAGCTTGCAGTCTCCTTCTTCTCCATCTTTGATAGTGTATTGATGCATATCTGGGCGTGTTACGCTACTTATGACACATGCACTCATAGAAAAACAGCTCCATAGTGCTGCTGGAGTCTTCGAGGCTATCACCCTGCTGCTTCATTATTAAGAGTTATGACGTTACCTTGAAAGCCTGAACGCATAAAAGTCTGTTTGCACTGAAAAGGCAGAGCCAACGACATGTCACGTCATGCAGACTATAGCTGACAGGATTTTAAGAAAATATCGCCATTGTTGCCAAAAGTATAGCAGCTCAAATAGCATCACAATCTTGAATTGCTACAGGCTCCACCATCAAAAGGCTGAAATACATCTCCATTTTCCAAAGGAGGTGTTAAGAGCCAAATAGAAAAAGATGAGAATAAGGCTTGAAAAATAAAGACCTGCCCATTGTTAGGCCCCATTACATCACAGCATATCCCCCGTCCTTTTTGCTTCAACAAAAAGGGATGGTGAAATACTCTTCCTTGCAAATGTAACACCGTTTCCACTCTTTTGAAATTCTAAAGCTTTGCCACTTAATGCTTTCTGCGGTCTCACTGGCTCAACATCATTTTAAAAGCTTACACTGTTTTTTCGAAGCTGTGACCTTTCATGTGAGAAGCAGCGATTCGTTTCCAGCAAGTCTGCCCGAAAAAAAAAAAAGAAAAAAAAGAGCAGATGCAAAACGGAGAGAAACAGGCTGTGTGTCAGACAAAGGCCAAATATAATGATGCCATAAGGAATGAAGAATACTCCATTTTGGACCGATAAACTGGCTTTTCTCGCAGCAAACTGTGCAGCGAACACTGTAACAGGTCTGGTTAGCTTCATAAACAGGGATTCATGGCGCTTGCCACCTTGTCAGAGCAAGCTTTTACGGGCACAGGAGCACAGAACTGAAGGACCATTGATGGAGAATCCACTCTTTCTTTGTTTCCCGCTTCCTGCATCTCTCCATAAAAACCAAGAGAAGGGTTTCACTGTGACGTAAAGGCAGTATCTTTAAACAATCACACATAAAGGTCAGTGTGCGCCATTTTGTTCTGCAAATAACAAAGAATTAAGTAAACTATTGAACTACTGCGTGAAAGCTTAACCTGGAGTGTAACATTAGACAAGGTTTTACCCACATTCATGCATGCTGAGGCACAACCATTTTAAAGACTTTGGTTAAGCTGTAGTTGATATGTCAGTCACTACATGCACCTTCATATTATTTCTTTAAACCTAATCAGTGTGCTATATTCCTTTACATTTGATCATAGCTGCACATTCAAACACACATGAAGTGCAGGCAGTCACTGCAGGAATCCTCTTCTTTCTTTCTTTCTTTCTTTCTTTCTTTCTTTCTTTCTTTCTTTCTTTCTTTCTTTCTTTCTTTCTTTCTTTCTTTGACATAAAGGAGCTGTTCTTCACCTGATGCTGGTGTGACAAATCAAATAAGTTCAATCCACTCATGCAAATTCCTGTGTGCAACTTTGGCTGCTGATAGAAATTACTGCACTGTACTGTACTTTACTGGTGTAACAATTTGCGAAGGTGCATAGACAGATCCGGAAGCTCACTTGCGCGTTGCACTCTCAAGCACCGCCCGCCATGACCGGGGTTGCAGAGTTCAAGTGAACGCACTTACACTGACAGTGAAAGCAGAGATGTTTGGGTTAATTACAGTCGGCAGTCAACCCCTGTGACTGATGAAGGTGCTCTGCATGAATATGGAAGTTACTGGGAGTCTTATCTCAGCAGTAATTACTTGCTGGCTTATGATTTAAATAATCAAACTCCATAATTTCTTGGTTTATAATGACAAGAAATGCACCTTAATTAAAATCAGAAACACAAGGTAAAGTGGAATTCCATCCTGGGAACGTAGCAGTAAGCTAGCAGCAGATTTGTGGGGTGGTGAGTCACCATCTACGGGATAGGCGGACTGCTTGGTCTATGCCGGTCTCTGGTCGGCTCTGATAACCTCGAATGCGGTCGAAATGTGTGGATTTAACAGAGAATTATGAAAGTAAAGTTGATTTCATGTTCATGGCTTTACTTTCCATTTTTGCTGAGTCTCAGTCTGCTGTTGGAGCAGCTGATAACAGCACAGAACAGGAGAGACTAAATTTAGTAAATTAAGTTGTGGGATTATAATGTTTACTGTAATGGCATTCATGACCATGTTTTCAACACACCATTGTACAGGATGCACTGGACAGATTTCTTTACATTACTGTGTTATACTCGGGTTTACAAGTGAGGTGCCACCGCAGTAATGGCAGCTGATCCACATCTGCTGCCAACCTGGATTCATCTATAACTGGGAGGAAAAAAGGAGTCTTTTTCACAAAGATTTTTCACCAAGATATTTCCCACCAATGCAAAAATTTTGTGAAGAAATTTGCCTCCTGCTTAAGAAATATTCATAAAGAGTAGTGTTTGTGCATATGTTGCTAAGGTGTTGTTTGCTATGTGGCTGTCAGTGCATTGTTAAATTCCTTTGCAGTGGCCATGAAGGTTGACAGGGTGTTAAATGTGGTTGCTGTATGTGTGATACTGTGCTGCTGCAGCCAGTTTCTCAGGTGTTTTCCATGTAGTTGCTTGGGTTTTTGGAATAGTTACTATGGTGACTTTGAGTTGTTGCCACAGTAAGCAGTTGCTAACACCAAAGATATGGTAGATATCCTCTTTAAAGGATACTGGTTTAAGATTACCAGCCTTATAGAGCTATTTTTCTGTCAGCATCACCATCTAAATGGTAAAATGTTGCCAATATTCCAAAAAGCTTGATCATGGCATTGGACCTCTGTTGTCACTTCAGAGTTCCTGGCAGGAAATGACATATGGTACACTACTGGACCAATAGAAGAGCAGCAGAGCCACACCTCACACCTACAACATGTGTTCATTTAATGTAAAGCCCTCTCTGAGAAGAACACCAAAATAAAGGCAGTGCAATTGTGCTAAAGCTGTGATTCTGTATGCAAATCACATTTATTTGCATTTCACATTGGACATCTGTCATATTTTGGGATGATAACAATTTTGAGTTTCAGTTATTGTTGAAGAGTTTGCCATCCTGTGCAGCTTGCACCTGTTCTCCGTTTCTCTATTTGATTTTCTCGATTTACAGTGTGTTTTCTCTGTGCTGCATATTCATTCTGAAATTGGTGAGCGCGTTTCTACATTTGCTCGTGTCTTCAATAGAAAATACACTTTGTCTACTGGGTCGTTTAAATGACAGGAAAAGAAATGCACTCAGACTATATTGACTTTTTTCATATCATACTGATTTCCTAAGAGAAAAGCAATGTTCAGTAAATGAACAACAAAAACTGATTATCACTGCAGCTAATTATGCGCAGGAAGTGGCTAAATGCTCAAAAACAAACCGATGAAGTCTTTAAAAGAAGAGTGCAGCAGATTCAGTGGGGTGCAAAATCCAGTGTGAGGGAGGAAATAAGGACATGCACAGGCCACACTGTGAGCTGCTCTGCTCAGGTTTTTAATCATGTCACAAATTCACAATGCATGCAAAACTGAAAATAAATTCTTAGACTCGGCAGGATTTTTCGGTGAAACAAGCACTTTCTATGATGTTTTATGCAGCACTACAGTGAAGAGGTACCACTTGATATCAAATCATGTCAATTAACTGGCCTATTACAAAATTAAGAGATCTTTAAAATCTAATTACAAGCGTAAATATGTGGAACTTCACCTTTATATTGTATCTGCCTGCCTGCCGCCTCTCCTGTGTGCATCTTTGTCATTCCCACATTGTCCTCATTTCTCTCATATGATCCTCAAGACACATCGCATTTGTCAGCAGCACTGGCAGACACTCCCTCTCATCGCAGAATCAAATATCACAATTTTGAACAAGGATACTCAGAACCTTGTAGCCTGCAGGTATGATTTGTCCCAAGATACAGCACAGGTTCACAGAAGATGAGCCACGGCATCCTGTGCTAGTATGAACGGGATAAAGCTGTTCACCTAAACACAGCAACCGTGTGATGAGTGAGCAGCAGCGTAGCTGTGTGTCAGACCTGCAGGCTTAAATACTGTATTTCCATGGCCGGAGGAGATACTCAGCCCCCACCCCTTGTTTTGGCTGGCAGATGTTTTCTTACCCATGGGGGCCTCCGGTTCACATTCATCCTGTTCTGCCTCGAAGAGGAGAGCCCCGGCCTCCAAATTTAGACACAGTAATTGACTCTATTTCTACTCTCCACATAAGCAGTGCTGTTTTCTTACAAGTATGTGATACAAAATGCTTAAAATATAAAGGACAAATGTAAAGGGGGACTTGTTTCATGATGATGCCTCATGCCTTTAATTTGTTGGCACCAGTAATATATTATCATCAGATGTATATGCACGCTCTGTGGCCTTTTTTCAGTGTGCATCTGCACAGTCTAATGCAGTCCAATACAACAGCTGTGTCATACATTCTACTTAATGATGGCTCAATGATACTCATTAAAGGTGTTGTACAGGACTGTGTTATATTTAGAGGTGTTTCTGATATTCTGCCCTGCTCACGGTTGTCATGGGAAGAAGAAAAAATGAGGAACACCTCTTAATAAAACGCAGTACAGTGCAACACCACCGTTAACAATAACCTCAGTTGGATTTACATGTTTTACACAATGTCAACAGAAACTGAACATTAAAGAGATCGTAAAACTAGACTCCATGGCCTTCTTCTTTTAGCACTGTAAGAGACATGGAACTGGGATAATCTTGTGCAAGGAGAGTTAATTTTTACTGTGTGTACACTTGTTTATTATTTAGATTTGTATTAGTTTCAATTGAATCTTAGCTGGATTTAAAAGGTATTAACAGCTGTGAAGACAGGCTTTGTTCCAGACTTATGAGAGAAAGAAGTGCTTTATAAATGACCACACCGTGGCACCTCCCCACCAAATCTTGTTCAGTTCATCCTGGGCTGGATAGTCCACCAAATTACATTGAAATTCTGATTTAAGAGATCATTCTTGCAGACAGAAATATGGAAATAAAAACAGGGCAGAGGCATATTTTTGGTACGTAGCAGCATTAAAAAGATATGATATATACATTGCCAAATACTTCACACGTAAGAGAGAGAGCGTGAGACCAATGCAGAGTGACAGATTGTTGAAGACAAACATAAAACATAAAGCAAAAATAAGTAGTAAAAAAAACCTCTGGGAAAGCCTGCAGCAGAATATGGGGCACGCTGCCTGACAGACAACTGGAGGGCACAGATAGGGCCTCTCCAACCTGTTTGGATCTCAGTGAACTGAACAGAAATAGACCCTGCAGACCGTACAGTAGCGGGCATGATGGAGAAATAAGAGAGCGAGGGGAAAGACAGATAGCAAGCCAAAGCAGGAGGCACTATGCGGAAGGTGACAGATTGGCTCGAGCTCTGAGGGCGTACTTTCACCAGGCAGTATGTCTGTTTCCCATGACCAGAGGGTTCTTCAGATGGCCATCTATTTCCTGCTGTTATTTCTACTGCAATATTATAGCCCCCTGTCCCACTTATGATATTTACAAGTGTGAGAGGGTAAAGCCATATTTTATCTGACTCAACAGCCTAATCCAAGCATAAGATAAAGGCCTCTGATAACGGATTGTCTGTCAAATGGTTGCTTTATCGCAGGTTGGGAGAATCAGTTTGTGAATGCCCTTGCACTGAAGGACAAGGCCCTCGGTTATGAGCTCTGGCTTGCCATGCATCTGCTTTTACTAAATATTCTTCAGCAAAACACTGAGTCTTTAGTGCGTCCCAACTGGCTGCAGGGGAAACCGATCATTTCTGTGACCTCCGTGTGGAGGGGAGTGATGATAGAAATAGCTTCAGAGAGAAATGCAGGACAAGAAATGAGCAGCTTTGAAAGTTTTTTTTTACCAGTTTTGTACAAACAAGTCTGCTTATCTGAAATTGAGACTTTCAAACAACAAAAACTGTTAAAGAAGATGAAAAATGGGATGTAAAAAGACAATTATGCCAAACTGAGTCACTTTTTAAGCACTTAGGTACACGCAGCCCTATTACACAGCATGTAATGGACAATTTGATTGCATATCCTGCTGTGAGAGACATACTGTATTTTGCATGTAAGATGGCAGATCAGTTCGCTGGGGGAACTTTGGAGCTCCTCAAGGACATCTAAACTAATAAACAGAAACGTCCCACAGTGCGATGATTATCTGGCAAACCACAATGCAAGACTGCCAGAGATGACACAGAAATTCATGTTTTCATCCAGAGCAACTCATGCAATCGCACTGTAAACCTGATATGTTGGCACATTTAAGCATCCTAACCTGATTACACCACAGTGACATTATAAGAAACACGGTGAAGATGCCTCTGGTTTACTTTAATATTCTGTGCCAGGTGTACATCTTTCACTTTTCAACATCGCCATCTGTGCAAATGCAATCTTACACAAAAAGGTTATTGAGAGAATTTGATGTCACCAACAAAACACTGCATAGAACACTACTTTATTATGTATGGGCCACCTCGACTGTAGAGGAACATTATATGCACTATGGATTATTCATGCAAAAGGTTTGTGTATGCAGCACATCAGAGTTACTACATGCATGTAACCAATTATTGCAAAGCTAGGGCGTTTTGTACAAGGCTGTCTAAGCAGATACTTAAGCGATTGTGTGACCTCTGGATAAGTGGGCTGGTCCCTCTAACCAGGGAGCCCTGACAGCCAAACAGGTGCCCATGGAGGGAAATGATGCGTGGAGATAAAGTGGATGGTGAGAATGCCTCTTCAGAGACAAGGACAGTCGCAAAAAAGGAGGAACACAATGTTTCGCTGCGTCAGCTGAAAAGTGAGCCCTCGTTCACAACATAACACTGAGCTCTGTTATCAACTGACAGATCTGTGTGTGTGCACAGGAAATCAGACACACTCACTGCGTTCTCATACAATAAACACATGCAGTCAAACATAACCTCTGTTACCCTCCATTAGGTGTTTTTGGGGCACTGGGGTGAACGGCACAATTGTCTGAGTGCTTTTAATGACCAATAATGCAGCATCTAGGGAGCACTCTACGTAGGACTGTGTGCTGGCATAATAAAACCCCAACTCACCTTTGGAAAGGTCAGTGCAAAAATAAATGTGGTGACTGAATAACGGCCGTTCTATAGATCATTTCACACTGAGCCGAGCATGAAGAAGGTTAAGAGATAAAATGAGAAAAACAATGCAACAAGTGCAACAGTCCAACAATGGCTAGGCATACACCGACACACCGATGCAAACGTACACACATACAAAGTGCTGCAGCATCGTTTTAAGCACAATGACCTTCACGAGCATAACATATCTATTTATCAAACCAATTCGCTGATATTGGTCTTTGGACAACTAGTCCTTGAAGCAGGAGGGAGAGAACATGGATTACAGCACAATCTGGGGCCTGTCTTCTGTACCGAGTCCAACATCCTCAGGTTTCTAGCTCTGTTAATCCCGTATTTTTTGTGATCTGGTTCTGTTAAACCAGGATTATATACACCTTTGCTTTGTTGATCTGGGATTAATCAGATCTGCTTATCTGGGACTATTTATCATTACTCATCACCTGCTGCTGTTAAACCAGATTATTCTACTACTGTTGACAGATGTGTTGTATGGGTATTGTTATTCAAATGCAACCTAATCATTACAATGAGTGCGTATGAGCCCTTGTGTTTCTGAACATGGAGAGGATGCCACGGCTGTTGATTTTTGCAAGTTAGTGACATATTAAACTAATTATATATTTGATGACATTTTGCAAAATGTCTGAAAAGGCAGAATGAGTGAAAATATGTGCTTGAGAAGACAGAATTATTACCTGGGGAAAGTTCACTTCTTTTAAAGATGCCATGGAAACCCAGTCTTCCACAGTATTGTGCACCTGGGTTTTGCTTTTTTTGCCCCTCAGATATATAACGAAAACAACAGTAATCCCTTTATCCCTCAGCAAACAATTTGTATCATTATTAAAAGATGTCTATGTGTATGTAAATATTCAAATTTTAGGCAGATAATAACATTTTTTACATCATTTATTTTCTGAATTTGATATACACTAGCATATTATATTTGCTGTAGATTCCAGGAAAGTAAGTCTTGACTTTGGATATAACAGGTGCAGGATCGGGCGGCATGGTGGGGCAGCAGGTAGTGCGTGTGCCTCACAGCAAGAAGGTCGCCGATTTGATCCCCGGGTTGGGCAGGGCCTTTCTGTGTGAAGTTTGCATGTTATTCCTGTGCATCTGTGGGGACACTTAGGTTGATTGGTGACTCTAAAATCATCCTTAGGTGTGAGTGTGAGCGTGAATGGTTGTCTGTCTGTTTATGTTGCCCTGCGATCAGCTGGCGACCGGTTCAGGGTGTACCCTGCCTCTTGCCCCTTGACAGCTGGGATAGGCTCCAGCGCCCCCACAACCAAAAAGGGTTAGTCGGGTATAGACAATGGATGGCTGAATGAGGTGCAGTATCACTGTGAGGACTGTCTGATGAGGATCAAGCAGCTCTGAAGCTGCGTTTTGAAATGCTTAAAATCCATTTAAAAAAAACTTAAACAGGCAGAGATTCATTGATGGAGATTCCCACTGCTGTTTCAACTTTCTGTGACTTTACTGGGGCCATTTCATCTGTTCTTTTCCTGTGATTTAAATCTTGACATTGACTGATGTCACCCGCTCTCACTCTGGCAGGCAGCCCAGATGGAGAACCTGCCAACTTAAAGATGTATTTCTCAAACCAGGACAAATCACAAGGTGAACGTTTGCTTCCACTTTTTGGGGAGCTGTTCTATCAGGATAATTCAGTTATTTTTTTCTTGAAAGGACATGAATTACTCAAATCATTTACTGCGGTTGTAGTTATTGAATTTCTGAAGTGTTTCAAAGACATTTTGTGCATTGATTGACTGCCATAAGCCTCCAGCGTACCTGGATAATAAATGGCTCAAGGCTGTGAACAAAGCTTAATTAACCTGAAACACACATTAAATTTTAATAGTAAAAATTTCATTTGATTTTGTTAAAGTGGTAAATTATAACATCCCAGTCCCTGAAGAGTGAAAATGGCGCATTTGCAGTTAATACATCCTCAAGGTGAAACAGCATCCAGATGAATTAAACCCTTCTCTGCTTCACCTGGAAACCACAGCTGAGCAGCAGATCACAGAGGTCTCAGGAAGGTGTCTGCTCTCATCTGCATGACTGCTTTGTCAGGAATGCAAGCAGTGATGACGAAATTCAGCCACCCTCAGCAACACAATCCCAAACGTCTGAATGGCAATAATTAAAGTGTCACCATAACATGTCAAATTTCCATATTTTGCAGTAGTGCAAGCTCACAACGATACCTATGCTGCCGCTGGCCTGTCAGGCATCTGTCAATCCCAACATTGTCTCATAAAAAGTCTGTGAAATAGATGCGAGAGGAATACATTCTGAAGCAATTGACACATGTGCTAATAAATTAAGCACAAGCACCGTCAGCAAAAGTTTTTTTTTTTTTTTTTATTTGATTGCAAAAATAACACTCCAGTGACACCAAACTGAACGTTGCACATGTGGTGTCCCACTGAGCAGAAACAGTCCACACTTATGCTGTGTGGAGCGACTGCACTCTCATCTTGACTCGAGCTGACTGGGGTCAAAACCTGCTGGAGACCAACAGAGCGTTGACCTTTTCCACTGAGTTAATGCAACATTGTCACCAGGGTCTTTCAGCTAACTAGTCTGTCTCTAAATGATAGAGGTCCAGCCCTGAAAATATCCACCGATGACTCCTCTGACACATTTTAAGTAGCAATCCCAATAAAACAATCAAAATTATGATCACGCCTGCCACTCATAAGACAGCAACATAAGTGTGCTGAAAAGGCGTTTGAGGCGTTTGGACACTGCGGGCAGAGGCAACTGTCAAGAGCTACAGTCCAAATCAATACACCATTATACAGTATAGCCTAGAGTCCAATATCCTTATGAGCAGTGTTGGGACTAACGCGTTATTAAGTAACTAATTACTTTGTCAAAATCAGTAACCCGTTTATCATTACTAATCTGTACCAAGCTAGTTGAAAAAGACCCTGAAGGTAACACAGGTGATGCTGCTGTTAACGTTAGCTCCGCTGACGCTAAAGAAGGAGCCACTCCAGCCAAACAAGGAAAGCTTGATTTTACAAACAAGGAATCAGACGGTGGAAACAATAGAAATAAATTAAACCAGTAGGATAAAATAAATGAGAGGAAAACAGACATTATAATTTGTAATTTATTTTCATTCATTTCATCATTCACTTGCACTCACACTACTACACCGCCATTGCACGTTGAGGTTGCTAGGTGGCGCATTGCGCTTGTGGTAGGATAGGACGTAAGCAAGCCAGAGGACTGGCAGCCTCCCTGGCTATCCAGTTAAGGAGGCAGCACATTAATAAGAGAATTTAGAGTATATATAAAAAAAAAAAGTTACTTTCCCTAGTAACTAGTTACCTTGAAAGTAACCAGTAACTTAAAGTAACTGAGTTACATATTTAAAGTAACTTGCCCAACACTGCTTATGAGAGATGCTGTGTTCAACTCTGCTGGAGAATGGGCATCTGGCAGCGCACTCTATGAATCCCCTACTCCAAACTGGTCAGCATTGTCTTTAAAGCTCTCATCTTGCCAGTATCTGCTTTGGATATAAACACTTCCACTTTTACAGTTGTTTAAACCAGCCAATGACAGCAGCAGAAATAAGCTGACATCACTTTTGAAATTGACATTTGTTTTGTGCCAGATAGATCTAGCAGTAAGGGAAGAAGCTGAAGGCTAATTAACTCCAGCGTTGGTTGCCATTTATTGATTAGCCATCAGATAAGTAGTGAATACAATCTTGAAATTGGACTATTGTGCATGAGGATGGCGGGTTGTGTGAGTGGGAAGGATGAGCCAGCATCCAGGCTCAGAATAAAAGAATAAAATAATTTGATGTTCTTCTATCTTAACCTCTTCATTTATTTATTTTTTTTACACAAAGGCATCACCGGATACACCCAAGGGCACACACCAAGTCATGGGTTTATAGTGTTGCATGAAAAACACTGGTTTCACACAGCCACAATGCTCATGAAAAATAATAATTTCCCCTGTGAATGAGGTCCTTGTATGTGTGAAATTGTCCTGATTTAGATACTGAACAAATCCTCAGCTGTTAACCTACCAGTCAAAAACATTTCTTTTTCTCTTTCTCTTTCCAAAGAACATGTTGCTCATCTCAGAGCACAACACTCCTATTCCCACACCATGCAGAATTTAGTTTCTCTGCTCTCTCATTCCCCAGAGGGTCTTTCATAATGTACAGATTACTTTAAGATCGCTAGCTTGCTGGGTTGAAGCTGATGCTAAGTGACGGCGTTATTTTTAAAGTCAATGGCATTTTATGATGCATTTGACAAAAAAAAAAAAAAAAAAAAAAAAGTTTACTGTTCATGCTGTTGTGAAATCAAATGTTCCCCTTTTGTGATGGCCATGGTGCTGATGATTCAACATGCTGCTTGTTCTCTTATCCTCCACTTTGTTTTAGGAGCTTTGGAAGGTCTGAATCGTTTGAACCCAGAGTGACAACCTGTCGTTCCGCCATCACACCTCAGCACTAAAGGATAATTTAACTCTAGAAATGGCTGCACGTCTGTCAAGGTGGCCACAGAGGGCTTCTCTCCATTTATTTTGCAGCCTCCAATAGGCCAAGGGTGTAAGTGACACTTCCCTGAATCTAGACGTCCTTCTAAGAGTCTTAACAACCTCCAAAAACACACAAGCGAATAAGAAAGTAAATATGCAGCAGTAGAGAAAAGAGGAAAAGAAGGTGTCTAATTGGAAAAAAAATGGATGTGTCATGTAAACGGGGTGTAAAGGTGTGGATGTTTTTATTTCTAGAAACGAACCATTTAAACTTGCCAATCATCCTGCTTCACTAAACTGTCTTCACGCTGCTGTGAGTATTAATGGAGACCAAGAAATGATATACTCAAACACAGTTCATATAAAAGCATTAGATTTGAATTAAAGTGATGCCAAGAAAAAAGTCAATTGTGGTGTAAAATTTTCACAATACTGAATTTTCCTTCTCAAAAAAGATGGTTTATTCTGACGAAATAGATGTGCGAATGTGTACTTGTGCATGCATCCATGTAGGAGGTTTATTTGACTGTTTAATACATGGAAAATAAAGCAGATTTTTTGTTTTGTTGAGTTACTGATTTTCCAGAATCAGTACATTTAAACATGTTTTTTCCCCAGAAATCAACTTTATCAACTTTATCAACTCAGCTGTCTAATCCCTAATATCAATTACATGAGTTCTGTGTTTAAAAGGTCAGTTCGCTGTAACAGTCAGACATGTTTATTCACCTTGCTCAAGTGGATGAACCAAATTAGTTTTGGAGGGATGGAAACAGACAAAGTTTGCCAGACGAGACATATGTGCTGCCCTCCTTCAGTTGCCCCAAACTCTTGCCCGCTCAGCATGCAGGATAATCTGGCAGCCAAAGAGCAGGTGGGCATGTGCAGGCTGGCCTGCAGGAGGCACAGAGGGTCAAAGCATGATGAGAGAGTGGACGACCACCAACAGTACACACTATGAGGTCATTACAAAGAGATACGAATGAGGCACAACACAAATGACGGATTATGGACGGAGAGGCACATCTTGATTGAAAAAAGACAGCGGGAAGAAGATGAATGGACATGAGGAGGGATCAGTGCCACTTTTTCTTCCACTGTCTTGACCAGTCAGGTGGAAAGAGAAAGAAATGGATCATGGGGTTGAAGTGAGTAATATGAGCTCTGATGAAAGTAAAACTCAGTTTTTCACACAATGTCGGCTGATTGACAGTTGGAGCTCTGTCAATTTGCACGCGAGACACACAACAGTGCTGCATCTGGGATGGCCCAAAACCAATTTCCATGTACAATCAGACACTAAATGCAAATATGATGGTGTTGATCCAGCTATACCCAGCTGTTCTGTTTCAAACACTATGATCAGGGCTCTGGTCGGGGATTAGGATTTAGGATTTCTTGTAGATTTCTCGTATTGCAGATGTGCTTCAAGAGAAAAATATATCACAAATGACAGTCTTCCTAACGAGGATGTAGGTTATTTGTAGCTATAATTACATATAATCCCAGGGAAATTAGAAGGTGCAAATTTGAGAAAATATGAGTATTTGTTGACAATGCCATAGAGTAGGGCAGCAACATTGTCAGCTGGCTGGAACGCAACTGAGGCAATTGACATCATGTGAACATAATGAGCACAAAGGGATGACTGCAAAAAAAAAATATAAATAAATAAATAAAAATAAAACTGTAGCAAGGGGGATAGACAACCAGAGATCTATAGAAATATGAAAAATGGACAAAAATAGAGTCAGAGAAAGAGAGAGAGAGGGGACAGACAGAAATGGAGCAGAATAACTGGACCGCACCAGCTCTCCAGATCAATTCTCCACCCACATCCCAGCCATCATAGCAATCATGCATGCATGCTGCCATGAAAGATTGACGGTTAAAAAAAAGTAACAAAAAAAACAACACCACTGGTATCATCTTCATTACAAAGCCATCTGCACAGCTATGCAGGTCTCCCACTGTTATATCTGTTTCTCAAAAATGAAGAGGGCTACACTCTTTGTCTCACGCAGGGAAGCGTCTCACTTGGTGAGATGTTGAAAAGACGAGGGTTAAAGAGACACAGAGCGCTTGTCTCACCCAAATATACAGTACTTTGATCAGGGAAATCCAAGTCTGTGAAGCCAGGAAATATTTTCCATCGCCGATGTAGAGAAACAGATGCCTCTTTAACAGAAGTTATAATGGATCAGGTATGAACTCCTGCTCATAACTGCTTGATGACAAACAACTACCAGTATCACTGTGAGATAATTACAACACCAGACAACTAAAGTGACCGAGGTGTGAGTGTTCAGAAACAAATCAGTGCTAATGTTGCTCCACGTCTGCATCCGTCATCTTGTTTTGATGTTTTTCTGCCCTCAGGTGGCCAAAAATCAATTATTGCAACTTTAAATTATCCTCTGTATGCGCAACATTTTGTACATCAGTCAGCAATAATGCCACTGGCTGCATATGTACATTTTATAGTTCACTTTATAAATGATGGGGTTAACTAAAAGTCAATTTGTTTGCTTTCGCATTTTTTTTTATATCATAATATCAGTGGCTTTATTCTCAGCCTTTACATTGAAACACTTCTAACCTCATTTAGTATTCAGCCCATCACACATACAGTAACATTTGCTTTATATCAGCTTTAAAACCCTTTTCTGCACAGTAAAAAAGTTACTGCCCAACATAGGTTTTTATCAGTCCAAACACTTTTGCAAGAAACCGAGAGGATTAAAACTTTTCTTATGAAAAGACTTTTTAATCAGACTAGCTAATCTGCATTTTAAGTTTACTGTCCCCATTTCCATTCACAGTCTATTCAAAGTCCTTCAGAAGTTCTAAGTCTCCATAGTTTTGCCACATAACATACAGCCACGAAGAGAAAGAGTTGTAAAATCCTTTGTAAGAATTGAGGCCGTGGTTCATACATGAAACTCAACTTGCGTTACTTACTGAGAGTGAATATCTAGTTCAATTTAAGCTGTGAGTTGAGGAAAAACGCTCGCTGAATCCACTGCAGTGATCAGAGGTTCCTGCAAGATCTTATAAGCTGTCTAAAGGTCTTCCAGGAACATTATCCTATGGGAAGGTTACATGAAGCATCTTCAATATGCTTTAAGTTCATTGAATTGCCCAGTTGGAGTAACATCATCATTTGTAGAGGGTTTCCTGAAGCACCTCAGATATATTTTTAAGTTCCTCGGGTATGCTGTTGAATATTTGAGGCACTTCTACAGTAAACCTGTTCTTCCCTTCACGCTTTCTACTGTACAGTTAAGTGGCAGACATCCTCTCTGGAGCCTGGTCCACTTTATCAATACAGACAAGACACAATTTCGTACTGTTAAACAGCTTGTTAGTACAATAACTTCTTCCCATCACATAAACTGATAACTGAGGGAACAGGAGTGGGAGAAACACGGCGAGATTGGCAGAGGGTAAGAAACGCTGCTCCTTTCAGATGAGAAGACTGGCAAGGTGCAGAGAAATGACATTGAGAGCGAAGGTGAATGGGACAGAGAGCAGGAGAATTAATGAGGTGCCCTGTGCAAAGCTAATGTGTTGCTGAAAGCTACCGCGAGTAATTTTACACACTGTCGTTCTAAGTGGCAGCGTGAGGTGATAGTGAAAAAAGTCGGAAATTACAGTTGATGCCAGTAAATTCATGTGTACTAAGCGAGTCTCTGGATACCACGAGGGAGAGATTTAGCAAAGTGCCAAAAGAAAGTTCACAATTTTGTAAGAGCTCCTAATAAAAATTATGACATGCTATTAGGTTTTATCGTGTGGGACTCATAAGACTCATTGGATCCAATCACAGAAGCCTGTTGTAGGAATATCACAATGGTAAAGTGATAAGAAATGAGGAAGCAATAGACAGTTATTAAAAAAAAAAAGGACTGTAAGGCACCTTTATCGTGTTGGTTAATCAAGGTGTCCCAATCCTCTAAGTGGACACTGTCTTTAATGACCCAAAGGCAGTTGCGGGAAAGTTATTGCTGTAGAGTGATTATTACAGCTCAAACACAGCCGGAGTCACCTCGCTGTAATGAGGAGGCCCATTACAACGATCCACTGGGGTGGTGCTGCTGTACTTGGCTTAAAGTCACAATCTGTACACGTGAGAATTGCCCATTCACTCAAGTTTAAAATGGCTGAATCACTCAAAGAAAAGTGAGGTCCTCTGCTTTTTTTGTTTTTTTTCGGTAAGCCAGAGGCTGCATGTGTGTGCATATGTGTACTGCTGTGATTATGCAATGCACTACTGCCGTAGTCCTGCTTTTCAATCTCTAAATGAGTTTCAAATCCATTTTCATGCTTAATATTTAGCTGCTTGTTCAGAGAATTGCAAATGACAATGTTTTAAAATGGACTGTGTGCGCTGGGATTGGCTCCAGCCCTCCACAACCCTGAACAGGATAAACGGGTGGGGATGGATGATGGATGGATTGATGCAATAAACATTTTTACTGAATCTGTCAGTGTTTAAAAAAAAAAAAAAAAAAGACCAATGAGCTTTTCAGGTTCTCCAGACTGCTGCCCATTTTGAGTAAGAGGGGATTACTGTGTGTCTATTTCAGGCTGAGAGTGGGAGGTTTGCAGTGAGCCGAAAACCAATTATTTCCCCTGTGGTGTTGCTTTATTTACTTCCTGGGGGAGAAAAAAAGAATGAAGGGTAAAAAAAAATGAATTGTTGTGTTTCGGTGTGGAGCGTTTTTAACACTTCAAGATGATGTTTGGTGCAATTAAGACATACCGATTTTGTGCACAACCCAATTCCAAAAAAGTGTGTAAAACATAAACAAAATAAAAATTTCATGTTTCACCTCATCAACTTTATTGATTTTTGTAAATATATGTTTATTCTGATTTTGATGCCAGCAGCACATTTTAAACTAGTTGGGACAGGAGCAACAAAAGAGTGGGAAAGTTGTGGAATGCTCCAAAAACACCTGTTTGGAACATTCCACAGGTAAACAGGTTCATTGGTAACAGGTGATAGATCATGATTGGGTATGAAAGGGGCATCCTGGAAAGGCTCAGTCGCTCACAAGCGAGGATGGAGAGAGGTTTACCACTTTGTGAACACACAATTGTATAAAAGATATCACTACTTTACACAGTGTCAAAACTTTTTTGGAATAAGGCTTGTATTTCAGATTTTAATAAAGTCATTTGAAAAAGATCTGACATGTTGTTCACTTTAAAAACAGCTACACCAGCTCATAACACTGTGTGCTAATTGCATTACAACTCGCCTCAGCCAGTGTTTGTTGTGCATATATCTGATTTAATTGCCCAACTTTGATATCAAAATGTACATATTTTTTACTTTAGCCAGCAGTGTTAAGGAAATAGTGAATGTTACACTTTTGGATTTGTTGGGTCTTATTCTGTGGCTGCACTCTCTGCAAATCATGAGTTTTGTGTGATGAATGGGAACAAGCTGCACATACACATGTTTAGTGAATGTACACATTGCTACCCTTTTCTCTGTTTGATGTATTGACTTTAGTTTCAGTTCAAGATCCGGCATCAAGAAATTTCCTCTTTTCAGTTATGCTCCTCCAGGTCCAGAGATCACATCAGGATTTCATCTAACTGGGGTGGATAGTGAGCAGTGGGCCTTAAGATTCTGCTTTCATCCACGGTTTTGTGTTTCCAGCCAAGTCTTTTCTGTTCATCTTCAATCAGGTCCGACTACAATGGACATCACAAGGAATATGATAGTGATGAATGGATGGAGAAGCAGAGGGAAAGTTGCCTTACATATGCGAAGCTCTTAAAGCTCCCTCAGGTCCTAACACTTTGAATATGAGGACAATAACATTTTGCCAAATTGGAACTTATATAGTGTCCCATGGGGAGCTTTATGAGTATGCGCTGCGTTATAGTACAAAAGAGAAAACATCTGCTCTGCTGTACTTCTAAAGACATTCGTTGGATGGGGAATATAATGAAGAGATAAGTTGTTCATGAATTGAGGATGTAATGTGTGGACACTGGAAGACCACTGGGAGCAATCTGGGGTTTAGTGTCTCACTCAAAGACTTTAAACATGGACAGTCAGGGACTGAACCACAAACCCTACAAATAGGAGACCACATGCTCTACTCGCAAAACCAGAGATGCGCTTATGTTATACATATTATATCATACTTTAATTATACATAAAAATACCACTCCACTGTTTTGTCACAAGGGAAATATGCATAAATGGAAGACCTACCCAGAGCGAGAAAGCAAAATAAAGGTGGTGTTACGGCTGCAATGACAGCACGATCAATAAATAAATTCTAATCTCCCAAATTAACAAGCTAACGTCTGTATTCAGTTTTGATGTATTGCAAAGGTTCACTAGCCAGACCATAAGAATAGAAAATTAAATGGAGGTTGACATAATCATCTGTGTTTTTTACTGTCAGTCCGGCCCAGTTTTCAGGATGTTATCATGTGAGTTACTGAGGAGCCGTTAGCAGCTTGGGACAAATTCATATTGGACTTGACATATTTAAAAAGAACCAAGGGAGCAAACAATGCTGAATTCAGCATTGCTCCATGGTGCAGTCTGCCAGTCATGCAACCTTATGCAGGGGATAATATGCAAAAGTCACCAGCGCATGCTTCCACACAGCGCTGGGCTGATGTGGCCAGCTGTTGAAAATTGCTGGTCCAACAAATGCATTATGTTGCACTTGAAGCCTCAGTTTGAATTATTTGTGATGACATATGGACAACGATTGAGTGATGCACCCCATGTACATTATATGTAAGCATGCCACACATGCAGTAATGTGGTTATGACCCATTTCGGCTAAAAGCTGTGCATCTGAATGTTGCCAGTCCCACATGACAACGAAGAGATGTAGGTGCACACGTGGACGGTCATGTATCTATGTCAAATATTTCTGTTTCAGTGCTTTGGTTTACCATTTGACTGCTGTGACCAACAGCCCACAATCCTGCTGCAGGCATCAAACCTTAGTTTGCATCCAGAACCACTAGATCTCTTTGGGGAAATGTGTGCCTATAAGGAAAGGTTGTAGTGCTCAGCTGGTGGTTGGGTTGTGGCTATGATAAACATTTTGTACTGTACCCGAACATTACAGGCTAACTAGCAAAGATGGTCTCATTAAACTAGAGATGAAGATAATGAGAAAAGAAAATAGAGAAAGAGGACCATGAAGGGTTTCCACTGATCTCAACTTTTACATTGTTAGTTTTTTGTAACTGTCTTGTAACTAACTGCTTATTTTCCAAAAGCTCTGTTTTCCTCATTCGCTCTAAAACATGCAAACCAGCATTTTGAGCTTACTGTGAGAACTCCAGCTTACTGTGTGACAGAACACCAAAACAGAGAGGAAAGATTATGTTTTCAAATCTAGCCCTCATGAAACACTCCAGTGCTAAATGGTACCAAATTAGAGAAATACTGGCTGAGCTTATGTTTGCTGGAATCACACAACAGTGACTAATGGTGTATTCTACTGTTCATTCCCAATTGTTGTCTTTATCATACCTGTTGGTTTGTCTTCGTATAAAAGCTCCCCTCTGTTCCCCTCGCTTGACAGGACTGTGTGACATGTAGCCGTCGGCATTGTTTTGGTGCAGCAGGCTGCAGGGCTGCAGCTGTGGTGATGCTGGCTTGGTTATATGGTGGCCAATCACAAACCCAGTGGCAACAACAGGTGCAAGAGAAAAGTGCGCAATAATCTGTATCTTTCAGGCAAACACAGCTCTGACATAAATGATAGACACAATGACAGTGTTACTTCGCTACTGACAAATGGCTGCACACACCCACCCCCAGGTTTGGCATTGCCCTTGATGTCACAGAGGAGAATGATGAGTTTTACTTGCAACATATTCAGCATTTGTGCTCCACAGTACACAGAGCATTTCCTCATAAATAGTGCTCCTACATTTAAAAGACAATGAAAATGCTATGGTAAAACATTATTATTGTACCGGAAGACAAACCGCAGGCTTATTCTGATGTTTTATTCGAAGTTAATTCATCTCAACCTCCGTGCTTGATTTAAAATGACCAAAAGTCCTCAGTATCTTCAATTAAATGATGCTTTTCTGTACAGCGTGTGCTCTTTCCATATGTGCCTTCCTCTTGCCTTTCTTGTCACCTTCATGTCACATGTTGCAGTCAAATCGCTACTCTACATGAACTCCATGTGCTATCGGGTAGGTGCTGGTATGGCTCAGGGAGCCCGAGGTCATGTAGATCTACTCCGCTCCCTCAGTGGCGATATTATGGGCAGTCCATCCAGGTTAAAGGATAAATATTTCAATAGAAACACCCTGGAGCATTCAGGCTGTCACAGGCATTCTTCTCTCAACGTGATGGCTGATGTTTTGTGTGCATGTGTGTGTGTGTGCGCCCTGCACTTTTATGTTGCTACTAAATGCTTTTAATATTGTAATCTAGGAATTCAGGATTCAGGACTTCAAAGACCACAAGTTTTTTCCAGAGATGCAAAATATTCCAGTCTGTTTGACATAGAAATGGATATAAAACGATGCAGACACCTAGAATTTTTCAAGTTGATGTAATGGCATTGCATGGCATGTTGGTTTGGATCTAGCAGATACAGAGTAAGATAATATGATACAGTCACATTGTCTGGAACATGGTTGTTCTAAATTTAAAGAAACTGAAGTGGGAAATCCAGTGTTAAAACGCTTGTTATTTAAAAGTGCTGTTGTGTATACATTTTAAAGAAACTCAATGTACTGAATTGTTGCCATCTATCTGTGTTTGAGTTGCTGAGGAGCAGGACTAAGCTCAACAACACTGACAACACACAGCCAAATGAATGAAATGCTTGGCTGGACTGCAAAATCTTGTTCAAAATGAACACAAAAATGTCAGCCAAAAAACCCACTGCATCTTAAATTGGAAAAATTTAAATTGGAAATGTGCCAGAAGATACTGTCGGAAATGTCAGCTCTCACCTCAGTTCTAGACAATGGAAAGTAATACATAAGCATGGATGAATGAAATTGAAAATACATACAGCTGTGTCATGCTGGGAATTGCTGTGTCCGTGTAAATATTATAAATAGTAACATTAAGGCTGGCTCTATATGAAAAGTGCCCTGAGATAACTCTGCAACAATGAGGAAACAGAGGTTTTCTGCCGTCAGCTCTTTGTACTCTAATGAATTTTCTGGAATTGGTGGCTTTGTTAGCTGCTTGCAAATACTGTTTCTTTGTGATATAGAAAAACTGCATGCAACAAAGCTCAGGAAGGCCACCAATGTTCAAAGGCATAGAATAATAAATCACAGATGAAAGCTGAGTTAGATATGGTGCGAATGATGGTTGTGAAACTCTGATTTACAGTATGTAACAGTGTCTGAGGTGGGATTTTCCATTAAACACTACCCACAGATTCACAGCTCAGTGTGACCACAGAAACAGAAATGTGTCACAATGTCCTTGCTGGCATTGTACATATCTGACATTTTCTTACATGTTACATGTTGACGGCAGATCGGCACGGACAGCAGACACGGGCACACACAGCACTGCCGCACATGGATCGGCAGTGAGCTCATGGCTTGTAGCGCCTGTGGACCGATGTCACTTGCTCTTATTGCACATGACAGCCAACAAACGTGATTGTGAGAAAAGGTTTGTGAGCACACAGCACACGTCAGCAAGCCAGTGGTCCGCTCATGCACATGCACATGCACAAACATCTGGTTTCCACATGTACATGCAGATGTCTTGAGTCGTTTCGTCATGGTCAGAATATCTCCTCATGTGTTTCTTCACATGTTACACCACAGTTTGTTCCTTTAATTGAGGACATTCGAAACTCATTCAGTGCATAATCCTGTTCACAGTGATATCAGTGCCTGTCTTATCTGGCCTGCTGAGACTGAGAACAGAAGAAAGGTGGGCTGCCTGCTAGAAACTAAGTGAGCAAACGAAGAAGCTAGAATGTGGCAGGACATGATGGATCAGGGGTGTCAGAATCACTAAAACCTGACACACAGTTTAGCAGGTGCATCCTTTAAGAAGTCTGTACAGAAATTACGATTTGACTTAGATATACATTTATGGATACTGGATGTATCGTTTTATTTCATAGTATATGGTATGAAAGCAATGGATGATGTGAACAAAATCTGATCGACACTCAGTTACCAGAAAAAAAAAACCTAATACAGCCTAATGCAACAGTCCTGCAAGAAACCCTCCCTTTCTGAAGGTTATGTTCAGTTTTTGTTAAATCTCTTCTAGAAAAGTTGTTGATCGAGTATATATCATGATGATTATCATGATTAATATAAAACTGAAGTATTTTAATATAAAATAACAAAAACAACAAAACCTCAGTGTCTATATACAACACAAATAGATAGATAGAATAACATGGAGTGTTTTTGTGCTATTGCACAGGACATAAATATATAACACAGTAAAAATATATAAGCACAGTAACAAAATGTGTGATTTTGCACAAGATGGTTGCACAGATGTCATGGATAATGTTTCCAGGGTCAACAATAAATTGACTTTCATGCCTAACTTTAAGCTAACTAGAAATCCTGAAAGTGCTACGGATGACCAATCTTCAAATTACTGGGCAACTCCATCCACTGATGAAGACCATATGATCTGATAGAAAGCTCTGGAAAAAGAACTGTAACTCTATGACTGTAACACAGCCTTGAAGCTGATGAGGACAACATTTAAGATACCTTAATATTACTGTCACCAAATTGCCATGCATTTTATGTTGAGTTCGTATTTGTATGGGGAAGTCATATATCAAAGGCTTCCTGCTAAC
Organism: Chaetodon trifascialis; assembly: GCF_039877785.1. Classification (NCBI taxonomy): domain Eukaryota; kingdom Metazoa; phylum Chordata; class Actinopteri; order Chaetodontiformes; family Chaetodontidae; genus Chaetodon; species Chaetodon trifascialis. Next base: position 9,372,831 of record NC_092071.1, on the reverse strand, counting down.
AGGTTTATATTATTATGGGTTTTCTCAAAACACAACAGAGGATAAATGACACCGAAAACTGTTACAATTACTGGTGGAGGTATGAAGCAGAGCGTGGTTTTGAAAAACATGAAACAAAATCGAACTTGACTGCTGGCTTAAACTGATAAATAGAAAGTGATTTCAATTTAAAATCCATATGGTATGATTGATTGCAGAAAGCCGCACTCTGACCTCTGATGTTCACATCAGCACAGTTTATTAACAAAAAGTGAAAATTCTGCTTATTATTTAATGTACAACTGAGACAATCAAATGCAGTGTAGCAAACACAAGAAGTGCTCTTGTGCTCAAGCATCTGCGTGCAACATCTCATTCTGTGTCACAACACTGCAGTCATGATGCGTTCATGTGCACAGGTATGCGCCTGTGCTGTCAGAGTGGAATAGGTCAGAGTCAGTCTGCCACACTGTATGCATTGATATGTATCAAAATAAATGCAAAGGTAATGAACTATATTTAACACCCATGAACTACAGTCTAACCTCATCATTCAGCAGAACACAGCAGAGGGTGGATGTAGAGCAGATAAGGATGTGATGAAACCACAAAAAACTGCATGATTACATCTCTTCCAAGCAAGAGCATGCCAAGACACAACAAACTCACTTTGTGAATTCTTGGGAATGAGCATCGAGTAAGACAACAGTCATGTTTTCAAGTGAGCCAACAATTCCCCTGCAAAGGACATCAACTTAAAACAATGCAACATAGAAGGAAATATGTGCAAATTCAGCACAGCCTCAAACATGGGTTTCAGTCTCAAACAGCAGCACACAGCAGAAACTAGCAGCAGGCCAAACATTGCTCACAAACAAACATCAAGCAGCAGTCCCACAGTTTAACAGGCACAAAGTACTTTACCACTGACTACAGATCAAAGCCAAAAACATGAGTGACATGTTAGCATGAGTAGCAGGTACTTACAGTGGCTTCTTGATGAGGAGCAGTGATCTCTGTGGAGAGTAATCCCTTTGGGAATATTAGCCAACCTGCCAAAACCTGGACAGAAAACCTCCTCCTTGGCTTTAGGTGACATTTGAGGCCAGCAGGTGACTCGTGAAAGGATTTTCTGAGTATTCTGCAAACATAGTTCCTTCCTTTACAAACCTAAAACAACATGCTAGCTTGCTTGTGAAATGCTACATGAGCAACAGGGCCCTGTTCTTCCAATGTGGCTAAACTAATTCAGGCTAACATGCTGTTTTAAAGCCAAAATAATCCTGTTTGTTCACATCCAGATAATCTGGTTCAGTTTGACGATTGATTTGTTAATCCTGGATGAGGACCAAACATGAGGAAAAACTATGAGGCCTTAATCTGAAAAGACAAAAATGGGTGCTGATCATGTGATTGCAGGTATTAGGTAGGTGTGTTGTTAAGCCTCCCAGCATGCACTGGGGCAATAGATTCATGGATGTAGTGTTTTGTTCCACAGTGTTTTCCACTGTGTTTTGTGAGACTCATAAGCCTGCGATGAAAAATAAAACACTAAACTGAACAGCTGTCTTTGCATGAAAACTAACAGCAAAGAGGTCATTTCAATATCAAATTAAATGTCATATGTTCCAGCTCCAATGCTCTTTTGACATCCAATATCTTTGAGCTGAGTTTATGTGTTTTTGCTTGCAGTATCTTAAACTACCTTTGGCATAGTTCTCTTCTCGTGTGCAAACTTTAATTTTGCTATACATTTTATCATGTCAAGCAGAGGGGACTCTTCATAATGAAAACTGAATAGTGCACATGCCAGGCGTTCAACAACCTGCACAGTCTCATTCAAAATAACAATGACACAAACACAAGAAAGTCATTCGTATTTCAAAAATTAGTTCATGTGGGGTTCACCCTAAAACCTCTTGTTCGTGATCCAGCTAACTGCCGATAAGCCTGCTGTTTTGCTGGTTTGGACTTAGCTGCAAAGACTTCAAAAAATCCAGACTCAATTCAAATTGTCAACATTATAATGTGGATAAGCAGTCGTTGAGTAGTTGAGTTTTGCAGCAGAGTTTAGTGAGCTAACAGTGCACCACAGGACGGCAAACTGTTGCCTGCCTGAATCAGCTCACAGGTTTCACTTTATTAAACATTTGATCATCATTCATTTGATCATTTGGTCATTATATCAGAGGATTCTGGACTGGATTGCAGGATTACCTCATTAAAATGTGGACAACAACATATGATTTATTATCAATAGTACTCCTAATACTGGTTTAAATGCAAAGAATGAATTTCCCTATTGGGATTAATAAAGGAGAACTTATCTTCTTATCTAAATGGGAAGGTATAACACTACAAAGGCCTTCCAGCAGAGATTGTCTGAAAGTGTGTGCTGTTATCCTGATATTTAAACCTTTATCTCATCCTGCCCCTCTGTATGACCGCCGGCCTTCGAGTGTGGTCGAACAGCTAAAAATACTTCAGCCTTCTGACACAGTCGGATGACATGTCGTAGAAATCTTTTCAAGCATAGCCTCGCTTATTAAAACTATTTAACCTTGCAGAACTTTTTCTCCAAATCATCACCCCCGGGGGGATTTTTGAACTTTTGAAATGAGAGCATGGCCAGTCTGAGTTGCGATGATTGGGCTGCATTCATCTCCAGTTCTGATGTTGCTGGGATGCTCTCTAACAAGTAGACCAGGGTGTTTTTGTGTTTTTCCAACACAAGCTAGACCAGCTGGGCCAGAGGGGCCTATGTGAGCCTGTTTGTAAAGGTACATGTGTGTGTGGCCAGGCTTATGTCGAGTGTCAGGCTGTCTAATCTATAAAGGGCTTATCAGCACGTTTTCTCCTGGTCTGAACTCATTTAGCACAGAGTATTCACTGCAATGAGTGAGCAACCACAGTTTTCTTGTAAGACTTTATGTCTGAAGTGCAACACAAAGTATCTCGTGCCAAATGTTTATCCAGCTTGTTGCACTGCAGGGGCCTAATTTATTTTGGTTAAATGCGATTAAAAATTTTGCCAAGCACATATCTCCGTTTGCAAGGTCATGTTTCGTTAATTCAGTTTTAGATCGATGCAATCTTGACAGTCAGACCCACATTTCAGACCTCTGTTCTGCATGTGCTTCAGATGTAAAATAAATGATCTCTGGCTACAACTAGCATTTTAGAGTTATGGAGATTGTAGAGTCATGTGATATTGATATCTTTAGAGCTAATAGCCTCTTCATGGTGTTTTATCTTAACTTTATATTTTAAAATAACAGTTTAAAAGCCTTTTTCTAACAAATGAACCAAGGGCAAACTTAGCTTCGACTTCTTAATTGTATTGTGTCATTTATTGTCAAAAATTTAGCCATTTAGCTTGTTACAAGGTCAAAAGTCTCTATGACTACACCTCCATCCAATACTGTCAATGATGTGCTTTTGTTCATTCACTCATTCATTGCAGTTGGTCAGCGTCAACCTAAACATGCAGTGAAATTTGCTGCACTGAACTCGAGGTTTTTGCAGTTTTACCGAAGTACAGATGTAACGACAGACTGAGACAGTCTGAGCAAAAACATGTCACCTAGATCTGCGTTGAGCGGCCGCTGTCCTGGGTCGGCCTGGAGGGCGGATCACTGTAATGTCACAAAGCCTCAGCATGCATGACAGCATTATGACATCACCTGTCAGAGACGAGGAGGTCCATGACTGTGATATGGTCTATCATTAAAAAAGCTTTGTTTCTCTTCTCCTGGTCTCTCCTCTTTATTCTTGTTTAACATGAAAAGGTGAACAGTGCTGGGATGACTTAAAGTCACCATCATTTTAACTCATTTGCATTACAGTTTTATGTATTCCTCTCTGCTCTGTGGAATATACCTGTGACCTGATAAACATCAGCATGTTAGCATTGTGATGGTGAACATGTGGGACAGAATATTTTTCTTACTTCTTAGAAAAAAAAAATGTGATTCCCAGTTGATCCAGAATTTCCCAGCACTGAGGTTTGAATTCCCTCACAGATAATAAAAACATATTAAGCTTTCATGAATTATGAGTATTATTATGCATAAATTGGGATCAATGACCAGATAAGCTGGCAAACTTTGTATTTAGTTAATGTCTTTGATAGATAAATCAGCTGCTTTGGGAAGAGTTCTTTCTTTGTCGGCTGCATAAAAACCTGTTTTGATTGGATTCCCAGATGAACATCATCAGCACCTAAAGGTATACAGTGTAATGAAGCTGAAGTTTACGAAGACCAAACAGACTAGCTAATGATGATAGTACACACTCATGCAACTATATTTTCATTCATAATTAGACTGAATATTACTAATTTGTTTTGCCAGTTTGCAAGAATTCTGAGAGCTCCACTGAATAAGTATAGAAACATAATTTCTGGGGTTGACTCATGGCTTCATGTTTTGAAACTGACCTCATAAGGAATATCATTAATTCTGCCCCATCAGTAAGATTCATAGTTACCATTCAGAGCTGCAGCATGCACAGATTTATATACTTCAAAGACCTGGACAAATGTGCAGAAACAGTGTTCTTCTAAGAGCTCCTCACATATAATTTGCCTTCTAATTTTTCTGTTAACGTCAGTGAGCCACTTGTTTGCATCGTGCTGTTGTGTCATGTCCTATGTTTCGTGTGTCTTATGGGTCAATGGTTGTACGGGTGAAGGGACCCCAAACAATCTGTCTCTTCCAGTCAGCTGATGAGGACCCAAACAAACACATAAAAAAGAAACAGGTCATTATCTCTTCGTCCCAGTAGGGCTGATAGCCAACTTGTTTTTGGCCTCTTCCAAACATTCATTTTGTAGTACAAATTCTAATTTTATTTTGCAGTGTTAAAGGTACTTCTGTGAACCTTCAAACACATTTGAATATGTTGATTTCACCCAGATATAATATGGGTGCACTTTCTAGACTTGCTCTGAAGGTGCATAAATTGTTATTGTTAAGGCATAAACAGCTACTATATTGTTTCTGTCCTGAACTAATGTCACTTTTGAATTGTTTGCCAACACTGTACTACAGAGGCCGACCAGGGCAAACGCTGCAAAGGCCCAAATTAATGGAAACCTGCTGCAGGATCAGAAACGATGCCGATTCAGAAACAACACATACGAAAATCCAAAACAAATACAACAATGGAAACGTGCTGCAGAAAGCCAAATGTAATACTTGAGTCGCAAACTGGCTGCAAACCCCAAAACACACAACCTCCGTTTTTTTTTATGCATTTTGTGTCTGCTAGACTTTGTATCATTTCTGTATTTGCAGCACATTTTTGTTGTTTTATTCATCTTAGATTTTCGTATTTGTGCTTTTGGATCGGCAGCATTTCTGAAGCTGCAGCACATTTCTTAAAATGGAAATGTTTCGGCCCTGGAATTGTCCTGGAACATACCTGCAACACAGCACCCGCTGTACCAAATCCTGGTGAGGAAACCGCTCAGATGCTTGAGATGTTGAGAAAATCTGAGAGTGAAAGTAAAGAAAACATGTTCTTGATTGGTCAGCTATGCTTCAAACAGAGTCTCTTTTTACAGATGTGCTTTTTACTGTTTCCGAGCTGCTGTGTGAATGTCGCCTCGCTGGTTTTCATTGAGTCGTTAAGCACTTTGTGGCACTTCTTCCAAATGAACTCTAACAAACCCGACACTGATGATGCATTCAGTGTAAATCTAGTCGCTCACTTATTCAACTTCTGACCACATGTGTCCGGTGCGACAAACACCAACCATCTGGTGTCTCTAAGTGGAGCGGAAAAATGAATAATTAAAAAAAGAAAAAAAAAAAAATCCAGATACTCTTTGCTCCAGGCATCATCTCAAATGTTTGTGAGTGAGTGTGTGCTTGACCTTCAGCTTAAAATACAAGTGTGTTATTTGCTCCCGATTCTCCTGACAGATCTCTCTCTAACCAGCCAGCTCTTGAACCACCTGGTGTCCTGTGTAAACTCCTCTAGTTAGAGGGGCACCAGATGTCCTGGTTTGAAATAACACAAGTAATGGAGACTGTTGACTGCAATGAACATTTATACACAGAGCCTGTGTTTGTTTGAGCTCCAGATATTGACTGCTGCAATCATAAGATGGTGCTTTCCAAAATCCATCAGCACAAACAACTAACAAAAAAAGAGACACATTTTTAATCACTTTTCTGCATGTCTCTCATGTCTGTTAGTAGCAATTTGAGCTTAATAAACATTCATAATCATCAGATTTTGATATTATTCTTACATGTACTACACTATACTAACTTTATACTTCTACTTTAATACATCTTAGAGGCAAATATTACTTCACCAGATTTATCTGACAACTCTAGTTACTTTTCAGATTATATAAATTTTCATACTCTGCTGTCCAGTGAGTACTTTCACTTTTGATTATGTACATTTTGCTTATAATACTAACATACTTCAGTGCAGGACTTTTAGTTGTCGTGGAATGTCTGTGGTAAAAGTACTTTTATTAGTAAAGGATCTGAGTATATCTGATATGTATATATGTGAGTGTTTTTTTTGTTTTTTGCTGCTCAACATATGGATTTTCTGCCTTGTATCAAGCCCGCAGGCAGCATGTACTTCCTGTTTTGTACTCAGCTGCCTTTGAAGCTCACCTCAGGGCAAAAAGATCATATGCTTGTTTAATACAGAGCTACACCAACATCCCCAGAATATTAACACAGACATGCATATGGATAAGAACTGCATGTTGAACACCACCTTCACAATGCTTAATACTATAATGCTCCTTATTGTCTACAGTATTTATGGATTCCGTACAAGGCTTTAGATATTTAATCGTTTTAAGATTGTAATAAATGTATTTCTATGGTATTTTTTATAACATTTTATAACATCTTTTATAACACTTTATGCTCCAGTGTATTTTACTCTTATTCTATGTTTTCATCTACTCCATTTGTTTATGTGTATTTGTGGGTTCCCTTGTGCATTTCAAGCTTTATTGCATTTGTCTGCAAGCACTACTATCACTCTGTTTTTCCTTTGACATGGTTCCCATATATAGTTCATAGATTATAACATCTACAACAGTGACTGAATTGTGTCACTATTACAGATTACACTTTTTAGGAATACCTTCTTGAGACCTATTATCCATCATTTCAAGGACTTATTCTGTCGTGGCCAAAGACTCTCTTCGTGATTGCTTTTCAAAATGGGAGGAGGATGTGCATTGCTTCACCTCTATCCTGATTGGATTTGACCAAGAACCTGAGGACACATCAGCGGCAACTTGTCAATCATGAGGCAGCACAGCCTAAAACAAAGCCTTTATTATATTACAGTACTGTAAATGGGACCATAATTTAGAAAATTAACATTGTATTGCGGTGAAGAAAACTTGGGCCGAGTGACTGGGACCATAAACTCATCAGGAAAGTCTTCACTGAGGTAAGGGATCAAGAAATAGGGTCATTTTCTCATAAGCTAACATATAATCAAGCTTCTTTTTGGAGCCGGTGGAGTCTCCCCCTGTTGGCCATTTGAAAGAATGCAGGTTTAAGGCACTTGCGCATTGGCCTCATTTTTCAGACCTGGAAGCTCCATCCACTATTTATAGTCTATGATTTATACACACAACCTCCTGGAGCAGCATAGCAGCATGGTCCTTGTCAGGTAAAAGTAAACATCAGTCATTTTAGGCTTTTGAACAAAGATCAAACGCTGCCCATATAGTTTGGCAATACACAATAAATTCACTTGCACCTTGAAAGAAAATACAGTTTATTCTGCCCATTCAGTAATGCTCTTACTACCCCAACTACCACTGTAACAGTGAGAAACACCCTGCTCCATTCTTACACTTTCACACACATGAACACCTGGAAGCTGTCCAGCACAATCACTATCACGCACCAGCACTGTGCAGCTCCACAGGAGCATTTGGCAGAGGTGGGCTGAGCATGTACGAGCAGAAACTTTATTACGTAAGCGACTGTCCTGTTTCCAGTTGTCAGTATGTTCCTCACATCTTAAAGTGGCTGCAAAGACCATTACCACAAAAGAAACAACCAGGTAAACATCATCCTGAATTCTGTCCACGACACCATAGAGATGTTTCAGGCTGTGTCTGCATTTTTATTATGTTAAGTAATTGTAGGCAACTGGCACACCAAATATGTTAAGTTGCTTTTAATGATGTCTCAAAAGTGTCTTAGACATACTAGGCTTGTTTAGGACAATAAACAAGATGCAATCTTCAGTCGGTGTCACATACTTTTCTCCAGATGACATCACGGAAACTTGCTTTGTATACACAGATGTCAGCAAAGTTAGCCAAAGAGATAATTATTGTTATTATTAAAATTCCCAAATACAGACCAATGATATGTTTTCACAAGTCATAAAACCACAGAAATGAAAAAGCAATATTAGCTCTGGATTTTTCAAAAGACCGTCCGAATAATTGGGATAATACGCTGCCTGTGATTACGGATTTTTGTGTGATCGTCATATTGAGTAAATATGATATGCAGAGAAGACTTCAGAAGTTGTAGGTTTAGTGTGTTGAAGACTTAATGATTTCACATTGTCATTCAGACTGGAGTGTCACATGCATGAATCATTCAATTCAGAGGAAGCAGAGCAAATGGTTAATTGTTGCGGTGTGTATGTGTGTGTTTGTGTGAGCGTTTGTGAGTTCTGTGTGAGTGTGTGCATGTATGTGCCTGCATGGAAATTGCATTTACATACATATGTGTGTGCGCACATATACTGCATGTATGTATGTCAATATGTGTGTCACAGATCATTAGAGAAATCCTGGAGGAAGATAAAGCTTGTGCATGCATTTTGCATGACTCTCTTTGCTGTGTGTGTTTGTGTGTGTGTGTGTGTGTGTGTGTGTGTGTGACTCGGCCTACCAGACTGTGTGACCAGCGACAGTGAGCTTTAACATGTGCTGACAGCTAATCAATAACAGATAGTGTTTTTTAGCTTTTAGGGAGAACTATTTATAACAGACTGCACCATCACTCTCAAAACCAAATCAGATATTTCCATGGAAGGGAGTACCAAGTGCTGCACAATCATGCTTCACAGCAGTGCGTGTGCATGTGCATGTGTTTGTACCTAACACTGATCCCAGAATGATCAAGATGTATATGGGAATAAATGCTAGAAAATAAATTTGGCCATATTGTCATTAATTTTTAATGAAGTTATTCAATAAATTAGTTTGGGAAGGTATCCAGAGGGTTATGTTCTGTATTTAGGGTCAGGGGGCAAAATGTAACCCTGAGGCTCACTGACAATTCCTGCCACTGTTCTTGAGCTAGATACACTTGTTTTAGGGAAAAAGATAGCACTCCTATAACATTTTTTTTTTTTTTTTTAAGAAAGGATCAAAATTGATTGAGCAGAACAGGAGGTATTGTCTTTTTCATTGCATGCATTCTTCTTCCTTGTCAAAACTTTGAGCCTTCATTACCCAAAATGCAACTCGAGCACAAAGTTCAAGTGGAGATTTGGGTGCGTTACGCTGGTAGCGTTTAATGCTGCAAGCCTCAAGCAGAGATGAGGGAGCAGGGTACAGATTTGTGGTTAGCTCCCTTCCTTCTAACTCCACACATCCAGATTTACTTCTTTTTAAAACTTGTAGTCCCCGTCCCTGATTGACGCTGACTCAAGTGACATCACCTGAGGCAATTTATCAGACTCTCCTCAGCTCGCTCCGAAGCCACAAAAGGCAACTTTTTCCACATATGCAGAAGCACTCAAGACCTGTAAACAGACTTTGATGTGTAAAATCAGCTCCCTTTAAGTGTGACCCAGACAGTATTGACAGTTTTCCACAACACTGTGAATATTGTCTGAAAGTCATCTTTAAATCTATCTATTAGCATTGTTTTTTTGTTTTTTTTTAGAATAAACTGTAAATCTGCATAAACTTCCCTCAGGGATTTGAAGCTGTGTTTTTAGCAGTATGCTTTACACTCATTTCATTACTGAAATTGCATTGTGCCTCCTCCTACTCCAGACATTGAATGGCTGAGCATTGTTCATGAACATTTACAGCTGTCAAGAGAGTAGAGCATATTGATGTTTCCCCAACTCAAATTTAGAGATAATAAAAAGGAAAATTCATCGTCCCACATCGCCTTTGTTTCCTCAGGGATGCAGAACTTTAACAAGGCTTTGGTCAATTTATTCTGGCAAAACCCAGCAGGGTTAAAAGCCTGTTTGTATGGGTGTAGAGCTTTGAGCCCACTACTTGCGCTGCTTGTGTTTGAGCCTGAATCACTAAAAAAGAAGCCATTGAATATATATTATTTATATCTACAAAATTTACATAATGCAGTTTGATAGCGCACAGGCTTTCCAATCATGGTTTGTGTTACATGCATGAATCATTGAGAAGCCAGGGTGCAGTGCAAATGTTGAATTGCTACTATTCTCGTGTGTGTGTGTTTGGGGTGGGGGGTGGGGGGGGGTATGTCAAGAAGGCAGTTATGTCAGGAGCAGTATCAGAAAACTATTTTGATGCAGTAAGACAATCTGTAGATGCATTTGCGAGGAGAAAGTGAGAGAGAACCTCCTCAGTGCCTCATTATCATCTCTTCCATTTTCTCTCTCACTCTCTCTCTCACACACACACACACACACACACACACACACACACACACACACACGTATTCCCAGGGTGCTTCTCGCTCTGTCACTCTCCTCTGCTGCTCACTCTCCTCCGCTCCAGCCTTTGCTTCTTCTATTCTCACCCCTGCTTTACTCCCTTTAAGTCCTTTCCACTCTGTTAATTTCCCACCCGCAGTCCTTTCCTCACTCTCTCTCCATCTCCACCAACCAGTGTTGTGGCAGCTGTCATGTCACCTCGTTTCACTAAACGAGTGACTCTCTATAATTACCAGGTGGACTAAGTCATAAATCTTACATGTGCTGACACCCCTGCTGATGAGTAGTGACGTTTGTTCAAAGCGCCGGCCTGCAAATCAGTCAGCCAGCCCGCCGTCCAAAGAAGCTGTCGATTCATCAGTCCATGAACCAAGATTTGATACAAATGATGGAAAATGGTGTTTTACCCGTCATCTAGTCAGTCAGGCACTCCACAAGTCGGACATTTGCCACCAAGCCGGCAATTCAAGCTCCTATTGAGCTACAGGTACCATAGTCAGGAAGTCATTCAGTCAGTTAGCCAGTAAGTAGTTAATCCCATTTATAAATCAACAACACAATACAAAGCACAGAAGTGCCACAGAGATGTTCCTTAATAAGTCAGTCAATGCTATTAAAGAAGAAAATCATTAAAAATCACAATGAAATGATGAGTCACTTTTTCCTCCATGCTGCTGCTTAATCCTTGATATCATAATTCATACCTACAGGGGGTAGACACAATAACAGCAGCAAGTTTTTGAGCTGATTAACTTATTTAATGAATAGAATATCCCCTGCTTTCTCATATAAAACCTGCAACTTCCCAATTAAAACTAGCGACGTGAGTGGCAATGGATTTCTCTTTCAAACACTGCTCCCTTTATTCATTGTAAGGAAGCAGTGGCTTCATTTTGAGGTCTCTGACAACGAAAGATGATGCATAAAGCATATCTAAACAGTCCCTTCATATATTTCCTGCTGCGGCATCCTGTTTCAACCAGAACTTGATTAAATTATGAAAGCTAGACACCACTGAAACACTTTTTCCACCAGTCACACAGGATTATTTTTTCATTCAGACATTCAGCCATCCAGTAATAGCAGTCAGCCAGCAGGCTGAGCAAACATCATCCTGCCATCCAGTCGTCATCCCCGTTGCCTACCCATTAAATTGGGTCAGTATTAACAAGACCCATGTTGCTGCTGTGGAAGCTTCAGCGCCTGAAGCTGACTCCCTGTGACAGGACCTACGTTACATAAGGAAGAAGAGGAGACTGTGGAGCCAGCGAGGCATCTCTGATGGATTTGTTTGTTTTCAGAATGTCTGTGGTTTAAGATGCCTCTGCAGTTTAGGCTATTCACCAGCACATACAAGAGGGCACATGCAGAGAAAACATGCACAGAGATGAATACGGAATACTGTCTTTCTGTGAACATTAAATAGCTTCTTTTGAAAATGGCGTGAATAAGAGCGCGTGTGAAAACAAGAGGCTTGCAGTAGAGTGAAATAGTTTCAAAGGGTGTTTTCGAGTTTACATTTTGTACAGACATTCGTGGTCCCTAGACAATGACTCCTGCTGACATTGGTGATCCTCTGATTTTTCCTAGTGCCACCATGGGATTAGCATTTGTGGTTTTGAGTGAAATGTTTCTATTGAAACTACTGATCGACCCTTCCTCACCAAGCTGCGACCTCCAGGGCTGAAAAATGAAGCAGATGCAGTCGAGCAGTTCCTCGACTGGCCACATGGGGCTGGCTCCAAAAGCGAGTCAAGTTCCATACATCCATCCATTTTCTATGCCGCTTATCCCTTTCGGGATCGCGGGGGGGCCGGAGCCTATCTCGGCTGTCAACGGGCAAGAGGCAGGGTACATCCTGGACCGGTCGCCAGCCGATTGCAGGGCACATACACACACCATTCACACTCACACCTAGGGGCAAATTAGAGTCACCAATCAACCTAATGAGCATGTTTTTGGTCTGTGGGAGGAAGCCAGAGTGCCTGGAGAGAACCCACGCATGCACGGGAAGAACATGCAAACTTCACACAGAAAGGCCCGACCCGGGAATCGAACCTGCGACCTTCTTGCTGTGAGGCACGCGCACTACCTGCTGGGCCACCGTGCAGCCCCAAGTCAAGTTCAAATGGATAACTTTACAGCTTTACAACAGCTTTACAGCAACCTTTACAAAAAGGTTTTTTTCCCTATAGCTAACTTCTCTGTTCATGACAACAGTACAGCACGTGGGGGGAACTCACTCATTTAAATTACATGAAGGCTTATATTTGTCTATAATTAAGGAAATAGCTACTGAGTGACAGCTTGCTGCTGCTAGGTTTCAGCAACTGGGCTCCATTTGCCTGCCTCAGCTCCACCCACGCTCCACCTCTTTTAAGTTATACCTTAAAAACCTGTGCATTTCGTGGGATACTGTGCTTCTGTTCAAGTCATAAATGTTTGAACAATGAAAATAACTGTGATTGTCCTTTACGCCTCTGCTGCAATGGCTGCACAAGATGACACCCATGCATGTGCTGTAAGAGCATAACCTCAGTATTTGCTACCGCGAGAGGGATTTTCACATGTAAAATTCATTGCAGTCTTGAGTTTTTAAGTCTCTTGAGTGTATGATACTCAACATCTACTGCATGTTAAAAATTAAAATGTATGAGAAATCCTTCAGAGAATAACCGTATATACGAGAAATCATTAATGATGCATGGTCTCAGACTCTAGGATTTTTCATATCATATAGTAAACACTGAGTGTTTTTTCAATCTTTCCAAATGGAAAACGTCTTCAAAAAGAAGAGCACAAGATGTCAGATCTTAATTGAGTCTGAGCTTTCACGTCCTTACTCTTCAAGATATTTTTGCACTGATCTTGTCAATCTTTCGAAAAATGACCCAAATGTTTTGCCCTTGGTTGTCACAGGACATGTTTTGGGGGAGGTGTTGGTGTTTGGGACCTTTTGTATCTGCACAGGGTTCTGAACTTGCTGCCGATGCTGAAAAATGATCCCCATCACAATTACCTGCCAGCAGCACTTGCAATAGCCTCTGTCAGCCATTACAAAAGCACACAGTGAAGACCAAGAAGACACCATCAAGGCATGTGAGTAGTATATCTCGACAACATCAGAAAGGGGATTATAAAGAAGCTGCACGCTTTACAGAACTGAAGTTGTCACAGCATGGGTCCTGTTGCTGCTGCTATTGTTTGGACAACAGAGACAGATTGTTAGAACAGGATGTGAGGAAAATGTGGTGTGACGGTTTGGACGTAGAGTGAGAAAAGCAGAAATAAACATGGAAAGACAGAAAAGCTATGAAAAGGTGGGGGAGATGCTTTCAAATGGTGAGACGGAGATGTTTTCCCTTTGGTCTGGATTTTTTGAAATGTGACTGGAAAGTGGCTGCAAAAGGCCGAGACCTGTGAGGGAAAATCAAACTCGTCCTAAATATAGCTCCTCTGATCTGTGATGATGATGCCTGTGCTGCTGTAGCAGAGCCTAAGGCCTCTCTGCCTCCACAGACTCTCTCACTGGTCCTGAGACCTCTTCCCTCTGCTCCATAAAGTGCCCCTAAACACACACATCTGGACACGTAGGCACACTCAGGCTCACAGTGATTTTGCTGAAAAACATGGACCATAATCAAGCAGTTATTCAAACACACAATGGAAAATGCTAAAAGAGTTAGCCATTTTCATCTGCTGTTCTTTGCCACACATTAATAAAACACCATAATAGCAGAATAAACTCAATTACTATACACAATGCAGCATGATAACAAATGCATGAGACGCATATTTCAGTACAGATACACAGTATATTTCAACACAATGCACTTTAGATTAAGTAAAAAAAAAAAAGCCAGGAATTTGAAGTGCCATGCAGGTGAAGCCATGTTTCATTTCATGTTCACTGGATTTAATTGCAGTTTAATTAATAGAGTATATCAAGGGAAATCACTCGCCATGTCTTACAAATGGATGCTTTCAGCCTGCTCCCAACATGAATAATTATTCACAGTATGGACCGGTGATAGTAAACCTGACTCCTCACCAGCTAATTTCACAGATTAACATGCTCAGGTTGAAGTTGTGTAAATCAATGAGACCACATGCTGCAGATATTAGTCAGACAGAAAAACTCAGACCTTCACTGCACATGCTTGCCAGTCCCTGCAACAAAGATCAAACTAGGGTCATATTGATGCGCGCTAATTACAGTGTAATACTTTATCCTCATTACTAATTATCTATCTCTTTGTTTGTTTCTCCTGGGTCTATAAATAACTCAGTTTGCACTTGTTTCTTCCATAGGTCTTATGACTATTAAATTATAGTGCGCTAAATTGGCATATTGATTTCCTCAAACCAAACAAACCATCTTAGCTGTACGGCCTCTGAATCGGATGCTGATGCACATTTCCAAACAGGTGCTGAGCTCCTTGCAACTTCAGGTATAACTCATTCAACAATTTCTGAAAATGGCTGTTCAAGCTCAACTTTTAAACCTCCATCCTTTTTTTTTTTTAAAGAAAAAAACCCATAAGCCACTAAGCCCATTGTTCACTCTCATAAACACGCAGACACACAGAGACACACACAGACTTTTACATGTGGAAAACTTATTTTTTATAATCCACAACCAAAGCCTCTGTACTCTCAAAAGGCTTGCTGGGGTTATAATCCTGTTCTCTTTTTGCTAATCTGCCGAAAATGGAAAATCAATGCAAAATCCTGCAGGATCTTCCTATGGATGTACATATAAATAATTCACATAATAATAATTCAAATCTTCAAAAGTATGAAATGCAAACATACTGTTTCATTGCCAAAGCCCTTTTTCATTCCAAGGTGATGCGATTATCAACCAGTCCCCGAAAACACCTGCAAACAGTGGAGATCTTTACACGTTACACAATCAGTGATCTGCAAAGCTCAAACATTTCTTCCCAGGAACAGAGAGAGCTGATGTGGAGAATGATCATTAACGGCTGCATAATCCTCTCTGCTCAGTGTGGATGAGTGAGTTGGTTTTCTGCAGGGATTTGAATAAATTTGAGTTGTGGGCTGTTTAATCAGGTGTACATTTGTGGATTAAAAGCCCTGATAATACTAATTCTGTGCAAATGAAATTCTCCAATCTTTCAAATATAATTAGATGTGATTTCCTTGTCTCCTTCAAAGTGAACGATTTCTCTCTTTATTTCCGTATATGAATGAGCATGCGAGGTGTGATACGGGAACCATTTAAATTCCCACCTGCTGATAACTGTTTATTGTGACCCACAAATGCTGTTATATCATTATTAGCACAGTACCGAGTACAACACAAGTTGTCTTGGTGAGAAAACATTTCACAGTAGAGTAAGTGCAACTATTCTAATGGAAAGTAAATATTATTTCCTTTAGATCCTCCACACACAGATTTTTTTTTTTAATCAGACTGTAACCATAGCCATAGGGCCAAACAGACATCAGCAAGAACGCAAACTGAGAGAGCAAATGTGCTTGCTGTTGCATTGACCTGAACACTCACCGCATTTGAAAAGCTGAAACCTAGAAATATTCTGCGCACATACTGTCTCCATTCTATCCATGAATACAATGAAAAACTTTTACAGGAGACTAAATGGGTCTGTGTCTATGTCTCAAAGTGGTGAAAAAGAAAAATCTCTCAGTTGGACTACCATGCTGGAAACCCAGTGGGCTGTTTCCCTTGAATGGCTTTGATGTGTTTCGGTGGATGACTGCCAGGGCGAAAGGTAACCGCTGTCGAACCGAACAAACTCCCGCTCATGTGTGACAGGGGAGGCCGAGTGGAAACAAACAACGCATCAAGTGCAAACCCCTGATATAAAAATAACTCAACTGGACCTACTATATATGTTATAATTTCCATTTCACCCACTTAAAAGGCAAAAAGAGCCATTTAACAAGGGATAGTAACTGTATGCAAGAGGTCCAGAGATCACTGGCAGGAAAAAGAAAGAGAAATATTGTGAAGTAGTTTTTAATCTCAGGTGAGCTACATCTGCAAACACCTTTTGTGGTAGCAGGTAGATACCGCATTCACTGCTGTGTATTCCCCACCACAGTCGGCACCGCACTTTCACTTGGCGCGTATGCCTCGAGTGTGTGTTGTGCTCCCCGCTACTCCCTCCCCTCCACCAAATAAATGTCAACACACATCTCTGTCAGAACAGAAAAAAAAGCTGGATACAATGCATCTCCGCTCTGTGCTGTTATGGATAGCGGAGAGACAATGACGGGCCGTCACTTCGGGGGGGGTGGGGGGGGTGGGGCCATCAGCCAATCAGATTTCAACCTGAGTGATCCTGTTATGGTGTGTGCATCTGTTTGTGTGCATGAGCAGCTGTGGCGTAACCCTGTGTGCACTGTGCGCTGACCTTGGAGTCTCCCTATGCCAGCACTCAGGATGTGACTCCACAAATAACTAAGCAAACATTGATTACCACTAGCACACAACGCCACACAGTGCAGAGCAGAAAAAGGACAGGGACAGAGGTATTGGCTACACAGTTAACAGTTATTCCCTGTCTCTCTCCGCCTCTCACTGACTGTCTTTCTGTCTCTGGCCATGCGCTTTGTTGCACTTTCCATTACTCGCAGGCATGGCAAATACAATATTGGTTGGTCAGTCAGTCGTTCACTATCCAGCTGTTTCAACAGCTCTGTCAGAAGGTATTTAAAAGCCACGCTCGGACCTGCAAGTTCGAACAAATGGAGTTAGTGAGGTCTAGTGAGCCTTTTTTTTTTCTTCTCAGTTATCTGCGCTTCTCCAACCAGCAAAGCTGGAGAGTAACTGCTTCAAGTCCATGCAGATGTGGTACGAACCGCATTGAGCTAATCTCATTAGTGTCCGAGATCTGAACCTAATGACCCTTTGTGGCCATGTGAGGTCAGGTAGATAAATAGAGAGCAACCAACCAAACATGTATTGTCTCCTCTTAACTTGATTTATCCTTTCCTCTCCAAACTACCAATCTGAAATCCTTATAGTCATATTTATGCTCCTGCTGGCAGTCATTCCAAGGTCCCCTACAATGTTTACAGAGGCGTCCTCTCTAATTTTAGGAAGGCAGGCATGGCGGTAATGGAAAGTGACACTATCTAGCCAGCACTCTTCTTCGCTGGAGGGCATTTCAAAGCTGTGGCTGTAGCAGTAGCCACCCAGATGAAAGTCCTGCCACCAAAATGTCCGATTATTTCCACATGTACACAAGAGGCAGCATGATCACCAGCATACTTAATGCTTCTTTTTGTTTTCACGGAGCAGCGGCACAACGGCGGAGGATAGCTGTAGGCACTGTTAGCACTTTAGGGAGGAAGTCTGATGCCCTGTTAGCACTACCAGTAGCAGTGTCACTACAGGTTCGGGAAGGACTCTGAGGTCACAGCTCTCTGGCCACTGTGGTCTGCGGGGATTTCCACACATCGATCAGCAAGTGGGAAGACAAAGCAGTGAGTTATGTACGGGCATACATTACTCAGTGAAACTATAAACACACTCTGTTTGTGCTCCATTTTTGGTATTGTTGATTTAACTGTTCATGTTTATTCAATAAAAAGGGCTTCTCTACATGTACATCCATTTGCTATAAATTCTTTGGCAAAAGTGTCTGACTGGATTATATCCAATCAGACATTAGAGCCTACTTTTCAGTAGTATCTGTGACCTGCAAAATGTCACTACTATGCCAGTAGTCAGCAACACATTTAGAAAGTCCAGGATTACATAGGACATGCTTTAAATTGTTAACAAATACAAGGTGCTGTGGGATGTTTGCTTCGGCACTTTGTTCATGGACTTCATCGAGTGAGTTTACCTTTATAAAAATGCCTTCAGCTTGATGAATCTTGTGCTGACCTTGAATCTCCATAAGTCCAAAACATACAGTATTTTAATGGACTCATTCATTTCAATGAAATCACTGCACAGACACAGCGGGGGTCCTCATACAGAGGCTGCAGCAAAGCAATGGAAAAAAGTTAGATGGAATATTATTTGGCAAAGATGGCTTAGAAAAGAAAAGTACAAAGTTGCTCTACCGAGTAAGTTGAGCTTCTTCTGTTAACCATTCAGTTATCAACATGGAAGATGAATATTTCCAACGTTTTTTAATCCTGCTTCATTGTATTGTGCAGTAAAATGATGTGCAGTGCTTTAGCTTCTGAGAAGCCCTGTCTGAGCTGCTGCTTATCCAGAGAACATCCAACCAAACCATCAGTCCAACTCTGTCTCCCTGAGACTACATTTATATACAGCTGATTTGAATGTATGATTACGTTGTGGTGACAAGGTAATTGCTGTGTGGAGAGATGTTGTTCAGACAACATTTCATTGAGTGAATGAAACACTGCATTTATGCATTTGAAGTTGAAGGGAAGTGGTTAGGGTGGATGATGGACATACAAAGTGTAGGACTTTGATGCCAGAATCCAGGGTTCATGTCCAGACTTCAGGTTCGTAGAAACAAAAGCATCTTGGTGAGGGTTAAGGAAGGTGGTAATTTTCTGTAAATGTTAATAAAAAATCTTATTTCTCAAACCAATGTGGACTTTTTCTGTAGTGCAACAGACCATAATCTTTCCCTAAACGAGTGCTGCCAGAGCCCAAACACAACTATAAAAAAGTTGAATAATGGTCTTAGGAGAGCAGGTTATTTCTATTCGGGGTCACGGTGGAGTCTGCAGCCTACTCACACCCTGAACAAGAGGTTGCAGGTCCAGCAGTCAGCACATAAACAAAGACATCTAGACTGCTTGGAAAAGGAGAAGTTCCATTCTCTTCAGCTGCATATTTCGCCTTAGAGGAAAGCAGCGCATCCACTGGGAGCCCATTGAAACACAGGGAGAAAACAGGTGGTGTGGCTTCATTTCAGGTAGATGGAAAAGAAATTATGAAAATATGTACCAAACGCTACTGTTCTATCCTCAACAGGGTGTGATATGTTGTATTTTAGATCTGAATGCTATGAATAAACTAATCAAAACCATGCCAACTTCACACTGTAAGGAGATTCAAACCTGAAACCGTCTTGCTGTGCAGCAACAGTGCTAAACACTGAGTCACTGTACTGCCTTACGTCAATTCCCTGGGTTTTATTGGATATTCATCTTTTCTTTATTTTCAGTCAGGAGGGCGGGGTAGTAAGCCTATGGGCAAGACCTGGCCCTTGTACAAGCACAGACGAACATAGCCAAATCTGATGACGTGATCAATCATTTGGAAAGGTTCATTCCCCTGAATATTTGATGGCACAGGGCCAATAGCCCAGCTCACTCCAACTTAAATTACATCTATATACATCTATTTAGTCTAAACACATTTTCTCATGAGCTGTTTTCTCACAGGCAAGATATCATCCCATGAGACCATAAATACCATACAAAACAACATCCTATTCCCACGGAGGATCTTAAAAGCAATCAGAGAAGGGTCAAAAGTCCCAAAACGCTATGACAGAGGCAGAGAGAAAGCCAAACTGTTTATTGTGAATTGTTAGCATTTTCAAAATATGACACATTTTCACTATGAGATATGTTATTAGGATGTAACTCTCAGCAGAGGCAGAATGGAGAGACAGATTGTCTGCCCCTGCATGCTGAAAGGCCCCCGAGAAAGGACAGAAACAGACAAAAAAAAAAAAAAAAAAAAATGTTTTAAGTTGTGTAACATTTCACCCCCATAGCACTCATCTTGCCCTGTCCTTATGCTCAACTTAACCGCTACCCTCAGGTCAACTCCACCAAATGACCAACCTTTTTTAAAAGACAGACTTCTAAAAGTTCATTTTCAACCACAATGTTCCACTTAATTATTCCTACAATCTATCCCGGTGACCGTTTCATTATTTTATTTTTTTTCTTGCTGCAGTAGCCAGAAGAGATAGAACTGGCTTGAGCTGGTGGGGAGACTCTTGAGGGATGACTACAACCTGCAAGTGAAGACAGGCTGCAAAGGCATCAGTCACCTGTTCTTCAGTGGCCTTGCTTGTCTACTTGCACTATAAAAACACATTCTGTAGTGTAAACAAAGACTTGCACCAAGCCAACCTCCATCCGCCCTTCATGTAAACCCTTCGTGAATATTCATGCTAGCATAATTTAAATTTAATCAGTTTGAGAACCACATTTAAGAGTTAATTTGATTTCATTTTCTTTAAATCGTATTTTCTCATAATTTACCATGAAATTAATGTCTGTTCAGAGAGTCTGGGCGGAGAAATTTCAGGTAATGGAGAAGCCATTTCCTGTTGGCTCCAGTACACATGAAAGGGATAAAATGATTCACTCGTACGTCTCTTCTTGACTTTCCTGATGCTACCAGGCTGAATGGATCAAATCCTGATGATGAAGAATCATTGTGGGGGCTCTTGACCCTTCTATGTTCCAGCCACCCCCTTTCCAGCAATTGTGTATGCGGAAATTGCTTTTCGGAAAAGTTTGAGACGTGATGAATGGGGAAATTGCGGCATCTTGTGCGGCCACCACGCTAAAACTACTTAACGGCCCAGCATCGCTGCCAAGGGTTTGGTAACAGTACTTCAGTGTTACTTGAACAGTACAGTACTTGAACACTTTGTACTTTGTTGTTGGTTTATTTAGCAGGGGGACATTACGACCTGCACATTAATATACAATGCTGCAAACGCAGCAGCATTTGCTGTGAACGTCAATGGATGAATAAAAAAAAAAAAAAAACACGACGCAGAGGAGGCTTCAGATTTGGAAAAAGAAATGTGTTTCAGGAAGGTCCCTGGTTCACCGTCACTGCTGACAGTCCTGAGGGGAAAAAACAGAAGCAATGAGGCTAAACTGGCATCTAGAGGACTGCTGATATAAAGCAGTAACACCACCCTGTGATGGATCCCACTGACACAAATGAAATAGACACATCTGTAACCCTCTGGTTACACAGATAATTGAGATGTCACTCCACAGCCACCATATGCCCTTGGGCAAGGCATGTAAAATGCCAGAAAGAGTCTAAACAACCCAACCCATATTCCACAGAAATAACAATGCTTCTTTCCAGTGCATTGTGTCTTACAGTACTTTACAGTAATAATATCACTTAATGTAAATGTAATAGAATACCATGCTGACATAATCACAACAAAACACATTTCTGCTCTAAATTAAAAATGCTGAAATAGTCAGCATTGAAACAAGCACACAATTCATCATATGGAAAACCCCCTTTAGCTCGACTGTGCTATTTTAAAACAAGCTCTCCTTGGAGACATGAGGTGCGAATAAAAAGAGAACTGCACTACTATAGATGATGAAAAGCCCAATCTGACTGGGTAAGACACCTTGAAGGCATTTATGATGTATGGAGGAAGACCACAGGTCACTCCAACGAGCACCATTCCTCTGATTTGCAAAGCATATTTCTCCATAGATCCTGGAGGAGATGTAGAGGAGGTGGAGGGAGAGACAGTGATGTGAAAGGGGTAAAAGTAGAAATGGCAGTATGTAGAAAAGGTCAAAATGAATGGGAAGATCTATGAAAACAAGGACGAACAATGAGAGGTAATGAGAAATTGTAAGCTCCCCAGTGCTTTCATGGGGGAAGGGGTGTGTGAAATTCACCATATGGAGCTGTGGATAGAAACTGTCTCCTTTGAGGGTTGATGAGATGTACAATACAATGTTGGAGAAGGTTTTACTTACAAGAACGTACAATGTAATAAATACTGTTCAGACCACATGACAAAGCTAATTACGATACTGTATATATGTCAAAAAGTGAAGTAAACTTACAGAAAAAAGAAAAAATTGAATCAAAGAAACTGTTTTTACAGTGCAGTAAACACATTTCTCTCCGTCTCCATAGTTCCCTTCATCCACGCTGTTAATTCCTCTCCCTTCCTTAGGCCAAAGAAAACATATGTGTGACATGTATGCACACCTCGTGTGTTCACTGCATGCTTGCGTTGTACCTGTAACTCTCCCCCTCCATCCTAACACCACCTGCATCTCTCAATTGGCTCGGCATCTGGGCTGACACCTTATGCTCACCAAAGAATTCAGGGGGGGCTCTAAAATATCAGAATGTTTAATACCACTGGTGTTTCGACTGTATAAATTCATATTATATTAGGTTCTTGAAAGCTTGAAATACCAGGCTGGTAAAGCACTAACAAACACATTGCTGTCTGTCCCTGCTGTGACCATGCATGCACACGGCCCTCAACACTTGTTATGTGCTAAACATCTCAGCAAGAGTGAGCTAAAAAAAAAAACAACAACAACATTGTAACAGTGAATAGTTTCCATTTCTTTGTTGTCCCAGACTAAATCATTTATATGAATTTAAATGTATTTATAGTATATTTTGAGTGCTATATGCTTGTTCAGGTCCAGCAAACACAGTGATTGAGTTTCTCACCTTTCTAACAGAAACATACAGTTTTGGCAAAAACAAATTATGTTAAGAATATAAAAATGCTTTCTACATATTGCATGTGAAGCTCTTTATATTCTCCTAAATAATACAAAGTATGCCACATTCAACTTGCATAATGCAAACTGTCACTTCTTCATCCCACTCAACTCCTGAATTGTTACACATACCAAAGAATTCCTGCAGAACAATCCCTCACCCTGTATGCAGGGCGCTGAATCTATTCATAGGCATATATGGGAGTAACACATCTGGGCAAAACCAATGAAATTGTGACACTTTTTCTGCACATTGTAAAAAAAAAAGAGGAACATGCATGGCACGGATCATGTAACTATTTTCAGCTGATGTTGTCACGGAAATAAGTATTCATGCACTCAATAGGAAAGTTGATGTGTTGCCATGGAGTCTTAAGTCAAAAAACATTTCAGTAGAAACTCTGTTTAATCACCTTGTTTAAACATCTCGCCCAAGTGGAAGTTCATGCACTGTGCTATTCTTGCAACCCAGACAAATCTTCATGGATCGCAGCTTGAATCCTGTCAGCAGTGATGGACTGACGAGGATTTCACTACGATCCATAACTCCGTTCACGCTGCAGCTCATTATGACTAGCTCATTGATCATTCCCATTTTGTAGCATGTTTCTTTGACTTGTATTCAGAATCTATACAATCATTGGCTTGTTTAGCTCTTAATAGCTGAGTGATGTGCAGCCACACATTTCACTCCTCTGAGGTGAAATGTAACGCTCTTATAAAAGCAACTTATATATCTACTGTAGAAATGACATGACTAATTGTGTGTATAGCAGCCCTTTACATGTTTCATGAATTTTATGGGTGTCAAGAACAGACACCAGTACAGAGCATTTTTCTGCTTGAGCTCTGCATCCCAGACCGCCTCATAATGAGTTCTCAGTGGCCAATTTTTTTTATTTCAACTTCTCAGTTCATTTGAATAATTTTTAATGCCCAAAGAAATTATTACACCACAAGAAATGCAAAGATTTGATACAACAGGGGATGCCAACTTGATCCACATCTGCCGATTGCACTGGCCCTCATCTGCTTCACACATTTTTTTTCTCAAGTCCATTATTGCTGGAGCGCTCTTATCTCGCAGAGAAACTGCATATACCGCGTGTGACTTCCTTCATACATTACTCTAATTGGCCGCATGTTTCAGCACCACCTGGTGTGACTGCTTGAACAAAAAAACACCAGTGGACTCATTACCTAGATTAAGTGCATCTCAGCTGCAGCCTAATGAACCTATGCAAGCACATTTATCTGTTTTGTTTATATTCTGTTATATCAGATGTTGCTTTGTTATCAGTGTATCACCATGAACAGACATACACCAATTTAAAGTCACACTGGAATGAAAAACAACTTTTCATGTTACATTATACTGTGCAAGAAAAAAAAAAAAAAAAAAATCTCATTATTCTCTCTTCCTGAAGAAATAGCTCTCGTCAGTGATTTTCCTGTGTAGTACAGCAGACGAACAAGTGTATAATTAGCTATACATTCTTGAACAATACTCTCCTAAGTTTTCTTTTTCTTAATTAGTTAAATCCTCCATTGGGGATATTAATGAGGCTTTGTGTGCAGAGTTTGTTCTGTTTTCCTGTCACCTGTTCTGTTGGATGCCTGAATGGCTTCTTCTGCGTGACTATACGCTTTCATTTCTCTCAAACTTTCTCGCTCTGTTAATCTTCACCTCCGTAAGTCTACAGAGCCTGATAGAGGAAGCAGTCTGTGTGAAATAAAACAAAACCTGCTTGTATTATTACAAGAGGTCCAACATCTAAACCTGGAAAGCTTCTGGTTCACGAGTCAGTGACTTGGTGGATGCTAAGTAGGGTCATTGTCTCTCCTGCATGAGATTCAGATGATCTGCCCACAGGCAACATGCAAAGTTCATGCATGCAATTGTGAAGCCTACAGAATGGCTATT
Organism: Chaetodon trifascialis; assembly: GCF_039877785.1. Lineage (NCBI taxonomy): Eukaryota > Metazoa > Chordata > Actinopteri > Chaetodontiformes > Chaetodontidae > Chaetodon > Chaetodon trifascialis. The sequence continues at coordinate 9,347,783 of NC_092071.1, read as the reverse complement.
ATAGCAACTACATTAACACATTGGAATTTGCCCTTTATGGATCTTACACTATATGCTTTTATCTGAATGACTGCAAAGCTCTTTATTTAGGTTCGTTTTTGATAGGCGTGCTTCTGCAGGAAAAAGTGAAAAAGTGTGATGCAATGTGATGCCCAATGGCCCGTGTCATGTGACACCATAGCATCCAGTCTTATTATTGTTGCCATTGTGTGAGGGCTCTTCTTGTTTTTGTCTGCAGGATGTTGAGCTCTCTCAGCTAATGCCACTACAACTGGTTGGCTGCTCAAAATCTCTCCATTCGTGTCAACATAAAAACCCAATTCCATGTAGTCTCCCACATGTGGATCTCACATCTTCATCTCACATCTTGCAATAAAAAACATACACTGATTAAGCCTCTCTGGCAAGTTTAATGTTATTCTGCATATATTTCAGAGAGGCTTTCTTTATCTTCTTTATTGTGGCTGGTCTGTGTGTGTGTGTGTGTGTGTGTGTGTGTGAGTGAGTGCGTGTACACATGTAAGAGTGTGTGTGTGTGTGTGTGTGCATGTGTGTCTGCCAATGTGTGCACTGCGTGTGTATGTATGTGTGTGTCTATGTGGAGCAGAGCGAATACAGCTCATTCATCATCCCTGTTACCTGTTCAGCTAATGAACCTAATCCTGGCTAGAGCTCAGGGACAAGAGATGTGGTCAGAGGTTACACCGCCAAGATACAAAACAAAAACGTCAGAGGCCACACGTGTAGCAGACCACAGTCTCACAGCAGATTACTGCTAATTGGCTCGAAACATCCTACAGCAAATTCAGCTCTCACACTGTGTTTTCTCCACAATTTTTGGAGTTAGTGCTTCTCTTAATAGACAGATTTTAATTGTCTTTTCCCTTCTTGTGCTTAAATTCCAAGACTGCATGTGACAATTTGAACAGGAGGTTAATACTGTGGTTCAGCGGTAAGACTGAGCCTAGGTTGCACTGCTGGCTCTCACCCATCCTCTCACCTCTCCTCATTCAATTTATCCCCCTTTTCCAATCCCTCTCTTGCTCATCTAAAAGATACAAAATCACTACGCTGAGACTCACATTCCAAAATCACTTTGAGTCACGCTGATGCACCCCCCACTGTTTCTTCTTCTTTCTTTCGGTTTCTCAGTGTAACGAGTTGGATAAACGCTCATGCGCTCCTCGCAGCTGAATGTTTGGAGTATTATACTGAAGTGAATCAAGTGCAGGAGAATCCATCATCCATCACCGACACAATGTGTTGATGCAAGCTGCCTTATTTTCCACCTTTCCTGACACTGTGTTCACATGTACAGATATAAAGCAGCAGGCAGTCTCTGCCAAGGCTTCAACTCTGCGTCTGCTGCACTGAGCATGTAATTAACATGCTCTTCTCTGACTGGCCAGCTGTGGTCTGATGTACCTGCCACACTGCACCAAAGGAAGCTGTTCATTTTTTGTTGTGCAGTTTGTTTCCCCGAGGACAGACTAGCTTCGTTTGCCGTGTTTTTTAACACCGTGCACATTGTTGAAACTCGTTTAATACAGCGACGGTACCTGAGCTGGCAAGAATAATTGGCATTGAAATTGTGTATCTACCCTGGAAGCAATCCCTGCTCCAGTAGTGGAGCCAAGTAGAAAACAACTTGTGATTCTGCATTTGCAGCCTTTAAAAACAAGCATGATTGGTTCTCTGTGTGCAGCCAGTGTGTGTTAAAGGACATAAAATCCAGCTTTTCTCAATTTTCCCCGGTCGTGGCAATAGATTATTTTTATATCCTGTAGCACAGGGGGCTGCAACACCAGGTGCCATTCACAATGAATAGCAACTTATTGAGCATCTAGATCAAGATGCCCTTTCTGTAGAGCCACCTGGGTCACTTATACCCGGTCATACCGATGCTGGCGTGCAGAAGATCGGAGCCTATTCCAAAAGGCAGGATACGCCTTGAACCATTCTAACACATGGCTGATGTATCACCTGTTCATTGAAGCTGCACGTCTGTTGGCTGCTGGAGGACTGGAGGAAACCCAGCACACACAGTGAGGTTGGTGGTGGTATAATGGTGCAGCAGTAGTTGCTTCACAGAAAGAGGTACAGAGTACATCTCTTCAGTAGTACACCCTACACCCTACTCTGCCTCTGATCGGCTTCTATTCATTGCTTCCGTTTGTTGGGTTGGTTTGATTTAGGTATGAAGAGTACAAAGTAATGATCTTATATATTGAGAAAATTCACTCATTCATGTCAACATTGTGCAACATGAACGCAGGTTGACTTCATAGGGTCGGTCAATGGAACTGTGCAAATCCACTTTACCACTTCGTCCTCATCCTTCCCTTGACCTACTTCTTGCCTCTGAGCATCACCTCCCAACAAGGACCTCCCCACTATAATGAGAGAGGTCATACACCAGGTGGTTGGAGGTGACACATGACAAATTGATTGCATGTACTTTTACTTAAAATAGGTTTGAATGGAATGGTAAAAAGCTTGTGGGATTCATTCCACCGGGACTTGCTGGACCTCTCATGTTTCTGCCATCTGTTGTCTACAATACAGGCCAGTGTCATGCTGCAGTGCTCGCCAAAAAGCCATCCAGTTTCCTGCATATTAATTAGGGCTGTGTGACTGGGCCACAGCATGAAATTGGTGTGGAAATATCTTGGATGGCTGTTGGAAATTAGCTGTTCACACTTGTTCTTGGACAGAGAATGAGCAGATGAAGTAGAGAATGTCACTGATGTGTTTTTGCTCGTAGATATGAAGAGTGACATAGGACACATTGTTAGCTAGGGGTTTTATGAAAAAGTATTTCTTGCATGGATGAATGAATTTTACAGCTGTTGCATACTGAGTTCATTGCCTGCAAAGATCAAGTGTTTTCTGAACAGATACAGCATGATCATCAGTGTATAGCACGGACAGGAAACAGCTTAGCATACAGAGATCTTCCAGAGTGTTTGGACACCACAAACTTTTCTCTCTTTCCACTCTTTTTTCCTTTCTTTTTTGGTATGGATTTATTATAAAGCCCCAGAGAAAACCCGACTTATTCAGTTCTGCACATTATTACAAAAAAGCAAAAACTCTTCCAGTCAATATCACAAAGTCGATCTCACCTAGTAAATAATTCTGCCTTTGGCTGATACTGTTTGTATCAGGTTGCAGTCACCTTCCACGTTTATCATTTTTAAGTTAAGGTCAGTGGTGTATACTTTTCAGGGCAGGTCGCTGAAAAAAACTAAATATCTAACTGGGATCCAATCTGGAGAAAAGAGGCCCAGACCCTATGATAGATGGGGCATTGGGGGCGCAGAGTAGACAGTGTTAGCAGAGGGGGCTCAAACAAAAAAAAAAAATTGGTCCAAAACAGCCATCCGTAAATACTTTTTGGCTCAATAAGGATCATATAGTGTAATTTGCTCAGTCAGATGATGTACAGAAAACATGGAGAAAAACAATTTGATTTGCCATTTGAAAAGGGCAATTTGGCACCCAAGACAGAAAGGGCAGGAGCAGCGGCCCACACTGCCACCCTCCTGTGGACACAACAGGGATGAGATGGCTTCTCATTCTTCTCTGAGCAGTATGACGCTATCATTCCTACACATCAACGTCACTCCTTAAAGTCTAATTATAAAGTGTAGTAAGCTAGTCAGCAATGTGCTGAGAGAAAGGGAAAGAGGGCAAAGAGGAGAGAAAGAAAGATGAGAAAGTGATGAAGGGACTTAATGAACCTTTGTGTGAAAGATGGAACGTCTGCACTTCAAATAGAAGCGAGAGAGAAAGACGAGAAGGTCATGTTTCCTAATGGGAAGACCTTTTACTATACGCAAATGGTTTATGCCTGAACAAAAAGGAGGAGGAAATCCTGTCTGTCTTCCCATTAGCAGATGTGGATTGTAACCGCAGCTTCGCTGCCTTCAGGATGTATTCAAAGCCCTTATCGAAATAAACCAGGGCTCAAATTTGCAATAAAGCGCATTTGGCTGCCAAAGGCAGTTTCCATTGATATTCCACTCATTTTGGCACATTTGTAGTTCCTCATTTCCTTTGTAGATTTGCTGAAGCTCAGTCAAACTGGATGAGCATTATCTATTAACAGCTATCATTCTAATGATTTTCAATGACCGTCCAAGGGAAGTCTAAATTCCATTCAAATGTTTTTTTGTGTCAAAGCATTTTCTTAGTTGTTTTTATTCAACTGTATGCTTTGGGGCTGATGATCTGGCATAGCATAGATATTTGCATCATTCCCTCTGTCCCATATAGTAAATCCTGCACGCCCTGCTGCCTGACTGACAACATGATGCTGTCACAGAGGGGATTGCTTGTAATGGGCAATAAAATGTGCCCCCTTGCTCTGCATTCATATCTGTGAACCTCATACAGGCGCACAAAAGACATTCTGACATGTCACAACAGGAAAAGCATAGGTGTAAACAATAAAATCAATTATGGCTTAATTCCATTTTGCTGCTTCAGTTCCAGAAGCCTTGTCTCCTTGAAATGATGTGTATGTATAATTAATTAGCAACAGCAAATACATTTTGAAGGAAACATAAAGCCAACTGAATTATGTTTTGTATCAACATAATGAGGAAATGCTTATTATTCTCTAACCTTAAACTAACTGCTTTTTATGCCTGAACCAACAGACAGTCTGGCTGCAAACCCTAGATTCTGGTATCACAGTCCTGCACTTTGTGTGTCCGCCATTTTTTTAAACTGAAAAAAACGTTGACTGTGAATATAATCCAGACAGCGATTACGTTTGTCAACACAACATAATTCTGAATGCATATTAGCTCTATATATGCACAACTTCTAGGAGACATGCTTGGTGTCAGGGTGCTGGTGTTGTGCAGGCTGGCTCACACACACACACATGGTCTGGACTTACTAGGACACCTGAATTAGACAGAGCCATCATTACTGTTATCAGTAACACCTGTGCTTTCCTACAATGGCAAGTCAAAATGTTTGGTGTGAAAAAGGCCTATTGTATGTTTCACTCAATTTAATCTTCGCTCAATTAATTCAACAGGCGAGTGTTAAGTGTCTTTCAGACATTCAAAGGAGCTTTTGTACTGTGTTCGAAGTTTGACTGCAAAGGGTTTAAACTGGCACAGAAATGTTTGAGCTTAATTTGAAAAATGTAACCCACTTTGTTTTTAGCCAGCCAGTCCACCGCTTTGGCCCAGAGTGAAATATCTCAACAGCTATTTGATGGATTGCCAAGAGATTTTGCACATTCATTGTTTCTAAAGGACAAAGCCTCCTGACTTTGGTGACCCGCTGACTTTTCCTCAGGCACCATCAACAGGTTGTCATTTGTGCTTCAGAGTGAAATACATCAGCAGCTGCTGGATGGATTGCCATGCAATTTGGTACAGACATTCATGGTCTTTATGATCTCTGATCCCCTGCTCATAAAATAACAATTTCAGTTTGTCCAGCAACTTATCTGACTAACAGTTTGCTTTTCTTCACAATGAGCATTTCAGCCTCACAGATATATTAGTATAAAAGAGATTAAATCAAATTGCCAATGTCTCACCAAAGCAAACTTTAGGAGACCTTGTTGCAAATTGGTTGATACAGCTGCTGCAGAAATGTGAGCAAAATCTGATATTATATTGTAAGCTTTTATTGTGATATTGCAACCCATATTTTTCCTTCATATTTGGATGTTGTTTGCGATGTGGTTTATGATAACACTGATGAGGTCCACAAACCGAAGCACACTGGTCTGACAATTAAGTTCTTTATACTGCAAATGGTGGAGTTTTGATCTCTTCTGACATTGCAACCCTACCATCCTTCATCACATAAAAAAGTCCCAGACTAAAATGCTAAAGCAGCCATCACTAAGGTCAAAAGGAATGAAAACATGGTTCTGTAAAATGTCACTCGTTTCGGTACAAGCCCCAAGAAAGAGAGCCAAGCGGGAGAGCAAGTCAGCAAGGTAGACTGGGGGACTGGTAGAGCAAGGCTACAGAAACACAGAGATAGAGCCAGTCTAAGAACATCTAAGCAGGGCCTTAATTTCCCCGGGGGCCCTGCTGGGATCTTGTGGTCCCCAGTACACCAGTCTGGACTGAGGAGGACTCAGTCTGACCAAATGAAACCAAATGAAAACTCACAGTGACAAGCAGGCTAATTAAGGCTCAGCCGATACCCACGGTTTCAGATGACCTCTGACAGGTCAGACTGTATGTGAGGAGGCAGGGGAGCCATGTTAGATGCTGCAGCAGGGCCCCACTGTGTGCAGGACTACATCCATGAGTGTGTTAAAACGTGGGTTTGCTGTCTTTGGGATTTAGATGAATATGCTGCCCTTCTTTGGCCATATGCTATTTTTATATAGAACAAATGTCAAGCTTCTTAAGCTGAGCAATGAATACTATGATGGACCTGAAAGGCTGTAAGGGAAGCATTCGCAACAGTATATGAGCTTCAGTGCTCTGAAACTGCGTGCAAACAATCCACTTCATACACAGGGTTCAACTCTATTCATAAAATCTATGAGGACATCCACACAAAGAGAGTCTCAGTGCAGAGCAGTGATTAGTTTTCCTCAGCCTCTCAATAAACTGGATAGATGGCCTGAGAAGCAACCACAGAGTATAAATTACCTCCAAAATAGGGTTACTGTTTACTGTGATCTGTCTTCATTTTTTATGCCTGGTCGGCAGGATTAATGAAAGGGTTTTGAGCAGCTATTGTTGTCTTTGGCTTTAAAAAACAACATCAGGATGATCGCCGGGTAACGCAACAAATAAAGTTGTACAAAAGCAGCGGCTTCAGAGCACCATTTCTTTTCCTCAGAGAAGTGCAGTTTTATTTTTGTGTCTTTGCACATGATTGCCATGATTGTAAACTTGGCAAACACAACAAGCTTTCAACAGAGCGATGATTCTGATAAGATTAAGCTCTCTGGGAGGTCACAGAATTCAATCTTTACAGCACTGCTCACCTTACGTTTACACGTAGCAGGGAATTTTGGAAAACGGATATTTTGGCCCCTCCGTTTTCAAGAATAACATTGTGCACACAACGTCGTTTTCAAAAATGTTGTCGTTTACGTGAACCCAGATAAATCCGCCGTCGAGCGCATCATAACTATGCCAAACCTATGGGCCTATGGGCTCACATGGCGTTAAGTATTCAGTTGCATGTTGTGACATTTCGTAACCTAAAACAAATAACCGGCGTCTGAGTTTTTCACCTTCAACGTACGTTAAAGCCAAGCGCAATATAAGGGATTTGACAGGCATCAGCATTGTAGTTATATTACAAACCAGTGAATTTGTTTTATTTCAGTCATATTTTGTTTGTATAGCCATGGGTACATGCAGGAATCCAACTAATCACCTGTAAATTTTAAAGATTTCCTTGTTCAGAAAGCTTTAAAAATGAGCTGTTTGAATATTTTGTGGCTTTGAAATGTTGACTGTTAGGCTGCCGTGAAATTTGGTACTTTGGCAGTCATACTGTATGTTCATACTGGTGCAGCACGGTGGCGCAGCAGGGATAGGGGATAGGCTCCAGCCCCCCTGCAACCCTGAAAGGGATAGAAAATGGATGGATGGATGGATGTTCATACTATCATTGTGAGCACACAGACATGAGCATTTAACCAAAAGCAACACTGTTCATTACCGCTAGCATGGCTGCAGGCTCTCAGGCCTCGACCACAATATTTTAAAATGAATATTTTTACTCAAACCAGGCCAGTAGATCATGATCAAGTCCAGTAACATCAAGGGTACAACAAACACCAGAGAGGAACATTCTGAGCAGGGTTTGTGCAGCGAGACGGTGATTTCTTGATGACAGACAGGTGTGCTGATCCCAGATTATGGACAGGTGTGCAGAAACAGAGAGACACAGAGGGCAACGGGGGAGGGGAATGAACAGACAGACAGACAGACAAAACCAAAATACACAGAGCACCCTTCAGTCAAGCTTAAAAGGCTGAAAATAAGAAAAAAAAAAGATGTTTGAATTCCCACTGTTTAACCTATTATCTTCAATAGACACAGGCCCTTGGGATTAAGGACACCTCTGCAGTCGAGAAGCTGTTCTACAGTGAGGTCTGCAAGCCTGAATGACAGATTCAGATATGATATACAACCCTGAAAGCCAAAGCCTGTTGTCTGGCTGATCAGCATCAATCAGATGATTGGTTTGTTGAAGTTTGGACTGACATCGATTTATTCTTGCCTCGTTTCTGATTAGAACTTGTCGGCTGGAATGGTTAAAGCTGTTAAAGCGGAGAGCTAAGCAAAAAAAAAAAAAAAAGCATGAGCCGTCTTCACTGCATGCAATCAGAGCCTCGTGTTGCTTGTAGTGCAAATGCAGCATTAAGACATCACGAGGGGGACATCATTAGCAGCTCCAAAGGGAAACCTCATGAGTCACAACATGTTTGTCATCCAAGACATCCCCGATCGCATTCCTGAGATTGTATCATCATCTCTAAACACGTTCAATCATGTTCAAATCTGCATTCAGGGAATATGACACATGGCTGAGGGAGTCCACCGGGGCGATGCTCACTAAGCAGCAGATGCTTTTTCACATTTGTTGCTTAATGTTGCGCCAAAACAACTACGGATTGATATTAATAACTTGTCGAACATGTAGCTGAAAGTAATCTGCTACTGCGTGAGTGGTGTCATTTATTAGCCCGCTAATCCATCACACCACCAGACTCTGGCCGACTTGTGCTGGTTTTGGTTTCTTTCCAAATCACATGAGAATGACGAGCATGGAGCTGCTGAATTAAACTTAGTGGCAACATGAATTAAAATGGAAATCAATGAGTAATGCCAATAGGCTGAAGTGGTTTTCCAAGGAGACTTAAATGACTGTCGACATGCAAATTGGCCATTGATTAGAAGTACATTTTCATAACATGCTATTCATATAATGTGAAGGATTTCAGAGAGAAAAAGGTAAATGCAGTGTGTATTTTCAACTGAGCTGCCACTCGCAGCAAAAGTTGTAGGAGTAGTAAATATTAAAATTAGTAACTGATCAAAGTGTGGATTTATGTCAAAGGGCAGAAATGGAAGACAGTAGTGTTAAATATGCATATGTTACTGTCAAACGCTGACATGAGACTTACTGGAAATAGACATCTGAAAGGGTGCTCTAACCCTGCCAAATCTTTAAATTTCAAGAGTTCAACTTTGTGAAGTTTTTTTTTTTTTGTATGTCTGTATCACGTTTCAAAATCCTTTTCAGTTTTCCATCAAAGTTGCTCGCATCACATGCCTGCATTTAAGAGGGTTAAAACATCTGAACCCCGACTCTGACTCTCTCACCACAGTTTATTCTTTCCTAAATTTAACCACAACAACAGAGACCGTGAGATTATTAGAGTCTTCGGGGCAGCTTTTAAAACAGCATTTTTGCTTTCGAGAGATATTTATAGCTAAAAGGATGCACCAGCCAATGCATGTTCTCATGTAGACTCTGATTAAATTCCCCCAGTATCTAAACCAGGTGACTCAAATCATTTTGCTTTTCCTGCTTAAACCTGACAGTACACTAATGCATCTTTGTTAATGTCCCATAATGTATTTAGCAGCTTGAATATTCCAATTATAAATATATACTGCATATATCAAGAATCAGTGAAGTCCTAGAAAAGTCTTCACACTGTTCTATCCATATTTCATATGTAGTAAAAGGCCAACCAATTTCAGCATGTGTAAACCTGGAACATCGTCTTTCAGTGAGAAATAGGTCACGGCAGCCCACTGACATGACATGCTGCAGTTCTGCTTTCCACCCAGGTCCACCTCAGGAGAACAATAACTAATATGATAAAAAGTGGTCATTCTAGATCACGCGGGAGGAAACTGTGTTTATAATTAGTTTTTGCTTTATTAAGTGTCATAAACCTGATCTGGTTCATCCAATTTATGCCCATATGTGAGTAGAAAAATGGGTTATTTGATCATCGATCATCTTCACAACATAAACACGCAGTCACGTATATTTGTGTCTTGAGCATTGACCCCCTGTGGTGAGAGCTTGAAGATATTCATGAGCAGTGCAGTTGCCATTATGGCCAAGTAGGTTAAGCTTGGTATGCATTTAACACATTGCCACTTGAAAAATTCATGTATCGAAATACATTTGCATTAACCTCAATGGAAAGCATGTAAAATGTCATTTATTATGCATGTAGTTTATTTCTATCAGCCTCGTAAGAGGATTCACTGTTATTTTCAAGTGGCTCACTGGGATAAGGAAGGCTATTACTGATACTGTATGTGAATGTTTCACAACAGTGCTCCATACCATTACAGCTAGAGTAATAGGAAACACAGAGGGTGGTGAAAGGTTGTGATTATTCTGTGTGTCCGTATGTGTGGATAGACCGGGAGCAGATAAGAGAGAGAAAATGAAGGACAGCGTGGAAGGTGCGGAGGGGGAAGTTAAAAGCCTGAGGCGTCATACAGAGCGCGCAGATGCTAGTTGACATTAGAAATAAACTTTTGATCTGTCCTCTCTCTCTCTCTCTCTCTCTCTCTCTCTCTCTCGTAGAATAGGACTCACTTTGCTTACTGATTCTCATGCCTGTTCACAAGAGGAAATAGATAAGGAACTGACTGACCTGAATAAAGGAATAATGTTTGGGGTTTTTTTGAGGGGGGGATTATTTGAAATGCCATTATAAGCAGTTTTCCACAAAGCCAAAGATGAATGACCAGAAAAAAAACTCCATTTCAGTGCTTCTGTTGTCTGCTCTGTGTTATTGTTGGCAGTGCTCAGCTCCTCTTCCACACACACGCACACGCACACACACATACACAGTCATGCTGACGACCCATAAGTATTTGTGCAATGACTTCTCACATCAAAAACCGAGCGTGCAGCGTGCTAGCAAGAGCTCATCACCTCAAGAAAGTCTCAGAGGTGCAGCCACATTGGCAGTTCATTGAAGACTGTCTCCATTGGCAAAAAATAAATGAAAAAGCTACATCTGTTTCTTGTTAAGCGTTGCAAACCAGGAGGAGCGCTGCCCGAACATGACAGCAACCTCCATCAGACCCACTTACCCAGCATTTCAATTTACAACAGGCTACAACTGAAACTATAAAAACATGGCGTCTCACTAACTTCAGAGCAGTGTTGTAGCTCAAGACTGTAATAAAATCTTGCAAACAATGTCCAAAGTCATCTCTATTTCCAACTCTATGATGACTTTAACAGTGATGACTCATTACATCTCTTAGACGTTGGACTTGATACCATCCAGAAACTCAAAGATTTAATTGAAGCTATCACAGACTGTGCCTCTTGCATTCACGAGTGTCAAAAATTGTGTGCAACCAATTTTAGCAAAACTGTTTTTGTATTAAATATTTAGTTATGGACGGACATGAAATTGGCTGACCAATATGTCCACAGTCAGATCCTCATTAAAGAAGCACATTGTACTTTTGATAAGGTGATAGGAATGTGTGTCAGCAGCAGTGTGTCTCTGATCCTCTTGCTCTTCCAAGACTCCACGATGCTACATGTCACTTTCATTATGAAGGTGACACTATTCTATAGAGTATATAAGTTACTATATTGCAGAGTATTATTATTTATGAGTATTTACACTATATAGTTTGGGGAATATTATAGATCCAAGGCCAAACTGATAGAAGAGAAAGAGGCATGATAACAAATGTCTGCTACTTCAGCACCACTGACAGCGCCATTGATTTAAGATAGTCCGTCAATATATTTCAGAGCCGTGGCCGGGGTCATAGATTCTAACTTGCACAAACCTCAGTCAGAGAAAGACCAGTGAGTCAGGCAGAGTAGATTAACATATTCAACTAAACAACCCCTCTGCTAATGGCCAGCTCCATCAGTGACAGGCAGACTCACCTGCAGCGTGTGAAGGAGAGATACCGCAGGTATCAGCAGGAAAGATCCTGCTGCTGTCAGACTTCACAATATGAACAATAATGGGAATTCAAGCCTTGTCTGTTTTGCTTATATTGTTATATTATAAATATTGTTATAAAAGGAGTTGGACGCAAGTACACAGCTTTTGTTTTAATTCTTTTTACTTTTATCAATCTGGGAAATCCCTGCTCGCGTACATGTTACCTTGATTACCAAATGATTTGTACGATATATGATCATGCGTTTATTCTACTTCAACTTAAGTTACTAGATACTTTGTTGATTCAGATTATTAATACAATATCTAATCATCTGATAAATGATGTATTATTATGCATTAAGATACCCATCAGTGTATAAAGTCATTAAAATGAGCTCCACCTTTACCGGCTGCAACATTAAACACATGAATCCATCAATCATTAGAATCTATGATATAGATTCTTCTGAAATGGGCCATTATGAACTTTTACTTTTGGTACTTAAAGGCATGCGAGGAGGTGTGGATTGAAGAAAACAACAGACTCATACGTTCACACAAACACACACACAGATTAAAAACAGTAGCCAGGGCCAGAAAAGACAGAATGGTACACACATCTACAGCAGCTGACTGAGAACTATCTTCATGCTTTTGCCAACAATTTGTAGATATTTTTGTGATAAAATCATGACGAGGACACTTAACGTGCATAAGAGGATTTACAACAAGGAGCTTGATATGGTAATTAGTTCTGTGTGAATCTGATCTGAAGATTGTCGTGACTGACAGGAAATAAGCTTCGCAGTCTCACTCAGCCTCCCTCACCCAGTCACACAGTGAGCGAGGCTATTAACATAAACAGAGATAATGATGGATTGGGAAGACGTGTTTTTTCAATGCTTGGCGCTCTGCAAATTTGACAGCACGAGGCACTAAATCTTAAAAACTAAATTAGGGGTATTTTACACTGCGCAGGGACCAAACAACTGTTGATCCACAAAAATATCAGCTGCCCGACTTTAAATGATAAAAGCTGCTTTCACATATTTCCCTCAAACCTCCCCCGCTTTAGGGGTCACTCCTGGCAGTGTCAATAAAACTATTTGAGCTCTTTTGATAAAGCATGCAGCATTGAAAGGAAATGTAATTAAGCTGAATCTTTGCTGCTGGATAATCTCTCACAGCTCATGCACTGTGGGAATTGAATCAAACACAGCAAGAGCACTGCTGGCATAGTTCAACCCCCTCCACTTCCAACCCCCTCCTCCCCCAGACTTTCACAGTCCCATCAATCAGGCTTAATCACTTCCACTAAAACAAGGCCCTCCTTTAACCCCATTCTTGGTAGTTCTACAACGCAGGGAGTAAAAGACATTACACTGATGATGGGACACTTAACAATGCTTTTTTTTTTTTTGCCACCATTTGGTTGTTATCTGTCAGGCCTAGCTGCAAGTTTGATCTGTTATCTACAGGCTGGGATTGGCCAGTCTGGTGCAGGAAATCCATAAATTGGAAGTGCATTGGAATTTCCCCTTGTGGACTAATAAAGGTATATTGAATTGAATTAGCGGTCTTAACAGGCATGAAACCGAGACAGAAATACCCAGGCAGATCTTATCTTTTACTCATTCCCGCTTCAATGAGGAGGACGTGTATTAGTGTGGCTTTCTCATTAACAGTCAAACCAACAAATGGTCAATAAGTCAATAAAATAATGACTCAATCAATGAACTCAATAACAACAGCACACCACAAAAGTGGCTTATAATAACCATTAAGAGTTGCATGTTTAGTCGCAAGTTATATGTTTAGTTGCACAAATTGCTGCAAACAAGCAGCATCACACTAAAGTCACATAAAATAAACCATCTGCCTTAAGTACCTGTCAGTGATTCTTGGGTTTTCCTTTCCCTGATACGAGCCAGACGACGATGACTTGTGACTTTTTCCCATCTGAACTGGACAGTTCAAACATTTGTGATCCAGGCTTATGTAATGGTATGATCATGAGTCGTAAAAGGTCATATATTTCCAACAGTTAAGGCGGCTGCCCGGAGTTATTTAGAATTCTGAGAAGTTTCCCTTCAGCAAATCTTTCTCTCTCTCATGTTACTGACTGTTAGCTTACCAGGCTAATGCAATCTTAAGGACAAGGACAAGGGCAAAAAAATGAAGACCTGCAAACAAAGATGAAACCATGACAACATAATATATTTCATGTAAACTTGTTTATTTGCACTCTTTGCAGAGTCAAACCACTTGAAGACTTATGTTTAAATCATAGAGAGCAATGGGTGACTGAATCAGCTTGTATATGATGCAGGAAATTACAATGGATTGCTGAAAGCACAGTGCAAACAATTTGTATGGTAATAACTGAGTAAATTATGACTGTGGAGAATATGTTTTCATTGGAAGAAAACCCTGAACGTCTCATTTGCATAGAATGATGGATAGATGGTACCTTGGTGACAAACTTTCCAGTCCTTCAGTTGGCTGCAAACCACTGAGTCCTGTTGGTTTTACAAAGATGGTGGAAGCAGAACTTGGTTAAGCTGCAATACACGGTCTCATTTATGATCATTTTAAACAATAAAATTGCATGGAGAAGGAACAACGTAGTGGAAGAGATAGGTTAGAGGTTGGTATTTTGACAGGAGAGATGGATGGTTACGGAAAAGGCGCTGCAGGACTACCACTGAGAAGAGCCTGGCATGATGTCAATACAGCTCAGGTTTCACTTAATGCTATGTTTGTCATTAGCTGGGCCTCTTACGTCTGTTTCATCAATCTGTCATTCCACTGAAACCCATGTCACATCGGTCATCCTGACATTACATGTATCTACCACCGTCCTGTTTCTCTTTTCATCCATTTAACTCCCTGGATGTATCTCTCTCAGCAGATATCGCTTTGTATGAGATTTTATTCCTTTTTAACAGGTATATTTAGCGTCTGGAGTAGCAAGACAACACAGTTAGTGTAAAAACAACAGTGATAGGCTTTTTTGTCCCAAGTGTGGGCTGTACAAGGACCGGATTATGTTAGCTCTTACGAAGTGTCATCCAAACACCGGAAGAGTGTTCATAGCTGTTCAGAATCACCACAGTCAAGGGCGAGGTGCAAAGCTGGCTATCATTCACACAAACAAGACGTGATAATCATGTAAATACGACAATTATAGAGCACATTTCCAGACTTTCTCTCTCATGGGAGGCTTTCAAAGTGTTGCACTTGTTTGTGCATTCGAGGTGATAGATGGTTGTGTAAAGGAGGAAAGAGAGGAGAATCTCAGACCCTGCATATTTTCTCACCTCCACAGGTGTGTGTGAGTGATGGACCGCCGGAAATTCGGACGCAGCCGTCCCATGTGGGCCTTCAGCAAGGTGTGTCCAGAACTGTTTTTAAAGACCAGCTTTAGCTCCCTCCATCACAACATATTTAAAAGACAGAGCAGGGGACTGCCTGACACTGCAGGTAAAGAGACTTACTGACAGGCTCACCACCACTCAGTGCAGCAGGAACAGCCATATAGAGCCGGTAGTAAGAGCTAACCAGCCATGAGCAGCCCCTGTCAGATTGTCCATGTCCATGCTGCAAACACAGAGAGGCTGCTGGTGCTTTGACAGTCACTTGGAGAACATTCATGGACCTGTGTGAATGTTTCTGTGCGTTATCTGTGTCAGAGAGGCTGTGTGAGCCCTGCTGTTTATCATGGGACCATCGTCGAGGGAAAGAATGCGGTCCAGAGACGCTTCTGCAGTGAAGCAGGCAACCTAAAATCAAAAATCCTGACACCTTTGTAAAAGAGGAAAGCACCTTCAGTCGTAGACTTTTACATCCGCTGTGCTTTATGGACCACTTCAGGAAAGTCTTTTAATCACCTGTCGCTGCTAAACTGAATAATGCCTCTCCTGGCCAGCTACAGTGCATCTCTGGGACAGAACATGTGTAATGAATTCATGACGGCAAGTTGGGAAGCTTTTTAAAGGAGTGAATCTGCTTCGTATTAGATTTTTGAGGCAATTTTATAGTCTTGGGACGGCAGGAGTGACAGCAGCTTCAGGAAGTAAAACAGAGATACCTCCTACTCTCACCTGCCAATCTAGAAAATGCAGATTTCAGTGTAAATATATAAAACACAGGTCTAGTCATTTTAAGACATTTTGATGTAGAAATGAAACATTTTATACCTTTAAGGAAAAGCTGTATCTGTTTCCCATTGAGGCTTTTTTAATCTCGTTCTCATCCACCATCTGTCTTTTCACCTTGCTGTCGTCCTGCCGTGCCACTTCTCCATCTTTCTTTCTTCTTCTATGTTTGTTCTCGCTTTGTCTCTGTCTCTCATCTCCTCGCCATCTGCTCTGCTCATTTCATAGATTAATATAAAGATTAAAAGACTAACATCTCACGTTTGGAGGCAAAGGAACATTGACGAGTTGAATGAGTGCAAAGTACATAAAACACACCAGCATCAGACTGTCTCTGCATTATAGTCTCCAAAAGTCTGTATTATAGTCAATACCATGCCACAATAAGTTTTTATTGAGATTCAGGTAAAGTAAAATAACCACACTGAGGACATCGCCTCATATACTTTTTTGTTGTTTGTGTGTGTGATTGCTGAACCAAGAAATAGCTCGGCACATTGAATATTTCTTTCACTGTGGCGCTCAAGGTAATGGTTTTTTGTCATTCAGTAAGTCTATTTGCGATGTGCTTCCACAGTCTCTGCCCAGGTACCTAACAATCATCTCTGTACAGCCTAAAAGTGCTTCTGAAACTTCTGAAGTAATTCATCATGACTTCGGGAGACGGTGAACTTTTGACTCAAACACAGGTGTGCTGCGTAAAGCAAAAGCAGGAGATCTCAGCATGAATGAGTGATGCTGGGTCTGTGTGCATGCATGTGATGGAGGCGGAGGCAGGATACAACGGTCAAAAAGTCAACACAGTGTGCAACAGGGAATGAAAAGGCAGTGAGTTCCCTTTAATTCTTCTCTTCTGTCTTCTTCCTTTTATGCATCCTTTCAACCCTGTTTCTCTTCCTTGCATCAACACCTCTCTCACCTATGTGCTTCTTTATTCCTTCACTCCCTCAATATTCTTCCTTCCCTTAATTGCCTCCCATTCTTCTTCCTCCAGCGCACCCCTCCTCTACCCATCTTTCCTCTCTCTGCAGTGGTCAGCTGCTGAGTGATTCACATCTCCCCGATGACTCCGGCCACTCCTCGACCACGTCTGCATGTTAAATTAGTCTTTCAAGCTCACATACGCGCCCACATAAACACACACACAGCAAAACATAAAAGAGAGGAAACAGAAAGGAGAGAGACGGATGACAGACAGACAAACATGGTATTAGTCATTCACATATGTCCTTGTGGGCTCTAGTGCCCTTTTTAAGAGTCGTGTCTTGCTCTGATTAACATTCCAAACCCGCGCTTTGTGTTTTTTTTCTTCCCTTTGTGGAAAATGGGCAATCTGCGCTCATCAAGTATTATTTATTTCTTTATTGAAATAGATATGGGGTTTGCACAGGAGAGAGTGTCCTCACTGGAGTCTTGGCTGGTACATCTTTGTCATCTGTCATTTCTCTGGCCAGTTCCATCCATCCATCCATTATCTATACCGCCTATCCCTTTCGGGGTTGCGGGGGGCTGGAGCCTATCCCAGCTACAATGGGCGAGAGGCGGGGTACACCCTGAGCCGGTCGCCAGTCGATTGCAGGGCCACATGTAAGGACAAACAAACTATCACACTCACATTCACACCTACGGACAATTTAGAGTCATCAATTAACCTAATGAGCATGTTTTTGGTCTGTGGGAGGAAGCCGGAGTACCCGGAGAGAACCCACGCATGCACGGGAAGAACATGCAAACTTCACACAGAAAGGCCCCGCCTGACCCGGGGATCGAACCGGCAACCTTCTTGCTGTGAGGCACCCGCACTACCTGCTGCGCCACCGTGCAGCCCCTGGCCAGTTCCCCATTACTAAATTACAGCTCTTGGAGTTTTATCTGATACACTGCATTCACCTCCATTCCACACTTATTCTGTATTATTTCACATGCACGCTGCTAGTTTACCTGTTGTACAGACATCACGTAGTCACTCACCACGGATAATGATTTTGCTAATCACATTCTGACCCGCGCTTATCCGTCTCCCACAGCTATTGTCCACTGAGGCAGCATCCATACACCACAGACCGAATCCTCTGTTGCTTCATAACGATTGCCATTCTTTGGGTGCGTGTTGTTTTCCAATGAGCTGTCCTGCTGCACTGTCAATATCAGTACAGCAGGCACTTGAGCCAGAAGGAAAGTCCCATGATAGGGTTGATGTATTGGCTCACATCACTGACCAAAGCTACAAATCAACAAAGGCTTGGGCAGCTCCATTGTATCTTAGAATTGAAAGGCCCACTGCACAGATGAAGCCATAGTAAGTGGGTTAGGTAGGAGGAAAAAACACAGGTTTAGACCTAAAATATTACAGATAAATGACACTATGCAATATATACTAAAAGACAAATACAGCATGCCATAGCCCATGGACTCTATTGTACCATATCTTAGCTGTTTTTAGCCCATTATCTGTGGTGGTTTGGGAAATTCTGGTATTTTCTTGTGTACTGTGGAGAGGCTGGTTGCTGTTTCTAGGTGGCTGGGAGCTGGCTCCAACACAGCTGGGACTCCTCACAATCAAGCACAGCACAGACTGTTTCTGCTTTATTAGTGCTACCTGCGAGTAGAAGTTTGTATTTAGTCTTTGTTTCTCTCGTGTTGACTACCTTGCTTGATCTTTTGTGTCTTTTCTTTGTGCTCAGTGAGTTCTCCTGCACCGATCTCCAGCTCCAGCTCTCTGCCACTACACCGCCCAGCCTTTTGCCTCCACCTGCCTCGAGCCTCTCGTCCACAGTCATCACCACATAGTTTCATCTGTGCTTCCACCACCACATGCCTTCAATGCTGACTCATCTCACACCTGAGCTCTGTGTGCTCCAGTGTTTCTCTGAGCTGCTCTCCACCTTAGTGCCTTGTGCCTCACCTGCGCTTCCCAGGACTACCTGCATACCTGGAGTCTCCAGCCTACCACCCCCAGGCTTTCTGGACTTCAATCCACATCTCCCTTCTCTACTTTTCCTTCATTATCCACTAAATAAATCCATAATTTACCCTTGTTCCCTGTCTGCAAGTCTGCTATAACATTATCCAAGGAATTACATAAGCAGTGAGGCCAAAAATAAGGAGGGAAACTCTGCTTGAGACCAGAGTTTGCGTCGTCATTGAACACAACGCAGGGTTTTGCAAAATTGTCCCATACCAACAAAGTCAGTGAAGCTTTATATCAATATTCTAGTCTGTCGATAGTCTGTCTTCCCTGGATGTTTTGCAGTCTGTGCTCCTCATCTCATTGTGTTTCTTGACACTGTTCATTTATAATGATATATTGACAAGGAAAACATTAAAAACCGTTTAAATCAAGTTTGAGCTAATAACCACCTGGAAAACATTACTGATTTACAAGATAAATTAGGAGACAGAGTGAATTCCAGCAAACCGAGAGAGGTATAGCTGAATGTGGGCACCCTCATTCACCTGATGCACACTGGGAGCCCATTTCATGATTTTCAGTGTAGCTTTGCCCTGCGTGCCTTTGCAAACAAAGCAAAAAATGTCAGTCTGAGCTAACTGGTCTCACAAAGCTATAATTTCATCCACCAAAAGGTAATGAGGTAATAAAGTACCTGCTATGCAAATGCAGGGTAAATGTTTCACACAGGGGAAGAATGGTTTTGGGAGACCACATTAGCAATGAAGACCCTGGAAGCTTGCAAATAGGCCAATCCCTCTGCAGAGGATATACTTCTCTGGGATAATAAATCATCAAGCAAAGAAAAGGCACTCTGACAGCCATGTGAAGAGCACTCTTGTGTGTTCATCTAAGGACAAAAAAGGCCTCAGTTAAGTTGTTTTTGTGTGGCCAGTTTCATGTAGAAACCAATCAGCCTCTGGAGAGCAGGCCTAATAATAATGCAAATGATATGTATATGAGCCACACGGCTGGTTGTGGTGGGAAAAGAGCATGAATTAAATATAAGCGTATATGGAAATAAAAGCTGATTCTTACAGAGAAAATTGGAGAAATGATTATTAATGCGTACTCTGTCTGATCAGTCCAACCCTAAGGTGTGGTTTGTGTTCATTAAGCTAAATTATTTTGACTTGATAATCAGTGAACTGTGTCTTTCTTTTGAGAGGACATTTTCTGCATGTATTTGGCACCATTTACCTCAACGTCAGCACTATCTCCACCCTCCACATGCTCTGCTCTGAGCCGCTGGACCTGCTGCTCCTCACTCTGTTTATCTATACTGTGGTAAAAGGAACTCATCTAACAAGTCACATGGATGTGCGTGGTTTTACTTTTACTTTATGCTTGCTTGAGTTTTCAAAGAACCTTTCAAAGCACTGTTATTTGCAAGTGCTTCAGAGCAGGAGAGCAAAGGTCAAGTGTGTTATAAAGAGCGAGGGCTCTTCAAGCGTCTTCAATTATTCATATGAATCGTGTTCATCACCTTGTGAAGCAGTGTGCAATAAGGGTCCATACACATATCCACACATGCAGGCAAGAGGAGCAAGGAGCACTCACTGTTAAGCTTTATGTCTTTCACACTAGAGGTCTGCACAAGGTCAATGGGTCACATTCTGTACATAATAGATTTAACATCTGTACCAAGGTCCCAATGTCTCCACAGTGAGGAAGCCATTGTGGATTTAAAGCAGCATCCCCCAGCATCCCTTCATCCATACTGACTGTGCGCTTGTCAGTCTAATACTGAAGGTATTATTTGCAGCATTTAACATTGCAACTATCATTATAATCTTTTTATGGGTATATACACTTACAGTCTTTGTTTTTATTTTTTACTTTCTCCATTTATCTGTACTTAATTCTGTGTTTGTGCTGCTGCTACAACCAACCTGACCTCTGAGGATAAATAAAGGCTTATCTTATTAATTAACCACCATTCAATTTAAGTGTTTGATCAAAGATGCAAGAAACTTGGCAGGAAAAACAGGGTTGGTGGGAAATGTGTTCTCCAGCTGCTACAAGATATGAAGGTATTAAACCCTGATCATAACTCATCATAACTCCAGACCAAACTTGAAAAAATAGCTCTCATAGGACCAGGCAACTGTCAGCCACCACTTTTCCAGCCAATAAACAAACCAACACAAAATACTTTCACCAACTTTTAGCTTGATTTTAGAAAGGCACAGCTTAAAGTTTGCACCCTTTTTTTTAATGAAACACACTGACAGTGATTAATTTAGAAAACTTACAGTGAAAAATGAGAAGAGGAAAAATATCTAAAACATTTTTTGATGTAAGATACAAGCAGAGGAAAAACATCTCAAAGGACAAAAACTTCAGTGGCTGTGGAACAGTGGAACACGAGGCTTGTTTTATTTCTTCTCCGCTGAGTGCTGCGCTTGAGGGTCTCTGAAAAGGAGGCTGTGTGAGATTTACTTGCAATGAGAAAAGTATCCTGTCACAGCAATTAAGTTCTGCCTAGATGCTTAAATGACATGAACATTTGTCACAACAACAGAGCAAAAATGATGCAGTGAAGACAGCAAACCCTGCAAGTCCAGTGACTGTTCATGGATGGCAGCCACCAATTAAAACTGCAGAGTCTTTTATTTACAATCTACTGCTTCAGCATAGTGGCATTATGAGGCATTATCCTAAGCTGCTATTAGCTTGTTATAGCTTATTTTCATAAGTTGCAATGGCTGCTGCAGTATACTCTGGATGGTCTCTGACTGCCTGTTTCAACCCACTCAGGTAGTTTATGTGCCCATGATAGCTCTGCAGAGACAACACAAAATGTTGTTGTTTTTTTTAAAGTGGTATTTTTTTCTTCATAATTCATACACGCTAAAGATAAAACATGTTCCTCAGTTATCTTGGTTTATTGAATTTTAGAAATTGCACTTTCTAAGTGATGAATTAGCCAATTAGTCGTGACTAACTGGATAACAATTACGATTACTGATCATATGGAACAGCGGCAGTTTTCCCTGTTGGCCAGGTGACCCTTTAGGCCAGCACTCACTTAAGAAACATCAATATGATATTATCAACAAGTCTCAGTTATGTGATCTGATCAATATTACTTATCCTCATTAGACCGGCCAGTTGACTTCTTCCTGATATGTGACAAAAGGTGAATTCACCTTTTTCTTGTGGGAGCCAAATTCTCAATGCCATTATCTTGAGATAACGAAGCTCATTTTCTTGGGATAATTAATCTATCTTGTTATCTCTGGAATGCAAAAGGCTGATTTAGCAGTATAACTAAATAATTTAGCACGAGAAAAGGAGATTATTATCATAAGATTTATAAGAAACAAACACACAGTGCTCTGTGGAGTGTATTTTGAACTTGAAGTGAACTCAACTGACCATTTGATGTAAGAATGTTTTCCCTAGTGATTTGATAGCAGGGTATTTACATTATGGCTAATTATTGGAAGGGGTGGACTTACATACAGTGGTCGACTTAAAGCAGATGCAGTGCAACCAAGTGAATTCTCACTGGCACAGGGGAACTGGAAAAGAAATTACCCACAATATAACGTTTTTCAGAAGTACAGTCTGATGCAATGATCAAAAAATGGGTAATCTTTCATCTGGTAATTTCATCTTAAATCAGTTGCTACAGTTGTCAAGATGCCATCTACACATGCTGGCATGGCACTCCTGATTTCTGATAAACATGATGTGTAAAAAGAGCAAATGACCTTGTGTTTTCTTGTGATAGCGGGTTGATTATGTCATTATCTTGATATTACTACACTGGTTTCTCAAGATATCAAAATAATCAACTTCTGAGCTCAAGATAAGGGCATTAAAACAATAATCGCAAGCAAGGCTGTTCCCCACTTCCGAATGTTCCACCTCTCAGCTTCATTTTCATACAGCCCTGCCTTTTCTACTTCTATCTGTGTAGATCTAACACTATGCTGCCTTAACAGTGGGTGCCTGCTGCAAATACCAGAATTAAAATAAGAAAACACCTATGCTTTCACAAACTGATGTAATCTAATACAGGTAACACATTGTGCAAGGTAAGCGAGCAATGGTGATAAGTTCCACAGGAAGAAAGTGGGATTTTGAAGTTTTTATTCATAAAAAAAGCAATTTTGTTTGGATTTACTGATGAAAACAATGATAGGGATACGCTGAAAAATTCAAGGCAGGCGGATGAGCTGAGGATGCGCTTGGTGACCTTGCCTAAAGGCATAAACAACAACAAGCTGAGCGGAGCATACGGCAAAACTCCATCCTTCTTTCCAGATGTCCATTGTAATTCATAGTTTTCATTGTTTCAAACTTAGAGCCTTAGATGAGCAAAAAACTAAATCTTAAAAATAGTACAAATATTCCTCCTCTCATCCTCTCTAACCTTTGCATACATTTTAATGGTTTAATGAGTTGTTTTAGAAATTTGAGAAAGCTTTAAATTAATAATGGTTGGTGTCTGCTGTGCAAGCAGCGTGTAAAATCATAGGAAATGCATAAAAAACACCTGGAGTCTGCAGATATCCCTGCTGCTGGCTACAGATGTTTATCTGAATAATAGCTTGTTACAAATCTGCCATTTTTGCTTTTTACCTCCAGATCTGTCCAAATTAATTAAATGAATTAAGCTTAAATTGACCTTTATAGAGCAATGGGACATACTCTGCTTGAAACAAAAACTCAGATCCATTTCCAGTCTGTTAACAGATCCACCACAGGCTTTTACACACATAGTACATTCAAACAAAGTGATAGTCTGGATGATTCATTACAAACCTGAATGAAACATCTCAGTGGGATATTTTTGACTAATTATAAATGATAGATAATTCATCAAAAATAATTACAGACCGTAACCTCGGGGAGAAATGTATGTATTTAATATAATGTGTAAGGTGTTGTTGAGGGGAAAGGCTGGTCAGTAGAGCAATTTATTTGAGGGAGTAACTACTGCTGTGAATTATTATTTAATTCCTTTTAACATCTTTGCTCAGTCTAAAGTAGGACACACCGGTTATGCCTCAGGAGGTTTGGGCATAAATCATTACATTACAAATGAATGGAAGCAAGGAGGAGACAGGTGCTCTCAGTGCAGCACAGGACACAGCAAACACAGCAGTGGTCAGAGGCAGACAAATGAGTCACACATACACACACTCTATTGATAACGGGGGATAGATACCTACAGTGCACACGATTCACAGGTATTTTCAGATCTCCTGATGAAGTTAATGTTCGTGACAGCCCGCCATATGCCAAAGCAAGGAGAGTTTTGGAGTCTAGATATGAAGCTGCATTAATTAATTCAGAGTGAGGCAGACCTCATCTTTAATTCAATCAGAGGAGACTTCACCACACATGAGTATGAGATCGTGAGAACCTGACAGAGCGCTCTGCAGGAGGACGTCTGAGTCCTCCCCCGGGGCAAGGAGTCCTGAGCCCTCTGGCAGAGGGTGGAGTTCAAGTGGCGGGATGAGATGACAAGCAATAGAAGATCCAAGCGCATGAAGCGGTTAGACGAACAAGAGCAGGAAGGTGCAAATGAGGCTCAGATCAATCTCATTGCTGAACTTCAGTACGCCTGCAGCGCAAATTCTCTGACACCACACTGACATATCATCATCTTTAAGCTGATGTGACAAACTTGTTAGCAAACAGTTGCCTGTTTACACTTCCAGCAGGTACAGAGCAACATTAGCATTCATTTGTAGTCATGTTTCTGGCAACCTTACGAAAAGCTGGATTTATTGGCAAGGTGTGGGAGGTGGTTCACTGGCAGGCTGCAACCTTAACTTGTGAGTCGCTGGGGGAATCAGTGCTATAAAGCATTTTGCGAATTAAAACTTTTTTTTCAGTGACAATGCAATAAATATTCCACCAAAACAAAGGTTGGAAGGAACTAAGAGTAGAACTAGAATGTGAGCTGATGTGACTTGAAAGACCATATATTAGCATTGTGACAGTATGATAATGAGGAAAGGAAAGAAACCTGGGCTCACCATGCATGCCAGGTTTAGAGTGAGTGTACAGCCTAGACATAGCAGAGAAAGGCACCAGAGTGCATGAATAAAACATAGTCTCATAACAGGAGAGTAAAACTTTGCTCTTTAAAACAGAGTTTACGGAAACAGAGTGTTTCCTTCTGCCCTCAGCTTTCCAAGACCTGGAAAGCTCAACATTTCTGTTTTGTCCTTGTCTTTTCAACGGACTCAGTAGATTTTACTGTGATAAAGAAAAGCCAAGAAACTGCCACCATTCAAACAATAAAACTTTGCTTCTCTTCTTCGGGGGAAATAAGGTTTGTTTACATCCTTTCAGCTGATTACATGTTGTGATCACTGGTACTCTCTTTATGTGACTCAGTCTTTCACAGCAGCTCCAAAATGCAACAAGAATTTTATTTTGGTAATATGACACATTCTGTTATTATTTCACTGAGGCTTAATGACATGAATGCATCTTTTATTTTTGAAAGACTTCTGTTTTTATTAAGCTTCCTTTCAAAAAATAGGCAACTTAATGGTTTACTGTTTTATTGCTTGAGTGAAGCAGTCATACTGAGGTAATAAAAATGCACGGCTTGATCCATTTCTTGATGAGATAAAGCACTTTGCACCAGAAGGAGTGTGAGTCACTCCACTGCTTGGGGAACTAGAGAAGAAAGGCGAGTTGGAGAAGAATGATGAAGAGGATAGGAGAGGAAGTCAAGGGTTTGTTTGAGAGAGAAGCAGATGAGAGGGGGAGTCGAGTTAGTATTTAGGTTTTAAACATCAGCGACAAGCCATAAAATGTAATTTAGCTTATAAATATGATGGCCCTGACACATTTTTCAAACTCTGAACAAGAATAAAGACAACTTCATGGAGCTGAGTGGGTGTAGAAGAAAGAATAAGTACGAGCTATTTTTTTTACAGACATGCTTGCTTGGAAGAAGGTTAATTAGCAAATTCGTGATTTTCACAAATAATCTGTAAACAAGATGTAAAGAAAATGTGAATCTTGTGAGTCAAGCTGCACGACATGCCAGCTCTGTCGAATGAAACTACAGTTAACTTTTTGAAACTTTGGATGAAGACGAGTTTGAACACCTGCATGTAACCCAGGAGAAGAACAGTAACGAGACAGGTGTTTGCAGGTAAAATGCATGCAGCGTGTGACTCCCTGCAGAAACAATAAGTGGGGGACAGATGGAGGTTTTCATGCAAGACACCCCTGAACTAATGGCTTCAAAACAGCTCTTCACAGCCAGATGCTGTCAGACGGAGTCACTGCTCATACATGAATCAATAATATTAAAGAGATTTGGGTAACCAGTTGATTGTGGTTCCTCAAAATAAGGTCAGAGTCACTCTCACATCCTTACATGTAGGACTTTATGATATTTGCATTAATGGTGTCATCTAACCACAGCAGGGCCATATTTCTTCAATTTATTTCCTCTTTTTTTTTGGGGGGGGGGGGGGGGGGGGGTCCTTGAGGGAGCAGAGGAGTCAAGCAGATGCTATAAATGTGATCAAAAGCCCAGCCCCTCAGTGTTTAGCAGTGGCACTTGAGTAATGTTGGAAGTAGCTGTCAAAAAGGCCTCTGAGAATTTGCTGGCAGAGACGGAGGTAAAGACGCAGCTCAAGGGCATGTTCCTTTAAATGGATGCTCCACTACATTGAATTTAATGAAAAGATGCAATAAGATGACTAAAATCAAACCCAGGCCCCATGGGCGACAGCTGGTAGACAAGGCTCTTACAAACATCATGAATCTTGAGCATAATCAAGATCAGCAGTTCCGAGGGGTCCTGGGTGTCGCTGAGGGATCGCAGAGGAAAAAGTATGTCTCCATCAGGGAACTCTGTGAAACAAATATGGCAAAGTTGAAGGACATGTAAGAGGATCAGAGAGCCATTCTGTGGATTATAATTACTCCACCACCACAAAGCCTAAATGAATTTTTTGTCACTTGCATTGTTGAAGCTTCAAGGAGTTTTCATTCTGGGTTGACTTTGGCAGCCTCTGTGGAGTGGTAGTTTTCCCAGAATGCATTTGAAGCCTGTCCTCACAACTGTAGTTTGACTTTGCAAGTGGATTATTAAGAAGCATATTTATGTTTATTGTGAGGCGGCGACATCTCGTGGGTGGAGTAATTATAATGGAAGCAAAAGAGGAAGTCAGGTGACATAGTATAAAGATCAAGAAAGTCTTTTAACCCACAATCTTTTCCTAAACCTAACTAATGATGAAGGTCCACCTTCGTCACACCAACCTGTCGCTGGTGCTCTCCAATGGTCATTGGAGTTTTGGGAGTCACTGGCAATCCACCTGCTCACGAGGATGCAGTTTGTTTTGGAAGTGAGCGAAAGAAAGACACAGCTTATTTTTGTTTTCTGTTTTCCTTTTTTCAACATGGCAGCTTGCGGGATGCATAGTGATGAAGTAATGTCAGAGCCACAGAGCCAAATCAGGGTCTGAATCTGTTTCATAACCAGTTAAAAACTCCTTGCAGCTGCTTGAAGCCACGTAGAGTAAATGTTCTAATCAGAAACCAGTGGAGCTCAGCAGGTATCAGACATGAATGGTTTTGTATTTGTTTAGCAGCCCACGCTTGAATTATGCCCCATATCAAACCTTATTAATCCCAAATGGCCCATAGATTGTACATGACCTGATAACCTTCTGTGTTTAATTTGCATTGCATGCAGCAGCATGTGTATGTCCAGCAAATAATGATGAGGAGATATAATGTACAAAGTAGCATCAGAATTATTTGAGAAGGAGAGCATTGAGGGGGGAAAGACAAACAGAAATGACTGCATTTTGCTGTTCGCCTGCTGCTAATGCTCTGGGTGCTTTTCTCTAACTGACCAAAGCAACATCTGGTAACATCAACTCCCTCTAATGAAGTAAATTCAATATATTAATTTAGGCCAAATCATTTTGCAATTTGAGGAGTTGAGGAGAGTGAGAGTAGAAATCATTAATTTGTGCAAAAGAAAGGAAATTTATATTTTCTCAGTTTAGATTCTAGCCATCCATCTCTATGAAAATTCAGCAAATGTAGCTCTGGAATTTGGAAAGGATGCTGCCTGCTGCTTCTGTTAAGTTGGGAATGAGCGAAAGAGCTGAATGAGGGCTGGTGTAGTTACATAAGCACATTACAGCGGTGTGCATGCATGCACACACACATACACACACGCATGAGAACAACACTATGTTGCATTTTGCTGCCTGCAGTCTATCATTAACCTTGACTGTATTTCCACTGTGACCCCACTCTCTCTCAGGCTGGATGCGGATAGGTTAAATATCAATACACAGGGCTGATATGGGATGTTCCAGTGTGTCAGAAATGCCAGGATTTAAAAGGACTCTTTCTGCAGTTATTGTTCATTTAGATTTTTTTATTTTCAGTTCATATTTTATAAATGCAGTGTGTCCCGTCATTTGTGAATAGCATAACTTCATTGTTAGCTTTTCTTCTCATAAACATACCGCTCTGCTGCACCCTCTGAATCGGCTTAAGCCCAGGGCGAAACTACAGCAGGGTAATGAACCTATTCTAGAAATATCAAGTGGCACTTCACTGTGAAACCACGCTTTCAATAATACACTGTATTTCAATGAGTCGTTTAAATCATTTTACTGTCTGAGAAAACTTCTTTCTCTGTCCTTCATTCAATTACTACGAATCAGTGACTAACATGGTTTTGTGTATAACTGCTGCAAGAAGAAAGTGCAGTCATGCAAAACTGAATTTTTTAAAACAAGAACAAAACAGGTGGCTGAAAGAACTTGTGTTAGTAAGCACAAGGGATCGAGTCAATCATGAAGTTTCTGAACACCAGGGCTGCGTGGGAGAGGCTGGGAGAGAGCTTCACCTTGAAAGCCTGCGTGAATCACTGCCCAGCTCTTCTTTTCAGCTTGTGCAAATAACCACATGTCATTAAGTTGAGCTGCCGTTGCTCCTGTAACCACTATGCATCACTGCCATTGAGAATGTACAGAATGTTGGGCGGGATTTCAAATTAAGAGCATTGGATGAACGTGCATAGCGCTATCCAAACATCAGCCATGGGACATCACCCACCTTTAGTTTCTTTATATAATTTAGAATACTGACAGCAGAAGTTACATTTGTTTCTCTGATTAAATGCTACTGATTTGAATCCTGAATTGTAAAAACTCTCCTGTCTTTCATTTTGAACATACTCCAAAACGTCTGGGATCAGAGCGAGTTTGTGTGTGTGTGTGTGTGTGTGTGTGTGTGTGTGTGTGTGTGTGAGAGAGAGAGAGAGAGAGAGAGAGAGAGAGAGAGAGAGAGAGGCAAAATCAAACAGATGTTAGTTAAAGCAACACCGGCAGCTACAGAGCGCTCAGCCAACAGCACGCTGCAGTTTTACTTCTGCACTTTTTCTCCAGACTTGATTAACCCACACTGCAGACTGCCAAAGATAAACTCCTAGGTGAGACTCATCTTGAGGTACATTTCCCAATTTCGACATACTGACCCCTCCACATGTAGACCCTATACAAAGAAAAAGCACAAATGTGTGAAATGAGATTAGGCAATGGATTTATCTGCTCACCGTTGATTCTTACCTTTCTGAATCCACCAGGGACTGTAAAGCAGTTCTTTGAAGTATAACTCAGCGATCAGACAGTCGGGTTTTGTCAAGTCTTTCTGAGTGGTCATACTGATTTAGATGTATTTTTGCCTTCAGGTAAAAAGCTGAAACAAGCTCCAGGTGAGCTGAAAAGAGATTATTGATCATGAACCCAGTGTCTATAGGCGCAAAATAAAAATGTGTGGACCAGGTAACTGTGGGCTAAATCCAATACAGACAGTTGAATGCACCCACAAGTCCAAAGAGATTGATTAGTGAAGACAAATTCAGAAAATCTGAAAGTGACAAGTGCAAGCTGCTGTTTGATGTGAAAATGACTTTAATCACGTGCAGCTTTAATTAACAACAAATATGTATTTTTTCCTTTACTGTAGTGGATTTTAGTGCTTAAAATCTTACTGTGAGTGCAATTGAGTCTGTACGTGTTCATGCTCACGTTTAAGTTAACAATTGAGGTGGGTGAGAGAGTGGAGGAAGAGGACGTGTCAACTGTCAAGAGGCTGTCAGGTTATGTAAATGCGGGACGAAGGCAGGAACACAGCGAGGACACCGCGCTCAGGGAGCTGGAAAAAAATATGCGTCACTGTTCAAAATCAATCTCCATCGATCCTCTGCAGCGACATGATCTTCCAATACCCACCCACTGTCAAAGGCACAACACCACTCACCACCATCCAAACACCCCTCTCCAATAACTACAACTCAGTGAGCACAGATGAAAAAAAAAAGAAATACATACATGTTTATTTTACAAGAAGGGCACATTTTTTTTCTTTTTTGTACAAACTGTAAACTAAATACTGTAATTGTTCTGAGGGCTATAATCTTTGACATCACTTTCATGAATGAACACCAGAAACATGTAAATAAATAAATATATAAATAGTCAGTGACTGCTGCATCTTACTGTAAATTAGAATCCCACACCGGAGAAAACATACAGCATGTAAGTTCGCTACACACATTAAGGATTTTTTTTTAAGATAAAAAGAAGCACTTGTGTTCATCACGACTACATTTTGAACATCATTGTACAATACTCTATCCCTGCACTCCCCAACCCGAAATACTGCAAACTGTCTTTTTTTTTTTTTTTTTTTACATGAAGCTTAATCACTGAATCGATGTCGAGGTAGGGGCTCCGTCATCGTCCTAGACAGTTTAAGTGAGCTGAAACATCAGCATTAAAATGCCTCCGCATTCCCGAGGCCTGGGAGTGTTGTTTGGCCTGACGTCTGCTGCGTCCCTCGACCCGCCATCAGAGGAAGAGGAGCGATTCTGTCAGATCTGCTCAAGTTGTCATACGTCATGTAACTACACTGATTGAGAGTCTGTGTACTGTCACCATGGCTCCCCAAAGCAACTTGTAGGGCAGCCTGGAGGAAATGCTGCGGATCAGACAAAACATTTCGCTTGTGGGATTGTTGCCTGACATGGCCCTTCTCCAAAATCAAAGCAGCGGCATCTGGAAAGATGACTCACCGAGTTGACAAGGTGAGGGCTCGGGGGTGGGTGGGTTCACATGGAGCCACAATACGGCAGAGATCATTTTAACTCTCAGCTGGAGGTATGTTTCTACAAACGTGTACATACAGCATATACGAGAAAACATCTGGTAAACCTGTAAATGCCATTGATGTCACAACAAATGGCAGATTAATCTAAAGAGTACCCACAACCCCCCCTCCCAAATTTTCAGCTTATAAAACACTGGTTAAATCACAGCATAAGCTAGAGTACAGCCACATTCAGCCAAAAACTTGAATTTTGGCAACAGCAATACTAAAATAATAGTAATAATAATAATACTAAAATAGCCAGGTGGGACTTTGATTCAATGCTTTGACTCAAACTGCAGTAGGGGAACAGTAGGCCCTGTCTGTTTAATAATAAATTCAATCTGTGTTAACATCGGGAACACTCATCAAGTCGACAGAGGCAGCCAAGAGAAAACAGAAAGAGATAGAGAAAAAGGAGGGGAGAGGGTGGGGGCGGAGGAGGATGGGGGGGTGGAGCGGGGGCCAAACCTTCCCCAAGGCAGTTCCCTTCCACGTCCAATCCTGACAGATTATGTGCACTTCGTGTTTTATCGCATGTTTGAGCTGGCTTGTGTTTGGAAATAATTAGGGAGTAAATTAAGAGGAACTGATGAAGAGAGAAAAGGTGGGGGTGAACTGATACAGTCAGGAATTTCTGAAAGGGGGAGGTCATGGTATGTCGTGGCGGTTCAAACAGAATTTGAGCACCCGGAAAATGTAATTGATTTATATTAAGAGAGGGCAAATCAAATTTCCAGTTCATGAATGTCCATTTTAAACTGATGGAGCAGCAACCAGCAGGAGCCGAGGACAGGGAGGCGGAGAGGACAGCGAGTTGCTTTTGTGTCACAAGCTAAGCCACATATTGAGCTAAAAGCTTTACCCCCCCTTTGTTGCCATCTAGATAGCATTGGATTTTCCAGAGCAGGAAAATCAAATGCTTCATTCAAGACCAATTGCTTTCTATTGGATCAGCTCTTCCTTTCCCTGATGTGCAACAGTTTCACGCCTTCATGGACACACACAGCGTACAGCGAACGCTCGGCATAGGATGTCAGAAAGCATGCTGTTGAGCATTCTTTCCCCAGCAACACTGAACACAAAGAGAAAACTAGCTGCATGGGATTCGACGAGAGAGCTAATTATGTCTGGCTCTATAATTACATGAGCCATGCTCAGACTTGGCATTTGCTTAGAACATACACAATTTAACTTAAGTCAACCGATGTAAAATGAGAGTGAACTATATATATCTTTGACATTATGATTTCTGTTTTAAAATATTTAGGCAGATGTAATGAATAGGCCATTTTGGGTCATTCCCCTCTACATTCATATTCTTATATTATTCGTCCTTATGTTTGATTTTAACATAACACAAGTGCCCACTTACAAATGAAAAGTAAAATACACCATTGCTCAATTCAATACATTCAGGAGTTTTGCTGCAACAGCCTTACTCGGTCTGGTATGACCAGTGGCTAATGGTGGCTAACGCTAGCTGATGTTAGCAGACTTCTACGCTCTATGCTTCTACGAACTACAGCTGCTACACTTAATACACTTAATAATACAGTAATTGTCAACTGTGTCCAAACTGACGCAAATGTTACATTACATAGTCTTTCATTTCAAACTCAACCTTATCTATTGTAAACTCTTATCCTTTGTAAACTAATTTTAAAATGGCAGTGCAATCAGTGCCAAGAGGGGGCTAAGCATGAAAATGACAATTTATAAAGGCCTTTCCGAGTGCAGTTCAAAATTTGATTTAAAAATGCAGTTTTACAGCCCATCTGTGGTATAAAATAAGTAGCACCTCATCAGGAGCATTTCTTAGCAAGGACTGACTTACTCAGAACTGCCTTTTGTAAAAGATTTTACTCTGACGAATCTCAGCACTTTAATTGTAATGTTTGCTGCATCTTTATTTTGTTTTTAATGCCACAGAGTAAAAACAAATTACTGGGAGAGGAGAGGCAATAAAAATTCGTCCAGTATCTTGAAGGTAATCCTCGTGGTGGTGGTTTGTCTTGGACTCCACCCCTGCAAACAGAGCAACTGTCACACTGCATGCTGCACATCACCACTACAGCACAGCATGGCTCCCAGCATGAGCAATTTACAAAATCAGATATCTGCAAGTTTGCAAAAGGTCACTAAGTGTCACTTGCATTACGGCTGAGTGAACGCTGCTGCTGCTGCTGCTGCTGCTGCTGCTGCTGCTGCTGCTGCTGTTGCTGCTGCCACCTCTGTCCAAGTGCGGGAATCTTAGTTTACACATTTACATTCTTTTTTAATTACGGTCTGACGGCATTTGCCAAAAATAGAAACATTAGTGCCACTTTAAGTGGGCAGAGTAAGGACTTAAAATGGAGGGCTGCCAACAGAGATGTGAAGAGGAGGCAGACAGGAAGAGAAAAACATAAAAGGAAGGTATGATGCAGGTGTAAGGGACTGGGCTGATTGGAGGAAAGGTGGGGAGGAGAGAGGGGGGAAAAGGATGACAATGCAGAAGAAATAGGGGCAGCATGAGTGAGGAAGGGACTTTGCTGACTGAGGAAACAAGACAGGAAAATGGAAAAGAGAGGAGACCGCAGGGCCCTAGAGAGGGTTTGCTCCAGAGCGGCAGAGAGGAGAGACAAAGCTAATGAAAACAGGGAGTGAAGAGAAGAAATGGAGGAAACTTCAGGTAAGCCAGTAGGATCGGTCCCGGGTGGGCACGACTGAGGCTGGATCATTATAGGATACTAGGGAAGGCAAGTAGACCACAGGAGGGATTTTTTTCCCCACTATCCTCCTCTTTTTTTCCCTCTCTCTCACACACACAGCTTTTCTAAGAATCTGGAGATATACTGTCCAATTAAACTGTATGACAACTTGGATTACAGTATGGAACTCCATCTGCCCCCTGTCTGTTTGGTTTGAATCATTATATTGTTAATTTGGTGTCTGAAGCAGTTTCAACTCTATACCGGTGTTTTGATTTTGCAATAAAATTATCCTTAAAAATGCACAGAAAAGAAATAACTGCAATAAACTATCATCTATTGTACCAAAAACCAATTCACCCACATCATTCTCTCTTCCATGAGACACACACAAAGCACCTACCTACAAGACATTTTGCTAATAGTTACTACATCTTCCTCCACTGTATATACTGTGTTGAAGTCCTTGCAGGATTGTGTCAGTACTGTACAGTATACAAATGCAGATGTACACATTTTTGGAAATGTTAAAAAAAAAATGCATACATGTGCACATAGCTAGTGTTCTGCTTTAATATTCACATTATCAACATTTATCATCAAATGTGTCAATTTCATCAATAAATGCTGAGAGTATTTTGCAGATAGTTATATCCAGGATAAAGTGCCTTTACTTTAAAACATTCTGTAGGTTTTTCCATGTAGATTTTTGTTGAGAGTCTTAAGGTCCTGTTCCCCTGTCAGGCATGTCCTTTTGTTTCTTTTGCTGTCCTTCTGTGTAAGCTTAGTGCACACATACGTGCCTCAGTGTGCTCCAATCCGTCCTCACCTCTTCTCAACATGACACGGCTTTATGCTGTCCGTTCTGTGTTATGGGATTGATCTTTTCCAGTGTGACCTCGGTGTCGCTGTCTAAATTCCCAGAGATGGCTGGGGAGAGTTTCTCCAGGGCGTTGTTTACCATCCCCACCTCGATCTCCCCTCCACATCCGTCCTTCTGTAACTCCTCCTCCTGACACAGGATGCTGTGGGGGATCACGTAGCTGGCTGAATGGTTGCCCTCCTTTGGGATGTGACTCTTGGGCTGATACTGACAGTTGGGGTTCGAGGTAGGGGCGCCCATGTTGTTGTTAATGCTGACGATCTCGATGGCGTTGCTCCCCGGGCAGAGCCGGTGGCAGCCCAGGAGGATGGAGAAGGCCTTGCGGAAATCAGCGTTGAAGGCATAGATGATGGGGTTGAGCGAGGAGTTTGCCCAGCCAAACCACACGAACACATCAAAGGTGGTGGAGCTGATGCAGGGGAAATCCGCGGCACCGTCGGGCATGTTCGGCTCACAGAACGGAACCATGCAGTTAAGGATGAAGAAGGGCAACCAGCAGCACACAAACACTCCCATGATGACCGAGAGCGTCTTTAAGACTTTGGTTTCTCGTTTGAATGACATTTTGAATGAGCTCTCACTCTCCATGTTCGAACTATTCCCCATGCTGCTGTGACGGTTTTTGGCACTCTCTGCTGCCCGCTCCAGGGCAGATATTCTCCGTATCTGCTTCTGGGCGATGCGGTAGATCCGGGTGTAGGTGACGATCATAATAGCCACGGGTATGTAGAAGCTGATAAGGGAGGAGGAGATGGCGTAGGTCCTGTTAAGGCTGGAGTCGCAGTTGTCCGGGGGCAGATCACCAGGGTATGTTCCGTTTAGCTCTGCGTAGCTGGTGGTCTGAGCTTTGTGCCAGTTGAGCTGGACAGGAATGAAGGAGATGAGCACAGACAGGGTCCACGCCACACTGATCATTAGGCATGCCACTTTAGGGGTCATCTTGCGTTCATAGCGGAACGGGCTTGAGATGGCCCAGTAGCGGTCGACACTAATCACACACAGGTTCAAGATGGAGGCAGTGGAGCACATGATGTCGAACGCCACCCACACGTTGCAGAACGCGCCAAACGGCCAAAACCCCACGATCTCAGTCGCCGCCTTCCACGGCATTACCAAGATAGCCACCAGAAGGTCAGAGATGGCCAGCGAGATGACGAAGAAGTTGGTGACCTTCGACCTCAGGTGTCGGAACTTGGTGACGGCGGCGCACACCAGCGTGTTGCCTAGCAGCGTGGTGAAGATCAGGAGGGAGAGGAAGCATCCTGTCAGCACACGTTTGGACGAGTCTCTCTCTGGTAGCAGCTGCTTCCCATCTCGAACCGTTGAGAAATTCTGATCCATTGTTTATATTACACTGCTAATAAAGCGAGAGAGGGGATGGGTGAGGGGGGTGTCAACAGTCACCCCATCACATCCCCAGCCTGCAGCAGCTGTGCCTCTCCGGGGGGAGTTTTAGACGGACGGCGTGGCTGGTGGAGAGGTCAACTGTCTCGGCACCAGCTCTCCCACCGACTGGGTCATCCATAGGCTCCTTGTCACAACCACCATCCTTGCACAAGAGCTGCTATAAATATTTCAAGAAGATCTCTTCGGAAATTTGCCGCCCAATAATGCCCAGTTCATAAATTCCTGCAGCAGCAGCACAGGCAGCAGACATTCTAGTTTGAAGAGGAGGAGGAATATTCCAGCTGTTGGTTGCAAATATTTTTTCCAATCAGCACTGTAGTCATGAAAAGCAGCAGCAGAAATGGAATTCAAAGTCCTTTTTCTCCTCTCACTGTGTGCCTCTGCTGCCAAGCCAAAGTTTCACACAATATTGTTGCAGAGCTGTTGAGTAAACAGAGGCTTGGCCAATCATTAGGCTTATATACCATCTCATCAATAACTTCTATTGATGGTTTTCGCGCTGCGTTTATCTGATTTGTTTAATGATCCTCGAGGCGTGTCCGTTTGATTATATTCGTGCGTGTATCGACGCGGATCCACCCCTGCTGCTAGGTGTTTTTTTTTATTATTTCATTTTTTTTATTTCTTTGAATGCAGCTCCCTGTCAGTGCATGGCACAGCCTCCAGCCAACATTTCCACCTGAGTGCTGAGCCAAAAAAGAAAAGAAAAGAAAAGAAAAAAGGCTGAAAACTGAATTCAGTAGTGTCAACAGTCCATTTTGAAATCACGGAGATGTATATTAATTCATCACATGTATGAAAACATCAATATCACATCTCTTTTTTTTTACGCTGACATGTCGCTATAATCCAGATGCGAGGTCATTTTTTCTTTTTCGTTTGGTTTGGCTCGCGTGCCCATTTGTGTGGACACAGCAAAAACGACCGCTCAGCTTTCAAAAACATTCAAGAGTTATTTTGGCCACCCACCTAAATCATCTCTGGCAGTGCATTCCCTTGGTTGACGTCTCAGAAACAGAAGCGCAGTTTATTTTCCTGTTTTCAAATTTTTTTTTTGTGCGCTCCGCTCCGCTGCGTGGATGTGGACGGCTCGGGACCTGCAGCAACCTCTTGAGTCGGCTCGGAAATAATTCAATCCAAAATCAACTCGTGAAAAATATTCAGTCCCCCAAAATCCACATCTGTTCGGCATACATCCAACTTGTATCTTGGTACGAAGTGAAGGAGAAGGAGCTCACCCTCTCTGCGCTCTCCTCCATGGGAAGTCAGTCACGCTCTCCTGTTGCGATGGTCCTCAGGTGTTTTAGCGGTCCTTATGCTTTTCTTTTTAGGCTCAGCCTTTGATGCGAAACATACACTTACCCTGTGATGTGTTTGCGGTCTGACTGGCCGGCGGAGAGTGATGAGAATGACTCTGGTCTCTCCAAGACCATTTCCATGCGCGCTCCTCTCTCTCCGCTCAGCTGCTGCTGTGCGCCACGGTCTTTGCTACAACTGCTCCATCTACCCAGGGAGGCTGTGGAGGGTAAAGCCACCTAAAATCCCACTGCACAGCACACCTTTTATTTGCTGAAGAGTTTAGCCACATGATTTATGATGACAAAAAAACCTTGCGACCTAAATTTATGACAAAGTGTCGAACTGGTTGTTTATTATGGTAAATAAATATAGGGAAGAACTTTTTTTTTTGCTTGTTTGTTTTGTTTCTCAGATTATGCAATCTGACATATAGTCTCTGTCATATTTTGTTGACTTCCTCATTTACAAACATCACAGGCTAAATCATAAACTCACTGTTATTTTAGTTTTTTACAGTAATAATGATGATATTTCCTTTTTCTGGATGCACTTTATTTTAGACATGCACTGACAAAAAACTCGAATAGCATCGCTGCTGTAAAGTCAAAAAACAGAATAGGGCTTAAAAAAAGGAAGGTGCCTAAATGTCCTGAGATGAACTTGTAGCCAGCAGGCAAGCACGCAGAGGCACAATGAGGCCATCTACTGGATGCAAGATTGTGGGAGATTATGTGAGAGTGGGAGCAGAGAGACTGAGCTGCAGCGCTGTTGCATTAACGTCACCTCAATAAACATGACTGAACAACTCTGAATTAGATTAGAGTCCCATGAGCCACGCTGCAGCAGCAAGACCCATGAAGTAAGAGAGATACTGAGTGTTAAGATGTGTGTGTGCGCGTGCATGTGTGCGTTTGTGTGCATGTAGTACTTATGTTGTCTGTTGTCCCCCCCCCCCCCATAACATAATTCATTAAATTTTAGGGTGAAGATTTGGGTTAAGGTCAGGGTGAGGGTTAGGATTAGTCTCCAGGAAATGAATGTAAGTCAGTGTAATGTCCTCTGAAGTGACACTGTGGGTGTGCATGTGTGTGGGCGTGCGTGTGTGTGAATTACAAAAGCTAATATTATCATGCCGCTAGCTGCCTGGCAGGCCTGGCCAGTTTGCATATTAACTATTTAGCGAGATGAAATCCTCAATGGACTCTGTCCCTCTGTGTGTGGTGTGTGTGTGCATGTGACCCGTGTTATGTATGTGTGTCTGACTTTGTATGTGTGCATCTATGACTGTGCATGTGTGTCTTTGTGGTAAATATGTGTGTTTGCAGATGTGCACACATATATTTGTGTGTGTGTAAGGATGTGTGCATGTGCATGTGAGCGTGCATGTGTGTGTGTGTGTGTGTGTGTGTGTGTGTGTGTGTGTGTGTGTGTGTGTGTGTGTGTGTGTGTGTGTGTGTGTGAGTAATGCATGTAGACAAGCCAAGTGTAAGAGGCCTGGCAGACACAACGCCCACATTTCCCTGTAGCACAGAGCCAGGGTGTGCGTGCAGCCGACAAAGTTCAAACCAAGACCACGTCACACACACACAAACGCAGACGCAGACACGCTCACTCACTCACACACGCACACACAACCAGCCATGCAGGGTAATTTATGTCTGCTCCAAAAAGCAAACAAAATAGAATAGAATAGAATAGAATAGAATAGAATAGAATAGAATAGAATAGAATAGAATAGAATAGAAATGTCTTTTTGGGGTGACTTTTTGCCACATATGTATATGAGTCAGATGCTTGTCCTTCATCTTTCTGAACATGGCTTTGTAGTTGTGTCACTATGCTATTGTCTCTCTCTGTGCATGTGGTACCCTACATCAATAAAGCCAAAACTAAATAAAAAAGTGTACCCTTTAGTTGTTATACTTTGTAAACTCTCTGCAATGAACTGAAAGTCCTTTATTTCGAGATGCAGTTGAAGTGAGCAGTAGAATCGTCCTACAGGTCGGCTGTTTTAATTGAGTTTATTGCAGTGAGTTTGCCAAGAAACTGGTCTCACGAAACTTTGTGTTTCACGATGAGAGTGTGCGGCAGTTCACCTGCTGACAGGAAGTTCATCAAGTTACTGTACTCTTATTTGCCATTCTGCTGATCCTCAGTTATTTCCACAAGCAATGGCTTGGAGGAGATAACCTGAAAACTCTCTGGAAAGGTTTCTGACCACGCCTGTATGGTACATGCTGATCTCGTTGGGTAAGAAAGTGCCACCCAGCCCCAACCAAGTCCAATTTTAAACTATTACCACAAGCAAAGATGCAGCCATTCAAGATGACACTGAAATGGCAAAGATTTAAGGCTGTTGGGGAGCCAAATCTGCAGGGGACACCTCAAAGATTAATTTTTGGCACTCACCACAAGTTTCACAATACACTTGAATACTGAATAAAGGTCAGGCAGCAATGATCTAAGAGCATATACATTTATATTAGTGTCATCATAAAAGATAACTGCTGCTGTCAGAAGGGATGTATGAAGCCAAGCTCCTTAAATCAAAAAACAGAAGAAAAAAAAAACAAAAACAAAAACAAATTTAAGGGACATTCCCAACCAAATGATAGGTGGGTGCTTTCATTTGAAATTCAAATCTTGTGTAGTAAATTAACAGCAGTTAATGCAGAAACCAATTAAAATTATGGCTTTTTAATGACATTTACCAGAGGCAGCATTCATTTCTCATTAGCTGGAGCCTAGTTATTTTCTTCTACAAGTGGGGCAATTACTTCAAAACAACATTATTTACCTCCTGTGATGCAGATCTGGAGAGAAATTCTAACTAAAATCAGTGTATGAAATGCTGTGGCCTGCAAACCTTTTAGTGTAAGTACAGTCTCATTGTGGATTCAGGAATTACACAGTCATTTTTAGAGTCAGTGTTTCTACACAATCAGTTGTATCAGTGATATGGTTATTTGTGGGGTAAAATAGTTTCTTTAAGATGGTTTGCAACCAAAGTCAAGAGAGCAAAACAATCAAAACTACAGTCAGAAGAAGACAGTTAACAACGTTAGCTCCTCTTCTTTGATGATGTTTGCTGTCTGCAGAGATTGCTTTTGCTTTTTAAAGGCATATTGTTTTGTCTGTGTAGAACAAGAAATCTCATTTACAGTAAAGCGCGATGATGAAATATGAGTGGAAATTGATGAGATTTCTATCCAGGTGATTGCTGCAAAATGACACCATTTTTCAAGCCTGTCCACAGCATTCGAGTATGGTCTGTGAAATGACCACATGAAAATAGTACTAAAAAAACAACAAGGGGTCTGACATCACCGGCATGGAGCAGTGTGTGTGTGTGTGTGTGTGTGTGTGTGTGTGTGTGTGTGTGTGTGTGTGTGTGTGTGTGTGCGTGTGTGTGCGTGTGTGTGTGTGTTTATCTGTGAGAGGTGAGAGAGAAAACGGGCCAGGGATGAAGAGGAGACTAATCCGCGACAGAGACATACGCACACGTACACACACACACACACACACACACACACACACACACACACACACACACACACACACACACATTACATTATTTGACATTACGCTTGTGTTTTGTCCCCATAAGGAAGTCAAGTCCCCACATTGTGACTGTGTAAACATTCATGCCCCTACACTGTCAGTAATACCTGAAAACACACACACACACACACACACACACACACACACACACACACACACACACATACACACACTCAATCTTTTCTCCTCCCTCTTCCAAATCCTCTTTGTCAGTGTGACATCCATCAGGTCCCAGGTTGTTATAGTGTGGCCTCTCACCACCAGACAGCCAGCATGATGCAAATGTGTGCTAAATAATCACACACACACACACACACACACACACACACACACACACACACACACACACACACACACACACACACACACACACACACGCTGCTCCATGCCGGTGATGTCAGACCCCTTGTTGTTTTTTTAGTACTATTTTCATGTGGTCATTTCACAGACCATACTCGAATGCTGTGGACAGGCTTGAAAAATGGTGTCATTTTGCAGCAATCACCTGGATAGAAATCTCATCAATTTCCACTCATATTTCATCATCGCGCTTTACTGTAAATGAGATTTCTTGTTCTACACAGACAAAACAATATGTCTTTAAAAAGCAAAAGCAATCTCTGCAGACAGCAAACATCATCAAAGAAGAGGAGCTAACGTTGTTAACTGTCTTCTTCTGACTGTAGTTTTGATTGTTTTGCTCTCTTGACTTTGGTTGCAAACCATCTTAAAGAAACTATTTTACCCCACAAATAACCATATCACTGATACAACTGATTGTGTAGAAACACTGACTCTAAA
Source organism: Chaetodon trifascialis (assembly GCF_039877785.1). Taxonomy (NCBI): domain Eukaryota; kingdom Metazoa; phylum Chordata; class Actinopteri; order Chaetodontiformes; family Chaetodontidae; genus Chaetodon; species Chaetodon trifascialis. Next base: position 9,305,950 of record NC_092071.1, on the reverse strand, counting down.
AATGACTGTGTAATTCCTGAATCCACAATGAGACTGTACTTACACTAAAAGGTTTGCAGGCCACAGCATTTCATACACTGATTTTAGTTAGAATTTCTCTCCAGATCTGCATCACAGGAGGTAAATAATGTTGTTTTGAAGTAATTGCCCCACTTGTAGAAGAAAATAACTAGGCTCCAGCTAATGAGAAATGAATGCTGCCTCTGGTAAATGTCATTAAAAAGCCATAATTTTAATTGGTTTCTGCATTAACTGCTGTTAATTTACTACACAAGATTTGAATTTCAAATGAAAGCACCCACCTATCATTTGGTTGGGAATGTCCCTTAAATTTGTTTTTGTTTTTGTTTTTTTTTTCTTCTGTTTTTTGATTTAAGGAGCTTGGCTTCATACATCCCTTCTGACAGCAGCAGTTATCTTTTATGATGACACTAATATAAATGTATATGCTCTTAGATCATTGCTGCCTGACCTTTATTCAGTATTCAAGTGTATTGTGAAACTTGTGGTGAGTGCCAAAAATTAATCTTTGAGGTGTCCCCTGCAGATTTGGCTCCCCAACAGCCTTAAATCTTTGCCATTTCAGTGTCATCTTGAATGGCTGCATCTTTGCTTGTGGTAATAGTTTAAAATTGGACTTGGTTTGGGCTGGGTGGCACTTTCTTACCCAACGAGATCAGCATGTACCATACAGGCATGGTCAGAAACCTTTCCAGAGAGTTTTCAGGTTATCTCCTCCAAGCCATTGCTTGTGGAAATAACTGAGGATCAGCAGAATGGCAAATAAGAGTACAGTAACTTGATGAACTTCCTGTCAGCAGGTGAACTGCCTTGAACTTCTTTCACAACATTCAGCAACATAATTAGCCTCACTGTGGCAATCAGAGGCAGTGTAATCAAAACCTATGACCATGCGTGCACACGTGTGTGTCATCACATGTATTCGCTGCTCTTTGCAGTGTGCGAAAGCTTTTTATGTGACAGAAATTTATTGTGGCTTCCAAAAGGATCTCGAACTGATCTCATTGAGGCCCTTAATTGGTGCTATGCTTCAATTCCCTCAGAGCTAAAGGGATATTTATTTACACTGTGCAAAGTAATGGGAACAGACGTGAAAGTGACCAGGATGAAAGGGCCTTTTTGTCATTAGCTGGAGCAATAAATGGCTCAGTCAGGTCAGACCCTCGGGTAAGAGACTATTTAAAGTATACATTTATAAACACACATTACATTTAAAGGTTAAAGGCACTGCAACTTAAGAAAAAACAGGCAAAACACAAGTTTGAACCGTGCATCATGTATTACCTTTGTAACATGTGTTTAATCTCTGCACTGCAAATGTTGCAGGGCATTTCCATTTATGCACATACCCACATAAGCGCTTATGGTTTTAGTTCCCTTTCTTCTTTTCTCTCTACCTCATCTCTTCCTTTGTATCAGAGGATAAAAGAGTTGATGATATTTGGACCATCTGTCGGCAGTTTGATTTGATAAAGTAGGTTTATAAAGAAGTGGAGGCACCAGTCACGCAAAAGGTTAATCTCTAAATATATTGCGCGTGCACGCACACACATACATGCACATGTGCGCACGCGCGCGCGCGCACACACACACACACACACACACACACACACACACAAGCTTTCTATCTGCTTTCATAACTAACTGTAAACACTGCCTCCCAAGACTAGCAAGAGAGACAACCTTCTGACAGTATCATAATAGCAGATCTGCTTTTGAGTAATCCAAGAACATTTCAGGTCAAATTTAACAAAATGTCATCACAATCGTATTCAAATGGGCCGGGATGATTTGTTTTCATTTCAGCAGAAACCATCCATCCATCCATTATCTATAACGCCTATCCCTTTTGGGGTTGCGGGGGACTGGAGCCTATCCCAGCTACAATGGGCGAGAGGGCCACATACAAGGACAAACAAACATTCACACTCGCACTCACACCTACGGACAATTTAGAGTCACCAATTAACCTAATGAGCATGTTTTTGGTCTGTGGGAGGAAGCCGGAGTACCCGGAGAGAACCCACGCATGCACGGGAAGAACATGCAAACTTCACACAGAAAGGCCCCGCCTGACCCGGGGATCGAACCGGCAACCTTCTTGCTGTGAGGCACGCGCACTACCTGCTGCGCCACCGTGCAGCCCTCAGCAGAAACCATCAAAATCAATTACCTGTGGAGTTTATCCTGTCATATCCACAAATCAGAAGTGTGCGCTTGAGTTTACTCATCTGTTTTCAGGCAGCATCAAGTTTCACAAAAAGTGTTTTCAGTAATGCAATATTCACTGCAGGGAGATTCAGTGACATTGTTCTTTGACAGCAAGTTCAATCAGATAAGTGGTTGAAGGTGAAATGTTGTGATCATCCCTGCATTATATAAAGGAAAACACAGATGTACATAGTTTAAAAATGTATTATTATTTTGCTTCACTTGTGATTTTGAGAGGCTTCTGCAAGAAAGTCCATTGGCAGGAGAGAGTGATTATGAAAATGGATGGGAGAGATAGTATAAATGTCGTCATCTGCGGAGCACGTTTCTGCGCCTCTTTGGCAAGCTTATGCTTGATGGATCTGTTGCTTTTCCCTCTGTGTGATACGCTAAAATGTGGCATATTTTACAAAAAACATCACTTTGACCGACGTTCGGGTAAGCCTCCTAACATTTGCCAAGATAATCGCACAGACTTTTAGCCTTTTAGGAGGTACGCCATCCCTTTCACATTCATCCCTCTTCTTCTTCCTCTTCTTCGTCTTCTTCTTCTTCTTCTTCTTCTTCTTCTTCTTCTTCTTCTTCTTCTTGTTTTATTGATGGGTGCTGTTTGAATCAATGACTCCTCATCAGTAGATGTTACAGCTAATGTAAAAGGGAACATAACAAACACATTGAATAGGCAGCCGATTTTTATATTTATATATTAGAAAATCCAAACTACGGGAGATTTAAACAGGAGGACAGCAGGAGAGATGGGTAAAATACCGGAGAATCCCAGGAAAAACAGGAGGGTTGACAGGTCTGCCTTAACCCTGACCAAGCAAAAAACACGAGCCAATCAGAACATTTTTTTGGTTTCAGAATAATGGGATTTGACTGGAATATACTTTGATGCTACAAGTTTTGTATCTTTAATAACGCTCTCCAGTCATTTGTGTCAGAGATGTCCTAAGGCATGCCATATGCTGGTAGATTTCACCAAAGGATCAGACAACTAAGGAAAAGCTTTGCTGTCTTGATCTTGCTGGAGCCGCCTTGCAGGACACCACCACCACCACCTGTTTTGAGGTTGTTTGAGAGTTTCATGGCCTTGTCCATGACTTTTAATTGCAAAAGGGAATTAATTAATTTCTATGTGCCACCTTTAATCTGTCTACTGCACTGCTTCTCTACTCTCACATCTCCACGTAACACCATACAGTGGGATTGCCTCCCACCGGACACTTCATAAAGTATTGCATCCTTCTTATCGTGACGGCTTTGCATCTCAGCTTCAGTGCACACAGCTTTGAATCCGAGCCAGTGCAGCTTACATCCCGCTGCAGAATGAACACAAAAAGTTTAACCTCGCTTAAATCCAGGCAAGGGATGTTCTGCTTTAGGTGTATGTGTTATTTGCTATAGCATCATGCAGCGGTGTGAAACAAGGTATTACACAGAAAAGGATGACGAATGAAGTACATCAACAGCATATTCTGTTGAAACCTACTTGACAAGCTTAATATGTTTCTTTCTAAAAAGGTTCGTACTGTATGGCCTCTGACTGTAGAAATGCAGGAAGTCTGTGCCTCTCAGCTAGAGAGTCTAGGGAGAAGCAGCCACTGGGCATAATCAGCAATGAGCAATGAAAGGAGAAAAGGCAACACTGGGCAGTCGTTTTGTGGAAAAATGCTGAATTGGAAATGACACAGAATGAGAACAACTTCTACAAAGATGATTCCCCCGGATGATAGTTTATCACAATCATAAAATGGAAGTGACTTGTGCCGTTAGGAGCTGGAAGTGTATCAGAGGGGGAATAATTGCTCCATTTGAGAGTCTGGGCTGGTAGCTGGATGTGCAATCAGCTTTAGAAACAAGCTGTGATCGGCTGCTGCGGGACCACAGCGCACATCTGTATGCTGTCAAACACACACAGACACACATGGTTTGACAGATACAGAAATGCCACAGAGACACTGACACCAACACACATGTGCACACAAGAAAATAAAAAGTGAAGTGAGGCGCAGGAGCACAGCTTTGATCTCACATTCAAACTCAAAACATGTGGTTGAGTTTAATCCAATGAATACAGACATCTCACAAGCGTGAACCCAGACTGAATTTAGAATCAAGTGTTTAATAACATAAAATGTACATATACATTCGGCACATCCAGTTTTATTTGTAAGACCTGACGATATTCAAGTGAGTTAAGCGTCGTTCATTTGCATTCATCCATCACAGGCTGTCAATGACAGTATTGTTGTTGACTCGAGGGAAGGGGGTGAACCCGGCCGGTCTCTGAAGATCAAAACATCACTCAGAAAGACATCAATACGACTGTTTTCATCCACTGCTGTGAAAGCCAGACTTTCATCAACACTGTTGTCACTCTGATATCGGCCATCACAGAGTGTCCTGGAGAACTGTCTTTAATAAAGCTTCAGAGGAACTGTCAACACCTGTATGCTAGCAAAATTGATACGAAGGGCAAGCAAATGTTTTGGCTGAAAAAAAATGGCAGTAATTTCAAATGTATGTGGGATGATGACACTTACAAAGAGTGACATCATACCATGGTGAATCATGCAAGACATTCGCAGGCTTCCAGCCCAGATTCACAGATTCTACTAATCATTGTAATCACTTGAATATATGCATATATGTGCGCTGAAGTGTCTGAAACATGGGACAAATTTGTTTCCTCACCATGAATACATGCAAGGGAAATTATGAGGAACAGACTGTAATTTAATGCGACAGAGGGGCACAAGACATGGAAGGAAGCAAATGAACATATTATCTTCAGCTCCACATAGTGGATTGATGATTAGTATTGATGCTGTGCAAGTTACTGAATTTTTTTATTAGTTATAGTTACTAGTTCTCTCAAAAGTAATTGAATTACTTTATGAATTACTTGCTTCAGTGGCCTTTCCGATCCTGCTAAAGAATTAATAGCTAATAATAATAATAACCTATTGTCACAATCTGGTCTGTTCACTTTTGTCACTCCCTCTTTTATTTTGTAGTCTTCCCTCGTGTCAGATTTCACTTTACTTCCTGTGTTTTTCCCGCCCTTGTGATTGCCTAATGCATTTCACCTGTGTCTAATTAGTTCCCTGTCTATATAAGTCGTGCTCCCGTTTGTCTTTTTTGGTTCATCCCTTGCACCTGATGTGTCAAGTTTCCTGTCAGTTTGTGAATATTTTACTGGTGTTCTGAGGTTGGACTTTGCTTTGGTTCCCCAGACTTTACTTGTGCATATTTCTGCTCCCTTGGTTTGTGTATTGTTTGCCTCATTGGTTTTTGCCTTGTTTTCCGTGGACTTATTTATTTTACTTTCTTTTACTGTGGTTTTGACCCTCACCTCCCTCACCAGCGTCTAGGTCTTGGGTTTGTTGTTACCCATCTTAACAAATGTATTGAACTGCACCTGCCCTGCCATGTGCTCTGCATTTGGGTTCAACCATTCAACCATCCACACGATTATAACACATCATTTCATACAATGAATGAAATCCATCCATCCATCCATTATCTATACCGCCTATCCCTTTCGGGGTTGCGGGGGGCTGGAGCCTATCCCAGCTACAATGGGCGAGAGGCGGGGTACACCCTGAACCGGTCGCCAGACGATTGCAGGGCCACATGCAAGGACAAACAAACATTCACACTCACACCTACAGACAATTTAGAGTCAGCAATTAACCTAATGAGCATGTTTTTGGTCTGTGGGAGGAAGCCGGAGTACCCAGAGAGAACCCACGCATGCACGGGAAGAACATGCAAACTTCACACAGAAAGGCCCCGCCTGACCCGGGGATCGAACCAGCAACCTTCTTGCTGTGAGGCACGCGCACTACCTGCTGCGCCACCGTGCAGCATGAATGAAATCATGAAGAACAAATGGGAGTGAGACAGCATATACTCACGTTTCTTGTTCATAATAATTGCTTACTTTGTAGCAGGCTGTCTTGGGTGAACTCACTTGGTGACTTTACCTCTGCTGATTTCACACACCAGCTCATTTTCCATCAAACAAGTTCCATCAAAATGGGACATCGAGCTGCGCGGCTGAGATAAGGTGGAAGGTACAAACAATACGGTGGGAGATTCCAGCAATGGGCCCTGAAGCATCTGTTCAATACATCCAGATTTCTGCTCATCAAACCATGTTCACTGCCGTCTGCAGGAGTTGAAATTCAAAATAAAACTCTGAAACCTCTCCGTTTCAGCTCAGCTGTCATTCTGTTTCATGTTGTAATAGAAATTTTGTTTCTCAAAAGTACAAAAATTGGAAGTAGTATACAGTAACCTCTGTGATCCATGTTGGCATTTGATCTGAGTGGTCTTTGTGATCATTTAACACATGCATGATTAATAGCAGTAGAACAATATATTTAATTGTTCAAAGTAGCTAAACACATGCTTGATACAAGGTTTATCTACAAGGCTGATAAGTTCTGATTAAGGCTTGAATCACTGCACAGCTGAAACCATTATCATAATAAAATAGATCTGACGTTTAGAGTGACAGATTACTTTGCTCACACGCATTTCAAGTCTTTGCGAGTCCATTTTAACAATGCACTCAAACAAATGGAGGCCAGCAGCTGCCTGAAAGCCGGGGAGATCTTTCAGAAATATTAAATCCATAATAAGTCTATGGTTTCTTAAGTGCTGGACAATTACAATTTGTATTAAAAGCTGCTCAAATGCTGTAAAACTCCATTGATATTTCAGGGAATATTCACTCAGAGATTCCCTGAGGTGGCGGCGTGGTTGCTCACTGTTGTTGTGCCATCGATGCTGTGTTTCTCCTGACACCACTACACCTCAGCAGAGGGAGGCTAATTACCAGGTCCAGCACATGCCCCCCCAAAGCCCCCCCTCCACTGGTTTTGTATGCTTGTGCCTGCTTCATCCGCTCTATCTCTGTCTGCAGTGGTTTCTGCAATATTTGGTGCCATAAAGGCTGAAGGAGCAGTGTGTGTGTTTGCCTGTGTATTATGTGTCTATATCTCTAACCCTCTTCTGTTTTTCTTATTCAACATGTAATGTGTATATTGTCATGATTATATGGTAAATTTTAAATCTGGAGAGACCCAGTCAGATACTGAATGCCTCCAAAATCCCTGCAACAGACTTTTCTGATGGAGGACTCTGGCATAACTCTTAACATTAATAATAACATTTAGCAGTGCTGCTTCCAGTCCTGGTAAAGGCCTCTTTCACCGAGGACAGTTTCACATGTCACAGTAGGAAAAACACAGGTGTAAATAATAAAATAAATGATAGCTGAATTCCATTTAGCTGCTTCAGTTTCAGGGCATGCTGGTTCATTGTCTCACTGTCATGGGACACTTAGACAACTAAGACATTGTTAATGTTATTAGTAACAAATTTGCATAGTGGATGCTCACGAGGACACTTCAATGAAACAGAGCTTCCATATATGTCCTTAGTTACAGCTCTGTTGAGACAGGATGCACCAACACTTCATAGTCCTGTGCTTGGTGATTGTGTGCCAAGGCTGTCATTCAACATTATTTTCTTTCCCTGCAGTCACTCCTGTCACCTCCACCTTTTCTGTTATTAGAGGAGGAGAGGAGGGAACGTATCTGTAACCCCTTTTTTAGACACTGAAATTATTATCAGAATCGCATTTGCTTGGTACCTCAAGTCTGACTCACAGGTAGCAGACAGACTAATAATGTATGCAAGTAAATATACAATTAACCACTGAGCTATATAGAGTGCCATTCATTCAAGATATTTGCTTTTTTCTTGAGCATTAGATGAGAAGATTGAGATACTCTTGTATGCTATATGTGAAGCTAGCAAGCTAGCTTAGCTTACCATCCAGACCAGAAGTGTGTAGAAACAGCTACCCTGGCTTGAGATATACAGTATGTGTTAATCACTTAGCTTTAGAGGTGCTGACAAGCAGATGTTTTTACTTTTCGGTCAAGTAGGACAAGCTTAATCCCCTGCTTCAAGCCTTATGCTAAGCTAAGTTACAATAAGCAGTCAAGCTTTGTATTTAGCAAACAGACGGCTGGTATGGAGCTTCTCAGCTAATTTTTGCCAACATGAGTGAGAATATTCTTAGATGTGTCAATGAAAGTGTCTCATGGCTGATGAAAGTTTCAGAGAAAAACAAGAGCGCTGACACAGGCCAACACAATAGAAATGAGACTGCTGGCTTGTGTATCCGACACTTAGCTAATGTTATGAAGCTGGAATCAAATCTGAGCGCGCATACAAAGCAAACTAGAGTGACAGCAACAGGACAGTAATAGCTTTGGCATCATGGTCCATATTGAAAACCTAATGTATCATCACAGAACGGTTTACAGGCAAATCCTTGTCGCACAGTGTCGTCGTGGGGTAAGCACAGCTGCAGCTAATAAGATAAATAATGAGCCCATGTCATTCAGGTGTGCCAATATGCAAGCACTGACAATAGTCAGTTGTATTGTCAAGCAAATATTGGTAATTGGCTCTCCTAAATCAAGCATAGCCATTTTTAATTTTATTAGTTGCAGCTGCCCATTATACAGTTTATGTGGATTTTTGATAACACTGTCATTAATGTTATGTAGCACACAGTAATTTACACAGAGTGGACGAAAGACAGGCTGGCAATTGGACATACAGCGACACAAACAGAGAGGACACTTCAGTGACCTCATTACTGCCATTCACAACCAGGACCTGTGCATTCATTATTTCCCCCCAACCTCTTTGCCCATTTCGCCTGCTTAGATCCACCAAATCCTCTTTCTCTCCACCGTCTTATAATTGCCTGGTTCAAAATCAATAGCATCCACTTGTCTTCCTGATTACAAAGTCACCAGGAGTGGAAACACGCCCAAGGGCATAGAAGCGAGCATGCTGGCTTTTCTCTCTGATAAGCAGTTGCTTGGTAAGAAATGTGTAATTGCTATTCAGAGCAAAATAAATGCTCCAACAAGAGCTCTTCGTTGTTGGTTTATTATTTGGAGGCACAGGACATCTTTGACGTACACAGATGGAATACGGATATGCTGGATTAAGTGGGTGGGAATTGGCATGTCATTTGACATAAATTGATGCAAATAGAGTATGTTCGATGGATGTGTACATAGGTATTCTTTATGGGCCCCTCCCCTCACCTAGGGCTTTTCATTCTAGTATCTTTGTGGGCCCTCCTCACATGAGGGCCTGTATACTTAGTCCCCCAAGTCCTAAGCCTGACCATGTCCAAGCCTGCACCTACAGACAACAGCAATATGAAATATGTAGATAATGAGGCACACTTTAGGTCCACTTTTCCTTGTAAGTATCCATAGTTTTGTACTTTTTGTATATTAAAAGTACAGAAATTGTATGAATAATAAACAGAGTGGTTGAGAGAAAAGTTGAAACCCTGCATACTTTCTTACCTCTGCACACCAGGAGGCGGCTGTCAATGTTTGGGAAAGTTACAGAACATGAAAAATTGTGGAAGGAAGGGGTTTTGGATTTTAATAACATTACATTATAATCACATTAGCCAGCGACATGCACTGTCTGCATTGATGAAGGCATATTCAGCTAAGGGCAGTCTAGAAGTATCCTGCCTTTATCTTACGTAATTGTCATCAGTCATGTCCTTGGCTGCCTTTTTGACCCAAACTGAGTGAATAAATGTGTAGCCACGCATGAAAACAAAGAGCAGGGTCTTTATTGAAGTGCACACTGAAAGTGGCTAAAAAAAACTGCCTGGTATTGGCCAAGGGAGTATTTCTGTTCATACGAGCTGATGGGAGTAAAGTGTGGTTAAAAAAAAAAAACTGTACAAAGGAGGAAAGGTGCAACAGAAACTTATACTGGAATGTCTTACACTGAAACACTTAGTGAAAGGAGTTTGTTTTATCATTATGTTATGTTATGAGGTCCTGTTAATGAAAAATACAATAGAGGTAATTTGATGAAAAGCATCTTGTCCCTGTTCTGTTTTTATTCGTTATAGCCCAAAACTGAAACCTATTAAGTGCTCTCTGCAGAGGAAAGCCCCCTCCTTTGAAAGTCAAACTCATTTTGACAAATCCTGACTGTGTGGGAGGCGCTGCACTAGATATGCACACGCAGCGGGACTTTCAAATCAAAAAGAAGGGAAAAAAATGTTTAAGACGTTCCACCTTAAAGCACAACACCACGCCACATGAAAGCGCTAGAATGTACTCAAGATCGGTTGCTGGGTGATGATTCATACACAGATGGATGTGCACTTATTAGCACCAGAGAGGTTCAACTGAAATGTGATTCTTTTCTTTTTTAAATTCGTGTGTGGTTAAAATGATTTCAGCCTTATTGTCCTGCCTGAAGCTGGGGAGATGAGGGGAAAATGTTGCTTTCCAGAACTCAGTCTGTCTCTATTTTCAGCTCAGAACCATTTAACGCCACTGGCTAAGACGGGCCCTCCTCATAGCGCTCAGTGGGGTAGAAACTAAGTCCAGCAATTTGCTGAATAAGAAAGGACTGTTTTGAAAAATGGTTGCTTGTGACAAAAAAAAAAATCCCTTTAAAGGATTATTGTTGGTGTCTTTGCTGTGAAGTGTATAATTTGCCACAAAAATGTACAATTTTAATCCATCACAGAGAGCGCACTGATGCGCCACCAAATCAATGAGCTTTTCTTCCTCTTTCATATCAACTCTCTTCCTCTGAAGATGTTTTCCAGCGAGTGGGCACCACAACGCTGATTTGCCATCCAAGCCTCCCCTCTGGATTTAATAAAATATCGGTGTTGCAATTTTTGTGAAAGGGGTTTAGAAAATGTCAAAAAACAGACAGTTCAGGGAAAGGTAAGTCTGTCAGTTCTGCTTCTGTCTGATGGCTGCTGTTCACTGTCGGTCCAGAACATCTCATTTATTTATTTAAAGAAAATGCAGCTTTTTCTAACAACCACGCTTGCTGCTGTTTTTTATGTTACTTTATCTACATTGTTTGCCCTCTATCTTCTTCCCTTGCTTCTTTGTGCCATCTCTCTTTTCTGCATCTTTTCTCGCTTCCATCCTTATTTACTCTCCCAGCATATTTTGACCATAAGCAGGCAAGAGCCAGCTGGTTCCCCTTCGTCCATGTGATTATCAAAAAATGGCGAGGAAACCAATTCCATTAGCCATTTAGGCAGGGAGGGTGACCGTGGGCATGTGGGATTAGGTTTTCACACTCAAACACATACACATAATCGCATGCATATACACATATACCTCCATTGGTCCAACACAAGACACAAGGTCATGGCATTTTCATGTCAGGACGGGATGAAAATAGAAAGAGGGCCATGAGCTGGACAGACTGAGGCACAATGAGTCAGTGGGCTGATAACACAGACAGACTGAATCAGTGGGCTGAAAGCAGAAGACGGGTTGTGGGAGTGTGCATGTGTGTGTTTGTGCGTGTGTTTTCTCTTTCAAGGGGGAGAGGAAGTCAGAGAGATGATGTTCTCAGGTTTTAGGGGGTTAGCTCCAGGTGGTGAACACCAGTCCTGCAGGTCCCTGTGGACGTCGGCGAACTGTTCCTCAACCCCAAACACAGGCTGAAAATAACTCATGTCCCTTTATTCAGTTAGATTTATTCTCCCCCTCCCCGTCTCACACACAAATGCACACACCGCTGCTCCGCTGTCTTTCAAGTTTTATGTTCTTACTCGTACCATCTGTTTTTTTATTCAGCTTTGTTTAAGTACTGGAATGTGGAAGAAGAGCTGTGGAAAATATTTAGTTAAAAACTGCTAAATTTAAGACTTGAAAAGAAAATGGATTTTTCTTCTCGACCTAATTATTATTAAGTTATTATTATCATTATTAATTATTAAGCAATGTACAGTTTTAATATTTGGGCTTGCAATCGTAATTCATTATGGAAATTCTGGGAATGTATCTTAAGCATACAGATAACTGAAAAGGCCTTTCATGTGTATCTAACTGGCTTCTAATAATTAAGGCCATCAGCCTCTCTACAGCTGTCACAGCAATACAAATGGAGGAGAGGAGAGACACTATGGTGTGATCTCTGAGACTTGGAAGCTAAGGCTTTTCCACAGGGAAACACTGTCCTCTTGTGGTAAATATTTTGAGATGAGAGCTCTTCAAGAACAAGAATAAGCTAACATGAATGATTTTAGATGTTTAGCTAGGAGTACACTCCTGTGCTATGGGAGCATATTCTTTATAGTATAATATGTCAAATAAAAATTCAAGAACAAGCACTGACAATTTGTTATGTGGCATGAAAAACTACAAACATGGTGATGGGCACTTAAATAATGCAGTAAAGGAACAAACACCAAAGACAAGAAGAGTTGAGTAATGCCTAAAGGATATGGCTATGATATTCTATAAACCAATGAGAGAATGCACTGACTAATGCATTGTTAGTTTTGGTATTTTCATGGGATTTGTTGACAATAACAAAAAATACAGTATAATAACATCAGCTTTACTCATAAAGATTTTAGGGATGCAAGATGATTGTATGGGTTTGTAGGGGTTTAATTTTGTAGCGTCTTATTACAGCTTCATAATTCTTCCACCGCAGCAGCAGAGTAGGAATTGCAGATCTGTACGTTCTTATTCTATGTCCACGTACCGACTCCCGGAAGTCAGGATTCGCCGCTTCTCGCGTCACATCCCCGCAGCGCGAAAACTGTACTTTCACGCCTGAACCAAAACAACATTGAGGTGAGTTGAATTCACAGCATAACTGAGCTGGAGATAACCGCTACCAACCAATGCCATTCTTGTTTCACAGCGCGGAGGAAACCTCTGTTGGACAGTGAGTCGCTAACTGTAAAACACGGCAACGTAGCATGTAGCTAAACTTGCGCTGTTAGCTAGCGTTAGCCTGCGTAGTTGACAGGTAGTTACCGATGTGTTACGTTAGCTTCCCAGACATCCTACACAGATTAACATGACACGTTCAATCCAATAACATCACGACATTTAACGTTAGTAACGTTAGCATGTAAACATTTCTTCTCTTGAAACATTAACTCGGTGTTTTTCCAGATTTCTTCTTTAGCTTAACTTGCATTGAAGTTCAGAAAGTAACGTCAGTAACGTTAATGTTTGTTAAGACCAGTGTTTGCATAATTAATTTTGTATTATACTTGAATTTTCTTCGCACCTCGAAATGAGCACGAGTAAATGCCGAGTTTATTGTCTCAACCTATTAAAACTGTGCACTTTGAACAATATACTGAAGTCAGTGAGTTGTATTAATAAAGACAAATTAGATTTAAGCCACGTGAGGTTGTCAAACAAAATGGCAACTCCACCTCCTTTTTTATGCACTCTGGCTTCCCTCATAAATTGTGAAGGATTGACTCAATAAGAAATGCTGCACTGTTGTCTTGGTCTAAACAAGTTTCATTTAGAAATATGAAATGATTGTGCTTGATACTGAAGTTGTGAATTAAAACAGATTTTCCTGCAAAAGACCTTAGGGCTAAGTGTTGAAAGCATCCTTTACAATTTCCTTTTTTTGCAGACTTGTGGCTGACGAGATGTCAAATTTGATAAATCTGTAGATTTAGTTGAGAACATTTTGTTGACTCTATTGCTCATTCAAAAGTGCATGACAAGGTGTGACCTCACTTCTCACTGCTGGGATGAATTTGATCCATTGCCCACCTGCCTTGGTTTTGTCCAGTGCTGCAGAGTTAAACATCGCTTTTCAAATCAGTTTCACATTCAGTGTTTTGATGTTTTGTCTCTCAGATTTACAGCTAACAGTTTAACTGTTGGCTGAATTTCTGGAGCTCTCACATACAAATGCTGTTTTTCTTGCAGTTTTGCTCTCCATTGTGATCTGAAAAATATGCCAAATAGTTTGTAAGTCAGTGGTTTCTGCATAGGTGACTATTCTCTCATTTTAAGCACAGTCAATTCACTTTTTCAGCACAGTAATTTTCAATATATAGTGTGACATGTTGCTCCGCTCTGTTGAAAGACTCGTCATTGTGCGTTTGTAGCTGCAAAGTGCAAACTGACAGCAACAAAATGCTGCAGTCAGCAGATTAACTGATAGCCTGGTAACCACAATATGCCCGTTTGTCAGCGTAGCTCATTTTTAAAGGCACATTGCGAATAAGAATTCAGTATTCATCTACTGCTGCAATATGTTCTTCAGCTGACCCCACAGTGAAATGCTCTGTCCTCTTTTCATCACTGCTGTTGATTTAAGTCGTGTTCTCCTTTTCTCTCTTCCCCCCTTTTCTCTTTCAGAAAGCCAAAATGTCAAAGATAGACAAGATGAGTATCCTAGGGGTGAGGAGCTTTGGGATCGAGGATAAAGACAAACAAGTCATCACTTTTTTCAGTCCTCTGACTGTGCTGGTCGGACCCAACGGAGCGGGGAAAACGGTATGAGACTATGATTTGACGAGAGCAAAGGTCGACTGTGAAGCGTGACCTGTGGAGAAGGAACAAGACGCTTGACAGTATGCGTTTGAGATGATACATATGCATTGGGTTTTCAAAATGAAAGCTACAACTCTCGTGTGTTAATTCTTTTGGCCATTTTCTTTTTTGTTTCCAGACTATTATTGAGTGCCTGAGGTATGCAACATCAGGGGAACTTCCTCCTGGATCTAAAGGAGGTGCTTTTGTTCATGATCCAAAGGTGAGCTCGCTCTCGTGTGAGTGAGTGACAGTAGCTGAGTGACAAAAGCAGACTTTAAAATGTTCTTTTGGATGATTTTCTTAGGGATGTCAAAACATTTTGAATACAAGTCCAAATTTTGGAATTTCCCCTCGAGGGACGAATAAAGGAATATTGAATATTGAGTATCTGTAGTTCAAATAATAGCCGTAAAGCCGGCAAAATACGTGACATGACACAAAACATATCATCAGGTTGACCAGCAAATGGTGCAGGCGGCATTGAGGGATATTAAACATTGCATGAGCAGTACTTCCCACATTTTCATGATACAAAGCTGGTTGAAAATCCAAAAAGTTTCCCTTCAAGGAATGAAAGTTAATTTATATTCATACCTTTCATTTTCACAAAAGTCTCATAATCCCTGTCTTTTCTTGTTTAAGATCGATGTGGAACTATTAAAGTCATCAGAGCATTTCCTTAAAGTTCCAGTCAGATGAGGATTACTGAGGGTGTCTGCGTGAAATGAAATTCATGCTGTGTGAATTCCAGGACGCCCATGAGACGGATGTGCGAGCACAGATTCGACTCTTATTCAGTGACGTCAATGGAGAGAAAGTGACTATCCATCGCTCCATGTCGTGCACTCAGAAGGCAAAGAACTACACTTTCAAAAGCTTGGAGCAGGTCATTACCAGATATAAGTAAGCCACAGTCTCAAGTGTCTTTACTCATTTTTTACTAAATATTGACAAAAATCCGTTTTTCTTTATATTGTTGCATGACCCCTTTGTCTACATTTGACCTCTGTCATCATTCATCCAGAGACGGCGAGAAGGTGAGCTTGTCTTCAAAGTGCGGCGAACTGGACCGGGAGATGATTTCTTCACTGGGTGTGTCGAAGCCTGTGCTGAATCATGTCATCTTTTGTCACCAAGAAGAGTCTAACTGGCCGCTTAGTGAGGGCAAAGCACTCAAAGACAAGTTTGACTCCATCTTCGCTGCAACCAAGTAAAGCCAACTCATTCTTACACGTTTGGCTGTTTTAAAAAAAAAACATCACATGACCTCCAAATCCAAAGCAAAAATGTTAACCTGCATATGCCATTCAGAAGGGAAATTCAGTCTCTTTGTGATTCTCCCAGATATATCAAAGCTCTGGACACGATGCGTCAGCTGCGTCTCAAACAGAGTCACACAGTCAAAGAGTGTCAGGTGGAGCTGCGCTACCTGAAGCAGAACAAGGAGAAAGCCCAGCAGATTAGAGAGACGGTTGCCGCCAAGGAGTCTCAGCTGATGGCCTCTAAGGACAGCGTCCAGCAGATAGAGAACCAGATTGATCCACTGGAGGTTGGTTGATGGTTTATGTTTGTATGCATGTTGATATATGTGAAATATTAGTTTACTAGAGTGCTGTGACACAGCACTTGTTTTATATGGCATAATCTCGGTAAATCAAAGAATCACTTACAAAATCCTTCTGTACACCTACAAGGCTATCCATAACCTCGCCCCTCCTTACCTCTCCGACCTTCTGCACGTTGTCACTCCATCCCGTGCCCTCAGATCTTCTTCCTCCCTCCATCTCACTGTACCCGCTGCCCGTCTTAGCTCCATGGGGAGCAGAGCTTTCAGCCGCTCTGCTCCCCAACTCTGGAACTCTCTGCCACCTGATCCAAACTCAAAACTCATCTATTCAGACTTGCTTACTCTCTATAAACTGCTTCACACGGCCCCCCCCTCCCTATTTATTGTATCTTGTTTTTATCTTGTATTTTATATCATTGTTTGTATTTTTTCTGTACAGCGACCTTGGGTGTCCTGAAAGGCGCTTTCAAATAAAATGTATTATTATTATTATTATAATCTCTTTATCATTGTGAGATTACAGTCGTTATCGCATGATTTCACTGCTAATGTCTAACTGTCAGTTGTGCCACTCATATAAATGGATCGATGGGAACGTCTGACCAAAAAAGCTGCACCTTTGTTTATATAAAAATGTTACCGCAAAGTATTCTGATGCAGTATATATAATGGAAAAAAGTGATTTGAATAGAGCTGTACCTGTCGTTTTTCACTGTTTTTTGTTGATTAATAAACTATAGAATGTCAAACATAATGGCAGATCCCACTGTTTGTTTGCAGGCGTAGGCACACTGAAGTGTTACAGTCCTGCCACTTATGTTATTGTTATTCTATTATAATTTTCAGAATCGACTGATAGATATTGACATGAAACTGGGTAAAGTGATGAAGCTGGACAACGACATCAAGGCTTTAGAGAGTAGGAAGAAACAGATGGAGGAGGACAACAAGGAGCTGGAGGAAACAATGGAACAGGTAACATAAAAATATGTAATACAGGCACATGTAAACAATGATGATGGAAAAAAGGAAAATGAATCGAAAATGAGAAACAGAAATGAGCTATTAAGGATGGAGGGAAACAGCAGAATAACTGCTCACTTTCCACAGATATCGCTGATTGTGGATGCAACACATCAGCTAAAATGTTTTGGGAAATGTGACAAGATGCTTAAAAGACAATTAAGGCTGGATTAAAAAAAAAGATGAGATAGAAAATGAAATGCATGAACGAAGATGATGAGGTTAAAACGAGGAAAACACAGCAAAACTCCCTATTTTTCTCTCTGTCTGAGGGTTTATTTAGCTAAACACCTGCTTAATAAGACCCCAGCCTCCACTCTGTGTGAAGTATCATTAACCAAAATGGGAAAGTAAAAGAAAGCCTGCAGATGGTGAATGAGGTTGTTTTAATTCTTCCCCGACAAGCCGGTTCATCACTGGCTTTTATCGATATGAATGTCTTTTACAGCTGTCGGATGTTTCTGCTCCTCTGCCTTCCGCGAGTCTGTTCTTCCATCTGTTTGGTGTTTCTGAGCCTTGTTTGTGTCTGCGGCTGAAGAGTGTTTGTTTATGTTTGTGAGAGTCAGCAGCTGAGGGCTCTTTTGTGAGTGTGCTGTCTTGTGTTTTTTGTGAGTGACAGGTGAATTGTCAGTGTGATAACATGATGTTAACATTTTGTGTTTGTCAGAAATATGGCCATAATTACATGCTGTCTATGGCTGTACTCATGTGCCTCTCCCCTGGAGATCAAACACGTCTATATGAATTTGAATAGTGGAGGTAGAATGACTTACACCATGAAATATTTCCTGTTTTGAGCTGTCCAGCAATTAATGCCATTTATAGAACCTGTCAGTCTTGTTGTTTACTGTAGTTGCACTAATGCCTCACCAGATCATTTTGAAAAGATGTATTGGTGCATATAGTTTTATTAGGCTCCAGTGGAGTCAAACCTCCGACTGATGGTTTGCTAAGCTGTCCTCATTGAGCAACACTAAGCCACTGAACTGTGTGCGCGGCAGGTGTTCCAGGGTTCAGATGAGCAGCTGCAGGAGCTTTACCAGAACCACCAGAGGACGGTGAGGGAGAAGGAGCGGAGGCTGACAGACTGCCAGAAGGAACTGGAGAAAGCTGGTCGGGAGTGTCAGAGACTCAACAGAGTCAAGGCTGATCTGCTGGTGGAGCAAGGTACACATACCCACACATTACAACCAGTCAACCCCAAAATGGCATTTTTAAGGCACAACTTACACCCATATGTATGTAGCATGTGTCCTATGCGCTGGCAGAACATCAGAATCAACCCTAGAGACAAGTCCGAGGAGGACTTGAAGTTCTCCAAGCTTGGAAACTGTTCTTTCAAGAGAAAAAACAAAAAACGTGTTAGTGACAGACGAAAGGACGGACAGACAGGTCGACAAAAAGAAATATTTCCTGAAAACTAAAACTGCTGAAATCCTCTTTTCCCAGGTCGTCTACAGCTGGAGGCCGACCGCCACACTCAAAACATCAAGAACCGGGACACTCAGGTGAGACAGACTAATTAACCTCTAGGCACCTGTATCTGTACCTAAAGATAAACAGTTAACGTTTTTTTTTTTTTTTTTTTTTTTACAAAATAACTAATATAATTTTGAAAGTTGTTTGCTGTGAGCACTCACATGCAGTGTCTCTTCTCAGGTTCGCTCTTTGTCGACCTATTTGGATATGGAGGGTTATGACCGACCGCCCTTTACTGCTCTGCAGCTTGAGAGCTTTCATGGGCACGTCACACGGAGACTGGAGCAGGAAAAAGAGACAATCAGTCAGGTTATGGTAAGAAATGCTCATTTTGATTTCTGAAAATGACAGAGAGGTCATCGCACCTCTCCTCCTCATACCGTGTCACATTATATACCGCAAACATGATGCAGCCTTTATCGGTGTCAGGACTGATTTGGTTTGATATTTGATATCTAAAATTCATACATTTCATACACTAAAATGTTAGAAACTGTCTATTCAGATTCCTTTCATTATGTTAATGGTGAACAGTGGTTGCATATGTGCCTCCAACTCTCATGTACTGAGGCTCAATCAGGATCAGGATATTATTGTGTCCACTCAGATGGACCTGCAGGAAAAGGAGCAGCAGAAGCAGCAGTCCATTGATGAAATGAGGGATAAGAAGACTGGCCTGGAGAGAACTGTGGAGTTGAAGAGAGACTTGCAGGGAAAGAAGCAGCAGGAACTGAGGAACGTCAGGGCAGAGCTGCAGAGGCTGGAGGGTTCATCCAGTCGGCTGCAAGAGCTGGACAGTGAGCTGGCTAAAGTGGTGAGTGTGCATACACAGAAGGACATGATAAGATTGTCTGAGGTCATGCATAACATACGGCTCCTTCTTATCCTGAAGTACCTCGTGGCGTTATCGCACTGCTTTATGTGTTTTCCTCCTCAGGAGCGCGAGCTTCAGAGCACAGTTCAGAGCTCCAACGTGGAGGAGCTGAAGGCAGAGGTTGTGGAGCTTCAGAGAGAAAAAGCTGAACTTGACCGCACACAGAGACAGCTCGACAAAGAGATGGAAATGCTCAACATGCACACCACCGCACGCACACAGATGGACATGCTGAAAAGGGAAAAGGTAATGTGCAAGCGAGATTCACTGGAAGGCAACTGGTGAACTTTCTCT
Organism: Chaetodon trifascialis; assembly: GCF_039877785.1. NCBI lineage: Eukaryota > Metazoa > Chordata > Actinopteri > Chaetodontiformes > Chaetodontidae > Chaetodon > Chaetodon trifascialis. The sequence goes on along the minus strand of NC_092071.1, from coordinate 9,286,056 downwards.
CTCTCTGGCCTCTGACCTGAGCCTCACTCTATATGTTTATCTCCTGTCTCTGCTTTCCCTCTTCCCCTCTTCATATTTCCCCTGCTTCCCCACTTGTCCTGTCGTCTGTCCTTTCTCTGTTGGCTCGCCTCTCATCTTTCCTTTTTGTTCCTCCAGACAGACAAGGAGGAGCAGGTACGTAAGATCAAGTCTCGGCACAGCGAGGATCTGGTGTTGTTACTGGGCCACTTTCCCAACAAGAGAGAGCTGGAGGACTGGATCTATGCCAAGTCTAAGGAAGTTAACGGTACCAGGGACAAACTTGCCAAATTGAAGTTAGTAAGATTTATTTACATTAAAGCTCATATATGATAATAGAAAAAAATCCATTTCTGTGGCACTGACAAGTATTATGGCATGATTTTGATAATTAGTAAGGACCTGGCATCAAGTGAGCAGAACAAAAACCACATTGCTGCTGAGGTACGCAAGAAGGAGCAGCAGTTAACCAACGACCAGGAGAAGTTCTTCAATGTGTGTGGCAGTCAGGATCTGGAGCAGGACCTGGGCAAACTGCAAGAAGATCTGGAGAAGATCTCCAAACAAAGAGGTGAGTGCTCTGAAATAGAAATTAGAAGGTGCTTCTTGGCACAGACACTAGTAGTAGAGATGAGATGACATCTGGAGTGTAGTTAAAAAAAACAAGAACAAGAATAAACCAGCTAAGTAAGATGATAGGATGAGTCCCAGACAAATCCAGAATCCGCACATCTGCGTCCCTGATTTGAGAGGGTCCTCGTTCCCCTCATATGCTCCTAACTTCATCGTAAATTTTGTTTTTAAGCTCCTCCAAAAGTCTGTATTTTTCTTGCTCCCTAAAAGCTACCTTGTGTCCTACATTTATCACTGTCTTATTTGAGTGTTTAAATTTTAAGTGCTGATTACTGTATAACAGACTGGTGAAGTAGCAGTTAAAGTTGTGGTTTGGCAATCTTTTCGATTTGCATATTGTCCAATCGTGCTTACTTGAGATTGCCGATAGGAGATCTGATGGATAAGTTTATCAAGATCTTAGTGCTTACAAGCATAGTTAAAGTGACACATGTGGTCATTATAACTTCATAGTAAAGTCATAAATGTCTTCTCTCGTCCTCCAACTGTGTTTTTCCAGCCATGTTAGCTGGAGCCACAGCAGTGTACACCCAGTTCATCAGCCAGCTGACGGAGGACAGAGAGCCCTGCTGCCCTGTGTGCCAGCGGACGTTCCCCTCAGAGTCTGATCTGCAGGAAGTTATCAGCGACATGCAGTCCAAACTCCGCCTGGTGCCAGACAAGCTGAAAAACACAGAGCACGACCTGAAGAGGAAGGAGAGGAGGAGAGATGACATGGTGGCTCTCAGACCTGTCAGGTACGGAGGAAGCTGGTTGTGCGACGACAGATTATGTAATAGTGTCAAGTGTACTGGTGTCACCGTTTCATTATTAGTTAATCTGTATATTCACATTTAACTGATTCATTAGTTAAACTTCATCTTTCCCTTTTCCTCCATTTGTCTGTTAAGAGTGTAGAGTACGGGTATTATGATGTGTAACCCACTAGATGGAGCTACATTCTCATACGATTGAGATTTTATCTGTGGTTCCCTTTTCATGACCTGAGCAGAACCCCACAGGGTGTAGTGACCCAGCAGCCACTTCCTGCATTTTTATATACAGAACTTTTTATAGCTGACCTTTCAGGCAGTGAGATGATATTCAGAGCAGCTGAACCTACTGTAATTGATAATCTCATTCAGAAGTAACATATATACAAAGCATAAATACACATTTAACTGATAGACCATAAGTGCCTGCAATTAGAAGATGCTTTCGGTGTGTGACACACTCAAGTCACTTGTGAAACATGCACCTTTATTCTCTGCTCAAAGTGCATTTCTATTCTCTCCAGACAGTCCCTTATACAGCTTCAGGAAAAGGAGTTGCCTGAGTTGAGAAACCGCCTGCAGACTGTGAACAGGGAAATTGAGAGGCTTAAGGGTGACGTGGAGGAGCAGGAGACTCTGCTTGGTACCCTGATGTCAGAGGAGGAAACAGCCAAGGCCTGCCTGCAGGACATATCTCTCATGGACAGATACCTGGTACCATCCTCTTATCTGTCTCCCTCTTTATGACCACCTGTCTCTTTCCATCCAGTACAGTCTGACCACTTCCTGGCTGTGTCTCTCCTCTCTCTTTCACTTTTAATATTTCCACCCAAGTGCATCCCCTCTTCCTCCAGATAGAACCTATGAATCTCTTTCTTGACGGTTTCTCTATTTTCCCTATATAAGTTGCAGATAACAGCAGCATTGCACAAGAAAAGTTTGAGTTGCGAAAAGTCTTGGCATTTTTTCTTTACAGATGGACCTTAAAGAGGTGGAGAGGAAAATCGCTCAGCATGCAGCCAAACTCCAGGGAGTAGACATGACCAGAACCACCCAGCAAGTCAGTCAGGAGAAACAAGAAACTCAGCACAAGCTAGATACCAGTAAGAAGGCATCATGTACCAATTGGCTTAAAAATGCATCACACATGGCACCCACTTTAAGTTAACTATCGTAACCTCTAAATTTGAAGTAGGAATGAACATGAACACACACACAAAACATTCACTATTATCCTCTCTTTCATTTGCTCAAAGGTAATCACAGAGGTGGAGATAATCAGGTTAAACTGGGCTTGTTTCAAAGCTGTGGTCTGGCCTGTGTTTGTGCAGTGTCCTGTGGATATGTGGAAGTTACATTTTACAACTGCTGCAGTTGTTGAAAAAAATACACACAGACATATTCAGACATGCAAAAAGACAAACATGAATGAATCATGAATCATTATTTTTCACCATGGAGTTGAAGCAATTGTAATATTTCTCTGTTCTTTGTTGTCTGTAACTTTTTGTGTACTCGCAGCCTCCAGCAAGATGGAGCTGAAGCGTAAGCTGATCCAGGACCAGCAGGATCAGATTCAGATGCTGAAAAGTACCGTGAATGAGACGAGAGCAGAGAAGCTCCAGCTGAGCAGCGATATGCAGAAACAGCAGCAGCTGGAGGAGCAGAGTGTCGAGTTCACCACTGAAATACAGGCTTTAACCAGGGACATCAGGGTATATTTTACTGTTTTTGTTCATGTGAGCGCCCTCATGGAAGATTGTTGTGGAGGCAACAAGTTCAAGTTAACCCACTTGACGTGTAACTGAGGATGCAATGCACATTTTGCACAGCATATTTTAATACTGTACTACAAATATGCCATGTTGTCCCTCCACCAGGAAGCGAAGGAACAGCTGACCCCTTTGTCTGCTGCTCTGGAGAAGCTGCAGCAGGAGAAGCAGGAGCTGGTGGAGCGCAAGAGGCAGAGGCAGGAAGAGGGGCAAGAGAAGGTGGACACAATCTCACTTTGGTCTCTGTCACTGTACTGAAAATGTAGCACAAGTTCAGAAATAACTGTTGTTTCACCCACATGGGAGTGTACAAGGTAGATTATACCCCCCACCTCCTTTGAATTAGTGAACTATTGAATATATTTAATAGTGAAACATTAAATCAGCAGTGAGTTACAATGATTTTAAAAACACATACCTGCTGTTGTGTGTACCGATGTTCAAAAATAATAAACCAAATAATGTCAGAGGTTAAGAGTGGAAAGCAGCTTTTAACTTTTTATGCTTGTATGACTCATCTTAATCTAGCCTCCATTCTAACGCTTGTTCACCGACAGATCAGTGGCATCAAAGAGAGAGTGAAAGCGATCACCACCTTGGAAAGAGAAGTCACCAAATACGTCAATGAAGGCAAAGACGAATACAAAGAGGTAACATGTTTGTTCCTATCGTGCTTGATACCTCTGTACCTCTGTGGATCAGTTTATGATGGATATGACATATATATCATATATATCATAAGAGGTAAAACATATGCTGCATTCATTCACTCTGAAACACCAGCTTTGCTTTTGTCTTTGAATAACTTTGCCATCATCTTGGGTGCAGTTATGTTGGATTATTCAAAATTATTGAGCAACTTTCTTGACTTTGTTTCTTGCCGCAGCAAAAAGAGACCGAGCTTCAAGAAACCAACACTCAGCTCCACGAGGCCGAGAAGAATAAAGAGAAAATCAACAAGGAGATGGGAAACATCCGTCAGGACATAGACACTCAGAAGGTAGGTTATTGTCTTCATTTTTGTCTTTCTGTCTCTTCTACTTTTTAAAGAAAGCTTTAACTTCAATCCACTAATGTGCTGGTTTGTACAAATAAGGCCTAAGTTATCTACTTTAACTCAGTGTAGCATCCAAAACACTGTGTCGTATATTCCTACACTTTCTGGCTCAACTACACCTACTTACAAGTTGAATAGAAAAGGGAAAGCTGTCTTAAAGGGTCAAAGCTCAACCAATGCATGAAGCATCTGTAGGGACATGGTATATAGTAGTACATAGTAGTATATGTTTTTAACTTGTTTATGTTATAGGTCCAGGAGCGTTGGCTGCAGGACAACCTGACTTTGAGAAAGCGCGTTGAGGAGTTGAAGGAGGTTGTTGCCAAACGTGAGGTTCTTCTCAAAGACATGGGCAACATGCAGGTCTTACAGCTACGCCAGTAAGAGCACTACACTGTTATCAGTCACGGTTAGATCAAGAAGCGATGAAGAAGCGAGCTGGACAGAAGCACAATCTCTTTTACATCTGCGGTGTCACGCTTCAGGGTGTAAAGTTTACTGTCAGACTTGTAGAAATATTAGAAGTTAGACACAATGTGTTCACCTCGTGGCTTTCTGTGCTCCTCCAGAGAACGACGTGAAGCAGAACGCAAGTTGGAAGACTTGAAGAAGAACCGCAGTATTGCGCTGGGTCGTCAAAAAGGCTTTGAGGAGGAGATACTGCATTACAGGTGAGACATGCAGATCCATTGTTGCAGTGTAGTACAGAGCTTAACTGAAATCAGATGAGATATTCCCTGTTGTACCATTCTGGTATCTAAGGCTGACCCATGTCAGTGCTCCTGTCGTGCTGAGACATTTTCATCACTTTTTACAATAGGACAACAGGAACACAAGGAATTGTTTCACTGGCTTGTGTCCTGCACTTTTTTCCTGAATTGAGCTTGCTCTTTGAATTGATCACTTGCAGAAAAGAGCTGCGAGAAGATCAGTATGACAAAGCTGATGAGCGCTACAAAAACAAGATGATCACAATGAGGACCACAGAGCTGGTCATCAAAGACCTGGATCTCTACTACAAGGCCCTGGATCAGTAAGTACTGCCCTTACATGTACGCACACAGACTGCGGGTATTAACCCCAAAATATGTCTCAATCTGGTTCAGGCTTTCACGGATTGCATTGTAGTGGAGCATAGGTATTAACATTATTTTTGTCTTTATTTTGTAATGTTGTGATTCAGCAATTTAGTTGAATTAACAAACACAAATATGTTAATGTAATCAATCCATTAATTAACAGTCCTGAAATCAGTTCTTCCAATTGCAAAGATACATACAAATACAAAGATCACTGCAGAGTAACAGTTCATAGAAAAAGGTCTGCACTCAGCAGAAGCTTAGTGCTTACAAGTAGGTAGTACTGTTGGTAAGATCTAGTTTCAACGTCAGCACATCCTCTGTTTAACCATCTAGTTTTCTTGTTATGAGACATCCGCCCTTACTCCTCCTTATCAGGCCCTTTGAGGGGTTTAGGTGATGGTGAGAAGACTCTCAGATTGAGCAGTGATGCCAATTCTCTTGTAACTCCTCCAGGCAGTAGCACTGGGGGCTTTAGAAATTTATCAGCTGAGAGATTCCACAGGAAAGCGTTTGACTCTTACCAACGCAGAAGTGCACTGTCACTTCTCAGCACCTGCCGACCAGCTGGGGCCTTTCTTTGCAAGTTAAGCTTATTTGAAACCCATCATATCATCGTTTTAAGCTTATTACCTTTAAAGCTCTGAATCTCGACCATCCTGTCAGTGTGTGACGCTTGTGTTCCCTCATACAGAAGCAGCACAGAGCAGTCCGCCATTAGCTGCTCTCATCATATCTTCTTTAATAGTACGCAGACCACAAATTGTGACCTGTAGCTTAATATATATGTAAAGCGGTTGCAGTTGCCATCACAATAGAAGTACACAAGTACAAATGGTTTGTTTTGGTCCAGGTCGTGGCAGTACAGCGGAGCAAAGAAATACGAGAACATAATAAGGATATGAAGAAGATTAGATACATTAAGATCAGATTCTATGAACATTATTTGTTGATGTACAAATATACAAAAAAAGAAGACAGTTCTGAATTTACAGAGGGACTCAAGTTCTGTTCAGTGCAAAGTGCTGCTCTACATGATTAGTGTGCAAAAATACCACAAATAATGAGAGATTAATGCAGCACAGTGGGTGGTTTGGGTTTGGATTTGCACTCTGCACTCTCAGATATTCTGTTCAGGCTGCTTATTTTGGGGTTAATACCTGCAGTCAATAAGCACAAACCAACACTTAGGCACTAGAATCTAGAAGGTCAGGTAATTTGGCGTCAATCAAAGCAAACTAGTGACGACATTTGTGGTAAGAATGTCTTTGCAGTGCGACACGTCAGTAACCACGAGTTTAAACTTTCTCTTATCTTTTGTCATTGTGCTGCACTAGAAAGTATTGTTGTAGTAATGATGGGCGTGCAATGTGTAGCTGTAGTTTAGTGTTGTACATTGTCTTTGTCAACGTCACCTTAATCCTACCCATTTTAGAGCTCAACTACTTAGGCGATTAATCAATCAAGAGAAGATTTATCCGCAACAATTCTCACAATCAGTTAATAGGTTTAGTACATTTTCAAGTAAAAATGGTCTGCTGGTCAGTTAAGATGTCACATTTTAATTAAGTTAAATTCACGTTAGCCTCTGCTAGATTAGAATTGGTATGTTAAGTCTCAACATTTCCACAAATGTTGAAAGATAATAAATCCACCCCAATGTTATACAAGTCTTGAGAGCACAAGACAAGGGTCATGTAAAATTGTTTAAATTTTTCCCAGATGCTGTGTGTTTTTTTGAATCCTGTGTTTTACAATTTAAGCACATTTTGTCAGAAAGAGTTTCGAATCATGTGGTGGATGAATACAATTACAGCAGTTCAAGGAAATATTTAAAACTTAACCATTATCAATCATTTGATGTAGCACAACATGGCACAGAGAAACCCTTATTTTCATAAATGCACCCACATTTTTGAAATTTCCACAATATTCCATGTTTTACAGTTGAAACTTTTTGTTTTTAGTATCATGGAAATCATAGGGCCCTACAAGACTTCAGGTTTGTTTCCAAGAAACATGGTTCATTACTATCATTGGCATCACTGTAGTGTGGCATCGGCTCTGCATTTGCATGCAGAATTGATTCTGGTGATAAAAATTTGCAGATACTTCAGCAAAAAAAAAAAAATTATCAGCAGGGCGGCACGAAGCACTCAGTGATCAGGCCTTTGCTCATTGTGCTTTTTCAGTGGCTTTGTTTTTCAAAACGGAGTCCTTCCACTCAGAGAAAATTGAAATCTAATCAAAATCAATACGTGTAGTCCCGCTGGCAAACCTTTTTTATTGTTCTTGGTTACATGGATAACTGTGAGAGAGACACTAACTGAGGGTGAAAGGTGTCAGTGAGCCTTAGTGAGGAAGTGTGACCTCACTGTCTCAGATATCATCTGAGAAGAGAGCAGAAGCATCATTTACCCATATGTGTGGGTTAGTTGACACATCAGTCTCTGCACTGTTATCAAGATTAAAAGCAGGACTCGGCAGCCTTTCAGCAGACCATGCATCCAGGTCACAGTTTCTGCCTTAATAGACAGAAAAGGTTTTCATGGTGAGATGTTTTGATTTTGATTTTGAATGTGAAACTTCTTCTGTTACTCAATTTGCAACACATTATTGTCTGTGCATGATGCGTCAAAACCCTGAAGGCGCTCCTGTGACTGTCAAGAGTCTGTGATCTCTTTCACTGCCCTAAATTGAATTTGGTTCAAGCTTCTCTCAGTGCGTGTCTGTTGTTGTTTTGTTATTTGTTTATTTATAGTGGGCAGTGCACATTAATCTCCTATAACACTTTAAACACATCAATGTCTGGAATTAACTCTGCAACTAAGACTGCAAAACCTGCAATGTCACGTAGTAATGTTACACTCTGTAGAGTATTCTATGTACAACACAAGGTACGGTGGGGTTCCTCAGCTTCATTTGTTCAAGGACCAGAATTTTAGTGGGATTCACTGACAAAATTTGAGTCAACTCAGCATCTCCTTGACTGATGACTGGGATCATCGTCTTCTAGAGAGCAGCCTCGTTTCAGTGCGAACAGATTTGTTTCCTGCAACAAGGGCACAGCTATCCACGTATTTAACATGAGACTGAAACAGAATCCATGTTAAAGCTTGATGCTCGAGTACATTTAGGGAATTGAAAGCAACCTGAAGCAGGCCTGAAGGTTATTGGGTCACAGATGGAGAGCAGTCGCTGTGGGTGTGTGAACTAGATAGTGTCTCTGGAGCAATGTTTTTAAAAAAATGTATTAAATATACATATACAGCTGGACACCGCCCAGTTCAGCCAGAGTATGATCTGCTTCTGATAAACTTTGTAATACATTTCTTCGCAGAGCAAAGTGGATTTTTGTCCCCCATCTCTTAAATTGGCACGTTATGAAGCGATGTATGAATGGGAGCAATGATTTGAAATCCACTATTCTTAAACAATATAGCATGAAAAGTCCAAGAGAGGGGAACACTTTTTATTGACCGTATCAGAAATATGCTGTCTCAAATATATAATCACTCTGTTCTTCTGATAATGTCACATAAACAGTTCTGTAAATAAGACAGAGAGTAGGTCAGATGGACGGATAAAGACAGCTCCACTCCCTCATTCGTCTATTTATCCAACATATATGGGCATCAGAGGAAGCTTTGTCGGTTATGCCGTTATCACTGCGCAGTTACCAAACCACATCAGAGTTTCTTGTCATTTTGCTAGATGATAGACAAAGTGCTTCTTGGTATGCCGGAAACCAGCATCCAGCTTGCTGCCTTCATATCTTTTATATCAACATATATCTTTGTATCAGTGTTACATGGATTTAGTAAATCTTGAAATTGTTGCTAGAATTTTGTAACCAAATTATCATAAAATATCTTATTGTTGGTTTTCCATCAAGCCGTATTTAAATGTGTAAGAGCACACCTGTGTAACCTACATAAATTTTAATTTTTGTTATTGTTAACAATTAATTATTGCTATTATTAACATCCCGACTTTTTAGGATCAGGGTTGTATCGAGTCCACCATTGGTTTTGTACATGAGCTTTGTATTCCTGTTTGTTTCCTTCAGAACCATCATGAAGTTCCACAGCATGAAGATGGATGAGATCAACAAGATTATCAGAGACCTGTGGCGCAGCACCTACAGGGGTCAAGGTACATCTCACTCATATAGTTGTATGCACGTTCATTCATTCCTGCCTCTCTCTGCCTGTCATCACTTCCTCTTTCCCCCCTCTCCAGATATTGAGTACGTGGAGATCAGGTCTGATGTGGACGAAAACTCGTCTGCTGGAGTGAGGCGGAGGGTTTACAACTACAGAGTAGTTATGGTGAAAGGAGACACAGCTTTGGATATGAGAGGACGCTGCAGTGCCGGTCAGAAGGTACCAGAACAGGGTTTTCTGTATTAGCATAAAAAAATAAAATCTTCTCCGGTGAGTTATTATGCAAGCCAACGCAGTCTGAATTTTTCTCCGAATATGATCATGTGCCTCTAAGGTGTTGGCATCCCTGATCATCCGCCTAGCTCTGGCAGAGACCTTCTGTCTGAACTGTGGGATCCTGGCCCTGGATGAGCCCACCACCAACCTCGACCGAGACAACATTGAGTCACTGGCACACGCCCTCGTAGAGTCAGTACACACACCACACACATTGTTTTTACTTCTTATGAGGAGCCTCATTGACACGGTGCATTTACCAACCTCTAACCTTGACTCACCGTCATATCTACATGCCATAAGCCCAACTCTTACCTGAAAACTAATTTAATCTTCAGACAGTAACCGTGTGAACTCTGACATACTCCTCTATCTCCTCTCGCTCGCTCTCCCCAGGATCATTAAGAGTCGCTCTCGCCAACGAAACTTCCAGCTGCTGATCATCACCCACGACGAAGACTTTGTGGAGCTGCTGGGCCGATCCAGCTACATCGAGCACTTCTACCGCATCCGTAAGAACCAGGACCAGAACTCTGAGATCACAAAGTGCAGCATCACCTCCCTTTCATCCTACCTCCACTGAGCAGACAAATGAATCGTTCGACTGCTTTGGAAATGCACATCTTGATGTCCTTGAATTCATTCTGGTTGGGCAAAGTCTAACAGTAATAATATAATACATTTATACAGACAAACTGACACTGAAGTTATGATCCCAGTCAATAGCATGCGCGTTCTGTGGATCAAGCCTTATTTAATATTGTCATTTTGAGACTTGCCCAAGTGTTTGTAGTCTTTACAAAGTGTCCATATGATGGCCAGCAGCGTCAAAGTCAGGGCAGTGTTGCAGTTTGCAGTTATGTTTCCATGTTTGCCTCTTTTTGGAGCTCATAATGTTCTGTCATTAAATTGCTTGTGAAGGACGCTGGCGGTTTCTCTTCTCTCTGGGTTTTTTTTTTTTTACTTGCATGGCAACAACGCTGCAGACTCGATCAAAGAAACATTTGCAATGTTTTAGTGAAGCTACATCCTAATCAACCACATCTTATCTCTCAAACATTGCAGAGTCACTACTTTTTTTTTTTTCTGGTAATGAGGGGAAAAACGTGGCATAGGCGTGGGTAAAGCAAGTATAAATCTTGAGTTCTCGGCCGACACTTCAGAACAAGCTGACAATTGGGTGATCAGTTCAAGGCTTCTTGAGTAGCTTCCTCTAAAGATCGACAGCCAAACGAGCTCGCAGCATGAAGATGAGGATGCTTCTGCTGGTACCTGCTGTGGTACTGCTGGTCAGTGTGGCTGCTGCCAGTCCGACACATCACAACGACAACCTCAAAAAAACACTTGATCTGGCTGACAAATACAATCAGTCTCTCGCTGAGGTAAGAGCTTGTCTGATAAGCACAAGAGTTTTGTTGCATTTTTGCAACAATTTATGGATGCATTATCTTTTTAAAACCTCTGATGTCCAAAAACCTGAAGTAATAAATGATCCCGTTCTTCTGCTGTGCTGCAGGAATTCTTTGTGGAGGATGTGTCTCCTCTGGCTGAGGGCAAAAACAAGTGTGAGGTGAGAGGAGTGCCGTGTTTTGCACATTTCTGCACATGGGGTTTATTTTTAAAGGCTAACGTGTTCTCGCTTGTGATCCACACAGGATACGTTCTTCTGCAAGGTGTATGATATCCTGCATAAACATGAACACTTCGGTAAAAGGAATGAGGAGAAGGAGCTTGTGAGGAACATGAAGATATTTATCGACGGCAGAAATGTAAGAGTTGCCTGTGACATCACATTTGCTAAACGAGTGTTACGAATGTTTAGAGTCCCACATGCTGCCTGAGTACCACACACATACTTTATCTTTGGATCGACATAGTAAATGCAGAGGAGCTTTAATGAAAGGCACTGAACAAACGTGACTTCTTGTCTTTCAGCCAAGCTGCGCCAAGTTGCTAAAGGACTTGACACCTACAGATGTCAAAAAGCCAATACCCGAGCTGATGAAATGCCTCATCCATTGTATCCAGAGCAGGAACTTCAACTCCTGAATACCCCCAGATCTGCAGCCCCACTGTCAGCCAATCACTTGAGTCCATGAGTGTTTTTTTTTTGTTTTTTTTGTCCTTTTTTCTTATGTTGTTTTTATTTTGGAGCAAGCGATTGCAAAGATTGATTTGTATTGAGTCACCCTAAACATATGTCATGTCTGCGGTCCCTCTGCATGATGCACAGCCAGCACAGTTAGATACTACAAACAACAGCACAGTGTCATCATCATTTCACAGATATTTACTTTTATTTACCCAGTTAGCTGTTTTTAATCAGCACAGCAGCCACTGCGGTGACAGATGTGAGCACTGTCAAATACACCAGCATATTTATTTTTGTCATTGTATTTAAAATAAGTTAATAAGTTATGGCTGTTTTTATATTTTTGAATGACATATTTATTGTAATCCTTTCATACAGCATTGGAATAAGTGTTTATAGAAAAATAAATCTCATTACCCACGACTGCAGCGTGTATGGAAATGCTTTGTGCTGAAGGGCATGTTAATCAGAATTTACAGAAAGACACTTTTTCATTTTTATTTTTTTAGCTGTTGCATTGATTTTTTTGATGATGCTGTAATATTCATCTGTTCTTTTTCAGCCTTCACACACCTTTGACCTCTTGCAGTATAAAAAAAGTCTTAAAATTTGTTGAATCACATTTAAACTCAACTATAGTTTTAACTTGTGTCTGTAGCCCCAATTTCACTTCATTCACAGTATTTGTATGTGCTGAGAATTGAACTATTTTTTAATGTTTGTTCACTTTTTGTTTCTTTAAATGCATTACATGTGTTGCATTGACCTCATTGTATACTCAATGGCATTAAATGGCTTTGGTACTATGAAATCTAATTAGAAATTTGTTGATTTCAGTATGAATTAAACCAAGATGTTTCTAAAGCATCGTGAAATGCAAAAATTGGAACTCTTTGAATTTGTAGAGGGTTAGTTGATAATACAAATGATTGATTTCCTTTGGTGTGGGACTAGTGGGGAACCACACAATGAAACATCTTATTTGTGTTTTAGCTGTTTGCAAACCAACTGACTAAGAGAAATCTCCTTTTACCACTTACCTTGGACATCAGCACACAATGAATAGTTTACAGAAGAGACACTGTGGCCTGGAAGATATTTCCGCTCATCCAAGACACTTTGATTCTTCTGACTAGAGCTCTGTCCTAGATATTGTAAACCATGTTTAAAGTGGTCCTTTTTCATTACAGCTCACCATTCTACAACAATGAATTACTTACATATAAATTTTAATAGCTTGTCATGACCGTGTTCTTTTCCTTTTTCACGTTTTTATCGTGATCCACTAGTTGTACACCCGCATCCAAAAAATGATATTAAATAGTCTTATTTGTCACATTTTTCCTTGAAGGTTCATACCCTTTGTATCGGAGGTCACAAAGCATGAACTCTTTGTCTTAGCTATAAATGGGCCTCAGAAACGGCTCTGTTGGTTACACTGCTGTCACTGTTCTGCTTTCAAACCACAGAGTTTATCAGCATTAGACGAGATAAGAGACAAAATGCTTCTTGGTATCCAGGAAAGCCAGTCCCTGTGAGCTGCACAGATATGTTTCCTATCAGTTCATGTCTTTGTCATGTATCAATATGACACAGATTTTGTCTGAAAAAATGCTGCCGCTGTCATTTGTATTGCAGGATTTTTAGAAGACAAATGTGCTGGTAGTGGCTTATGGTGCAGAACTAGCTGGGAAAAAAAGGAAATATAAAACATTATGCATATTTAACTTTAATAAGTAGATGATTTTAGATGATTTGTTATACACCAACATCGCCAAAAAATTCCTTGTATGTGTAAAATCGTACTTGGCAATAAAACTTTTTCTGATTCTGATTTCTGATTCTGAAATAAAAAAAACCTGATATGGGGTAGTACCTGCTGACATGTAGTGTTTGAGATTAAAAGTACTGATTGCTGTGTGGGGATCTAGGAAAAGTATAGGTGGCCATGTGGGCACCTGAAGGCAACTGGGTGCACGCAGGAAGCACAGAAAATCGAAGGGAAAGGGGGTCAGGAGGTCCATCTGTTAGTGGCATAAGAGCAAGTGTGTGTTCTCACGTACAGCACGAGGTTGAGGTTACACGGTTAAATCCTGTTGCATAATTGCATTTTTTTCACTTCAGGTAACCAAAAGAAAAAAAAAAGATTTGGAAAGCATATATGGACACAGACTTGTGCCTTATATGTGTGTATATGTGTGTATATGTGTGTGTGTGTGTGTGTGTGTGTGTGTGTGTGTGTGTGTGTGTGTGTGTGTGTGTGTGTGTGTGTGTATAAGGGATTGTCGGTATAGAAGATGAATGAATGTATGAATGTAAAACTTTTGAACTCTTCAGCTGTAAATGTGAGGATCTCAATTCACTTTAACGGCATTTAAAATGATCATAAATGGACAGGAAACTATCAAACCAGGTCTTTGGTAACTTGTAACACTAATAACAACAAAAAACAAAAACAAGGTTGACATTTCGATATTTGCTGTATCCCATAATAGTTCAGTTTGTGTCAAGAGGTTGTTAAAACACGTCTGATACAAAGAATGTGATGATTCTACGTCTGATAAGTAAAGAGTAAAATCATCAGCATATAATGTTATTTGAGAAGTTTGTCTGGTGGTTTTTATTCCTTTTACTGCCACTGACTGTTTTATTATTTTAAAGCTGAAGGTTCAATTTGATTTGTCTAGATTAATGCCCTACAAATAGAGCAGGCTTACCATTTTTATTTTATTTTTTTTATTATGCTGTACTGACTTAAAGTCCAAGTCCTTGCCCGTTTTGCATTGCCTGTATTAATGAAAATGACAGGTGTGTTTGGAGGCTGTCACAAAGGCTCATTGCACAAAGAATTTCCATTTTCTTTGGAAACTCATGATGCAGTGTCATTAAAATACACTTGAAACACCCAGGCTTTAATTTCTGACAGTCTCTGGTGACTGTCAGTAAATGATTGCTCGTTAGAGGGGTTTTGTTTCGAGTATTGTGGCCGCCCCATATGCTAAATTCAAAGAAACATACCCCAGGTTTGGTGAATTTGCTCATCAACCACACCATAATCAGTCACATCTTGTCTACTGACTGACGGCATTGTCTTTGTCATGAGTGGAAAAATGTACCAGAGGCGTGGGCCAAGCAAGTATAAATCATGTGCTCTCAGTCAAGGTCTCAGAATAAGCTGAATAATCAATTCAAGTGCTTCTTGAAATAACTCCATCCAGAAATCGACAACTAATAACCTGGTGTCATGACGATGAGGATGCTTCTGCTGGTGTCTGCCGTGGCTCTGCTGCTCAATCCAACTCTTGCCAGTCCTTGTCACATTGACAGGTCTGCTGTTGTTCAGCAAAATTTAAACATCATATATGACCTGGCTAAAAACTGCAGTGCGTCTCACACAAAGGTAAGAGCTCAGCTGTTTTCTTGCTTTGTAATCTCTACCATTTATTGATGCATTATCTTTTTAAAACATTTTATGTCAAAAACGTAACTCATTATTCTCATATGTGGTGCAGGAACTCTTCGTGGAGGATGTATCGCATCTGGCAGAAGGCGGGAACAAATGTGGGGTAAGGAGAGCATTTTTACAATGTTATTGGTGGTTGTTCATGAGCTGGGCTGTTTGGTGAAGGAAATGCAACAGTTACAGTTATAAATTAGCACAAATATTACTTATGTGGGATGTACTATTGTGTTCGGGGCCATAGCCACGATTTTAGATGTAGAGGGAAATACACGAGTCCACATTTCCCCTGCAGAACAACACCCACATGAGGAATTATTGGTTATTTTTTAAAAAAAAACAAATGCCCTTCCTTATGTTTAAAATGTGGTTTCGAGGGAGAACATTAATCCTTTTTGTTGATGCAGTTTGGGCCGAAAAACAAATTTTTAGATATTTAGTCTAAAATCATTCCCAGAAGTATTACCAAGGACAGTTTCCTGTGTGTGAGTTTGCATTAGTTAATACATCTTCTGATCAGCACAATAACTGCAGAATAACATTATAATAACCTCTCTTGCAAAGCAGCCAACAGAAGCTACAGAAAAGTGATGGTCATTTTACACGATCACCTGTATGTGTGTTCAGCTTATGTCTTTTATGTATTGTTTTCTCGTTTATAATAATATCTAAAATATTTTCAGCTACTATATTACATGGTCGTAACAATGATGCATGCAATACCCCAACACACAATTGTGCACGCATGTTCAAACGCTCTGCAGGAGAGTAATAAGAACATAAATCAACATTCTACACTTGACAGAAGAACTGATATTGGTGATTTTAGGAGCATGTGGTTTTGCTGTAGTGCCTTTCCATGTTTTATTTTTCAAAGCTAATACATACTCGCTTATGTTCCATACAGGATAAGTTCTTCTGCAAAGTGCAAAACATCCTGAATAACCATGGAGACTTCTGTGATAAGAAGGAGGAGAAGGAGCTGCTTGTGAGAACCCTGGAGATGTATAATAATGGCACACATGTAAGAACTGGTTTCCTTTGACTAGTGCGGCAGAAATCTGTGATATTGAGGTTAAAGTATCACACTCTTTCTTTAGACAGGCGAAACAAGTGAAATGCATCGACAGTGAAGGAACTTTTATGAAGGTCTGACCTGATTTCGTGTCTTTCAGGTGCAGTGTAAAAACATACTCCAGGGGATGACGAGCACTGGTACCCAGATCAAGCCGTTCGAACTTTTGGAACATGTCAAACACTGTGTCCGGCATAGAAACTTCAGCTGGACCAAACAAGCAGCTTAATATGGAAGCTGAACTGATGCTAACAAATACACCTGCTTATTTATGACTCCACTGTATTTAACATAAATTATTAAGCAAGGGCTGTTATTTATACTTGAGTGACATATTTATTTTAATCATACCATACAGCGTTGAAATACAACTGTAAGGTGTTAACAGGAAAATAAATATCATTGTTCATAAATGCGGTGTGTGTGGAAATGCTTTGTGGTGTCATTTGAATTGAATTTTACAGAAATGCACCAGACTGAACATTGATATTTATATTTACTTCTCAGGTGAAGGGCTTGTTGCATAGGTCTAAATGTCTCAGTAAAAAATCAAAAAATAGCAAGCCTCCTTTCATTCCTTTCTTTCCCTAGGGTGTTTTTTCTTTTTTCTTTTCTTTTCTTTTCTTCTTTATTATTTTATTTTATATTATTATTTTATTTTATTTTATTTTATTTTCATTTTATTTTTTTTTCTTATTTATTTATTCATTTATTTATTTATTTTTGTTCTTTCTTCTTTTCTTTTTCATTTCTCTTTTTTACTTTTCCCACTCTCTTTTTTTCTTTATTTCCTTGTCCCCCACCCCCATTTCTTCACTTGGATATACTTGGTGTCTGGCCAGTGGGTGTGTGTTCTGACAGGGAACTTCCCACCTACTCAACTCATTAGTGTAACACAGCATAGTTGTGCAAGTTACCCCAGTCTGACCCTGATGAAGACCTATGTTGGTCGATACGCGTTGGTCTTTTTTTTAACTCTTTTGGACCAGTTTTGCCATGTAAAATAAAGGCATTTTAACTTCACACAAGCTCTACAGTGTGCCTTGGTGTTTTTGAAGGAGGCTTGCTATTTTTTGATTTTTTACTGAGACATTTAGACCTATGCAACAAGCCCTTCACCTGAGAAGTAAGTGCAAAGTACCTGAAGTATCCAAAGAGCACCTGTGTTGCAATCAACAAGAAGACCCAGCAGCGCTTCCACTCTGTTGTCCTCATTGATATTTATATGTTTTGGCAAGAGGCCTCACAGTATACTGTACCTGCTGTTCTCAACAGTCTCCAGTTTTAACGAAATTAAATAGATAATACCGAGATGATTCAAAATAATCAGCTCAGAATACAAGAACAAACACAGAAAAACATCAATCATCCTTGAAATGTGAGCTCTGGCTCTAAATTACGTTACGAATTGACCCTTTATGTTTCAATCAGACCAGCGGGAAGCACACAATAAAAGTATTCTCTTATTTATGTGTGCAGAAATAGCAATGCAGAAACGTTTAGAAGTTCAAATGATCGCTCAAATATTAATGATTGTGTAAATCATTCAGTCCCCAAAGAACTCCTGAAGAACCCTGTTCTCGTGGAGTGCACTCAACCAATCGGCGCACCCCAGAAATACATTTGTGTCGATGTTCCCTGCCTGGCTGTGGTGAGCTGCTTCCCTGACTGACTGAAGAGCTCTCTGAGAGAAACATTTTTCACCACTCTTTTCCCCCTTGCCTTGGACAATGTACCCGTCACTCAGTGACTTAATGCAATGTGAGAGCTATGGGGAGGCTTTGCTCTTGGTGGTGGTTGGGTCTCTGTGTGGCGTTCAGCTGTGTGTATGTGTGCTACTGAACCGTGGCTCCCTCATTACTAAATAAAGAGAGTCACTCTCCTTTTCAACAGAGCTTTTTATAGAACTGTTGGAATATTCCCAATACTTTGTGTAACCTTCCCTTCCACGCTTTTCTTGAAGGACTCCAAAGGACAAATAAAGCCACAGATGAGACAAGTAGATAAGCCTCTAAAAAGCTCACTGGGTCACTACACTGCACATAGAGTGTAGACTCATAAACAGAGTGAAGTACAACTCACAGTGCAATGAGAAAATACATCGTTAAGGGGAAAAGTCCTGCATTCACAATCAGTCACTTATTAAGACAGTGTTTCTCAATTCCGGTCCTCGGGTCCTCGGGCCCCCCTGCCCTGCATGTTTTAGATGTTTCCTGCTTCAACACACCTGATTCAAATGAGTGGCTCGTTATCAGGCCACCGCAGAGCTTGATGACGAGCCGATCATTTGAATCAGGTGTGGTGGAGGAGGGAAACATCTAAAACATGCAGGGCAGGGGGGCCCGAGGACCGGACCATAGCAGAGTATCAAATGTTAAACTGCTCATTATGCTGCATATTGGCCTGTCAGTGTTATATTAATATGCATTATTTTCATGTGATTATTAGTACTTATGCATTAACATATAAGCAGCATTTTGATGTAGCACAACTGCCTCACAGTTGCACTTAAGTTCACCTCAGTAGGCAAAATCATAGCAGTTAACAGTCGGCTGCTGTGAAAACGGCGACCATCCTTGAACCTAAAGGTCTGAGGAGCTGAAGTTTCATTCCTTTTCTCAGTCGTGTCATTTCCTTTTGTGGCAAACACAACCCTGCTAAATCTTAACAAGCTGTCTTGCAGAGAGTACCATGAATACCACGATCAACAAGCTCAAGAATGATGTTTATGTTAATGAAGTCACTCAAAGGACTCTGTGTATCACACGGTCTCATTAAAGGATAAAATAATTGTTTTAAATTTGTTTGGATCTGTTATCATGGCTACCGATCCAAGCCCCATGTGGGCAGGTTGGCAAATATGCAGATGAGCCCGAATCACCCCGAGGCAATATAACCTCACCCGTTATTCAGCCGTATCACACCAGCTTTGTTCTTCTACCTGATCTGATGAGATCCAGCAGGTATCAAGCTGCCAGTGCTGCAGAACAGTTTCTGCGTCTCACAGCAGCAGTTCAAATCTCTGCTCGTTGACCAGCGTCGTGTAAACATAAATCTCAGATCTGATCAGGATCATTATTTGTATTGATAGATATCGTTTTATTACGTTCTTTCCCTTGATCTGTACAGCACAGACATACGCGCCGGGCGCCCCCTGCCTCTGCTGCTTCTTTATTGTGTTCCTGGTCGATTAGCCTCAGGGCTGTCTTCAGGGCCTGGGGCCAGTGGGAGCAGAAGGGGGAGGGAGGGGCCGGTGGCTGCATCTGCCAGGGGACCTCCTTCAGGGGCCCCACTGTGGCCTGGCTCGGTTTTCATGTCTATCTTCAAAAGCACAGCCCCGTGGAGGCAGAGAGAGTAAAGGGAAGACAGTGGTGCTGCCATTGTTATTTTCCCACATGCCCTCAGTCAGCATACGGGCCCGGGGTGACGGAGCGTGTCAGCACCGAGCTGCTTTCCACTTCCTCGTTTACATGTAGTTCACCTTCAAGGCTATCTGAGATGCAGAAAGTACACAGTGCTATCAATGGATATGTCATTTTACTTTACTCTTAACTACTATACAGCATACTTGTTGTTTGTATGTACAGTGTGTGGTGCTCACCTGCGGCCATATTTAAAGTGTATTTTTGGGCTTTGTGGTGGAGCAGAGACATTTAAAGGTTCAGAGTCTAGGATTAAGTGGCATCATCTCTAAAGCCAGATTTTGGTTCCTCTGTTCTGGGCTTCAGTAGAAACATGGCGGAAAAAGGCGAATCCATCACTCCTTTGTTCATGATTGCAGCAAAATGTGACAGCCATACTGGTGGAGCTAATCTAAGGTGTGTGAATGGTCATGACTTTGGATTGGATGATGTCCCTCATCTGCAGGAGGGCGTAGCCTCCTCATACCTCCTCCGCTCTCGGTTGCGGGTCCTCCGGGTGCGCCTGCTGTCACAGGAGTTTAGCGTCAGACCGTTCGGGCCGGCAGGGACGCACTCACCTTGACATGATCAAGTTGGAAATGAAAAGAGCAAAATCCAGACGGTCAGGAAGAGAGACATGTCGACCGTTAGGGATTTAGCCTTTTCTGTGCCGTGATCCTCTCTTTTCCTATCTCTTTTCATTCACGTCATTCTCTCTGGTTTCCTCCTTCCTTTCCTCCCTTCATCCATCTTTCCTTCCTTTAGTCTTTCCTTCCTCTTCTACTTCCTGTCACTCACTTTGGTGTCCCTTTCTCTTTCTTTATCTTTTCCTTTCATCCTCTCTCTCAGGCTGTGATCACTCTCCTCCTCCTCTTCTTCAACTCCTGCCTCTTACACTCATTTCCATCCTTTTCCCCTCTCCTCTCTTCCCCCACACCCCCTTTTCCTGCGTCTCACTACACGAGAGCCACATTTTCTTGGAGAGGATTATTATGTTCAGCAGACTGTATGGTGATTATATGTTCATATACTCTAATCTGAGTTTGTGTGCAGGCCCGCGCCCGACCAGCTAAGTGCTTTGTCGAAAAAAAATCACGCCACAGTGAGTTATTTCTGGCTGGGTTAATCTTATTTCTCTGGGCACTTTGATAATGGAGAGGACTTGAATAATGAATGGGGTGTATAATACTGTTCTTCAGGCCCGCTGAATGAATTAAACAACTGCCTATAAGCGAGTTTCTGTGAGTGTCTCTAATATAGACCCCTGCGCTCGTCCTTTGTGCTTTCAATTCCATGCTCTTATTTTGTATTTTTGGAAATTGAACAGAAATAAATGCTTCAGCCCCGAAGAGAGAACTTTACTTAAGTGACGAAATAGCTATTAATGAATGCTGAAATACAGATCACATGAGTTATCATGCTAGAGGAAGGATCTCTCTCCTCTCTCCCTGTGCTCACGCCCCTTCATGTGTGTGTGTGTGTGTGTGTGTGTGTGTGTGTGTGTGTGTGTGTGTGTGTGTGTGTGTGTGTGTGTGTGTGTGTGTGCGTGCGTGCGTGCGTGCGTGCGTGTGTATCTCAATAGTCTCTGCATAATGCATGGTGTGTTAGTTAGCAGACAGCTTGACCTCACACACACACCATGAGACTCTAAATGTTTCTCCATCGCTGAAGTTCACTGGTTCACAGAGAAATATCAGATTAATGATGTTGTCTGGAGGAGGGTGATGATATTTCAGAACACAGAAGTATGTTTCTTTTCTGAACTCGTAAATCATTGATTTGTTTTTTATTTGATAATATGTAAGTAGAAGCGACACGGGATCAAGTTTTGCTTTGCTCAGAAAAAGGACTCAGCTACTGTCAGCAAGTTCCTTTTAGTTGTGACACTATTTTCATTTTTCTAATTCTATTTTATGTTGATTATTCACTTGATTAGCTGATTCAGGCTGTAAAATCACAGAAAATTCACCCATCACAGGCCCATCAGACCAAAATGATGTCCAAAAACTGTCTGACCAACTTTTAAAAACCTTAAAATATTCACTTACAATAACAGAGTGAAAGGCAGGACACCCTCACCTTTGAGATGCTGGAATGGATAAATGATTAATCGATTATCAAACTTGTCAGTAATTTTTTTTGCTTTTCTTTGGTATTGATCTCATTGGTCATTAATGAATTGACTAATTGTTTCATCACTGTGTGACACTGTCATGCCAGACCTTGCTTTCACCATATCTCTGTTGGTGGTGGATGAAATATTAGGTAAAGTTAAAACCACTCTTTTATAATATTCATTACAAGTGACATCCTCTATTTAAAAAAGCAGTATTCAAGTATTACCTTTTCACTAATCGTAAAAGTAAAATGAAAGACTTTGCAGGCAAAATGACCTCAGTCTGAGTTATCCTATGTCATTAGGAAACAAGTACCAATGTAAAAAATATGAGTTGAATTCTTACGTTGACTGAGGTGGAGCTGAGCTATTTTCTATACTGTTAAGGAGTTTACTTTGCTGTATAACAGCACATTGTGTTTTATACCCTTTTCTAGATTTTTTTTTTAAAGATCTTATTGTTTAAAAGATTGGCAGTAACCCCCTTAAATTGTATACAGTATGAATATAAATGAACATAAAATGAAAATACCTCAGAATTGTATAAGACAGTGCTTGAGTGAATAATTAGCTGTAACCAAAATAAGCATTAAGTTTGCTGTTTTCTGATAGAGAGACATTCATAACGTGGATTTATGCACCACAGTGCAGAGAACAGAGAGGAGAACAGCAGCTACAGATGGACAGCATCTTCTTCTATACCTTTTTAAATGACATCCACCACCGGGCCTCAGGTTTCCAGAGAGTAACACAATCTCACTGCGTGTTTGCGTCCATGCTGGTGCTGCACACAGGTGTGTGTGTGTGTGTAGACTTCAGCAGTAGGTCGGTCTCGAGCCGGTGTGGCTGCTGATGATAATAGAAGGTGACTAATAGAGAGCGCAGAGGTAGCTGTCTCCCTTCGCTCTGGTCACATTTGTTGCTACTGGCGTCGGATGAATTATTGAGTTCGGGGTGTTTGGGGCTCCCACCCCTCCCCTCACATTCCCTCACTCTGCTCCCAAGGATGACAGCCACCGTGTGTGTGTGTGTGTGCGTGTGTGTGTGTGTGTGTGTGTGTGTGGAGAGAGACTATGTGTACATGTATGTGCATCCATACTTCAGCAATTAAACGGAGCCTCATTCTGTCAAAAATGGTCTTTCCTGCATGAAAACATCTCAAGCACACACACACACACACACACACACACACACACACACACACACACACACACACACACACACACACACACACACACACACACACACACTCTCTCTCTCTCTCTCTCTCTCTCTCTCTCTCCTTCTGTCCTTTTTTTTACTGTCTTTCTCTCTCTCCACTCTGTCTCAAACACCGGGCCTAACTTTTTTTTTTTTTTGTCTTTTAGCTCTGGTGATTCAGTTGCTTTAACTCTAAATCAATTTGCACGAGGTTTGATTCGAAACGAGTTTTCCCATCAAACATAATACACAAACTGGCCCGGCACACCTCCATTATTGCACGAGAAAAACGCAATATACCTTTCAGCTGCTGCTGAATAATTGAAGTGCCCTCAGTCGCCACATGCCGCGAAGCCTTCAGCTCAGCTTACCACACAGCCAGTGCGTTATGATATCTGTCCGGGTATTACAAAGATCAATTATTCACACGGCGACGCGCTTTTTTACGTCAGAAACACCTCATTCAGAACACAGGTGAGGCGTTTGAGGACCTGATCGGTATTATTCTTAATAATAATAATCATAATAATAATAACTGCCATGAAAAAATGTGGCACAGTTTTGGAAAGAGGCGCAACAATTAACATTTGCTTTTTATCTTCCTTTCCCCTCGCGGACAAAAAAGTCGTATTTAACGCCATAAATTATAGACGGTTATTAATCACCTCTCAGCATCAAAGAGAATATTAATAAGAGCCACAAACGGTTCCGTGTTACTGCAAAATATCGATCCCCTGGCTGTCAGCAGCCCGCCGACAGTCTCACTGGGAAAATCACACAACCGCGGGTCATGTTGACTGTGGGAGGAAGCTTTTCATGTTTTTTTATTAATTCATTGATTTTTTTTTTTTTTTTTTTTTTTTTTTTTTTCATAGAAATATTTGGTTAATATTAGGAGAAGGTGGCCAGGGTGGATGTTACGCAGAGAATAATCAGGAATTGGGAGTAAAATGTAATTTTAGCAATATGAATAAAAATGGCCTCCAGTGGATTTTATGGGCCTATACGAGGAAAAAATGAAGTGCGATGAAGAGTCAATATTTTCAGCTCTATTAATAATAATAATCATTAATAATAATAATAGCATAGTTGGCCTATGTTAAATAAATAATAAAACAGACATTAGTGAAATGATGCCTCTATGTGCTGAAATAAAATAAAAGTAAAAAAAAAAAAATTACACAATAAAGCGAAAAAAAAAACTTATTCAAACAAGAAAAACAACATCCTCTAACTTCCCTCTTTCCTCTGTTAACCTGTTGTGCTCGTCTCTCCCTGGGGTCTCCAGAGTTCCCAACTCCTCCACATCACTTGGTTTTAGACCAATATATAATTAATTTTGCATCGTCATTACTTAATAATCTCAATCCCCATGCACGACATAACCCGGTGACATGAAGGCATCCATAATTAAAAAACGGCACTAATTACAGGGAGGAAGGGGCCTTTATAGCGGCAGCAGAGGAGGCGCGTTCTGCGCTTCGCGGTGTGAAAACCGCTGTGAAAATGGAGGCCCTTTTATTTTCTGTGGCGCTTATATCATGTACGACAATACATATTTAATCCCAGCAGAGCTTTGGGGATTTATAAATAAAACAGGCGGGCAAGTTCCTATAAAGAAAACAAAGATTTTATCGCCCATTGGATGGATACGAGAGTTCATACCTTTAAGACGAAAACGCCCCGCGTGAGGAAGTGCTGACAAAGTTCTTATTTATAGGCCTTGCTTGAAATAAAACATCTTAATAAAACACAAAAATAAAATCGCTTTTTCGATTTTTTTTTTTTTTTAGAAAATATCCAATAATTTATTAAGTTTAAACTTCACACATTTTTTTCTCAAGTGATATAAGAGTGAGGGGGGAAAAAAATACTTAAATTAGGTGATGTAGGCCTATACACTATGTATCAGGGCTATATAACAAATATATAGCTCATCAGCAATGCTCCAAAACATGTTCACATCAAAATACTAAAATATAGCAGCAGCCACACGCATGTGCCTCATATATGACGGTGTCATGTCTATTTCTAAATAATTCAAGATAAACAGACTCAGTGTGTCATAGCTTGTGAGAGTTACGGTCATTATTCACATTTGTGCGTAAATGACTATCAGACAGTTCAGGAAGAGGGCAGATTCGTTCTCAAATGAAGAAAGAAATAAAAATGAAGCTTTAAAAAGGTAGGTGAATTTTTCAACCCCTCATCAGTGAACTGACAATAGTCGGAATTCTTAGATTAAAAGAAAGAGAATATGTGAAAACACAGTTAAGATATGACGGTGCACTTCTGCACGTGTGATGTGGACGATAAACTCTGAAACATGTCAAAAAATCAATTATCTTTTCACTAACTCCATCAGTTCAACACCGCTGACAATTAAACAGAACATAAACGTCGCCTCCAAACTCCATTTCTTGGTTTAAATGATAATAATAATAATAATAATAATAAAAAAGGTGAATAAATATCCCTGAATGTGACAAACTGCCAGGGTGGATTTACTGAAGGTTCGTATTCAGTGTGTGCAAGATAACATGATCAACAACATCAAAAATCACCCTCCTCACAGATCAATAACACAATCATTTTAAGTCCAAAACTGAGAAATAAAAATCGAAGAAAGAGAAAGTGCGACGATGAAGAGTGAGACAGGAAATGAGAGTCTTTCTGGAGATAATCCCAAGATGAGACGTGAAGAGCTGTTGATAAATCCCTCTTAGTTGGGCTACTTAGGCTATTATTAATCACTCGATCAAAAATGTAGTAGGCTATTTTATTCATGATGTGTGAAACTCAGTGCACCGCAGAGTATTTCATTCGTTTCTGTTTTTGCCGCTGGTTGCAAAACCACACTCGAACCACGTTCTTTTTCAGGTCCAGTTTTTCGGCGATGGCCGCAATTTTTTCCGAGGAGGGCCGAGGCTGGATGGCAAAGTAAGCCTCCAAAGAGCGCTTTTCCGGCGCGGCGATGGAGGTGCGCTTTCTTTTCCTCTCGTTCCCGTTGAAAAGGTCCGGCTTGCTGCTTTTCTCCCGGTACGCGGCCTCTGCTTCCTCCAGCCAGGCCTGGAGAACCGGCTTGAGCGCTATCATGTTGTTGTGGGACAAGGTGAGGGACTCGAACCTGCAGATGGTGCTCTGGCTCAAGGACCCCACACCGGGGATCTTGAGGTTGGCCAGCGCCGACCCGACGTCCGCCTGGGTCACCCCGAGTTTGATCCTCCTCTGCTTGAAGCGCTCGGCGAAAGCTTCCAGCTCCCTGGGATCCGATTCCACGTCGTTGACGCACGCCATGCCGCCGTGCACTGACAGAGAGTGAGGGTGGGCCATGTTGGCCATCGCCTGGTGCAGCTGCCCCATGGTCTGCAGGTGGTGGTGAGGGTGCTGGTGGTGGTGCGCCGGCGTGGTCATCCCGGGAGGCTCCGGAGCGCCCATCCCGGTCACGGCCAGGCTGGAGGAGAGGTGGTCCAGGAGGTCCCCGGCCTCCAGGGTCTGTCCGAGGTGGTGGTGGTGGTGATGGTGGGAGGCGATGGTGGAGGGGACGTGGGAGATGGGCACGGTGGTGGAGGAAGAAGAGGAGGCTGAGGTGCAGGGGACACTGCTCATGGTATGGTAAGTCACGTCTGGTTTGAACGGGTGGCTCTTGCCGTGAGAGACAATGCTGTCAGCAGCCGCCAGAGCCTCTGCCCGTGCCAGCAGGCTCTCATCAAAGCCTCCGAATATATTGCCCTGCAGCTGCAAGCAAGAGTGCGCATACTGGAGTCAGTGGGGAATTCTGTCAGGCAGCTCTCAGGATCTAAAAAACATTTTCCAAAGGCAAGCAGCGCCGAGGAGAGGAGAGAACCCTCCTCAAAGCGCAGGTCATAAAAATTAATATGAAAGCAAGAGCATTGCTTGAATAGACATGTGGATGAGAGGGGGGAGGAGGAGGAGGAGGAGGAGTGGGATTGGGAGGGGGAGCACAGACAGAGGGAGAGAGAGGGAGATAGCGCATAGAACAAAGTCCTGTCAAATCAACTTTACAGACATTTCCAGTGTGATATTTTTCCCCCTCCTCTCACCCAGTAAGCCTCCACAGCCATTCTCTCTCCCCCCCGACCTGAACGTACCTGCGGGGCGGGCAGACAGACTCTGCGCATGCCCTCCGAGCCTGAGTGCAGGCCGGGATACTTGGGCTCGTGCAGAGCCGGGTGCATGGAGAAATGCTGCTTGCCGTTCATGGTCATCATCCTCCTCCCTGCAAGCACCTCGCAAGCAGTGTGGCCCCTGACATGAACGCCGGGGAGCGGACGCAGCCACAGAGCTCCTCTGCTCTCCTTCACCAGACTGAGCTGGCTCACTTCGGCGGCGCCTCCCGGCCGTCCCTCTCTGCCCCCCTCTTCCTCCCCTGCTCATCCTCCTCCTCTTCTTTCAGCCTCCCTCCCTCCCACCTGCTCTTCTGCTCAACTTACAGGTTGCAAAATGTGGTTCTCTGTGCGCAAGCGTCAAATAAACCCACACGAAATCATTATAATATTCTAATAAATCTTTGTTTATTGGTGATCCTGACTTCACGTGACATTTTTTAAAAGTTTTACTGTTGTTCTTGGAGTATTTTGTGCAAATTATCAATCAGTAAAACCTTTCTGTCTTTTACAAGATGTCATTTATTGCAGGATATCAACCTTTATTATTAAATGAACCATTACAGCCTGTATTATCACTTCCGTTATAAAGAATCAGGTATCAGGTTATTTCAGCACCATGGACAGCGCAGCACCGCTCAGTTTAGGATGGATGGATGGATGGATGGATGGATGGATGGATGGATGGATGGATGGATGGATGGATGGATGGATGGATGGATGGATGGATGGACAGAGTAATTGTACAACAGTTTTGGTACTACATGCTTCAAATAGCATCTAAGGCCTGTGGGTTGCTGACCCCAGGGCCTTGGTCTCTCTCTGTGAACGGCCAATCCTCGGGCCCCCCTTCCAGACTTCTCATGTGGCCTCCTGGTTTAAAGTCACGGAGCCGGGGGCTGGACGCGCCGAAAGAGGAGCCAGGCGGGCAGAGGTGCGCTGATGACACCGCGGGTCCATCCGATCCCGCCGGCCTCCTCTCTGGTTCCCCAGACTCTGAATAATTTAGCATGCGCGGTGGCGGGCATCCATTACCGCGTTGGCATGTCCTCCTTCATTACACAGATTAAAACAGCCAAGGTCTTTTTCTCACCGTGCAAAACCTGTTGCAGGCCGGGGAGCCAAACTTTAAGAGCTGCATGCAGGCTGGCTACCTGCACAAGGAGAGAAAACACAGATTAACGCGGATTTGTGCATTTTTGCATTCATATTACCCAACAGAGACAGATGAAGATACCTTTATTTTACTTTTAGCTTGATTCAGACCTTTTTTTTTTTTATCACAGACTGAATGATTGATTTACTAGACCTTTTTCTGAGGATTGTGTATAAAAAATGTAGCCATACAGCATTGATAAAATGTCAGTCCGACAGAAAAAAAGGGCCACATCTGAGAAGCTGCGTCTCTGGATCCCACTGGATTTATAAGAAGTCAGTCTGAATAAAGCCTGAGGTCCCTTTTCTCACCCTCACATCGCCCTTCCCCTTTCACCTTAATAGCTGTTATATGGCTGGGGCCATTCATAATTTAGAGCTCATTGTTTACAGCTCTGTCGCCTCTGTGCTTTTCATATTCTGAAGATTGCATCTGACACGTTTTATGGAGAGCTTTGTCGTGCTCGTGGCCGAATGTGACTCTCTTCTCGTTTCAAAGCGCCCCATCTGGCCTGCGTTCACTCCGCCGGATGACCTGACTGCCGGCGCACTCAGCAGCATCTTTTTCTGTTTCTCAACCAATCATAGCTGAAAATAAGAGGCAGTTTTCTCTTTAACATCAACAAACAAACAAAAAAAAACATGTGCTTATCATGACAGTGAGACTTTGATTGGTTGATCATTTCTGCCAATAGTGAAAAAACAAAACAAAACAAAAACAACAGAGTTTGTCCCAACCACAAAATCAATCCTCATAATAATCCACAAGATTAAAACAAAAAATGTTTTATCATCATTCTTATTTTTGTCAAATTATTTCTATTATTAATTCACACCCATATCAAATTTTAATGGAGCCCAATTCCCCCAGTTCTCGTTCCCTCACCTCCCAGTCACCAGCGCGCCACGGGATCAGCCCGGAGCGGCGCGCCGCGCGGGGCCCGTTCTGAAATCCCTTCCCCCGGGGAGAGCCCAGAGTCCTTGCATTAAACCAAACCGACTCTGAGTGTTTTCACTTGACTTCCTAAAGTAAGAAGCGCTCATGCATTATTCAGCGGTATTTGAATATGTCGCAGTGGCTGGGTGCTGTAATTAAACTGAGCGTCAGAGGTCTTTTCCTGTGATGTGGTGGGATTTGTTTGGGGGCATGGGTGTCAACGTGAGCGTCTGTGAGCGCAATGACGACCTTATTCTCCTTCATTAGAAAGACACAGTGCAAGGTGCTGAATTATGCTGACTATCAAAGGCTTATATTTGTGCCCCAAAGCCCAAAATCTTCATAACACTAGCAGCAATGAAGTCACAGTAACATTGATTGGATTGATTCTGGTACATATTTATTTTTCTGCGGCCACGCTTCTGATTGGCTGGCAAGAAATCACCAAAACGAATCAAGGTAACACATCTCAGGTCACCACAAGCTGCCCTTCTAAATCAGCGCACTACCAGGTTAGAGCACCTTCTCTCAGACCTGGAGGCTTCAGCCTGCAGTCGGTCACGTGTTATCATTTCACGTCAGCAAGCTGATGAACAGGTTGATGTGTTTACCTTAAATCACTTGATTACACAGTGAATCAGAAATTGTCAATTTATTACATTTGGCCGCACCAGTGGTGATTTATGGTGAAGGGATGTTGCTGCTTGTGCAACGTAGAGTTTAAAATGTTTATACGTGCTTTACGGAGTTTTCACTGAGTGTTTTCTGTGCTGAGACTCGGCAGAACCCAAAGAGGTCCAAGGTGGAAACTACTTCTGAAGTGCTGCACACGTTTCGATCAGATAACATGCAAAATGAAGGAGACCACACAGACTTGAAGGTAATATTTTCTGGAATGCTTTTGCTTGCATTTTTTCCCCCCTCGCCAATGTTGACTTCTTTTTTGGTCAATTTTCTTTCTTTAACTCAAAGTGTTTCTTTTCTCTCTCTCTCTCTCTCCAGCCTCCAATTCAAATTGTTTTTTTTCTTTTCTTCTTTTTTTTTATCGTCTTACAAGCTCCCCCATTCCTCCATCTTTATTGGCAAAAGCAAACATGCTAGTAAATTAGAAATCCATTTTTTACAAACAAAATACATGAAGAAAATACATCCACATCCTGCAAATATAAACAGTAATAAATCCAAAACTATTATCCAATAAACATTTTACATTTTTGTACACCGTTGTGTGATAGTAGCATACAGAAGATAGTACAAAAAGTGGGTGAGAGACCTTCCCTGAATCCTCACTTACACGAGCAAGAACCCTGCCAGTACAGGCTTGTCTTTTTAAACCACCAGTGACCTCATATAGAAAACAAAATCACACGAGCAGTTCATATTAAAGTACTGAGTGCCAAAGGCGAACGCTTCGGCCGTCCATCGCACACCTGAACCTCATTCTGACTGACACAGTGATGGCAAAGAAACACACAAAAAACATGAACTCATAGGTTTTAGTGGGACGTGAGGTCACTGGCAGGAGGCTTCTGAGTCATCGGTGAGATATGCAATCCAAACAAGAGCGCTACTGACACCGCAGGTGGGAGGAAATCACGCAGTGTGTTTCAAACAGTTCTTTCACGTGTGGCGTCAGTGAACGTCAAGAGGACAGAGGAGACGACTTCTGTTAAAATGTTCTCTGTCACTGACTTCGACATGCAGCTTTCTGCGTGCGTGTTTGTGTAAAGTAGCGAGACTGCTGCAGCTACCTAATAAATTAATGTCTCTCCTTTCTTTCCGTGCTTCCGTCTGACTGGTTATGTTACTGGATATGATCATCTTAGTTGGTTTATGATAAGCATACAGCGAACAACACTTCATTAGGCTGCATGTAAACACAGTTATGTTTCAAATGAAGCATCGAAAGTAAAAAAAAAACTGTCAAAAATGTGTTTCCTTGCGTCAAGCACATTCCTATATGAACTTCAATGGATTCCTTCCCTCCCACCCTGAGGATTCTCAAATACAGTATACGTAATAAAGGCAAAACACAAAGTCAGATTTTGTCACGAAAGGTGCACATTGTGATTTAGAGCACTGACAATACTCAAGATGCAGGCGAAGCTGCATTAATGCACAAATAACGTGAGGTGCATGCCTCCCAATGCCTTTCCACCGAGTGTTTCCGCAGCTCAGAGCAGCTCTTTAAAAGAAATGTGCTACTTAGATGACAAGTTTAGTGAAATAACAACATGGACTGGTTGAACACGAACGCAAAATTCTTACGAATAAGCAGAGATGCTGAGCACTCTTGCTTGACCTTTTCTACCTGACACAACCATGTCATTCGTTTAAAATGACAGAAAAAGAAACAAAAAAAAATACAACAGTAATTTCTCTTTCAAGCATTTACAAAATTTACAAAAGTAAATCACAAATCTTGTAAAAATTCAGCCATCCGCTGATTGTGTAAGGCAAAGAAATCATATATATTAAAATCAACTGTTCAGTATTACATTCAAACACCTGTCTATGGATCTCACATTTACTTTTTTGTCAAATGGGTGATCTGATCCCTGTCCTGTCTGGTCCTTTTGGACAACCAGGAGACAGAATTAAACAAGTGAAAAATGTTACACACTCTTAGAAAATGTAGAACACCAACGCGGGTGCTTATATTTACACAGAGTGGCACCGGACATTTGGAGAGCAACGAAAATACAAGCGGGGAATATTTGAATATTTACTACAAGACTGTATCTGACGTGCTTGGACACGGCCATTTGTAAACATTGTTTGGATTTTTCTATTGCACTGGTATCTTTCTGTACCTGCACTGGCTCTAATATGGTCATGGTACAGCAGCAGCACCTCTGGGCGCTGGGCAGGGGCGGCTCTGTTTATTTGGGAATACAACATGCACAAGTTAGCATGTATTCTTGCCAGGACAGAGAGCCACTGTCAAAAATATTTGGATCCTTTCACGTTTTGGGTGAATCCATACCAAAACAAACTGTGAGCAGAGTGAAACTGAAAACCACACCATACTGTGCCAATATAGGTACTGCACAGTGCGTCTATGCAGTGGAAAAATAAATAAATATCTCTCTGGTAGCAACAGAGAACGTTCTACCGGTGAAGGAATGGCTGTCCCTGAACTGAGGACAAGATTTTTCAAAAAACTGGTGAGAAAAGAGCTTAAATACAGTATGTATAAAAATACCTATTCACAGTAGACACAAATGTTGTGCATTACTGATATTTATCATCTGGTAAGCACACTGAAACTTACATAGGTTTTTCTATCTATAAGAACAACTTAACATTTATCTTTCTCAGCAAAAGTGAGATGTTTTAAATAATTGTTCAGTTGAGGGATACAAAAAAAATTCTTGGCCCTCTAAACTTTTTTTCACGCACAAGAAAGTATAGGCGTTTTTTTTTTTTTTTTTTTTTTTAATTTCAATCGTCGTCTAAAATTACTTCGTTTGAAAATACTGGAAAGGAAAAAAAAAAAAAGTGAGTTCTGTGGGTTTTATCTGCGAGCGGGGGGAAAAAAAGAACGACCGATTCTGCTGGAGAGCAGATTCACAGTGCCTTCACCGCCTCCAAGATCGGCTCTCGTACTCGTCATCTTCGTCGTCGTCCTCTTCCTCCTCCTCTTCTTCCTCCTCACCAGGCAAATAAGAGCTAGCTTCCTTCTGTTTAAATGGGAAAGAAAGCAACTTAAATCTGCTATAAGCTTTGAACATTCACACTGATGAGATCATGTGTCGGCTCTTTACGTTGTGCCACGTGTTTGCTCTCTAGGCACAGCTTTCATGTGTGACAGACCAGATAATTATGTGTAGTAACCCAAACATACCAGTATTTGGCTGTGCAGTGCTGTTAGTTTGCACCAACCGGACTTTACCCTACCAGCTCCCAAATGCAAAGTGCTTGTAAAGTCCGATCGAACGCTCGCTGTCCGGAGAATTCACAGCAAGCGAGTGGGCGTGTTGGTGGCGTAGCACAGCGTAGCCGCTCCGTACTCTTCTCTGCTCGCCTGTATATTGCTTTCCATTCTTCGGTTGTTATTGCAGATGCATGCAGATACACGCAGTATTTCCAATAAGTGAGAACTGGAGTCTGACACAGACCATTTCATGTTGTGTGCGTGTGTGAAAGGGCAACTCCAGACATTGTCTGGAGTTCACATGAGAAAATGTGTGTGCTTCCTGCAGTGTGATGTCCTGAAGTTGTTCTGATTACATTTACATGTGAAACAAACCCTCCTCCCAACTGTTTCTAATATTGTGTCTCCCTCGTGTAAAAGGA
Organism: Chaetodon trifascialis; assembly: GCF_039877785.1. Classification (NCBI taxonomy): domain Eukaryota; kingdom Metazoa; phylum Chordata; class Actinopteri; order Chaetodontiformes; family Chaetodontidae; genus Chaetodon; species Chaetodon trifascialis. Next base: position 9,252,441 of record NC_092071.1, on the reverse strand, counting down.
GAAAACTAAAATGGAACATTACATTTACAAAACAAGTATTTACAGCAGTGTTGTACTGAATTGCTGAATTAAAGGAGGGACTTCTGCATTTTTTTTGTGAGTTTCCCAGCAATAGAGGGAATGCCCATTTCCAAAACATGTATTGAAGTGACATAATGAAGTGACCTAAAGCCATAAAAGTTACTTGCACACAAGGAAGACTGCAAACCTCAAAAACGCGACTAAAAACAGGAAAATACAGTATGAAGATTTCACCTGACAGTAATGCAGTTTTACTCAAAGGGCTTGGATGCTCTTAGTACTGAGAGGCGTGCCCTGATTCTCTGTTGGGAGCTGCAGTGAAAAATTTAGGAGGCCGTGGAAAGAAATGTACAAGTAAAATCTGTGAATATAACTAAAACTTGGGAAAGTTTCCCCACTCGGGGTTTTAAGTTGGACTTCCTCTCCTGGTTTCTGGGTGGCATTAAGTTACTAATGCAAACACGTGAAGCAGATTCAGTGCCGGTGTGATGTGTCGTACCGTATTGTCCTCATCTTTCGCCTCTTCCTCCTCTGGCTCTGTTGTGACAGAGGGCGTCTTGGGCTTGTACCAGGAAATCTGCAGCACACGACCTTTGAACTTAGCTCCCTGGTTAGCTGCCTACAAAACAAACAAACAAAAAGTTATTCTGACAGCTTTCACCAATTTAGCACAGTTAAAACCACAGAACAGGTCTGACTGATTTACAGTCATGTGACCTACATTCTCCGCTTCACTTCGTGTCTTAAAAGTCATGATGACACTGGTGGCGTCTTGGTCGCGGACATCCTCTATCTCACCAAATTTCTAAGACGAAAAAGAAAAAAGATCAATTTCAGTATAAATGTTCTATAATAAAGTTCAAATTCGGTGTAAATGCTCATTAATATTTAATCTTCTTCAACTAAATTTAAAAAAAGTACGAGTCCTCACCACAAAGTGCGGCATTAGCTCTTCCTTCTCCTCCTGAGTGACTCCCAAAATAGCCAGGGCTCTGGGTCTGTGGTCGACCACCATGCGGTTCACGGGCCCGCTGCGAGCCATCATCTCCCGGCTTCGGCCCCGGCCGCGGCCCACGGGCATCAAACCGGGCTCCAGCGCCATCTTCCCTCGGCCCCGACCTCGACCCGTCGGAGGCCGGATCAGACCCAACCGAGTGGCCTGGAGGAGGACAGATCGGGACGCTTAATGTTAGAAAACGACCGACTGGCTGGTGGCTTTTTTTCATGAGTACGCAGGCGCCACCTGGCTGTGTTAAAAAAAATCATCACCAACAGATGTGGAAGACAGATTGCGCCTTGATGCCGCGCTGTTGTGCTTTTCAGTGTGAAGACAAACGTGTCAGGAACCTACAGTGTGCTCATTTATCGTGTCTAGGAAGAAAAAAGCTTAACGAAATAATCAAATCTTAATTTATACAGCAAATAACGGCTAAAATATTACGACGTGTTCCTTATCCTCAGAGCTTAAACACCTAAATCTACATGCTCGACTCAGTAAAAACCTCCTCCTCCGTCACTCCACCATTAGCTGTCACTCCTCCATTTTTAAAGTGACATCCCCTCACTCTCTAACCACTCCACAACCTCACAACCACTCTCTCTGCCTTTCGTCCCTCCCTCACTTCTCCCTCTAATTGTCATCCCGCGATTTTCTTACAAGGACCAGCGGCTCAAACTTTAATGAGACGTGGCTCCATCAGCGTAGTACCCGTGTCTGATTTGGCTTCGTTAGCGGCTGTTCCTCTGGGCTTGCTTAAGTGGCTGCAGTTTAATGTGCAGAAGGAGGGTTGGGTTTGGATGGATGGGGGGGGTATGCATTTTTAACAACTAGCTAATTTAGGACCTACAGGGGTAGAGAGGAGAAAACATGCCAGGGAGGGTGTTGCTAACAAAAGCTATGTTCCTTTTCGGCTGATCTTGTGACACAGCCGACCTCGTCTGTGCTGTAAGTTTAGGGCGGAGAGGAGATGTGGGCCGAGCCTGAGCTGACTGACAGTCTTGGATGCAGCGTGGAACTTTCTTTGACAGAGTCAATAACACGATGGGCTGGTTAACATCAACATGCCTCAAAATGTGGGTCAAACTCTATTTGCATGCACCTAAATTTCTGCACATTTCATAATGAGTGTGCAAAACAACACATCTGGGGATTTTCCACACTTTCAACTTGATTTCTATCCAACTGTGTAACTCTGATTAGCACCCAGCAGACCATAAAGCTTAAGAATTACATACCCTAACACATTTAAGTCTTATGCACAAGTGTTTTAATGCTAATTTACATTAGTGTCAATGGGTTTTCATAAATTCTAAGATTGTCAAGTCCACTGACATGCCAGTTAGCATCAGTGCTTAATGCAGTAACACACATTTTCTTCAGTTAAAACCACTATAATCCACAAAATTGAGTAAGACTTCTTGTACACACTTGTTCCCAAATAACAACTTAAAATTGAGGATTTTATTTGTATTATTTATTTCTCTCTGAAGATCAAAGTGGCTTTATTAATTCATTGGTAGCCATTTACACAGGGTCTGAATACTGTTTGTGACTACTGTCTTATCAGCTGACTTCCTCTAAGGCCTTTCTTGGTATCACATCCTCATATTCAGCTCTGAAGAAAAGCATCGATGCGTGTACGTGTCGACCTCTTTGTGCCAGTGATAGCCATCTTCTCAGATCACTGGTTATGTGGTGATGTGTTGTGTGTGCATGTGTATTACCTCCACTTGTAGCTGTCCCAGTTTTCTCTTGAGGTCTGTCGTATCCTCCCCAGAGCTCATCTTTTTGTGAAAGTCCAGCTCGGCGTCCAGCAGTTCCTTCTGGGCCTGGTCCCATATCACATAAAAATGAGGAAACAATGAATAAAATAGATGTATGTTGAGTGTTAGGGTTAGGGTCAGGGTTACCCACAGTTGACATGGTAACAGTATGGTGCACATGGAAGGAAGCACTTCTGACCAAAAGGGCCCAAACTTACATCAGTCTTGGTCTTGGGCTGGTTGTTGTTGGGTTTGGCGCTGGGCACCTGGGAGGCGGCGTTAGGGTTCATTTCGTTCTGCAGCTGCGCGATCTTCTCCGTCAGCTCCTTCAGGGTCTTCATGATGTTGGCCCTCTCCTCAGGTTTCATCCCTCGGTTCTTCTCCAGGCGGTTTATCAAGGCCTGGAAGAAGAAGGACAAGCAGTGAGAGAGAAGATGTAAAAGACAGGACCAGAGAGGGTAAAGGGGGCAGAGGCCGGTCTTACCTTCTGACACTCAATCTGTGTCTTCAACATCTCTTGCTTCTTCTTTCTCATGTCCTGCTGGAGCTTTAATGCCTCCTGAATGAAAAAAGGAAATACATAAAATAAATTCACTGAGGTGGAAATAACACTTTTTGCTGTTGGTGGACATTTCACTTCTCAACAGCAGCCCCTGAGAGAAACAAATGACTAATCCCAGCTCTGCTATTCTGGTACCAGTCAAAATACGTATTAAAAAATTCAACGACATGCCTGTTTCTTCTTGAGGACTTCCTGTGCTTCTAGTGCTTTTCCTGTTTTCCCAAGGCTCTTTGAGGAGGACTTGAGGGCTGGTGAAGAGTAGGGTCCCTTCTGGGTGTTTGTCAGTGCAGGCGCCACCTAAGAGAGAGAGCGACACATTTAATCAGACAGAGCTTGTAGGCAGCTGCAATAGACACAAGACCGCTTTGCTAACAAACCAATTGTCCAAAAATTGGATGGATTGCCATGCAACGGTGTGCAGACATTCACAGTCCCAGCATGTGTCACTTGTCAGCATGTTGGCAATGTTACTGTAAACATGTTAGCATGCTGACATTAGCATTTAGCGCAAAGCACCACTGTGCTTGAGTACAGCCTCGTGGAGCTGTGTGGCTTGGTCCACTTAATTAACTTTTCACAGAGATACAACAACACACATGCATGGAGACCAAAACGTACAGTGACAGTGTCTGTGTTTGGGTTCAGGCCGTCTGCCTTGGTTGTAGCTGTGATCCCAGCCACTGGTGGCAGGCGATGCTTGGGTAGAGTCTTGTTCAGCACGTAGGCCGCCGGATTGTGCTGCTTGATCCCCTGCAAATGGAGAAAAAAGTAAACCTGATGAAGACTCTCAGAAACATGGCGAGGCTAAGAGATTGAAAGATGAAGTGCTTCTATATGTGTCAGCTATTTATACTGACCTTATGTACATTGCTGTGCTGTGGCCCCTGGCTGGGCACTGACCCAGCGGCCTGGCTCCCTGAGCTCTGCTCCTGCTGCTGCAAGCCTGTAGCATTGGTGCCGGGCTCGCGGTGCCAATAAACACGAATGAAGCGGTTGTTGAGGACCGCCTCGATGCTGGATATGGCCCGCCTGGCCTCTTCATTCTTTGTGTACTGGATCAACGCCGCCTCGGGGTCTCCGCCGAACACAACCTGGAGAGTGTTCAGGTCAGGTATGTGTGAATGATGAGACAGTTATGTTGGGAGTGTGAAAAGGTTTTTGGCTATATCTAATCCAAATCTCAGCATTTATAAAACTGATCCCTGAAGCCATTTGCAGGTTTCCTTAGCGCACAGCAGCGAACGGTGCATTTTACCTGGATGTTGACGATGGTTCCGAACTTGCTGAAGTGCTCGTTGAGCTTGGTGATGTTGTTGAGCTCACGTGGGATCTTGCGCACCTCCAGCTTGGTGTTCACATAGTGATACCTCTTGGGAAAACCACTCTTATGTTGGTTGTTAAAGCTCGGCCTAAAAGGAGGAGAAGAAGGGTGCAATGTTGACGTTTTAAGTTTGCCACAGCATTTGCTTTAGAGAGAAACTGATGGAAAAAGCAGACACGCTAATCAACATTTTGGACAGGATCACTAACAATGAGAGGCAGTGAAATGGAATCCAGACTGATGACCAGAGGTTCGAGTTTCTGCCTTCATATTGAAGTTCCTACAAGCCAGAACAGGTGACCACATGTCAACCTGCTTGACATCCAAGATGGATTACAAGTAGAGCCTATGCAATGGAAGCAGGCCTGTCATGAGGATGTTAATCTCAGCTGTGGGAAGCAGGTGCACACAAAGGATAGGCTCCCGGCTTATGGGTCACTTTGGCTTGAAACAAGGCTCCCTCAGCATTAGTTTGTTTGATCAAATTTCAACTGGCCAGCTAGTTTCTTCAAATGTCTTCACAAGAGAAGAACCTGTTCAGTGGAGGTATAAAGTGTCTATGGTCACGCTGAGGTCTTAGCTGCAGTAGTGCAAGTTTCAAAGCTCAAAGCTCAAGTTCAAATGAAATAATCATGCTTCTGTATGGAAAAAAAAACACAATTTTGCTGTGAAAATATCAGTCATGAGGACCTCAAATTTTTTTCTTTTCAAAACAGGCCAGAAATTTTCTCCCTTTCATCTTAATTTGGAGTGAAACCTTTCAAATGTGCACGTTTTGAAGTCCTTACTTCTCAATCCAGGGTTTTTTAGCCGTGGGTCCCTCAGCTGTACTGGGCCCCATAGTTCTCTTCCTGCTGTCCTGATCAGTGTTGAAACGGGAGATGTTACTTCCAGGAGTGCTAGCTGCAGTGGCAGGCTCGGTCTGGATCACTATGTTGGCAGCTGGAAGATGAACAAACAAACAATAATAAGCTTTTGCATTTCGCTATAGCCAACAACACATAGAGAACTTTTACTTTCATGTTTGGATCCTGCTTCCAATTCATTCGAAATTAGGGGTTACAGACATCCACACTTTTCCAATGAAATCGCATCAATCCAATAGAGCCCACTGCCCGCGAATAGTTTGCAAAAGAGTGTTCAGAAGGCCTACAGCTGCTACCTCTGGAGCCTTGTCCTTCACTGGAGGTGAGGCCGATGAGGTTGGATCGCTGGCTCTGCACCCGAGGAATGAACTGACGGTACGGGTTACGACCTGCAGCAGTCAGGCCTGGGGATTCTGGGTTATAGCCCTCTGGATCATAGTTATCTGTTGTGTGAAATGAAACACATACACAAACATTCTTAGAGGGAATAACAAACATCTGACAGCAGCCTGTGACATTCTAGGTTAGCAGTAATTAAAATAAAAAGGTAATATTGAAAAAAAAAATAAACAAATGCACAAATGAATAAAATACATTACAGTACAATTATATTAATAGTAAAAAATGTTAGCAAAAGATTCTAAACAAGACAAAACACCGTAAGATGATAATGACTATCCTGAACCACAATTCATTGTAACAAAACAGGATTTTTCCTGAGTGTTGAAATTTTGTCTGTCCGAGTTGAACTAAGGTCAAAAACCTGAGCTTGTGACAAACTAAAAATAGACCCACTCCGTTTGAACTAAGCCTCAGCTTTTCTGAATAACTGTCTAATTATTCATGACCTGAATTAGGGGAAAAGCACTCAGCACAACAAGTTGTGGCAGAGTTAACGTTAATTGCTCAGCAACTTTTGTCTCTTAGGTGAATAAACAGTGCTACCGTCTGGTCAGCAGCTGCTATTGCAGGCAGAAGAAATATACACACACACACACACTGCCTCCACTACAACATCACACGCAAACCAACTTAAAATGAGATAAACTGAACACTTGCTTTGTCATTGTAGCTCAACTTTAACTTTCTAAAGTCCCATCTACTCTAATTCATAAAATAATTAAAGAACTTGAAATCAAGCAGAAGCCATAGCAATGTCTCCTGCAAACACACACTCCCAGTATGAACAGGAAAAGTCTGCTTACATTCAGACTGGACATATTGGGGACGAAGAGATACAGATGAGGATGAGGAGGGAGGAGGTGGAGGAGGAGGAGGAGGAGGAAGGGTAGGCGGCAGCCCCACACCAGGCGGTCCAATGGGAGGAGAAGAAGTGATTGCCGATTGGTGGTTGGGGGTGTCAATCCCACTAGTTGCTATCAGTGGGGGTCCTGAGGGAGACACAAGCGCAAGCTAATGTCTCAGGTACGACAATGAGAAACAACAGTTCTGTTCAGTGCAATGCTTCAACTTCACCATAAACAATACATTTTGATTCACAGCAAATCAGAAAAAAATATATAGTAAGAACATAATTTCAAGAATCAGTGTAATCAAAGCTATTGGAGGAATAAGCCACAATTAGACTGCAGTGTTTTAATCACCATCGGGTTTGTTGATAACAAAATATAGAATGCAGTCAGATAACGGTTTCCTCATTAATTGTATTCATGCAGCAAGAACAAAACAAGGGCATCTTAAAGGTTTCAGCAAATTAGTAGTATTATTTATATGCAAGGAGAGGAGAAAACACTTAGTACTTAACAATAGCTCACTTTCAAGTTTGAGATGTACAAAAGAAATCTAAAGAAAATATCAACTGTCCTTTTTTCTTTAGTGTGCATGGAATGAGTCTGAACTGATGTCTAAGCAAGCAGGCAAGCTCACACAGCCAAATACATTTTCTTCACACAGAAAGGCCTGACCCCGGAATCGAACCGGCGACCTTCTTGCTGTGAGGCACGTGCACTACCTGCTGCGCCACCGTGCAGCCCCAGCCAAACACATGTATGAGCAAAAAAATATGGGAACGATCAACTATCTAATAAAGAAACTCCAGTATTTAGCTCCAAACTATAAAAGCTACACAAAACAGTCACAATCAAAAGGTCAAAATATACACTGCTCTGTGCAAACAAGTGCTTAGAAGGAGGAAAAAAAAAAAAACGACTGAAATGTCACTGCTCTCATCAACTTAAGCAGTTTTTATCCACCACTGAGGCGGTACAACTCACCAGTCATGGGGAAGACGCCTGGCGGTGGTGGCTGGCCATAGGGTGGCATTGAAGGCATCCTTAGGGGAGGGGGTGGCTCAGTGATTGGGGGCATGGGCAGGCCGGCCGGGGGCATAACAGGCGGGGGCGGGAACGGAATCATGCTCGGCAGATTGACGTCATCAACGATGAGAGGGTCGTTGCCGTGGTCGAATGGACAAAGGTCGCCACGGACGCAAAATCCCTTCTCTGTGAGAGGGAAAGAAGCGGACGTCAAAATTTAGCCTTTTGGAGTACGTACATGTAATTGTTTCTGAGGTTTAGAGCCACATAAACAAACATTTTCTGCGCCAGAGCTAAAACATTTCACAGTACTTTCTCTTCAGATACACTTGAGTATCTACTTGTAACCTTCTGTAATCCTTCTCAGGAGTTTTTGGCCCCTACAAGTCGGATTCATTCACAAAGAATATGAAGGAAAGTAAGAACAAATGAGACTAAATAAACAAGATGAAAGGCTGTCGCAGTTAAAAGCAGCTTAGACCTGCAGTGCATGTATTTACCCCACAGTCTCATTAAGGAACCGAGTCCCCAGGGGCTGTGCTTGAGCACTGTGACAGATAGCAGTGTGCTGCAGGGACAGCGGGTAATTTTAAACCCTCTTGTGCCTCTGGAGGAGGGAGGGAGTGCTTAACAGTGGTCATTAGTGATGAGACTAAACAAGGCAATCAATAGACCTCGCGGGAAGCTAATGGCAGTTTACACGATCGCCAGGACAAACTTTTCAATGACCACGTCACATACTGGGAAAACAGGCTCAACGTCAACAGGATCTGAGATGAAGTAGCAGTTCAGCAAAAAAAAAAAAAAAGTAATGATAGAAAGCAGAAATTAAATGAAGGAGGAAAAGATTATTCACTTCATTCCTACCATCATAATCCCTGCATCGCTGTTTGAGCGAACCGCCTTTGTTGCTAAACGGCTTGCCGACACCATCTTGCCTCTGGGTGCCATAGTAGCCAGACCAGCTGTCTGTAGTACTATCGGGCAGGTGAGCCGGTGTTGCTATGGGAACGCCCCCAGCTCCCGGGACTCCAGCGGACGACGAGGAAGAGGAGGAAAAGGGGTGCGGAGGTGTGGGCAGGAGAGGCGGCGGGTGCTGCTGCTGGGAGCTGGACGTGGTGGAGGTGTTGTAGCAGTCCGTGTCCTTCCTTTCCAGCTCGAACTTTGACTTGAAGTCTGTTAAAGACGAGCAGAAACAGAAACATTTCAACAAAACAGAAGTTTTACAGGCAAAGCGTTGGCAGAAATTGAAACCCTGTAAGGTTTTTGGAAAAAAGCAGCGACTTCTCTCTTTGTGCCAAACACTCAGAGACGTAGAACAACCTTGTGGGCAATAAGGCCAGTTCCAGCCCGTGCTGTTAAATCTCCACTGATATGACTGCAAAGCTGTCCACATTGTTCCTTATCGAGAACAACTCCCTGCAACACTGACCAACAATCCGACAGAAAATAACACAAACGGCTACATCCAGAACTCCGTTTGGTCTCTACTCAACAATCTCAACCACACCCAGGATGTCTCCGACAGCGCGTCTGCATCACCAATGCGCCGTTCGACTGTGCTGACAGGCACTTCAGGAACTTGTGCACTCCTGGGTCTGGTCCCCTGTGCTGTTGTTACTGGTTGTGGGAGAACTTTCTCACCTCTGCCTCCTCTGTGCTCCCTGTCCCTGCTCTTTCCTCGGCTGCCGCTCCTGCTCCGGCTGCGGCTCCGGCTGCGGCTGTAGCTCCTCCCGCGGGGGCTGCCCCTGCGACGCTCGTGGCGCTCCCGCTCGCGGTGGGAGTCGCTGCTGCTTTTCCCGTGCCGATCGAAGTCGCGGCGCTTGCGCTCATCACGCCTCCTGTCATCACGGCTCCTGTGTGGTCAACAATAGAGGGAGGATATTTGAATTTTTATCTTGATGCCTAATTCAAAGAGTCCGACAGACATGTTTAAGAGGTGTTATGGGTACTGATGAAGTATAACCCAAGAGTGAGCCTGGAGAAGTATGAGGCTTCTCTCTATGTGTCTGAGAATTAGACACCTGCCCATGTGTTAAAAGTATCCAATTTGCATATCGAATGCATGACAACTGAACAACTGAGGCCTGCGAACATGTAAAGGTGGGGAGAGAGTGTTTTAAGAAACAGCACCTGATCTCACTGATAAACATGCAACTGTTTGCAGGAAAGAGTGACGTTCAAATACTGAAGTATAAGCTGCAATTTAACCGAGTTCTCTTCAGTCTCATGTGAATCTTCCCCAGATGTACATGGAGGCTCTTGTTTGCAAGCATAAATACTCCTGCCAAAGACAGATATTACCTCTCAGTATTTAGTTGCTCTTCATCACACTCCAACTTAGCAACAGGATTTCTGTCTGCCATGACAGCTCTGAGCTGAACTGAATTTTAAACCAGCCAACCAAGCAAGGACACAGGGATCATATTTTCAACTATATCTATCAATATGCACATTGAAATCAAATCAGTTCTAGTGGCCTCTATTTACTGTACCAGGCTTTTAGCTGATCTGAACGAATCAGCAACATCTATTATTTTGGTCATAAAGGCAGAGTAAGTGATGAGTATGGAATGATGCATGTATTAAGCACATGAAAGATTTCAGCTGTTGTTTTGAATTATAGTGTAATAGGTACTGTGTTGTCCTATCTGTTATTGACTTGGTGTGTTATAGACAAGGGACAGACTACTGGACACCTGGGCCTTCATCAAGCTATAAGCAGGACTCATGGGAATTTAAACTATCAAGGCAAATGCAAATGTTAGGACCTGTGCACAACGAGACAATGCAAAATGATGGGTTTTTAATCAGGCTCAGTGCATTGGAAATTTCAGCATGAGACTGGAATTAAGGTTTTCCAGAGCCCAAAGTGACATCTTCAAATTGTTTTTGTCCAACTGACAGTTCAAAACCCAAAGACTCTTCATTTACTATCACAAATAACAAAGAGAGGAAGCACATCCTCACATTTAAGAAGCTGGGACCAGCAAATGTTTAATATTTTTGCTTGAAAAATGACTGAAACAATGAATCAATATCTCAACATAGCTGCAGATTTTTAAAATAGTAGAAAATAACTAGCAACTAATTTTCTTTTGCTCGAATAATCATTGCAGCTCTAATCGGCACATGCCTCGCGCTTGGTCATTAAACCAAGTCGAATCATCACCTGGATTCGTTGAAGTCAGAGCGGTTCCTCAGAGGACTTCTCCTCCGCCTGTTTTCTCTTTCCTCCTCTGGAGTTTCAGCCTTGAGAGAGAAACAAAAAAAAACATTACTTGAAGAAGATTTAACAATACAGAGACTCTTCTCAGTCTGAAGAGACTGGTTTTGAGTCAAGATTCTGGAAAAAGTGAATTTTCCTATAACACACAATGAGATATTTGTCAAATTACACAGTATCAGAGTTGCCATTTTTGTGTTATGCTCTACCTACTTATCCACAAAAGCACTTCACAGACTGATTATCACGGGCAAACTATTCGTCAAATGTGGCCAACAAATCTACACACTGGCTCCTCTTACCTCCACAACATCAGATTTGACTGCGGGTGCTTTCACCTCCTCTTTAGGAGCTTCCTTGGCAGCAGGAATTCCCAGGTAGTTCTTTGTTGTCAAACATTCAAAAAGCTTATCGACAAATCCCATCGTCTCTGCAAAGACAACGTGAATCTTCTCAACAGACCGAATCTTTTATTTGAGTTATGTGCAGTTTCACTCGCTCTCCCTCAAAGAGCAAACTGCTCCTCAGGCATGAAGTCTACTGACATTCCTCCTGAATCACGCTAAACGCTAAATATTGCTCTGCTCCTGGCTGCGCTAAATATATCAAAGTCGAATGAACACCAAATTAACAGCAAATACAGAAACAGCACAGAGATGAAACAGGGAGGAAAATGTAATACAATAAACAGGATATAAAGGAAATAATGTAATACACAAAAAACTGAAAGTGCATTCAAGGTAATTCAAGTAATTTGAACCATTTATTTAACTGGAATCTTTAAGTATGTTATATCAAAGACTTACTCACTAACTTCCATTGTGGCCTTGCAGTGTGCTTCAGGAACAGTTTCAGTGGCAGGAAATCTGAACTTCAGTCAGCAACTGTTTTTTGACTAAAACTAAGGTGTTGTTGCAAAGGCAAAGAACTGAACTGTAGTTTTTATTCACTTCAATGTCTGGCTATGGGATCTGCCCTTTGTGTATCCCTCAGGTGCATTCATCTCATTATGTCAACCCTGGTTGGCTGCAGTACAATCCAAAGTAAAGTGAAAGATTTAAATCATTTCAATGATGCAAGGAAAGAGAGCACCGCTCAACTCGAGCTGAACAAGTTGAGGCTTCATGTAATGCAGCCTCGGGACATTAGAGGGGTCAAAGTACTTTCAAATGCTCTAACACACCCTCTGGTGGCCATACTGGGGACCCACAAGAGGTGGAGGGTGAGAATATGCAGCTGATTGCATCTCTGATTATATAACTTAAGCTGGTCTGGAAAAAACACCATTAATTTCTGGCATTTTGGTCATATTATCACTTCTAAAACTGATACTGCATTAGCATTATGTCCACTTGCAGAATGTGAACTACACATTGTGTCTGTCCAGCTAAATATGACTACTTTTGCTAACCTGATCCTCATGTCTGATTTGTCAATAATCAATTCACTTATGTCTGCTGGCTGTGATTCCAGGGGATTTGTGACATAACCACAAAGTCTCTATTGTCTGAGGGATGAATGAGGGGAGTCACATAAATGCTTTCCCTTGTTAGCAAAATGATGGAAATATCTGCTGGAGGAAAATGTTCTGCACTAGTTTCTGGACCAGCAAGAGGTTGGGTCAATGTTGTGGTTCACTCACGCTGATGCAGACGCTTTGTGTGGAGTTCATACCTTTTTGTAGGAAGACATCAAGCTGATCTGCACAAAGTGCTTTCAGCTCTTTCTCCGGTTTGTCCTTCTTCACAAGAGCCACCACATAGTTGGCTAACGCAGAGGGGTCAGCATCACATCTGTAGGTTAAAATATATGGATTTTAGAATTTCAGCCATTCAGCATCTTACTTTAATTATTGAAAAAGCAATTAAGTTTTAGCTAATTTATTTAATGACTGGAACAGGGGAGAAAAAACTGAAATCAAATTTCTAGTCACACCAACTGGATTATACTGAATGTCAGTGAAGTGTGCTGTCCATGCATGCAAAAAAACAAAAACAAATCAAGCATAAACATGTAGTACAACACGTTTAATATAATATAATATGTCAGGACTAAGTGAGAACCCTGGCAATGTTTGCAGGGCATTACACAAACTCTGAAAAACAACTTCCAAAGTTTCAATCCAGCAGAACCTCCACCACATGTTCTCCTTTACAAAACCTTTGCAAGCTAACAGATCACCCAAAAACTCCTCTCAGCCAGCATGTGGTGGGGTTATTACAGTAACATTACAAACACACAAAGCCCCAGAAACTCACAATTGACAACTGCATGCTAATATATAAGCAACTTTATAACTAAATGAGTAACATAGTGGATAACAATATTAACTCTCAAAACTAATCTCATTTGACTTTATAATCCAATTTGGTCTGAATACCTGATAAAACAGACAAAACACTGACCAGGCAAACCCGCTGTGATCACAAATTAGCAACTTAAAAGGAACATTGCATTGCAAATTTCCCTTAAGGACTTGTTAAAAATGAGGCTAATGTACCTGAAACATAGCTAGTTATAATTTGAAAACTATTACAAAATGGCAGTGAGATCTCTTTTGGAAACAAAGCCACTTCATCAAGGTTCAGCTCAATATGAAGCAATGTTCTCCATTTTCTTTAGAGAATAAAAGTGCAGCACTCTGGCAGCACATTCACGATGCATGCCGTAATATGTCGAGACAAACAGTGACTGATACTGCATCCTCTGCCTGTGTGTCCAACAGCATCTCCTCCTCTGCACACCAACCCCTCTGCAATCCCTTTGTTGTATATCCAAACCCATCAAAGAATTTATGCATGTTCTCTTGCAACGTCTGTCTCATCTTGTAATTACAAAGTAACAAAGTAATTTCATGCATTTCCATTTGAAAGTGATCCAGACAGAGGATAAAGAGTAAAAGAGTGTGTGTAACTGTGGCAACTCAAAGAGCAAATGAGTCTTATTTATCTTTAAATAACAGGTCTATAACTCAGTAACGTAACGCTGGACATAGCCTAAACAGACTCAACACTTATTAACTATTTTAGTCACAAGCAGCAGCAGCATACAAGTTAGGCTATCTGTTGCAACTTAATGGCTTGCTACATAGCTGTGATACAGTCACATTATCGCGGGCCAAGTGCGTGCCTAACTGCCCTAAAATAACAGTGCATCAAGCGTACTATATCGTGCACAATTGCAATTTCTTTAGCCTTAGTCAGTCAAAGAACAATCCTACCGCCCCTCCTTGCTATAAAAAGCCAGCTAGCGGCAATGGTGGTAAGCTAACTCGTGCAAGAATTTGCCATTAGATTCTAGCAACCCCCCCATTGATGCCTGGCTAACCCACTGGCTAGCTAGCTAACGCAGCTACGTAGCATGCAAGCTAAATGTCATTTCAATTCAATACTCACATTGGCTCCAGGAGTTTTGCCAGCCATGACTTCAAGGCTTCGACATTCTCTATGATCATCGTGAGAAAAACTATAATACGGTCTATAAAATGAAAGTGCGTTTTGATAACCCTACTTTCATCGTCTATAAATTTATAAGCTTTAAGGCCGTATGTCTCTCTTCACTGGCAGGTCGGACAAAGTGTTTTACGGCATAGCAACACAAGTTGAGTTGTCGTAACACAGGCCTGACGACGGACGTTAGAACTACAACATATCTATGCTCAGTTGCGGTTCATTAAATCCATATCAGCGCCCATCCAGTTTTGTATTTAAATATGTAGGATTTACTACATTATTGCGACATGAATCAAGTTCTTAGTTCGCTAGATATCTCAAGATACGACACCTGAAAAGTTTTACGGACTTCATTTCCCAGAAAACCACGCGGGAAGATGATTGTGGGTGTCATCAGCCAAGCACCGGTGGCGTGGGTCCCCCTTGTCAAAGTGGAAACTATTTGTGCTGTTTCTTCTGTCTAAACAATAGAATAGTAAATAGCCAGTAATTTGACCCAAAATGACGGTAGGTCTAATGGTATATTATCTGCCGTTTATAATGCTTAATGTAGGTGTAGAGGCAGTGTATACGTTATAGCTTATTAACTTACTGTAGCTATTAGCTAAGTTAGCTAACGTAAGCTAGTTGTCGAGACAGCTGCAGGAATAGACTTGAAAGAAATCTGACTCAGCTGGAACAGAGATTAGATTGGTTTTCTTGTTAAACACGTGTTGAACAGTATTTCTATTCTAGTGTAGTGTTTTTTTTTTTTTACTGTATAGTATTCTCTGGTACCTAATAGTTTTGTTACGATATAATCTATATTCAGGTCACTTGCGGCTATCCCTGTACTGATTTTCCTCGATTGAGATATCTTGCTCATCATTGTATTCCAGGAGCGGAAGGGAACGGCAAAGTTGGACTTTTTGAGAAAGATTGAGCTCGAGATCCAGGAGAAATGGGAGAAGGAGAAAGCCTTTGAGCAGGATGCACCGACAACAATTGGGGAAAGCACAAAGTGAGTGTTTTCTATCATGAGGATGGACCCATACTATGTTCAGTACTCATTGTATCATGGTCCAGAAGTGGTTCAGTATGCAGATATGTAAGAGTGTCTGTGAAGCAAGCAGTTCATATAATTTGCATTACTGGAGAACATCAGCAGTTTCTGTAGGTGTACTTCCTTCATCTGATATCTTCCTGATGCAGCTCTGAGCACCTGGTGTCCTCACGTGTAGTAGTAGGTGTGTAGTGTAGCTTTTCTGTTGTGGCCGTTGGGAGAGGAAAAAACAAGCCATGCAAGTGTGGGTGAGGCTTGAAACTCAAAGCATGTGGTGCAGTTACTTTAGGGTGAGCCTTCAACTTGAACACCAACATTTTCCTTGAGCTATTTCCCAGTACAAAAGCACGTTGCTGTGACAGAGATACCAGATATGAAATCCTTTTGATCTCAAACACATTTTTTTAACCGTTCTGTTTTCCTTTTCAGCAAAAACAAGTACTTTGTGACTTTCCCCTACCCTTACATGAATGGCCGATTGCACCTTGGCCACACGTTCAGCTTGTCAAAGTGTGAGGTAGGTGTGCATACAAAAGCAGATGGAGATGAACACTGATATTAACATCTTCAGTCTGCACCTGTGTCAGATACTTGAGAAGCAAATATTCAGCAGCAGTGATCACTGGTTGCTGCTGTTCCCTTTTTTCTTGTAGTTTGCTGTTGGATACCAGTCTCTGAAAGGAAAGAAATGCCTCTTCCCATTTGGGCTGCACTGCACAGGAATGCCAATCAAAGTTAGTATTGTCTCTTTTTTTTCAGTCCATCACATAAGCTGTGTGTGTAGTTACAATGACAGAGAGTGGTAGGGGGTAATTTCATGATTTTTTTGTATGATAATTGTTGGTACTTTTCGTTGCATCACCAATGCACTTTTCATTCAACAAACACAACATGCAAGTTGTCACAACCGATGTTCTTGTCTTAACGTTCCCGCAGAATTAAAGGAAAATGACACTTTGCGTTAATTTAGCTAGTGCTGTATTTTCACTGATTTTCTGCTTCATCAACTAAATGGTGAGATGCAAGTATTCGCCTACTTCATTTGTCCTTTTTTAATGGCATTGTATCTACCAGGCCTGTGCAGACAAGCTGAAGAGAGAGATGGAGCTGTATGGAAACCCTCCACAGTTTCCAGATGAGGAGGAAGTGGAGAAGGAGAACCCAAAGGCATCCGATGAAATTATCATCAAGGACAAAGCGAAGGGCAAGAAGGTTAGGAATGAACGCTTTTAAAAAAAAGTGGGGATGGGGAAAAACAAAATGGCTCAGCATTCGCTTAGGGTGTTTCAATTTATCTTATTTTCATCTCTCTTCTCTGTTAGAGTAAAGCGGTGGCCAAGTCTGGAACATCCACTTTCCAGTGGGACATTATGAGGTCTTTGGGCCTGCATGACGAGGAGATTGCCAAGTTTGCCAGTGCTGAACACTGGCTGGACTACTTCCCTCCTCTGGCTGTGAAAGACCTCAAACAGATGGGAGTCAAGGTGATGAATTTTATAACCCAGATTCCAAAAAAGTTGGGGAGCTGCGCAAAACATGAATGAAACAGCATGTGATACTTTGCTAATCTGTTTTGACACATACTCAACTGAAAACAGAACAAAGACAAAAGACCAAAAACACCTGTTTGGATCATTGCACAGGTGAACAGGTTCATTGGCAACAGGTGATATTATCATGATTGGGTATGAAAGGAGCATACTGGAAAGGCTCAGCCGTTCACAAGCGAGGATGGAGTGACGTTCACCACTTTGTGAACACATGATTATGATTTAAATGGATATTACTACATTGGCTCAGGAACACTGTAAAAGCATGAATATTATTTTATTCCTTTTATATTTTTCAGTGTCCCAACTTTTCTTAGAATCAAGATTGTATCTAAACCCCAGTAACAAAAACATAATCATCTTTTTGTTTGTCCAGAATGTTTTGCCCCTGAGGATAATGAAATCAGGTTATTCATTGTAATCAGCTGTGCCTAAATCCTGGTGTCATGTCATCATTTCACAGGTGGACTGGAGGCGTTCCTTCATCACCACAGATGTGAACCCCTTTTATGACTCCTTCGTCAGGTGGCAGTTCATCACACTGAAGGAGAGAAAAAAGATCAAGTTTGGCAAAAGGTGAGATAGTTTAGAGTTTTCTATACAGCTTGTTCTGTAGTGCTGTCCTTGCAGTGATATGAGGAAAAGTAAGGAAAGTAGGAAGTGCCCCAAAGTATGTAATGTGATAATGTCTTGCATTTTATCTCTGTTGCTATCACGATCAGTTGAACTGTCTTGCCTGAATCAATGTCCTGTACCAATGTCATGCATTTCCATGGGGGTAAAAGAAAAGGGAATATTTGAAATTCTAACTGATGTTAAAGTTTGCCTTTTAGTCTCAGGCAGTTTAATTTTACAGTGTGGCACTGAGTGGTCTTTAAGCAATATTATGTGACTTTTCCCAACTCCTCTGCAGGTATACCATCTACTCCCCCAAGGATGGGCAGCCATGCATGGACCATGACAGACAGACAGGAGAGGTACACTGACCTGGCTCACTGGCATAATGTATAAGTCACAGACTGCTTTTGCAACTATTGATCTTTATTGAATTAACATGTTTCTTCACCTGCAGGGAGTTGGACCTCAGGAGTACACGCTCATCAAGATGAAAATGGTTGAACCGTTCACAGCGAAATTCAAGTCCAAAGTCTTTTATAGCAGGTAATGAATTGCAAACATTGTACTGCTAGCAATTCTTTTTAGGAAGGATACTACACCGCAGACAAGTTTTACACGTACTTAAGTTTAATTCTCATCTGATAAACTTAGTGTTAGTAAGTCTTACTTAAAGTGCTTGTGCTTTCCACAGCGGCATGAAAGGCAAAAACATCTTCCTGGTGGCTGCCACTCTGAGACCAGAGACCATGTTTGGTCAAACCAACTGCTGGGTGAGGCCTGACATGAAGTACATTGCCTTTGAGACAACCAGTGGAGACGTCTTCATCTGCACCAGTAGGTCTGCCAGGAACATGTCTTACCAGGGTTTCACCAAAGAGAATGGAGTGGTGCCAGTGATCATGGAAATACTGGGACAGGTACTCACTTTGTGTGTTTGTTACTTGCAGTTGTAGGTAAATTGTAAATAATTCATTCAGTTTGCTTTTATTTAATAGTGACACTCTCTTTGTGACAGCAAAAAGCATAAATATACACATCAGAAGCATTAAAGTGCTGCATAAACTCACTGAAATTAGATTTTCCCACGAGGGTGACCGTGACCGTTGCCAAAACTGTTCAGTCAACAGAGCAGGAATTGTACCAGAACTAAAACGTGGATCATTTTAGCCCCTGAATCAGGAACTAAACAAACAAGCTACATGTGTGAATACAACCTAAGACAGTCTGTAATGACAGCCATCGAAGGCTCTGAATTTAAGTGGCTGAATGGTCGTGTAAAGACCGTTGGCGGGACAAGGTGTCAATGCTATTACACAAACAACCTGCAAACCTTCTGCTCTGCATCGTTCGGTGTCATTCTAGGACATCCTTGGCTGTGCCTTGAGTGCTCCCCTCACCTCCTATAAGATCATCTACGCCCTGCCCATGCTCACCATCAAGGAGGACAAAGGTACGAGTCAAGAAGTTTGGAAGAATAGCACAGAAATACGTTTATTCACAGAGTTTGCATTGCTTTATTTTTCTCAAGGCAGACGTTTGTCACTGTAGTCACTGTGTAGCTGTTGAAAGGCATCTTTTCTGTTGCTCACAGCAGTCAGAACACCCTTGAGTGGGGGCACCGTACTCCCTCTTTCATGTGCTTGACCTTAAGTGAAATTCAGCTGACAGTTGGTGAATAGTTCAACATAAGCTACTTGAAATGTGTTTATATCCGTCTGTGTTTCAAATAATGATAATTTATTCCAGCTCATGTTGCTTCAGGTATTACTTTCTGCAGAATATCTGCACCGAGCTTTATCCCTTATCTCTCCCTGTCTTAGATATTCTTGGAGGAGCTTATGGAAAAATACTAGGGAGTCTCAAAATAGCAGGCCAAGGTCACCTTATAATTTATAAACTGCTGTACTGTGATGTCAAAGGATGGAAGTAATGGCTGCGTTTTTCCCCTGAGGGAGAACATTTATAAACATATAAAACAGATCTAATTGCACTCAGAGTGCCTCTGTTCTATTAGACGTCAGTGCTACCTATTTTCTGGTCTGTGCTGCTCCAGGGGTGCAGTTTGTCTGTTTGTGTTCATGTGTCCTGTTGACAAATTTATGTAAATAGCGATAATTGGAATTTCTGACAAAGTTGAAATGTCAGAATTTCAATAAGAGCGAAATCTCCCCGTGCCCAGCGTGTCATCCTGTTTCTAAGGGTTATGGAAAGGAATGAGTGAGAGTGAATGTGGGACTACCTTTGACATTTAGCAGTTTCCAGAAATGTGGTGGCAATTGACATTTAGTGGCTGCAAATGTGCAAAATGTAAATCACAGTATTGCTGGAACATACGACCTTATTTGCATAAATACATTTTGTGTTTTGGCCTTTTGTCTCGTCTCTGTTTTCCTCAGGTACGGGGGTCGTTACAAGTGTACCTTCTGATGCTCCTGATGACATCGCGGCTCTGAGAGACATCAAGAAAAAACAGGTGACCTTTAACTATGTTTCCACCATGCCGCCATTCAGGGAGCCTTTATACCTCAGCTGAAGTCTGCTGCAGAGAAACAAAGACAACAGAGCCCAGATGAAACTTTGAATGCAAGATTTTGAAATTTTTAACAGATTGTGGTCTTAAATTAGTCTGCTGTGCTATTTGCTAACCGAATTTCGCCAATAATAGTGTTCATTACTTGTGTATTTAACACTGTGTTGCTGTTTTCATTCCTTTCAGGGTCATTTTAACAGATAAAGATAACAATTGTGTAATGCTGTATACAGTGAAATCATAATAAAGCTTGATATTGCAACCCTACTTCAGGTGGACTCAACACTGGTTCTTAAGGACCATTTTAAAATGCATCCCTTGTTTAAGTGTGCACAGCGGTTCACACTTTATTAACGTTGCTCTAAATGCTTGCATTTCCCGAAGGCTCTACGGGAGAAGTACGGAATTGAGGACAAGATGGTGTTGCCTTTTGAGCCGGTAAGACAATCTGCACGGTTTGATTTCAGTCAGGTTTCGGTGAGTCCACCAAATCTAAATGCAGCTTTAATGTGTGTTAGGTCCCTATCATTGAGATACCAGGGTTTGGGAACCTGTCTGCTCCTCTGGTGTGTGATGAGCTGAAGATCCAGAGCCAGAATGACAAGGAGAAGCTGGCTGAAGCCAAGGAGAAAGTGTACCTGAAGGGATTCTATGAAGGGGTGAGTCGACTTAATGCTTAATGAGTAGAAAAGAAACAAACAGCTACGTAGGTCAGCAAAATGTAAGCCCTCTGCAACCCCAGTGGATTTAACTTTAGGTATGAAGCTTGTATGATTTATCTCCAAGACACAAGTGATTCACACCTTAAGGCTGGACTAAATTATTCAATTCAAATTAAACTGCCTATTGGATTCATGTTGCCTAGAGATGCACTGATACCAATATCAGTTATCAGTCCAATACTGATGCTACCAGAAACCATTATTTTAATAAATAAGAATTCAGTACATTTCTATTTGTGCATTTATTTGTTACATTTTCTTTGACAATGTAAGGAAAGTAAACTTTTAGTCAGGCAGACGCCCAAAACCCAGGTATCTGTATCAGGACTGAAAAAGATATCGGTGCATCCCCACTGTTGCCCTCGGACAGTTTGTTTCTGTCTACTACTGAAAAACTGTGCTGTATTTTTCACTTATTGCTAAGCCGCTGGCTTTTTCCTGTCACACTATAATGTTAGAGATTTTGAAAGGTACAACTTCAGCTGCCTTCACCGTCAGCAGATTGGAAATTTAAATGCCACAGTTTGCACGGGGCCACACATTCATGTGTGTACTCTGACTACATATGTGTGTACTCTGAGTACATGTCTGCTCACTGAGCAGTTTCTGATCTTTCGTGGTTGGAGAATGCACTGCAGAGATGTGGTCCATTTATTTTTTTGAAAGAAAGGCGTCCGTGTGATTGAAATGTTTCTTCCTTTGTCAGATCATGCTGGTTGAAGGCTACAAGGGGCAGAAGGTCCAGGATGTCAAAAAACCCATCCAGAAGTTGATGGTTGAGAGGGTAGAACATTCTTTGTTTCTAATCCAAGGTTAAAATAAAGTGTATTCAAATATTGTGCGGTAGAAGAACTTTAAAGTCTAACTTTTTTCGGGAGTGTGTTTGGGTTTTTTTATGCATGGGCACTGAGTGTTTATGATATATGTTCTGTATTCACCTGTAATGATGTTGCCTCTGTGCTGATGTGTCACAGGGCGAGGCCATGATCTACATGGAGCCCGAAAAACAGGTCATGTCGCGTTCGGCTGATGAGTGTGTTGTGGCTCTGTGTGACCAGTGGTGAGTGCACACTGGATCTGAAGCTGTGTGGTGGTGTGATAGAAACAGGGGCGATCAAAGTGAATATGAAGATTTCTTTTCTTGTGAGGTTTTTTTTTTGTTAAATGGGTTCATGCTGGAAACAAAACTACAAATAAATGATGACAAAATACAGCCAAGATGATTGGAAATGGTTCAAGCGTAGAATGTATCATTCCATTCAGCCTTTTTTGATTAGCTGGAAGCTAAAGTTATATGTGTCTTTCAGGTATTTGGACTACGGGGATGCAGAGTGGAAGCAGCAGGCTAATGAAGTCCTCAAGCCTCTGGAGACGTAAGACCCTGACCTCTGACGCAGCGAATTCCCACGAAGGTCTAGACCAGGGGTTCCCAAACTTTCTCATGCCATGGCCCCCCAAACCGCATTAGCTTCTGGCCGGGGACCCCCTTTGCAAACCCACCGCCAATGCTACAAAATATGTAAAGAAACATCAACTTGCAGAACGGTTTTCTTACTTTTATTCACTATTCAATAATTATTTATTTGTTCAGCATAAGAATATTAACAAACATGTTTTCAACGCTGTATTATATTCCCACTGAATAATGAACTTTTCAGCAAACTGTTGACAGACAAGAACAGAACAAAAGAAATCAAACCTCTCTCAATTCTGTGTTCACTATTCAATAACTATTACATTTGTTTAGCATAAGAATATTATTAACTAACATGTTTTGCTTTTTTGCTTTTTTTTCTTAACTTCCCTCCAATTTTCTGAGGCCCCCCTAGTGCCCCATGGCGGCCCCCGGCCCCACTTGACCACCACTGGTCTAGACAACATAGTATAGAGTAGAAAATAGAATCACGTTTAAAGTCTATAAGATTTCATATGCTCTATTTTGCTGAACACTACACAGATTTTGCGAGGAGACCAGGAAAAACTTCGAGGCGACTTTGGCCTGGCTGCAGGAGCACGCCTGCTCTCGAACCTACG
This sequence comes from Chaetodon trifascialis, assembly GCF_039877785.1. NCBI lineage: Eukaryota > Metazoa > Chordata > Actinopteri > Chaetodontiformes > Chaetodontidae > Chaetodon > Chaetodon trifascialis. The sequence goes on along the minus strand of NC_092071.1, from coordinate 9,229,458 downwards.
GACTTGGTGAGCAGTTGTGTTTGTGTGAGTGAGAGAGAGAGAGAGAGACTGTCAGGAGTGCAGTAACTGTTAATATGGGTGATATAGCGACAGCCATATCTGCTATCATTACTGCAGCTTTCAAAAGTAATATTGTTTCTTGTATTGAGATTAAATGTGCCAGCCTGCCGAAGATGAACAGGAGGATTTTCTAACTGCTGTATGACCAATGTTTTTGGTCTATAGATGGAGACAAAGGACTGCTGATAAAGCACCTAGCAACAGTCTGCCTCTCTGTTCGTACAGGAATAGATGCAGACTGAAGGCCAGCTGGCATACAGTGCAGGCCAGTGCAGGCCTGTTGTAGACTCCTACTGTAGCACTCTCCCCACACATTTTCCGAATACTTTGATATTTCCACTGTTGTCCTCAACCGACGAGCTCAAACGTGAAGCTGCAGATGAAGTTTTGCTAAATGTGATCATATGTGAGCCACAGACTGACGTAGTCTGTGCTCTGTGAAAAACTAATCACACCTCTCAGAGACATTTTAAATTAATTCGGTAATTATGTTTTATTTGTCTTGAGTTAAATCCAAATGAATTAAAAATACGGTGTGCAAGAGTAGGTGCATTCATTTTTTATTTGATCATATCAACATTTCATAATGAATGTTGCCCAGATCTCATTTATGTAGCTTCTGCTGAGGAAAATTAATTACTGCAGTAATTTTCTGTTTTTAACCATCGAAAGCGAGTCGAAGAGCTCAAGTCGGCTTTCACTTGAAACACGAAAACACGAGCTCAGTGCCTTTGAGGCTGATTGAGCACCATGTCTTTCATAACTTTTTATTTTTCTCCACACAATCTTTGCCCTAAAACATCCCAGCATTAAAAATAGAGGAAAAGAAGCAAACTAGCGGCGTCTGTTACCGCAGCAGGTCAGCCACCTGTGGTTTGGTTGAGTTAAGTTTATTTCAAGTTTTACATCTCGGCTTGTTTTGCCAAGGATTACATAATAAAGCCCAGGACTTATTCCACTGTGTTAGCGCTTTTCTTGGCACCGGAGTGTAACCAGCTTGACAAGATCGCAAATGCAACAAAAGATTGTGTCAGCACAGAGAAGACAACAATTGTCTGTCTTCATAATTTTCTGTCTCTTTCGCTTTCTCTCGCATGGCTGTGTGCGTGCACCTCTCTGTGTCTGGATCTGTGGTTACGTGTGTGTCTGCGTGCGTGTATGCGCACGCCTCCTGGTTACCATAGGAACCCGGCTGCCTTGGGACGAGCAGTGGCTGATTGAGTCACTATCGGACTCCACCATCTACATGGCGTACTACACTGTGGCCCACCTCCTCCAGGGAGGTGTGCTCAACGGGCAGGGAGCGTCACCACTGGGCATCAAGTATGGACACAATGCACACGCACGCACACACACACACACTTGCACAACAGAATGAATGAGGGTTAACTGATTGACTCTGCCTCCTTTCTCACTGCCTCTCCGTCTCTCATCCTTCTCCTCCTGCCTTCAAACAGCCATCGATGTGGTTCACCCGAGGGAGGAAGGACTCGGAGTTAATAACTAAATTTAATCTTTTCTAATGACAGGTGTTGCTTTTCAGACTTTTTTTTTTTTTTTTTTTTTGGTCGATTTGTCGCCCGTTATTCATCCATGAAATAAAATAATAAAATGAATAAATAAAACGTCCACACAATGACAAATGCTGCCTTTCAGAAACAGTTTTAAAAAAATCAATTCATAGCTCAATGTGGTTTTAAGTAACACCAAATCTCTTCCTCAGCACTAAGACGAAAGGGCAAAGAGAAGTGAAACACTCACACACACACACTTCATGACTTCTCTTCACCTTGCTTCAATCCAATACATCCCTCGTTGTAGCCTTGACGGCCTTTTTTATTTCTTTTCTTTTCTTTTCTTTTCTTTTCTTTTCTTTTCTTTTCTTTTCTTTTCTTTTCTTTTCTTTTCTTTTCTTTTCTTTTCCACAGGCCGGAGCAGATGACCAGAGAGGTGTGGGACTTCATCTTCTTTAAGACATCTCCTTTCCCCAAGACAGACATCCCTAAAGAGCATCTACAGAGGCTGAGGAGGGAGTTTGAATACTGGTACCCTGTGGACGTCCGTGTGTCTGGCAAAGACCTGGTGCCTAACCACCTGTCTTACTACCTGTACAACCATGTGGCCATGTGGCCCAAAGACAAGTGAGTTTTCATGTTTGGTGGACTGTTTGGCATTTTCTCACCAAGAGTTAGATGAAAAGACCACTTTCATGCTATAAATAGAGTCCATTTACCATAACGAAATCCACCCACCAACACCTCTGAAGCCCAGTTTGCCACTTTATAGGCAGACTAATTCTTGGCTGGGACCAGTAACTTCCTGGATCCTCCACTGGTTGTAGCTGGTTCCAGGCCTTTCAGCGTGGTCAGGCTTATTTGGACTGACTCTTTACTTGAACTTGTTGCTCATTTAGCAGATGTCTGCTATTCCTTGTGGTTTGTACACCTCTGTGCCAGCGACAGCCATGACCAGAGGCATTATTTTTTGGGTTGTATATACATATGCACCATTCTCTTGGACATAACACAAGAATTCATCTGCTAAGTTTAACAAATTTCACACTAATGTTTCATAGGATCATTGGAGCCTTTCCATGCATGCAAATATTTAACAGATTCACTTAATTTAATCATTGCATTCATGCTGTTCTTATGAGCATCACTGTTTATTGCTGATTTCACCTTAATTTTAACTCCGTATGACCGACCACATTCTCATGCTCAGCTACATCTGCTTCCACTAATATTGTCAAAATCTTGTAGCTACAAGCTCAAGCTTTAGGGCAATTAAGCTTCCTCTCAGGAGAATGTGTTTAGGATTTTCCTTGGGGACATTCTGGTTCTGTGTTTAACACTGCTTCCTCATAATTGAATGGTAGACCCCCCCCCCATTCAGGGCAGCTTTCCTCATGGTTGACACAGATGCTCTTGATGCTGCTGCTCTGATACTTAAAGTTTGTTGATTGGACACAACTTTCCGCTTTGGACCTCCCACAGATGGATGGTGTTTGTCTCTCTCCCATTCACTGCAGGTGTATCTGAGGGTTTTCCAAACTTTGACCTGACTTGCTTTCAAGTTTGTATCTTGCCAAGCCATGTTTTTTTAATGTTGTTCCACCAACACATACTGCTGAAATGACCCCACTGAAACATTCACTAGTTCCAGCTCTTCTAATGTGATGACCTGCTCTTTCTCTGATGTTCTTTTTCTCCGTATTGCATCAGTGTAAATTGAATTTCTTTGGGTTTTGGACCGCTGGTAAGACAAAACAACTAATTTGAAGTAATGATGGGCAGAGTGGATGCAGCAGTCTGTTGCTGAAGGTGCCGCTTAGGGCCCCCACCGTCTCATGCCATGCCGTCTCATGACATTTTGTACATTAAACTGTTGCATCAGAATTTGATCTGCAGATTCAGCAAAATCAGTTGCTGCAGCCCTGCAGACGTGGATCTATGTTTTAGACATTAGCTTCCTTGTTGCAGCATGCACCCGACTGATTGAACACTCTGTTAAACACAATGTTCAGTGACCCTTACATCACATACCTCTGGAGCCTTGCTCTTCTGCTGCCCAGCTACATCTTCTAGTTCAATATTATTTTTCGTCATCTTCCGGCAGAATTGAATCAGGATGATCATATTTTGTTCTTTTTCTAATGTAAAGCATAATATTGGAGCAACATTAATTGCATTAATCATTAATTTGATTAATTTCTATGCAGTATTGTATCCTTTTTTTAAATGGCAATACATATCAATAATGGATAAATGTCCTTATTGATATCATGATAATGATTTTAACCTGCTAATATTGTTTTTTTTTTCTGCTGCTGTGGAAAGGTTATCACATTTAATAGTTCATAAAAAGCATTAAATTTGACTTTAAAACATGAGCAGCAACTCTGGGTTACCTTGATTATTTTGACGAAGATGATGATGGTGAAGATGACACTAACGAGAACATCCTCTCTCATCTGCAGCGGCAAGTGGCCCCAGGCAGTACGAGCCAACGGACATCTGCTCCTCAACTCCGAAAAGGTGTGGGAAATATAATCTGTATAAACTCATGCATCCCCAATTCCAAACAAGCTGGGACGCTGCGTAGTACATAAATAAGACAGAATGCATGTACTCAGCTGAAAACAGTACAAACATAACTGTGTATATATATGCACATATTGCTTATATAAAGGGTATTAGTACATGGGCTTTGTTGGAAATGTTTTTTTTTTTTTATCGATTTGTTATTAAGGTTTGAATATCAGGGGAAAAGGTCTGGTCCTATCTGATGTGGTCTGGGACTGTTAAACTGCAGACAGAGCTGAAACATTATGTAACTCTATCAGGACTGTTATGTTTTGCAGCAAACCTTTTGTGTTTAAAAACTGCTCCTCTTATGTGCCAGTAATTAACTAGTGTTTGATGTTGTTAAGAATTTTAATTACTGCGTGCTGCTGATTTGCACTGCAAACACAGTCTGTGACACGATGGTTTTATTCCACTCTGCTTTGGAAGGAATTTGTGTGGGCGGGCACACTTGAAAGATTCTGGCTGCTAACATCTGTTTTCCTATTCACCAGATGTCCAAATCAACTGGAAACTTCCTCACTCTCACCCAAGCCATTGACAAGTTCTCAGCAGACGGTACACTCCGTTTCCTCTTGATTTATCGCCCTCCTGTGCTCTGTTTCTTATCTTTTACTCCTCTCCTCTGGTGTGATTTTTCTTTCAATATCTCTGTCACGTTTCATTGAAACACTGGAGAAAAACACATCAGGTGTACATCTAGAACAGATTACAATGTGCGCTCATAGTGCACGGGCCATTACACTTGATAACACTATAAGCATCTTTTATCCCTTGCTGAAGATAATTAGAAAACGGCCCGTCTTCATAGGATGGCTGAGGTGTTGATATCGGGTGCTTTGAGCTGTTGTATATACCACATCCCTTATACTGCACTGTAAGCAATGAGCTTCTGTAGAATAATTTGTAATGTATGCTTTACTCAAAGTGTAACCAATAATTCAGTGTATGTGCAACATGATCTCCACTGGAAGCAACAAATTAATACCCAGCAGTTTTATGATATTATTGCATTCAAAATGCTCCAGCCAGTCATGAATTATCATGTATTTGCCTGATCATCATTCCAGAAAGGTAGTCCCTCCTGTTGGTCTCTCCACAGGACAGCAAGCTACAGAGGGAAGAAGGGAAAGCATGGTCTCTAAAATAAATATTGGGATGGAGCATGAGCATGATTTTCACTGTTGTGAGAGTGAGACTTGATGTGTAGTTTAAAACAAAAGCCTGATGTCTGGCGTCATTGATAATGATAATCCATTTTGTTGTTCGGCTCTGTATGTTTATTTGGTTTTGTGGCTATGGGTATCTGATCTGGCCGGGACTTAGATTAACCTTGATATCCCTCCTGCCTCAGTATACCTCAGGATTAGCCGACCCACCCTTCGTGTTGTTTTGTTTGTTATTTCTACCCTGCGTTTTCGTGTTTGAATGAGCTGAATAATAGATAGATGCGTCTGTTATGTCTCGAGAAGCCGTCCTGCCGTGGATGTAAAGAACTTCATGGTCTGACAGCGGATCGACGTATTAAGTCGACTTCCTGTCTGGGAGCTTGGAGTGATGTCTGCTGGGTATTTGAAGATTTCTCAGAGGTGGAATTTTCCACAAAGCCTCTGAACCTCACCTGGTTGGCAAGAAGTATTATGCAGAAGAGAAAACAAGTGCTGTGCTCAGTATTTGCGTGTGTGCCATGCGATTAAAGGGGCCCACACTGGATATTTGATTTGAGTAAATTCCAAAGGCAGTGGGAATGGAGGCGTTGGTCGTGCTCTGAAACATTAACCACAACTTCAAAGACGTTATATTACACCTGTTCTGCTGGTTCCCGTACTACCTGCTGTTTTAACACTCCCTCCTCGCTCAGGTATGCGCCTGGCGCTAGCAGATGCCGGGGACACGGTGGAGGACGCCAACTTTGTGGAGACCATGGCTGACGCTGGCATCCTGCGTCTCTACACCTGGGTGGAGTGGGTGAAGGAGATGATTGCCAACCAGAACAACCTGAGGACAGGACCTGCTGACACTTTCAACGATCGGGTCTTTGCCAGGTAGATGCAGATAGAGTTGATTTGTAGCTCACATCGGTTAATTGAAATGACAAAAAATTCTGAAAATTACAATTTCCCAGAGCCTGAAGTGACGTCTGCTTCTTTTGTCCAACCAATAGTCCAAAAGCCAGAGGCTGGAAAGCTGGACCCAGCAAATATTTGACATTTTTGCTTGAAAAATGACCCAAATGATTAATTGTTAATATAGGTGAAGCCTATGACAGAAGCGCTTACTCTGGGGTTTAGGGGGTCAGGGTGATTAAGGGTTAGGTAATTATTATAATTCATGAACAACTTCCTTATTTACTATCAATTAGCAGTAATTAGGAGGTCATTAAAGGAAAACATGCAGAATAAGGACATAATCAGTGCTTTATAATGACTAATAAAGACACAAGATACTACCAATATGTATGCTAATTTGCAGCTAGTCCGTGGTGAATATGTGTTCTGCTATTTATTCATTAGCAAAATGAGATATGGAAATGCAGCAGATGTTCACGTCGGTGAAACTGAAACCTACAAATGTTGAGACTTTTACTTTGATAAATGACTTTGTCTCTCTCATTTTGGCTCTGGTCTGTATTGAGCAGAAATAGAATATCATCATGTTTGCTTCTGGTCAGATGCATCGACCAGGGTTGTAAAGCGGAAAGAGGTGAATTTATTCAAGTTGAGTCTGTTTCTCTTCATGTTGCCTTGCAGTGTGTCTCTATGAGCTTAGGTGAATTGATTTCTTTTTGTGGTTGAGAAGTAAAAATAGGATATACTTTGGCCAGTTAGCACTCAGAGGCAAGACGTGAAACCAGGCAACTCAGAAGATGGCCAGTCCTTCAGAGTTCAGGATGGTTCCCTCTGAAAATGCTGACCTTTGTGACTCTGTACTTCTCAGGGCTGAAGAGTGAATTATAAACTGACTTTGCAGATTGATTGAAAGGATTTTGTGTCCTGTCTAGCGAGATGAATGCAGGCATCTTGAAAACAGAGCAGCACTATGAGAGGATGATGTACAAGGAGGCTTTGAAGAGCGGCTTCTTTGAGTTCCAGGTAAATAAAACGTCCCTCATTTATTTAAAAAAAAAAGATTTCTTAACTCTGCCTTAATCATCATTATATCTTAAGGACGAGCATGCTTTTCCTTAAGCATTTAATGAGATGATATTGTAGCTACTGCAGTGACAGATTGAACAGTAGATGGAGCGTAACATGACTGAGGGTTCAGATCTCATCCTGAGCATGTGGTGAATTCACTGGATTGAAGATGGATAGCTGAGGAATCACAGCAGCTGAGGACCTTTTAAACTGTTTTATGTATGTTTTGCAGGCAGCCAAAGATAAATATCGTGAGCTGGCTATCGAGGGTATGCACAGAGAGCTCGTCTTCCAGTTCATAGAGAGACAAACACTGCTGCTGGCCCCCATCTGCCCACACCTTTGTGAATACACCTGGGGTCTGCTTGGCAAGGTAAGAAACCGCGGATTTGGCATCATAAAGGGGGTTTCATGTTCTGAGTTGCTTGCATGCTCTGACTGCGGGTTCAAATGTGACTTTCATCCTCTCGTCCCTTCTGTCTCTGGTGTTCATCTGCCCTGGAAAACAGAAAGTATGAAAGAAACATTTAAACATTTCCTGTCTTCATTTATATCCACGAACACACCTGGGAGCAACAAGCTAGGCGACATACTTCATGTAGGTCTGCGCGGGTCCCACAGCTCATTTACTTGTGTGAAATGTCTACTAACACACACACACACACGCACACACACACACACACACACACGCACACACATCCCCTCTGCTGGTGTACATGTCCACCTGGAGCCTGTCCTCACACCATGTCCTTTTTTTTTTTTTTCTCGCCGGTATGAAAGGAACGCACACGCTGTTGCACGTTCCCAACAGCACAGAGAGCCAGGAATATTTTTAACACTCAAATTTATGAATATGAAAGAGTGCCGCTGCGCTGCAGATGGGTTTTTCGGTTGTCGCTTAGCAACAACAAAAGCCCCATAACTCTAATCATGTGTTCAGCGCCGGCAGCTAAAGAGCTAAGAGGCACTCAGCGGACACAGAGGTACACACATCATTCTGGGATTCTCACACATGCTCAGCTAATATGGCGTGTGCCTAGTTTGGTAATGAAGGTGCTGCGACCGGTGGCTGTGCAGTTGATAGGATCCCAAACCTCTGGTGGACCTCCAACTTTTGTTATTTTTTTCATTCCCCTCACAAAACGCCATAATGGTACCAAAATGCATCACCAGCAGTCTTTCCCCGTCACTCATCCGCTCTCCCTCTTCCTCTGATAGGCCGACTCTCTGAGGAAGGCGTCCTGGCCCGTGGCGGGTCCAGTTGACGAGGTTCTGATCCGCTCCTCTCAGTACCTGATGGAGACCGCGCACGACCTCCGGCTGAGACTCAAGGCGTACATGCAGCCCCCCAAAAGCAAAGTAAGAGGCGCCTCCGCTTGTTGTTTCACATGCTTCACTGCCACTTTCCTTCCACTGCTGTAATGGCTTTTTTTTTGTAAGTAATTCTGACAACCGAATATTGATTTCAGAATTGATTGCTTTCTTTTTAATAGTTTTTTATGAAATCCTGCACTTGTCTCGAAGTGCATCAAGTGTGGTAATTAAATCGGAGGCAGCGTTGTTTCACAGTCTTCTCTCCCTCGGGTGTTGTTGAACAGTTTCGTGATTGTTTGATGGGGAGCACAATGAGGCAGAAAATAATAAAAACAGCACAATAAGAAGCTTGAAAATATCAGGCAGCGTGCCGAAAGAGGAATTGGGATTCATAAGCATTTTATCATATTTGGTTCCAGTATACAGTCTTCTTATCGAATCTGAATTTCAAATCGTTTATTGAATCTGTTTAGGATTGTAAATAACTTGACTAATTCAAACCAGGAAACTTAAACTCACACTTAGTTGAATGACATATTCACAGTTTAGGGAGATGATTGTTTTGTACTTTGTCCTTTGCTGCTTAAAAAGAGAGAGGATATATTTTTTGGACTCAGAGCTTTGAAAATCAGCTTGGAACTGAATCAAAGTAAATTACGTTTTTGACACAAAATGGTCTACTTAAATCCTGCTCTCGCTGAAGTCTATTTAGCCACTGAGGATGTTTTAAGCATGCACGCAAAGTGAAGTAGCAATCACCTGTTTAATGGTCCACATTCAACAGTTGGACACCGAGCTTTAATAGATTATTGACGCCTTTTCTCGGCCACTCATCGTCTTGTGCTGTATATTGGGGGTCTAAGAATAGAGAGTGCCATGTGCTGCGCAGAAGCCCCTCAAGGCAGATTTGTCATGTTGAGCTATATGAATAAAAATTGACTTGGCTATCCCCTTAGATGCACTCGTAGTCTGGCTTGTGTTCACAGCGAGAAAGTTGGCCTATTGTCGAGCAGTTCGGTATTTCGATAAGTGGCTGTAGATAGCTGGGAGAAAAGCTGAACAGGTATTGACGAGATTTGAGCCAGCATCTCAGGCTTCCAGGTTATCGATTTGCTGCAAACGCTTTGTTGCTACGAAGGCAAGATGGAGGAGTGTTGGGGGAAAAAGGAGAAAAGGAAAATAAGCGTGTTCTCATACATGTATGTTAAGGAGGCAGATTGCAAACAGCATCACGAGCTGGAGCGTTCAGGGAGCACGTCTGCAATAGCATTGATACAGTAGAGGCTGTATGACTTACCACTATGAAGGTAATAATGTTTTTTTTCTTAGCTTTATGTCATTTTCATAGTTTTTAACTTAATCATAATGCATTGTCACATCAAGACTCATTTGTGGAAACACACATGCAGGCACACATACAGTACAGGACAAGAGTAGACTTGACAGCTGTCACATAAAATAAGTTCACAGATCCCCATCTTCATTGTAGATAATCACACACACACACACACACGCCAGCTTGCTTCTTGAATAATCCATACACAGTGTGTGTTTCCCATTGAGGCCCCCAACCAGCCTCGAAATATGCTGTCACTGCGCCGAGTAGATGCAAAACCATCAAAGGTCTATGAACCTGACTATGTGCGTAAAGGAATCTCAAATGCTCCTTTTTTATGCTGTTTTTTCCTCCGACAGAAAGGTGACTCAAAACCCCCGACCAAACCCTCTCACTGCACCATCTACGTTGCTAAGAGCTACCCTCCGTGGCAGCACAGTGCCTTATCCCTGCTCGGCAAGCACTACAAGGTGAGAAATAAACACTCCTGCACCGCGCTACTCTTTCGCCCCATTTACACCGGGTGTTAAAATGGAATCTGCATCCGGACACATTGCCGGATAATGAACTATCTGATCCTTCCTTTGTGTTTTACAAATGGTATTTTTAAAGTTCTCATTATCCTCATTGAGATCGGATCTCTGGCCTTCAGAGCAAAACCCGCTCAGGAGTGATTTAAGGCGGCGTCAAATCAATCAGTCTTTTTTTCATCCGAGGTCTAAATGGGGTCTCTAGCGTTGGGATGCATTAATAAGTCCTGTGGCTTGAATGATCATGTAAGCTACACTGTTTTCCATTAGCCACTCAGCTCGTCTCTCTCTCTCCATTCATGTTTGTCTGTGTCTTTTTTTTTCCCCTCCCTTGGTGTCTGTCCAGAGCAACAATGGGGTCCTTCCAGACAACAAAGTGATAGCGGGCGAGTTGGGAGCTCTGCCCGAGCTGAAGAAGTACATGAAGAGGGTCATGCCTTTTGTAGCCATGATCAAGGTAAATCTGGAGGAAGTAGAGGTGCCACTCACCACGTTTACATGCAGTCAATATTCGGGTTGTGGTCAATATTCAGAATAACCTGTTTACATGCGTGAGCAAACAGGGGTGATCGGTTGGGATATCCCGATCAAAACAGCGACGGACAGACAACGTGTCGACGCACGGACAACGTCATGACACAGTGCGCGTCATTTCAGCTTCTTCTTCCTGTATCCAAAAACAGCAACAACACCTGCAGCACGTGGATAATGAACAGCCCGGGGCCGGTAGCAGTCGCCTTCGTTTGCGCTTTGGTGCTGGTCCTGACCCACCACCAGTACTTGACACTATTCTGTCTCAATTTCTTCATTAATGGAAGGCGAGAACGTGATGGAATAGGAAATGGAGCCGGAGCTGTGCCATCATATCCATGCTACCTGCACTCAAAAGACCAAGATTCCTTGCGAATAGAACATGCGCAGAACACAAATTAATGTTCCGTTCGATGGGGATATTCCGATAGGCGTATACATGACAAATATTCGGGTTAGAAAAGGAGTAACCCAGGGGTCATATTCCGGTTTTTGAAAACCGGAATATGAGCATATTCCGGTTTTTGAAAACCGGAATATGAGCATATTCCGGTTTTCAAAAGGGTTATTGGTGTTTACATGGCCGTGCGCAACAAGCTTATTGCTGATATTCCGGTTATGAAAGGTTTACTTGACTGCATGCAAACGTAGTCAGCGTGCGGGCACACCCTGCCCCCTCTCCACCCGTCTATCCCTCTAATGAATAAATGCATGTGTCATTTTTATGTGTTCATTTTTTAATGCCAGCATTGTACACATTTTTTCTTCTAAGAAGCTGTTTACTCAACTTCTCTGAAAAGTTGCTTATCCTTAGTTTTTACGCACATCTCAGCCTCAGATCGATCTAAAGTCTGCCCCGGTGATTATGTTGAAAGATTGGAGGCTGCATCGTCAAAAGCTTTTTTTTTTTTTTTAAATATTCCTCTTTGTGTTGAACATTGACAAAACCGTAGCCAATGATAAAACAGACTGAACAACAGCGGCGCATTGAAATTCAAAAGAGATTTCAGGAATGCTTTGTCTGCAGAGTTTAATGTGTTTATTGATTAAAAGAGTACAACACACACTTGTTACAGGCTGTCTCAGCTTGTTCCTGTGTTTGTTTGCTGCATTCATAAAAATCTGAAAATGTTTGGGTTTTTCCATCAACAACTCCATATGTCTTTATGTGCTGCCTTTCACATTGTGGCTGCTTTGCATTCAGATAATATTAAGTTCCTCTCACATGGCAAAATGCAGCTTCTCAATGAGGTGGTCTTTTGATCTAATAGGAGATGGTAAAAAAATAACATTAAATTAAAGTGTCACTGGAGTTATTGCTTGTTTTTCAAGCTGTAGGTACACTTAAGGTCAAGTTGCTAATAAATGATTGGAAGCGTGATGCTTATTAAAATTTCAGTTGTCATCTCTCCCACCTGCCCACGGCTTTGTTCAGGTGTTGCTGTTTCGCTGCTGGGATCAAACAGAATGGAACTAATAAATAGTCATGATGAGCTTTGTGCTCGTCCACGGCTTGTCTCTCAAACTGGTCTTTCAGCTTTCAAGTTGTTTTCTCTTCCCAGCTCTCCTTGTTTGTTTTAGTATCTTTTGTTCACATAGCTTTTTTTTCCCCCTTAATAAGCTCATGGTGGCAGCATGAGCATAACAATGAACTTTCAGCTAATGCTGAAAACCTGATTTCTTCAGAAGGTGCAAGAAATATTCCGTTCCCTCCTTTTCTTCAAGCTGCCGGCTTGTTAGGAAATGTAGCAAATAAAAACTGAATACGTCCTGCTCATTTCTCAGGAGAGGTCAGATTATTTATTTATTCTTGTCCACTCTTCATGTGAGTGTTGTATGCTTGATTCTGATTATTTGGGCTCTGCTTTGCGTTCTGTAGGAGAACCTGGAGAAGAACGGGCCCAGGGTCTTGGATCTGGAGCTGGAGTTCGATGAGCGTGCAGTCCTGATGGAGAACCTGGTCTACTTAACCAATTCTCTGGAGGTATGTTTTATGATCCACACTGAAATCAGACGTGACGGTTAAGGCTGACCCTGCTCAAAAGTGTCTGTCCAAGCCGAAAACGCACCCAGAGGGAATCTACATTTTTTTTTAGCCAAGAGTTGAACAAACTTGGAAATATGATACTAAATTTGAGGTTGGAAAGCAACATCTCAGCTCGAGCAGTATTTTATATCCCAGGATATGAGCAATAAACTGAGCGAGTTCACTTGATGAGGCTCTATTTGTCTTTAGATAAATGTCAAGCTGCAGCGTGCAGCCGCAGCATTTTGGTTTCCTCGGCTTTAAAGCTTGAGTTTCGCTACTTCTGCAAAAGTCAGCTGAGACAATCCTGAGCTCAGTCAGGAAAGCCTTTAATACTTTTGTCTGCACAGCAGCTTAGCCTAGTGAAAACGTAAAGCCCAAGTCCCTGAGGTTCTTTGCTGAAACCAGCACAGATTTCGCCACAGAAAAGGAAAATTGTACATTATCAGTGTCTAACTAACACTCTGAATCCAATTCCCTTGTTTTTGATTGATCATAGCTAAAGATAAGCTGCCACACAAAAGGCAAATTGATATAGAAATATGCTGTATCATGCAGGACCAAAAAAGAGTGATGTGTTGTATCGTATTGATGTATGCTGCAGTTTATGCTGTGGTTTATGCTGCAGATGGCTTGAGAAATTTAGAGAAGTAGTTTACAATCCTGTTATTTGCAGTCTCAAACTGAAATACCATCCATGACTGGGAATGTGTGACAGTAGTGCAGAGCCAGATGTTTGGTTTCTGATCACTGCCAGAGCCTGGTTAACACCGTCAGCATTTGCCAGCGTGCACGCCAAACACACCTGTGTACACACTGCCTGGTGCTGGACTGATCAGCCGATTATCGTTCTTCTTCACATCTCTCCTCTATAGTTGGAACAGATAGACATCTTGTTTGCATCTGAGGCTGACGACAAAGTGAAGGAGGACTGTTGCCCAGGGAAACCGTTCAGTGTTTTCAGATCAGAGGTAAATGCTTTTGGTTGTGTGTTGGTTGCTCTCAAAGCAGGCTTTGTGTATGTTTGTGTGTATGTGTTAGAGCGCAGATGTAAGCTTATTCTTCACCTGTTTATCAGCTTGTTTGCATATTTGCAGTATGTTTGTGTTTGCGTGGGTTCATCTCTGTAGGTGCTTGTTTAACTGCAACCCTCCTGCAGCAGCGTCCCTGATGGATAAAGTGTTTCTTGCGCACTCAAATCAACAATTAAACTGTTTGTTTGTGCATTTGTGTCGTTCCTCTGTGTCTCTAGCCTGGAGTGTGTGTTTCCCTGGTCAACCCTCAGCCGTCCAACGGGCTTTTTTCTACAAAGGTTGACATCCGACAGGGGGACAGCAGAGACAGCATCATCCGTAGGCTAGCCAAGGTCAACAGACTCATCAAAGGTTAGTCAGATAAACGGGCATACAGTGGAAATCTATAGACTACGGCTCGGAACCCGAAATGAACTTGTACTTACTTATGTATACGTCAAAAAGGATTAGCTCTTTATCACAGTCTGTTTGAGACCCCACAATTCCAACAATTTCACCCATGAGCAAGAGGAAAAACTTCCTTTTAACAGGCCAGAAACCACAAGCAGAACCAGGCTTTGACTGGGCGGCCATCTGCCTCGACCAGTTTGGGATGGATGGACGGAAAAACAGTAATATCTATGTGATGATGATGATTATAAAGTTAGTAATAATACAGTACCAGTCGAGCAGGGCCGCAGAGTTCCAATCCACAGGAACGTGCGAAGCCAAAGTGACAGTGGTGACAGTATTGGGGCAGCCTGATAGTGTGGAATTGCAGTAACCCAGCCTCGATGTAACAAATGCTTAGACTTTTACATGGGAGTTAGAAGACATCCTGATCAAAGATAACTCCCAGCTTTTTTTTGGATCGGGTTTTATATACAGGCCTTTTTCCACTCTATTCCAGTAGCGTTGATTTAAATGCAAGATGAGTGGTGATTGCAGCTAAAGTTAGCAAATTTGCTCTGTAACCCGTTCTCCTTTTCACTCCTCTCCTGTCTTCCTCTACCATCTTGTCTCTTCCTCCCTGCTCTCATCTTCCACATCACTTCCCTGCTTACCTTGATTTCTCTCTGCACCCTTCCTTATTCTTATCTCTTACTCTGCATTTCCTTCGTCTGTCTCTCTCTCTCTCTCTCTCACCTCGGACTCCACCACCCTCCCCTCCACCAGATTTGTCCAGAGTGAAGCTGATGAGGTACGAGGACCCCGTCCTGGGACCTCGCCGTGTGCCCGTCCTGGGAAAGGAGGAACAGGGCAAGTTGCCCATCTCCAACAAATCTGTGTTCAACATCAATCTGGAGGAAAAGAGGGTCACCCTGGCTGACAATGGTCTCACAGTGGACATCGGGGACACTCTGGTTTATCTGGTTCAATAGAGTAACATTCACTGTCTCTCTCACACACACAGGCACATGGGGGCACATTCGGCAGTGAATCATTTGGGAAAGGTTCAAATATACCATGAAATGTTACAATAAAGTGGGTCCTTTTGACCCAGAGCCATAAAACACTGACTCAAAAGTATATGTATGATCTATAATGTATGATTTGACAGATGTACAGACTCTGTTTTGCACCTTTTCATTGCAGACTGTGACCTAAATGGATAACTGAAACGAATGGGACCTGAACAGTCTGCTTCTATCTTCCTTTACAAAAAAAAAAAAAAAACAAGACTATTGAGTCTTTGGTACCTTAATTAGGTTCTTTTAATGGTGTGGAAAAAAAACTACAATTTTGAAATGATCCCAAACCTTCCTGTGAGGATTTGGTATTGGAGGATCACACCAGAATTTGTATTCTGGGCCATATCTCTATTGTCTGTTAGATTAAAGTTGAATCTCATAATTTTTCTCCATGGGCAACTCTTGTTCCTGTCTGATGTGGTGCACAATAAATAAGCAACTATCTGTATAATGAAGCTTTTAAATAGTTTTCTCCTGAAAGCAACAAACATCTACCACCGTGTCCTACTTTGTTGCTGGCCAACCACGTATTTTTTTGTTATTACATTGTGAGTCTGCTCCTGCATCTTCCTGAATGCCTGTTGTTTTCATATAGATGGTAATGTGTCTGCTGTGTTGTTTTATACATTGAGGGTGAGGTATATTGTTCCCTCATGTTTTGTCAGCCTGTCAGACAGCTTTCCTATTTTCTAGCCGTAGATGGTGCTTGTCTGACTTGTGCTTTTCCAGAGAAATAATAAAACCTATAAAATATTCAGCCACCCTTGTTTCTTTATTTTCTCTCTGTGTTGTTTTATTTCTTCTAAGGACATAAATAAGACAACTGTTCCCCTCAAGAATAAGACTCTTGACATAGCGTGTCATGGTTTTTGCGAAGTTTTTTCCTCTGTAGTGTCGATGTTGAGGATGTCTTCTGATGAGGACTTTGTGCACAAAAATGGAGCTGTGATGGAGAAGAGGTGAACAGTTAAGCAGACACACCTACAGGCAATATTTCAGGGTGACTTGGAGTGGTGATATGCAAAGGAGATAGCCAATAAACTCCTTCAGGCGGCTGAATAAATAAAATGTTAGCATAAGTAAACTGTTCCTTGTTAGCATTCAGGTCAAGATACTGCAGAAACTGACAATGGTCACGCTTGATATTATTTATTCTAATGCTGTTATCTCGAGATCCCGAGGTGAGTTATCACAGCCAGCCGGTTAGCATAGCTTAGCACAAGGACTGGAATGGGGAAGCAGCAAAAGTCCAAAAGTTAAAAAAAATCTGCCAACCAGTACCAGTTAACTCCTCATGGTGTGACTGAAGACCAGCAACTTCCTGGAGTCTCCACTGGTTGCCTGGCAACCGTCAAGAAACAGTTGTGACATCAGCTTAACGTAGGAGAGCAAAAGTCAAGCTTTCCCTTAAACCTAAAGGTAAGCATTGAATCTAACTTGTAAAAGCGATATGGTACGTGAAAAAAGAATGCTTGTTTCACTAGGTTAGTTCATGCGGCTTCGTGTTAAAATATCATTTGATAAAAACAAAAAACACACCACGAGTGTGTTTAAAGATGATGCTTCATGACCACATTTTAGGTTAGCTACAAATCTAATTACGCTGCTTAAAAAATTAAGGGAACACTTACATTATAACACCAAGTCAGTTAAACTTCAAGGATATCAACCTGTCCATTTAGGAAGCACAAGTGATTGGGACTCAGTCACACCTGCTCTGGTGTAAACGAAAGTGACCACAGGTGCAATACAACCTCCTGAAAGGGAATGGTTTTGCATGTGGTGGCCACAGGCAATTGCTCTCTCCTTATCCTTCCTGACTGATTCTTCTCTAGTTTTCAGTACTGTTGGTGTCCTTTTCACCACTGGCAGCATGAAGCATCTATCTATCTATCTATCTATCTATCTATCTATCTATCTATCTATCTATCTATCTATCTATCTATCTATCTATCTATCTATCTATCTATCTATCTATCTATCTATCTATCTATCTATCTATCTATCTATCTATCTATCTATCTATCCAAAAACTCTGTACAGCTGTAATCCTTTTTGATGCTACTTTCTGTGATGCATACTAAGAATTAACACCACTGCGATACATTTTCATCATCCTGAAAATGAGCTAAACCAAGTGAGAAAGCGCCCACTTCACATGTGCGACATGCTTCTCCTAAATTTGTCTTGAGATCCAATGTGGATGTGTGTGTGAACTGTCAGCCTCCAAACCCATGATAGTTTTACTACGTGTCTCTTCACCACGTAAAGCTCACTTCTTACTCTTTCTGTTTCCCGCTCACACACACACACACACACACACACACACACACACACACACACACACACACACACACACACACGTTATCAGTCTAAATTTAAAGGTCAGTGTCAGAGCACAGGAAATGCCTGAATGCAGATGATCCTCTCCAAGCATCAACCACAGGTGTTTCTTTGGTTCTGAAATGCATCTTTCACTTCTCAGCTCTTCACTGTATGAGTCTGTGCTTCTTTTAAATACATCTGTTTAATAGAGACAGTGAATGTCTTTGAACGCCAGACAAGCTGTAAGGATTGATTTCTTGCATTTCAGCAGCAAGGAAATTATTGTGTTTATCTTCATTTCTCACATTTGTGCACTTGTTTTAGATGTGCAGTGTTATACACTACAAGTAATCATGTGAGTAAAAACTAAGATTTCAGCCTGTTCTGACCTGCTGGTGAGTTTTGTTAAGTGTAGGCTATGCATGCATTCACATCTGATTATTTAATGCCAGATATTCATGTTCATGCACCCTGATGGGTATCTGCCCTCTATGCATTTGCTGTATTAGCGGGGGGGGGGGGGGGGGGGGGGCACGGCAAAGTCTCAGACGGAAGACAACTACAAGACTTATCTCTGTCACACAGCTTCTGGCCGAGCCATCTGACTGCTGGTTTATCTGCTCCGACACACACCCTCTCACTAGGGAAGTGTCACTCCACCCCCCTCCCCCTCCAACTCCTCATTCCTGCTGACTCCGTGCTCACCCCTCTCCTCTTTCGCCTCCTCGCCTCACCCCTCTCTGGATGCCAGTAGCTTCTAGTCATGGAGCAGACAACAGTCACACACCAGTAAGTGTTTTTTTTGTCCCTACCAGTTCGCAGTGTTGTCACCACTGAGCATATTCGAATTACAGAAAACAGCTCACTTACCTTATTCTGCTTTTTTATCCTGCTGTGTTTCCTCTATAAACGATAATACAAATTAAAACAGGAGCATTTCTTAAATCAGACGTTGCTTCGGCTCCTGCTTTTGCACTCCCTCCTACTAGATTTAAAATGTATTTTTGCAATTTGCTGTTATTAGTGTTGCTGAGGGCCTGAAACTGTTGAATGCAGGGAGTAATAAAAGCTGTATTGTATTGAGTAGGATATTATTAATAGGATACTCGTGTATTTGTGGTAGCATGCTGCTAAGATTTCATAGAGAAGGCCAGCTCAGTACAAAACAGGCCGCTCTAGGAAAAAGAAATTAGCTAAATGAATGAAATTAATTAAATTCTTGCTTTCAGGATAGCATAACAGAGACTAATTTGCCAATTTGAGACTATTTCTTGTTATATTAAGCCTGCAGTTGAGTATCAGCGGCATGTCAGAGGCTTGACAAGCCATGGTGAATTTATCAACCACCGAAGTTTAAAGACAGATTCATTAAAAATCTAATTTCAGACCCAGACTGTCAGTCACCAAAGCTTCAGAATCAATGAAGGAAGTGGGGGACTTCACCACAGGAAGTGAAGATAACCGGAGGTCAAACAATGTCCCCGCAGTGACAGACCTGATACTCACACAGCCCGGCCTCGGCGTCACCACGACAACCGTCACCACCATCACGCAGACGGGAGGAGGCTGGAGCACCGGCCTGTTCGACATCTGCGGAGACAAGACTACATGTAACATGACAACACAGCCAGAAAGTGCCTTCTCATGAGCACAGCATGCACAGTCAGATCACTATGACTCTCTTGTTCTTTTTTGGCTTTATGCTACAAAATCAATTTTATGTAAGAACCAACAAATCATCACTCATTCTTGGTTTTGTCTCACACCTAAGAGAAAAATTCAAAGCAAACACCTCACTCACAGACATGCGTTTTGCTGCCCTGTGCCTGTGCTTGCAGGTCTCCTCGGGGCTCTGGTGCCGTGCTGTTTGGACCTGAGTTTGGCTCACCAGTTCGGCGAGTGTGTGTGCATGCCCCTGCTCCCAGGATCCACTTTTGCCATGCGAGTCGGGATACGGGAGAGGTACAAGATACGGGTGAGTGTGTGTTTTTTGCATGCAAAAGCACATCAGTCAATAGGAAGTGAGGATTTGTGCTGCTTGTTAGGGTGTCCTTGAACACACCAGACTTTACAAAATGGTAATGCGCCTTTAAAAATAGAAAATAAAGTTTGGAAATGCAATGGCTACCAAGAATGTAGATGATCAATGCAAAAACATAGTCCACTTTGTTATTATACGCACTCACACATTCACTTTAAGTTGTGCCAGTGAATCTCTGTGTTTATGTTTTAACGTCTTTTCGTGTATATGTACCTCATGGTCGTGCTGCATTGTTGTGTGCATGCGTGCTTCTTCTGTACATGTCTGCATGTATGTGTGTGCCTGTCTGCATGTTTATCCACAGGGCAGTGTGTGTGAGGACTGGACCACAGTGTGCTGCTGCTATCCTCTGGCTGTATGTCAGATGATAAGAGAGATGAAGCTGAGGCTAAAGACACAGACGTATCATGTGTCCACTGCCCTTGAATGCTCCTGAGGAACTCTAGACAGTAAATGAAGCCTGTCCTTTTGCAATGCAACAGAGACATGGGCCAACTGACATTTCTGGTATAAACAGCACAAAAAAACAATATTACAAGGTTTGAACTTATTTTTAAATGCTTCTGAGGATGCCTTGGCCAATAAAGCAAGCCTATCCTACAACGTTCAAAGACGATGAAAAAGGACTAACAGAGCTGTAAGTTGAACCAGTGTGTAGGACTTCAAACTGTACTCTAACTCCTGAATTTTGTCTGGCGTGCCAAAGGTCACCAGACACATTATCGTGCTCGGTCCCTCTCGGACACGAAGGGAAGATGAGGTGAGGAAGCATAAAGCTTTCCGGACCTTGAGGCGCAAAGTGTGCGATGGAGACATAACTCAGCATTAGAGACAAAATCTCTAAATGAGACGAATAAATCTCACTTTCAATATTAAATCTGAGTATGTAAAAGAAAGGCACAGAAACTCCTTGTCCAGTTTGATCTGAGCATTCATTTGGTTGCTTGATTGAGCATCAATGCTTTTGAGAGTTGTTTTATTTATTTCAGACAGTGGGATGTAACAAGTGTTCAAGTCCATTCAGTATGCAGAACCACTTGTCTGATTACCCGGCAAAAGCGGCCAGAGTGTGGCTCCGATCACAGTCAACAGTTCAAGCACAGTCTGATGATAATAAAGCCTATTTCCATATTTCTGATATTCTTTTATCCTTTTGTTCCTTGATTTACCTCAGGCATTCAATCACATTATTAAACCAGTCCTGATTGCTGTGGATCCCTGAACCTGAAATGCCAACCAGCAAGAACGGATGTGGAAAATGTTTTTCATACACAAAGCAGATGGGTCCTCAAAGGGCAAATATGTAATTTGTTAACTCTTACGAATGTGGGCCCCCACCTGCAGGCTGCTTCAAATTAAATGGGAAAAGAGAGAGATGTGAATGATAAAAACGATGTGTATTTTACACTCAGTACACTGCACAATTCAAGGAGTTAATCTGCTGAGAGAAAAACTTTTTTTTTTTTTTATATTTTAACTTCATGAGTGTACATTTCTTTCTTGTGTGATTATGTTGTTGTTGTCTTTGAGTGCATTGGAAGCCCTCATCCGGAACCAGCAGTGCTACTCACTTAAAGACTGATGAAGTATCAGACAGAATAAGGACCCTTATGCAAAACCAATGAGGGCTAATTATATTAGATTATAGATTATAGTGGTGTGCATGCCTATAAGTGCTGCCTTTTAGAGAAACCCCTCGAGGATTTCACCTACTAGTTCACGTCCCACTGTGGATATTGTGGTTTCATGTACCACACAGACGACCAGGAACAGCTCCCTTCTTGGTGCTGCGTACCTTTGCACCTCAGAGAAACATCAGCAAACAGACAAACATTGTCCTATTCACATTTTTCACACAAAAACATTTTTTAAAACAGCATGCACGGTGTAATGTAGCGCACTGGCACAGAATTTAACCATGCTAATCAGTAAAGCTACCTGGTATAAGTTACATTGCTGTAGCTACCAAATGTACAAGCTGCGATGTTAAAGCAGTGGTTGTTTACAAGATTCATTGCTTGTTTACCTGTTTTATTTCCATTTTATTTATTTTCACTTTCTAGTTTAAGTAAAAAACTTTTACTTCCAGACGGTGAAATGGTAATAAGGTCAGCGACATCAACTGGTGGAATGTAGCTTAGTATATTTACTCAAGTACTGTACATGTACAAATTTCCAATACTTCACTTTTTTCTTTTCATGTTACTTTATACTTCTACTCTTTCAGTTGTACTTTTTACTTAACTAAATTTATCTGACAGCTTTTTCATGCAACAAATTGATATTTCTGTATACAAAATATACAAAAAGATTAGAGAATATGATGTTTTGTTATAAATTAAACAACCCAACAGTATATATGAGTACAGCTGAAACGTCAATTAGTTGATTGAATTTAATTAGCAACCTTTTTGCTAATTGTTTTTCATTCAACAAACATTTCATGGTTTCAGCTCCTCACTTGAGGATTTGTTTAATTTCCCTTTAGATTATTTTAATTTTTACAAACCAAACAATTGGTCACTTAATCAAAAAGCAATTAGCAGATAAATCCATAATGAAAATAATCATTACATGCGGTCCTATAGAAAATTGCTCAAACTGAGCTCAACTTCAACTAGCTGCAACAGTAGAATCCTACTTTTACATTCATGAATTATTACTAATCTAATGATGTAATATAGAAAACAGTCTCATTTTCTGAACTGAGTACCCATTTTCCATATTTTAACTCAAGTAACATTTTAAATGTGGGACTTTTACTTGTAACAGAGTATTTGTAGAGTGTGGTATCAGTGCTTCTACCTTAGTAAAAGGTGTGAATACTTGTCCCTCTACGGGCGATATCTGACTTAAATCTGCATTAGGCTCCAGTGTTTCCTGAGCAGCCCTGGATGGATAATTCTTCCTGCAGCTCCGCTCCTCTCTGCCCACTGGGGGTTTTTAGTGAGCAGAATCTGCCTTCAGCAGGGCTGCCTTCAGGCACTCTGGTAACATCTTTCCCTCCAATGACCAAATGTTATTGCTTCAGCATCAACATCTCTAAATTGAGTTGGTAAAATGGAAATCTGTTTGCTTTGCAAACCAAATACACCCTAAAAATGTCATACATCCTCTTTCAGGCTTTATATCTAAATTTACACGGGCTTTTTTTAACATACCTACGTGGAGCTGCAGTTCTTGATTGCTCCTTCTAAAGCAGTGGCTGTCACCACAAGCAACATTTAAAGTAACTGTTCCTGTTCTCCAACAACTTTCTGAAGCCTGTGGCCAGTGCCAGTAAGCGCCACAGTTCTAGTTTTAAAGGGTCAGTTCATGCAATTTTTTCCCAAATGTGCAGTAATCATGTCATGTATATGATTTACTGCTGTTTTGTGGAACAAAGCTAAAAAATATGTCAAATGAATGCTGAAACCTTTGCATGCGCTTACAGTTAAACACCAAACACATCTACATTAACTATATTACCACACACACACACACACACACACGCGCGCACACACACACACACACACACACACACACACACACGCAGACAGCCTGGCCTTACGTCATCTCTTCCACATACACTTTCAAGCTTGAACCATTAGGGGGCAGTGTTGCCCCAGATCTGCCCCCCCCCCTGCCAGCTGTCTGTTGTCTATTCCCACAGCTGCTCAGTGGAGTGAAATCAGTCTTAAGTGCTGATCTGGGGTCAGAGTTGGGATTTCCACAGCAGCAGTACTAGAGGTCAGGATCTGGAACGGTGAAGCCCATCCTTAGTCAGCAGTCGGACAGGGACTATAAAACGTCTCTGCTGATGTACTTTCCTGCTGTTTCAGCGTGAAGACGACTATCCCCGCAGATGCATCAGGTGCACAGCGCAGGCTGTTATCGACAATAGCCCCTGGGGGAGGTGTGTGTGGGTGGGTGTGGAAATGTGTGTGATATATGCAGATGTATCTAGAAAGGCTCTTCTGACTGTGCTTGTTGTGAACTTCTACTGGTGCAGAGAAAAACATAAAGAGGTAAAATACATAACGCAGCACTGGGAAAAACAGAACATACCCTCCCAAGCTACACACGTGACCGAATGACAGCGAGGTGGAACGTTTGCGCTTTCTCAAACTTCGCGCTGACATTTCTGAAAGGCGTTTTTATGCATTTCACATCGTTCTCCCTTCCCTCCTCCATCTCTCCTTCCAGCAGCTACGCCTGCCTCCTGCATGTGTTTCCTCTCAGCTGTCTCTCATTCTTACATTCCCCGCATCCCTCCTCTCCCCTCAACAATCTCATCTGCGCTCGTCCCTTCACCTTTCCTTCGCTGCTACATTGCATTTCTTTCTTCGTCTTCTCTCCCCGACTGATGCTGGTGTGTGTTTGTGAGAAAAGAGAGGAAAGAGAGAGAGAGGTACAGAGAGACCTGCTAAGCTGGAGCAGCCGTCCCCCTGGTGATACTTCTATCCAGGACAACAAGCACCACCTGGGGTTTACATAACACACACGCACACACTTCCTCACACTCTCTCTTCATATCACTTTCTCTCTGATACTCTTTTGTTTCATCCTTGCCCTTCCTATGTCTCCCTCTGTTTTTCATTCTGTCTTTCTCTCACCCACATCCCACATCATCATCAGTGGAGGGAGGGGGGCATTCGGCTGCTGGTTAGCCTGCAGCTACAGAAGCTTTGCCAGTTTGTACAACAGTCTGTGTGCTCCACTACTGAGTGGAGTTGCATGTGTGTGTGTGTTTGATGGAAGCTTGGAACTTGCTGGCACCACTCCACTCCTCAGACTAAGCAGGCGGTTTTATAGATTTTTTTTCCTTTTTTATTTTTCCTAAAGACAGACAGGAGCA
The DNA here is from genome assembly GCF_039877785.1 of Chaetodon trifascialis. Taxonomy (NCBI): domain Eukaryota; kingdom Metazoa; phylum Chordata; class Actinopteri; order Chaetodontiformes; family Chaetodontidae; genus Chaetodon; species Chaetodon trifascialis. The sequence continues at coordinate 9,204,751 of NC_092071.1, read as the reverse complement.
GAATTTCATTGTAGGAATGATTTGACGCTGTCATACACAGAGATTATAATAATAGAGATTGGCCTGCCTTTGTAGTTTTTGTTCCTCAGCAAGACTATATTCCTGCCTGCAGAAGAATTCGTTCTTAAATTCCTTGGACGACAAGAAACGATGTAAGCTGTGTGTCTTCCGAGGTCATTAAACAGTGGCAGTTGCCAGAGCTAGAAAACACGGCAGATGCCTTTTTTTTCCCTGCTGCATTAATCAAAAATAAACAAATATGGGCTATGTTTACAATTTGGTCATGGATCATACTGAATTATATGGCTGTATTTTAGAAAAATAAATGATTTGAAAACATTCAACCGGTTGATGATTAATTCAGTTACAACAATACAGTTGCAAATTAGTATTGGTCACGTATGTTACATTTGGACGCCCTATCCAGAGGTGATGAATGGCTTTGTTCATTATAACTCAGTGTTGAAACAGTTCATATATAACGAAGCAGAAACACCGAGTGGAAAAAGAATTTAACTTCAAAGTTAAATTTCAATTAGAGGTACGTGTCAACTTCAAAGGAGGTCTGATGTGACCACATTTGCGAGCTGAACTGAAGCAATACGAGGCAAGAAACAGAGGTCAAAAGAGGTCAAATAGCTTATGAGGTTTCTTGCAGACAAGAAATATAATGGATCGCGGCAAGACAACGCAGAGCCTCCGAGCACAACAGTGAGCATTAAAAGCCTTTATATATATGTTCCAAACGCTTGTATTTCTCAGGTTATGCGAGCAAAATGCCTCTCTCTTGAATGCCAAGAATGTCACTCATTCTTGTTTGAATGCCCCAAAGAAAGTAGATGCTAGATGAGTTTTCTCGTTTTATTCTTGCTTTTGTTCTTGCTTTTTAACACTTACAGTTGTGCCAGCACGCTGATTTATATGTTTCTTGCTCTTGTAATTTTCCACCATTTCCTCACTTTTTTGGGCTCCCATGGAGTTCCAACACAGAAACCCAAATGCTCACGGTACCCCAGGTTTTTGAATCTTCCTCTTCCAAAATGCATATTTCAATGTGTGCATGGATTATGAAATGATGGGTCCCTGGGTAGGAATGCCTAAGATGCCTCCGTCTGCTGCAACTGTGTGATCACATTTTTGATTTCTCCCTGCAGACTTGGAGGACACATATCGCATGATGTCAGTACGGAGCACTGGTCCTAAACGTCAAGCAGAAAACCCGAGGGGACAAACACTCCCTTTGAAGGTGTCCTGATGGCTTCTTTCTTGTAACAACTTCAAAGTGAATGTTTAGGCCATTCCTTCAGTTTGCCAGAAGGACTTTTCTCCATTTCACTGTGCAATGAGAAATCAGCCACTTCACACAGAGGTTTTGCTTATAGGATTCCCCTTGACCTCGAGGGCCTCCGCTCTGTGCCTGGTAGGCTCGTTCAGAAATCCATCTATGGATGTGAGGTGTGCAAATCAGAACCCATGAGCAATGAAAAACAGTATCATGGTCTGATGAGTCATCTATTTCCCGCTCGACACATTTACATCTTCAACACACTCTGCCAGCTGTAATGCATCTGACTGGTCTGCAAGAACTTCAAATCTTTCAGAGAGACAGGTAGATGTACGCATTATCCTAATAATATCCAATATACCCACACATACTGCTAAACAGTCCATGTATGGTGATGTCTGACAGTGATGTTGGGTGTCCTTCATGCCTCCCCGGTCTCCAGATGTAATCAGAATTTCTATTTAAAATCTGTGAACTGGATTCCTTCCTCCTTCATTCCTCAAAGACCACGACTATTTTGCCTGATGATGTAGGTCCAATATTCCTCAAACACATGCGGATTGAAGGAAAGTTCAGGCCCAACTCCTTTATTTTTCTTATTTTTTTATTTTTTTGAAGGTCATTCCCTCTCATGTATGTAATCTGTTACGTGATCTGTTATTCTTGGCAAACAGTAGCAGTGAGTTCCTTGTGATCCTTACTTGTTGTGTTTACAGTTCTCTTTGTGCTAAGCTAAGCTAATCACATCCTGGCTCGATTTGCATTTTTAAAGCACAGACAGAGAGTGGCACTCTTGGAAACATGGCAAATAATCTTAATGAAAATATGTCAAAAATCTGTCTTGCTTTGTACATTTTGTTAATTGTCCTAACTCTGCAACACAATTTAAATCATTAATGAATGTGAAAATGTGAAAAACATTTGTAATTCTTAATAACTGTACAGTTAATCATTTCAGAATTTGTTGCCTACTACTGTCAATGAATGCTGCCTTCTTCACAACTAGTTGTACTTCCATGGAAGCATATTTTGATTTATTGTAATAATTATTTCCATATTTGATGTATTTTCCATATTTGCAACCTGAACCCAGGCCACTCATTCCTCCCCCCCAAAAAGAAAAATAAATATTCAATATGACTCAAAAAATATTTTGTTGCACTACATAACACAGCACGGAGTGGCAGAAACTGTCATTGCAAACAAGATCTGACGTTTGTCCCAGGGGATTTACTGCTCATTATCTACTCTATTTACTGCTGATGTGACATAGGAGGGTAGATGGCATGCAGCTCTGACAGAATGATGCTTCATTTTAAGCTCTGGGGCCTCGATCCTGTAATATCTCCATACAGTCAGTGGCCAACAGTAGAAAACTACTTCCTGGAAAAGGTCAAGTGTGCTGCGTTGGGTAAATAAAGGTGAAAAACAAACTATGGAAAGTGGTATCTTATTGGACAAGCAAGTTATGAGAGTGTCTTTACGATCCTACAGCACATTTCAAGGATTTCATAGGTATTCGGGCAGTTTTATTTGTTGAAAAGTAACCAAATAATTGTGAAATCCTTGTGCATGTGATTGATTCCCCTGTTAAAGACAGTAGTAATCTATATTATGAATTATTCTTATTCATGCCCCATGTCTGCCTGCTTGTCAGTCTCATACTCTTTGCATGGGAAGCAAATATGCTATTTAGTACACATGAACTGTAAGTTACATCATGATGCGGTCTTATTTTTTCTGTCTTGGACTTCTCTGACACATCAATATCTTGTATGTGACATAAAGATGTGCATCTGCTATGCTGTCACCCATCGTCATCTTTTGGGCCAAGGAGACGCCCACAGGCCATCTTCAATCTGTCACTTCTGTCACATTAGTTTTCCTGCAACTCTTCTGTACAATATGTCTGTCCATACACACATAATCAAATATCATGTGATGTAAGCATGCATACTGTATGCATGTGTGCGTGTAGGCTGCCTCATAGCTGACATGACATGAAGGGTTGTTACAGGCTGGCATTCATTGCATAATGCTTTTATCTCTACGACACACACGCTTCCGCAGTCCTACCATTGATGTAGGTGTTCTTTCATCTGGCACCTCAAAAGTGTGTGTGCATATGTGTGTTTGCGTAGGTGTGTGTGTGTATGATTACTACATGTCAAAAGGGTGCATTGCCTCAGTAAGTGTGCAAAAAATGTGTGGGTGTGCATTGTGAAGGCAGTTGCAATCGTGCAGAGAGGAAAAGAGTGAGTGTGAGAACGAATGATGCTCCTTCCCTCCCTCATCTCTCCCATGCCAGACTTGTGTGGCAGCCTCAGATGTGGTCCAGAGACATTTTCTCATCCTAACTGCAAACACATGGGCCGCAGAACACTGATGATTAAACTATGAAAGCCTGTGACTCGTGCATGTCTGCGATTGCTGACATGATAATTCCATCAGTGATAAAAATATCTACACTACAAAAGCCTGCAACATACGTGTTAATTCGATTGGTTTCATGCATAAACACCGCAAAAGTATCATGAATTATATTGGTCATGTTCATTATTAGCATTCACGTTATATGTCACCCTGCTGTCTTGTAAGCTCAGTTAGCTTACTTAGCTCAGTTAGCCGTGCAGCATATTAGCTGACTGGGGTCTTCCCCCGATAAAGAGCTCGGAGCACCGGGAGACTGTTGGTGTTAACATTGTGGGCAACGGAGCCAGGCTCAGCAGCCTGCCATTGAACCGGACTGAATAAACCAAGGAGGCCATTTTGACGTCTTCGACCTGATTTACAGCGGCTCCAGGACCCCAACTCCAAATACAATGAAGATATGGCAGACCAGGACAGGAGAGCCATGAACAGGAAGAGCAGATAGAGGAAGGCTGGGCATCATCAGTGTGGAAAATTCCTTTGGCTGCAGTGAATATTATCTTGTTTCTGTCAAGTTTGAATTAAGTATGTTTTATACTGAGTTAATTATATATATATATATATATATATATATATATATATATATATATATATATATATATATATATATATATATATATATATATATATATATATATATATATGTCTCTCTCTGTGTGTGTGTGTGTGTGTGTTTACACATGTTGACTGTTCTGTTAATAGTCCTGTTTCCATGTTTCACACTGTGATTAATGGCTGAACAGCATCCTCCACGTAATGCTGAAATGTCAAAGTCTATCTAAAGTATTCAACCCCAGGCTTACGGTTTCTCCCCCAGCATTGTAACCTTGTGGCTACGTTCATGAATACTGCAATATCGAGCTGTTTGTTTTAACGGTAGCTTCAACGTAGTGGAACGTGTACAAAGATGCTTTTTCAGAGAAAGATGACAACTTGTTAAATGACCCATAGCCCCAACGGGAGGTTAGTTTGTATCCTTGAGAGTGTTAATAAGTGATGAAGAAATGTAAGGAACAGATTGAAATGCGCTCGCAGGGACAACAGCCTGTGCATTTGACAGAATGCGGTTGAAACATGTTTGATTAAAGCCAACGTACCCTTTATTATTAACACATTTAAATGCATTTTCTCCATCTCGTTTACCTTCAGTGTTGAATGTCAATGTTCAAGCAGCCTTTTCAAGCATTGCTTTATATTTGCTGATGTGGATTTTTCCAATCAAATATTCATACAGCGTGATGAAACCAGATTCAGTGCTTCTTCAAGGATTTTCTAAGAATTACCATGAGATCAAGCTGCAGGCTGCCTTTTCTGTGTTTTTCAGAATAAGGTCCTTGTTTGTTGATTTGAATTTCCTCTGGGACTATAGCTGGAACATTAGTCAATCGGCTTCCATGTCCAAAACATCAAAAAAATTAATTAGTAACAAATATAGTGCATATGCATGCTAGTGCACACACACAGAGATGTGGATACAGACAGACAGACACACACACAAACACACAGATAGATGGAGAGAGAGAGAGAGAGAGAGAGAGCGAGACAAAAAGAAACGTGCATGGTGCCAAATGCACTAGATTTCAATAGAATAAACAATAGAATAAAACATCAAAACAAGTAGCTGTGTGGAGCTCATTAAGACACACACACACACACGCACACACACACACACACACACACACACACACACACACACACACACACACACACACACACACACACACACACACACACACAATGACAGATGGACCATGGCATAATTCAAAGACTTTCAACAAACAAACTAAATGTCAGAAGCGTGTGTGTGTGTGTGTGTGTGTGTGTGTGTGTGTGTGTAAATGTGGCTGACTGTTCCCTATTTCCAGGTCTTTTCTGAGTAAATAAAGTCAATAAATAAATTCCCCATACACTTCCCACCAAACTCTCGAAGTATCCTGCCTCTCTGCGCATCATTAACCTACTTTATTTTAAAACGTCCTTCATTTATGTTCAACCTCTATAATATTTTAACCTAATTCTATAGAAACATCTACACAATTAATTTTTTTTATTGATAGCACATTTTGCCCAGTAGATGTACTGAGTTCCATTTTCCAAAACCCTGAACATGGTCAACGCAGCACTTTTCATGGCTTTGACGACAAATTCATTCAATCTCTCAACCACCACCAAAACTGTCTATTTACATTATAGTCATTGCACATGTTTACATACTTCTGTAAAATAGGCTAAATTTGAGTTCAAAACCTACAAAAAAAGACGTAAAAAAAGGAAACTATAGAGAGAAAAGACCAACCACAGCTGATTCTCATTTTAGCTGAGCATCTAGCATCACTCAGGTGGTTCTGTTTTCAATTTCATGCCATCTGTATAAAAGAGCAAGTGTTTGGAATTAGTTTTTTCAGTAAACATGGACCAAGCCAGGCACTGAGAGATGGCTGGCAGAGGAGGAAAACTGGCCAGGAGATGGAGAGGAGTATGTACGGAGCTTGAGGCCAGGCTAACACCCCACATACATCTTCGGGGATAAGGCGTGTTTCAACTTGGCCAGAACACGTTGGCAAGGAGAAAATGTGACTGGAAACAGAGTAACAGAGGATGTCCCAGACCAGAGGGGTGCCAACATCACAATGTGTGCAGCAATATCTTCTGATGATCTGCTGTTACATAAACCGCTAATTAGGCTGTACAACACTGAGAGCCTCATTTAATTCCTTGTTGACCTCTATGAAAGACTTACAGCCATGTTGCTCGTTTTCCTTCCACCTTACACACCCTTCTTCAACCCTATGAAGGAATGCTTGTCCTCATGGAGGTGTGAAGTTCATGACCGCAATGATCGGAGGACCTTTTTGGATGCAATGAATGCTGCAAACAAGGTCTTTGTGCAATGAGTGAGCGAGTGTTCTGCTGGCAGACAAATGTCAGTGTTCGGGTGCAAAAGTTCAATTCGATATGCATGAAATGTTTAGGTTGCATTTGTGCATTTTGGGTGTGAGATTAACCTCCCTTTCCTTTGTGCTTTTCCCCATCCCTCTGTGCCATGTCAATCTCTGGGTGGTTTCCTGCAATCATGCTCACCTACATCTGCTCCCAGTGCCAATCAGTCACCACAGCTGCAGCCAATCCATAATCACCAGCCACAGAATAAAGACCGGATCTCCTCACCAACCTTTGCCAGATTGTTGTACTTACTAGCCTGGTAACGTGTCTCGGCCACATGGCTCTCTTTGTGCTTTGTTCTATGTTCTGTTTGTGTTACTGTTTCCGAGTTGCTAAATCTGCTTCTTGTGTCTCGTTATCATCTCCTTATCTTTCACCCTGCTATGTCTGCCCAGCTCCAGTCCACCACCATAAAACCTGGTGACTCACCTCAACTGACTGCCCGCTCCTTTCTGAATCTAGTGTCTAGTGTCTCCCAGTGATCACGATCCTTTTTTTTTTTTTTTTGTGGCAGTAAATCCTTTTATTATTAAACTCATCAGTGTCTGTGCTTGGGAGTCCAGCCATTTCCTGAGCCCTTAAAATGTCAGTAAAGAGAACTGTCTAAACAGTTTGGAAGAAGTGAACTCAGCATAGAGAATGTGGGTTAACGATTATAAAAAAAAACAAAAAAAAACCCAACCCTGTAAACTAGAAGTGGATATATCATACCAAGAGCTGTTTGAGAATCTGTAATTGAATTGCATTATACCTGCCTACTGGCTCAAGAGAAATCATTTGCACTGTTTATCTGTGTGGGGTTGAGTTTTCTTCTGGCCACCTACATATACTCATAAGCTTGAAAATGAGAAATTGTGTGTGGATGTGTGTGTGGAGGGAGAGTTGAAAGATGAAAGCTGGGTTCCATCATTCAGCATGATAGCAGGATACTAGGCCTCTCCAGTAAATGGATTACCTTATCACAGACCTCTAGATGAGTATGTGCATGCTTGTCACAGTTGTCACTTAGAGATATGACCAGAGAATTTTCCTTACAGGTTAGTGGGCTACTATAAGCTGCTTTTGCTCACCTGTCTGCAACTCTCACACCTCTCTCTCCCTTAAGCAATCCATAAGCCTCAAAATGTTCCTAAATTATCTCCTGTATTCTTTAAAGGTGTGATGAGTAAGAATTCGTTACCTGGCAAAGTTGCTCTAAACAAATAGAGGGCAGCATCACCGGAGTAACCACTAACTGCTGCTCACTATGCTTTTTGCTATAGCTATCTCTAGGCTGGTGTTAGCTAATTAGCTCAGTTAGCTGTGCAGCTAGTGGCCCTGTTGCATGTCAACTAAGCATAATATATATTTCCATGACTTTAATTAAATAAATTCAATGCAATATTCAACAAGTTTTTGCACATGTGCTGTACAGATCAGGCAGGAGGTATGGATAAGGCACTGTCAGTAAGAAATTAAGGGTTTCAGTCCACTGAAAAACTAGATGGCTTTTATTTTTAACTGGATACAGGTGTGTGTTTGCATTAACAGTGTAATGCAGTAACTTTAATGCAAAGCAAAATGTGGCTATGGAAAAAGTGGACTAATTGCCATCTCCAGAACAAGGCTGCCAGAGTAGCTAAAAGCCTTATAAAGATACTAACATGGCATCAATTTCCTGGGAGTATAGTTCTATTTGTGTCAGTATTCAAGACCTTTAATAGAGCTCATTAGTGTCTTTCAGCATCCTGGGACAATGGCCTGCATCATCTCCCTTGGCAAAGACATTTTAAAGTGATATCAGTGATGCTGATGAACAAGACACCCTATCTGGCCCATCTATGTGCTAGTTTAATGTGGCCCACTTGCAACTTGCTCACTATACATTGTTACTCTTTGCAAAGACAGCTTGTTTTACTGCGTATGTTTGACCCCAATGCAATGTAGCATGCTGAACAACAATCCTTACATTCCAGCAAGACTTTCTCTATATGACAAGAAACTTCGAAGAAATGATCTGACTTGTCCTGATCTCACCAGTCTCAGAACATTTAAATAAATACTACAGATAATGCACAATTGCCAAGGCCCTGATCTCCCTGTGTGAGACGTCTAATCAAAACATGGTCTCCAGAGTGTGAACAAGTATAGGAGTCTATAAATAAACCAGAACCAAACTGCCTGTCTTTCTTCAAACACAGCTCAGGCTGAGATCACACAAGCGTGTCCAATCTAGAGTGCCTAGACGATGCAAACATCTTTTGAGGATGACATGCCAGTCATACGAACAGCAAAACAATGCAGAGCGATGAGGCATGTTGGAGGCCGACTGGTTGAGGTGTCATTCAGTTCACAGAGGGCACACACATACAAGACACAAATGCACATATGTGGAAATGTGTATATTTACACACACAAGTGATGTACATGCCCACATGCAGAGAAATGGACTCAATGATCTAAATAATTTTACCCAGTAGAGACACCCAACTCATACATGTATGTCATACCATTCACAAATATAGATAATGAAAAGAATGGTGATTCACGATGGGGATTCAGACTAAAGCAGCCTCTGGAAGAACTCAAAATCTGAAAGAACTGGAGAAGAGGAAGTGAGAAAAAACACAGGGCCAGGTGAAGACACACACAGAAGAAAGCATATTCAGACAGATGAGCAAAGGCAGCGAGGAAGCAAACAGTCTTCAAGAGAGAGACTGACTGCGAGAGATTGTTGCCACATTGAGAGAGCTGGAGTGAGGTACACAGTGGCAACAGGGATTCAATTACAGAGTATTGTTGTGACTCTCACTCTCTGGGACACCAGCAAACATCGGTCTGTCAGAGGCAGCAAGAAGGGAGCAGTAGGCCGATGTGTGTGAGTGTGTGTGTAGTCCGTGTGTGCAAGTGTATGGATGCAGTACATTGTATTGTACGCGTGTGTTCCATCTCAGCATGGACTAAAAGCTCTCATGGTAACATTGCCTGTGGTCGAGGTGAGTCTGGCCCCAGGCAAGCCCTGCAGAAAACCAGAAAATAAATGACAGGCTCCATCTCCCCGCCAAACCTACATCAGTCATCCTTTCATTAGTGCGGCTGAGAGCCATACAAGGATAGAGAGAGAGACAAAGCAAAGGGGAGAAAAGCGACAGGGGAGACCAAAAGCATAGACAGGAAGAAAGAGGGCGATAAAAATAGAAAGACGTAATCAGATAGAGACAAAGACGACAAACAAATATTCATGTGAAAGAGAGATGACAGAGGAAAGGAAAATGAAGCCACCAATGTGCTCCACTTCCTCCTCTTCTCCAAGTTTCATTGACAATCTGAAGGAGAGGAAAAAGTTGACACCTGGTGGAACAATGTGTGAAAAAGAATGAGCAGGCAAGGATGAGAATGAAAACAGAAACAGAGACTCGGTGTGAAATCAAATGCAGGGAAAACAAATGACAGGCGAAGTGTAGAAAGCTCCTCAGATCATACACACGACAGACAGGAAGAGAAAAATATGATATTAGTGTGTGTGAAAGCATTGATATGCTCACATTGCTGAGCTCACTTCCTTTGCCTTCCAATGATAACAGCAAATGGACCCTTGCGGTGAGAATTCATTTCCATTTTTCAAATTCTTGTCTTTCGCAGTGCCTTTAAAGGTCCCTTCCTTCTCACAACGTGTTGCTCATCACAGCTGAGGGTTATGATTAAATCAACGACAATCTGACTAACTTTGAACAACTTTGAAACACAAGTTACAGCCAAGTTACCGATTATTGTTTTAAGAGAAAATTGTGAGGTTGTCCTTTAAATCTGTGGTTGTGGATGAATTCAGACCACCCCCCCCCCCCCCCAACAGTTTACCCCAGAGGTACATATAAACACACACATTGGCATGTCTGCCCTTCCAAGCCTTCAGAACCTGCTGCACTGTCCATGACAAATGCAGCTGAATGGAGAGAATGTGGCACCAAAGGGTTTGCAGTCTATTTTCCACTGGAGACAACCATGCCAGCAATATGGATTTTGCCCTGGTACTGCAAGGCATTTTAGAATAATGCTTCCATGCAATGCACTACGCTGTAATTTATTACAAAGAAATCACCTCTCCCCCTCACTATGCCATGGAAATAGCAAGCTGAGAGAGATATCCGCAGAAGGTAGGTGAAGAAAAAGGAATGGAGGTGAAGAAAGGTCAAATCAGGAGGAAGAGATGGTAAAAAGAAAGCAGAAAGGAAAAAGTTGGAGGATTGGAAAAAAACCTTTTTCTTGTCACTATTTAACGCATAATGTTTACATTTACATGTTGGTGGGGCAGAGCAAACCTTCTAGGGAAGTCAATGAACTTTCAAGCAGTAGCAGCAGAATTACAAAGCCATTATTTCTCAGCATTTTACACTATTTTGAGAAAGGACATGTAGTGTTAACACCAGCACAGGTATGTGTTTTAACCACTAATTAAAATATATGGGAATGTGCGAGCTAATGCTGCTGATGTTGATATTAGCAGCACAGCAAGGTCATTCAAATGAGTACTAACACCTGCGCAGGAAAAAAAAAGATCAATAAGTTTAAATAGTGCCTTTCAAAACATCTGTCCTTGAGCATCCTTATCTGCTCTCTTGCTGGCTGAACATGATCACATCTCTGCAGCAGTTTAACCCTGATTAGCCCTTTCAAAGGGAATCCAAGCAGTTATAGCAGCCCTGGGTAAAATTAGGCAGGCGTGCAAAAGGGCAAGTTAGATGGCAGTGTCTTGGTTTATGCTTTCTGAGGTGTGTGATGCATATAAAGCACGGGCATAAATGCACTTCTGTGGCACTTTTTTTTTCTTTGAATTACAGCTACTTATACGTTCTTTTTTCTGTCGCAAACCAGAATGCATGAATGTAGCTGTACATCCAGGATTGACATATTGTCAGCACAAACAGAGGTTATCCCCAAAACATGAAGTCTTGAAGAGTTTGGAAGAGTGATTTTCAGTGGCTCCACTGTCAGCCAGCTGTAGTCCTTCTGTGTGGAGTTTGCATGTTCTCCCTGTGTCTGCATGAGCTTCCTCCATGTTCCTCCTACAGTCAAAAGACATGCAGGGTAATTGGACAATCAATTTCTTGTAGGTATGAATAAGCATGTGTCTGTATGTGTGATGAAATAGTGATCACTCCAGGCTAACCCACCTCTCTGCTGGAATTGGCTCTGGGTCACTGCAACCCTCCAAAGAATAAGCAGTTATAGATAATGCAATTTCTGCAAGCCGGTTTTCTTTTATTCAGCCCATTGTCTTGATCCCACTGGGCCTCACTGAGCTGCATCCATTACTGCATGCTGCTTCATTTAACTGAAATTCAAATTGTACACTATATTGTACACTATATCCTGTTTGTAACAGGACAGCTGGTGCAACAGTAGGAAAATAGAGCAAAATATACAAAAGGTATGGCGGCATGGCAAAGTGAGGGTACTATTCATTTCAGCAGCCAAGGTCAGGAATATGAGAAATTTTGGTGCAGAAACCTGTTTGTGGATAATGGCATAATCTATCACCTTTGGTCCCTCTCTCTGATATACAGGACCATATCTTGGTAATAGTTTGGATGAAATAAGCATCCAGACGCCATCAGAATGTAAAGCTCACACACTAAATCAGTTTTCTCAATGGAAATTGAGACACAAACCAAATATTTTAGACTACATAATGAGCAATTTCAATACAGCAAAAATATCATTGCATCTTATTTGCTTCTGTTAAGATCACTTTCACAGCTTTAGGTAATAAAAAAAAAGATCTAATACTGTGTTAGTGCTGGTGAAGCCCACTAATTACAGACATTTTGTTGCACATAGGTACTAATAAAATACTTACTAATATCAACAAAAATATAGATAGTGGGAAGGAAGACAAGAGATAAGGAAAGGAGAAATAAGTGACACTGTTAACACTTTTTTGGGAATATAAAACAGCAAACTTATACTCCAGCGCAGCCATCGCTGTAGCTCCAGTGTTCAGCTTTGCAAAATTCCTATCAAAAGCAGTCATTAGGTAAACTAACATTACCATAGAGACCAGGTTATGCTGAGGCTATAGGGGCAATAATATTATTATTATTATTAACAAACCGTAATATAACCGCAATACACATGACGAAATATAATGCTCGTCATGTTTCATGGTGAAAGTAACTGAAAAGTAGTGGAAGCAGCTCTGCTTTACTCCACACAGACATTCACATTGTAAAGTAATATGTATATATTACATTTTGAAAGTAACTTGCCCAACTCTGATTGAGAACAGAGGAAAAACTGTCCAATGGCTGCCTCTTGTAGCTACAGGTGGGATTGTGCTTGGTGTCATGATTTGATTGGATTTGATACAGCTGATTCTTTAGTCAATGAATAGTAAAGAGGCACTATTTTATGTTACACTAGAGCACTGTGTGTCAAACCATTCACTCATGTTTTGAGTCCACTCACATGCATATGATGCAGGACTGGCAGTTGACTGTCCAGATGAAGGTTGCTATCTGACAAAGAGGTAAAAATACAGAGAGCATGAGCAAGGACGGAGCTTCTCATTTCTCAAAAAAAAAGAGAGAAAAAAGACTACAGTCATTTTGAAACACGAGTCTTCTGCCTGTATGAACGTAATGAAAGGGAAGTGTATGAATTTGTTGACACCACCACTGGCTAAATGTGTTTGGGAAAACAGAAGAAGAAGAAGAAAACGGAGTGCTCCGCTGCGTCTCATGTCTGCAGGCCTTCTCCGCTGTAACACTAGTACCAGGGAAACCCATTGGTGTGTGTGTGTGTGTGTGTGTGTGTGTGTGTGTGTGTGTGTGTGTGTGTGTGTGTGTGTGTGTAGTGTATGCTGGTTTGTCAGTGTTTCAGATCAATGAGTAGTCCTGTTAACTGACCATCAAGCAAATGCATATGGAAACCCATTGTACCATTCTAGTGAAAACTGGCCTGACATGCCTGTCCAAAGCATACCCAGAGCAAACTGAAAGCTGTTCTTGGAGTACATGCATGGTTTTGAGGTCCGTTGAAAGATAATACTCTGAACTTTTATCCCCAGCAGAAAGAATCACAACAGAAGTAAGAAGTTTGAAACTGAAATGAAATTCACCTGAATATTTTTTTGCAAATAGATGCTTGCAGTTGACTTTATTTGGACCTTATTAACTGGAAAACACAATGGGAGCACAGCATGAAGCTTAACCCGAGTCCAAGTTCAATAAACAACAATAACAATGAAACTGAATATTTTCAGTTTTCTCTAATGGTATATCAAGGAGTTCTCCAAAACAAAAAGCGATTTATCTTCATTAATATCCACATTTAAATGAATAAAATCTAACATCTATATTCATATTTAAGGTATTTATACCTATATTTTGGTTATATATCTTTATACTGAGGATATTTACTATATTTATCACTTCAAACCGTGTGTAATATCCCTATTAATATTTAAACCTTATCATTTGGAGCAACATATGCTGTCACTATCTTTACATAAAAGATTAATCTGGATGGGAAAGTGAGTGAGTACTGCTCGTCCCCTTGTCGACCTCGATTAATGTGCCTTGGAGGAAATCCAATACAAGGCAACCAACAGCTCCAAGTTGTCCTGCAAAGATTCACAAATTAGTGGAAATTTGAAAAATGGCATCGCTGAAAGGGAACATGTGCTAAGCAAGAAGAGAGGAAGGACATTTCTAACAAGAGCAAGGCCATCTGACATTTGACGTAATCGTCTCTCCCCTGTGAACGCAATTTAAAATGTGTCTAATTATTTGTGTTCAGTTATTTGTTGGACTATTCTCTAGAAAACTGTGTCATTCCTGTCATGGCCATCCTTTGGTAAGGAAATAATCAGGATGTGGACTTTCACTACAAATTACTCTGTGGCTGAAGAGGAATCACTCAGATCATTGCTGCTACCACTGCTTCTTGTGTGTCGTAGTGACTACATTCGGCACACTCTGCTCGCTCTCTTCAATTTCCTTTTGCTGTCTTTGAACTTGCCAAGCGGTGCTTAGGCTCCACTTGTTGAATTCACGTGGAGGGTTCTGCTGGTCGATCTGACATGTGTAATTGTGGCTTGACAGTCACATAATCACTCATATTATAGACTGCACATAAAACAGTTAACCTGCAGCCTTCAGCTGCTGTAAAGAGGGTCTTCAGGGTAAATGAAAGGCTGTTGGTATAGACTCCTAGTTGTTGTGGATGACAGATGCACGGAAGAGTCGCACATTAATCTTTATTTTTCTGGCTGGGATTAATGCCATAATCTGAATGACAGTGTATTTTTTGTGTGACCATTTTGTTATCATTGAATGAAAGTGGAAAACATGAGTCAAGGTTTACAGTACGTAACCAAATAAAGTGACGAAAGTAGACAGAGCACAGGTGTGCTGAGCAGATTCCATAATTCGTGGTCGTCCTCTGCAACAAGGTTGCCGTTCAGTGCTGGCACACTCTCTAGACGCCATTATGTTCAGTTTTTTGTGCGTCAGAGAGGTGTTAATTCAACTCTATTGACCATTTCTTTTGGAGACTGTCTGGTTTATATCGGCTTGCATTATATTCAGATTATTTTTGAATCTTTTTATCTTAAATATTCTTCTTCTTCTGCATACTTTCAGTAACAAAAATCTTCTAAATGTCAAAATGTCACGCTCAAATTTATATGCTTGTTTTCAGCTTTTAGTGAATGTAAGGAATTTTGTCTTCAAACCCACTCCACTTTGAAGTTCAACTGCTTAAGCGTACTTTCAGCTATACTTCTACTTTAAATGGGTCACACTGAACTATTAAACTTGTGTTCACCTGGCCTTCTTTTCAGCCAATATATTTCAGTTCTCAAGCCCTTTTGGGCATTGTTTTGGGTGTTTAGCAGCATAGCTCACCTGTCTGAAAAAAAAAAAAAAAAAGCATTTCTCTTTCAGCATTTTAAAGGAATTCATTTCATCTTACAGCACTGATAGTGGTTTTCCAGCAATGTATCTCAGCACTGAGCTTCTTTGGGTAATGCACTTAAACTTCCAACTCTGCCAATTTTACATCTTTGCTTCTGGTTGTTGTTCAGCAATGCAGCATTTTCTGCAGGAAATGCATTTTGTAGTTGTTTCTTTCTTCCATTTACATTTAATCATCAGAGACAAATCTAATTATTCCAAATTTATATGTCTTCCTTAATACATTGTTGATGCTTAGGGCCAGTGTGCACAGACTCTGGCTCCATTGCCATACTTTGACACACAATTGCTCACGTAGGCCTACTGTAGTTGTTTCGGGGTCGGCAGCCATGATCAGAGCCCATGCTGGTGCTGTGCTGGTTAGACAGTTACATATTATAAAAGGCACCACTTGTCTTGTGTTAAAAGCACACTCAAACTGCTTATGCACATCTATCTAACCACCACACCTGGCCGTGTCTCCCTCTTTTCCCTTTATTTTTGCTCACAAACTAAAGCCAGACTGCCAGTGTGTTCCTGTCTCAGTAACCAAATTTCATTTTTATTCATAAAATGTAATGTCAGCCCTTGCTGTTTCTGTCTCTGCTCCGTAACTGTGCTTTGTCAGATATGTGGTAGTATTTATTTCATCATTTCAAACTAAATTTCCATCCAAAAAATTTCCATAAACTTACCAAAGTCAACACCCGTGGTGGCTGTACAAGGAAGATCTACAAGCCTTTGCATCAATATTATCCTAATACAGCAAATAAAAAGCGGCTCCTACTGTTTGAATGGCAGGCTTTTGCCAAATAGTGATACAAAGGCAACATAATGCAGGGAACTGTGATACCCATCTTTTGTGAAATGGATCTGATATTATTATTATTGTTTCCCACAATTTTTAAATTCATATCTCTCCCTGTAAACTAATTGTGAGGCAAAGATCAATGAATACTGCATGCTAATGGTGACATAATGTTCCCTAACAGAAAACAGTATATCAGTGCAATGCTTATGCCTAATTTGCAACTGTTTAGATCACAACATCTCTGTCAGATAAGTCAGAAGTGGTTCAGTTGCAACCTTCTCTACCCTCTACTTAAAACTGCCTCTATACTTCGCCTACATTTCTATCAACAACTGTGCAGAGGTGGAATGACCCAGTAAGTGAAGCAAGAAGCCATTGTAAATCATTCTGAAAATCACTGTTTCCATATGAGTATGACTTCTGCTGCCTTTTGCAACCATTTCGACATGGAAAAAACAAGTCCACATGCCCTGCCTGTGTTCTGCTGTGCTAAAAACTGGTGGCCTGTAACTGACAGAAACGATATGCTCTGATGAAGACACTAATGCAAGTCAGATAACATGGTTAAAGTGATATTTGGCAGCTGGAATGATCAGAATATTGCCTCGGTCTGATTAGAGTTCACGTCAAAGCAGTTTCAGAGACAAATCTCATCTCATCAACTGGAAAAGGTAACTGTCAAACCTTGTAGATTATGATTTGTTTTATAAAAACAGAGCTGATTTCCCCTTTAAATCTTTTCGAGGCCCAAGGACAAATATTTCTCTCTTGACTCATCCTGCATCTCTTTCAGCCTCATCATCTAACCATCACTATCTTAATTTCTCTCCCACTCTACCGCACTTCTCCCTCCCTATGTGTTCTGTCACTATGGGTTTGTGTCACTCTATCAGTGCTCAGTAATCATGCAGACAGCCATGTGTAATTAAACTGCTTGTGGAGGAGTGGAATTTGTGCAATGCTCAACCTGGCCCAGGAAGGCCTGGGTTTATAAGGGAAGCCTCAGAGTATCACATAAATTGGATGCCAAAATCAGAAGAAGGCAGCATGGTTGAGTGTTTCTGAGAGTACAAAAAGAGACAGAACGGACTGAGTAAGGAAGGGAGGAGAAAGAGGAGACCTGGGGGATGTGACAGTGTAACAGGCGAATCGGGTTTAGAGGGAGGAGAAAAGAGGAAGATCGGGGACTGAAGTGAGGAGGTGAGCAGAAATGGAGGTCAGGATGGGGGAGGAGGTATGGAGAGGAAAAGACTTAAGAGACAACATCATCCGTCATGGTGTTACATGAGTGTGTCCAAGTCCGTTCTGTCAGAATTTATCAGCGGACTGGAAAGACGATAAAGGAAAGCTCTTTGCTGCAGTGTGCACTATGTGTTTAAGGAGAGTGTCAAGCAGTCAGAGGAGCAGTTCCAGCTTACATCCTTAGCAGCCCAGGCTCAGACAAACAGGTAAATTCTTATTTAAGAAGGCTAATATCGTATTTAATCCCTAAAATAATAAGATGATGCTTACTTGCTTTTTTATTAATAGGGCCTATAATTCATATTCAGTCCTGCTTATATTTACACATTTGACTGAGTTAATACCTCACCATGATGGCTCTCGTGAATTTCCAAGCAGTACGATCATAATTAAATGTTTTTTTTGTTGTTATTTAATACATTTTTCTATGTGACAGCCAAGCACAAGATGTGTAGCAGTAACACAAAAAACAACAACCTGGGAAAAAAAAAAGATGTGGAGTGAAGACAAAAGTTAGCCTCAATATCCATCAGAGACAATGCAGCTATTAGAGCATAACGCACTACAGCAGAGCTAAAGTTCATTACCACACAGCACATATTTACATGTATAACACATTTGCTCCTAACAAAGCAGCCCGAGCTTGTGCAGTATTGGGTCAGGGTTTTGTTTAACCTCAAGATGGTTACAGGTTAATTATTTTCCCGTCTGTATTTATTATGTGAAAATCAGGGTGGAACCAAGATTGCAGTAGATTTCTTAGCAGTGCTCTACTTCCACCTTCACCTGTGTTTTAATATTTGCGCCTTTTTGGAATTTTAAATCCATCTCCTCGTTGTAAAACAGTTAATTCTCTAGTTAATGTCGTAATACACCTTACATGTATGTTAGCAGTACCGTTGTTGAAATGTGGTCGAGAGCATCATTGTTTTATTTTTAGACTGCCAGTATGCTTTCAGCAGGCAAGCAGTAGCTTTTTAATTGTTCTTGCACCAATGTCTTTTTTGGAAAACCAGTACTTGCTTGGCTTTTGCCGTTGTCTCATTGTTGTTTGTTGGTCTTTCTGAATTATTGTATTCAGAGCCCCTTTTGTGCATGTGCATTTGTGCGTGTGTGGTGATATCTCTTGTTTTGGGCTTATGTACAGGATTTAGGAGGAGATGGACAGGCTAAGTAGACAGAATGTGCAAGCAGACAACAGAGCCAACCAAGAGATGGTAAGCTGCTTTTTGTTTTGCAGAAAAAAAAAACATTACACACACACACACACACACACACACACACACACACACACACACACGCAGACAGAAAGACTTAGTTAGACAAGGAGTCTAAAAAAATAGCAAACTGCTTGCCTGACTGCCTTGTCGCTCTTCTAACCAGTCAAGCATCGTGGTTCGGAGGCTTACCAGCCCCAGTTTCTCTCTTGTTGCTTCTGCTCTGATGTGTCAAGGACTGAGAAATGTCTCTCATATATACAGTATAATCATTGACATGCATGTCCCAAACAATTAAAATACTCAATATTAGATAAATTATGGTATTCATAGCATTGCATCCTGCTGTCATTGATTATTTTGTGTATTACGTGTAGTTTTTTTCTACTGTGCTATTGGAGTTTATGAAGGTGAAGTAAGGCTTCCTGAGGAGGTTGAAACTGAAATAACCTGCAGCGATAACTTAATGCCATAATAAATAATATGCTTGTTATTTTGTCATTGCTCTGGCATAATCCCATTGTGCATGCTCATGTTATTATAAATGTACAGTGATATCTCTCTAAAGGTCATAAGTGGATTTGTTTGGATCCTGTAATAGCCAATGGGATGTAAACACAGAGGAGGAAGAGGAAGAGGAATATTCAGACTATGCTTATGTCTCAGACTACTTTAGCTACAGTTCAATATCTTGGGGTAGACTTGTTTTAAATGTAGCAATTTTAATTAGAAAAATACTAAATCTTGCATCCAGATGCACAAATTTTCATTTTCTATTCTTTGACTAAGAAAAATGTCCTGCCAACACACAAACACACTGTCTTTTATCCATCTCTGATGTTTTCCTGAAAATAAAAAAATAAACAGACACGCGCAGTGTGTAGTGCTCTTGTGGCGGTGAACAAACAGAGAGAAAAGTGATCTCTGAACAGGGGGGCCTTCAGAGACAGCACTATGAGTTCTCCCTGAGATGAATAATGGAAATCTATGACAGGTTGAAGCACTGCATTAGACTGAATACATGGGCACAGAAGCCCAGCCACAGGCTGTCATCCACACCATTATTAGACCAATTATAATGCTGGATGGGAAAGGGGAAAGGAGCAAAAAGAGATTGAGAAAGACAGCGAGAGTGGAAAAACAAACGTGACACCTCAGGGAATTCATTTGCAAAAATTGCATTATCACAAAGTACATTTCCAGAACTCTGCAGACTTGTTATGGCGGGTAATCTATGGCACTAAAGAGCAAGCTCTGCAAAAGGTATGAAGACTTAATTAAGTTATTAATTTCTGACATTTGATTTCCTATTCATTGTGTAACACTTCCCCTTGCACGGATCTCTCCATCAGGAGCCAGCTGTCTGCTGAAAGTTAGCCTATTTAGAAAGTTAGTCTTTTGAGCATAATGTCCTCTTTTTGTGTCCTCGAACAGTGTTTTCTTGTTAAGCTCCGGTAGAGGGGTGATGACAACAGGAGCGAGTATTGTACTAAAAGCATAAAAGAGGAATGTGAAACATGCTCTTTGAAACATAATGCCTCCTATCAAAGTTCAAATGTAAAGCTCAGGTTGAGTTTATTACACAAGCTAAATCAAATAGCAGTGCATGCATGATGGATATCTCAGGTGAAATATTTAGTGCACTGTGTACTATAGACACTAGATTTAAGTGAGAGAAGAATTTGGAAGCAGCAGAGAACAATGATAAGTGTGAAATTTGTCATTTGTGATAAAACGTAGTACACAATCATATACAAAGTTTAGCAGCTGAAATGTTGGTGGGGCAGCATGACAATACAGAGTCTTCATAGTCAAGCACAGACATGAAGGTTGACTGCACAATAGATTATGATTCCTGAAAGATAGTCTGCCGTCTGAGCATTTGCATTACTCAACAAGACTAATCTGAGGGCCCTTTCAAGATTTAATAGCAGGGCGGTCACTGGAGGTGGAGCTGGAGAATACATGTACTTGGTCTTTTTCTGAAGTTAAAACTAGTCTGTGATTATGGAGAGATAACTGGAAAGCATCAAAGGTGCACTGAAGATGAGTCAGTGCCTGGGCTGGGGTGGAGCCTGGGGCGTATAAAATAGTGTCATCAGCAAAAAGATGCTCATTGAAGTATTGATTAAGAAGAATTAAGTTAGCTATGGATAAACTCTAAAGGACAAAGGATACATCCCCATGGGAATCCTTTTCTGATGGGTTCATGTTTTTTTATCCAGGGAATATTATGACTGAAGCTAGAGCTGTTACTGTGCTGTAGGGTGCTGGGTGAAAAGGACTTCTGTGGTTGTAGTACATCATACATGTTAAAAAAGGTGTGCGCTGCCGTTGTGTTTATTGGATTAAGGGTTGTGTGTTTGCTTGATTTCAGTAAACTCCCTCTTCTTGAGTGACATCTGCCACGGCTGTTTCTCTTTGCAATGCAGCCAGACACTCTTGAAACGAGGGCCTCCTCCAAAGCCAAGAAAACCATTAGATGGAGCATTTGGCTGCCTCAGTTTTCTTTGCTCCTTTAGTTATTTTTGGACACAAAAATGTTTGGTCTGGCACGGATTAAATCAAACAGGAACACACTGACATTCTTGTTTCTGATTGTAACTGCATCTCTGTCATCTTTCCATAACCTCTCCAGTCTTGACCTTGCCTGCTCACTTCCTCATGGACAGATCGTTATTGTTGGTTAGCCAGTAGTTAGCAGCCAAAAAGTTATCAGCCCACTGGGATTGTTCCCGATCCTCTATTGGATTCTTCCTTGTACATGGCTAATATGACTTCTTTTCTTTTAATGGTGGGTGAGCTTTTCAGCCAAGTAATCTGATTAACCAGAGACACATTTGAGACATGTTGTTAATTTCTATGATGCTTCATTTTTATTATAGGTGAAGCGATAAAACAAAGTCGAAGTGATAAGGTCTTCATTGGTATTTTTTATCATGTTGTCAAAGTATACAATTGATTGACTAATCAACTACGCCTATGATGCCCTATGACAAATCTCTGGTCATCATTTGGTCATTAAAGCTCCCATTCTCTACTCTAATTATTCTTATGCTCATCATTCTTCGATCTTTTTGGTAACGGTGAAGCACTTTGTAGTCCTGATTAAAAGTGCTTTATAAATAAAGTTTTACTTACTTACTTACTACCTGCTGCACACATGTCAATCACTATAATGATTTGTCCTTCCTTATTGTGTTCTGCCTTCTTAATCTTCATAATGGGATTGGTTGGTGCTTTCTATTTAATATCTTGGGTGTCTGTGGGGTTCAATTCTGTATAGCCCTGCTGGTTTCATTGTGTTCTTTGATACTAAAAAAGCGCATCCTCAAGAGCATCATCGGCATCATTTGTTCTTTCAACAAATGCTCTAATTTCCACTGATTTTATCTTGTTTAACTATAAAAGCAAAAGAATACACTCAATAAGACTAGTACACACAATCTTGCAAGGGATGGCCTCTGCACCGTTCCTTTACTCAGACACTATTTTGAATATTTAAATAGATTTTGCACTGAATTTACTGGCTGATTAAATTTGAACTCAGCAGTTTGTCAATTCAGAGATACTTCACCGCACACTGCTTTCAGAAATTGTCCAGCCTATCACAGCCCAAGCCACTGTCCTACAGAAATAGTGTGACACTTCAATATCCAGGTTCAACAATGATGAATTATTCATTCGTCTGTGACATCCTTTATTATGCTAATAAGACAGGTTTGCCAAGCTCAAGTTTGCCTGATACATTATGACAAGAAAAGTGAACCATGGTTTGGAATAAAAAGATAAAAATAATCTCTGACAATTGTGTAAAAATAGACATCAATGCAGTGGATAGAACAACTCCTTCATTCTGGTGGGAAATTGAGAGTTTCATTTGACAAAATGCAGATGGAGTTTGCTCAGCTGTCATGAAGATGTTGTTGTCATGTGACGTAAGTTTGAGTTCATTCAGCGTCTTTTACAGGGTTCCTGCTGCTTCACTGATGTAGTTTTCCCCATAGCTGTTGCATGTGATGCCATACAGGCTGTGGTTTTCCCCTTAGAGGGGTCCTGTAGGTTATCTGTAGGGTGCAGGAGCAGAGATCTTACAGTGTTAAATGGGTTGTGATATGCACTGATTCTTTGTGACTTTAGGACTCTGGCTGGATGTTTTGACAGCCCAGCCTATAATGGAGTCCCAGTGGCATGCTTTTGGTGGGGATGGGGTGGGATTCTCATTATCCATTCTTTGTACCCCTTGGTGCTGAGTGCACTTCTTTCTCTCTGTCCTCCTCTTCACTAGTAAGAGCTGCTCTGTGTGAGCGGGTCCTCACCACCAAGCTTTAATGTAGTAATTCAGTGGTTAGAGTTACATTTAGTTATGTGAGTGGGTTTCATGGACAATGTCAAATTTATCCTCCTGTCAAGCTTCACATTTTACCATTTTCTCTCTTCCTGTTCACTTGTGAAGTTGATATGAGGATTGATATTGTTCGGCAAAGCGATTTTTACGGGAGCAGTGTAGCTTGGTGGCAGTGTTAGCTATGTACACTATTTTGCTTTCAAACATGTTTTGCAGCCATGCTCTAGTGGCATGACTGTGCGATGCCAATGTCATTCAGTACACTAAAATATCTCAACAGGTATTTGATGGATTTCCATGAAATCAGACATTCGTGGTTCCCAAAGGATGAATCTCTGACCTTATCTCCAGTGCCAACAGCAGGTTGGCACTTTTGCCTTTAAGTAAAATATATTGACAGCTGTTAGGATGATGAAGTTTGATGCAGATATTCATGGTGCCCAGAGGATTTATTCTCATGACAAAGGAGATCGTCAGACGTCAGCCCCACCATAAGGTTCGCATTTGTTGTTTTGAGTGAAATATCCTGATGACCATTGGATGGATTACCATGAAATTGGGTACAGACATTCATGATCCCTTCGGGATGATTTTTGCTCTCTTTGGTAATCTTCTGAGTTTTCACCCATCACCAGATCAAAATTTTCATTTCTCCAATACTTTCAATCAAGTTGGGGTAGGAGCATCAAAGACTGGGAAAGTTGTGGAATGCTCCAAAAACACCTGTTTGGAACTTTCCACAGGTTCATTGGTAACAGGTGATAGTATCATGACTGGGTATGAAAGGGGCATCCTCGAAAGACTCAGTCATTCACAAGCAAGATTATATGATTATGTAAAGGACATTAGGTCATGGTGCACAGTGTCCCACCAGGAAACTTGTATTTTCCTGTTGCAACACTGAGGATTGCTCGACTGTGCCAATTTGGTGTCTTGTTGACTTGTCATGCGTACTGCGTTCTTGGTGCCAAGAATGAATGTGTCTGGTGCTGTCCGCTGCCCGCCTGTCCAGAACAGATTGATAGCTCAGCGTACTTTTGCTCCATAACATTTGGTTACTTTATTTGGTGAAGGCACAAACATATAAATCTCTCCAAAATCAAACAGACCAATTTATTTGAGTTTTGCTCATCTTTACACTCGATCACACAGACAGGAACATTTAAGTCAACAGCAGAGTTGTGTTTGTTTGCACCACTTTAATTGATCTTTCAATAATGTAACAACAGTCATTTCACAAGCCATTCAAAGATTTCCAAATACGCCTTCCAACACAATCATACTTTTTACAAAGCATCATAGGAGTATCTGCTATATCCTTCCACTTCCCCGTCCTGATTCCTGCTGCTGTCCTGAATCTCATTTTGGCTCGGGTTGCAGATGGTGGAGACACTCATGCATCATTTTTTGATTGGGACTTTTTCTGCAGATGATGTAAGAGAATGGGTGGAGAGGTCACTGGTGGAGACCTCTGTAGCATCCCGACCGCAAGTTTCTGCATGGGCTTAAGGATTCATGGGAGCCATCACTACCACCATACAGCTAATTAAAATGAGATAGAAAATCAGTCCCAGTGAAATATTAAATATTAACTCGACTGTGACTTGCAACATCTATCATTTGATAGACACTGTAATTAAGATAATAAAGTTTAAATGCATTAGAAGTTCTATTTAAAACGTTGCTGTAGAACAGAATCTTTTAAATGACAGTCTAATGTAATTCAGTGCACAAGAGTCCTGCTTTATCATTATTTAAGTCCCCTTGAACTTGGCCAACTCATGCAGTATCAGTTGATATATATACTCTATATACAATTTACCTGACCTAGTCCTATGCAGGGCGGCATGGTGGAGCAGCAGGTAGTGCGCGTGCCTCACAGCAAGAAGGCCTTTCTGTGTGAAGTTTGCATGTTCTTCCCGTGCATGCGTGGGTTCTCTCCGGGTACTCCGGCTTCCTCCCACAGAAACAAAAACATGCTCATTAGGTTAATTGGTGACTCTAAAATTGCCCTTAGGTGTGAGTGTGAGTTTGAATGGTTGTTTGTCTTGTGTGTTGCCCTGCGATCAACTGGCGACCAGTCCAGGGTGTATCCCGCCTCTCGCCTGTTGACAGTTGGGATAGGCTCCAGCCCCCCCGCAACCCTGAAAGGGATAGGCGGTATAGAAAATGGATGGATGGATAGTCCTATGCAGGTAATACTGTCAGGCTTCCAAGTCAAACCACTTTAAAATTGTAGTCACATCTCATCATAGTCATCCCTGGTACTGTGAATTGCCATGCTTTCCTTTGTGTACAACATGATGTATGGTCTCAGCTTTATTATTAGCTGTTCAGACAGTGAACACCTTAGACAGATTTACTCACTGCAAACGCATTCTCTGCTGTGAACTCTTCAGAGACACGCATAGGTTTCATCTGTGTACCTGGTAGTATCGCAGCTACTTTTGAATTGTCAAAAAGAAATGCCTTGTTTAGGTTTGAAATGTATCTTTAATAATGTCTCGAAGACTGTTGTTCCAGGGAAAACAACAGCATCAGTCTCTTTAGCAAGTGCCTAAAAATGATGTCCAACTGACAAGGCGTCTTGTGATGGTGGTAGTTATGACAAAGCAAAGGAGGAAGTAAGGTGACGTCATTATAGAGCCACAAGGTCCATGTAGGGATGATAATGGAAATTACAATGTTTCTCTAACCCTAACTAGGTTCTTATTTTAATCCAATCCTTGATCTTTCTTCAACCCTAAACGAGTACTTTTTGTACCTAAATCCAATCAGACCTTAACACCACACTGTCACATCATCAGTTTAATTTATTAACAGGTTTTGAAGACACATACAAATGATGTCCTCCTGATGGGGGCGTCTGATCAGAAAACTCTTCTGTGTATTGTTCCAGAGGTCATGGTCAAAACCAAGTATTTTGTCATTTCATTTGGAGGATTTGTTGAATGTCTGCTATCACATTAATACAAACGAGCATCTCGTATCATCATCCATTGCCAGCTAATAAATGTGGGCCTCTCCATGAACAACACATGAATAAATGTTCCATTCAGAGTTCAGAGGTGATAAAACTAGAGAAAGTCCCTTGTACATTAGATGAACCACGACCGTAAACTATTGTCTGAGGTGCCGATCTTTTCTCATTTTCTGTCTGTAACCTTCAGAGTGGATGTTGACATTTGTGTCTTGAGATGCCATTTAAAACAAATATGCTTTTTCACATTCATCTGTAGCTCCATCACTCCTACTTTATCTGTCCTTGTTTCTCTTTCGTAGTCCCATCCACCTGTAATATCACTGTCTCTCTCCTTCCATCTCCTGTCTAATGTATATAGTGTGTTTATATTTTATATTTGGTGTACCCTAGTATATTCTGTGTATTCTATGGATATTCTATAGATATTGTATAAACCTGTACAATATGATGTTTTGAGCTATTTAGCCTGGATAACCTACGACTCAGACAAACATAGATAGATAGTGTTTGTCTGTCTATATGTCTGTCTGTCCCCTCTTCCTCTCATACTCCCCTTCCCTCCTCCCTATAAGCCACCTGAGGGCAGAGCAAGAGAGTCAAAATGTATTATCTGAGTTCATTGTTGTCGAATCGTAGTGGCTCCCTTTGAAAATTTTAAAGCTCTTGTCTCTCTTTTTGTGGTAAACACCAGTGATCATTACCTTCTCGCTGAGATCTGCTTACCTTAAGTGACAGTTCATCCTTAAAAACTCCTTGTGTGACACATCGGGTCATTCCACCTTTCCCGAGAAATTCGGTTTCCATGTGCCTTCAGGATAATGACCGCTATGGAGAAATTTAAGCCAGTGTTTCTGACTGATCTCTGTTCTGTTGTTGGCTGAAAATAGGTACTGCTGATATGAGAGTCAGTCAATACCTTTCCCCTTGGGAGGATGTCAGAAATAGTACAGACAAAATAGAAGGTGTCTTTTAAAAGTGAGAGTTTCACCTTCCTTTTTTATTTTTTGCCTTTTTGTGCTTCACTTACACAGGGCAGACACTCAGAGGGAAAGGAAGAGACAGCGGCGAGGCAGAGTACAACAGAGAGTACATAACAGAAATGGGTGGCAGGGATGTATGCTGCCCCCAGGCTCTCACAGTGAAACCTGCCAAGTCTGATACACACACCTCCGTAGGGTACTGTTTGACCCTTGGGGGTAAATAATCAAACTCAACACACACATGCTGCGATAAACCCAAAACAACTACTATAATGAACATCCATTGATGCCAGGTTAAGGCAGGATGTGGTACAGTAGCTGTGGAGGGTTTGAGGCGTAAACAACTGGGAGCAAGACAACCAGAAGTAGATTGAATAGATTTAAAGAGGAGCAGAGGTGCAGTGCTGCTTGTTTTATGTACCAGAGTGCACCTATGATGCGTGCAAGCGTTGTGGTGTCGGTTGTTGTGGCTCATTTCAAAGATTATGTAGCCAGTGTTCTACGGAGGCCCTTTTTGAACAATTTCATTTACTTTCTTGTGCAGAGGAAATGAAGCTGCATTCGAAAGAACCATTCTGAGGATAAGTTGCAGTGCAGGCAGAGGTCACAGTCTCATCCAATAGGCTATGAAAATGTAGCTAAGCCAGCTTTCATTTCCTGCAGGCATTGTAGATGGAGCACAAACTGGCCAAGTTTAACAGGCTGGCTTGGAATAAAAGGCTGTTTTGCTGCTTTTTCGTCTGTAGTTAATGTCAGCTAGTTACAATCTGGAGGAAATAAAATTAAAATTATTGTGAAAGGCTATCAGCAGCTACAGGTAACTTTTAAGGTGGAACGCTCCCTTGCACGTTAATGCCTAACCATGTAGATCAATGAACACACCTTAAATCTCAATATGACAACTTATTATTATTTGTTTTGTTTGTGCTGGCTCTCTTGCATGACAAACTCTTTAATGATGATTGGATCTTCAAGCACAAAATGTATATGAATTTCAACAGGATTATGTGAACTACAAATATTCTATTCCTCTATGTAACCAAAGTGGCCGAGCGTCGTTCCATTGTGCTGCGACAGCACAGAGAAAAGCAGCCTGCTGTCATCATGTTCATACCTGGCGTGCCGATACATC
This sequence comes from Chaetodon trifascialis, assembly GCF_039877785.1. Taxonomy (NCBI): domain Eukaryota; kingdom Metazoa; phylum Chordata; class Actinopteri; order Chaetodontiformes; family Chaetodontidae; genus Chaetodon; species Chaetodon trifascialis. Next base: position 9,176,447 of record NC_092071.1, on the reverse strand, counting down.
ATAAAGATAGAGTTTAGATTATAACTCACACATCCACATCAGTTAGCACGTAGATATTACATCAGGCCATCTGGGGAATAAACTTCCATTTGGGTTTAAATTTGCGGCTCAATGAGGCTTGTCTTGCGCACTCAGGTCCAAATGGATTATCACCAGCACAGAGCAAGCAAAACTATTATTTCTCAGTTTCGATCTGTACCATCAGAGCCCTGAAAATGGATTAGATGAGGATCTATAGCTATAGCAGAGAACTTGTGCCGCACCTGAGCAATGTAGTTCATATTGCATATTGCATTAAGGGACGATAATGGGGATAATAGAATGTACATGAGCTGTTAATGTGGAGACACAGAGAGACAGATTTACAGTGGCAATCATTTAATCCGAAAGCAGCAAGAATCCTGACACATTAAATGATTCCTTCACAGCGATGCACCCAAAACAATTTCTCGCTTGAGTGAACGTACTTGGTTGTTCTGCAATCTGATTAAGCCAACTCTCGGTCAGGGAGGAGACAAGAGACAGTCTCTGTCGTCTCGCAGTGCTCTCTCTCTCTTCCTCTCTTTAAACCATCCATTCAGTCTCAGCTTAATAACAGTCATCTGAAAGGATAATTGTAAGATTGATCTCGACATGCATGGGGTTAATGGCATCCATTTGTTAGATTAGTGTTTGTTCTATAAAATGGCCCCTTGAAGATTCAAGTTGCCACTGTTTTCTGCAGTTGGATACCAGTATGGATGTCAACTGACAGACATACACGTAAAAGTCCAACACATGACGGCAGGATGTGACCTCATACTGACTGAAGTGCTGCAGACTTCAATTTCAGCACTGGCCTTCATCAGTGTGATTCAAATCTTCAATTAGTCTCAACTGGTGATAAAACAGAGCTTAAAAGTGGGCTGATGCATGAATCATACCCTATTAGCTTTGATAAGAGTATTTTAAGACAACCCCAGAGATAACAAATATGACAGTTATCTTCCCATTCAACCCCAAAGCGCAATAACCGATCAGGTAGTGTAGCCTCTGGGTTTTGTTTTCACACAAGACATTTTGACACGTCACAACAGGAAAACCACAGGTGTAGATTACAAAATTTATGACGGCTGAGTTCCATTTAGCTGCTTCAGTTTCAGGGTGCTGGTATTGTGCATGCTGACTCACTATCATACTGTCATGGCTGATACTGGGACGCTTGAATAATGATATTAGAAACACCTGCTGGGAAAACAAAGTAGACAGAAGGACCAACATTGCTTTCTATATATATGGACAAGTGTAGATTCTTTTAAGCCGTACTTATTAAAAATGTGAACTTATCCTTTAATGTCGCTGTACCATGTCATGAGTCGTTACACTGTGTCTAATGTCTGGTAACCCTTCCTATTTGTCACACTAAATTGTACATAATTGCAAGTTAAATACAAAATAAAGATATGTAATTTGCCAACTAATTAAAGCCATTACGCCAGACAGGAAAACACATGGTGATTTAGTTAAAACACTTGTTGTGTGACTCATCAGTTCAAGTAATTACACTGTAGGATTAGGATGGGAAAACAGTTTAATTGTATGCTTCTCAGGATTTCCTTAAATTTCAATAATTTTCTGTAAATTAAACTGATTAGATTCTGTCTATTCTTTCCATCTTTGCTGTTTTTTTTATTCTTTTGTAATTTTCTTTTTATTATTATTATTATTATTATTAGTAGTAGTATTCTTACCTATTACTTTAGTTGTAAGAGGAAATGATGCAAATATCATTCTTGCTGAATTTCACCCATTCAGCCCATAAGCCTAGACTCACAGGATACTTTAAGTTACAGATTCGTTTCTTTATGGTTCACCTCCTTTTAATGTCTGGACTGAAGTGGCTTTCTCGTGTGTGGTCTGTGTTATCTAAAGCACGAGAATTTGTGACACGAGTCTGTTTGATTTGTCTTTGGATCTTCTTGGATTCCAGACGAGGTCCCTGAGCGTTGACAGGTGGGGAAAACTTCTCAGTCACTCATGGATGTGTGAAAACCTCATTTTTAAAAAAGTGCCTTTGACACACCTGAGATACTATGACAGGTGCTTTTTAGATTAGACTTTCAAAGAGATTGACTTAGATTCTACCAAGTCATGAAGTAAAACTGAAGTTTTAGAGCTAGACTTGCACCGACACATCCAGTGCACACAGAAATACACATTCAGCCACACACACACACGTATAAACAATACAAAGAAGCAGACTAAAAGCAAGGTGTTATTTCAATGACAGCTTAGTATATCATAGATATATTTTGATAAAGGTAAAGGTTTTCAGTATGACAGCAACAGACATCAAATGTCATGTTTACTTTTCAACACTGACGCACTCGGCTCTGGTCCAATGACAGGCAGTCCTACAACTATCAAACAACTCCCACACACACACACACACACACACACACACACACACACACACACACACACACACACACACACACACAGCCTCACTCTCTCTTTCTCTTCCTAACACACACAAACACAGAGTGCTCCACACAGGCTCCTTCTATTCTGGTGATCATAATTATTTGATGACGGAGCTTCTGGTTTCTCAACCACGCTTTTGTACACACGATCTAGCTGTGAATAATTTAGCACGGAGAGCTAGAAAGGTGGTCCCTTAAAACGGCAGGTGCAGTCCAACTCAGGAGGCAGGACACACAGAGAGAGCTTCATCTCCATCTTTATTTAGTCATCCACCCACTCCTGGCACACAGCTTATTCAGTCGGGCTCTCATCCACCCAGTGCTTCCATCAAGCTGTATATCAATCCATTGTTTCTTCCATCCATCTGTGCATTCTGTCCTCACAACAGACACCCCGGTGTCCAGCTGATGTCACTTCGTCCCATGTAAGGAGCTTCTTGGATGGACTGACACTCTCTCGGCGTCCCCTCCTCAATCAGCCACCATGGAGGAACTCCAGAGAAAGCTGAATCAACGCTATGAAGGCACCAAGCCCAGAAAGGTGAGTTATTAACAGGAGCACTTTCTTTAAAATTCATGGGTTTTGAACTGCTTTCATAAAAGACCGTGTTTAGTAAAAGACATATTGAGGTCACTGCCGAGCTTTCTGCTGAAATGGTTTTTAAAGCTTTGATGTCAGTGACATATTGCTTTACGTTGTAGCACACACCTAGCTGAAATGTTTGCATGCACCGCTCTTGTCTGATCAAACAGCATTCCTTTTCTACTCATTTTCTATGCCAGCAAGCTGTGCAAATTAGTCACAACAACATGCCGCTGCATCATTTGAGAATGTAAAACCTTCAGTGGATTAAAAACATGTCACCTGCAACTCAAAACCACAGGTGAGGTTCAAGCTGGCCTCATCCTACAGCGGCCGGGTGCTGAAGCACGTGTACGAGGACGGTCAGGAGCTGGACAGTCCAGAGGAGAAATACCCTCACAGCTTTGTTCATCGCAAGATCCCTCCCAGCCACCTGGAGGTGGAGCAGCTCTGTGGGTTTGAGGAGACTCATGGGGACCAACAAGGTGGGTTTTCATTATTGTGTAACACAGCATACCACTGTGTCTTTATATGCATGACCAGCCAGATGTGTACATTACATTTGCATATGGTAATCCAGCCTGTACATTTGGCTGTCTATGTTTTAGACTTTGCCGCACAGCAGTCTTTGTGTTGGGGATAATGGACAACATCTCACGGCTATAATTACAGGCTCACCTTTCAGCCTTAGGTGTAACCTGTTCTATATGCTATTGTTTTTTTTTGCGGATGCAAAAGCAGAACAAGCTGAGTTGAAATGTTTGAACCTGTTTGCTAATCTGACTAAAATCGATTCTAACTTATTCCTAAATGCAAATGTTTTACACCTATTGTCACCTATTTTGGTAGTTCGTATGAAAGGAGTTACAGATCATGCACCAGAAGCAGTCAAACTGTTTCAAAGACGAAATAAATATTCTCATTTGCTTTGTTAAGTCACATAATCACATAAAAATTGCAATTAGCTGTTTGACAGTGTCAAACTGTTTCTTGACTGCTACCAGTAAATTTACCAGTAACACAGCTGCTATAGTCTATCATGACTTCCAAAAATTCAGACAGCACCTTCACTGTATAAGAAATATGTGCAGTTTGTGGCTGAAACCAGGACCTGGGAAATCTCTGGTACAAGTTGTCACTCTACCGTGACTTTATATTTCATTCTGCATACAGGTGCCTATCCTCCAACAGGGCTCATTGCCCAGAGAATAAACGTGTACAGAGGAATGGGAAGCTACAAGCCTGCTGCAAGCCAGACTGAGGAGGCGGAGGGAGATGCCACAGTAAGTGATGCTGCTCTCTGGTTTGATTTTCTGATATTAATCAAGATCAGCTTTGATTATCTTTTGGACTAGCAGTGTCAGTTTTGTTTGTCTGAATAACAAGTGCTAAAACCTGTCTTAATTGTCTTCATTCACTGTTGAGTGCAGCTTGAATGAACTGGAATTGAAAATAATAAGATTTTGCTGCATGGTGATGGAAATGTCCATCATGGAAACAGTTTGCTTTAATGTGATCTTAAAAAATGAAGTTTGCTATTAGAACTAAAACATTCCATCTGAATGATCACGTTTCTGAAAGAGTCGGGGTTATGACCTCCACTGTGATCCCTGTGTGAGCAGAAATTCCTCTTTCTTGAAAATGGCAAATAAATGGATATTTTGTGTGTGTGTGTGTTTGTGTTTGTGTTTGTGTTTGTGTGTGTGAGTATTACTCACATTGTAATAAATGTTAGGTTGAGTGCTTGGGTTAAGGTTAGGGTTAGCCAAGTTGTGGTGATGGTTACAGTTAGGGTAAGTCTTCAGGAAATGAATGTAAGTCTATGTAATGTCCCCAAAAGTGTTGGAAGACTGCGCGTGCCCGTGTGTGTGTGTATGTTGTGCATGTGAATCATATTGGATTCATGCATTTTATCTTTTCTGCACTGCTGTAAATTAACAGAAACATTGTCAGTTCAACATATGTACTTATTTATGGATGTGATGTCTGCAATTGTCCTCTCCAATTTCAAACAACACATACAGAAAAAGTCAATTAACTCCTTAAAACTATGGTTTTGTGTAGCTGACACATTTTGAATGCTAAGTTACTAATTTTGGAGCATGATCACAACGCAGCGTCTCTTTGGATGTACTTACATAAAGGGAATTATAATAAGAAAGCATCACAGCTCCTTGGAAGAGTTGGTCTTCCTTTTTCAAACCCCTCAGAGCTTAGCTAGTCTACATATGCCGAAAAGCAAGCAGACTCGACAAAACAAACACACAATAAACACAATTAGCTGCCAACGCAAACGAATTTAATAATTAATTCCTACATCTTTAGAACAGAGCAAGAAATCAAGACTTAAAATAGAAAACGGGAAGAATCCTTGGGTAATTAAAGCATCAACTGCATGCTGCTCAGTGGAAATTGTACAACAGCTGAAGTGGAACAATAACAGCAACAAAACTGTTCATCTGACAGGAAAAAGCCACTGTTACTGAGCTGCTGTGGTCGCGGCTTCATTAGTGCAGCAGGCTGAGAGGGAGGTCAGCTACATCGCCTGCTGGCTTAGTGTCAGTTTCATTCTTTTATCTTCTAAACAAAGGAATGCTTGGCCCTGGTGACCAAGGCCAGTATTTATCACATTTATCAGCTGAAAACAGCAATCTGGATTTAGTTTATCTTTTTAGGGCATTATTGAAAGGATGGCATGGTGGTCCTGGAGGAACTCCCCTATTGTATTAGGTCTAATGAGTGCCTTCTCTCTCTGTTTTATAATAAGAGAGATTCACTGAAAAACAGCTCTTTATCTGGTTTAAAAGGCATCTTATCAGATCACGTTAAAGGACCAGTGTGTAGAATTTATTGGCATGTAGTGGTGAGGCCAAGCGTGTGAGAGAACCTACGTTAAAATCACAATTAACATGAAAAGCGCTCCAGTGTTTGGTTTGTCACTTGTGGGCTACTGTAGAAACATGACGGTGCAGTATGACTGACTCTGTAGAGATAAAGGGCTCATTCTAATAAAAACACATGATTATATGCTAATGGAAACATAATTATGAATATCATATTCAATTTTTGCCAACTTGAGCCCCTAAATCCAAACACACGATCCCAAAACAGAAACTATGGACCAGAATCCTCAGTGGACCAGACACAGCTACAAAGCATGTTGTGTTTTGTACAAGGAGTGGACTCTTCAGCTGCACTCAAGTAGAAAACCTCTTCTCACCCACACAAAAAGCCCACAGCTAAATGTGGGTGCATTCGCTGAGAGCTGCAGAAAAGAAATCTGGGAAATGAAGGAAATATCAAGTTGAGGCTAATTGAAATGCTTAGTGTTGGGACACACCAGATGTTAACATTAACTGATGTCGGGTTATCTTGACTTTTTCTGTGGCTTTCAGTCCTCAGTGTTGGACTTCGGCAAAATAATCATCTACACCAGCAATCTGCGCATCATCAGAGCACCGCTGAGGAAACCCGAAGCACTGCGGCACCACGCTGTGCCTCCTGCGGACTTGGAGGGATACCCAAAGGCCAGGGAGAGGGGGAGCAGGAGGAGGGCTAAAGCTCTTGGTGCACAAGATGGGGAGGAGAAGGAGGAGAAACAGATCAGCGACACAGAGACCAAGGTAATGATCCTTGGCCAAATTATTCTCAGTGGTGTGGTAGCATTTTTATCACCCCGTTTCTTGGTATTCCCACTCTCACCACATCCTCCTCCTCCTCCCCCCTCCCGCCTCTCTCTCCCTCTGCATATGTCCTCAGCCATCCTTCCGTCACTTTATCTTTGCTTTCAAGAGAATAACTGCAGGATCGTCTGTGCGGCCATATTGTTGTAATTTCTAACTGCTCACTGTGGGGCATTTATTCTCATCCCGCAATCTCCTCTGTTTCCTTGTAGCCGCCACCTTCCTTGTGCCCCTTTTCTTCTCTTTTCTTGTTGCCCCCTCCCGCCGTAACAACTACCATTGTCCTAGTGTTATCTGTCAACTGTGAACAGATGCTGATGAGTCCACAGTTTTACTCTGCCCTTGCAGCATTTGCCTGCCACTTGCCAGCCTGCAAGGATACCCAGCTCGCTATTATCCCCTCCCTCTCACCTCCCCCTGATTACTGTTCTCTTCCTCTCACTTCCTCCATTCTTTTCTCACCTCTCTCGTTATTTTCTCATTTTCTCTACCTCTTGAAAAAAAGTTCATTCTCAGCTTTATTTTTTCATTATTTGGCAATCTCACTCCTCTTTGTCACTTTCTTTTCTCTATCGTCTTTGCCTTTGTTGTCCAAACCCTGAGGTAGTTAATTTTTCACTGTCTTAATTTGTAACACAGGAGTGGATTTCTACTTGGTATGTGCACACATTATGCACATTTCACTATCGCTACAACAGCTGATCAGCACAATTTATCTCTAACTTTGCATGCAGTTTACACTAATGTAGGTCTTGATGCACTAAGTCAAAGCATCGACTTTCAAAAGGCTTGTGTGCAGTTTTGCCTTGTGAACCTCAGCCAGTTTGGCTTTTGTAGCTGCTTGCTGCTGGAAAATCCAACTTCACAACAGCTGCAGCAATGCAACCAGCCTGTCATGGACCATACTGAAACACAAAATTCCAGTGAATGTTAGTGAAGGCTGACCACTTCTTATCTTCACCAAAAAAGGCTGCCTAAGTTGCCTTGCAAGTAGGTCATTATGAACCATATTTGCATTATTGTTGGGCTTTGACATCTCATGCTGATGGTAATTATGAGGGAGCAAAGGAATTGGGGGTGGATGGATAGATGGGTCAAATGAACACAGGACTTTCACCCAAGGGACCTTTGTTTATTTCCCACTTGAAACTGTAAGCCAACGCTGACTTATTTTAACTTACAAAACACACTTAAGTTACATAATGTATGTAGCCGTAACATTTTGTTGCATAAACCTAACCAAGTACTTTTGGTGTGGAATTTTAAACAAAATGTGACCGGTGTGCTGGTACTTTGCAATGGTCAGATATGTTGTTTTGGGAGTCATTGGCATTTCAGCTGCAAAGGGTAAGCTTGTTTATTAGGTTATTATTGCAATAGTGCCCCAACGGCTTCTGATTTTCTGATTCAAATTTTATCCAGTAGTCATAACAAAATGATTCTCCAAACTCTCTCTCACATTGTGCTTTACATTTTGAGAAAGGAGTGGTTAAATAGGATTTGGGGAACACTTTTTCTGTGCCATGATTTTTATATGAATAGTGCGTTTTCTTCTGATGAACTGTAGCATGCATCGCAGCAGCCTATCTACTCTGCTAAAGGAAATCCTTAAGGGTCAGAGGTGAATGCCATTTGATTTGTGGCATTTAAATACGTAATCAGCAACGTCTTACTGGTTACTCGGGACAAATCCCTCAAGTTTTCATTATTTTCTACCTATTTACAACATCCAGTTGTTTGTGAAGATTTAAATGGAGCCTCATTGCACATCTACTACCATCCACCCCTCATATAGTTGAAAATCTACTGGCAGCTGCTCGTTATTGTAAATTTTGCCGTAATGACCAGCTGGCTGTAAAAGTGACCGGCTGGCTGTACATTAGCACAGCTACTTACCAAAGGCGTTTCATTATAATTAATACTGGAAAAATCGGCGATGTTGTTAAGGTTGTTTAGTGTTCGCCAGCAGGCAGCCCAGTTAAACTAGATAGCTGTGTTAATGTTCACTGTTAATGAACTGACTAAAGTAAGTTAATCAGTTTTGAAACACTTGCAAAATAGTAATTGGTTGAAATGTAAAGTGGCACTATAATATAGATTATTGATGCCTTTGATTTTACATTTAAATATATACAGCAGTTGTTAAGACATGGCAGACAAAATCTTCCCCTTGCTGTCCAAACTTCCTTTTTCAGCCTTTCTTTCAACCTCTTCCTCCCCTTTGCTTGACCTTATAGTTCCTCCCTTTCACCTAATCCTTCTCCTCTTCTCTCCTTTAATGTGTTTCTTCTGTCTGCAGGAGGCCGACAGCTGCCAGCATTGTGGCGGTTCGGGCTGCGCTCCCTGCTCTCTGTGTCACGGTAGCAAGCTGTCCATGCTGGCGAACCGCTTCAATGAGTCCATCAGTGATCTGCGTTGCCAAGCCTGCTACCCCCATGGTCTGGAGAAGTGCCAGTCCTGCTCCAGCAAATAGCACTGTTTGGCTGACACCCATGTCTGGCAGAGATAGAGTGAGCGAGTGAATGAGAGTGTGTAGCTGTGTGTGTGAGTGTATGCCCGATGTGCTATCGGTTTGTCAGAATTGTCTCAGCCGCAATATTGCTCTAATCCAAAATGTTCTTGGTGGGGTGTTTCGAAGCACTACTAGGAAACATAAGCCATCATTGGAAAGGGGAATTGTGACTGTGCAGCGGGCACAAAATCATAAAATACAATTACTGTGTGCAGTGAACATGGCTTGCGATAACACAAACACATAATCACTTTTTTGTTGTCACATTATTTTGCATCTGTGCGCCTCTTCCTGATAAAACTGGGTTCCACGACAGAGTTATCATTTTAATTAAAATGATGCAAACATTTTGTATTTTATTTCATTTACTGGGAAGGCGGCCCTGTTCCCATCTCCACTCTCTATTCACCAGATAGAATGAAGTCTTTTATACCCCAACATGATGTACTGTACGAGGGTAATTGATGCTTTCATTGTTTTTTTTTCAGAACCGAGGGGGAAAGAGAGTGCAAGATCAGGAGTTTAAGATGGAAAGAGAAAATAGGAAAGGATGAGAGTGAGTGTAGCAGCACAAATTAAATTTGAACCATGATTAAAATGCACTCCACCCAACAATGGCAAATGGCAAGCTGACCGCAGCCACTGTTGTTAATAAGGAATGAAGTTACAAACGTTTTAATGCGAGATTTCAAGTCTAAAATAAAGATTCTGGGTGGTGTATCACTCAGAGAAGAGGAGAACGGGTAAATAAATGACAATAGAAGGTCTTCTCAGGAGGTTAAATGATGCCGATTAGGAAGATGTTTAATTAATAATTTCATCCTCAGGTTATTGCCATCTTGTTTCAAAGCTTTATCCACAGAGTTTTGGTATATAACTGAAATAAAACAGAATTAATTTTCAATGTCTCGTCTTTTATTGTGTCCAACAACTTGCTGTTTGAAAATGATCATATAACATCAGCAACACACCAAAATGTCCTCAATGACTGATGTGTCATGAGTAAACGTAGCAAATCCAGTTTATAAAAACGCTGAAGCTCATAAACAGTCATCCTCTGTTTTCTTGCAGCGTGCATAAGTCAAGGATTCATTCTCCCGCTTCGTCACCGACCCTCAGATCTGTCAAAGGTGTCACTATCGCATCAAACATGTTTGAGTTTTATGGCTGGAATCTGGATTAATCTAAATGTATCTTGCAGTCGGAGCTGTATCATAATTCAAAAGGCAGCGTCTGTGACTGCAGAGTGTGAAAGTCATTCCTTAAATGTTTGATGTGTTTTCACAGTGGGTTAGGAGTGTTTGTTTGTGTGTTCCCAGCTTGAAAAGTGAATGAGACATAACAATAACGACAAATGTGACGCGCTGTATAATTCCTAGTCATTACATCTTCGTCATTGAGCCTCAAATCAACTGCAATCAACCACAATGTTTTGTATCTTTCCTTTTCAGGATGATTTAACAGACAAGGAAAGACAAAATTAAAAAAAATATCACCTCAGCAGAAATCTCAGCTATAACTGCTCAGTGATCACCTTCATGCAATTATGCATTTGGTGTATGGGAGTGAACCAGTTTTGCTTTTTCATGACAATGAACGAAGCCCTTCTAACTCTCATACCTACTCCAATAAGATATGAGCTGAGCGGAGCCATATGATAGTTTTCAGGGGCTGCTGAAATGGCATTTTTCACCACTATCCTAATGCTGCAGGGCAGAGATGATCAATCAAAATCAGTGTTAGCAGTGGAGAGCACTGACCACATCCTCTGAGGTGTCGGTGGCCCAAAGTCACGCCAGAACAAGCACCCCCAGACCATTACAGCCCACCATCCCTGGCCCTATACCTATCTTTGTGCTGGCATTTCCATTATTCTTGTCTTATTATTTTAGATGGCCTCACACTCAGGTAAAGAGGAGACTATTAGCCCACTGGCCAAAAGCCCCATCTGCAATCAAATACCTGCTATTTCTGGGATGAGAAGAGGAACCTGAATCTCCAGTCTCTCTCTTTTTCATTCTACTCACTCTCTCTCTCTCTAACTGGTCTCCTAAAAAAAAATCAGCCACCCATACTGGAGTTAAAACTGAGCTTTTTAACTTTGTCATTCCAGCTCTCGTTCTCGCTCAGTATTCCACAAGGGAGCCAAAGTGATGGAAAATCACAGAACTGTTTTTGGCCTCCTCTGTCCCGCAGGAAATAAAGTGATAAGGGAGCAGGTAAAAACACACAAGTGTTACGCTAAATACTGTGGGCTCCGGAAAGGGGAATTCAGACAAATATAGACAGATAATCAGTGGAGCGTGAAGATCACACACTTTGTAGATGTAGAATTGTAATTGTGTGCACACCCCTGCCTGTATTTAGGCCAGGTAAGAAGTAAAAAGGCAAAGAGCATCTACATATTGGATGTGCCTCCTTTCATTAGTATGACCAGGCAATGTTTTAACACCAGGTAAATGTCCAACATGACCAAGTGTGAGGTATAGTCCACCAAATAAAAACAAAACAAAACAAAACAAACCACAAATGATTAAAAAAGAAAAATACTTAGAAAACTCATTTTAAAAGAGAAAGATAGCATAAAATAACAATGTGCAAATTTAATGGTAAAGAGAGGAACAATCCCCCCAAAATGAAACTGTAACTCTCAAATTTACAAGATAACCACATTTGGACAATATTTCAACAAATAAAAACATCTGAAATGCCCTTAATAAGAGAGGATTTTATTCATAGGATTGTAAAGAGGAGAGGTCTACAAGAGTTGCTCACTGAGACTGATCATACCCCTCTATTAGTAACAGAGCTCGTAATCTATACAATTATACTGTTCTTCAAAGCAATACAGTAGCATTCTTGCAGACTTTCACTGACTAATTCACTGACTTGTCTTTTGTTTACTGGGTGGACGCACACTCCCACTGTTTCTACTATTATTTTGATATACTATGGAACATTACATAAAATGGTCATTTATTTGAGATTTCCATTATCAAATAACGCCTTGTTTAATCACTGGAGCTAGTAAACAATGGCTTATGAACATAGAGGGAAACACTTTCCCTGGTGGCAGGATCATCATTTATGATGCTTTATAGATATATCTGTGATCTCTTATAGCCCAGTTGTGATATATGACACAGGAAGCAGACTGCGTTCATTAATCATAAACTCTCGTGCAAGGATGTTTTGCACAGCTGTTGGGAGGGGAGCCCCATTTTATCTGCAAACGCTTTAACTTCCTTTATTTGGTGACTAACAATCATTTCGTCCTCCTGTCTGTGTCTGTCATACATGATGAATCTCTCATGTGTAAATCACCAGCAGCTCGCCTTATTGATCTTTTAATTTTCCATTAATATATAATTTTGCTGTTAATTCTGTTCTACAAACCTTTTGCTCAGAGTGAACAACACCCATTTTTCCAGATTGCCACACTCACTAATAACAGTCTTAATTTATCTATTTAAGTGAAATAACTGGGCTGACTGTGGTTTCAATACTGCTATCATTTCTTCACATCTTATTGGCTGGACAGCAGCTAATTGCTGAGTATGTGATGAAGTTCCATTGGTCAGTCAAGTGTTTCCCCATTGGTTGCTGCTTTGTCAGAATGAATAGGTGTGAATTATCCTCAATTAAGTCCTCAGGAGCACATTGATCACACACGGTCCAGTCATGTGCATTAAGTTTCTAACCCTTTTTAAGAAACAGGTGGTTAATGTAAAGTTTACATTACTGTACTTTATTTCAAATGCTTGCAAAAAACCTCGCGAAAAATTCATATCGGTATGCTCTGGAAAGCATTTATCAGTACCATAACCTGGATAAATGAGAATCTTCAAAAATGTAATTTCATGTAATATATTCATGTATAGTCACATGGTAATCACGTGTGATAATGTTCTCCATATACTGAAGGAAAACGTGGTTCTCCTGTGACATGTAATACATCACACATGAAAACATCAAGTAATAAGTACACACATGCATGTAAGAACGGTACAAGCATTTCACATATGATAAATTCACATACTCTGTAAGAACATGTATTTTCAGATTTTATATGTGGAAACAATTTCACATGGGAATTGTTAATAGGTATTGCAGATCATCACCAAGCGTCATGAGCACAGAGAAAGCACCTCCACGATGTAAGATGACACACAAGCTCTGTCTTGATGTTCTCTTCCTGTGCGGTGTTGGATTTTCTAATTGTACCTGATGCATTATGGATGCTATAAAGTCACACCTTGTATTAGTAAATGAGACTATCAAATATGACTGTCTTTGTATAACAGTGACACTATGACACAAGGTGTTATGTAAGCGATGCCTAACACCTACCTGGTCACTCCCTCAGGATGAGAGTGTCAGCTAAAAACTGAATTTATAAAGCAATCCTATGAAAGTTTGTATGATGTGAAACGAACCTCCCTTGACACAGTGTGCTGGGGCTACTGCCGTCAAGAGAAGTCTACATGGAAACACCCAGAACTAAGAGCATTCTTAGTCTGTGGTGTCTAAGAGATACTAAAACTGTGACGAATCTTTCAAATTACATCCCTGGATTCCACCTGCAAGTGTGCCGAAACTTCTAATGAATCTATCCATTCCCTGTCTGCACACCTGCTCATGCTGAGAGAAGGAGTGAGAGACGTTCAGGAAGTTAGAGAACAAATTAAAGTCTCCCCGTCACTTTTCAACCACACTCAAAGATAGCTTCTTTTACACAATCTAATTTGTACTCTAGAGGGTTGACTGGCAAATTCTGTCTTCATTTGCATGGCGGAAGAAGAGGAAATTCTATGCTACCGCGAGACACAGAAAATGTAATAATGCTGCAATTTATGGAGATGATTCATAAACAATTGGTTTACTGCTTGCATGTCTGGAATTGCAGATGATTGGTCTCTTGTATTAGTGTGAGCTGTGCATGCCATAAAGCTGCAGAGCAATATGCATTTGACTGACAGCACATGCAGAGTGGAGACACATCTGAAGGCGCTATAGCATTTTAGTCTAAAACACTGACATATTAACTAAAATTAATTTTATGCTCTGAACTCCCAGTCCAGGCAAAGTCAGCTAACAGGACCACTAACTGACTGATGGCTAAGTGAGTGAGTTAACTAGCTAATGGTAGCTACAGTTAGCAGCAGTTAATCTCATGATATGCTGATCCCCAGTTTGTTTGGAGTATAAACAGTTCATTCTAAAGCACATATTCACTGAGAGGGAAATGTTTACGATTTAATATGGCTAAAATATGATTAAAATAAAGCAATAACCCATGAACTCCTTTAATCAACACCTTTACCATAGTGTGGTATGTCCAGTTACTCAGGGAGTTGCTGTTGTGAATAACAACTATGGTTTTAGTAGCACGGTGGCACAAGTGATAACACTGTCACCTCACAGCTAGAAGGTCCCCGGTTCGAATCCCGCTGTGGGCGCCGGTGGCGTGTCCTCCACCATGCCTTCAGTGCCTGCTGCCCGAGGAAGAAGGGGGCCTTTCTGTGTGCAGTTTGCATGTTCTCCCCGTGTTCACCCGGGGTTTCCTCCTTAATAACCCCCACTAAAAACATGCAAGAAGATCACCACCTGACCAATGGTGACAAAGGAGGACTGGTCCCCGGGCGCTGGTGTCGGCGTGGCAGCAGCTGGCAGCCCACTGCTCCTGGTCTGCTGCGGAGGATCGACAGACTGAGGATGGGTGAAATGCAGAGAAAATAATTTCATGGAAGCATGGTGTGTGTGCATGTAGTGTGTGCAACTAAACTATGTGTGAAAAGTACAAAAGTTCTTCTTCTTCTTCTTCTTCTTCTTCTTCTTCTTCTTCTTCTTCTTCTTCTTGTCAGGGGGCAGGACAAAATATGGATGTAGGCTGCTGTTGCTGCAGGAGGAGGTTGGACTTCTTCTTTGAGGCACGACTGCCATCTTTTCCTAATCTTAAATAAACGGGTTGTTTATGAAGGCAGTAACAAACAACCCATGTCGTTTGAGGGCCTTGTTGTCCCACTTTGCTGTCCCCAGGAGGTAGTATGACACTTCCTGCTGTGGGTACCACCTGGGATCTCAGGGTCCTGGGAATGCTGAGATAAATGAACTAAAAGCAACATAAAGCACCAGTTCTCACCAGGAGCTTCTATTTTTCTGAAAACACAAACTTATGCAGTCACAATATTTAGAGAGGTGCGGCAAAACTGCTGAGTGGCATTACAATTGGCCATGCCGCCATGTCTGTTTGGGAGTACATAATAAAAACAACTAACATACTGTGGTGACAGTAATTCAGGTAATCTGCATATTTTCTCCACTGAATCTTTCTAAAGTGAATTTTTTATTACCACCACTGCAATTCACCACTAAAAGCATTTTTTTCCTAAATGGAAAAGTCCATAAATGCGAAACATTATCAAACCAAATGCATGAAGCAGATCCTCAAGGCTGCACCTCAGAACATCAACATATTCTTTTTAAAATTTGCATATGTTACCAACTAATTTCACAGCTATTATTTGATTAATAAATTCTGGAGACTGCGTGTTTTATGGTGCAGGCGCAAAGAGGGGAAAAGAGCAACTAAAACATGCAGAGTGTCTTGAATCCACAGGTTTAATTGTTGAACTTTGCCAGACAGCAAAATGTCTCTCCCCTAAGCAAACACGGACCAATACAATCACAGTCTCAGATGGAACTTTATTCACTGCTGCAGCGTGAAGCAAATGCAAAAAATTTCATCACACACTGAATATTTATCAGTCGAAATGGGTGTCTAAGCAAAACTGATCTCAAAAGAAAAACGCCTGCCAAGTGACTGGTGGAATTTAGGAACTCACAAGGCAAAGTTTGTCCAATGCGAAACTGGAATTATAAGTTAAAGCAGTGTAACTGCATTGAAATGCATAGAGCTCCATTAGTTTCTCTCTATTCCCTTCTGTTTACAAACTACCCAGTGAAAAGGCCACTGCCTCACACTCACAAATGTCACACTGCTGGCTCCACCATAATTAAAAAATTTAAAAATCTAATTTCCCAATTTTCATTCAGACATCTGCAGAGACATGAACTGTGCTGACACTTTCAAAGCTTACCTCTGCCTTAAAGAGAGGAAATGTGGCATTGTCTCGCATGTTTTTTTAATCTGTCAGACATATCAGAGGGAAGACGACTACTTAGCTCATAAATGGTTATACGCTTTTATTTGGCGAAAAGGGCTCTGCTCCTGCAGGTGCTCCCCAGTGAAACTAAGCAGCAGTGTATGATTCACTGGGGAGCACAACAGCCTGCACGCAGCAATACAAAACAGAACCCAAAAGACACATAACACTGAGACACAGGATGTACGAAACGCACAAGGTGAGAGACAGAGTGTGTGTAAATGGCATAATAAGAACTGGAGGAGCGAGAAATCAGTCATCCTGGTCGGTGTGCAGCAGGTAGCAGCAAAGCATTACCAGCAGGGCAGTGTTATGCGAGAGCATGAGTGCTAGTCGGATTATAAAGACGGGCTCATTGTCTTCAATGAATGTGGCTTGCATGGATGTGATTGGTGTTTTTCAGCTGGAGGTGTGCGTGACTGCAGTGCTCTTTCAGAGTTACTGCGAGGCTTCATTGGTAATCATCTCAGCGCCTCCCTCACTGAGCGGATTTTACATTTGTTTTATCAACTCTCTGCTGATTATATGAGCTCCCATCACCATCTGTCTCGCACGATGTCAATGTGATGGCTCTAATTCCTTAGCTGATCTAACTGATAAAATAGTTTTTCTTCTTAGTCATTCACCTCTATGATGCTGTTTTGGCAATTTGCAGATAAGTTGTCTTTTACAAAATTTCATCTCTTCCTGCATTGACTGCTGTGTCACACACTTGTAAGACAGATTTCATAACAGAACTTATTCTTAATTGACCAGTTTGATTAAATCTAATCAATGAAAGGAATGCAAACTGTTGCACCCTTGCTTCTTCAAACCCAGAGGTATAACAGGGGGTTTAGGACCCAATTGCAGTACCACCAGAACACGGAAGTCACACAGAATCTGACTGCGTATTCAGACCAAGAAAGTCCTTTGGTCCGCTGTCTATGGTTTGGACCAAAATACAATATTTCTTTTTTGGTTTGGTGCGGTTCTTTTCCACATTGCAATTTTTGTAAGGGCCCCAGAATTTGTCAACAAACTCACATGTGTGCAAATATCATTCAATCATTGGACAAAACGGTCGGGGGCGGGGTAGCGCAGGGTAACATGGTAAACAAAGAAGGGGGGGAAGCGTCGGTGAAAACAAACTATGGAGATTATGGAGATTCAGCATGTTGCACTCATTGTGCTAATATTAATTTGTTTCATACAGTTTCAAATGTTTGCAGAACTTTTAAAGCATCAGAGGCATTTGGCACAACATAATGCCCACAGCAACGGTAGCCTGTTGCGTCCAAAATGCATAGAATTTTTAGAACTGGGTTGGACCGAGCGCAGTCGCTTTCGCATATCAAGCACACCGCACCAGGGTTTGTTTGAAAGCAAACCGAGACTACCTCTCCGGCTGGGTCTCGGTCCGGTTGTTTGGTCCGCACCAGAATTTGATGGTTTGTATTCACACCAGCCCAAAAGGTCCGCACCAGCAATTTTTTTGGTGTGGTTCGAACCAAACAAGGCAGGTGTGAATACGCCCTCAGATGCAAAGCTATCACTGTTCCGTCCAGAACAATGGCGAGGCTCAGGTTTCGCAGACCAAACAGGCAACAGTCACTAGCAGGCCTTGATCCAGGAAATACAGGGCAACAGACGTAGTCAAACACTGAAGGCTAAAGTATTTACCAGGGAGCAGGCGACCGGGGAAGTCAAAGGCAGGCGGGTCCAGTAGCAAGAGATCAATTTGATATGAAATGCCCCAAAATCTTGCAATCTGGCATTGATTGTGTGTGGGAGAGCCACTTAAGGGCCGGGCTGATTGCGATGAGATTCAGGTGTGCGATCAAGTGAGTGGACAGGTAGGCATGGCTGAGCGTGGAAAACGACTGGCAGAGCAGGTAAGCAGATGAGACGACAACAGCAGCAAGTAAGAGGCTGACAAAAGGCAATGCCTCAGTGTTGCAGAGTGAGAGCGACTGAAGCCTCCATACAGCTCGCTATCACTCAGCCTTCACTCTGCATGCACTTTGTGTTCCTCTGAATGTATTTGCAATTATTTTGGTCATAAATGTGTAACACGGCAGAAATGGAATCCATTGGCTCGCTACTGTGAAGAAAGATACAATCAATGCCTCCTTCCTGGGCGGAAGAGACACCACTCAAGAGGTTTTAATGCATAACATAGAGGCTGCTGCAGTTCAGACTCGAACATTTTATCCTTGTAGATATGGTAATGCTTCCATCACACTCATGAATATCCCTCTTCACATTAAGAATTTAAACTGTTGTGAATCAAATCAATAGCATGGGATATAGATATCAAATAGGGCCCACTTATATATATTTATACACTTGTAATCATAATGCACTGTTCGTTCTCAAATGTAAGCTTTATAAATGGATATGCGTATCCACTTAGGAATCTTACTTGAATAACATTTCATGCTAATATAAATGTCTCATTTTCTTAGGAATTAGTTATTTAGATCCCCATGCTAGATGAAGAGTGTGAGCCCCTGACCTTTAACGAACACACACAATAGGCTGAAAAACCTGTTCCCTCCTCTGTTAATCAAGCTTCTTCATTGGAACAGCGGGCCAAGAGGGTCAGCGTGAATAATGGCTCCGTTTTAGAAGAAATTATATGTGGCATGTGTGATATTAAAGACAGTGATAATCTATCCTATCCTTTCCTATCAACATGTGTTTATACAGAAATCTGATGATGCTGAACGACCTTTATACTCAAGAACTGAGGCCACGTATGACTGACAAGCCCAGATAACACTGACCACACTGACCAAAAAACTGTGTCCCTGAGGATACATTATGAGTTCAGTAAAGAAATACCGTGAGGCTCTACATTACTTTTGTCTCTTTCCATTGAAAAATAAAAATTTTACGCACATAACAACTCCCCAAAGGTAGCCACGTGAGGCAGTGAGTCAACCAGGCTATCATTTGCCACCGGCTGCCAGTGCCACAGAATAATCACCGTAATCCCACCACACCAGCCTCGGAAGCCCCAGCCAAGCTGCCGGGAAGGTGCTCATCTTTGAAGAGCTGGAGTCCAATCAGCAAAGGAGATGGGGGTGAGGCATCAATTTACACCCTGTTGGGCTGCTCTCCAGTCTATCTTGGATTGAGACAGACTGATGGAAACAGAGCGAGAGAGATGCTGTGGTGGGAGAAGCAGCTGCAGCGGTAGATTACATTATGAGAGAAAGGCTGATTGATACAAAAGGGTGGTTACTTTGGATGATAATGGCCGTTCTAAGCATAGTTTTGTAGGGCTGTCAGGGTGCAAGCGTGTGGTATGAATGAGTGTGTGGGTCTGTGTCATTCAGACTGTTTTTACAACAGCTTTCCCTTTGCTCATAAAGATGGTTTTACAACCTTTTACCACATGTTACCTAGATGCTTTTTAGTTGAAAGAGCAAGGAAAAAGCAACAATTTATTGATTCATTTACATATATAGACAGTACATATTTTTTCTCTCTCTGCATTTCTTGTGTTACGAAGCAAAATTGTCAATTGTGCACTCCATTTTATTAGCCGCCTGTAATGTTGCGATCTAGTATCTTCCCCCATTAAAGCAGGCAGCCATGTTGACAAGGCAGTGATGTTATCCAACAGTTCCAGCAGCTGTTGGCAGGCAAATCTTTAACCCCACCTGCAGTTTGCTGACAGTCTGAAGCGGTGTGTCTGTGAAGAATTAGCCTGAGATGGAAAGTTCTCACCATGGCTTGCTCTGCCAGAGCACAGACAAACAGATGAAGCAAATGGGCTCAGTTTCACTTCAATTTCTTACGTCTTTAACTCGAGGAAAACTAATCTCTGTGAGCCTGCCAGTTCTTTTTGATCCCTTGGCCCGCTTCTTTCTCTGCTGGCTCCTTTAGTGCCACCTCTACTGATTTATTTGCTGCTAATTTGTTGGCTTGTTACAAGCAGATGGAGGCGGTGAGTCCTCCGTTTGTTCCTAGTTGCCTTCTGGTTCTGCCTCGTATCCAGTAATAACGAAGGAGGAAGATAACTGACAGGAAGTCAGTGCATTAAAGGCTGGTGGAGACCAACTGTGGAAGATAATTTTCCAGTTGCACCTCTTGTAGTATTACTTGTTGTATCCAACATGGACTGTAGTGTCTTAAAACAGTTATGTTGTTTGTCTTTGATGACAGTGGGAGGCACTAGAGACTGACCTTTCATTTCTTAAAACACACTCTTTTAGCAGATGCCAGATTTCTCTCTCTGCATTTACTCTGTGTTTTTGGTGTGGCCACTCTTGCTCTGCTCTCCATCTTTTTCTCTCCTGTCAATTGGCCCAATTGAGCTGAAGTGAAGCAAATTTTCAAGCTGTTCGAAGCTTGCCAACTTTATAGCCCGCAGACTGCTTTAGAGGACATCCTTGATAGAATAAAGTGAATTCTAAAGCAGAAGTGACAGTGACTTGTTTACACTGAAGAACCACTAGTTATCCTTTGGACTGCTGACTTCATTATCTGTCTAACAACTCCTTTGGGGGGTAATGGAATAGAGTGTGAATCATGGTGTCTGTGTGTGAGAGAGAGACAGCTCTTCTGTATACACAAAGACCAAAAGTCCCTTCATGGATGGGGAATAATGGGATGGAATATGGGAATAATCCTCCAGAGTGAAGACACACCAACTTTTTTGTGTGACTGCTTCATTCCATACCAAAAGCAACCCATTATCAATTCCCCAGTGTCAAATACTGCTGCTTTGTCACATGGCTCACACAGACGCATAAGGTTCAGCGTCTGTAGAGGCAACAATGGCAACAAACTACTGGGATAGTTTTGGGAGAAGAACATTGACTTTTGGTTTCTTCTCGGACAAGAACCCCGGTCTCCTGGGTAAAAGTCATGCATTTGTTTGACCCATCCATCCACCCCACCTTCCTCCATTTGTGGACCTACTTGATAGGTTTACAGTGGAATTAGTTGAAAGTCTGGTACGTCTCACACTGACTCTAAAGGGTACCTTGGGCGACTATATGAGACGCAAAAGGGGCATGACAAAGCAGTGGTACTTGACAGCTTGGAAATGAGACTGCCCTACTTAAAGGTAGTGGTTCCCAAACCTTTTCTGTCAGTCCTCCTACACAGAGAAATCTATTTTTCTGGTCCCCTCCCTTCCCAAAAATACCCTTGTAAACAATCACATACACACATCCTTTGCTGTGACCTCCTTCAGAGAATGAATTTGCAGTACATCTTTATTCAGAATCACTTGGTGTTTGTTCAAGTTCAAGTCCACATTGAACAATAAACAGTGTTCCCCGCGGGGCTTTTCACGGAAACCTCGCCTGAAATAAAGACAACCACAAAAACAATACCATATCTTTATGCACATTTTGTAAATTCAATAAGAAATGTCACAGTTTTACACTTGGTCGAGATCCAGGAAAAGTTTGTCTATCATTAGGAATGGAATGGAAAGAGACTGGGTTAATAAATTATGATGAAAACATTAGGCTACTGTCATCTAGTGGCTAAACTGATCATGAGACGAGATGCATCAACATTTAGCTCGGCAGGCAACAGTGAGTGACCAATCGATCAGATTGTAAATTAGCTTTGTGATCACTGCATGTTAGGGAAAAAATGTGCTGATTTGTTCATATTGTCAAGCAAATGACTTTATGCAGAGCATAATATAATCGCAATGATCAAACTCTTGGGTATGTAAGCTTAATATTCATATATACTACTGTATGTAAAATGGTACAAACAGGCCTTGTTGATGTACATATAATTATGTGTTGATACAGGACGCTACATCAGTTATATAAAATTATTGCACTCTCTCTTTAATCGTATGCATATCCTAAATAAAAACAGTTGTGGTCAACTTTGGTTTAAGGTTCATCTGGAGTTTTAAGTGTGAAAGTGTGCATTATGAGAATTATGCATAGCTTAGGGCTCAGTTTATGATACAATTGGGAGAATTAAGTTGCCAAGTTGGTAATATGTTTCATATACTTCAAAGAGCAGAGACAGGGAGGGACATGGAGATGAGGAAAGACAGATGGGGAGAATGAGATCTGGCAGGGGTGCAGTGTCTTCAGTGCTTGGGAGGTTAGAAGTGGACTTCTCGTCTGGAGATCTGGAGATGCTTTCGGTGCTGTGCTGACTCTGATTTCTCCTTTTTGCAAGTTAACTCCAGCAAACTTGCAAGGTGAGCTGCAGTGACAGCAGGAGAGGCTTGGGAGAGTGGAGGAGTTACTGGTGAGAGCAGGACTGGTGTGGGATTCGACTCGAGAGCCATCTGGTGATAAACTCCCCTCTGTTTTAACGTTTTATCTTGAATGGACATGTTCAGCTAGCTGGCCGAGCGTGGACACTAGTACTTTTCCTGCCTTAAATCAGCTCCTGTGAAATGGATATAAATAAGGTACTGAGTAAGTGAGGGGTATTTTTTGACATGCAGAAAAAAAAAGAGTCAAATAAAGAGCATATATCAATGCCCTTGAGCTACAGCTTAACACATAAAACAAGGGAGAGAAATTGGAGGCACAATGGAAAATTGCCTTACACTGACCATATGTAAGACTATGCTTTGCCAGCGGGCAGTACTGAGGACAACCAGAGAGGAAACAACCAAGGTATACATTCACAAGCATAGAAAGTACCTGGAAAAGAGATTCTGCAAAGAACACAAATCTCATTTCTTCCTAGTCTGAGCTCTGGTTAATCTTCTTCTGCCAAGCACGCTAAAGATGGCTCCTTTAAGCACCTAAAAGGTAGGAGAGAAACAGAGCCTGGGGAAGAGCGTAGTAAGCAAAGCCTGCTGTCCAATTCGCTGGCTCCTCGAAGTGGCTATTTGCTGATAACAGTTAAGTTGCCAGGCTTTAAGAGTAGACAACTTTGTGGGTAGCAGAACTGACACTGCAATCGTCCGCGGGTGCTTCTGACAGGGCTGTGGTCTCTATGCTACAGTGTTTGCCAGCAGACCTAGAATTCATTTGCAGCAAGGCTTGTAATCAGGGAACTGGGCTCAGGTGTCTCTGGTTCTATGTGGCGATTGGATAGTACCCTCACCTCAATTGCACCAATTGGCCTAGGAGCAGCTTGTGGCACTGGACTTGGTGCAGCTCCACCTAGGCTTGCTTGGGGCAAGTCCCACAGGTCAGACTGATGTTCCATTTGGCGTGCATATTATAATTGAACACTGTCGGGCAAACTGGTGCAGTTTAAGTCCTGTATGAGAGGAAGACACTGTGCTTTAGTGTGCACACGAATCTCTGCAGTCAGCAGTGAAATCAAGCTGTGGTTCTGTACCTCTTTCTCTTTCTCTAAAATGTCCCTTTTGTGTGCGCTTAAGATTTAAGCGGGGGGTCTTTGAAACTGGGCTTCCTAAAAATAGAACTTTTTGTCAGTGGTGATAAAAGGAGCATCGTCCATTAGGGGGCTGCAGCACATCTTTTTTCCAGAGATTCTTTAAAATGCAAGAATAGATAGAAGAACATGTTTAGCATGTGATAGATTTAAATTATGGGTGGTGTAGTTCAAAGGGCTGGCTGGGAGGCCATTTGAAGGCAGTTTCTGGCAACAGTCAACAGAAAATGAATTACTGTAGGGACTTATTTTCTGTGTGAGTGTGGGTAAGCTCTGCATGTTTGTTAGATGTGTATATATGCATGTGCATTTTTTTCCATTTCAAGTGATGTAATCTATATTCCATCAGTGGTGAGGGCCCTTAGGTCCCTGTTATCGCATTGTTATGGGCCCTGAGCAACAGGACAACACCGATATATAATTTAACTCCTCTGCCTCGTTTCCTGTCTTCACTTTATGGCCAGATATGAAATTTATATATCTCAGTGGGTTGTATCTTTTCCAGTTTAACGACCTCATAAGAACATAGGATTCCCATCATATGCTTTTGTCATTCATGGAGCTGTTTTGTCTTTGCAGACATTTCTTTTCATTTAAACAAGACAGGTGCAGATTAATTTGACTTTAACCTCCGTATGATGAATAAAGATTGGTACTGTTCTCTCCAACAGGAACCATCAATTGTGCTGCAGACCTTTTCTGTGGAGAAGCCAGAGCACTACGGCACAAATGAGTCACAGGCCAGGACAGTAAGAGGAAGCTAGAAATTGCAAGATGCTAGAGGACCGGATGTCATTTACAGCACTGATAAAGTCTGTGCTTTGAGTGACATTAGTACCACAACTAGAATGTATTTTTCAGTGCTGGCAATGTTCAGTGAATTTCATTCTCAAACCCCTTTCTTATTTGGGACCAAATCAAATTGTAAATGTAGCTCAACAAATAAAACAGTCCTTTTTGATTGCACTGTATTTACCTGTTCTTCTGCATCCTCCGCTCCACATCCTTCTTTCATTTATAGCCTTATTTTCCACAATGAACGGGATAGCCAGTGTCTGCAGAGATGCAAGAGACTATAATTTGCCAGCACGCCTTGGTTGAAAAGATTCCCATTTCCTGTCCCTTCCCTTTAATGCAGGCCTCCACATGAAGCGAGTGACAGTGCCGAGGATCGGGACACCACAGCATCCAGGAACACAGGTGATTAACGAGTATTTGTGGAATCGTGCTGAGAATATAGTTAGGGTGTGTTCGTGCGTGACTATTTGCTGTGAATGTGTGTATAGCTGGGACATATGCATCACACACAGCATTGCAGATGCTTAAGTGCTTATGCAGTTTTCTGTTACAGTCAGCTGTGTTTTCATCCGTAAGTCTCAATAAATGAAATGTTTGTACTGGGAGTAGATAGAATAGTACTCAGATGAAGGAGGAGATTAAGGCAATGGCACCTACTTGCTCTTGAAAGGTACTGTGCTGCCATGAATGAAATCACATTGTTCATTAATTCTCAGTATATTTTCATGAGATAACGGACAATGGCACAAATTCAGCACTTTAAAAGGGAAGTCTGATCAAAGCTTTTGCATTTTTTTTAAATATGCAGAGCTGCGACATTCACATAAAGACAAAAATTGAAAAACAGAAATGATCCCTTATATCGACTCACTTGGGTTGCAACTGATGATTATGGTCATTAATACACTGAAGTTTGCAATAACTCTCCTAAACCCTTACCAGTGGAAAAACAAAGACATGATCCCGAACTGGCTTGTTGGTTGTACTGTGCGTCAACAATCCAGTGGTAGGCCTGGACAGCCAGAAGCAGCTCATGTCATTACCCTTCAATGATGACCTGTTGCCGCTCGCATTATAGGCCTATCCACACAGGTGTTGTCACTTATTTGCCTGATTGCATGTGTTTGATCTCTTATGCTGCACCTGAGCAGAAATCTAATTAGCCAGAAAAAGTGAAAACACCTGTGAAGGGCGTGCAGTGTCTTCAAGTCCAAGTCACTAAGATAAGATAAGATAAGATAAGATAAGATAAGATAAGATAAGATAAGATAAGATAAGATAAGATAAGAAAACACTTTATTAATCCCCCACAGGGAAATTAGGGTGTTACAGACAGCAGCAATAGTATCAGGAATATAAAAGGAGACATAGAAGGGGATAAAAAATACGAAATTGAGAATAAAAAAATCAAATGTATATATACATTCTATACAAAAAAGTGTGTGTGTGGGTTTATTTAAAACTAATATTGCTAGTGGGATAAAAAAGAAAATTGCACATGGAAAAAGGTTGAGTACATTGTTTTCTGCTTTTGCACAGTAGATAAAAAATATGAAACACAGGATATAACAAATATGTATGCATAAGCTTGGTGCAAAAAGATAAAAAAAAAAAAGTGGGATATTGAAGAAAATATGTAATATAGCACATAGATATTGCATGGATGAAATAGCAGGATGTTGAGAGATAAAAGTCACACAGTAGTGTGAACAGTAGGCATGTAAACACAGAGCTGCATTAAACAATGCCAGAGTTGAACAGTCTGATGGCAGTTGGAACAAAGGACCTGCGGTAGCATTCCTTCTTACAGAGGATGCACTGCTGGATGCAGCAGTCTGCCGCTGAAGGCTCTGCTTCGCACCCCCACCGTCTCATGCAGGGGGTGGGATGGGTCCTCAATGATTGATGTCAGCTCGGCTAGCATCCTCCTCTCACCCACCTCCTCGATGTTGTCCAGGAGAGAGTCCAGGACAGTCAGCTCGCCTGACCAGTTTGTCCTCATTCAGGTTTATGAGTGCTCTCATTCACTACTGTATCTCTAAAAGAGAATGCAAACACTAACTTACTTCATGCATTATTATTAACTTTGACATTATCACTTTATATACACTTAGTTATTCTGAGACAAAAAACATATTTAAATTGTCAACCCAAAAAGGCAGTTGAATGTGCACATTTTTTAACGATACCTGGAGTTTTCAACGATAAAGAATGAACTCTGCGCTCATCCTTCTGTATGCATCCTCAGAGAACATTTATAGTTAACACGCTGACAGTACATGGAGTCTTGCCATGGTGAAACTGCTAGAAAGGGAGAATGTCAAATAAAAATAAAATATTGCTCCCAGACCCTATATAGTCCACTGCGTGCTGCTTACGTCTGTAAAAAGAAGTACTCCTATAAGTTTGGATAGAAAGTTCAGGGCACCTTGGTTTTTCAAATCAATTCCTCAACTTTATATTTGAAAGAATGTGTACTGTATTATGGCACCCCTCAGTCTCATAGTTGGATCTGTGGTCAGTGGACTCCTCTCTCTCTTATTCTGTTAAGTTTCCCGAAGATAAAGCCACAATCGATCAGCTACCCATCCTGTCCCTCTCCCCCAACCCTCCGTTTTTGCACCTATACTGCTCAAGTACGCTGGGGACTATCCTCAGCTACTGTCTATCTTTGTCTCTCTCTCACTCTCACTCCCAGCTTCCCTCCACCTCTCTCTCTTTTCTCCCCACAAACTCTTTAATGCATCATTTATTTGTTCTATTACACTCTAGACAGCGAAGCAGAGCTTCTGGTTATTGTCAGAACAGGCTGCGGAGATCAACTCAGAGGAGAACGTGATGTTCTCTGATGCTTGCAAACTCACATCAAGCACAGCAGATTACACAATTAGCTGAAAGATTTACTCGATAACAAGGAATGTTCTGATTGCAGACGTTGCGGGATGAATAACTTTACCTGCTGAGGTTGTGCAGTGAGCTTAAGGTGGAATGCAAAGCAATGTCAAATACTGATGGCTGTGCATACTGTGAGGGGGCGTTGTTGAGTGTCTGTAAATAATATTATGAACAGTAAGGGTGGGTCTAGACCTTCTCTATATGAGAAGTGCTCTGAGATAAGTGATTTG
Source organism: Chaetodon trifascialis (assembly GCF_039877785.1). NCBI lineage: Eukaryota > Metazoa > Chordata > Actinopteri > Chaetodontiformes > Chaetodontidae > Chaetodon > Chaetodon trifascialis. The sequence goes on along the minus strand of NC_092071.1, from coordinate 9,148,783 downwards.
ATGCTATATAAATACAACTGTCTTGACTATGGAGTTCGCATTGACAAGTATTCCTAGAAACATGAATGACTTTAAATGTACACATCTACATTCATAAGCATGTAGTGTCTTTTTGTTTACGTAGGAGTGTGGAAGGCATCCACATATTGCTGAGAGCACTGACACTGCAGGAGGAAACAAGAGGAAACCAAACATGAGTCCTTACCAAGACTGTGGATAATTATTAATTCAAGTGGGTACTGCAACCGGCAGCGTTTTGTCTGATGGGGGTCTCTGGTCAATACAGTATATCTCCGGCTGCCCAGTGTGAGTACGGAAAGAAACCCCATTCAGCAGTATCTGAGGAAAAAGCATTTTTCTCAAGATGATGAAATGGTAATTTGTCCTATTTTATTTTTGTTTTTTTATCTCACACAAGTTCTTATGTACAGTTTCACAAAATAAAGCTTAACTTAACTATGAACTTTTTTTTTTTTTTTACTGTACTATACAGCAGAATATTTGCTCCGGACTGCAAACTAACTACTTCCAGGGAAAGATCGTAGTTTGTGTGTGGTCACGGATAAAAGAAACCAACACTGACTGTCAGTAGGAAACAGGAAATGAACACCCTGTTCTTGCTTCTATGTCATGTAACTTCCTCCTTTGCTCCAAGCAGACAAGAGTCATAATTCTTACTGCCACTGAATTCACTTTAACGTGAACATATGTCGAGGTGGGATCGCGACTCTTGGGAGATTCTTTGTCTCTTTTTTGTTAGCAAGAGATTTCAAAACAGAGGACAAATATTTGCATAAAACTTTGTAAAAGATTGTGTCAGACCACAAAAAAGGGCACGGCATTAAGCACACCTCACTATGAGCCATATCAATTCTGAATTGATTTATGTAAAGCCTGTTAACATGTTGGTTAAAGGGGAAGGAGACCTAATTGTTAAAGCTACCTATATTCAGTATTTGCATTGATATCGACTGTGAATTCATTTCGTGCCGTGGCTGACTTTGCTTTTCTTTGGATGTTCAGCATGTGCATTATGTGCACTGCTGTTTTGATACAAGCTACAAAATATGTATTCTTGTATTGGAGTATTATGAGTGTTATGGGCGGAACTGATTAACTCTCTGGGGATGCAAGTCCTTCATGTATGCCCAATTTTTCACCACTTCAGCTGAGAGTGTGTACAATTAGCTTTTCTGAAGATTTGACAGAGACTTGAACCCTAATTAGCTTTAATTTCTAAACACCACAGTACAAAAATTATAATGCTCCGGTTTGTAGTTATCTCACTGTACAGTGTTTCAATCGCTCCAATGAACAGCTGGAAAGCAGAATGTTGCTATTCCAGATGATATATTTACCATAGCTGTTCTTCATGCAATAGCACTAAATTATTGGGGCCACTTTTCTGTGCAGATTAATCATCATTTACAGCAGGGGCAAGCTCAGAAGTGGGATGGGCCAGAGGCTTCAAAATCTTCTTTTTTGGCTTTCTTTCCTGCCCTTCTTGCTCTATCGATACTTTTGAGTCAGCACTGCTTTCTGTTTCCTGTCAAATGTGTGTGCCACTGAGTTTCACTGGGCTGAAGAGCTGGATAGGATTCCTGATTCAGGCAAATCCCATTTGCGCGGATACACATATGCACACACACACACACACACACACACACACACACACACACAAACACACACACACACACACACACACACACAGAAATGCACTTAACCACACAAACCTCATCTTAAAATGCAGATTTGCAGATGCATCCGACACAGCAGCAGAGAGAGTGTGTGCAACCACCGTCCACTTGCAGAATCGTCTCATTTATGGCGTTCATATGGATTAATTTCTCTGCCCTGAAAAACAATGTGAACACAATGTGCGATAACAGACCTAACACTGTCTTTTACACTAAAGTTGTTTATCGATGTTTATGTGCACTTTGACATCCTTGCATTCCTGAGCTTTTCTAAAATGATCACTCCCCTCAGTTCTATGCAGGATTTTATTACATGATTTTAATGTGTGTGATCAGGCTTTGGAAGCAGATGGAGAAAGGAATCAGTAAAGATCTCAGTCCCTCTAATAGGTTGATCCTCCTTGTAATAAGTCCCACCATTGTTTACCCGATTAGGGAGAGCACTCAGTGATTGAAAGTGTCTCCCTTTAATATCAAAGGCTCCATTATATAAGAGGGGATGGGTTCGATTTAATTGATAATATGATTCACAGTAAGACAGGTGTTAAATTATTTAGCTTCCTTGACTTGGTGAGTTTTAACTTTTAACTTTTAATTGTGTTATATATCATTCAGACCTGGCTGACGCTTAGACCTACGTCTTTGGAAACCAAAGGACATCTGCTGGAATTAATTATTAACAATCTTAAGAAGGCTTAATATTGTATAGCAATGATGCTGACCATCAACAACACTTTAATGGCACGACGGTAGAAGGTTATGAAGGCTGTTTTGTACGCCTGTATGAATAATGGTAGCCAAGCAGATGAATGATCCCTGAATGAATAAAGCAGCTGATGTCAGTCAGCTAATGCTAGCGCTCCTTTCTCTGTCCAAACGGAACCAAACTTTGAAAAGTGCATCTCACTTGAAACTAAATAAATTAATATGGTTTGCTCTCACAATCATTAAATTTTAGTTGATGGTTGTCATACAAATAATCGTGATTAATGTCTGTTATATGCCACTATTAAGCAAAAAATTATCGCATATGAGCTGAACTAAAAGAACGGCAGGAAGGTTAAACAGAAGCTCAAGAATAAAGTTTGCCTCAATCTTTCTGTTCGTTGCAGCAATTCTAATATTAACCAGGTTTCCATCCATAGTACAAATCTTATTCCTCAGTCGATGAAGTTTGCCCAGTTGTAGAATTGTACATGTTCAGATTTCCATTTTGCACTTCAAGGACTTCTTGCAAGTGCACTCACTTCAGGTCCAGGTGTGCTTTCAGGTTTAGGAAAAGAAGAGGTCAGAGGCAAAGGAAAGACTAAAGCTAGTGTATATTTATAGCTGTAAAGTAAAAAAAAAATACCAAACTTGTATTTGAGGTCAGTGGTGAACAGAAGCCTGCACAGCCAGCCTGTGCAGTCTGACGACAACTTAGGTTAAATGTGGCCTCCTGTTTTGGTCACAAACCACCAACAACCATTTTATTTATTTATTTATTTACTTTTCTGGCATGCTAAATGAGACAGTGCTACTGATTAAACCATACTCACACAAGCGGTATTTAAAACTGAACAGAACTCTACAAATGTTGACTGTTCAAGGTCAAACTGTGTGCGTGATGAGTTCACCTCACTGTGATGCCACACGGTATCCAAGAAGAAGTTCTCATCAGCTTTCAGTGATGCATAATGAACAAGTGGAAAAGAAGCTGATCTGAAATTAGACGGGGGTTCAGCCTGGTGAAATGGCAAATCTGTTAGATGAGGAGTGAGGAGCAGAGCTATGCTCCAAGTCAAAGAGCGATCAAAGTCTAACTTTCATCTGGAACATTACTGCACTTTGAGCGATGGCTCGTCGGGCTCACACCACTATGGATGAGGGGAAGGAGTGGAGGAAAGTGAGGGAAGGGAAAAAGAACTGAAATATGCAGCAGATGGATGTGATGCAGTCAGAGAGCGAGGGACACATTAGCTCATGAAACACAGGATGAACAGAATTTCATGCTCTTATGCAGCAAATGTCACGGTATTAGAGCTATGTATTTCCCTAAATGTCTTAAAATAATATCAAGATTGCCAGAAAAAGATCATATTCTCTCATTCAATTAGACCATCTTCATTCTTTCATGAGAAAAATTGAAAACTACAGACAGGAGGTCACATTGCCCCCTTCTTTCAAATATTTATAGTCTGTATAATTCGAAAAAGTTGAACATTATTGTCATTATTATGTGTTTACTGCATTTTAAAGTATGTGGTAAACACACCACTACTGATACAAGGAGAAAAAGGTAAAATTTAAACCATTATTATTTGAGTTGTAGCAAAAAGGACCGACGAGTTGAACTGGCTTTTCATTTAAGAGGTCTGATAATTATTACGTCTAGCTGTCTGAATTGCTGGCGATGCTGCCTTGTCCTGTGTGTTTTCTGTGTGTGCATGTGGTGTCAGCGTGGGATATGCTGGCACGTGCCAGTAAATGATTAGCTTCGATGTAGACGGTTCATTAAAGAACACCTAATGTGAAAGTCTCAGTTGCCCATTCCTCAGCGAGGGGTAATTTGCAGGAGATGAGTCTACCATTCTCCATGTCAACAGGAAGCTAATTGTTGTTTGTTTGCTTAGTTTTTTTTTTCTTTTTTTACAGATGTGAATACTCCCCTCCAGCAGGGCATTGGCGACAATAGTGAGATGTGAAAAAAGATACACGAGAGAGAGAGAGAGAGAGAGAGAGAGAGAGAGAGAGAGAGGATGAGCAAGATTGTGAGATTGTCATTATTGCCTACACTAATGAGAAATTAATTACACCACAGCTGGCTGCACAGACTGTATTACTGGAGGATGAACGTAGGGGGCAGCATGCAGCATCAGTAAGGCTTGGAGGCTTTTGGGGATTTGGGGCAGACAAGATGGACCAAATTCAGTAAGAATGGCAAAGAATCAACAGCTAATAGCAAAATAGATTGCAGTTTGAGATATTATAAAGCCTTTTAGTAGACAGCATGAAATCAAACACAAGCCTTGGGAAACAGGGATATGTAAAGTAAAGAGATCTGAATTGAGAGAACCTCAAGATCACAACATTTTTGTGCTGGCAAGCTCCAGCAGTGTAACAGTGCCTCTTCGTCCTTACAGCTGGGCTAAAGCGCAGTAATGCATATAGATGTGCATGTCTGACATTTAGCATGTGTGCACATTCTGGGATTGCAAATATGTCTGCATAGCTAATACAAACTGCCAATACTTCTGCAGACTGGAACGTCATTACCCAGGCACATTCGGCTGGCAGCCTGACATTTCGGATTTTCTACATCTTCCATTCCTTGTGAATCTGATATGAAATAAATGTACGTGCGCTTTGTTTCTAGACAGATAGGTAATGAGGATAGTGAAGGCTTACAATCCGAGCATTTTTATGTTCATATGTAGATTTTATGGATGATGGACTGCTGTGTCTCTGCTATCTTTACATCAAAGATCACAATGGAAATAACTCTTAGTGTCATCCTTCTCTGTAGCTGTGTGATGTGTTGTCCTCCTCCTCACAGCATCAACTAAACCAAACCCAACTGAAAGACTTTTTCTCCCATCTATTGCCAGTGCTCTTGTCAACATGCAGTGTGAGCTGGCAGCAGTGCAGCTCTCCAGCCAGAAACACCGTCCTCACTGCCCTGATTTGGCTTCAGACCCAGCAGCACACACATGATTCCCTTAAGCAAGACGCTGCGTGCTCCCTGTAAGCTGCCGTAGATAAGAGCATCAGACGGCTGACTGAAATGCATCTGCATGTTTCTGTTTGCAGTCATCTGCGTGTGCAATTATGTGCATGCAGAGGGTCAGTCAGTTATGAAGGGCCCCGGTAGACTTGATATTCAATTACATGATGGAGTATTTGTGAGGCGAGACCGATGGTGCTGTAAAACCGCTGCATGCTCTGAAGGTACGCGCCATGGTTAATTTAGCTTTCATAATGAGATGGCCGAGAGGAGGAGGAGAGCGTGGGGGCAGTGCAATATAGAGGATAAAGCAGAGTAATGTTGCAGATGTGACTTAAACACGTGGGCAATGCAGTAAGACAGTAAGCCACCTATAAAGCATGCAAAATATCTTAAGTAAACATGTTTGGATTAGAATGTTTGAGGAGGCAATAATGGAATTGCTAAGAATGAGAAACTGAGACAAACTCTATGCAGAGGAGAGAGGAGGAGAGGAAAGGTGAGCGTGGGGTCAGTTTTGATAGATGAGAAGAAAAGGCTACTTACGTCCTTCTGTTGGAGGAGGGAGGAACAGATCAGTCCCTGTGGACTATTCCGCTATTTGTAAAATATACACACATACATGCACACACACACTAACAAAACCTCTGAAGTAGCACTATTGATTCCAATAAAGCATTCATACTCACTCCAGTAATTAGGCATACAGTATGTGGTCATTGGTTTCTGAAGCAGAGAGCAGCTCGTTGCATTGCATCTTTACATCTTAACTCACTGTTTAACAGGAGGCTGAATATTTTTGGATAACTGATCTATTTGAAGTAATATTTTAATGCTATATTTCTGGCAAAATTTAAATATATCACGGACAGTCTGTACTTTACCTTGCAGCTATGGTTAGACTAAATACTCATAATACTAGAACAGGCCAGAAGCAGGGAGGATAGGCCAGTAGACTTTCTGCAGGAGCTGCAAACCTCCTCTGAATGTCAGAGAAGATTTGGAGAGCAGCCACGTTTTCACTGCCAAAATGAGGACTGTCCTTTCTGTGTGAGACGGAGAAACAAAGCCTTGTTGTTCCCGATGGCACTCATCAATCTGAATATAACAGTGACTTGTTTCATACGGGTAATCCTTCCCTGCTGTGACACTTTGTACACCGCTGCTGGCTTCAGGGCAGCAGCCTAGCTTCCTTATCTGCATAACAACAATGGCCCAATTACCTGAGTATCTGAAACACACACACACTAAACACACACACTAAATAATAGTGCACATATACACACAAGTGTATTACAAAGTCACACACATAAATGGCCACACATTTACTGTACTTATTCACAGACGCCGCAACATTTTACATTATTGCAGCCTTTGTAGTTTTACAGTGCTTCTATTTCCAGACACCTTTGACAACAAGGCTTTATGCTTTTTCTTTGTTACCCAAAGCAACCAAGTTTTTAACCCAGGAGTTTTTGTGCCTAAATGGAACCAAATCTTGACCCTTGTGGACTCGGTTGTAATGAAAAAAGTGTGTTTATGCCTGCTGTGTCTGGGCCGTAATGTGGTGGGAAAAAAACTAATAGAAACACTTCTCAATATACTACAGTTCAGTTCAGAAGCACCACAAACTGCAGCCTCAAAAAGGACCACACAGTTGCAAAATATTTCTCTACAAACAACAAAAAGTGAACATTATAACTTTCACGAAGGGGAGATTTATTGCAGGACTGTTGTATTAGACTGCATCAGTCATAGCTCGGTGTTTGTAGCTTTGGGAGGCAACGACAACTTCTATCGTCCAAAAAACACTTCTGTGTGCTGCTTTTGAAGGCAGTGACAAATGACGCGTTGTGTTATTTAATTTGGAGGAACTGGTAACCCTACCATGGCTACCATAAGGCAAGAAATTCAACTTTATCCATGCAAAGCCTCTTCCTTTTGTCTACCATGAAAGAGGAAATGTGGAGTGTTTTTGTATAACATAGTTGTGCCTCTTTTTTCAAATTCTCCAGTGGGAAATAGAACTGGAGGTTATGCAGTTGGACAACTAATAAGTGCTGCTGTTCCCATTTGGTTGTCTTCAGAGAGTAAATGTTTTTGTGATCAAAGAGAGATTTGGGTAACGCATATTAATCTCCCAAAACAACACGATGCAGATATCAAACAGAGTCTCTCTCTCTTGCGGGCCTTGCATCGGGCTACCGTATGAGAGCTTTTGGATTGACAGAATGTTGGCTGGCCCCTCAGACACGGTTATCTCATGGCTGACTGAGCCAGGTGTGTGTAATCAATGAGTCTAATTAGGAGGTTGTTTACCAAACTGCTGATATGCGCTGGCCTTTTCACATTGTTTTTCTGGGGCAGGGCAGACCCATATGGGGATACAGACTGCATAATCTCACCTCTGAAAAGAAGCATGCAGCCACAGCATCACACACTCAGTCAGTGTTGATCTCTTTGAAAAGTGTAGCCATGGTTCTCCGTTAAGGGGAGACACAAACCTAAAATTCCTAACGTTTCATCTGGCTGGTTCTGCAGAGAGGAGAGCCTGAATATATCTGTCCTGAGGTGATGAATATGACCACAAACTTCAAACACACACTCACACAGCACATTTTCCAAAATGATCTCATTTTGAAAAACGCACTCATTCTGAACAACGCACAACTCCACCTGGCACTCGCTTTAGAGTGCATGCACGCTCACAGAAAGTGATAGTAAGGAAGGCAGCGCTTGAAATAGTCTTGACCGGTGGGTTAAAAGAATGAATTGCATTAAAACCTTGCTAAAATTCCATCGTGTGTCCCAAGGTGTTTAAAGAGCTGATTTGAGAGAACGGCTTGTGTGTGTACCCGCTGTGAAAAACCAATATATAACATCCATAAAGAACTATTATTAACTGTCACATTTGTGCTGTCCCGGTGGACAGCAGTTCCGCCTCACATCAAGAGGGTCCTGGGTTCAGTCATGACCCAGCTCTCTGGGGTTTGCGTGGGCTTGCTCCACTTTATTCATGCATTGTGCGTTCAAAATCACACCCCTGGGTCCAGGTTTAGCTGAGTGTAATTATATGTTGATGTCAGTGCCCTCAGTATTCAGGTCTAAAATATGACTGAGGTTGCAAGGTTCAATGAAGGAAGCAGTGACTGACAGTGAGAAAGGAGACGCAGGAAAAAAACAACAGAGACAGAGCCAGAAATCAATGAGAAAGAATCAGAACAGATCCTGACTGCAACCACTTACCGTGGATTTATTTAACAAGGGAGAGAGAGAAGACAGAAAAAAAGGAAGAGCGAAGGAGAGGAACGCCAATTCCCCTGGGTGTGAACAAAAGCCGACAATCGTTTTCATCATGGTGGAAGCCGGAGGTAACGCAAAGTCAGGGGAGCAGCGAGGACTTTCTGTGCAAACATGTGCACCTTGTGCATGTGCGTGTGTGTCCACAGAAGAACGTTATGGTTGACCAGGCAGACATTGTGTGGGCTGACATGGCGGGCAGTCAGGGAGCCAGAGCTGGAGAACACATTTAGTCTCAGAAGGCTGCTTCTGTCTCAACCTGCTGCTCAACCACTCTGAAGATACTAGCCTTTCTTTCTTTCTTTCTTTCTTTCTTTCTTTCTTTCTTTCTTTCTTTCTTTCTTTCTTTCTTTCCCTTTTGCTTCCTTTCTTTCTGTGGCTATAGATCACACTCTCCGTACTCTGTCTTTCAACTTTCAGTCCATATCACTCTGCATACAACTGCAGTCACATTCAGCTCTTCAACGGTGGCAGTATGGTGCCAACTTAAACAAACCTATAGTATGCCACCCTTTGCATCGCTCTCAGATGGCCCAAAAAGTTCTATGAGACCAAGAATTACAGGATGATGCGAGTAATACATGAAACTAAGTGAAGTTTATCCACAGAACTTCCTTTTTCTGTCACGTTCTGTGATTAACAACATCGCCAGGCTTAAGGTAGAGTCGATATGAAAGTAACACATTATGAAAGCGACACAGTGATTATCTCTGAGCCCACACGAGTCTGCCGTGTCTGTGGCAGGACATGCAGCAAGGAAGGCTTACCAGAACCATGAAAAATGTTGTGGATATGTTGTGCTTTCACTACGCTTTACCCAAAAAGCTTTTTTGAGCCACAGCGAGTAAATTCATTCAAGCAAGTTTATTGTCTCAGGTATCTTAGTGACGATCACTTCACAGATTATTTAGTGCTTTGACAGAGAAGTTAACCTGAAGTCCATGCCATGCGTTCGCCAGTTTTTCAGTGTAGAAACTAGTCAGGTTACAGCACTTATTAAAACATTTATATCTCACATTGCAGCAACATAATAAGACAAAAGTCAGAGTGAGAAGCTTTCCTCATATAGCCTCTGCATTTGAAGAGAACAACAAACCAAACTCCATTCTAAAATTGTGATGTTTAATGACTGCTAGTGTATCTGCAGAGATGAAGAGTAGACAAGAATAACTTGGTATATAACTACATAATCCATGGAGCAACAGTTTATTTTCAGAAAACTTTAACTTGATTTTTAAATGTAAAGTATGTAGCTCATTTACATTTCTGTTGCCGTCACTATGTGTGAATTATGTTACTGAAAAGAGTTGAGGGGATAAAAGAAAAACCAATTCAAAGTTAAGATACATATGCAATAAATTATTTGTGTGTGGTGAGACATTCAGCTCATCCTTGCCTTCGGTACAGTTTCTGCACTGGTCCCAAGTGGCATGTACTGAGGGCGTTTGCCTCAGTGCCTCATGTATCAATGCGCTTTTATCTGTAAATCAGTCAAAATGAAAAAAGGTAAAGGTCTTCATGTAGCTATATGGATTGTGCTTAACTTTGGCAGAATGCTGAAGAAGTCCTTTATCGCTCCTGTTCACTGTATCATCACATCCACAGTACTATGAATTTTGAGCGTCACCCAAAGCAGACTCTTTGTATGTCTGCATGTGTCTTGGACAATCACCCAACACTGTGTTTTTAGTTTAATTTGTGTTTTTATATTTTGACCTTAACATTCAGGGCAATAAAGCGCATACAGTATAATTTGACAGGGAGAGACACAGAGACCATTTGAATGTTGAGCACCATATTTGCAGCTGAGCAAACAGAATGAGAAGCAATTGAAGAATCACTTAATTAGTATTAGTAGCAGAAGAAGTGGTCACAGAGGGGGAGAGAGATCCGCCAGTATGTTTTGGGGCTCCAGCTGAGTGTCTGTCTGTGTGTCTAATTAAAACTGCTGAATCACATTTGGGGACTTCAGTTTAATTCTAAATGCAGGAAATTCTGCTGTGGCTCAAAACGTATCATTTGTGTCACCTAGATTCTTTTTGCCGACATATTTGTATAGCCCATATTTTCAGTGTCACAGCACACTGCATATGTCCACTGTGGGAGTTTACAGTCATACAGGTAGGAAATGGTATACATGATGGGCGACGCACAAAGGGTCACCCAAATCGCAATCACATGACTTTCAAACTTTCCCATTGCACGATATTTTATAATACTCATGCAGATATTTTTGGATGTTGACTGGGATCACGTGCAATAATGTAGAGGATGCAAAAGAAGATAATAATAGTCGTGTTTGTTATACACTAATCAGTAAATTTAGACACACATGCACAGTATGCATCTCAGTATTTATGTCAGTATGTGAAATTAATATAGGTTAATGTACATTTTAATGCATGTGGCACCCACATGACTTATTTCTGTCTCTGCGAATATATTGTAGTTTTTCATGTTGGGAGAGGAAATGAACCAGCGTAGTCCAGCCTCTCCCTGTGGGTGTACTGTAGTGTTGCACCGTATGTCTTGCTGATGGGGGACCCTGGAACTTGCTGGTCCGTTTCCATGCTCTTTGGCTGTGGGAAGTAAATGCTAATGAACAGCACGGCACTAGCAAGTGCTCCTCCTCCCTCTGCAAATATGATGCGATGTTGTTTTCTGCCAGAAGAGTGGATAATGGAATTTCTCTTCCTCCCTGATCTCTTTCTGTTTTCCCGGTCACTCACTCTCTCTCTCTCTCTCTCTCTCTCTCTCTCTCTCTCTCTCTCTCTCTCTCTCTCTCTCTCTCTCTCTCTCCTCCTCCTCCTCCTCCTCCTCCTGCTTCCTGTTCCCCCTCCCTCTCTTCTTTATTTCTGTTTGTGTGCATACTGTTTTGAGGATGTTTATTGGCTATCAAGCCAAATTCATACATATTTCCTGCTTCATAACAGGCCCCGCGGACAATTCATTTGAGAATATAAATATAGGAGAATATGAAAATAAGAGATGCGGCGGAGGGAGAATAGGGTCTGTCTGTCACAGGAGGATGTTGAATTCCTTTGTTTATTGCATTGAGAGAAAATTAGTTATTTCCACCATGATTGATAGTGGGTTACAGTTTGGTTTATATATATACATATATATACACACACACACACACACACATACACATACCATGCCATGTCATGCTTTTGTTTGTTTGTTTGTTTGTTTGAGTGTTTGGAAAAAGCAAAGGATTTTATTCTGGAAAATTTGCTCTTGTTGTATGGCAACTTTACCTGATTGAGTGTCATGTTGAATCTAGCCTGACCAACAGGTGCTTTATTGTAGCCTTATAACGTCTGGAACTTCATTCCACTGAATGCAGACTAAAAGTAATAATATGCCATAGCTGGTGGTTTAAAGCCTGTTATCTATTGTATGCATATGTATGAATGAGAAATATATCTTTTGGTGGGCAACAACAGTATTAATCATTCTCTACTGACTGCAGAAACGCTTTCACTGCAATGACACATCACACATAGATTAAGTCTCCAATGCAAGAGTACAAGCAATCATTCTGCCAATCAATTAAAGTAACACTGCACCATCAATATATGAAGAATAGATTAAAGAACTTGGAATTCTGCTCTGCAGGACCTCAGTGAGGAGGAAAGTGGAAAAGCCATCAGGTAATTAGTCCATTTGAAGAGAATGATAATGAATGGGATTGTCATGTCGGCAGCTCATTTGAGTCCAGTAATGGATCATATGATTAGAATAGAAGAAGAAACACTGTCTTTTCTTTCCACTGCAATTAATCTTTTGGTTCAACAGACTATCCAGAAAGACCGTAAGCCTTGTGGACTGGAACTCAGATCTTACTTGTCAGACACGTACAAAGAGGCCTGTGGAAATACATTTATAGTAATAAACGTAATGGATTACACAGAGAGCCGCTAATCAGAAAAAATCTTCTCAGCCTGTAATTCATGAAATGAGTAATCTAGAGTCCAAAATACGTTTCTGAGAGTTCATGCTGTCTCATGTATGTTTAAGTCCTTTTTTCACTGAACTAGAAATTATATGAGGGACTTATATGATGAAGAAATTTATCCCAGCAGCTTCAGTTTCACATCTATGTCTAGTCTATGTCACACTCACATTTATGGACACATTCCAAACCTAAAGATTATATGATTGAATCATAACACAATATAGCACAAACCACCAAGATATTAGAATTCTGCCTTTTAAAAAAGAAAATGGTCGTGACCAAAATGCTGCCATGCTGTCATGTATCTGCTCCATCTCCCCGCTTTGTTGACCTCTTGCAGAAACTCTTGAACCACTCAGATTAAAATGTGGAAAAAAAAAACAAGGTAACCTTGAAAAAAAGCCAAATTACAGATACAAATCAATGCACCTTGGGCTAATATCAGATGGTTTCTTTTATGCTGAATGTAGTAGGTCAGTTGCAGAGGGATTTTTGCTGCACAGATTCCAAATGAGAGATTACAATGGGATTAAGAACACAACCCCTGCAGTCATCACAAATCGCATAAGGTCCACAGGTAATACCTTTCAAGTGCTTATACGGATACAAACACAAAATTAGCTACTACAGTACAGTAATGCAGAAACAGTTTTAGGACACTGTAGTCAAGAGTCAGAGCGTAGAGTGTAGAGCACCATGCATAACTTTAGATCTCAAGTCATTAGGGGAAGACTGCAGAGTTGCAGCAGCATGCAGACTGCAGACTGCTGCAGAAGGCTATAAGTGCTGACTGGAGAATGGTAAACAAGAGGAAGGGCACAGGAGAAGGCAGGCAGATGACTGCAGAGTGTAGGATGGACACTGAAAGATTAAGTTAGGCTACCAAAAGGCTGAAGAAACTGACATGTGGATTACACAGGCTGGGAGTCAGAATCAGAAAGTCTTTATTAAACAACATAAATTGTAGGAAAATCTTAACTTTGGGCTGCAAACACACATGGTTAGGCAATCAGAGAAGAGCGGCTGCAGAGGATGTCTTAAATACTCAGGAGCAATGAAGAGCATCTGGAGAGTAATCAGGGAGATGCGGAGCAGCTGAGGCTGAGGCAACTGCATGTAGATTGCAGAATTATTATGCGACGCAGAGGGCCGAGCCACGGCACAATTGTGATTATATCATACTCGATGAAAGTCCTCCACATTGACATTTCATTAGTTTCTTTTTCACCATGCAACTTCTTAACTCAGGAAAAGACTTGTTTGTTCTTCTTCCAACTCAGATGGTTCTCTCAATATGTACTGTACATCATCTGGATGAGCCGTCCATGTTGGAACGCCGCCTAGCCTGAGGCAGAGTCAAAGCAGATGCTGAAGCAGCAGATGATGAACATATTTAAATCTGCTGATAATGAAAAATAAAAAACAGCGCTCGGTTTTACTGAGTGGATCTCATGCACAGCACATCCAGCTTTGCTGTTTGTGTTACTGCTTTCTGCACTTGTTGCTATTTATTGCTACAACCTTCCTCTGTGGCCACTGGTCTCACATTGGTAGCCAGAGTACACTGCAGCGAAGCACCCTAAACATTGGCAAGATACAATTTCAGGAAAGCAAGGATTGAAACATTATAATAGCCATGATTTAAGATGAAGATGCATATCTACATGCACATATGCATCCTCATACACACACAGCCACACTGCACACTACAGTGTGTTTTGCAACACATGGTTGATATGGGAAAAGAGAGTATGAGACAGGTGGCCTATCTACTGTTTGAAGCTTGAAAAATGGGTCGAATTTAAGAGATTTGTGTTCACAGCATATCACACCCTTCCACAGAAAACCCTGATCCGTCATATACACAATTGCCAGACACTTCCACACACACACGCACAGTCTAACATGCCCACACAGATACGCACACATACTTTCGCACATGCATACACTCGCTTGCACATACACTGACACTGACACTGCAGCATCAGCTAGCACAGATGTACATGGTAAGCGAGGGAAAAGCACTTGTCTTTTTGCTGCTATAATGACAGCACAAGCGGTGAAAACAAACGGTTGGACTGAGCTTTGCATACATATAGAGATCATTTACATATCTAACATGTATATTTATACAGTGAAATGAAAGAGAGAGAAAGAGCACCTCCCAAACACATCCCGTCTTCTCCCTGTTTTTGATGCATTCCCTGTTTTTCATCCTGCTGCTCACAAAGGCATTTCCCAAGCCGCTATTATAGATGCATCTTTCTTTCTTTCTTTCTTTGTTTCAGAGCTGCACTCACATGATTTAAGAATTACAGCGGTGATGCTTCAGAATAAGAGAGCAAACAGAGCTGTTATCTGTGGAAGGAGAAAGGCATCCATCACACTGAGGCCAGAATAAAGGGCAGCAATGGGAGTAATTATCTGTGATAAAAGACAATGATGTGTGACTTCACAGGCGAAAACACGATGAGCTCAATGACTTCCTCATCAACTGCCTACAACTTAAATAAGTAGTGAACAAAGTTTCAAGAGAAGGTTTGGAAAGCGAAGCTGACTTTGCTTCATGTTAGCTATCTTTGAAAAAGTGCTTCAAAGATATTAATGATCATAATTGCAACGTCTTTTCACAGTAGTTCAAAAGTCCTCCTGGTTTGGACGTTAAAACTTGAATTTTATCTAAGTAAACTAAGATACAGTATCTCTGCTGAAGCGTGAAGTCTAGCTTCATTGCACACATACATATCGTCCATCACCTCTATAATTTTCACACCTTTTAACCAGAAAATACATTCAGGATATTGAGTTCTTTTTTAAGAAATCATCATTTGATCTTCTTTCAAACAATATCTACAGATAAAAGTGATGTAATTGAACCAAAAGCAATGAAAATTTTAACATTTATTTAACAAAAAACAAACAAAGATGCCAGTTTCTGCTTAGATGTTTCCTGTACTGTCCACCAGTCTGTGACATTGGCCGGGAGAAAGTTTTCTCCACTCCTCCATGCAGAAATCTTTCAGCTGTGTGATGTTTGAGGGCTTTCTTGCATGCACAGCCTGCTTCAAATCACCTCACAGCGTCTCAATAGGATTAAGAGCTGGGCTTTGACATGGGTCATTCCAAAACTTCCTTTTGAGCCATTCCTTCGTGGATTTACTGGAGTGTTTTGGGTCATTGTCACTGGTCATTGGGTCCACATCCGCTTCAGCTTCAGGTTTTAGACAGATGGTCTCACATTTTCCTCAAGCGCCCTCTGATACAATGAAGAATTCATAGTGGATTTTGCGATGGTGAGCTGGCCAGGCCCTGCTGCAGCGAAGTAGCCCCAAACCATGACATTTCCACCCCCATGCTTCACAGTTGGGATGAGGTCCTTGTGCTCAAACGCTGTCTTTAGTTTAGCCAAAGTTGTCGTCTGTTACTGTGCCCAAAAAATTCCGCTTTGTATTCATCAATCCTGAGCACATTGCTCCACAAGGCCTGGTCTATGTGTTCTCTGGCAAGCTTTAGTGTGGACCTGATCAGTTTTTGTTTTTGTTTTTATGACAGTGAGGATTTCCTCTTTGCTCACATCCCATGAAAGTCAAACTGGTGCAGTCTCTTTCTGATGGTAGGAATAAAGTAAATCAAGGAATAAAGTAGTTTTTCCTAAAATGAAAATTAAATTTCTTTTAATTAGAATTCAGAAATCATTTTCAGTTAATTTAAATTGACGAGTGTAAATACAGACTGCATGACCTTGTGGCAGTCTAATGTCTCATTGTTAAAAATACTCCCTGCCCACACTGGTTTAACCTCCTCATTCAGAAATACATTGAACTAAGAGAGCAAAACATCATAGAAATGCTCCTTCCATGCAACTTAAACTCAAAATGCTGAAAACATAAGCTACTATACTGTTTGTTGTTTTCCTGACCACCATGTTGCTGCAGTTTTTTTTTTTTTTTTTAACCTCTAAGTTTAATCAAGTGCAGCAAAACTACTTAAACAGCTGCACTGGGGGTTTCCAAGGAGCAGGTAAATATATAGGCTTGTTATTCTTCGACATGCAGCTGTGCTTTTTTCGATCGGATCAATCATGCATGTTGCAAAGAGAGAGCAGGCAGAAAATCTGGCCGAGGGGGAGAAGGGCAGAGGAGAGAGACAGATGGATAAACACTGAAGAGAGAAAACAGCAGGGGAAAAGGAATGCAGGAGGTGTGTGTGTATGTGTATTACTCATGTCATGGGGGACGTAAATGTCTTTACACAAGCATCGTGGGAACAAATGGCGAGTCCCCGTAACGTAATTGTTCAATTATAAGGCGAAGACTTGGGTTAAGGTGAGGATACTTGAAACTCCCTCCGACGAATGGGCAGTAGAAATGGGGAGTCAAAGACAACGCATGACACGCGTCATCAGCAGCTCTCCATTCCTATATTGACCCAGTAAGAAATATAAACTGAATTATATCTTACACTACCTTGAATTCTTGTCTTCAAGGCTCTCCTTCCCAGAGGTTCAGGAAATGCAGTCACCACCACCAGAGTTTAGCTCTAAAAGCAAATGCTATAAACTCACCATTAATAGATTTTTGCAGTCAGTTGGTTTTGGATTGGGGCTATAGGTGACTCCCATAGGCTTATCCATCAGGCTCGGGGTAGCATAGAAGAGAATTACCTTATGATGGTGATGATAAAAACTTGTTTATTGGTGCAGTCTCTACTGGTGGTTATTTGGATAAACAATGTGATGGTTCGGATTAGTTAAAACTGAGAAATTGGCCTAAATGGCTTGAAAATATATGCCACACTCCAAGACAGAGGTCACACTGTGGCATGATTCATGAAGATCAGGAAACCTGATCTTCTCTCCAGCCATTACTTCACCCATTGGACAGTTGGTTGCCTGTGTCATGTTCTCACTGGGGGGTTCCTGTGCTCTTCTTCCATTTAGAAGAGAATATTAAAGAAGAAGGGATTATGCTGGAGTCATTTAGAGGTCACTCAGAATATGAAGGTCGTACAGAAAATGTGAAGATCTGTGTTTTCTTCTAATCTTGGGTAGATCTTGCTTGATACATACAGTTTGTTGTTTTTTCCCAGTCATCACATGCAAGGAAGCAAGGGGACATATTTTGGACTGAGCGTCCTCCTTTAGGGAATGTTATGGTTAGCGTAAGTCTCCAGGAAATGAACATTAGTCAATGTAATGTCATCTGAATCGATGGAAACATAACTGTCTAGTCTGTCTGTGTGTGAGGGCTGTGTGCGTGTGTTCATGTGTGTGGCAGAAGTATCCCATGCAATTAGGTCATTCTGAATAATTGGCTGCCAGAAGCTCTCATTAAAACCATCTCAAGTTTGAGGCCTTTGATCAGCCTACGGACCAAGCGTAAATAGTTCAGTGAGCACATAGAAGGCAGAGTGAACTGAAGTTCACAGGAGACATCACTTCTACTTTGGGGTCCTGAGCTGCATCATTATTGACTAAACGCTTGGCTTTTTGGTCAGGTTTCCGTCGAAGAGTTCAGGAAGGAGGAGATAAGAGCAGCATTGTCAGCGCTGTCACCAGCTCTATCATGTTTATTAGCAGACCTTTTTATCCTTTTCTTAAACAAAGGAGTTCAGAGAGAATTTAAGTGGCGCATTGTGACATTTACTTCATTAAAATAAACCTCTTTGGCAGCCCTCAAACTGATAGAGAGCTACTTTCACACAGTATGCGTTGCGTGTCAAACCCTCACATCGACTGCAGTGGGTTTGTGAAGTATATGTGTCTTTTACAGCTTTTTATTATACTGAGCTACTGAAAGCAAACAGAACAGGCTTTACATTCATTGGAATGATGGCAATGTTTGCTTGATTAGGGGGAAAATTAACATACATGCTGCAAAATTAGTAATAAAGTATTTAATTGGTGATGGACACATACAAGTCAATACAAGCCACCTGTTGGCTCTCAGTGGCTCTATCTGCATCTCCATGAAGAAGCTCTTCAGTGATGGACTTTGGCTCATACAGGAAACCCACACTTTGACTCAGACAACATGTCATAAAACCCAGAGTGATCCATTGGCTCTCAAAATACAGTTGTCAACTGCAATAGCAGACTGCTTTAGCGATGCCCTCAGGCAGAGAGAGAAAAACAAAGTTGATCTCTGCCACTGACTCCCTGTAGTCTTCTCCACCCACTGACATCCGAAACCATACAGAGAACATTGACAAATATTGTCAAGCACGACAAATACACTGACATAAGTTTGGAAATAACCCATTACATTTGTTAAGTGTACTGTTGCCTTTTCTGCAATTAAAAAGAAAAGCTTGAAGGAAAACACCTGTAACCTTTTTCTCAAGAGGTCAAATTTGATTATTTGAAACGACTAATTAATAATGGGATGACTAATTAATCTTGGAATACAGATTAATGCCAACGTTGAACGTGTTATTGTAAATCCATTTCACATTTACGTGGCTTCTCAAAGTGAGAGCACAAGAATAATGGTTACCCAGTTAGCTTGCATCCTTCATATAGCTTCACTGTTGATAAACATCATCATGAGAGAGATTTGCATCCCTAATTGATTTAATATGCTTGGAAATTAGTCTCATTTACTTAGCAAAAAATGCACTCTCATCACCAATACTGTCTGTTACTGTATTTTGACATATCTCTCGCTGAGTGGAGGCGTACGGAGTTGGTAGGAGGATTCTGTTATTATATTAATAGACAAAGACTGCTGAGAAGCTTAATTAACTCACACTAAAATGAAGCGTGACTGATCGACTTTTTTACCACCTTGACCCACTCTGTCCATAAATTATTGTGTCTTCTTCTGGTCACTTAAAATTCTTGAAGTTGAATTTGCAAAACATAAAAACCTGGAGGACAAATACAAGCTTGATTTTACCACACAACAGGATCACAAACCGTTCAGGGATGCACTTCACATGGAGGAATATACTGTACATGCACACAACCTACAGCCAATACTATAGTTTTCTTAACATATTTATGGCTTATATTTATGTACCTTGTGTAATTCCTGTCTACCCCCACACTGGGCTGTTGGGTTTGCCATCAAAACCCTGGCAGTAGCCTAATTTTCAAAGAAGCTCACAGCTATTAGTTCCCTGCAAGTTCTCCTTGGGGAATCAATTCTTTGAAGACTGAACTACTAAATGAAAACTATATCTTCCACTCCTCTCGTCTGCTCTCTCACTATCTCTCCTCAGTGATATGTGCATATATTTTATGCCTTAGATTTATTGTTTTCTCACTATTTTTCATTGCTCTGACTTCATTTTCCCATTTTTTTCCCCATTGATTTAATTTAATTCAATACTTATTAAAACCATTCAATACTTGTTATTCCCTCTGTAACTCCCCCTGGTCCTGAACAGTGAAAGGTGTATGTAATCAAACATGCACACACATGTATACACAGTGCTGCAGACGATTGAAAAGACACTGCAGTGAACAGAATTACATTGTTTTTTGTTTGTTTTTTAAATAATGGAAGTTAAGATAATGTATGATTTTTCTTTGATTTATTCACATTTCTTTAATAATAACTTCATTACTAAACATTGCTTTTCTCAACTCCGAGCATAATGCACACACCAAACTGTACTGTTGACTCTCCCTTCTGTAAAAAATCATGTTGATCCAGAGAAGATATGCAGAAACACCAATTCCTATTACAATGTGGAAAATGAGCAATAAAGTGTCTGAAGCAGGCTGAAGCAGTTAACTGAGAATAGCATGAACATGGTTAGAGCCAACACCAGTGGAATATCGTGACGGGTGCTGTCCAGCTAATGCAGAACGCCATGATTTCTAACATGCTGTACAGATGGTAAAAGGCTGCCTTGCTAACACCTGCTGTGCATCATGAGTACATTTAACAGTCAGCGCCACACCTCCTCTGTAACTGTAAGGCTATCAAGGTTTAGGGAAATGCAAATGTTTGAATATTTTTCAGCCCACAATTCCAGGCACACTGTAGATTTTTTGGTTCTTTTTGATGAAGCCAAAATTAAAAAAATAAATTCCTCTTTTTGCAGTTGGCATATTTACATACAGTAATGGTTACTGCTACTTATCTGCTCAAAGACTGTGGGTGAAACGCTTGAGTGGAGTCTTCAAGCTGTGTATACTAAAAGAATCTTGTCTCTGGCAGGTAATATTACGTCCAACCACTCTCATATTTTATTTCAAGAACATCAGCTTTTGCCATCAAATATTAGACTGATAGTCCCGCAGGCTCCTCTGAATAGACTGTGGAACTCTTTTGTTCCTCAATATGTGAAGCTGTTAAATCAGAGTTTGGTTTCTAAGTAAGCCTCAGTGTTCCTGTGTGGTCAAAGCACTAAATTTTAAAGAGAGTGATAAAGACCCTCTCCAGTGAAAATCAAAATTTTAACATTGTTAACATGCCCACTTGATGTGAAATAAACAGTCAATACTGTTCTGTTTTTGGTTGCACAGGTGCAAAAGGAGAAATGGTGAGCCGTCATGTGTTACCATAGGACCTGAAACTTGGGAACGTTGGGAATGCAATATCAGAAGTAAGTACATAGTATAATATATAGTGGGAGGGGGCATATTCTTTTACGTCAAACTCTTCTTAAAACAGCGTTTAGCAGTGGACATAAATCAGGGAACACAGTCCCAAAAACAAAATGGCACCATTTGAAAACCAATTAAATGATATTGACTGGATTGATGTTTTACAAAACCAATGATCCAGACAACATTTCGATTGGAAAACAAACAGAACTGATTGAGAAATATACACCAAGTGAGCAGCAGAGGGGTTAGATCCGTACATACTACATGAAGGCAAAGATGGAGAGTCACTGTACATCTAACCCAATTTAAGGAATAAAGGAAAAAAACATGAATATGTAGTTTTGATGAAGAGAGATGAGTTTTTCAGGGTTTAATCAGTGCCTGGAGAGGAACTTTAAACTGATGCACTGCAGCCACTTATTCATAATGTCTGACATAACATATGATGCAGTGTTTGTTTTACTGTTTGGTAAAATGTTGTGTTTTGTTATTAATGTGAAACCTTGCTGATGATAAAGTGAAATCAAATCAAATTTAATGTGTTCGGCAAACATACTATGGTCATCAAATCTTAGCATGATAGAAGATTTTTATTCTGTAATATCAAATTCTTAGTGAACAGGCATTTATTTTGTATCTTCATCAATCAACATCCATGTTGGCTCGAGTGAGGCGTGACCCACTGGTGTTTTAGTTGGGAGCCAGCTGATTGGACCAAAATAATGACTAAAGAAATCTACAAAACTTTAAGTAAACATCAATAATGTGGGTAACACTGCAATATGCTCCTTGTAAAAACTGTGAACTGTGAAGGAATGAGCATTTCAGAGAGATACTATATTAATGATTCAGAAGGTAATATTAGTTCATGAGCATCTGTGAATTGGAGTAACAGCAACTTTCTGCATGCAACGCATTTTTGTTCTGTCCTTCACGCCGCTGCAAACCCTTTCAGCAGCAGAGCATTTTGCCTGCCATATTTTGTGAACTTGCTGATTTGGTCAATTTTACTTGATATTTGTGTTTCCACCATAGGTAAGCAGTCTTCATAGCTGAATGGTTTGCCTCTTTTATTACCATTTATTGTTGATGTATGATCAGGTGTTTGCACAGTGTGTTTTATTTTGAAAATTTACCAGATTCACTGCAACATTCTGGTGTTGGACTTCCTGTCTCCCTCGATCTGCTCTGTGCAGACTGACGGGTCGTCTAGAAAAGAATAAACTTGGTGCATATTCTCCAGGAAGCAGAGCAGAGGTATGCTTCTGAGGTGGAGACACTATGCGCTGGTGGAATTGCACGCATTGACTAGAATGGTAGCAATTAGCTCTGTTGTGCACTTTGCCTGTGGAACGTTATGCACACGGTGGAAGTCAGCGATTGCTCTTGTGTGATGCCTCAATTAAAGTGATAGTAGTTACTAAGTAGTTCCCCATTCCTTTATGCTTATCTGACCATTACTTACCCTTTAAAGTAAAGCTCAGTGATGACTCATTAAGAAAGTGGTTGCTATTCTGATTCACAGTCTGTTCTCTCATAACTCAAATCATTATCTAGTCCTCAAATCAATGTCATTTCAGGAAGTACTCATTAAAGAGTAGTTCCTCAATCGTGCCTTACTAACCACTCATATGTTGTGTACCGTGTTGTGTTATCATAATGTGAATGAAAAAGCACACATCAGGAAGCAGATGTTTTCAAAGCTCTGTTTCTTTGTGAGCACTTACCTTTGAGTTTCTGTGTGGCCCTGAAGGCTGCTATTCATCCTCAGGGCCACAGCGTCTCTCCAGTGGTAAAACAACTTTGTTATACTTTTCGCTGCCTCTTGATTCGTCTTCGCTGTTTAGATGAAAGGTGGCCATCTGTTGTTTTGTGTCCCTGCGAGCCCTCTTCTGTCTCTCTAGGGGACACAGAACAGGCAAAAAAAACAAACCTGAACACGACAATTACGGGTCTCAAATGACACTGTCCAGCCATCATCAACTCCCCTTTGTGCTGGGAGCTTCTTCTTCTTCTTTTGAGTCTTCAATCTGGCTGTCAGCATTGAAAATTAAAGTTAAAGTTAAAGGACTGAACCAAACACCATTTAGACTTACACAGGTCGGGCACTCAGTGTGCCGCTGTGCCCTGTTGACACCCAACAATTTGAGACGCTCTGGAGTGTTCCTCTCTGAAAGCTCACTAAAATTATTAGCTTCTAAACTTCAAAAGATGGGCATGATCTCCGGCGTTGCACTGTGCTAACCCTGCAAGCATTCACCGACCACCAAACCTCCTAAAGGGAGATATTTAGTGAAATCAGGTGGTGTAACATTTGGTTTGAATTCAACCTGAGGTAATTATGGACTCCGAGAGCGCCAAGTCAACAGAGAGAGAGCATTCCTCCTCTGTCATCTTGGGAGAAAGGGAACAGACGCATGACAAAGCATCGTCACATTGAGATGAGCTCTGTGCTCAAGATCGTGCCATTAATTAAGCTGCACAGGTGTTTCTTCCACCTGTTTTTTTTTATTTTGGGCAGGCAGAGGAATATGACCATACTGTCCAACCTCTAGGCCATTAATTTAGAGTTCTCCCTCAATAACCTCCTAATTACTGTTTATTGATAGTGAGTAAGGAGGTGGACTTAAATGAATTATGATCTTACTAACCTAACCCTTAATAACCCCCACCCCCTAACTCCCAGAATAAGGCAATAATAAGCACTTTGTAGTAACTAACAAAGAGCCAATATGCTACTAATATAAATGCTAATAAACAACTAGTTGATGGTGAATATGTGGACCTTAATATGAACTGTTGTTGCTGTTGTGTGAGAGGCGGATTTGATTGTAAAAAAAAAAAAAATGTGCTAAATTAAATTAGAACTACACTCTGGTTTCTTAAATGGACTTGACAGCTTTCCTGAAAAACTCCAAGTGCAGCCTACATAGCGACACTGGATGTCAAATTGAGGATTTCAGTGTTACTTAAAAATGAGGCAACCATATTTGTATTCAGTTCAGACACTTATTTATTATTTACTGTCAAGTTAGATACATCAGAATTTTAGCAGGAAGAGTCACCCTCTGAATAACCACTCAGACGTCAGCTGTCAAATTTGTGCTTTAGACAAGCAAGATTGCTAAACTTACCCAACCCAACAGTAATATCCCCACAGACTCTTGAGACTTTGTAACAACATTCAGCCTCTAACAAGAAGCAGAAGGATCAATCTGTTTATTGTCATGCATGCAATATAAATAAAGCGTTCTACACTCATGGCTTCCCTTTTGGGGATACATCCAACAGGAATCGATAGTTCCCTCTGAGAAACACAGTACTATGCAACAGTTTGTCTCAGAGTGTACAGAAAGAGCCTTTCTACACTGACACACATCCCACTTCGCCGGCACAAAGATCGACAAGGTTCCTCCCACGGCGGCTCTCAAATCACACTCGTAAAGGCCGAGGTTAATAAGGTGTGGGTGCACCGCAGTGACTGGCTGGACTGCTGCTGCTGCTGTCTCCATTTACCAACATTTGTCCCTTTTTCTACCCAAAAACATATTCGCATTCAGCGAGTTCCTGGAGTAACTGAACCACAGACGGGGACATTATATTGGACTGTTTTATTTGATGCCCCCTCCTTTTGATGCTGCATGCCCGCCACCATCTTGTTTTTCCCTCATCCTGTCTATCATGTCCTCACATAGTCCTCTTTCTCTGCAAGTTATCCATTATCAAAGCACCCACCTCACTCTGTGTTTATCCCCCCACAACCTCACACTCCATCCTACGCACTGGTGTGTATGTGTCAGTTGTCTCGTGTATCCAGCTCTTTCACAAGAATATTTGTAGTCCTGTTGCCATGGTGGCTTGGCTTGTTTAATTAATTTGTTAAATTTGTCACAAACAGATTTCTGATATTTTTCAATTAAACATTTTCTTAAAAACTTTTGCAGTAAATGTTCCTGCTTCTGAACTAGTCTTGCTATTTTCTTAGTTGTATTAATTGTTAAGGTCAATTAGGAGCGGGTATGTTAAATTTGAGGATAATTTGAGGTAAGCCATGTGGCGCCTTTAGAAAGGAGAACAGCTTTTGTGCAAATCCTGGCACAGCTCGTTCATCTTCACCCGTGAGAATAACTCGGCTGAGGCAGTCAAGTGTTCTTTTGCAGATAATCGGCCTTTTCAGATTTAAGCTCTCTCCAATAAGCAAAGAATTTTGTGTCCACAGCAGTGCCTGAACTACTGTGCCTCTTTCACCTGCTGATGAACCAGTCGCTTGCTTCAGAGCCAGCTGCCGTTGGCAAGTCAGAAGAATTAATCTTTTTTTTTTAAATCAGTCTTGAGGAATGATGTGCTGAAGTGTCAAGAATGGTCAATGTATAAGCACTCAGCTGTGGTTTCCTCATATGTAGCTATACATTTATATTTTACCTGCTGAAAAGCCATCCTCAAGAGGATACGGCCAGGGAATCCATAAACTGAGTTTAGTGATAGTTTGATTTATGTCTTAGGTAATATGAAATACAGTTACAAGAAATCTGATATGGTAAGAATGGACTTAGTCTAATCCATTTTGCAGACCATTTTGGTCCAGCCATGTCTGTCACTTTCAACAGTTCATCCTCTACAGAAGAATAAACAGCATACAGTCAAAAAAAAAGTGTGTTTTAGTATTCAGTATGATGCAAAGACCTATTTGATTGCAATCCTTGGCATTTGATCATGAGTTAAGAATGTATTTCTTCAGCTATCCCTCCATCTAACCATTAATCTGCCCATCCTTTCTTTCAATGGCTTCTCTGAGTGCAGAGTGATGGCAGCAAACTACACAAACTAACCCAGTCACATCCTTCAAACACAGTCTAGATTAATATGTACCAAACTCCTCCAGCAGGTCTTCCCCAGGTCTCCTCCCTGTTGTATGTGCCCAGAATGCCTCCACACGGAGGAGTTCGGGAGGCATCCTGATCAGATGTCTCTGAAACTCTGAGTTGCTCACCCTGCCAAGCCCAGACACCCTGCCAAGGAAACATTTTGATTGCTTGCATTTGCAATTCTTTTATTCCCCAAAGTACATAGGACCATAAATGAGGGTTGGAATGTAGAGGGGTTTTTTCAAGTCAACAAAGAGGTTCACCTTCTGGCTCAGTTCCCTCTTCACTGCTATAGTTATGTACAATAACTGTGGATGTTTTACCAATTTGCTTGCTGACAGGCAACAAGGGACAACCAACACTTTCTCCAAATAAGGACAGGGAATATCTCTAGTTTCAATGTCGCCTCACAATTTGAGGCGATGAACCTCAACCCAACCACTTTACACTCATCTTATCTGTGCACCAATCGGACTATGGCATCAGCAATAAGAGCAAGTGACAAAATACTAAGGCCACATTACAGCCCTTGTCTGAACCTTGATAGTCTACATGAAAATCACCAACAAATGCCAAGCATGTGGACTCAGCTTTTACCTCTACCTTAGAGATCATAAACTGCAAGATGCATCTCCATACAGAGCAGAGCAGTCAGGATCAGGAGATTCTCAAAGTCTGATTCGTCACCCTTTATGATATCAGACTGGGGCAAAGCCTTCACTTCCTCTGTCATCTGATGGTTTTGAGAGCTGAAAACCTTTTTCCATGGCCTCTCCAGAATCTTGCACACACAGGTTTTTGCTACCTGTCTGCTCTTTGCTACCTCTTTGCTCTCAACATGATGGTTTTCTCTACAGGTTTCTCCATGGGCTGCTCTCATGAAAGGCACCGATAACCTTCTGGGCACAGCTCAGAGCAGCTGTTTCACTGAAAGGGGATAAGTGGTAAGTGTTCCAGTTACATGCTTAGTTTTATTTTAGGATGCATAAGTTTCCCTAATTGGGTCATTAAGCTGTGCATAGCTACATGATATAGTTTCAGTATGATTTCTTAGCATTCTCTATCCATAACATCTTGACAATGAGTTTGTAATTAGCAGTCTTGTTTATTTTACTGGTTTTACAACCTGCCATATTGAAATATTCTCTAATCAAACAAAGCTGGAGATATGGTGGAAGTAGATCAAAGTTACTGCAAGTGAAAATTAGGAGGCTAAACTCTAAAGTAACCACAACATAATCAGCCATCTGACTCTGTCCTCAAGCCAGCAGGTGTTCCTCTCAAACAGGATCAATTTAAACCCTCCACCAGCATGACCCTTATCAGATTGGGTCTGCAGGGTGGATATCTCCCCCTTAGCAGTCCTTAATGCAGACTGATACCTGAATGACCATTACTAAGACATCAATCTCTATTCAATTGCCTCCTGGGGAGTATAGCTTGGTAATAAGTTAGGGAAATGACCGCTTTTGCCAGCTTATGGTAATTCGCTATGTATGCAAGCTGTCAAATACATGGGCTGGAGGCTTTGATCAAAGCTTATGAAGGGTTTGATGGGGTTTAGTAAAGATAAAGGGAGGAGAAGGGTAAGAGAAGCGGAGAAAGAGGAGGTGAGTTTGTTGAGTCATACATTCTAGAAACATGTGAAAACTGTTAAAGGCTGCTGTGTCTTTAATGGAGGAATGTTTCACTTTGTAGATTTTCTTTTGATTCCACCCACCTGTTTTCCTACAAATTAAAGGCCGATGTCTGAAATCTCACAGCGCATACACTTTGTTGTGTTCAGTTGGACTTTCTTGTTGTACACACACAACAAGAACACACAGACCATCTCGGTTTTGCTTGCAGTCGAATTTTTTTGACACCATGAAAACACACTTTGATCTTATATACCATGTTGTGACCAGAGGGCCACGATTGCTGGAACTGTTCTCTAATCATAGTTCACCATGTGAGCGCACAAAAAAGGAAGTTATAGATGAGGCAAAAAATGTGATCAGCAATTTTAAATATACCAGACTTACATAATTAGTAGTTTGCAAAGACCATGGATCCCCAGGGGTTCTTAGAGCATGGATAAAAGAAGCCAGTTTGAAAGGATGGTCTTCCATGGGTGTCACTCCACCCACAATAGGAAGTGTTAAATGACAAAACCAGCATTTATTTCATGTTTAAGTCCATTTACTGCAAGTCATACATACTTTGCATTACTGAATGCATCAAAGTGCAAATCCACAGAACAACAAACAAACAAACCCTCATGTTGCTCATTGTGATTTATTATCTAAGGAAACCACATTTCTCTTCAAGTTGATTCAAACTGTATTGAAATTAATAAAAAAACAGTGACTATCTGAAATACACAATGGTACAGTTTGCCTAAACGTTTACTAAAACTTGCAAAACCTTGAAGGTGTTTTAAGAAAAAAAGGATTATATTGAGTGACCACGAGCCGGCATGCACAACATCACAGGACCCTAAAGCTGAAGTATGTCTATGGGATTTTATTTATTCATTATATTATCTATACAGACGCAGTTTTGGTGGCTATAAGACTTAAATTGTTCTTCAGTTTGTTTAGATTTTTCTTTTTTTTGTAGTTATTTGCCTGGTAAAATTGTTCACTTTGTCAGTGCTTAAACCCTGACTAACACATTAATATGTGGGCTGTTGTGACCACTTTTAGAATGCATCATCATTTAGCACAATTTCAAATGTGTTGCCCTGTACTTTCCCCTAAAGAAATGCTGTTCTCGCTGTGAGGACACAATATCGTTGGTGTTAGTTGAGTTAACAGGAAAAACCGCTGGCTATCTCCTCCAAGTTTTGGACCAAACCACTGAAAAATTTCTAAATATAATCTGTCTACAGGCAATACAGCACAATTATCAGTCTGCGAAAATGGACCTGTCTGATCTCCATCATGACTCAGTCTTTCTTTTTTTAGTGATCGCATGGAGCAGTCCGTTCTCAGTCATGAAATGAGACAAACCCTCCCACTATCGCTTCTATCACAAACTGAATGAAAACCTGTAAACATATAAATAAGTCCTTTTTCACAAATACAGTACAGTACAAAGAATACACATAATGTTTAACCTCATCTACTTCACTGATTTTATAATAAGTTATATTATTATAGTTATATAAAAAAAAAAAAAAGCTGACAGGAAAGAAGAAAAGAGCCAGCTGCCTGAGTATGAACCTGTGTGGCTGCCTGTAAACAGCTCATTCTCTCTCTTTTTTCATTTCTAGATGGAACAGATGCTGTTTTACAACCTCACTGCTTATCTTCAAACACTTAAACCAGGCTTTTGCCTGTCTGTTTTTGAAGGAAATGAATTACTGATGCACCTAGAATACCGTCTCGGGTAGTCTGCATTTAAATGTGAAAGACTTCCATATTACTCAAATTGTATACAGCTGGGATATCACACATACAGTATTTGCCAACTTCTGGAGAGGGAATTGAGTCCGAGAGTACCTTATCTCTCTCCAGACATTAAGTCAGCACTCAGGCATTATACTTGTATGGAGCAATACTCAACTACCCGGCATGGCTGCATACTTACACAAATGAGACACGGGGAAATGAGACAGAGAAACAAAATGAAAGCAAGTCTTCTCTGTGATTAACTTTGGCATTTGGACTCCGGACATGAGCACATAGTCCTTAAAGAGGGCACTAGATGGAAATCTGCACAAGAAGCAGTCAGAAAATAAAGTAGAGAAAAATGTGGCTGTGGAAAGGAATCAACACAGGAGATATAAACCAAAGTGAGAAGGTCATGACCTGCACTCCAGTGGTCAAGTTAATGGCCAAAAAGAGCTGCAAGACAAACGCACCTTCAGCAAAAAGGTCAAATAAACAGCACTTGGGCATCATACATCTCCAAATGGCAATTAGGAGTCAGAGCACGAGAAGTCTTACCACCCACAACAACAATGCACGAATGCATTAACACTAAAAGTAAAATCTGTAACACGTTATATTAAGGTACACGTGTTCCCCCATTAAACAGTTTGCATATTAGCATACATAGTAGTAGCATATTTGCTTTTTATTCGTTCATCATTATAAAGCAATTATAAATGCCTTATTCTGGGGGTAAGGGTTAGGATTATGTTGTTAAGATCACAATTCATGTACAACAACTTTCTTACTCTCAGTACTGTAAACAGTAATTACAGGGATATTGAGTGAAAACTCTTACTTAGTGGTTTTGTAGTTGTAGAATATGGTCAAGAAGAACAAGGCATTATAAAGTGCATTAAAGTCAATATGCTACTAATATATGCTAATAAGTAACTAGTTTTTGGGTAATATGTGTACCTTAATATAAAGTGTAACCGTAAACTCTTCCATTTTTCTTCTAGATGTTGCCTCTTTCTTCCTTTGGCATTTTCATTGGAAGAGGAACCAATTATGGCGCTGAGGCCTGAATCTATCACATTATGAGGTCTATAATATCAGTGCGATGTCAGCGCCCAGAGGAGAATGAATCGGACACTATTAAATATTGTATTTGTTCTGCTAGTTCATGTAATCTCAGGATAAAATGTAATAACGAATAATTCAATCTCCATTTATTCTGTCCATGAAATTCCATTCTCCAGAAGAACTGAATGAACGCGCTGTCACATCCGTATAAGAAAATTAAAGACTATGTAAGGCATTGAGTTATTATGGTATCCACTGAGTCCTTATCAAGGTGGCACTTATTCTGAAATGGAGTAATCTTGTGTAAAAATAATTCATGAACTTCCCAGTCCCAACATGACTTATACTGACAAATGAGCAATTAATTTGGCTTATATGGGAACATTGAGAGAAAAGAAAACAGCTACAGTTCAGTGTATGAGTCGTATGTGCAAATGACATTGTTGATGATGGCATGATTAGTTCTAATTAGCACATGTTAGCATGCTAATGCGCTAAACTAAGAACTAAGAACACATCAGTATGTCACTGTGAAAGTGTTAGCATTACCTAAGGGCTGCCTCACGCACCCACCAGCATATATGTCGACTTAATGTGGTTTCCAAACTGCTGCAAGTTATTTTTGTCACATTTTTATTGTCTGCTTGCTTTGTGTTTGCTGAAGCCGAAGAGATTGAGCTTTGCTTGATGAATGCTAACAGTGCTTCTGGACTGATGTAAACTGCTTTACAGTGCAGGCCGCAACACAATGCAGCTCACATATAGCACAAAGCTGATGGTCTGCATTTTGAGCTTGTTCTTAGTGTACAGTTTGGACCTTTAACCCTGATGGGAATACAAACAGGCCAACAGACAGACACAGACCTCTACCCGTGGCAGTAGAGGTCTGAACCAAAGACAGAATGGCTAATGATCATTCTCCCTCAAGTACATCAGTCGTGACGCCCTTGAGCAGGGCACTAATGAGGGATATCAGGAAGGTTTTCTAATGCCCTAACCAACAGTCATCTCTCCGGTGGTGTCTCATGTTGTCGGCTCAGTGTGTACTTCATGAGCAGCTGAGATTTCTACCTTTAAAACAAAATTCTCCAGCCTGGTCTTTTATGTTTGGGGCAATAGATTCCCTACCGACTCCGATTTGAAGCCCTTCTTCTTAACTTTAACTTTTAAAACAGAAATGCATCCAGCTAAACTGCAAAACTGCTCACACAACAACGACTCAAACAACACCTACTGCGAACTGTGATGGCACTGTGAGTGCTGGCTTTGTTCAACACAAGGCGAAACAAACCTGGACATTTTTAGTATTCTGTTCATCTGTGCCTCTCTCCCAAGGGTGTGAGTATTGACTTTGGCAGATCACTTTCTCTGGAAGAGAAATTATGGGTTTATTTGAAGAGATACAAATACACAGCGAATACAAACTTTTCCTCCTCAACAGAGTGTAATATTGTAATTGATATTTCAGAGCAGTGATGGAAGTATTCAGATCCCTTTCTTAAAGGAACAGTTATGTAAGGAAAGGCCACCTGTTGAAGGCTGCTCCAAACAAATAGAGGATAGTATAACATATCACCAGAATAACCTCTAGCTTCTGCTCACTATGCTCTTTGTTGTAGCAACTGGCTGTAGCTACTAGCTGCTGCTGCTAGTTAGCAACAGCTATGCTAACTGGAGTCCAACTGAGAGCTCATGGCAGACCAGGACCAGGACACCAGAACCTTGAATCAGTTTATTCAACAGAACTATTTGGTTAGGTGTAGGAAAATATCGTGGTTTGGGTTAAAATGGTGATATTAGATTGTGCCTCTCTCATCTATTTCCGAAGTGTACTTAAAACTCGAGAGGTAGAAGTATTCACTGCACAGTTAAATGTTCCTTGTCAGTGTTTTACTATTATATATGACACTGTTGGATTAATATTACTGCTGCATTCATGTGTATGTAGCATTTTACTGCTGTAGATGTTTAAGGTTGAGCTCATTTTAACTACTTTATTTACTGTTGGGTAGTTTGATCTAGTGGGCGGCACAGTGTGACAGCAGGTAGTGGACATGCCTCACAGCAAGAAGGTCGCCGGTTCGATCCCCTGGTCGGACAGGGCCTTTCTGTGTCTTCCTGTGCATGTGTGGGTTCTCTCCGGACCCTCCGGGTTCCTCCCACAGACCAAAAAACATGATCATTAGGTTAATTGGTGACTCTAAGTTGACCTTAGGTATGAGTGTGAGCGTTGCCCTGCAATCGACTGGCGACCAGTTCAGGGTGTACCCTGCCCCTCACCCGTTGACAGCTGGGATAGGCTCCAGCCCCCCAGCAACCCCGAAAAGGGATAGTCGGTATAGAAAATGGATGGATGGATAGTTTGATCTACAGCAATGCATCATTCTCTATAATATCATCATTCTTGTATGATCCTCTGTGAGAACCACATATCACGAAAAAGTCTACTTTTCATGAGCTCAGAAAAAGAGTTCTGTTTTCAGCTTTGTGACAATACATTTTCCAGCTAATACAAGAAGTAGGCACATTTTCACAAAAGTAACAACCTTTAACCCTTTCTTTTCTTTCAGCAACATTCACATTCAAGATCTTTTGGAGATACATGGTTTTCACTGGACAGGAAAAATTGTAAAGTGAAAAGTTGTGGGGATCTGCAGTCTGCCTCCTTTATCCCCTCTGTGCTCCAGTGTTTCCCCTTCCTGGTGTCTCCTGTCTGTCTCTCCCCTATCTGTCTAGTCTGTGTCCCTGCAGGGCATGGCCAGCAGTTTGTGACCCGCCTCCTGATCTCACCTGCACGCAATCACCAATCAAGACCCACCTGCTCACTCTGTATATAAGCACCTGGATTACTACCAGTATTTGTTGTATCGCCTGCCTTGCTGTGTGGCAACGACTTACCTGAAGTTCATATTCAGCACCCAGTCAGTTTTTGCCTTGTCTGCTTTCTGTATACCTAATTATTCTCCCTGTTGTCTTTTGTTTCTGTCCTGCCAGTTAGCTGCTCAGTCAGTTTCCTCTCACACAGCTTTGTATAAGGACATTGGTTTTGCTTGAACTCTGTCATTACCTCTTTTATTCATTAAAATACCTAAACTCTTTTCCCACCTCTTGCCTCATTTGTCTGAGCCGGGCACTTTGGGTCTTGTAAATTCAGTCAATACATTACAAAAGTAACTTGTCAGACAAATGCAGTTGAATAAAAAGTACGATATTTCCCTCTATCTAATGAGTAGAGGCATAAAGTTGCATAAAATGGAAATACTCAAAGTACAAGTACTTCAAAGTACTTAAGAAATGTATGTTCCATTCTGCCCATGTCGCCGAGTAATAGAGGGTGTGAGAGACAGTGAGTGCAGTGGGAAGATGAGGTAAAGCCAGAGAGAGAGAGAGAGGGTGAGTGAAAATGGCCCAAAAAATAAAATTATCTAATATTTCATGTTAGAAGCCTATTAAGATTCAGACTGATCAAACTGTGATCCTTAGGGTTTGAAGTTTCAAAAATAATGCAGGGAGAAAGGATGAGAAAATAGATGTGATCAGTATCTACACAAGAGACAAACTGCTTATTCATGCTGGGATGGCCACATATCTCCTCAGCAATCCGGTGTGACTTTGAAAAATCTTTGCACTGTTTTTTCAGGCCAAACCAAGAGGACATTACAATCCAGGTCACACCGCTATTGCACTTTCACTCTGTTTCCAAAGTGTTTTCTAGCTCTGAGTCCCAGCTAACCTGCCTAATCAAAAGAGACATGAAAGTGTTGCCCCTTTTGAACCAGAGTCATTAGCAGCAGCAACCCCAGGGACTCCGTGCCATTGCAAACAGTGCCCTGTCTAATCGCGAGGATAACAGCTAACCATAATGCACGCAGGTCTTTCAGATGTGTGAAGTTTTACATTCAAGTTTTGGCACATAGGTTCGGTGTTCTCC
Source organism: Chaetodon trifascialis (assembly GCF_039877785.1). Lineage (NCBI taxonomy): Eukaryota > Metazoa > Chordata > Actinopteri > Chaetodontiformes > Chaetodontidae > Chaetodon > Chaetodon trifascialis. The sequence continues at coordinate 9,114,324 of NC_092071.1, read as the reverse complement.
CCTTGTCTGCTGCCGCTGGTTTCCAGGTGGTCATGTTATCTGAGAAGAATCAGTTTTTATTTGTCCCGTCCTTTTAAAACAGCTGATTCTACTGAAGTGGGTTTATTGAAGAGTGTCTGTGTGAAAACTCCACTGTACATGTTTGGCTAAGATCTCAGCCTCATGCTCAACATGCTGATGCTCTTTCAGTGGAAAATGCTGCCTGCGCCCTCACCCTGCTGTCTACACTGATAAGACTGTAGTAACCCCAACAGCCTGCTAGAAGTATTAACATATGACTCACAAGAGGGCATCACAAGGTATGTTTCACACACAAGTAAGGCAATTTTGTGACAGAATAAAAATGAAATGTCAGAAATGTAAAGAAAGACCAGAGACCTGAGAGACCTGAGGACCAAACCAGCTGTCATGATCATGCAGATTTCATCTCGCCAACATTTATCCAGATTCTTCCACACCCAAGATTGTTGTTCCAACCCCTCGTCCCCCATCTGGACCGACCACAGATTCTTCTCGGATAGATCCTAAAAAAAAAAAAAAAAACCTTCAACCTTTCCTTTTAACTCGAACACTTCAGCGCTGCCTGTTTTGAGCCTGAACCAATTCTCACATGTCACTCATCCTCTGCACCTTATCCACTGGGTGCTCACATCGGTTTCACACTTGTACAAGCATGTGAGGCTACAAAAGGATTTATGTCATCTCCACTTTACAGTTCTTTGCCCTCGTTTACCTGGTTATAGATTCGTAAATTGCATCTCATCTGCTCTACAATCTGATCCATGCATCTCTGTACTCTCTTCTCTTGGTCACTAAAACTGACTGTTCTGTATTATGCACGGCTGCTTTCAGAAATGTAACCGTGCTGTAAATGTGAAGAGAGAAAACAGATCCACCTGCAGAAACTGCAACATTTGTGGAAAATTCAACAAAAAACGCAGTACACAAAGAGATCATGGCAATGAAAAACCTGTACGATGTACTTCAGACTTTTTCAGTCACGTCTTTGTCAACAATTCTTCCTGGAACATAAAATACGTAGTTTTTGATCTGTCACCACTTTTAGCAGTGAGACATGATTTGTCACTGCCTACAAAAATTATTACAGGTTAAACTTACAAAAGCAAAGGGATCCCATCTGCTATGGTAAAGGTTTGGTTTCTAGGTACAAAAATAGTTTAGATTTAGGATTAGACCATTGTGATTTGGGTTAAAAGCAGTCTGTATTAAGGTTAGGGGACCTTTGTCTGTAGCGAGACAAATTACTTGGCTATGGTTGTGGCTTAAAGAAACCAATAGATTCCTCTCTGCTGACTTTGTGGCTCCTTTTTTTTCGTTTTCCCTTTATGCCTTCATAGTCTACCGAGAGACAAGAACCATTGGAACAGAGAGCAGTATGACATGCAACAAAGGTCACTTGATTCAGAGTTGAAAATGCACCTTAATCCTTCGGCTTAACAACGTCGCACTGCTTCCTTCTTGGCTCCCAATACTCAGGAGTCATTATTCCTCCAGTCACTAGATGCTTCACGTTAACATAACACCTGACACTTGCATAATCAAAAGATTTGTTGTTGTAATCTGTCAGTGCTTCCCAAGACGAACCATGTGGCCCTTCTAAAAATTAAACTTGGAGGAAGAGCTGAAGTAGTTTTGGCAACTAATGTAGAAAGTTAAGAGATAATTTTCTTCATAGTTAAAAGAAAAAACCTTAAAGAACTGCATTCAACTTTTAACCAGCAGTAGAGGTCACGGGTCACCTGTGAGGAAAATGCTTTTGATTTGTCTGTTAATTACATATTTCTCTATAAAGTGGCAATCTATGAGGTCCTTTATGGTAAGTAGTCATCATGATGGTGTTCCTGCCTTTCATTTCTGCAGAACTTTCATTTCACTCCAGAATAAATCCGTACAGACGGTTGTTTTAGCGTGACTTCTGTCCAATTAGTAACAAGGGGTTTGCCATTATTCCTCTCGCCATCCCCTATTATTGGTCTTTCAGATGGAAATCATTTCCTGACAGTGTGATGACACACCATTTTCAGCAGGTCAGCTGAGTTCCTGTAATTATGTAAATCACCATGGTTTCTTGGATTCAGAGTTCAAGCTGGTCAAGAGGTTGGAGAGAGGGATCATGGGTACTGCTGCAGTTCAAGGTACTGTCAATGTCGGACTTTCTGAGAATGCACATCAGCGTGTGTGTGTGTGTGTGTGTGTGTGTGTGTGTGTGTGTGTGTTAATATGAAAATCATATACTCATTTATGTGCCTGTAAGTGATGCAGTCTTGTCAAGTGCTGTGGAGCATAAACTTGCACAGTAATTGTCAAATTAATAAAGATCATTCATTACGGAGCGTGACACCTACTTTTCACAGTTTATACAACACCCATTTTCACTCTTACAACAAGGAGGTATTTATTTCTGCATCAGTGTCTTCAAGGACATTTTTGATTAAGAGACACTGCTGAGAACATTCAGGTCTTGTACAAACGTAGCCAAATTATTCTAGCTGAGAGACAGCTAACTTTTTTTTTCTTTTCCCAAGAAACTTACCCTGGAGATTGAACAATAGGGTAGAAGTATGTCGCAAACTCATAGTAAGAACACTTATTTCTGCAGAGGGAGACGAGTAGACATAAAGCTGCTATCTGTATCTGTTTATGTCACAGAAATATCTGTATTCAGATTTAAATATGAAGTGAGTGGAACTTGCAATGAACGTTGTTGGAAAATGTTTTTCTGTGTTAAAATGTTTTCTAATGCAGCTCACGTATATAATTTCAAACAGAGGACACAGAACAGGTCTCAACGGTGGAAAAATACAGCTTTTGCAGTGAGCCATATTGCACGATTTTTCTTTAAAAACTAGAAGTTGTGTATAACGGGAGGAGGTTAAAATAATTGAGAAAGCTATTGACAAAAATCTGAAAGCTGGCCATTTTCCATGCACTTTTATGAAGGTGTCAGGTTTCAGTATTGGATTGTGAGGTGAAAATAACACCCGTGAAACATCGGTCAAGCTTTATCTTGACCTGCACTGCAAAACAAATCTGGTGAAAAGCTTCTGAGAGGAAAACTTAAAAGTCTTTTTTTTTTAGCCTATGGCCTCTTTGTTTACAGACTGGTATTTGCTTTGGCTAACAACAGCTCACCTGGACTGCTTCTCTTTCCAGAGTGCATCATCTGCTCGTATCCAAATACTGAATTCATTTTGCATCCCTACGTTATACACAAAGAACGTAGATGGAAATAACCTTGGGAAGAAAGAACTCAAAGAAGCTCCCCAACCTTCCTGTTTTAAAACGGTCCAGGGAAAAACAGGAAGTGAACCCAAAATGCAGACCAAACAAAAGGCAGGGCGGATGCAGTTCAAATAATTTATTGGAAAATAAGGCAACCAAGGACTTACGGACAGGTGAGGCCGGTGAGAGTCAAAACCACAGCAAGATGTCTGTGAAGCAAACAAAAATCCAATGAAAAAGGAGTCCAACTATCAAAAGAAACAAAAGCAAGGTCCCAGGGAAACAACAAGGCACAGATCCAACAAGCAGGTAATCCAGGAAATACTGTACATACAAACATGAACGCCACATACAAGGGATGAGCCGACAAAGACACAGGAGAACACCTGGACTTAAATAGACGTGGAAGAAGAATGTCTAAGAATTTATGAGACTTCATTACATGTAGATATTATCATTGTCTCTTTTCAATGCTTCATTTTCAGCAACAAACAGGTACGTTTGCATAAAGCGTTCTGTTGTGGCGTCTACACTAAAAGCCTGTGAGCTGTCAGCGACCTTGACATCTCTGGCTCTGGCTTTCACACTGAAGCTGATAGGACTGTTGAAACCTCCCTCTATTTGTTTCCCAGCTTTGAATCTAAGCTTCTACCCTCAGCTAACTGACATTTGGACTTTCTCTCTCTGTCTGTGTTTTCCTCACGCTGTATTGCCATGATGGGAGCCTCCATCATCCCACACCATCAGGAAGGTAACTGAATATAATGAAAACAAGACTCCTGTGAGGACATCCTAAAAGTCGCATCCCTTTTCTCGAACATTGGCCATTCTAAAATAAATAGTTTAAACTTCACCAGCATTGATGGATTATCTGAGTGTGTCTAAAAAAAAGTGGATTTCAGCTTTCTAGTTTAAGCCAGCCTCATTAAAGAGTAGAATACAAATATCACAGTGGTTTGGGTCTTGCTCCCCTTTGGACCAACGTGTAATAATGCTGAAAGTTTCTCTGATGGAAAGTCCCCGTCTAAAGAAGATGAGGGATTCATATTCAACATATTGGACTTTGATGAGTAATGTCTATCAAATAAGTTCAGCATCCCGGTTCCCCAGACACAAGACAATATGTAGTGATTCAGAGTCAAAGTCAAAATTTAATGACCACATAAATGAAAAAATATTCAGGAAATCTCTGTTCATTATGCACCAATGAGTAACAACAAGATGACTAAATAGTTGGCTCTGTTTGGGCAGACAACTTAAGTTAAAGCACAGTTGCCGTCTCAAAGCACGGGTTGTTTTCCTTTTGTGCCAGTCATTTATCTGCAAGTGCAAGTACAAATTCTCACCGCCTCCATGCATCTTTCTCATTGGATGATTTTTCTTCCTGCTCGGTGCATGTCTGGTGCCGGCGCAAATGCCAACCTCCAGTGCGACAAATGTCAGCAAGCCTGTAAAGCTGATGGAAGATGGGCGGAAAACACACAACCAATCTGAAAAGACACCTGGGGAAACATCATCCTGCCGTGTCTGCCGAGGTAAATATCAATTTCCTATGATGACTGATTTGATAACATGTATGTATGCTAATTCCCTTTTAGGACTAAATTTAGTGATCAGTTTGCCTTGCTGAAGAAAATGCTCCTCTGCCTTAACAACACAATTTACAGACTTTTATAGCTGCTGATTTTGAGTTCTAGTGAGTAAAAAATGAGATTAAACATTATAATAAAGTGACCTTTCCTATAATTCGTCACATGGCACAGTGGCAGAGGGGCCCCTTTTGTGCAACCAATCACGCAGAGGCCATAAATGACTGTTGTAGATATATGCAGAAAATGAATACAAGCTGTGAAGGACATATGATTGTATTGGACCTTTTCCAACCCACTTTAGGCATTCATGTTTATATGATATGAAAGAATTACGGCGTGTCAGTAACACATTATCAGCCTAGATGACTAGACACACTGTCTGTGTGCTTACATTCATTCAGCAAAATCTATGACAGAATCATGAAACTTTCTGAGAAAAGCACAACCAAAACATTGATATAAAATAGACTAAAATTAAATGAAAATTTTACTGGCTAAAAGTAAAATGAAATGTGAAACACAGGGAACGACAAACAGGAGCACATTCTGTACGGTGTAAAGACAGGAGAGGCTTGTTGTATACAGTGCAAAGGAGCATCTTAAGCCACATTTGCAGCAGAACCATATAACTTCACAAATAAAAGGTTTCATCCAAAAATATACAATCTGAATGTACAAAAAGGCATCAGGGGATTTTTGACCTGAAACAAGAAACGACGAGTGCTTGCTCATGAGGGAATTGTTGGGTTTCTGTAGATAAAAGAGCTCGGCCTGTACCAGCTCTCACATGGACTCGTCTCAATTTGTCCACGATACACATGCACGCACACACATTCACAATCACAAATGCACAGCACTGTAGCATTGACCCACATGAACTCTTTGAGCTGTATTATACTCTTTATTCTAGGTTATGGATCAATGACCAATCCAGCCGTGTTCAAAATGACATTAAATTGCTGGCTTCTCCTCCTCACAGCGCAGCTCAGCCGTGTTGTTCTCATCTGAATCCTGGAAAGAGGAAATGACGGCTCTTTTTGTCTCTTTTTCCTTCTCGCATGCATGCTGTTCTGCAAATTTCTATGGGCATCATTTTTTCTGTATTTTATTCTCCTTCACAATATCAAGAAAATCATAATTATTTCTACATGCATGCACATGTATATATGTGAGAAAACCCGTGCACATGGTAATTTTCTTCCCACCTATCAACATCAGGGAGAGTAAAGCGAGGTCTTCCAACTGCTTTTGATTTCAGATATTTGAGGTGGTTTCCTGCAAAAGGGAAAAGAATATATTTGGAAAAGAAGAATTCAGCCAAGAAAGGCATGAAAATTAAAGAGAAGAAGGTAAATGAGGGAAGAGGGATGGTGAAAATAAGAAAAAAACAGAAAGAAACGGGGCGGTAAGATCTAGGGAAGGAGAACAAGTGACAGAAAGAGAGGAGCTATGATGGATGGAAGGAGTCAGATAGAGAGGGCGGGAGGTGTCCAATTGAATGTTCGTATGGATTTCTCTGTGTTAACAGAATACCTTGTCATGTCTTGCCTGTCTGAGGGCTAAAATCTATCAGATCTATAATCCATCATCAGCTGCAGGAATGGCAATCAATACTGCTGCAGCTGGTGGCTGTGGCCTCATTAATGCAGTTTGTGCGTTTGTGGGGTAAATCAAGTGATTCTGAGTGACCGAAAAGTCCACAGTGATTCTAAAAAATGATGCAGAAAAAAGGTCTTTTTGCGCTCCGTGGTTGAATGTGTGCACCTGCAAATGCTTTCATCCAGATGACATGAAAATGCAAAGCTGCTTTTCCAGTGTTTAACATCGTGGAATGAGTCACCACATCAACTCAGTCAGTAGCAGAGTGAGACGTTCACTGTAAATAAAGCAAAACAGAGCTCCTGTGTGATATTTTCCTCTCAAGTGAGTCCACAGAGTTTCTTCCTTTTTTTTTATTATTTCAGTTTCTTTCATACCTTCTCAGGAGCTGTATGCTTAGTAGGTGCACCTCCCACCTACTGCTTTCAATGCAGTGGGTCTGCCTTAAATCCTTTGTGAAGATCAATTTGTGTTGACACTGAGTCTACTGCAGTTGTTGAGGTTGCACATTGTGATGCCATTAATTGGACTTATTATGCTGAAAGGCGTCATTTTTGTGGAGACTTGCAGATCCAGTGTTCCCTATGCAGGTATGTGAGAGGGGATTCTCGCTCACTGCTCACTCAAGACCTTATTGAATAAGTGCAATGGTCCCGACAGGCCGCTGTCCTCTAAAGTTACAAAAATAACCAGAAAGTTGAATCAACACCTCACTGACATGATGTCAACAAAAACTGAACAATATTAGCTTTTCGGGAGTTATTGCTGGGCTGGTGTATTGCATCCCAGGGTCCCAAGGAATTACATTAATATTGGATGATTCCACACCTCATGATTTATGTCCACTGCCAGCAGAGGACGAGGAAGTGGTGTGCCCTTCATATAGCAGGGGGTGTGAAGATCAGGGTGGTGGATGGGCGTGTATCCTGTCAGACCTGAAATTACTGCTTTTTTATAAATCATACCCACAATATTTCCCCAACCTTAACCATATTTTATTCACAGTATTTCTCCTACCATACCTTAGACCCCGTACAGATATTGTAGCAAGCAAGTAAAAACGTCATTGCATGCAATGCAAATGTTCTTGCCTATTGATAGGGAAGAATAACCTGTCAGAGCACTGTACAGTAGAAGCAGGACACACACTTGGGTTTCAATGAGTTACATAATAAATCATGCATTTACATCCATTTAAGCAGTGTTATGAATGCCAATCACCTGCATTAACATTCTGTTTGATCAGAGAATGTCATCAGTTCCAAAACAGCTGAGATTTCTTCTTCCAAACGCCACCTGGGCTCCGCTGCGAGCCAAGGTGTGAGAGGCAGAGATGTCTGTGTCCAGAGTGGTATAACTAGCCTTGCAAGCTTCTAAAAGCGGCTAATTAGAGCTAAGATGAATGCCCATTGGGGAATGAGCCAAGGTTAGGCCCCATCTGGCCCTGTTTCACACAGATAACAACTGCAATAGGCCTTCAGTCTCAACCAAAGATAGCTTTGACCTATGCATATGTCCCTTGGATCAAGCCTTTTTTCAATCACACACAACAAAATTGCTTTATTTGGTGATGTATTGATTGCATGTGCAAATGCTATGCAGTGGGCTCTGTTACAAGGTCACTTAAGGTCAGCGAGGCGCTTAGGGTAATTGGTTTGCCGCCCGTAGTTATGCTCGGAGGAACGCAGCAACATACATTAAAGCAGTTCCAAGAAGTTTATGAAAGAAAGGTTGAATGCTTTTTTATTTGTTTGTTTGATGATGTTTTAACATCCTCCATACTCCTCATCTAAGACCTGATGAAGAGACTTAGAGTAACCACATACATAGACGGCTGTGTAATGCTAGAAAGACGACTGTAACACAATGCATTCCAACACTCTGTTCCTCGCGTTTAACAAAAAGCCTCCATTGTGAGCATTACAAAGATTTGAAAGAAGTCACCTTTTATCTGAAAATTACAGTCATGTTCTAGAAATTCTTGTCATGCCAGGAGGAGTACAACAAGCCAGGTTGGCCATTTGACTGGCAGCTGGAATAAAGGAGCCCATGAAATCACAGAGACAGCGTCCAGGTGACCGTGACAATTACACAATCTGTAAAACAAGAACAGCGGAGGTTTTTATGGTGGGTGTCTGGACAGGGAGGCTGAAAACACATTTGTGTTTCTGCCAGCTGAGACTTGAGTTCTCACACAGCCAGATGGCTGGTGCTGGTGCTGTCTTGATTTGTCTATCCGGGGCAGCTAAAATAGATAATTACACACCTTGGTGCCAGAAACTGGCTGCTACACATCAGTTGAAGTGGGTGAGTGTGACTGCTTCACATCAGTTCAAAACTAAATGAGATTTCTAGCTGAATGTGGTTAGCAACACTTAGTAAGTTAACATTTTATGTGTTGCCTGTTGCCTAATATCTCTAACTGTGATTGCATTTATTATAATCAAAATGAAATAAGGCAGTGCAAGATTGATATGAGTTTCAAATTCTTGCTAACATTTAACGTGACTAATATTTCAAGGTTAAAATCCACAATGCCCCAACAGCCAAACATACAAACTCCCCCTTTGTTATTTCTCAATATGCAAACCTACCTAAAATACCTTCAATAGAAGCATAGGGGAAAACATTTACAATGCATTGCCTCGGGCTGAAGAAAAAAGGATTGAGCTGTCAGACAGCGCATTACACCACTGCAGGAATAATCTTCAAATGAAAAACGTGTCTATTAGAGGAAAACACTGCACTACACCACAACTGCAGCATTGTTTATGCCGAGGCACTGCAAAGCGAAATCAGGCTGCAGGTCAGATGGGTGTTTCTCCACGTCTCCCTCGGTGGGAAACAATAGAGCCTAATAAATGGCCGTCTGGCTGTGCGCACCATCTTTGTTATGACTCCATGCGTCCCAGGCTCTTTTTAAGAGCGGAGCCTGTCGTGTGAAAATGAGCAGCAGGTCAGAAGGTGTGTGGTGTACTTTCCCAGTGGGTGACAATGCAGAGCTTAATAAATGACTTTTTAACCAGTGGAGAAATCTTATGAAAAGAAGAAAGAGTGAGGAACAAAGCCCAAGAGTTCTCCACACTGATGTGCAAAGGTCAGGAGGTCTGTGACTAACTTTCCTACTGTGGATAGCTAATAGATAAGCAGCCGCTGAGAAAATGAAGAGGTATAGCACAGAGGAAAGAGTATCATAGGCCTGCTGTATTTCTGTGTTTCGTTATAAGCTAGTGCACCTGAAGCTGAACGCTGGAGTAGTGAACTGAAACAAAGATGCTATAAAAATATATATACTTTATCATTCAAAATTCATCAAGAATGAGCAAAGTGTTGCTTTTAAATCTGTTCCCAACTTGCAGAAAACAGATTTCAAAACAAACCAACAGGCTTCACAGTCTTTTTTTTATTGCCAAATCTCTACAATGGTAGCACAGGGACCGCTACACCAAGACAAGCCAAAAAAAAGGAAACGCATCAGTCTTCGACTCAGCAGCACAAGAGGTTAAAGTTTAGTTTCCAATCGGCTGCTCCATCTCTGTTATGAGTGCATCTCAGAGGTGAAGTCACCAGAAGGGGACAAAAGGCTTCCAGATAGCCCCCATCCACACATCTGTCTTGCCAGGTGTGGCTCATAATGCCTCTTAATTCCTGCCTCAGAGGAAATAACACAGATACATGATAAGACCTTCGAGTTAAAACGCTTCTTACATCTCAATTGGCTCAGATCTATGAGTACAGATGCGCTTCTTACCCATTTCAGATGTGGGGAAAACACTGTGAACATGCATTTAATTCATGCCAGAGTCAGTGAATGCAAAGATGAGATATTACAGTGTAATATGTGTTGCATTTATTAATGTTTTTATACCTAGTTGCTGTTTTAACTTACCATTGAATATTTGTGCTTTATTTGATTCTCTGTTTTGATATGTTGTTGCTTGTCTTTATTATTATTATTATTATTATTATTATTATTATTATTATTAGCATTATTAGCATTATTAGCATTATTAGCATTATTAGCATTATTGCTGCTACTACTGCATATGCATGACCACAGGCTGTGGAGGTAGAGGTTGTATTTTGATTAAAAATCTTCAGAAGACATAAACTAATAATTGCAGCCTTGTGCAGCATCTGAATTGGATTTCTGTATGAACACTCGCTGTGAGCACAGCTATAAGTTGCAGAATTTATTAGATAATATAAAACATTTCACCAGTCATCCATCGCTCCCCTACACCACAGCGCTACATATGTTTGTAAGTAAATACAAAAAACGGGACACCTTTTTCAACATTATTTAAACACTGTTTATATTTTTTACGTAATTAATTAATTGTATTTAAAGCAGTAAAAATGTGCTGTGTATAAAACAATCCTAATTCAGCTCTGACAAAATATCTTTTTTCAGAGAAAATGAATTGATTAATGAACAAGATGTACAGAAAATGAATCAACTGTTTTGATAATTAATTAATCCCTTCAGTCACTTGTCCAGCAGTCACGGCAAACATTATTGATCTAAAATGTGAAGACTGGCTGTATTTCTTTTTCTGCTTTGAATCATTGTAGACTGAAAATCTTTGGGTTTTGGACTGCTGGTCCGACAACAGAACCAATCTGAGGACATCGCCTTCTGAGAAGTTATGATCGTCAGCTTTCTTGTTCCATTTTTCTATCACTATTTTCTGGCATTTCATAGAATAAAATAAAATAAATGATTATTCTAAAAAAAACAAAACAAAACAAGAAATAATGGAAATAATCATGAGCTGCAGCCCTTAATTGTGGCATATAATATGTCATTTTCTGGCTATCTATAACAATGCTCTATTTTGTGACATTTTTATTTATTCATTTTTTATACATACAGAAAAATATGTGAATATTTTGTACATATTGGCTCTTGATAGATGGTTATCCAGTTGTTCTCATTACAGCTGACAGGAGTCCACAGACTGCTATCATTTGATGTTATCTCCCTCAAGGTAAAATTTGTTTTGTGCGCGAATGAAGTGCAAACCATGCTGTAGACCTGCTCCCCTCTTCCCAAACTTATTGGTGACATTTCTAATTCATGTACCTCGCTGCAGTCTCCCTGAGGACATCTCACTTTCTCTCTTTTATTGATATTTATGGTGTGATGCTGTCTGGGTGCGGGGACTGTGACAGCTCACTCTCCAAAGCAGCACTTGGATTGTTTGCTGCTGTGTGCAAAGCAATAATGTATTTGTCACCCACTGCCAAATGCCATACACTCCACTGTTCATCTTTTTGTGTTCCATTTTCTGTACAACAAAGCAAAAATATGTCCTACTTTCCCATGGCAGGTAAGGGAATATATGGGGATCTGAAACCAGAAATCTTTGGTAAAACTGCAAGCCATTATTACAGAAACAATTGGCTCTGTGTTTTCATTCATGAATGTCCAAGCTGTGCATTGAAAATGGTCTGCAGTGATGTCGCAAAAAAGTAAGACAAATCAAACAAATGTCACATGAGAGGCCAGACGAATATTAAAGCTTCAATATTACATGAGCTGAAAACAGTGTACTTTCTGCCCACAAGTCCTCATGTGCAGGCAATGTTATTTATGCTTAGATTTCACCATGAAAAATCCAATTTTAAGGATCGTTCTGGTTTATTGCAACTTCTTATTTTTATAGTTTTGGCTGTCATTCTGATTAGCAATACTGTGATAATGATGCTGACTTAATTAGTGAGATTTAGGAACAAGGCAAGAAACACATGCAGTGAGACAATCAGACAGTTTTTAATCCCTACCTCAGGTTATTTGGAAGAGAAATGAAGGCAGACAGTGAAAATATTACCCAAAGTATTCTTTTGTAAACCAAGGATGTATAAAGAAAACTGGATAAGTTATAAGTTATCATAGGGCACATGCACATGTTCATGCTGCCCATACTGCATATAAGTATACTCATATCTGCCCTTTACTGTTTATTCTATATACAAAGAATATGTGTATGTGCATTACTCCACACTTTGCTGCTACTTTTTTTTTTTAGTTAAACTGCAGTTTGTCCATTTAGTATGCATTGGCAACATGGTTCAGGCAATAGTTTATTGTTTCAGTTCTCAACTTTTCAATTCTTATTGGCCCCAGAAGCTCAAATCATGATAATACTGAGAGTCTCTCAGAGAGTCAGTCTCAGAAAAACAAAAACAAAAAACAAAACAAAACAATACTTTTGGGCCAAATCTGACTGATGCTACCACACTAAAATCACCTCACAGCCCAGCGCTGGTCCTGAGGGATTCTTTCAAATATCCATCACTAGTAACAGACTGACTGTCTGGTTCAGCTTACCATACTTAATGTACTAGTGTGCCAACAGTTTTCCCTTTTGATTTTAGCTGCAAATATAGTAATTTGGCTGTTGGCAAATAAACAAATAATTTCCTTTGTGAGGGTAGAAATCACTTTACGAACTGAAATCATACAGGTCTTTCCCAAATTTTAAATAGGTTTTGGGCAAATAGGACTGGTGAGAGGGCTCCAGCATTTACTGCAATACAATCACTTTAAGAGTATGTGTGCACTGCCTTTCACAGCCTTTGCCACAATTCAGCTGGTTGGAAGCTCTATCTGAAATAAATCTATGAAATCTTGGATAGATTAAGTAGAAAGCTATTTATAGAGGGCCGTGTGAGAGGGGGCTATTCTCTGTGTGGCATGGTGCATTAGTCTCTAACAATAGTTGAAAGGAGTAGATTTGCTGGAGCAGAAAGATTGGAACTTCCTCTGTGATGGCTTGAAATGGAGTCGGAGCCGTGACAATGACGCAGCGGCCCAGGCATTCAGTTGGAGATCATAGGGTTGGGCCTTGTTAGAATATTTCTCCTGTAAAAATGAAGCCCTGTCAACAGAAATGCCTGTCCCATCCGTTCCTGTCTCTTTAGGGTACAGACCTAATCAGTGAATACATTAAATGTGATTGGCTGCATTTTGTGCAGATGCATCTAACCTCTAGTACATCTCATTCCTGTAATGACTGAGCCAATTTAATTGGATGGATGAAAGCGAGAGCTCTTCCACAGTATCCTAATAGCTGGAGTTATTACGTCTGATTTGTCACCCAGTGGCAGCAAGAAAGCATCACACGTTGGAGGAGCCTGGGGTTCCTTTGCTGAAATAAAAAGCTTCCTTTTTTACCCTGCCAGCTTCCTCGGTGTAATCATCGAATGGAATGAATGTAATTGGTGAATCTGAAGGCTGAACTGTGGCGGTCCAGTTTATCTATTTTCAAATCAAAACAGTGTGGTTTTTTTTTAAGTCAAGGTTCAGTTGTCACAAATGACCAAAACACAGAAAACACTGAAGCAATTTGTTTTCTTTCTCTCAATCAAGGTTAAACTTAACACAAACAATTTCACTTTTCAAACAAATCTCAATGCACCAAATCAAACTTTTTCCATTTTCACTTCCAGGTGTTCAGAGTCTGGATGGCCCTGCAATTTTATGGGGCATTTTACAGTCAGATTATTGCATGGAAAATGCCTTTTTGCTGTTGTGCAATTTCTTTTGTTGCCTAGTAATACCATCTTGGTGCTGAAAGGATTTGACTACCATCTCGAAGTAATCCTACCACAGCACTCTCTCCTTGATCTCCTGTCCATATCAGAAAACACAACAGGGTCAACATTTGCAGATATTTCTTAGTGTTTGTTTTAATGGGGCTGCAGCATTATGTATGCTGCAGCCAGCATAGTTCCTGAAGCTAAAATACATACAAGCTCATTATTTTTATTCATGTTCTTTATTTTTATGTAATCATTACTTTTTCTATTTATCTGTACATATTTCTGTCCACGTGTTACAACCCCTGAGTTTCCCTTATGGCATCAATAAAGGCTTATCGTATGTTATTATGAAGGCCTAGAGCACTGCAAGACTTTCTTTTCTATTTACTGAGTTAAGATTGACTTTCATTGAAATAAAAATCAGCACTGAACCAAAAGCAATTCCCATCTCTATTCTGTTATTATTTCTGAGGAGACGCAAACGATCCACTGTCAACTTGTAGAGAAGTTGACGGGATTTAGTGGTTGATGGATGGACGAATGGATGGATGACAGGTCCACAGCAGATAGCATATATATGCACCATATGAACAGATGACTGAGAACCATTAAAGCTGACTTAGGCCAACAGAAATTCATGATACTGTTCACCTTTAAACACATGGTTGTTGTTTCAACATCCCTACATACCATTTGAATCCTAGATAGTAAGAAAAAGTTACTTCATGTGTATTCACCATGACAGGGCCAATGCAGAAGCCACACTATGACAATTTCAGTATCAGGGTTCCATCTGATCCTACAAATCATAAAAAAAACATGAACTCAAGCTGTGAATACAATTTGTAGGGATTTGAGCTGACATTAACTCTGGATTTCATACCACTGTATTACAGTTTAGGGAACCGACTTGACTAATAAGCTTCACGCACAAAGTAGTAACTCATTTGTCTGCTTGCACCTGTCTGCCCCGAGCTGCTGACCCTGGTTCAATGCTTGGGGAGTTGAGCGTCTCTTAATCTCAACAGCACTCACCTTGCCAACCTAACAAAGGCCCCTCATGCTCTCCGCAGAGCCACACTCAGATTTCAGGCTTCATACATGATAATAACTGGACTGCACTGTTGGCAGGCTCCGGTGTGCTCTACCATTAAAATCACTAGTGGCCTCCCTGGCAGTGGTTAACAGGTATCCACGTGAAGAACGGGCTGTTTCCAGAGCTCTCTGGTCACACTCCCTGTACAGCTTCTTTGTTGCTATGACATGTTGGCTTTCAAGCTTCACACTTTGTAATCATTGGCCAGATTTAAATTTGATGTTGCTGTCACTCTGCCCAGGAAGGGTCTATTTTAGACGGGGTTTTTTTTTTGTTTTTTTGTTTTTTTTTCTTGTTTGCTTTTTTTTTTTTGCACATTTTGCATTTTCTCCAACTGGGAGCTGTGCAATCCCATCAATGGATGAGGCAATGCAAATCAGGTAGTGGAAATAAATGTAAAGATTTTTAAAGACTGGAACTTTAGAATCAAATTTTTACAAAATGTCGACATGGACATCTATAAACTACAGATGCATATTTGCCCTGCTGGCAACGTGGCCTCCCTACAGTGAGATTGGCAATGTTATTTAATCAGTCTGCTGGTCTGTCCAGCAAACCTGGTGCAGAACCAGTTGCCTTGACAACTACTGACCAGGTGACTTGGGATTTGGCCTGCAGACATTTATCTCATGTCCCCCAGAGAATGATTTCTAATAGCTTGGTGATCATCTGACCTTCTATCTAGTGCTGCTATCTGGTTGGACTTCCCAACTCTTGTGCAAGAAATATCAAAATTTAATGTGCTGTTTGTTGTGAAATTGCAGGGCCCCACGTTATAGCTGAGCTTCTAAAAACGGACACTCAGCTTTTTGTTTTTGCAACAGTTTCATATCTGGGGGAGTAATGAGCCTCTCTGGGCTGCTCCTTTTTTGCTTGCTTTTATATTCCGATTTGTTACTTCTGATCTGATCAAAAAAAGAGGCATAAATATTGTTTTCTTGCCCATCTGATCTACTTTTTAACCAGCTGTTGTTTTCTATATCTCTCCTCTGAAATACATTGTTCTGGGCATCAGTAGCCTGTGCTGTAACTCAACAATAGTGCATCCAGGTCACTCTCTCCATCTAGTGTTTATGTATGTGACCCTATTGTGTTTTCACCAGGCATTCAGAGCCCCTCGCTGTAGATCTTCTGATGTAACTTTATGAACAAAGTAAATAACATTAGAAAAGTCTGTCACACATTTGTGAGGTAGAACAATAATAATCTCTGAGTGGTTAGGAAACTGCATAATCTTGGACTTGATTTTATAAAAAATTAAGCAATCCAAACCTTTTTGGCAAGAAAGAAGCCAATGTGCTCATTTCCAAAATATCATGTTCAACCTTAATGCATGCCACAGGAATACATACTTGGACCTTTGTTGTTCTGCATATATAAATGACCGTCTAACACAGCTGACTGAGTGCATAATCCTTACGTATGCAGATGACATGGTTCTTTACTGCTCAGTGAAAATGAGAGTTGAGTCTGCAGGCTCTAACAGAGGATGTGGAAAGAGCTGCTTTATGGTTTAGAGTTAACAAGCTTTTCCTAAATCCTCCAAAATCTAAATCCATGCTGTCTGAGCTTTCTCAAAAACTTTGATGGAAACCCTTTAACTATCAAGTGTGGGGTCAAAACATATGAGCTGCTACTTTAGATTTTTTTCCGTGTGACAATGACTAAGATTAAAAATTTGCAGCTGGTTTGGGCAACCGATGTAGAGCAAACTGTCATGTAAACAGGAAGCTTCTCGCAGCTACTCTTTCTTTCTTATTGACTTTAAGGTGGAACAGTCTTGTCTCATGGATGCTGCAATGCAACAAAACACGACTGGGCCAGATTCAGCAAGTGATCAACAGATAAAACTATTGTGTCCATTGACACTCTTTGCCACAGAATAAAGTAACTATGTTGATAACTGTGTATAAGTCTGTGCATTACTCATTCTTTTTAGGTGAGGTTAATCACCAGCCCCCAGTGCTCACTCAAGGGCAGTAGCTAAACTATCAACAGGTGCAAATGACATTGCATAGAAATCATCATCAACTATGCAGACTGTTATTGGTATGTGTTTTTTTTTGTTTTTTTATGATGTTTTGTGCATATGTGTGTGTGTGTGCTGTGTGTTTTTTCTTAAACTTACTGTTACTTACCTGAAGAGCAGGACTAAAGAGATTATTTTGTTGAATGAAAATCAAATTAAAGGAAACATACAGCACAGACTGAAGATAGAATTTAAAAAACGTGCATCGACATTATACATCTAACATGATTTATTAGGCAAGACAAGACTAAATGTATCTGTGAGATACTGTATTTGTTTCGCAGCCTTGCCATGCATAGCACAATTAATTACGCTGCTTGTATTAATGAGCATCCCCTATTAATCCGACAGAGTGTTACATAAATAGTCACAGCTTTGTAGCGTAACTAACAGGACCTGATCACAATGTGTAAAACTAACACTAAATTTATCATATAATAATGCAGTTTGCACAGACATTGCTGGCTCAAGAGATTTAAAGGTGATTTTGCACCAAGTCAGTGAAGCATGTTAGATTCTGTTCCCACAGGGCACATTAATTAACACATTAAATATTACAACATGGTGCAATATTAATGTCCCTCACATGGTGCTATCCCTCCACACATCCCACCCCTCATTTTGTTTGCATAAAGCTGACTGTATGTGTGTGTGTGTGTGTGTGTGTGTGTGTGTGTGCATTTACATAGAAAATGTTTGCGTGTGCGTGTGTTTGTATACATAATCTGCTTTTGAGGAATTCTTTTATTGTTCAAACTCATGGGGTGTTGGAAACATCTCCACTCCAGTTTCCAGTCAATTGCCAAAAGCACTGCAGAAATGGCGGCTGATTTTTATTTTGTAATTTTGTTTTGGCACTTGTGAAATTTGGCCCTCTGTGTTGGGATGGAATAATAGACGCTTCTGGAGAACATTCTGTGGAATAACAATGCAGTCCAATATCCAAGGCCTTCAAACAGCGCTAATGACACGTTTTCCTGATTGAGCCGTCATGAGCTGATTGGCTTTGTTGATCCGCCATCAGCGGCAAAGATACACAAGCTGTTGACAGCAGATGCAGCCAAATATTATAAGTCAACATTTCTAAAAATACACCAAGTCAACAATGAGATAAAAATAGATTGCAGTTTGGAGCATGACTGGAGAAATGACTGCGTACTTTGACAGTGGCTTGAAATTCACCTTCATCATGCCTCTCAGGATTAAACTTATTAGATCCCATTTTTTAAACTGTAAACTCTGAAGTGTAACATCTTGGTCTGCATCCTTTCAACTTTCAAGAAAGTCATTAAACAGAAAAGTAAAACCTGAATGCCAATATCATACAGCTAACAAAGCTTTATGAAATTCTTCATTTACTCAGCAACTGGGACACAGGCTGTATTCAAAACTGCCTACAATACCAGCAGTTTGTACTGATTTGGGCAAAATGTGGCACGTAGTATGCAAACAAAAGCATTACCCATCTCTCATGCAAGTGTTCATCTTTCAACAAAATTGTGAAAATCCACATTTATAATTGATTTTTTTTTTCTTTTTCTTTTTCTTTTTTTAGCATAAGGAGATGCTGCAGAGTAGTGGTTATTTGCCATTAGCCGTGTTATCATTTACTTTAATTTCCAAAACCAGAAACCGACTAAGCCTGATCTAGCATGCTTTAAATAAAGTGATTTAACAGTTTCATACTGTATACTACTATGAAAAAACGGTATGGTGTGGAGCACATTATGCACAATACATTGATCAGGAGTATGATGTAGGTGGTTCCAAATACAGCCTTATAGAGGATCTTATAGTTCAGTATGAAACCAGTTTACTATGAACTCACTTAATTTGAATGTTGACACTAAATACATATATAATAAAAACAAAACAGTAGTCCGAGTATTGATTGATTGATTGATTGATGACGTCTAAGTCAATTCAAGACCAATAGACAGTGAGGAAAGAGGAACATCCAGCACCCCATGCAAACCTCCATCTTTCAACCCACACTCAACACAAACAAAACAGCAAATGAATCTTCCATTTACACAGCATCAACACTTCAGATGCGTTTAACACATCTCACCCTGTAATTTGCAGTCAGTCTTAACAACAGCAGGCTAATGGACTGGGGTTGTGACTCCTCTAACTGGAAATGGCTTTCCCTTCATTTGCGACAACATGCTGTACAAACGGATGCCAAAGTGCTAAATGATCCTGATGGCGTGAAGGCCAGTTATGAGGAACGTTTGCAGTATCTGCAATTCACAGGTGAATCATTTAAATCACCGCAAATTAGAAAGTCGCATTAGAAAGTACAATGTCGGCATTAATCTCATCACTCAGTTAATGTGTTGAATTATGGCTTTTAGAGATGGACAAACATTTTTTTTGAAAGTTACCCATTTTCCTATGTCCGCCTCATACATCATGCACTCTGACGGGTTCCATTGAAATAATTACAGTCTTTCCCAGTGTTGATTATTAATGAATTGCTTAATTTAAATGACGCATTAAGAACTAAATGGAAAAAAAAGTGCCCTTTCAAAAATCATTTTGCATTCAGTTTTTAAATACTGAATTATTATAACTCAAATGGAATAACAAATACATTTTAAAAGGTTTTTAAGCTTTTTTTTCCCCCATCTCATTTGTTTAATGTGCATGCCTATCCTTTATTTATGCCTCTAGGTTTCTATCCTTATAATTTGCATTTTAATGTTTTTATACTGTTTTTCTTTCTCTAATTAATGTTTTAATGCATTATGGAAAGTAAACTTGCCTTACCCATCGTAGTCAGTCTTCCAATTTATTGTGTCCTTTAACATTTCAGTTTCAATTTCAACTATAATGTATATGAAATTCGGAGATATGTGCCAAACGAAATTAAATCTCAGACCTACAGAACAGCAACAGGAGCTCTGTTTAGCAAACTGTTATGTGCTGCACTTATCTATTCTATTCTGTTCACTTTTTTTTCCTCTTTGTGTTCCTGTATGTTCCTCTGAGATATATCTATAGGACACAAGTGTTACTGAGAAAGGAGAGGAAAGCAGCAGATAAAACAACACACCTAATTCAAAAAAGCTCTTTGAAATGCTCAATGTCTTCAGCTTTAAATGTGCATAAGACAATATTTTTATTGTCAGAATTTAATCAGAATTGCAAATATCAGCATATTTACAAATATTTTCTTCTGTGGTTGTATTGGTTTATCTTAAGTCTCAAATCAATAGCAATGTCACCAATGTTGAGGCAATGTGTAAAAGCAAAGATAATGAAACAAACCATAATTAACCTAAATCTCCCAGGAGACATAAAGAGTTTGCTTGTAAAAAACAATGTATTATTTACATTCACATGGTCACCAAATGCATTGCGTGGATCATTAAGGCAGAACAAACATATTGAATGCAATTCATTTTTTAATAAAACATTTACAATTCTGATTCATTAAAAATATCTGGAAACCTGCTAATCCATGTTGTTCTTCCTTGCATTTCGCCGGTCCAGTGCTTCCAGGAGTGGTGTGAAACTGCTGGACATCATACTCTGCATTTGCATTTGCACCACAGGGATGTGTACACCATCACCAGTTTGTTTGTGCATGCATGTGTCATTTTGTGCGTGTCAATAAGACAAGAAGAACAAATAAAATGGGGCTCCATCAAAAAAAAGTGAGTAGTGCCCCAACAGAAATCACAATAAGGCTTTGTCATTCCTTTTTGCAGTCAAATATGAAGTCAAATAGGTTTTAAAATGAATTTATAATGATTCTTTATCATTAAAGGAAAGGAAATTGGTCTTGGGGCAAAGATCGAAACTGTTCCTTTGGTCTACCGGCCTCTGAAGGAGCATGTTGGTGTATGTTTCTGGAGCCAGCTGGCTGAGCCTCGGCGGTGGCGTGGAGAGACCACAACCTGTGCTGAGAGTGCTAGCAAGCAATGAGAAATGGATGTTCTGGTAGCGGGTTCAAAATGACCACACCACATTTGGCATTTTTAAAGTGTTGTAATGTGCTGCAGCTAACTCGCTAATTAGCTATCTACCCTGCAAGCTGACATTAGCAGTGCACCTTCCTCTGCAGCGTGTTTGGTGACTAAGTGGGAGAGCCAAGGAGCAACACAAGATGTATCTTTGCCTCTGACATAAGGAGACCCATATTAGCATGAAGGCTAATGTGGCTTGCTGTTCAAAGGTCTGTGGCTCTCATGTTGTTTTAGGCTGGTGTCTGGCTTCTAGTCAGTGTGACCATTAGTTTATGGTTGTTGACTGAATGATCTGGGATGCTGTTATGAACGTGGAAAATCAAAAATCTTGACAAACTGATTATGCCAGGATAAACCTTTATCGATTTATCCTGTCATTTTTACATAACTGTCTCCCTTTTGGTAGCCTATTGCAAGAAAATAACAGTGTCATTTCAGTTAGACTTTAACTTTATGAAGAGACACTCAAAAAATACAGACTGGCTGAGGAAGTGGGGAACATGTCATGTTTTCTGATGTCCAACACTGAAAAAGTGGGCAAATAGCTCAGTAGGTCCCAAGTCTCTTCCTGTGCTGTCATTGCCATTGTTAGCCCTTTGCTGACACGTCTGCTGCGGTATATTAACAGGCTTGCTATATCTATTGTGTGACTTTTATTGCACAGCATGACCTCAAATGATGTTTGGCTTGGTTCAACTCACAGAGAAAAAGAGATAACGCATTAAATGTCCTTTTACTAATCTTGTCAATGCAATAGTGGCTCCAGGACACAGCTGAAGCTGGATCAGCCCATTGTGCACACAGGCTTGTACCATTGTTTGCTCCACAATGCCTGGCAGTGTGCATCATTCAGCTGTGTTGCTGAGAAAATCATCCCGGCTAGTGGCAACAATGGCGATACACACGGCTGATCTGATTGCAGTGCAGGAGCGCTCGCTTTCATCTGTAATGCTCGAAAACAGATCATGTAGCTTGAGCTCTTATCTTGGAGATGGATGCTGACAACCAACACGGCTCCCTGCACTTGCCCCTGTTTTTTTTTTTTTTGTTTTGTTTTGTTTTGTTTTTCCTCGTAGCTCTTTATCTTTTACTTCCTTTTCTGCCCCTGTCTTGCATTGCCTTTTTTCCTTACTTTCTACCCTTAGTCCAATTGTGTCAGCACCTCTTTATGCTCCTCCTCTGCCTGCAAAGTGCCTTTTCTTATCCGTAATTTCTGTGACTTATCTTGTCTTTCTTCCCCACACCTTATAATCACTCCCTCCATCTACCCGGCCCACTTGCATCTATCTTTTCCACCCTCTAACCTCTCCCTCCCGCCGTCCGTTGCCTCTGCCTCATTTCCCTCCCTTTTCTCACCTTTCATCCTAATTCACTATCTTTCCCTCTTTCAACACTCTTCATCACCTCTCCCTTACACTTCCATCCACACCCCTCACCCACCCATTTCCTCTTTTATCAGTCTCTTCATCGCTTGCTCAGGCCAGCGCTGAGAACCACATGTAGCCCCCATCGCCTGATCTTGAGAAGATAGCTTATCCCACTGATGCTATTTTAAGCCTGTCATGCATACTCTCCCTCCTCTTCCCTTCCATGGAGGGCTGGCAGCTACAAAGAGGGACATGAAACATGCATTCTTCCCTCACAACCAGACTTTCTCTTCCTGATTGGGACTTTGAAATCAGTATAATTAACTGCATTGTCAGGGGACGAGCCAGTCTGACAGAAATAGCAGATTTCTCTCCATATGCTGTTGCTAAAAACATGATTTCACTGTCTTGAAGTTTTGTTAGAGGACTTGGAGTAGGTTGAAGACAAGTATTTCATGTTAAATGACAATTTAAATAAAAAACAGCATGTGTCTGCGTCATTCACTGATAGGAAAAATGTCATCATGATTCCTGCTCCATTTGCATCTATTACATCTGATTAGTTTCTGGCTCGGTCCCAGTGGCCGACCTGAGAACTGAACCCTCATAGACTTTAATAGACATCAGCTGCATGATCAGTGGAAGGGCCTAAAGTGGGAAAGGTCGCTTCATGAAAACTGGGACAGCAGAGCTTGATCTAATTGCCTGCTGGAGCAGAGGCCATTCATAGTGCTTGGTCTGTTTCTGAATTTAATAATGCCCTTTTTGTTATCAGTCAACATAATCACACTTTCATTGTACAAAGGACCAGACACGGTGCTCCCTCCGCCTTATATTGTATGTATCTTGCTCTTGCCAGCTCTTTCAGTATGTATATAATTTAGGATTTCTGACTCCCCTGTTACTCAAACACAGGAGGACTGAACTGGGAAACATAGATATGATCCCAGAAATTTTTAAACCTTCATACTTACCAACAGTGGGACCGGGCCCCCATTGTCAAGCATTCCTCTTCCTGCAGATCACATGATTCAATCAGTCGCCTGCACAGCTGCCTCTAATTTCCTCATTAGCCTCCCTGTACATATAGTGGGCAGTTAAGCCTTGTTTTTTGTCAGATCGTCCGGCTTTAACACTTTTAGCTGCCTGATCGCCTGCTCTTCTGGCTTTTGTATTTTTGCCTGCCACCCTTTTCTGTGTTTGTGTTTCTTATGTTCAGCTTGTTGCCTGATATATTTCATCTTGTCTGCCTGTGCGTCTAAGGCCAACGCCAAGCTCAATCAATGACAGACATGTTTAAAGAACACATTATTCTGGGCTGCGTGTTAAATTGTTCATTCATTACTCCCTATATGGTAAACACCCCCTATTTCACTTTATAGTTAGTAGTAAATTGAGATTTTAAGACTTTTAGCACATGAATCATAGTTTATGTCATCACAGATTTGTCCTGAATCATTTATAAAATGGGAAGCATTGCATCATGGGATAGAGAGCATAAAGGAGAGCACATGCCACGGACACTTTTCTGTTCCGCTGGGGGAATTTTTGAGGATGCTCTTATATCACACAATATCTGTATTTGTGTGGTCATTTCCTTAGTTTGCACATGCCCACTGTTGCTTTCTGTAATAAGTCGTCTACAATGGTGGACTACCGGTTCGTCAGCGTTTGGTTAGCATTGCTAGGCCGTGTGTCAGATAGCTGCTATTGTTTGTGTTTTCAAGTTTGTTACCACAAAAGGAAAATAAACTCTCGACAAATGCTCAGAAATGCTCTGGTATTTGATGTACTGTTGATCTAAACTTTATCACCACCTACTGGCACATATATGGATACTCAGTACTTACTTTCTTGTTAATGCACGGACCCCAGAGGATTAGTAACCTCCACAGCCAAAGCAGATAAGAACTGGGAATAAATATAAGTCTTAGTCGCTGTACAGAATGTCTTGTTTATTGGTTGTTGTCATACACTTTCAAAATTACTATATGATTCGTATCTAAAGACTCTCAGATGAATTGTACTGTCTCTAAAGGCAGACGTAGTAACACCTGGAATACAGGGCAACTCTCACCACGGATGTTTGGCTGTTGACAAATAACATGCAGTTTAATTTCTGGAACTAAATCTACGTATTTTCAGATCAGAAAAACTCGAAAGACAGGTTGTTAAATAACTCCATAGTTACCAAAAAATAGTATTTATTATGTTCTGAACGATTCATGGTGAAACAAGTGTTTCCATGAACTGCGACCCCGTGCCCCTGGTGAGAATCACTCTGTTTTGCAGGAGCTCGGTCACACTGCAGAGTTCACTTTCTATTTGATAATGTTATACACCTGTGGAGGAACAGCAGACACTATCAACACATTTTGTGCTTATCTTTTTTTTTTTTTTTTTGCAAGTTTTCTTTTTTCTGTTAAATATCAGTTTTTGACATAATCTTTTTCACAAGAACAGACTAAGTTAAATCTGTTATAAGTTTTGTATACCAACATGCTCACAATGTTTCTGAACCATTTTATCTTTTTTTTCTTTTTCGTGTCAGAACAACAACAATCAAAACAGACGCCCTTTTGTTTTTGAACAGTATGTGCCAGATCTACCATGGTGGTATCAGAATAATGTGATTTTCTTTGTGGTTCGCAGGCTCATCAAAGGCAGGAGGACAATAGAGAAGGGCCTGCAGTCATGTGCACAGGCTTCACTAGCAGGGCATGACTATAACTTCAGGAAAGAAAATCACAGACTGTAGTCGGGCACTCCAAAACAACAGAAACTGACAAACTCAACATCAGTTCACAGTCGCTCTTCCTTTTCATACATCACATTTGACTGAAAAGTCATTTATCAATAAGATTTACATGATCTTGTGTTCTTTTCAGGCCCAAAGAACTGAATGCCAAGTGCTATGAGGGTGAAAACTGGTCAGCATGATCTACAATCTTTCTCTCTCATGACAGACACATTAATTTTGGCTGTGTTGTGCATGTAAAGTGATTATTAACATATTTATTTCTTTTTCAAATACTTTCTTGCTTGTATTTCTTTGTTAGCTTTATACATTGTGCAAAAACAGCTGTAGTCTACTCTAGAAGGCCACCAGGTGTCTTGATATTCATTTTCACTCTGTGTCTGTTCAACAGCATTTGAATACGTCTTATGATAAATCTGTGCTTGAAAATGCTCTCAGATAGAGTTCTGTGACTGATCGGCATTGTTGTTGAATTATCTCAAAGTAAACAAACCCAACACATTTGTAAAATTGCAGGCAAACACGATCCCTAATATCAGCTTGCTTTCACACTTTAACCGGACTGAATATGAGCAGCGCAAGACTAACTACTGCAGATGTCAAAAATAACTTCACGAAAAAAATATACAGAAAGCGATGCAACAGTTCTCTCTCCAACAATCCCCATGAATCATGTTTGCACCAGTTTATTCAAACTGTGTTTGAATCATTTAGCCAGATAATAATTGTACTGGTGACTGAAAACGCACATTTTATGGGTAGAAGGAGAAAATTGTGATGTAGTATCAATGTCAGCATGCTGTTCATAGAAAGCTTTACAAAGCAGCAATTAACCAGAGGCAAACTATTGTCTGGCCTAATGCTCAAAAGTAGCTATTTCCTCCTGTACTTGTAAGTTGAAGGAAGACCAGTGTACATGTGACTTCACAAGCCCTTGTTGTTTGTAACCGGGCAGTGTGAACCTACTGTACTACTGCCATCCAACAACAAAAAGTGAACTTTTTCCTTTAGTTCAGACCAGGAAAACTAACAGGGAATGCAATGCCTGTACAAGGATGTATATAAAGTGCAGCCAGTTGTGTTGTTTGTTGACTCTTTACTCCAGAGATCTGAAATGAAACAGACTGTGGTATTAAAGTTCTGATTCTCAGCTTTAACTTGAGGGTGTTTACATCCACATGAGATAACAGGCTGGGAAATGCAGAAACATAGCCTCCAAACGAAGTTGTCTTATTCAATATTTGGTAGCAAATCCAGTCAATGCTGCCCACTCTGCCAGGCCTCTCCTGCAGCTGTCACTTCTTGCTGGTTTTAGGCGTTTTCTGCATTCAGTCTGGTATTCATCAGTAAAACACTTCATCAGTTGGACTGAGGTGAAGTGACTGACTTGATCAGTCAGCAACACTTTGCTGTTTAGTCATTGTCCTGCTGCATTGTCTTTTAATTGGTGGAGGGATAGCTATGAGTCTTCCATTGTTCACCCAATATGGATGTAAACACCCTCAAACACTGTTAGAGGATGAAAGTCAGGATGAAAGTCAGCACTTTCACCTCGTCGTCGTTGCTTCATTTCAAAGCTAATGTTCTGGAGTACAGAGTCCAAACAACGAAAACATATCACTGTCCAAACACTTTCTGACTGCACGATATGTTACGAAAAAAATAAATAGCTTCAGGGTTCAGTTTTGAGCCAGCTTTTTGTTTTTCTGTTGATGTTTTAAGGCCTGAATATTCATTTTCGCATCTATTGATTGCTGTCCAGCATCACTGAGACGTCACCTGACTGCCTCTGTGCCGCTGTCAGACAAACATGCTGACAGGCTGTTCATGACACTGTTGTCTTGAAAACATCATTTGTTATAGTGGTAGATATATATGTTCTAGGTGTGTATTATATTTTCCCTCATCCCCGATGGCCAAACACTCTAAGTGATAAAACAAGAATGGCTGTATTACATTAGCGTCAGTCTACTGCATAACTAAGAGCAGTGGAGCAGCCACACCTCATGGATTTGCATGTTATTTACAGAGAGTATAATACATTATTCTGGTTAGGTATGATTTATGATGTTTATTTACATATGATATGTAGTCTGGATGAACATATAGCAACTCCAACTGATAAGATAAATGACTTTAAAATGAAAATGTAATATTCCCGCAATGTAGAAAAATAAGTCATATTCATTGTATTGACATGAGGAAAATGGTTGCTTTGTATCTAGCACCTATTGCAACTGCATTTACTTTGTACTACAATGAACCACAGCAGACATGTGGGCTGAATACAATTAGAAGTTTCTTCTCTCACAGGAAATACATTTTATGGGCGACATAGGGGCATTTGATAAACCATTAATTTAAAGGTCTTTCAATAGAAAAATAAGTATAATAGAGCATATCTTTAAATTGTTCTATTCGATGAACATATCAGGGATGTTCTTCAATAAACTGATCTTTGTATAATTTATACTCTGCATATTTTTCAGTGCTTTTAAATCAACTTTATACTTTGTGCTTTGTAAAAGCTGTGATTGTTTATAAAGCCCACTCCTCTGCACTTTCTTGAGCTGCAATAACAAATAATGAGACATTTTTGTCCTGTTCCTCTGCTCTCCACTGTCTGTCTCTGCTTTTACTGTCCTTCATTCTGAACATTCATCTATACAAGTCATTTCATCAGTATTTATGACTTCCTATGCCAAACTACATGTTTCATCACAGCCGTCTGTCATACGGTTCATAAATACTTTGATTCTTACCTGAAGTTGGGATCAACAAAGCAGCTACTTCCTCTTCTGGAAACTAAATCTGATCAAATTTGCCTCACACATTGGACATAATGAGGGTTTGGAAGCTTTCTGCTACAGTACTTTGGAGAGCATGCTTTTTATTTACCCATCACAGATGGTCTAAATCACATAAAAGGTTAACGTTTGATTTTCTTGTGCCAATCGAAGATCTTAACATTGCATCTCACTGCATTGTGTATTTGTTCCTGTTTTTTTTTTTTCTTTTTTTCGGACTGTTGTGCAACCTGCTGTACAATATGTTCCATTTATATGTGCTCTCTCCTTTTATATCTCTCCTAAAACAGAGATTGTGATGTCAATAAATCTAGCTGTTTGAATAAACTATTATGACAGTGATTGAAATGCATTTATCTCATTTAAAAGTTTACCACCAAACTCTAAAAAGAAAACGTTTTATCTTTACATCGTCACTGAATGTCCGTGTACTTTTTTCAATTACTCTGGTCAATAATTCACTTTGCACCCTGAAATAATAAATCGTTCTGTCAGTAACTTTCAATCCAGTGAACGTCCAGTTAAATAAATAACAACTGGTGAAATTAAATTGTTCTTGAATTGTGCTCTTTTAAAATAGCTGTCTGCCTTGTTTCTGTAACCACATCACAATACATCCCATCGACTGTGACAGAGCCAGGAGTATATAAATGAATACATGAATAATAATAATACACAAACAGCTTGTCTTTGTCAGTAACCCAGAGGCTTCATTAGTAACTGCAAACAAGAGCCACATCTATCAACTCTATCACTGGACCCTGTCGTTAATAATTATTGATTAGCATGTCAGCAGTCAGGGTATAAAGCATCAGTCTACGAGTTGATGGGTTTAGTCTGTGTAGCAGTCCTGTCCTATTCTGTCTGTATTTACTGGTGTCATATTGAGCATGGTTTAAATGACCTCATGATTGATTGCTTTCTGTGTTTGTATGTGGAAATGAATGAGTGTTGTGCTCATTTTGTTATTGGTAAAAATACCTGTTGTAAGTGTGTGTGTACAGCTGTGTTAAATCAGGACTTTTCTTTAATGAACCTCTATATTTCCCCATGGTTTGAATATCAAATCCTTTACTCATTCACTTTACCTTCACACAGGAACCTGGGTATTGCTCCACATCTCGCCAACACGGCAAAAATCAATGCAGTGCAGGGCACTCACGTTCACTTGGGGTACGTTTGCAGTATAACCGATATTACAAGAAGAAAATTAATTGTGGTGCTGATGAAATTGTACCTCCTCCTGCCTCAGTCAAGTCCCCAAATGTTGCCTGAAAGTTAAGTAATCCACTTAGCTGTTTACGCCACCCTGGCAGCACAGAGCTTTGGGTGTATTTATAGTGAGAGCACTGTCGGGACAGCATGAATTATTAATGGTCCTGATGCAGATTTATCTGTGACCTCTAGGCCACCTGGGTGCGTATACACACACACACACACATACATAAACACACACATTCACATACTAAATCAGTGTCTTTGTGTTTTTTTGGTGAAATGATGACAGATGACAGTGTGTGCAGTCCAGTAACCCTCAGTAACCCCCAGTGTAGCCATTAGCCAGCCATCAGTTGGTTGATGGGTTCATAGAGGATGTCTTGTGCCCACCTGGGTTGGTCCTCTGGGATAAATTATTCAAAGCTCTGAAGCATTCAGCAAGGTACAGCACATACTTACAGTACATACAGTAGGCCTAAGCTACATACACACACATACGTACTACATATGTCAATAATAGAACAGTCTGGTTTTTCTGCTTCTCACTGGCTTCCATGTCGACTTTCAACCTACTGGCATCAAGGTGAAGTTTCCCAGTGAAACTGGATCGAAATGAGTTTAGTTTTATCACCCTTTTGTTGCAAAGGTCCTGATCAAAAAACATGTAAACTGATCCTTGGCCTCATGTGTCTGCTCCCTCTGTCCTGTTTCCCGGCTCAGAGGCGGTACTTTCTCAGCAGGTCGGCCTGCCACATGTACTTCCTCTCGGGGAACCTCTCCGGGATCTTGATCTTGCGGAAGTCTTCAATGCACTTTTCCAGCTCCTCCTCGACTGTCAGCTTCTCTTTCGCCGGCCTTTTCTTGGAGCTGGTGTCGCGGGCGCTCGCTGTAAGTGTGCGCAGCAAGTCACTCTTCCGCCGTTGTTCAGACTGCTGGAGCATGGCGATGGGGCCCTTTTTCAGCGGCCTGTCCAGGGTTTGGACGTTGGCGTGGGGGTGTGACTGGCGGCTGACCGGGCCGCAGATGACCGTTCCCTGGGGAGAGCTGGCTTCTGACTGGCTCTCGGAGCTTGAGGTGGAGAGCTCGTTGAAGGAGGTGCCGCTCTCACCCTCACCGTCACCTTTGTGGTTCTTGCAGCAGCAGTCACATGGAGGAGAGGACCAACGTGATGGACCACCTGGGAAGAGAGAGAACCAGAGAGGGAGCTAACATTAGAGTTTATGCAGAGCCATATTTTCCCACTTCTTCTTTCATTCAGCTCCAAGCATCATAAAGAGAACCAGACAATGACACAAAGAAAACCACAAATTAGTCAGATGGGAGAAGAAAGGCAAAGTAAGAAGTACCGAAGACAGACAAGGAAGAAAAGTCAGCTAATACCAAACGGCTATCACCTAGAATAAAGTGATATGGCGTCAGGGACAACTGGCTTGCTTCCAGTCTAATCATGGAAGTGAGCTGCCTGACTGTGTGACAAGCCTGTATTGTTCAGGGAACTACCTTCATAGATCCCTGCTGTCACTTGAGACAAGTGGAAGAGCTTTGCAAGAACAGACTGAAGGTCCAGAGTGACATGCTGTAAATGTACTTACAGTAAAACGCTGAAGGCAATGGTATTTAAACTTAATGAAAGACGAGTCGCTGCAGCCAAGTGGAAGAATTTGTGACTTTGCAAAGATTTTTAACTGCTGGAGGAGAAATTGTGGCGGTATTGGTACAGAAAAACAATGTAGCAGAGTGGAGCCTGTCAATTTTAAGGTGAATAGAGGTGAATAGAGGTGTACAAATATACTATGTGCAGCTTGATTTCTCTGTCTTCTGGTCTGTTCACCAGCCAACTTATTAATCTCAAACTGTAGATCTTAGAAAGGGCCATAAGACCCAGGGACAATGCAAGAGCTGTGTTTCTGTCTTCGCAAAATTATCGATTGAAACACAGACACGTTCATTGTTAGATCAAACACAGGAAAGCACTTTCACACCAAACGACTGGGAAGTGTGATTCACACATAAACTTAACTGGAAAGCATTGATTTAGTGATTTGCACTTGAAGAGATTATATATTATTTCAATTTAAATGGGTTCCAGCAACACGGCGTCATTTTAAGTCTTAAGTAACTAAAAACATTTCAATCTTTAGAAATCTTTTGACCTGCCAATCATCAAATCCATTATTACATGGCAAACCTCTGGAGTATTTTCCATGCGATGCCTGGAACTGAAGCGGTTCAAGTGAGAGGAGAGTTTCTATTGAACTGCTTTTCTCTCAAACATACGATCAGTAGATTTGAGTGCTACAGCGTCTTTTTTTTTTTTTTTTAAACCTGACCTGGAGCACACACTGAGCAGAGATTCATTTTGGAAATGTAGCAGAGTATCTCAGAGATGGGGTTGAGGCAGCTGCCCAGTAGTTGTGGTCTTGACCGATAACGAGTCAAAAGCAGTGATCCGCAATCATCGCTGAAAGGAATCAATTGCCCAGTCTAACCTTTGTGTGAGCATACGGTAGGCTGAAAGACTCAGAGGAACCAGAGCAGCACCACACCTCTAACTGTAGGAAGCAGCCATTTATTTTTCATGCTAACCTCCTGAATTATTAAAGAGATATCTGTTGCTGATGGACTACTCTCTGTTTAGTGAGCAGAGAGATCAAAACCCTTAAAGCAAACAACGTGCAACGCCACCCTTTCTGATTTTGAGCCCCACCCCTCACCATCAACACTACCAAACACACACACACACACACACACACAAGTGCAGGCTTCCGCATCAAGTTCAATACTACCATCGTTTCTTTTCATGTGCTGCTGAGTATTTCACTTCAAATGCGATAGTACAAGACTATAAATAACGCTGCTTAAAATAAATGCCCGCTTAGTTTTACTTCCTTTTGTCTTTAGCAGCGTGTTTGGCTTTTTTATGGAGAGACAGCAGAACAGAAATCAATTCATCCAGCCAAGATTTGTTCCTCCGAGTATTTCTCACAAACAGCTACATATCGTAACTGCGTTTATGTGAGTATAAATAGAGGAAATATTACTTTGACACTGACTCCCACTGGAAGTCTAAAGTGCAGCTGGACTAACATCCACTGCAGAACTGGAAATGCATGCACGTACACACACAAACATGGCTGCCAACTGTATGGGAAATAAACATCACTCATCAGAGGCAGTGACAGAAATGGAACGTGACACCCTTTGTCACCCATAATGATGCAGCTCTGCATCTTTAGAATTTCCAGTTGCATTTATAGCTTTCACTTACACAAACACTTCAGTGCACAAATATACTTGCTTTGGACAAAGACAGACCATGCACTACTACAGCAGCGCAATTTGCAGGTATGAATACAATAATCTAAACTTTTTTTTTTTTTTTTGGTCTCCCTCAGTAGTGTTTTTTTTGCAGCAATTCGCCCATGAAGGCCTGATTCACACAGTCTGCTCCAAACAGTTGATGTTGAGATGTGTCTGCTGTTTGAACTCTGTGAAGCATTTATGTGGACTCTGATCTGAGGTGCTGTTTTGCTGTTGATCATTCTTTCCTTGGGTGGACCTCATGAGAACCAGTTTCATCGCACCATTTGATGGTTTCTGTGATCTTGAAGATACATTCAAAGTTCTTGAAATTCGCAGACTGACCCACCTATGTGAAGTAAGGATGGACTGCCATTTCTCCTTAGTTGAGTGGTTGTTGCATTAAAAGGATTACTACAGTAGTCAAACAGGGCTGTTTGCTGTATACCAAAACTACCTGGCACATCTGTTAAAACTATTCAAAGTGAAGCTGGTTAAGATAATACCAACAGTCTGCAAAGCTGTCACCAAGCCGAATGGTGGTATTGTTAAAGAATATAATTGATGAATTAAAACCTGTTTTGCTAAAACACTTCTTTGTTTACTACATAATTAACATAATATCTATGTGTCCTTTTATAGTGTTGATGTCCTCACTATTAATCTACAATGCAGAAAATTAAGAAAAACCATCGGACGAGAAGGTACGTCCAAACTTTTGACTGGTCCACTTCATCTTTCCCTTTGTTTCGGGACACATGGGTTAATTTATGTCGCTGAGTGAATAGGTAGCCCGCTGATCGATGAGATGCAGACTTGTAATTTGTGTTTTGAAAAATGGCCCTAGACTGTGGTGAATTATTAAGTCTGCCAGTTGCCAATCTGCCTGTCCAAATAAAATTAACACGATCAGACGGGTAAAGCCGCTTTATAACAAATGTCACAAGAGCCTTGTTATGTGTGTGTGTGTGTGTGTGTGTGTGTGTGTGTGTGTGTGTGTGTGTGTGTGTGTGTGTGTGTGTGTGTGTGTGTGTGTGTGTGTGTGAGTGTGTGTGTGTGTGTGTGCGTGGCCTTGCATCTGTAACTTGATAAATGACATTCTGATTAAACTTTGGCGTTAAGTAAATATATCCACTTGCACATAGCTCTTCATACTAGTTTGTCAAGTCTTGACAGTGACATGCTGCTTTAATTTACAGGTATTGTGAATGGCTATTAGCCTCGCTAACAGTAAAGACTACCACAGAGGGCTCTGATTTATCATTCTGACCAGTTGGATTTCCTGTCAAACCTTTAGCTTCATGACAAATCGAGTGCCATATAATTCAGTTGAGGACACCACTTACAGGGACTTTAAAATCCAAGTGCTGATAACTGGGATTTGTAAAATAAGTCATTGAGCGGTGTCTCTACCCTCACCGACACAATGATACTATAATTATGTTCCCAGAAGGATGTGGTGCAGCGCTGGTGCTCCGTAGCACATCGAGGCATGTTAGTAGTAAAAATCTGTGCACCTGGGCAATAACCTGTGCAATATTTTCGGTACATTTTCTTAGGATGATGTTGTTTCTCTTTCTCTTTCTGTTATGCCTCTTTGTATATACTGTGTTAATTGCACGCACTTGTTGTCTTTTTGAATATTCTATTCACTTATTGATGCTGCTGTGAAATTTGGAATTTCCCCTCGAGGGACGAATAAAGGAATATTGAATTGAATTGAATTGAATTGAATTGAATTGAATTGAACTGAATTGAATTGAATTGAATTGAATTGAATTGAATTGAATTGAATTGAATTGAATTGAATTGAATTGAATTGAATTGAAAACCAATTTCCTCTGCTAATTGAAGTAAAAAAATATTTGTAAATGTGTAGACCTCTGTTTTTACACTGGTATTTCCACTGTATGGTGATAGCGTCTTGCTATTTGGGGATGAAAGTGACACCACTGTTTACGTTATGTTCATCTTTTCTGCTTGCCTGCTTGAACGATTTTTCTTTGTTGCTCAGTTTTTCTGCATTACATCAAAACTCCTTTCCATTATTAGACACAAAGTAAACTGTTCCATTAATTGATCCAAGTCCAACGCAAGGGCCCTAAAGTTCAGGCATAAGTTTATAAAATCTGTAATAACACCACTAACTTGATTTGCGATAAACAATCCACTGTTTTCTCCAGTTGGTCTGATGGACTATTAAGGGTCAAACTATTTGCCTCGAGCTTGATATTTGATCTAATTTTGCCCAACCATAGATGAATAATGCATTTTGGCAGTGTGCTTTGGAGCTTCCAAATTTACACTGATGGAGGTGCCATAATTAAAGGTCAAGGTTTCGCAGTCTAAAGGCTATAGCTGCCACCCAAACTGTTTGATTCTAATTACACTGGGGAGGAGTGATGCATCTTGTTGCTAAGTGGCCCAAAGGATGCCCGCATCCATCACTCAAGGTGGACATTTTTAATTGAAAGTTTTCTTGTTATTTTGCACCTGAGGCCATTTAAATGGTGATAAATCTTCCTGCTTAATGGGGCAATATCTTGTCTATGTACTGCAGTCAGCTAAGTCAGCGGTTTGACATGAGATGTTGGTGGCCTTGCTGTATAACAGGCATCATGTACATCTTGCATGTGCTCTGACACAAAGCTGAATTTGCTCATGTGCAAAAAGCATATACGATTTTTTTTTTTTTTTAAGGATGGACCAATTTCCTGTCTAGTTATTGTCATAGACGAGGCATTTTAGCTGCCTGAATGCCAGGAATTTGACAGTTCTGTGTGACAGGCAGGCGACTCTCCTGAATGATCCACTCACTCAATAAATAACCTGAGGTTCATTGTTCGTCAGGAGATGTCTTGGGGAGAGGGCGTCCCCACTTCCTGTCAATCACGCCCACGTGTATGTCAGCAGTTTTGGAAAAATGTAGCATAAATCACCAGAGGCGAGGAGGAGGTAACGTTATTGCAGCAAGCATGTGTTGGAAATTTCAACCGAATGCTAATGTTTTTTGTAAGTTACGCCACCTTTTAACATTAAAATGCTAAAATCCTGTCATCTACTGAATCCTGTTACCTACTCATTGGTTGTTCAATTAACATGAGGCTAAAGACTCAAGACTGAAATTAGGGATTATTAAAAAAAAATACTTAATGTGAATTTTTTATTTCATTTCCAATTGAGATATATGTTTTAAAAGGTGCCACTTACAAAAGAATTTGTCAGAAAAAATAAGCAAATTACAAAAAGGATTCATGGTACTGTAGGCTACACTTTCACATTTCTCTCTATAATGATTTTTTTCAACAATTAAATGGTCCAGCTGCCTCTTGATAATATAACCTGAATGAATAATATTAGTTAAGTTAATTCATTTTAAATACATTAAATCCCAACAAGCCAGAAAACAACGTATGTGCTGAATTAGACTAACAAGGAAACCATGTCTTGTGTTGACATCAAACAACCTCACAAATGAGTAATCTATTCAAGTGTGCACAGATATATACTGTGCTTTGCACCAGAGTCCAATTGATCTTCTGCATTGTTTAATGCAAAAACAGCTGCCTAAAGGTAGATAAGTGGGTTTGTGGTTAGAAGGCAGCTGGTTCAAAGTCGCACCCTCAGGAACAAATTGGGCAAGAAAGCGCTTGCCTTGAGTCTTGAGCAAGGCACTTAATCCCCAAACTGCTCCAGGGACCATCAACAAAGACTGAG
This sequence comes from Chaetodon trifascialis, assembly GCF_039877785.1. NCBI lineage: Eukaryota > Metazoa > Chordata > Actinopteri > Chaetodontiformes > Chaetodontidae > Chaetodon > Chaetodon trifascialis. Next base: position 9,078,076 of record NC_092071.1, on the reverse strand, counting down.
CTGCTCCTGGGTGGGATGGTGTTTAACTGTGTAAATTACAGGCAGGGAAAAACATCATTTTTGCTCAGCAAACCTACAGTACCTTAGATCAACAAACATTCAGCCTTGACACATGATTTAGTCTTATATATATGGTAATCCTTCGTGACTTTGTTATAGCATATAGACTACATTTATTATGTGCTCTTGTGTTTCTATTATTATATCCCATATTCAAACTAAAGTGACCAAAGTAGTACAGAAAAAATAATAATTGTACACGTTATTTAAGTCTTTTTGTGTATTTCTGTGTGCCTTAGTTTACGTGTGTCTCTGCACATACGTCAGTACATGTGTGTAAATGCTGTGTAGGCCTTGTATACTGTGTGTCGCAGTCTGTGCTCTCATGCGACAGTAAGGTCATGCTTTCCTTCAGGGCTGAGTGCATGTTTGCGTGAATGTGTCTCTAAGTGCACATGGGAATGCATATATGCACATGGATATAACATGCATGAGATAATGCACCATGTGCCTGATGTTGGTCAGTGTGTGTGCTTCACTGCAGCCTCCCTTGCTCCACATACTGTACATCATACATTTTTTTAATGTGTGTGTGTGTGTGTGCGCGCGCGCATGTGTGAGTTATACACCAACAGCGTGTGTGTGCATGCCTGTGGTCATCCCTCAGTGTGTAAGTGACATTGGCCTTGGAACTATTATCTGTATGCCGTTGGGCAGAGAAAGGGAGGCTGATGTCAGGTGGGGTTCCCATTCATGTCATCAGAGGTGTCAGACTGTCGGCCGTGCCTCTGGCCAGCATCACTCAGCACACACACCCTCGCTTTGTGTGTGTGCATGTGTGTGTGTGTAGGCTGCACATTCAGTGTTACACTGTATGTGCAGCAGTTGATTCATGTGATCTCATGTTGTTTCTCTTCCAGGGTGGTGAGCAGGAGGTCTGACTGAAGTCTAATGACTGTCACATGCTATTACGCATGCACACACACACACACACACACACACACACACACACACACACACACACACACACACACACACACACACACAGGCACACAATGCTTCCTGACAGGTGCTTGAGGCTCTGATGTATTGATCTCAGCAGGGACCACAACTTGTGTTAGCACTGGCCAGTAAAAAGTCCGGACTGACTCACACCGCACTCACACTGCAATAGAATGAACACATTCACACACACCGCAATGAGGACATCACACACCGTGTATCATTTGAAAGGTTAATCCATATACTTGAATGAGCAGTTAAAAAACATATTATCTAATAATTTAATGTCATTTGGTCATGAAACTATAATACAGACATGTATTCAAAATCTTATCTTAACTCTGATACGATATCTATATATCTATATTTATATAGATATATATATAGATATATAGATATATAGATATATTAATTAATACATTTCACGTTATTTTGTCAACTGCCTCCACGTTGGCTGTCATCCCATTCAGTATACCAATTACCAATACTTTGTCGCTTCACTTGGTGCCTCATACACAAGATGTATATGCTACTCATCATACTATTAACCGAAACATAGCCATTTTCCTTGAGGAGCTTGTCAACATCACAACCCACTCTTGATGGAGGCATTGACTGAGAACATTAGCAAATCAATCAATGTGCATCTTTGTTTCTGTTATCTTCTTCCATCCCCATTTGAGATGAAACAACACAGACGTTCGCAAAATCAAACAGAGTAGAGATCCAAAAAGCACAACAAATTAGTTGTCTTTAGACAACTCGTGCAGCATGATTCAACTCTTTTGTTCCCAAAATATTACATGGTGATTCCAAGCAGACTCAGATATTTACCTTATTATGTAGAGTTATTCTGGGGAAAAGGAAACAGCCTAATTATGTTTCCTTCTTGAGTCAATTTTCAAAATGAGAGAAAGACAACAACTGCTGGAGTATTTGGTGGTCATGCAAACATGAAAAGACTTTTGACTGACACTTGAATGAGTAGATAAACACACGCACAGCAAAAGAGTTCCCTTCTCTCTTTTGCTCCTCTGTTGTCTTTTTATTTATTTCCTTTTCTTGTACCTTCTCTGTATTTTGACTGCTCCCTTTACCTTTCTCACCGCCTCCCCATGCATCTCTCCTGCACCATTCCTTTCCTATTGCATGTATCGATGGGTTGGCGCGTCAGTGGAAGAGTATGGACGATTGCCCTCTGATTGATTTCTGTCATGCAGCCTCTCAGCACTGGGAGGCTGTTCGCCCGAGATAAATGATGTTGGCTCAACAAAAGCAAATAAACCTCTTCTATCTATCACTTCCTCTCTGTCAGTTTTTTTTTTTTCCTGAGTCCCACATCAAGTCTGCCGTCTGCAGTTCCCTGCCACGGTGTCTCGCTCCCCTTCTCTTCCCGCCTTCCCGTCTCTTCCTCAGTCTCGTTTTTTGCTTCCTCTCTCTGCATTAGTCACTTTCCATTTTTTGTTTTTTGTCTTTTACTTTCTCTTCTTATTTGTTTAACTTTGGCTGGTCTACACCCCTGTTAGAAGGTTCTGTATGTCAAATCCCTGCGCTCCTCTCCACTGCAGCAGTTCAGTCCGCTGTTACAGTTGAATTTGAATGGACAACAGATCAGATCATTAATCGTTTCTGGAAATGATGCAGATTAGCTCGGAGATCTAACAGTGTGGCCAGAAAACACAGAGAACAGCTCTGAACGAAAAGGAAACCAGAAGTGATTTAAATAAATTCTGCATTTGTTTTGACAGTAATTATCATTCGATTTAAACAAAATAATGAAGTGGCTATATGAGATTCAACACTTACTTAGATACCATCAAAGCCCGTTTTGTGTTGCAGTTAACTCCCCTGAGCCTGCCTCTTCTCATCCACTTCTATTCAATTACTGCGTAAAACCTTTAGAAATGCTCAGAGACTTTCTGAATTTTGTTTCATGAAAGTAAATTTCACTTGAGGGAGCGTGAGTCACTCTCAATATCTCTTCTGGCTGCGTTACTTTTCTGTGATGGATGGCTCCCTGTATGACAGGTGAACACTGGTGCAAAAATGGAAGAAGCATGAAAGAATGACAAAGGCACCTGTGAGTCTCAGAGAGTGATTTCGTCACTTAAGATAAGATAAGAAAAGACTTTATTGATCCCACCCTGGGGAAATTTATTTGTTGTGACCATGTTTGAGATCATTGCAAATGTTTGCACCAGTTCTTCCACAATTAACACCTACTTTGTGTGTCCTGCACATTGAAAAATGACCCTAAAGGGGTATCCAGGGCCATAAAAAGTGACGCCAAGGGGTCCTGACCATGCTTCCATGTGTGACGAGTTGGCAGTGAGAATGAGTTGTCATTTCCATCTCTTTGACTGTGGCCTAACCTTTACCTTTATCAGGCACTTGACGATAAAACAGGAGAAAATGTTAGCCTGAATATCTGTGTCTGCCTTTCAGCTAGCCCCATTGTCTGTGTATGTGCATAAATGTTAATTGCCTGTATAAACAGTCATCCGTCCAGGGCTATTCTATCAATACACAGCAGGTAATGGCAGTGATTTCAATGCTCAAATTTTAGGATTGCAGTTTTGTTATTGACTGGCTTGGATTGTTCAACTCAATAGCGCTGTACAGTAAGTCTGTGTTGTGTCTCTTTTCAGAGACACTGTTCACTTAATGAACAGAATGGATCAGACTATTGTACAAATGGTCTTTGTAAAAGGGTGCCATAACAACATAATACCAGAAGGATAAAATATAAGCCACAAGCCTTTCCGAATAAGCCTCAGTGTCTATACTGCATAAGCCTCAAATTGTACATACGGCACAGTGTCTACTATATTTCACATCAGGAGACTGGTGGCTTTGATCGATTGCCATACTCCAACTTAAAACAGAATTACAAATGGATGCTAGGCTATCACTACAATCCCAAGGAAAGCCGAGATTATATGAGTGCTCAGTCTACCCTAACAAAAACAAAGTGAGAGACAGAAAGAAAGAGTTTGTTCCTCCCTTGAGCATCAGACCAATGTGTAGCACCATAGAGAATCAATCAGAAAAGAGGGAAAATGAGACGCTGGCTGTACCCTGTGTGATTTTCTGGGCATATGAGTCTATTTTCTGGTTCAGGGCTGATATCACTACAATAAAATTGATTTTGTTTGAGTTGAAAAGCTCAGACAAACGCTCGTTGGGTCCATAAAGTTACTCTTCTTTTCATTGCAGCTCCCAGCGCAAAGGCACAACTTCATGTCATCACAGGTTAAACATAATAAATATGTGATAATGTATTTATCCCTGTGAGGAGATCTATTTTTTTTAAATCCCCTCCGTCATTCAGAGGTCAAAAGAGCAGCAACTAAAGTTGGCAGCGATGGAGAGTCTTGCCCAAGGACACTTGAGCATGACGGATGCTCGTCAAGCCAGGAGACTCAAACCTGCAGGAGCCTGCTTTACATCTCAGCTGTCTGCTTTGTAGCTGAGGGAAGAAGCTCGGTTGGTCAGATATTGATTAAACTGTCCCTGGCCCTGGGAATGAGTTCTGGACAAAGACGTCAGCCGTCGAACAGAAATTCAGCATATTCATAATGCAAGAGGCCTGCATTCCTAAGCAGACTGTTTTGGTTGCAGCAATATTTGCAAGGTTGGCATAATAGATAACTAAAATGAAGCATTTCTCATCTCTCCCTCTTTCTTCCTCTCTCCCCCCCGTCTTTCTCTTGTTGCAGCATAATTAGTCCCTCGCCAGGCAGCGTGAAATGATGTGTTTGACTGTACAGCTTCTTAAACCGTCCACTTCTTCTATGCCAGGATTTTTTCTCCCCTGTATTCAAGGACCGTGTGCCTCGGCGAGTGTGTTTCTGCACTCGCGCTTGTTTTGTTTTGTGTGCTTGCTGAGTGAAAATGCCTCTCTTGCCTAGAAGCAGGTGTCACATTTCGCTTCAGAGAGTGACACTATGTGGTGACAGGAGTTGCCATTTCTAGCAGCATATTTCTTTCCCACTTACCCTCTTTTCTATCCCTCGTTCTTTCTGCCTATTGATCGCCTCCACTCTGACTCTTCTGGAGTCTGTAAATCTCAGTGTGACTATCGTAATAAAGCCACAGTAACGTAACAATTGGGTCTAAAAATGTATACAACACATGAAAATGCATGCATAACTCACCATATGTTACAGAAGCACACTGGCAAGCTTATTCTTCGGAGATTGCATGAGGTACTTGGGCAAATTGGCACAATATCCGAGAACAAATGTGATACCACTGGCACTCGCTTTTATTCTCATTTCAGGCATTAGAAACTATTAGTAGTAGCAGAGTAGGTGGAGAAAAGATAAAATAGATATAGAAAGAGAGCTGGTAATATTCCGAAGTGTGGTGAGAAATTCAACATCATCTGAACATGAAGGAAAATGAACGGCTGACGTGGAGTAGACCAGCAGCGCCCTGTCCGTACATGCACGGAAGCTAATTGCAACAATGGGGACTTGCTTAGTTTGAAACACTTTGAAACACGCAGCAGCTGTGCTGATGCAGGCGCCATGAAACTTTCCTCTTGAAGACCAGTCCGCCTGATTACTAATCAAGCCTCCTCTCCAAATGTTCAGAAAGTTTCGATTTTAGAGCTTTTAGAGAGGCACCAACCTCTTTTTGCATTCATTAATAATATTCATGCAAATTATGCTTTTCAAGCCACCATATCGAGACGCTTCTCTTAAACATTCATCCTGATGCAAATTAAGGATCTTCATAAACCTTCAGCTCTGGCCTGTCTCTTACAGCGCACACTGAATGCCAGGCCATCAGTGCTCCCACCCTTACTGTTATTATTTATTTATGATTATCTCTTAACTAGCCTGCTTATATCGATACACGGAAAAAGTATAAACTGCATTATACATTTCTTCCAAACATTGTTGAGATCAATCATTGCATGAACCAGTTGTATGTGAAGTATGTATGGACTCTCCACAGCTTTACTCTCACGTTGGTAATTAGGTTTTTGGCTAATTTAGGAGTCTGCTGCATTATCTTAAGGTGCATTCACAGCCATCAATCAATGCACAGAACTCGCAATCAATCCTACATCTATTATTCCTGCATAACTACTTTACCTTTGACCCCTTCCATTGATTACTCATCCATCTATCCATCTCTTCTTTCATCTTGATCTTTCTATATATACAGTGCATTTGTATGTTTGCAAATTGGGACAGCAAACGTTTGCTTAAAATGTGAACAAAAATTATAATAAATATCAACACAACATTTATGCAAATGCTTAAATGTCCTTCAGAATGAAACAATATGCCCCCAAATCCAAATAATAATAATAATAATCAGTAGTAATAACTACACCATTACCAGCAGATGGAGATTTAATGGCTACAATTTGGTCTGGTCGTTGTTTTGCACTGATTTCAGATATTCACATGTGTTCCCTGCGGGCCAACATGGGTGATTAATGGGAGCCCATGACCAGGTGATTCTTTAGAGTGAGAAAAATAGAATGGGTTTTAATCTGAAAGCAACCGAGCAGGCAGCCTGAAGCAGCAGAAAATGTTGGCACCTGGTAGCCAGCGGTGGAAGGAAATGCAGGCCGCACATACAGCAGCATAAACAATAAACACAGCAACTGATCTCAGCAGTGCAGAGTTGTGCAAGTTAGTCGGGAAAAATCATAAGAAAGCCCCCTGAAAGAAATCTGATTTCTATGATTGGGCTCACGCGCTACACACATTTGTTCAACACGTGAGGACACACAACAGTTAAATACATACAGTTTGCTTACGTTACGTTTGTGGGGATGAAAGTGCAGGGTGCATATTGCTCCTGACAAACAGAAGCACTCTGGCACGGTGTGCACTGTTGAATTATCTATGATGTCAGCACCAACAAACAGGCTGTAATCGGCAAACAATTGCACGAGCATTATCGCTGCCCAGCAGAGCGCTCGCCAGAACACTATCTCTGTCCCTCTGTCACACACGTTCACTCATTATCCTTCTGTTTCTCTCTCTCTCTCACACACACACACACACACACACACACACACACACACACACACACACAAGGTTGGGAAGGTTACTTTCAAACTGTAATTGCTTACAGATTACTGAATGTTTCCTCATGACTGTAGTAATCCTGACACTATGCTGACGCTGTGGCGGTTGCAGTTATATCTGAAATCTGAGGTTAAATGGCGCTTGGTTTCATTTTAATTCTGCTATTATCGTCATTCGCAAGAGTGATCATCCATTTTTCATCTCTTAAAAGATGGCTTTATTATTATTTTTTCCATCATTAGCAACACTGAGCCTTGCTGTCTCTCATTTTTTATTCTTTTCCTTTTCCCTCCGGCCACAATCAGTCTCATTTTCGCTCAGTTTCCATCCGCTTGTTTCATCCAGTCTCAATCACTCCACTCTTTGTCTCCCCAATCTGTCATCTGACCCCTCTTATCCCTTTTCTGCCAACAAAATGGAGTGCCTTTACAGACTTGTCTCTCTGTCTCTTTTTCTTTTAGTCTCACTTTTCAGTTCTTTTTCTGAACATCTCTCCCTCATCCCCACTCACTCGCTCTCTTTCTTTGACCACTCTAACTGTCCTTTCAAGCCCTATCCTCGATGGGTACTGATGATGGAGCTTCAATAGAAGTTTTTGCTGTGATGCTGGATGCAACAGCGAGGGATGTGACAGCCTTTTTGGGTGTCCATAATAATGAGCGTCAGCCGAGGCCTGCCCCCTAGACCCAGTATAGTCTGTGCATGTGACGCAAGACTTCAGCTACATACAGCACTAACCCACCTCGACTTATAAAACATTCATGCCTCCCTCTGTGCTCTGTGGCTCATGTATCAGTTACACCTACTTAGAAGCAGATAAGACCCTCTTTTGCCCTCCAGAATTTTTGAGAGGCTTGGAGTCAACATTGTGCAGGAGACGTCACCACTTCCACATCTCATATTTCTCATTCTTTCGATGTTTTCATCCACAGGATTGACGCTGACGGCTGATGTTTTTGTTTGTTGCCATTCTCGGGAGGCTAAAGACACTGAAAAATCCCAGCAGGCTGGCTGTTTCCAAGCGGTAATGATAATACCCTGTTCAGTTAATTAAGTCACACAACTTGTCTGGTGTAATGTAACTGAAACTCTGAACACTGGATGAATGACTGTAACTACAAGGTGGAATAAAGCATAAAAGACATACCTGAAAAGTGTGTATTATTTACATATGTATTGAAATAATGGATACCAATTAAGTATAATGGTTTGTTTATGCTTCTGTGCTGACAGTGGTATCTTTGTTGCATTTGTATACGACAAGCCTCTTGTGCATGAATATGATAAATGCACTACAGCTATTGTGCCTCTCGGTGGATACTGCCATACAGGAGTTCACAAACAGTCAACCACAGCCCCATGTGACCATTTGAATTTAACAATTCATGGGACTCGCACTGATTTCCCATGAGGAGTCCACAGCCAGACATCTCAAGTGCTTGGGCAGCAAATGTGTTGTCCATTTTGTGCCCCGGATGCCCTTGTGTGCATGACTGAGGCAACTGTGCAAAGTGCTGGACTGTCAGGAATAATCATACACTGACATCTGAAATGTAGCAGATACAGAAAATAATCAGCTCAGAGAACGAACTCCACGGACCCGTTCATCACACCTCTGAATCACAAAACTCAAAGACCAGATAAGAGTTTAAAGTGAACACGAGCAATTCTGGATTCAGACAGAGTCAATGCAGATGTCCAGGATGGATGGTTGGAGTGATGAAGGGATTGACTGAAAAGTGGAGGAATCAAAAGATTAAGAAGGGCTGTTGTTGGCTCTAAAAGGTATACAGACTGAAAGGCGTCTGATCAATACAACCTTATCATGGTGTTAAATCCTCTCGTGTCCTGGCAGGACTCTCTGTACTTGGCCTCTTTATCTCTGATTCCATCACGCTTTCTTTTTTACTCGATCTGTTCTACTCTTCTTAAGCGGGAGGCTACATGGTTCAGAATTGTTTTTCTTTATTGAGAGGAAAAAGCTGAGAGGGTAAACAGATGCGATGAGCTCTGGAGAGATTTGTTCTGAGGCCAGCAAGGATAATTTTCAATTTAGGCATTCGGGCAGGATTTTACCACTACACCATCTTCTGGTAATGTGAATCTCTCTCTTTTATGCTTCCTCTCTGTGCAGGTGGCTGTGAGAGTGCATGCTTATGAGAGTTTAACATCTCATCCCCATGAACTCTGCGAAAACAAAACACCACGTGAACTTGAGAACTGCTTTTCCCTCTTTACACTCCACTTCAAGCATCTACTCTGTGTTAAGTGCCTCAGTCTGGAGCATCATCTGTAAATGGCTCATCGCAGTTGTCCCATTTTACCTGGAGTATTCCCAGCAGGGAGGATTTAAAGAAAACAGCACAGGACAGGATGTGCAAGAAAAAGCATGTTCAGTGAACCAGAAGTAAAGAGTATTCCCTGAGGGGACGTGACATTCTTTAACGTAACCTACTGTAAAGCCCGACATGTTGATGTTCCCTCCTCTGTCTCTCTACAGCTCACACATATCGCAGCCTCTTCTCCCTCTTTTCCTCAATTATTTTGCAGCTTTTTTTTTTCTTCCTGCTTCCCCGCCAGTCATCCATGGTGTGGCCCGTTTGCAGGCATTTTGTTCAGACTAGAAGCATTATTTTACTCTCCGTGTGGTTGCTCTGTTTTAAGTCACCGCTGATTCTCCTCCAGTCTCCGCTCACGATGACAGACAAACGAGAGCGAAATGAGGGAAAAATGAAAAAGAAACAGCATGGGCAAACAAAGTCCAAATCATTCAAGTGGCTGTAAGCAGTTTGTGTGTGAGCGTCAGCTTGCTGTCTGGGCGGTTTCTCAATTTGTGCAAATTGTGAGCAAATGGACACACAACATTGTTTCAAGCATCATCAGGGTATGTAGGCCAAAACTGATGGTTTTAATGTCAGCGAGGACAATGACAAAGCTGCACTGCTGGTTACCAAACATGGCAGTTCAAAGACGTCGCAGCCTTGAAGACAACAGCTTTGAAATGGAGTTGGAACAGGGGCAATTTTGGAGAACCACAAACTCTGGACAGTTTCCCAGGAGCCTCATTAGGCACTATCTACGATGGGTAGATGGGGGAAGTTGGGCATAGTTACCAAACACACAGACTCAAAGTCACACGTTCTCACCCATTATGCACATGAATACACACTAATATATATATATATATATATGCTGTCTCTCTCTCATTCATACATGCAGACCCATAGCAGGGGGCCTTAGAGCATGACAGTCTGCAAACGTCATTGGCTGTAAATTGATGCGTCAGTGCTGCTGTGTTCACCAAGCGCCACGCAAATGCCAGAAACAAGTTTTAAAAAGAAAAAAACTGAGTGTCACTTGAAACTGCAAGAGCTAAAGGATCTAAATGAAATCCCAGTGTTGTTATTTTGTCAGTTTAGTTAATTAATTTCATGTGTTTTTGTGTGTGTTCATGGATGTACACTTGCATCTGTGTGAGTGTGTGCGTGTGTGTGTGAGAGTGTTGGGTCATTAGCTGCAACAGCTTTGGTTCATTGTGACTTTCAGAGCGTCTCTAGAGTTGATCTCATGCAAAGTGTCATTAAGCTGCTCGTCTTTTCACGCAGCTGGTGAGCACAAGTGTGTACGTCTCAAAGTGTGCATGTGTGTGTGTGTGTGTGTGCACGCTCGTGTGTGTGTGTGTGCATATACTAGGTGCAGGCTGTGTTCCGACACCCTACATTTAGCTCTTCTACAGCTCACTGACAAAGCTCCATATGGTGTTTCTCAGTTTCTACCTCATGCACCCATCACAATGTGTGATTTATGCTTTTTTAATAGGCAGGCACCCATACAAACACTGACAGACAGGATGCAGTAAAAAAAAGAAAAAGAAATTTCCCCCCTAAAGTCTTCCTTGGAAGATTTAAGCATTGGTGACTTGAAAGAAAAAGACAATTAACCACATGTATGTTGCAGGCTGGTGAGTACGTCAGCTAAGTAAGTAAATACCTGTTTTTCTTTATACTGTGAAAAAAAGTTCTCACAGTTCTTAAATATGACATGAAGTTCTTTGGCTCATCAAGCTGAAGCGTGAGCGTACAGTACGATTTGCTCACTATGTCAAAGATTAAATCCAACCCACATATTCATCTGCTCTCCTTCACATATAATCTCTGCAACTTTTCACTTTCAGATTCACCAGCCAAAAGACTAAAAGACTGACACTGTGGAAGTGATATGCGTAATGCTATTCAATGTACTGAAAATGGAAACACTCGCCATGGTTGAACTATATTTTGAAATATTTTTTGCTTATTGTATTCTTTTTATTTTGGGATATTGATTTGTCTCTACGGGGATGCATGGAATATATGTTGTTTTTGAAATGACATGTGAGACAGGAGTGTGATGTGCTATGTGTGAATAGAAGGCTCAATTATGTTAGATTTTGTCAAATAGCCCACTGTTGTTAGATATGTAAGTCACCAATGCTTTTCAAATTGTGATTAATAAATCTTTTATTTTGTATTGAAATACGCTGAAATAAATCCAATTTTAAGTGAAAACCGCCATTAAGGACTCCAAAAGGTTATGTCTCCACTGTGGCTTAACATGTCAGTTAAAAGTAGGGGTTATAGCAAAATGTAAACTGTTATTGGCAAGTTCATGGCTGGAAATCTCACAGTGTTTATCTTGATTCTATTGATTCATCCATTCAGCCTCACTCTATGCCTCCGAGCCACTTATGTAGCTTCCAGTCCCCTCAACCAATTCCCTCACCAGGGCCACGTTATGTAAAGCACCTGTTGGCCTGCGCTCCCTCTTCTGGTCCCTGTCCCCTGTGTCTGTTGTGGCTGATAGTGTTTGGTGTTACAAATTTGATCTAGTGTGTCTCCTGAGCGTATTGTGTGCTGTAACCCCATTGTTGTCTTGCCCACCCAGGTGAGTGATTCAGTATGCGAGTGCTCCACACCAGAGCCGGCTCACCTGCTGCTGTTTTACTCCTTATTATTGTGTTTGGCCTTTTGCTTTGTTTTGCTTGAGTTATCATTCTATTTTTACCCGTGTTTGTTTGTTTGTTTGGGACTCTTTTTGCATTACTTTCAATGCAAGATAGTGTCATATTATTGAAAGGCTAGGCACCCATGGTGAGGTCCCCACACTTTATGTGAATAAAAGCACCTGGGATATGAACGTAGATTGCACCATTTTTGCTGTGAGGATTGCTGTGTTGCACCTGAGGTGAGTAAGCGGTAGCACCCCTGGGTACCCCTAAGTGTTGTCAGCCTCTTTATAAATGGCCTGTTTCCACAGTTTTGGTTGGGCTATGTTTGTCTTAGGTATTTTAGGGTTCATTTATGGTTTTCTTTTGTGCCTTAAAGCATCATTTTTATTCCTCTTTTTATTTCCACTAATTTGCATTTGGCCATTAATAATCTTTCCACCCCAGCAGCTCCAGTCTTTGCCCATTTGATTATTTTGCTTATTTCAATAAAACAGCTGGATTACTATGAAATGCAGGTCTTATGTCAGTAATTGGTCTGTGTGCATTACCAATTTTGAAAACCATATTCAAGATTTGCGACAGTACTTCCAGGGGTGCAATCCTAGGTGGCATCTTTTCTCCATTCTCCCCTTATTGTCCTCACCACACATGCTAAACCACATATAGCCAGATATTTCTAGCATAATGATACAGTATGCACAGAGCCAGCTTCCCTCAGGTAAAGTGCTACTGCTCAATGAAATACAGATACTGTCCTGTAATGAGCCCAGATGGCACAGTGGGAGGGTCTGTATTCCTCTCCTCCCCACTGAGAATAAACCATTCACAGTACATCATACGACCCTTGGCAGCAGCAACATGCTCCTTAGGGGGTAGACAAGAAAAACAGCTTTTCTGTGCTGTCAAGAGGGAAATTTAGATGCATCTTTGTCCACAGACAGGTGGCATCGGCTGAAATGTAGGCCGTTCTCACAGAGGACATTTCGGCACGTCACAGTAAGAAAAAGCAGGTGTAAATAATGAATATATTCAAATATTTCTTCTTCTTCGGTGGTATTATACCATTAGTAACACTAAACATTTTCCTACTGTGACAATTCAAAATCCTTCAAAATGCTTGTTATTGCTAAAACTAGCATTTCTAACGTATGATGTAAGTAATACACAGTCAGCCTTTCAGTTATCTGGGTGGTTGTTCCACTGTAGCCATGCAATACATAAGCACGTCTTACCAGAGTAAGTTTTTGGGAGCAATAAAAAAATGTGCTCTACTGACAGTTCAGTACAGTTCTTATGTGAGGATGCCAATGTCAGTGTCTACATCCAAAATGTCTTTGTGTGCCAGTCAAGGCCTTCTGGATAATTGGTGTTTTTATCTTTACTCAATTTCAATCCATTTTAACCAATTTCTGTCCCGCTAGCCCATTTATTGATGAAAACCCCACCGCCAGTCTATATGCATATATGTTTTCTATATGTGTAAGAGAAAAAGCTGAAGCTCACTGAGGCTTGTCTGAAAAATTGCAGCGTGAATGTTGATTGCAGGAGGCAGGTGTTGGTGCTGTGTTTGCATGTGTGCTTGAAGGATTTCATGTGCCAGTTGTCAGTTCCCTTTAGCAGTACTTGTGACTCAGCAGGACAACACGAGGAATGAAAGTCTCTCTGAATCGCTCCCGTCTTTCTATTTTACTGTTATGCTCCGTTGACCGTATGTTGCTCGTCGTGTTGGATTGGATTTTGAGGACTCTTACCGGCCTCAATTCTAAATGCGACCCTCCTTCTACCCCACAGCTCTCCAGCTGTCCGTGAGAGATATACCACATCCCTAATCTTCTAATTGGTAGGTAGCCTCTGCCATTACCTGAGCCATGACAGGGTGGAATCGATAAGAGGCACAATGCTAAACGATGTGTCCTGCTGTTTCTCTCTATTTCTCTCTGCCTATTCCTCAGTCTCTGCCCATTTTGCTATCTCTATCACCCTCTCTGTTTAAATTCACGGTATCCAAGGCAACAGCCATTCAATCTCAACACGACAGTGAAATGAGCACTCCTTTTAATTTGTCTTTATTACTGCCCTGTTGTTCTATTCTTCATCTACTTTCCATATTTCATACACTCTCCATATGAAATAGCAAGCAAAGGTTTGCAAAATGTCCCTCCATCTGCGCAGAGGGTATCAATGGAAACCTGGTTCTCAATCAATGCCAACCAGCCCCCACCGGTCTCAAATTATGCATTATTCACTGTGTGTCACGGCATGACATAGTGCGGCCTGTCTGATGAACAGTCCTTTAATGGACTTTGATGACAGATGTAAATGGAGGGAACATCATGCCGGAGAAATAGAAAGAATAGGCGACTGGTGAGGAGAGAGAGGGGTCAGATAGCTCATGTCTATTAAGCAAAATGAGGGTGGTTCTATTCACTTTTCAGCCACCAGGGACAAACTGACAAAGAAAGATGCTCATCATTTCCACTCAGTGTGTATAATAAGCAAATGAGTATCATCATCACCATCATCATCATCATTATCAACATCATCATCAGACAGTTTAGCCGCATTCATTTAGACGCAAATAAAACAGCCTCTGTGTAGCACCTCGCTGCGGTTTAACGTTCGCTTTGTCTTTCTTTGCAATGCGGCACTTTACACACACCATTTGAATAAAGGCACCTTCATTCCAAGCTGTGTGAATAGACTGCACTTCTTGGACCATTGTCACGTCTGAGCTTCTTGAATATGTGCATGCATACAGAGCAGAAAATGAATAAATTCCCCGGGGAGAATTATGTAGGGTTGAAAATCTTATTTGAAGCCTGCAGTGAGCGGTCTCACCAGATTATTCTCCTAAGCGGAGGCAGAAAATGGTGACAATCAGTGATTTCTAGCGCAGGGCAGAACTTCATAAAGCTCTGTCATGGTCGACCAAATACCAGTAAACAAACAAAAAAAACTAGATGATGGATGAGAGTGAGGGAGAAATTCATAAAGTTTATAAAAATGCTTATATCCCATGGTCAGTATCTTTCAATGTCGACGGATTCAACAACTTATGACAACAGTTTTTGATCTGTAACTGCTCAGAGAAAACAAAACACACTGTTCCTTACATTTCTTTATGGTTAACCCTAAAAGCATATTTAGTTTAGTTTAGTTTTTCCCCTCCCTCTTTACTTAACATGAGATTTTGTCAGTCCATCTCCTGGCATGAAGCAGCACCAGCGCTTCGTTACAGATCGTACTCCATATGCTGAGAAAACAAACAGCCAGAGGTGAAAAAAAAAATGTGCATGGTTCCCTGCTTTCAAAACAGCAAGATAAACAGAGAGATCTTGATAGAACGCGGTGAAGACTGTAAAATGAGCACACTTATCCAGCGCTGTAGGTATTGCCCTTTTCTTACTACCAGAATCACATTTGAACCTTGTGTAACGTCTCAGCAAGCTAAGAATAGCAGCTCCTCTACAAGGAACGGGCTGCTGAAACTGCTGCTTGCATGTTGTCTTTTAATTAGGACATTTTCTGAATTTCAGCCCGGTAATCTGTGAATATTCCTGAAAAGCTCCTACTGTTCTCAAGACCAATTAAAACACAGCACACAAAACGGCCTCAAAGGGCCCCTTAGGTACTGTAGACTCGCCTTGTGCTCGACAGCCTCTCTGTCAAAACTTGTCTTGCGGAGCGAAGGATATTTACAAATTGAGCATGGAAACAGATATCCTTATCCTGAGCCAGTACTTCTGTATTAGGATGGAGGGTTAATCACTGCAAGCTGGATCAGCACGGACTCACTCTGTAGCACTTGTAACCTACAAAAGCCCTTACTCCATTTTCAAAGCAATGTCACTTTTAGACAGCGGTACACAGGGGATTTCTGCAGCTGAAGCACTTCAGATTTTTTTGTTAGCATCAGTGTTAAGAACACGCTGACAGACTGTGATGCTCAGTCATTAAAGCCTGTGTTAATTGAGCTCTAATCACCTTGTCAAAAGTTAACAGCGGATAAATGTGGAGCTGGGTGGTGAGTTGACGCGTACATTCTGCTTTAAACATTGCATTTTCTACATTATCCGTTCAAGATCTGATATTTAACTTTCTAATACCTTCTCTGATATTAATTCTAGCTTTTCGGTTGCCCACAAAGTGAGATCTAAGAGTATGTGTCATGCAATGGAGGAAGAAAGACTGTTGACACATTACATGCTTCTCTGAAAGGCTTGTCATCAGTGAGAGGTTGTCAGATTTGTGCCTGTGCAGAGGCCAAAACCAAAACCTGTGTTCAACAGCACAATCTGAACCTGCGTTACAGTTTGAGATGCTAAACAGAGATACAGGGATGGAGGTTCTTTTTTGCATAAGAAATAGCGCCAAGCTCCTACACCACTACACATTTACTTTTCTGTATGCCAAAATATGCTGATTTAGGAGTTGGGGAGAGTTTTAAATACTTTATCAGTAATAGCATCAGTAGCATGATTCCAGAAAGCCCCTAATCTAGACCAGGTATTAGAGAAGGGGATTTGAGTGTCGATGTAGAATGGGTAAACAGGCGGTGAGTGCCGTCTGCACACAGCCAGGCCTTCCAGGCTGATGGATGAAATGGCTTACAGAGGACACAAGCGCTGTGACATTGATGGACAGTCTGATATTGCCTCCCTAATCTTGCCTCCACTCAGTCTCGCACACACTCACACACATTCCTCCGCGTCCCTCTCACTCCTCCATCTCCCTCTTTCTCTTTCTCACTTTCTCAGTTCTGCTCTGACTCATACTTTTTCGTCTCTGCTCTCGCTCTCATTTCTCTTTTCTTCCTTTATTATCTCCCGCTCGCTCGTGTCTCGTCGTATCCATATGGGGTCTTGCGTTGTCTCATACCTTTGTTTTCTGACTGCTCTGGCGCTCCCTTGCTCTGCCTCTCTGTCCTTGTTTGCTCACACCAACATGCTCACAAGCACGCAAATTCCTATAATCATTTCACAAGATCAAACAACCACTACTTTGTGTGAAGGGCACAAGGGAAAGACGTTGGCAAACTAAAGATCAGAAACTATTTACACAAACACACACATACACACTTAAGTCTATGCAGAGATGCTGTGAGACATTTCTAGAAGTTTTATTCAGACACTCAAATAAGAAATTCTGTAAGACATGAATGCCGCAGTAATCAACATTTTATCCTTTGCTAATTTGGTATTAATTCACTATTTGGGTCAAATGGATACATATGATGTGAAAAGTGCTGCTGATAGTGGCCAACCCAGACCACATGGCCTCTTTCACTCATTGTTTTCATTCTTTTTCTGCCCCTCATCCACCTTTCTTGCTGCTAACAAGCTCTGATAAACCCACAGCAAGCTACCTGCCCAGCACCAAAAGACAGACAGACAGTATTAGCAACTAGCTAAACAGCTGGGTGTCTCTCTGAGGAGCTGGGAGAAAACAAAACAAAGCTAAAACGAAGAGAGTGTGTTGGTCTTATTCATCTGATGCCCAGAAACCTGACTCCAAATGAATGTTAATGTTACTCCTGGATGTGTCAGTTGGCAACTGCTTGCTAACAACTTTGCCAAAACAACTTTATAAGGCGATGATATGCCAGATGTTGTGTACGCAGCTTCTTTGCAGCCCCACTGGCAGGAAAAGCAAATACAGTTCTCAAAAGAAATAGATTTTACTTGTGGTTTATGGTGCATTTCAGCCGAAGAAGAAAACCTTTTCATAATCGTCAGAAGGATAATAGATGGAAAGTAATGCATCTAAATGTGTGTTTGCTTCAGCACTCAGAAGACGGCACCACAACATCTAACCATAAGATTGGAATACAAAATAAAAAAAGAAAAGCGCATTTCCATTAATTTCTTTGTAACTCTATATAAAGTAGATCATGGCATGTCATCGGTACTTCCCATCTGTTACCTTTATTAATTACTGCAGTTTGTTTCCTCTGTCTGTGAATAACATGGGGTTGCCATCTGCTGCTATATTTTTCTGGAGACTTCATTTTATTGACGCACCAACTCTCCCACCCCTACCAAGTGTATAAAAAACAGTTTTATCATTATCTACATGTTTTTCTGAGAACTTTCATTCGGTTTTGCATTGAGTGTTATGGACAAATTGAAAGTGTGCACATAAAAAGGTGGATGGGAAGCACACACACACACACACACACACACACACACACACACACATCATCAAGGGAGAAGAGCACAGCAACGGATGTGCGAAGTTTTGTTTACCTCTTTGTATGAGAAATGGGTTGCATCATAGATCAGGCACCAACAGCCTTCCAAAAGCATCAGCCATGAACTTGAGTCAAACCTGAACCTGAAGTTCTGTGGGCTGAATGCAGCCTTTGTCTGTCTTCTGTGAAGCACCCTGTCTGCTCTGACTTGCTATCTGCTGCCTGTCTGCCAGCCGATTAACTCGTCTCCCCTCAGGCCGCTGGGGAATATTTTGTCTCTTTCAAAGAAAGCATTATGTGGAATAAAATATATAAACATGCTAATTTCACCTGTTTCATGTGTCATTTTCTCTGCTCAACTATATCAAAACATAGATTTTAACATTTTACCACAACTGCTTCTGTGCTTTACAACAAAGAAATCACATGTAGCAAGTGCATCACATAAAAAGGACATGCATGGAAAATTTGATAGAGAATAAAACCACTTGATAATAATAGTAAAAATAAGATAAGGATGAAAATAGAAGCATCAAAGGTCTCCAAACTCTCTTTTGCATAATGGTGGTCAGCAATTTGAGACTTAATAGGCAAGACCTCGGCTCATGTGCGCAACCGACCAATCAGCGCCTCTGAAGCAAACGAGCGAGAGGGAATGGTGTTTTTCCCACTGTGATGCTCTCGTGTTTGTCTTTTGTTTCCCCTTTTACCTGTGACCTCATTCGCTCTGCGACCTGGTTGTGCAGAAAATGGGAGTGTTCCACCCAGCATGGGTCAGAGAAGTGGAAAATAGCACGGCACTCTCATACGACCTGGCTGCAGCCCACTGTTTGATTACAGCAATCAATCGAGTGAGATAGAGAGAGAGAGAAGGAGGAGAGAGTGCGTGCGTGTGTGTGTGTCCGTGTGTACTCATGGGGGATTGTGGGTCAGACAAAGCAGAACAGACAATCACAAAGGGCTCTCAAACACACTCCACTCCACACTTGTGCTCATCTGAAGAACGTGTGGGATGAATATCAAAAAGAACACCGGATTCTTCTGAAGGGAAGATAAAAAGAACAACAAGAACATATTATATCCCTGCTGGACCGCAGTTTGTTTGCCTGACGTTCCGTTCTGGCTTGCCGGGGGTCGGTCAGTGTGGGTGGTTTCCGTTTGACATTAACATGCTCCGGTGCTCTCTGCCGACGTATCATTGGTTCCCAGTGATGCATTACTGCCCCACTCCGATAACAGCTCAAATGTGGGACACAGGTCAGGCAAACCATTCGGGAATTGAAATCACATCCAGCATTGGATGTGAGCTGTGGTTGAGGACCGTGTTTGTTTTTTCAACAGAAAGCATGAATACATGAATGGCTGTTGTACACTTCAGAATGCTTTCTGAATAAAAATTTCACAAGTCACATCCGCCTCTCACATCTCTGCAGCAACCCCTGCCAAAAGGCCAGTTAACGGGGCTGCATATTAATTTGGATATTACACAACACTTTCTTCAAAGGCTGTTCTCAGAGATCCACACAACCAAACGCCATTGCAATGCACTGATTTGACCAAATGACTTTGTGAAGCGTGATGATGCAACCAAAGTTTCGGAGGTGAGATGAGTTCCACACGTCTGTTAGCAATAGTCTGTCTGGAAGCAGCACCAGAATCAGAATGACTGGATAATGATCTCAGGGACAGAGAGATTGATCCGGTCTTCCATCACTGTAATGAGAGACTATAAGACACCCAAAACACTCTGATTGGGCTCCCTGAAGAACTGGCAGCAAATGTTGGACAATTTCTACTGACTGTTACAGAGATTTTTAAGATCCCAGCTGAGATGGAAAACGGAGGGGCCGCCACATTAAACGACAAGCCCTTACATAATTTCAACACAGTCTGTCAGAAAGGTGCAGACAGTTGCTGATGAGGCAAGGGATAGGGTTCTCACATCAAACAGCTGGATCCACAGGGATTCAGACGCTGCCTCGAACCACAAATGCTATCCCGAGGTGACCGCGCATAGACGTAGATGCTGATAATTAGGCAAATTAGGACAGAGTATAATGATTGCAAAATCACAGGATCCATCATTTGGCAATAAACTTTCTTCTGCACATTGAATAAAGATGGAAAATCGTCTTAGCTTTGCACAAAGACTGGAATCAGGAGGAAACAGCTAGCTTGGCTCCACAAAATGGTTCTAAAATTCACTTTATCATCACCTCAAAAGCTACCTAAGATGTCATATTTTACTGGTTTAATCAAAGTGTAAATTTAAGTTTTACAGGGGGTAATTGCCCAAACTCTTTCTTGGCTGGGACCAGTAATGTCTGTGAACCTCCCTGGTAAAGCTTGAAACAGCTGTATAACAAATCAGTCACTGATATATTTTGTCACTTTATTAGTTACCTATCAAAAAAAAAAAATATTTTTTTTATTGCCCTCTCTGAAGTTCACCATGAACTTGCTTTTTGCATGAAATTTAAGTTTGCATAATTACTTGCGGGCTGCACGGTGGCGCAGCAGGTAGTGCGGGTGCCTCACAGCAAGAAGGTTGCCGGTTCGATCCCCGGGTCAGGCGGGGCCTTTCTGTGTGAAGTTTGCATGTTCTTCCCGTGCATGCGTGGGTTCTCTCCGGGTACTCCGGCTTCCTCCCACAGACCAAAAACATGCTCATTAGGTTAATTGATGACTCTAAAATTGTCCGTAGGTGTGAGTGTGAGTGTGAATGTTTGTCTGTCTTTGCATGTGGCCCTGCAATCGGCTGGCGACCGGTTCAGGGTGTACCCCGCCTCTCGCCCATTGTAGCTGGGATAGGCTCCAGCCCCCCGCAACCCCGAAAGGGATAGGCGGTATAGATAATGGATGGATGGATAATTACTTGCCTTCCCACACACATCCAGCTGGCCTTGATGAAAAAAAAACTTTTGCATCCTCTCCTTGCTCCAACTGAGCGACTGCAGGAATATTGTGCATCAGAGCCATGTGGTTTCCTTGATCATTCACACTCAAGTGTACCGTAGAGCTTTTTGTGTGAGGTAAGAGATTAACTTTTAAATTAAGCAATAAATAATGAATCTATTGGATGACGTGAGCACGATCTCTGAAAACATCTCTTCGTAATTTCATCTGTAAACGAGAGAGGGAGATCCTTTCTCCATTTCTTTTTAACGGAGAGAAACATGATCATGAAATTCATGAAATAAAATAATAATAGTGAGTTCAAGCACCACTCAGACTGAAAGAGTATGCCTTGCCTTCAATAAATGGTTCTGTTCAGTGCTGATGCCCACAATACTATCAACACAACACAAGACTAAGAAATTATTCCAACACTGAGGCAGTGATACCCATGAGCCTGTACAGCAATCTGCTTCTTCTCTGTGATGTGTTCGGCCATGATGACTATATGTTCCATGCACCATATCCAGCATTAAGTTGCCTTTTTTGTGATGCAAATTACTGCAGAGTTCAAGGGCTCAATTTGACATCAAAGACATGGCCAGAATGTTCACTTCAGAGTGAGATGAGGGTGCATGTGGCAGGTCTCCGTCCATCTTTCCTCTCACAATCATTACCATTTCATTAGACAGTTACCATCAGCAAAGTAAGTGGCTTTCATCTCCCTCACTTGTATTGTCCTCTGTTCACTACTGTAGCTCTGCTACCATTACCTTCACCTTACCTTTGAACTAGCCAGATGCTCACATGAGTCTCATTTGCATAAATGCTTTGCAAACACCCTCGTAACATGCATAATGGATGCACAAAGCTCAAACAACTGCAGCTCCCTAATGGAAGAGAAGCACAGTACATGCAAATACCAGAAATACTTATAATGTTTTTATGTGAAACTAAAAATATCTTGTGTACCTGTCCTCTATCTTCCTTTCTGCTTCTCATATTGCTCATATTGTTACCCTTACTTACCTGTATTGCCCTCCCATTCCCCACGCCATGTTTGCCACTGCTTCCCATCACAAATTCATGGTTGCCATCCTAACCGTGTCCATTTGTGCAGCAGGTTTTATCATATCACCTTCACATTTCATCTGCTCTGGTTAGAGTCATGAAGGACATGAGGAAATTTTGCACATCTGCATCTGCAGCAGTCTTTCTAAACTTTGACAAACATCAGTTACAGGAACAAACTCTTCTTTTTATTGAATTTGCGTATAATTAATCATTTTATGTGTTGTAGTCAGACTGGTGATCCAAACCACATCATGCAGAAGTTAAAACAGTCTCCGGCATCTTGCATATATTTTAGGAGGAACTTGTATAGTAGCATTAAAAGCTAAACAGCTACTAAAGCTGCTTCACATGAACTGCTACAGTAGCTTAAAATTAATATTTGATGGGTCGTGATGGAAAAGCAATCCAAAAGCCACTGAAAGCAATCCAGTTGTATAAGACTGGATTGCTGATATACTTGAATTTAATGCATAAGTAAAAGGCTTACAAAGTGAACAAACAACCTCATTGAGCCTCCCTCTTCTCTCCTTATCTTAACCTTCATCCCTCCTCCTCTATCTCTCCATCCCATCTTCCATACTGTCCCATTCCCACTCCTCTCCATCACTCTAGTAAGCCTTTGCATCCCCTATTACCAATTCCCCAGTACTGCAATGGATTATTTATTCAGAGAGAACTCTATAAATCATGTCAACCTGTTCAGCATGTGATGACTACTGGAGGAGAGAGAGAAATATGAACGTGTGTGTGTGTGTGTGTGTGTGTGTGTGTGTGTGTGTGTGTGTGTGTGTGTGTGTGTGTGTGTGTGTACAGGGAGACTTTGCTCCCTCTAGAACATTGTGACACCCTGGCTGTTGGCTTCAGCGCTGAGCTAACATCTTCCTCTGGAGAAAAACCTGGATGTTGAAAAGCGTGAGAAGGCCAAACATGAAAGTTTCATAGCGTGCACTGCATGCCCATGAAACTAGGCTGATGTGGAGAGCGCATGCAGTGTTATAATACGGTAATAAGTGCAGAGGTGTAATGTAATGTATGTAACTGTTTAAAATATTCAAACCGCATATGAATAATTACTGTAATGAAGAGGAAGCTGGGAAAGTTAGGGCAGGAAGGGAGAAGAGAAAAGAAGAATCAAAAATATAAACTAATGAGTCATCTTTGAGCTGAGATGACTCGACCCAGAAACTTAATTTTCATCACATAAGATGAACGTATGGCATTTCACCTAAGCTTTTCTTAAAAATGGCCGCGAGAATTTGAAAATGTTTATGTCTCCGGAGTGTGTCTTTCTTAAAGTTTAGAACAAGCGCACTAAAGACGTCAAAGAGCGGGCATGGTGACGGCTGATGACAGCGCAGCTCCATCTGATTGGTGTCACGCACTCTGGGATTTTTGTCATTGTAGCGGCAGTGTCAGTGCGGCTATAGATAGATAGGTTAGCAGAACTGAGATGACTTCTCCGTTCACCTGTCTGCACAGACACAGATGGTAAGACAGAGTAAGAGGGACACAGAGAGATGCAGAGAGGAGTGAGAAGTGGAAAGAGAGGGGAGAGGCAGATCCGGTGGCTGTCTTTCAAAGCGAGTTAAAAGGAGATAGGCAGGGGAGAGAGATGGAAAGGGTAGTGACTTTGTGAGCCAAGTGAGAACACGGCCATATATATAATTGCAGCCATTACCATCATTAGTCTTGTTCGCAGATTCACTTGGCACACACTGTGCCTGCACTCCTGCCAGCCTGCACAATGCCCCTAAAATAGCCCTGTGTTTTAAATTATGCATGGTAATAGAAATAGACAAATTGCAGGAGGACAATTCCCTTCTCTCTTACCAGCATATCGCAGCTTATAAAGTTGGAAAACAATGAAAATGAACAGCCTCTTTCTTGGGAACAATTATTTCATCAAAACATGTTTGAGTGGATACACTCCATCTACAGTACCTGCTCTTGATTTATTACAGGTAGAGGAGGTCAGAGCTTCCTTCCTGGTTGGATGGACTCTGGGAAATGGAGTGAAAAATGAATTTGTGCAGGAGAGTGCTTAAATTTGTCCAAATGATATGATGTAGGACTGTTTGATAAGACCACATCTGGCTGGTATTATGTACATGTTTGAAGGCTGTGTTTCCCCACAGAACTCTCAGCAGTCTCATTATCACAGAGGATTATACATCTACACGTAATGTGCCGTCTTTCGCCTTCTAAACAACATCAATTCCAGGCTGTTTCAATGTTTTGTGAGAGGAGATTCAGTGTTCCACTGAGTGTGCACATTCAGAAACCCTCAACACAGACTGAATGAGAAAAGCTGTGTCATCACAACAGTATTAGATTTAAAAAGACATTTCCTGCAATGATTCAATACGGCATTAACAAAATTTTTGCCCACTTGAGGGAAGTGGAAACAACTTGCACACACAACTGTGACTATGGTCTTATAAAGCTGGTGTGGCAAACTACACATCCAGCAGATACAGAGCAACATCAGTATTCATTTAGAGTTGTGTTTATGGACGCTCAAGGCACGGATTCAATCTCCTTTTGGCTAACATCTTGTATTATTTGGTGCCTGTTATGTCTGGGAACAACGCTGATGATAGCATTGAGAGGGACCTTAGAAAATTAAGCTGTGGGCCATAAGAGCTAAACAATGACTACAGGGATGCAATAAAGCTCTGTACAGCTGACTATATATTATATTCTATATACTAGAAATTCAATACAATTCTCAATGTGTTCATCAGTAGAAGGGACACATTCTACATACACAGAGACAATTTAATCATTATTAACATAAAGGTGTTGAGCAGAGGGCTTTGTAATAAACTATTCTTCATGATTTGTCTCCCCTACACCTGAAGTAGTTCAAGAAGCTAGGTAACATTTCCAACTAAAGAACAAGAGAAAAATGGGTTCTCAAGTCATCTCTGGAAAGAAAATGAGATAACATCTATTAACGTCATGCAGCTCGCTGACATAATCATGTCTCAAGGCCTTTACGGGGCGCTTTTTAAGGTCAGACAAATCAATAATAAATCACACTGCCATGTAGTTAAGTTCCTGTAAAATGTATTAGAATATGGTGCTAAGCAAGCAGGTCTGATGCTCTGACATGTACAGTAGATCCAAACGTCAGTTAATAGGATTTTGTAGTTAAGCCTGCCTTTAACCGCTGCCCCGATTTTTTTAAAATAATTTAAATAAAATGTAGGACATCTATAAAATCATCCTAGCTAGAGTTTAGCAGAAAATTTACAGGAATTTCATGAAGGAGACAGGGCTTAGCATTCACCATGTCTGGAATAATCCTGTAAAATAAGCTTAGCAGGGAGCTGGCATTACTAAACTGAAATCTTAGAATGTTGTTTACCTCTCAGCGTGGTGTATGTTGTCTACTGTTGCCTATGACTCACAGTGTTTCCTTTGCTAGACTTGAGAACTGAGTTCCCCTGGGACAATGTGAACAGTTTGCATCTCACATCTTGTAAGCTCGTCGTACCATTCTTCAGGCCTCTGCAGCTCTGTTTGTCACAGAGGATTTTGATGTAAATGAGGAGTTTGGAGGCTGTAAGTTAGGCAGCATGAAGGGACAAGATTATACTCTATGCACTTATTTTATAAATTATTGGAATGATTAATTGGGAAAGAGCATCTTGGCGCTGCCCCTCCCCCCAGTGACTCATTACTTTTCGAAAAAGAGCACGCTATGTATGTTTTGTTTATATTGTATTATTTTATTGCACCAGGCTGTGCCGTTACAGCAGAGTGCCTTTCAAAGAGCGCTCATTAAGAATGCAAATAATGTTAGGTTCACTTCAGCAGCTACACTGGGGCCTGAAAGGAAGAGGGAGGGAGGAAGTTTTCATATTCATTCAAAACCAAATGCATGAGCCAGAGAAAGAAGGGGCGTGGATGAGAGAAAATGGAGAAGCAGAGGTAGAAAAAAGAGGCCAGAAAATGAGAGGGAAAAAATGAAAAGAGGGAAGTGAGGAAAAAAGAAAGAATGGGGCAGAGCTCCCTACACAGACTTCAACACACCATTGTGATTGTTCATTTACAGAGGAAGTGGCCTGCAGGCAGAGTGCAGATATTATGTTTGTGGAGAAGCAGTGGAACTAGTTTAAATTGCTCTGGGTTTTTTTTTTTTTTTTCCCATTTAGAGTACTGTGTATTTGCATGCTTTGCCCAGTTGTCAGTTCTGTGATGCGAGCCGCGGTTCACTCTACTCTGTGGTGCAGCATTTTCACTACAGGAGCAGTTATGCACACACACACACACACACACACACACACACACACACACACACACACACACACACACACACACACACACACACACACACTTTGATGATAATTATAGTGTTTATTAGTGTTGCTGCAAATGCATATTCAGTCCTCGGATCCAGACGTCCATCACACATCTTCTTCACCCACAGAAGCATTAGCTGATGTTTGAGGTCATCTGATTTTCCATGCTTGTCAGGGCTGTTTACAGTTCTTTATTTTACCTTTTAGTGCTGTTGTTTTTCTGCATATTGCTTAATGTCTTTCCACAGAAACTTATTGCCAACAAATTTATATCATCTAATGCAATTTTTGATTTCTACTGACAAATTTTTAATCATCCTCAACTGGCCCGAGTCTCCTATGAAATGATCCTCTTGGCATGTTACATTCATTTCCATCCTTACATCCATTTTCTATACCCACTTATCCGCTTCGGGTTCGCTTTAGCTAACAACAAATGCGTGCCAGATGGTTTGTTACATGGAACCATCTGGAAAGTTGTCCTATGGAAACTGAAAAAGGGCAGGCACTTCATAAAAACACTTGGCAGGTGATTGGATGCACCATCTGTCTGTCACCATCTATCATGGGCTAACTTCAACCAATCACATTAACGAACCATATGATGTAGTAGGAGAGTGAAACCCTTGCCGAGACCAGTCCGGAGGAGAGGAAAACATCTTTTCCATCGAGAAAAGCCTTTAGTGCAGCTCCTTGCTCTTCTCTCAATGAAGACATACTCCACACTTCTGACTGATGCTATAGTAGCATCTACGCTAACCTCTTTTGTTGTTTTGATGTTGCCACCAGTGCTTCCTGTTCATTGGTCTGAATGAATGCAGTATGGCCATAAGTGTGGTTCCTTGAATTAAGCTGCCTCGCAAGGTAAGTTTTTTTTTTTGTTGTTTTTTTTTACAATTTCTGATACAAGCGGGCAAATATGTGAAACTCCATTTGCAGTTTGCAAAAAATAAAAAATAAATAAAGATTCTAGCTGCAGGTGGCTTTTAACAAACTAAAGAAATGTTGGCAAATGATCTCATCAACACAAGTTGGACGATTTTTTAAACAAAATGACAACATACTGTATCCATGAGAGTTGAAAAGCCAAGTAAGTCAGCATTGAATTTTTATTTATTTATTCATTCATTGTGTCAGACGTCTGAATGTTCTACCTTTCTATGTCATTTTCCTCTACAGGTGAGGACATGGCTGGTCCTTAAATTCTGAAAACTGGATGTACTAGCACTAATTGTGGGAATGAGGCGTTTAATGCAAATTCAAGCCGGAAAGGAATTAACAGCCTAATTTTCTCATCACACTGCTCTCCACCTCCCAATTACTATGTATTGAACTAACTGAGTAATGTGCACAGTGAGTTTTCTGCGAATTACTAACCAATCTAGTGAAATGGTATTTAAACTACTTTACGTCTCTTGGCTGCCATTGCGGCAACGCAGTACTTTGCAGCAGAGTGTTATAGAGAGATTGCCAGTCTTTATCAAAACCTCCACTCCACATTTTTACAGTGCCACTGGGTTTGACAGGAAATCTGCTGGATTGATTTACAGAACAGGACATTTCAGAGTTTCTCACAAAGAGAGATAGCAGAATGAGTAAAAGGTTAATGAAGGACCACTTCCAGCAAGCTTAACTTTGATAGCAAAACAGAAAACCTATGAGCAAAAACAGTCACAGCAGGTTTAATGGGAAATCATCCTACAGTCATTTCAGGAAACACTAACTCTGCTGTTGCACCACAAGTGCTGACTATGTAAAGTACTGAAAAAATGTGGCAAATAGTACCTCAATCTGTGTGTATGTATATGACTGTGTGTGTGTGTGTGTGTGTGTGTGTGTGTGTGTGTGTGTGTGTGTGTGTGTGTGTGTGTGTGTGTGTGTGTGTGCATGCGTGCGTGTGTGCGCGCAGGCTTGGGCCATTCATCAGAAAGTAGTCAAAACCTGGATCAATGATGAGAACATTTAGGAAACAGAATGAGCTATTCCTTCACCGGGCTTCAATGTGAAAATTGATTCCTGTGAGGCAACTACTGCTGGTTATAATGATGGTTTCACTGCAGTAAAGAAGTACAGTGTGTGTGTGTGTGTGTGTGTGTGTGTGTGTGTGTGTGTGTGTGTGTGTGTGTGTGTGTGTGTGTGTGTGTGTGTGTGTGTGTGTGTGTGTGTGTGTGTGTGCGTGCGTGCGTGCGTGCGTGTGTGTGTGTGTGTGTGTGTGGATAGATCAGTTTGAGCGAGGTCATCGACTGGCTGCATAAGACTGAGCAAACCTGCCACTGTGATCCTGTGTCCCCTGAGTCATCTTCTTGCTTCCCTCTCCACAGCCCTGCCGAGAGCCAGGCCCTGAGCTCATCTCTAGCCCGACACACCTGGGGTATGGCCACAGACGCAGCCAGGGACGTAGAACTGGGAGGAAACATGTGGGGAGGGCCCACAAAGATACTGGGATGAATAGCTGTGGAGGGGCCCATAGAGGAATGCCTGTGTACAGGGTCCAGACTCTTGTGCTGTGCCCCTGGACAAAACCTCCACTGCCACTGTACAACATCCTCCTTGACCCCAATATGTTGCCCCCAAGAAGATATCAGTGGACGTAGGGCAGTGAGGTTGCAGTGATAATAGTAAGTATCCAGATGTCAAACCTGCAGGTTTGCTAGGGGCGACTTGATGAGCGACGGAGCTCTTTTTTTTTTCCTGTTTGCGTCTCCCACTTTTTGCAGCTGGTTTTAGCTAGTCTGTTTTCCTCCCATGCTTCTTCTTACCTTCCCGGCTACCTCCCTTCTTGTTCCTCATATTTGTTACCTTCACTTTGATCCTTCCTTCTCTCCTAGCCTTGATGCTTTTTACTGCTTACATTGAGAGAGGCAGAACGTTAGGGGTTATTTTAGGAGGCACTTGACCTTCTTAACTTCCTGTTTTCTGGGGATGCAATTAGTGAGGAGAGGAATGAAACAACAGCTAAGAATAACAAGAACATCATTCAACCAGCTGCTACTGCAAAGCTAGATATCAGTGTTTATGTAATTAGAACAGTGCTCCTTTGTAATTGGCTTGCCTTTCTCAGAATATTACAGGGAAATTGGAAAACTGACTAAAATACAAAGAGAAAGTAATAGGACTGTTCATAGTAATTATCTTTGTGCGTAATGCACTGGCACAGAAAGAGATGCATTCAAATGCTTCTGCGTGTATTTTTATGCGCACACAAAAACACAGTCGTTTTATTTGGGTGCTCATAACCTACAAACATGAAATTATGAGCGTTTGAAAGGCTTAGCTATTACTTACAGGGTATCAGCAGACATGAATGGGTCAAAGAGTAGTTGAAATGTGTGTATAAATAAACAACACCACCTGAAGTTCTTGCCCTGTGTTGTACCAGATGCCTCAGCTCACCTCCTGTGCTTCATCCCTGCTCTCCATAGATGAAAGGAGCTGCTGACTCCTTTGGCATGCATTAGCATTCAGACGCCCACCTTCCACCTTATCTGCTGTCAAAACAGCCACCTCTACCTTCCACAGAGAACACTTTGACCACACATCAATGACAAGCCTCCTTATCAATGGCTTAAACAAGCTTGGTGCATGTCAAAACCATGGACAGCGGGAGACTGGGAGCTGGGAAAAAAAATGGGGAGAGGGGAATGTGCCTCTGCAGAGAGAGAAGGACGAACACACAGAGAAAGAAAGAGAGAGCAGCGAGTGTGTCTGACATTTCTAGCGCTGGTAATTTGCTATATGAGGAGGCCTCGAGGGAATGGAATTGAAGAAGCCTCCTTTCCTCCTCTCACCCACACATCCCTCTTTAACATTTGTTTGGGGCATCTTCACAGCCACTTGCCTGGACCAATAAAGCACGTGGAAGTGGGGGGGTGAGGACTTGTCATAGAGTGGCTCAGAAACACGGAGCAAGTAAGCGAGACAGAGAAACAGAGCGAGACAGAGAGGAGAGAGAGTGAGAGATGGGATAAGACAAAGAGACAGCTCAAGTGATGGCAGAACAATTGTAAGGGTCTAAGGGCTTGTCATGATGAAGCACACATCTTGTGTCGCTGCAGGGGGCAGTGCCAGGGCTGTAAAATCTGCATGCCTGCTATTGGTAGACACTACATGGTGTGCAGGGAAAAACCTGAGAAATACTTGTGTTACTACAGCATGTCCAATAGTGGAACACAGAGCTTCTGTGTAAGGGTAAGTGGTCCTGTCTTTTCGATACCCACTGTGTTACCACTGCAGCTTCTCAGTCTTGTACCTAAATGTATTTTGGAAGGTGTGCTTTAGTCTTTTGCAAGATGCTGCACAAAGACAAAATCTAGCTACACTCAATAAGTTTGCACCCACTGTGTTAGTACAACGTGTCACATTAACTTTCAGATTGACTGAAGACTGTTTCAAATATCTATTTAATAGTATTGCAGCAGGAAGTGTAATACCTCCATGAACTTGAGGGAGCTCTGAGAGACAGATTAAAACAGAGCGGTTGATACAGCAGAGGTCTCTAGAGTGGATCAAGATCCAAAAACACTGGATGCTATACTTTCC
This sequence comes from Chaetodon trifascialis, assembly GCF_039877785.1. Classification (NCBI taxonomy): domain Eukaryota; kingdom Metazoa; phylum Chordata; class Actinopteri; order Chaetodontiformes; family Chaetodontidae; genus Chaetodon; species Chaetodon trifascialis. Next base: position 9,047,026 of record NC_092071.1, on the reverse strand, counting down.
ATAATGCAACTAACTCAAAGGCGTTTTTGTTAAAGATAGTTAAAGGGTACATCTTAGAACTACACACCCCAGTTTGTGATACACACTTTATGTCATTAAGGTGTAGACCCAATCAAGACAACCCAGGTGATGTTATATCAGACTCGATAAATCTGCCCCCAGAGTCATAAAAACATTTTACAAAGTGTTCCCGAGCCCATGTAGTAATAACCTTTATGCAACCTTATGTGTCACAAAGTGGTGAACCTCGCTCCATCCTTGCTTGTGAACGACTGAGCCTTTCATACCCAATCACAATGCCATCACCTGTTATGTTATGGCTGTGCTGTGTTTGTCCCTTTCCTCTCCTCTCTAGCTCTGCCCAGGTGTGCTACATCTGATTGCTGAATGAGGTGCACCTGACCTGGGACTGAAGTGCTTAAAAGCTCCTGTGCCTGCATCAGAAGAGAGGTTTCTGGCATGGGGACTGCTGGTGTGGCTGCCTCTCAGACTGAGATTCTGTGTTACATTTTGACCTTATGTCTTTTGTTAGCTGTGATTTATTGTATTATATGTAAATAAATCCAGTGAATTTGGTCGTTTTAAAAGTCTTTTTAGGGCCGCCTAAAGGTGGGAAGTTACCAATGCACTTGTTTACCTGTGGAATGTTCCAAACAGGTGTTTTTTGAGCATTCTACAACTTTCCCATACTTTTGGAATCGGGGTCATACTAACCATGAGTGAACAAATTCTGATGTGTAAATCAGTGGAGATAACTCTGTAGGAAATGTAAGCACGGCCCATCCATTAATAACTCCACAAGTGTAAGCTGCTGATTCTGCATCAACAGTCAGCTGGTTAGAGAGCAGATGCTCAGAAAACATCTTTTGTGCCTCCCCAAGACCATTCATCACAGCACATGCAGGGAGAGCACCAGGACTGGGTGGGTTGTGTTTTATATACGACCGCAGTCCTCAAAGATTTCAGCTTATGGTCCAAATCGAATGAATATGTAATTGCCTTGGATGGCAGACTCATGAAGATGAAATAGAGCTCATTAACTGACATCAACAACTAAATATAAAGCAAATTATGAAGATCTCATGAATGCAGAATTTATGCTGATGCCGGTCGACTTGTTTTATTTATTTTAGCTGATGCTTAGCTGTCTGATTCTATCAGCTCAGCAAACTGCTGACAGTGATCAATGGCTACGGCATGAGCTTGCCCTGGCTTATAAACCCTTACCTCCCAGGTCACCACCCTCTCTTTTCTTCATTTCTACCCTCCATTCCTCTCCACCTATATATGTGTTTGTATCAGCAGAGTAAATATGCCGGTGGTGATTGAGAGTTTAAAGGTCAGCTACAGTCCTTCCACAGTCGGGACTGGGGTGGGGGGCAGAGGGCTAAATGTCAGTCACACTCTGTGCAGTGTAGCCAGTGCATGGCCAGAGGGGAGGTCAGAAGGTCTGATGAAAACAAATCCATCATTTTGCTGCTCGGGTAACAGGCCAGAGAGCTGAAGGGCTACAGAGGTGCAGAAGAGCTTTGGGTTACAGAGGCAGAGGGATGGACAGGGATGAAAGGAAGTTCGGCGTGTGTGTGTGTCTGTGTGGTGGTGGGATGATGGGATAATGCTAAGCAAGGCTGAGCTGGCCGGAAAAGGCAGCAGGCTGAGGATGTTTAAAGTCAGGGATGAAGAGGGATGGAGATTATCACAGCCAGGCCTCCTCTTCTGTCTGTGATCAGAGTTTTCTATGATCCACAATCTGGGATGAGGAGAAAATACATTTCCAGAAACACCATTCAAGCACACATTGTCACAGCCGCGTGGAAAGTGTGCGGCGCGCATTCACACAAGAATTGCTTTTACACATTAATGCTCAATGTCTCAGCCCTGGATCTTTTTAAAGACCCATTGCATAGCTAGGATCTGTCTCCTGCACCAAAATCTGAGTGGTTTACAACACACTGTTCAACACTGCCAAGAGGTTTGGCGACAAACAAAGTGACTCCTCAAGTGATTATGTGTAGAACAGGACTGTTTCGACGTTCTTGAGCAGGACACCAAATACTGGTACTTGTGATACATAAACAAAGAGGATTCAAACAACAATGTAAACAATGCAACCTGCATCTCTTCAGCTTGAGCTCTGACCTTGCTGGAGGGTGACTGGCGAAGAGAGAACTTCCCACTGGTGATCACTAAGGTATCATATTATCATTGTTAAAGGAATATGACTCATTCATCTTACATGACTTTGACCAGTCTACATCCTCTGCATATTGCTTAATGAAGCAGAATTGCTTTGCCATTCATATTCATGAAATGTTTTAGAAAAGAGCCTGCATTTCAGGACTGGATACTGGCTTACATTCTCACTTTAAAACACGGTAATGCCCACCACCAAATGCTGACTCACTCCGGGGAGAAAACAGCGTCATTCTCATATCTGATTGGACAAGCATGCTGACTCCATCCAGGCCCAAGAAGTTTGGCCAGACAGTGTAATTGCTAATCGTTCAAGCTTGAGACACACCTAACAAGGCGTGCCGGACCCCTCGCCTTGACTACACGCCATTCTCTATGGTTCTCTGCCTGTAGTGAAAGCGATAGGCTGTCCCCTGACACCAGTATAATGTACATCTTGCTGCAGCTTCTAATGGGCTAATGGGGCGAGTGTGAAAAAGAATGGAGAACTGGAGCCTCCACTCTGACTGGTGTGGATAAGGAAAAACCAAGAGAGACTGAGGTGGTGGTGGTGAGAAAAAAAAAGATGAAAGTGAGGGGAAGAAAGAAAGAAATAGAGTGAGAGAGAAAGGCGATGCGAGGGGGAGGAGACGAAGTGACAAGAGTAAGAAATTGAAAGATTCAGAGGGGAAAGGAAGTGAGATGCGCAGCAGTATTAGAGACAGTATGGTAGTAAGAGAGTGAGAAGGATAAGGAAATAAAGGGAGAGAGATAGAAAGGCGAACAGTAATTATAAAGATAGAAGGCAACTGAGGGAAAAAAGAGAGACAGTGAAAGGGACTGAGATAGGGTGTTGGGGGAGAGAGAAACTGTGAAAGCGCTAAGAGGTTGAGCGGAAAAGCCATTTAGAGCTCTAATCAGATTGCTATTGAACGTGCAGGAATTAGACTCTGGCCCCGAAGCCGTCTTGGCTACAGTACGACCAGACACACTCAGCATCCAGCACCCAAGTACAGTTGGATCTGTGTCAGCCAGACAACGCGGTGGTGAAGAACACCCCAGAAGTCAGTCTTGCGTGTGTGTGCGCGCGCGTGTGTGTGTGCGTGCAAATGTATGAATTTAGGAATACATGTGGGATTGTCAGGTGAATCTATGCCATTTCTGTGTGTGTGTCTGTGTGCATGTGTGTGATGCTTGTGAGCCTGTGTGTTTTGTCTCTGCGTGCATGTGTGTGTTGTGAGATGAGAACGCTGCTGGTGAGATTAGCGGATTATATAAATTAGTTTAGCGTATTTGTAATGCTTGTGTTGAAAAAGAGATAAGATGCTAGTTGCGGAGCACATTGTTCTTAAATGTGCAGGAAATAGCTACAGTGACATGAAATTCAATTTATTCATTGCTCAGTGTTATTAATTATTACAAAAGGGAGTCCTGTACACTATGTATTTTATGAAAAGAATCAATGCAAGTAATAGAAATGAATGCAAAGCAGACATCTATTCATTATGCATTTTGTGGTTCTTTTTAATAAGTAAATATATCTCTTTCAAGCATGCTATACACCATTTTCTGATTCCATGCTGTCTTTTTTTATGTACTGTACCAGTAGCTGGTGGTGTAATTATTTTTGCTTTGTCCTGCGCTGGCTCTGTGTTTTCCCTGGCAGCACAGTTTCTCGGCTGACGGCCCTTCCCATCATGTCCTATCTGTCTGAACCCCAGCCCAGAACAGGCCGCTCAGCAACGGGAATTATTTTCGACACAATTCACTGTCAGGGCAAATTGGTGCAGTGGGCTGAACTTGAGCATCATGGGTGATGGAGAAGGAGACAGGCTAATGAGGAGACAGACGCGGTGGGAAAGACAGGCAAAGAAAGATAGACAGAGGAGGTGATGGGGTATTACAGAGCCGGGGAAGGGCTGGTCCAACAGAGACGTCGATAAGGAAGGAAAACAAGTTGAGAAACATGAAGAGAAATGTGGAACAAAAGATGGGAGTGGCAGTGGAGAGGAGGACAGGGAGATGGATACAGATAGATGACAAGAAGCAGAGAAAAGTTAACAGAAGTGGGAAATCAAAGGACAAATAACCACAAGTGATTTTGCAGCTTTGTTGATTGTTGGTAGCAAGATCAACTAAATCACTGCAGACAGTTGGACATGTTTTCTCTCACTACTGATGGAGTGACATTCTTTTGTGCTACTATCCAGCTACATTTTGGTATAAGTTTTGTGTGTGTGCGTGCGTGTGCATGGCGTGCGTGTGCTCATGTGTTTAACAGCGGAGGAGAAGATGGTGTGGAATGAAGAGGCGGTGTGCCGTTCCTCAGCATGAGAGCGAATGTGGAAACAGAAATACATCCAACTGATGAGATCTGCAGCACATTCTCTCTCTTCATCTCCTCCTCTGTGCTCTCTCTCTTCTTCTATCTGTGTGTAACCTGACTGCTTTGATGTGCGTGAGACTCCGAGGAAAAAACTTCAGCTCCCTCCAAAGGCCCCAAACAGGGGAAGAAACGTTTGAAGGGTGAAGGCAAACTTGCCTAATGGTGTGTGGGTGAGTGGGAAGCACAGATCCTGGCTATAAAAGTGAAATGATTCTGTAATATAAATGCGGCGAATTCCATGATATAATTGTAATGCTCATCTGAAACATGTTATTTAACATCATGCATGAACTTTAGCATGTTTAAATGCAACAATGAATGCCTTATAATGCATGCGTGCGCTCATACACCTCCCCCACATACACACTGTGGCACACCGAGACGCAGGAAGAAAGACCAGGTTTGAATGTTTAGACACGATAGAGAAAGAGAGCATTTGAATGTTTCAGAACCACATAGAGAGACTGTTTGAATATTTCAGCACCATGGAGAGAGGCAGAGATTTAAAGTAGCTGTGCCCCAATTCCAAACTATAAAGTCGTTTCAAATGGGGTTTTGAATGCGCACAAATGCTGTGAATTCACACTGGTAAACAACAATAATGTGATGTCATCAATAACATAACCAGTTTGCAGGTGACTCTAATCAGCCGCTTTACAAAGTCTGAAAACGTGTGAAAAGAAAATAAAACCTCAGCTGATTTCTAAAAAAAGGTGGCAACATTTTTAAGCAATAGTACAACAACACAAGAGCAGGGTTTTAGCCTAACTGGCATCCCATCATTCAGTGTGGGGACAGCCTGTCCCAAATTTTGTGAAAACTGTATAATAAATTGCCACCATAGCAGTAAAAGGAGTAGCACGTGAGAAAAATGTAAATGAAAAGATGGAAAATTAATTACACCGTAAAATCATATCAAGTACACTCAAGTTAATAGCCACTAAGAATTGGAAAATAGTGCCCCTGTTCTTCCATCCACTGTAGTGTTTGGACAGTGATGTATAAAAAAGGCTATCACTCTGATGCACTAACAGAATCAAACGGTCTAGAGCACAAGGCCAACACAACAATAACTGTGTCACTATGCAAAAAACATAAATCTTTCATGTCACTGACTAAAAACAGCATTAGAAAAGTCTGCACTCCCAGACGCGTGTTATTATTAGTAACAGTCAAGCATCTCATGCGCCTATGAAGCATGGTGGTCTTTATGGGAACTCCACTCTGATTCAGAAATGAATGATGAAGGAAGATAGTAAGGATCAGTCTTTCTGGATGCATCCTCTCCTCTTGACTGGTTGTTAAATCTTTTCTTTCCACTGAATGAATGCAGTCTTTGGATCTGTCCCTCTGAAGTACATGAGCCAGTGGTAACTTCAAGTTTCATGTTTTGCCAGGTCACATATGTCTAAGTTCATTATGCCTTCGTGCCATACAGGGAACAAGTTAAGGTGCTTGTCCCTCTGGGGAAAGAGGGCACTCTCCTCCTGTTTGGGTCAGCTTAGTGTTGCATGTCATCATCCTGTCCCTTTTGCCTTACAGGATATCTGCTTGGAGGCAGCATCCCAGAGAGCACTGAACTGTCAGTGAAGAATGCTCGGAATAATCTGCATCCCTGTCGATCAAAATGGGACTCTGGGCCCTTGCAACCCACCCTGGTAATTCACCTTGGCAACTCACCACACTAACTTACCCCACAAAAACTAACTTGCCTAAAAAAGGTTGAAATTTGTTGGTATCACAGCGACCAAAGATCCATAAACATTACATGAAGAGGATTACAGAAAATTCAGAAGGTGCTTTCTCTATCAATGTCTGTAGAGGATGCTCCTTTGGCCCAACTTTGCCATCATCTATTTGTCTGTATTTGAGACCAGAAGTAGAGAGGAAGCACATTCATTTAGTAAAGCACAGGGCTTAAAGTACTGGTAGTTCATTGTGTTTGCATTACTTTGACATAACTGCATTTCAGAAGGATGATGTTGTACTTTTTATCCCACTACCTTTATCTGACTGCTTTAATTAATGGTGCAGGTGCATTTTATGTGAGATAAAAGCATAGAGCTGTCATTGTAACCAAATACACTCATCTTCACACAAGTAGTTGAATCCACTCTATTGTTAATCCATTTACTTTAATATTCTTTGCCTTATTTTAATGCTACTTCATTGTTCAGTGCACAGTGTGTGATTTCTGCTGCTAGGGGTCTCTCGAAGTTGCTGTCTTTATTGGTAAACAACCACTATTACTCATGAAAATCTATCGACGTGATCTATCGGCAGAAAATTTGAAGGTTTAAGGTCTCCTTCACGTTACGTTCGGTCACATTTACTTCATTCCTCACTCTCTGATGTGTCATCTTGTGTTTCCTGTGTTGCCATTGATAGATGACTAAATGAAATGCATGTTCCCCTAAATAAAAATACAGATTTCTTCAGGTGGAAGATTGTTGTAAATATTTGAGATAATGTAAGTGCACAGCTCTATAAAATATATAGTATAGGTCTCGTTAATTTTAGACATTTTAATGTGGAAATGTGAAATATTGTGGGTTTAAGTCATTAGCACCTCTGACCACTGTGCTAATGCTACTTGTATAAAAGATTTCCATTATTTTATCCATCACTTATTAAAACATACACTGTTGATTACCAGTAAGACAGGCAGGACATCAGTTCCACTGTCTGCAATGCATGCAAAGAAAGGCACAGCGAGGGAAAGCTTTATAAGCTCATTGATCTACATTCTAATATGGCAAACACTGAATTTCAGAAGTTCCCTCTGTGCATTAAGAGCGAAGCAAACAATTTCCAAGACACGCAATATATCAAATTAAGCCTCAAAGCCTAAAACTGTCTTTCAAGTCCAAGTCTTTGAAGTTTCATAATTCTGTGTTTCATAAATATGAGTTAAAAACAAAAAAGCTTTGCAGTTGTCTGAGTGAAAGTGGAGGTGACTGGTCCTGGACTGCAGGACATAATCTTAGTCGTGTGTGGCAGTGACAGGAACACAGTGACCGGTTTCAATTCATATGGTGTTTCTGATCTGCTCTTTTTCCAGAGCAAAAAGGTTAAATGTTCCATTTAACCATTTCCTTCATCACAATAACAGCCATCCAGTTGAGTTAATTTATGGGTGGTTGTACCTGGAGGTGTAGCTCAGAGGTTAGATGGGTGTTTACACTCTAAGTGCCCTTGAGCAAGGCACAGAGCCTCCAATTGCTCCAGTGGAGCTGCTCAGTAACGAGCTGTTGTTCTGGAAAACTCCCCAAGGTGAGGATATGAATGCAAAGTGTGTTGCTGTAAAGAGCATGCTTGGGGAGGAAAATTAAGATTAATTTCCTGGATAAATGACGTTCGCTGAAAATAAAGGGACAGCAGCTTCGCTCACTCCTCATTGTCACAGAGAGGATTCACCCCGCAGTCAAAAAAGCTATCAGTGGCACTTTGCTTAAAATAAATGTCTCCCTCTGTCTTTGTGTGTCTCACTCTCCTTCTTGTTGAGAGCAGTCTTTAATTAATTAATAGCATGCGACTGTAAAATAGCTTCCATCCAGAGTTCTCCATTGTGTGTAATGCCAAGTCTCTGTAGCAATTATATTTTCCCCGGCATTGTCAGAGAAATGATTGAGAATTAGCTACATAGTTATTACATTAACTACTTTCTTTTGTGCATTCTAATTCATCTTCAGAGCTTTCGTATTGTCTATTATGCTAAGTGCTTGTTTGTGTATGCACATGTGTATATGCAAATGTGAGTTTGTGCGGTGAAGGAACAATTAATCCACCAATAATTGATTTTGGCCATATAGGGTCAGTGCAACAAGCAGCACAACACTGGCTTATTATCACCTCATGAAGGCGATACGGCGAACATGCAATTTAAGCAGACATGGAGTGGCATTAGCACTTATTTGGAGGGATGATGTTGCACTATATTCAACAGTTTGTCACTAAGTTTGTTGCTGGTGTTTGGTGCAGAGCAGGTAGCTCATGGTTGGTTAATCAGAGCGGTGGTGAGAGCCATGAGGGTCAATCATAACACTAAAGTTGTAGGCCGTAAAAGCAAAATCAATGAGCTGAAAGACACTTAAAGGCTTTGTATAGCTGAGGTTAACTGCAGAGTCGGACGATTATTCTTTGTGGCTTCTTCACTGTGAGTGACGCCTTCAAATGACATACTAATTTTACATTGTCAATATAAAAAGTATTTTGCTTGATCATGTGTGAAAACAGTTGGGCCCTCACACTGAAATCTGTGCCGCACAATATTGTGACTATCTCATCTTCACTAAACCTGCTCCTCATTCACCACTTTCTGCTCTTAATGACACAGGCATTGCATGTTTCCTTTGTGATGGCCTGAAGATGATGCATACAGTACCTACAAGGACACCAGACTTGATGATATCCTGTGCTGACAAAAATATAATGTTGACATACAGTCAGCGGATTTAGACGGCTGACTCAGGAAAGCCAAATCTTGTCACACACTTCTCTGAAGGTCCAATAAGTTAAGTATTAAGATACCACATTGATTAGTATCAATGTATCCTATCATACTAGGAAACATATACACTTACATACTGTACATGTATGTACGGTGGTCCTTACCATACAACACACTCATTCATCCTTTAATTCCACATCTCCTCTCGGTCCAGATGTACTCTTGAATTCATTTAACAGTCAATGAGTATTCATCCTTGACCAAAGTGCACTGTTTAAAACTAGGAAAATAAAAATCAAATGACCTCTCCTGCCTGAACAATCAACTCAACCCATAAAACAGATCAAAAATTGGAGGTAAAAAAGTCCAAAATAGCCTATAACACCCTTAAAAGTGAAATGTTAATGTATCAGAAAGCAGTTAAGGATGTGAGCTCGGGTTTCTTTTCTGAGCTGATATGTAGAAATAACCATGATCCCAAAGCTCTCTTTCAGGTAATTGATTCTGTCATCAGAGGTCCTTGCACTTCTTCTCCTGAACCTGATCTTGAGCTGTCTGAACATTTTTTGATCATTTTGTAAATAAGGTGGAGAATATCAGGTCCCAAATCCAGCCTGACCCTTGTATTCGCTACATTTAACACGTTAATGCTCCCTCTTTTACCCAGTTTCAACTCATTACAATTTCAGTGGTCACATCATCCCCACTAGGTGCTCAAAGAGGTATTCCCCACTGTTAGTCCTCTTATTTTGCAAATGCTTAACAACTCTCTGGCCTCTGGTTCTTTCCCAGACAGTTTTAAGGATGCCATTATTCACCCTCTGCTAAAAAAAAAACCTAATTTGTACCCCCTGTCCTTAAGTAAGTACAGACCAATCTCAAAACTGTCTTTTTATCTAAGGTTCGGGTGAAAGTAATTTCATCCCAACTGATATCTTTTATGAATAATAATAGTGTTTTTAACAGTGTTCAGTCTGGTTTTAGAACACTTCATAGTACCAAGAGAGCACTTGTTAAGGTTACTAATGATCTACTGCTTACTGAAGACAGACGCAACTACTTGATTTTAGTTCTTTCAGTTAATCACCTCATACATTGTTTGGAGACTTGGGTAGGCATCAAGGGCTCGACATTTAGCTTATCGTGCACGTATGTCTCAAACAGAACTTTTTTCTTTGTCGCTGTGGATAACTCTTCTTCCTTGATGGCTCAGTTGAATTGCGTTGTCCCTCAAGGCTCAGTTCTTGGCACCCTTCTGTTTTCTATTTATATGCGGCCTCTTGGCCAAATCATGATGTGTTTTGCATTTTTATGCTGACGACACTCATGCCGTTGCGTGCATGCAGCTCAGCTAATCTCTCAACATGCCTCTCTGATATTAAATCCTGGATGTCCCAGAATGTCCTTAAATTTGTTGATGATGAGTATGAAGTCATCCTGTTCAGTTCCCCAAATTCCACCAGCTCCTTTGATGCTAATCTCAGTGGTCTCTCAAAAAACATAATGCAGGCTGCTACAAATCAAGTTGTAATATTTGATGCTTGCCTCATCTTTAAATACATCTTTTGTTGTACATCATTTTGTTGTTTTACCTGCCTGTTTTTGTCAGTGCACTCCCTGCCCGCACAGCAATGCACCTCAGCTCCTTCACAGAGGGAGATGCAATTTTTCGGGAAAATTAGATTGACCTTTGCCAAGGCTAAATTAGGCACTAAATATTTATTAAAAGTTCTGTGATGAGGTGGAAGTAGTCATATTCATTTCAAATGCTCAAAATTAAATAATGTCAGATTGATGTTTATATGATCATTGGTTTATGTAACAGGCCTTACAGCCTCAAGGGGCCACTGTCTGAGCTTTTACAATTACTCAATTTGGTTTGGTAAAAGGAAAGGAAAGGAAAGGAAAGGAAAGGAAAGGAAAGGAAAGGAAAGGAAAGGAAAGGAAAGGAAAGGAAAGGAAAGGAAAAAGGAGCAAAGCAGAAAAGAGCAGACAGTGTGGTTAAGTATTCCTCAGGTAAATACTTACATTGAGCTGCAATAAACATGCAACAAAGTCAACGTTAAACAGGGAAGATATGAAACACAAACCTGCAAATTCCATGCAAAGTCCGACAGAATACACCTTCAACAGAGCTTGAGCTGCTGTGAGATATTTTCCATTTTATCCTTAAATTGTGGTGACAGTGTGACAACATGGCTGGACTGCCCTTGAAGAGGCAGCTTCGTGTTCTGTCTAACGACCCTTCATCAAGTGACGCTAAAAGGTAGACTATCTCGTAAGAGAGCACTCTGTATAACATGGTCAGGTAATTGCACAAAATGTCTCAATCATGTCTTTCTTGGCACTATAGACTTACACTGTGGGTTGACATTCTCAAATGCGGTCACCCAGTCACTCATTGATGTCAAGAAGAGAGTCAGTGCTTATCCAATCATGTACTTACATGCAAATTAATTTGTCCATTGGCAGCAGCGGCTTTTATGCAAATCACGTTCACATGAAATTCATAAGTTGAACCAAACTCTTAGTTCAGCAGACATCGCATAATCACCAGATACAGAGGTAAGGACACATACAGTAATTACAGCTTACAGCCAGCTTTTTCTTGATGACATAGAATGCAAGTGGCAAAAGGCTAACAGCGTACATTAGGTTTACTATGGCACCAACTCTTTAATTCATGAGACAAGCAGTGAATTTAATGGCCTACTTAATCACTTGTAAATTCCTTGTGCAGAAATGTGTCAGAAAATGGAAATATATGAGAGCAGAGTGCATAATAACATTTCATTTTACCTCAACAATTTACTGATTACAGCTGTATGTTTAGGATGAATTATTGCACTTCTTCCACAGGACTATCCAATCAAATACCCATTCTCAATCCAATATCTGTCTCTTTCCCTGAATCTCTCTTTCCTTCAGAGTACTTTGCAATTGATTATACAAAACCGCAGGTCAAAACAGTTCACTGAATTAATGAGAGCAGAACAGGCCTCACTGTTCAAATAAATAATAAAGGACCTGGCACTATTAGCATGGCAGTTATAGAATGTTTGCTGATTCTTGTGGTTTTATTGCAATAAATCTGCATTTTGTGAAATTATACATCTATTATGACAAGAAAACTTTTCAAAGCTCTTGACTTCTTTCGCAAATCAAGAAAGCATTGTCAGAGAGGCAAAGAGCGAATAAGCTTGAGATTTGAAAAAAGATCTCAACACATGTAGGGAGTGCTAGGAGGCATTCTATTGACAGTTTTGATGTTTCAAAGGCATCTGCAGCTCTTATGACACTTGATTTATCAACTGTCAGCTTGAATTCCTGCTGTTAGCCCGCTGCAGCAGATGTTCACGTTGGGCTCAGGAATTTGTTAGCTTTGAAAGGATCGCACATGCATGTATGACTGGGACTTAATTTCCCACATCTTTCGTGTTGGCGTGCTTTCCTCACATTATCAGATGTCGTCTATTTTAATTCAGTTTTCAGTATTCTGAAGCTAAATATTATGAGGCACTGCTAGTAACTGTGTAATAAAGGAATGAACACAACGCAAAGCTTTAATAGAGATATCTATAACTGTGATGCATTCATGTGAAAATCATCACAATTAACATTCAGGGGATAAAAAATAAGCAAAAAACTGAAACAAACACAACTCTTTCCAATAGCGTGCTTACTTGCTCACCAGGCGATCTCCTGTTTGTTGCAATTTCGGGCCCCGAGCTGGGAGCTGCAAAATCCGCCCCATATATATCTCTTTCACTGTATGCTATGGAGCTAGAGGTCCCCAGAGTGCGCTGAGACACACATAAATTGAATTCAACGGAGAATTCCATTTGGGACCAGACATTTCCTGGAGCCATCGGCTCTAGTATCATAATGTACAAAAGACACCCTGTACGTTCCAGCCAGAACAATCACGACTTCAAAGGCCCCCACCCTGAAAGCAACGGTGAAAAATCATTTTGAGGCAAACCTCAAGGTCATGTCTCTCTGTGTGAGGTTCTGTACTGGAGAGTTTCTACTGCCTTAAAATGAACTCTGGTGAAAACAAGACTCATTATTTGCTGTTTTCATTTTCTCTTTTCACAATAAGAAGAAGAGGAGAAACACTTCAAATGTCAAGGTGGTCTTTGAGGACAGTGCATTGATTGTTGTAATTTTCGACCTTGGTGACCGTCTAAGCTGTGAATCTAGCAGTTTCAGATGATGTCACAAATGTAAAAATTATGTCTTTCTGGTCACCTGACAGTCGCCACTTGCCAACAAACGGGTGATATAAAATCCCACACTGGACTTCACCGTCTTCATATCTATATGTGTAATGCAGTGTATAAAAAGCTTTTTCAAGCTTTAGCACAACCTGTATTTCACGAGCTAAACATGCATTTATGTTACGACGGTCACATTTTAAAGGAATGACTTCTTTTTTTTGCACATCCTCGTAAATGTGATAAATAGACTGCGCTTTACTTTTACACATACTGATGGCAGGGAGCTACTGTGCAAGGAGCAACCATCGGAAGCAATTTGGGGTTCAGTTCAAGGACACGCCAGGGATCGATCCACAAAGCATGTGATTAATGTACGACTCGCTCCACCTCCTGAGCCACAGACTCCACTCTTATATGTGAATTACAAAGATAATTTTTAAAAACAGACGACATGTTGGACTGGGATTATCACATCACATTGCATGTCTGTCTTTCTGTGTCTGTCACTTTGCGCTTGTACATGTGAATTCTTATGTATCTGCACATCTTTGGGTGTGCATGTGTGTGTGCATGCATGCATACAGTAAGTGTGTCATCTCTGCTGCCAGTGTGAGCAGAGTGGCAGAGTCTCCAGAGGCACAAGTGCTGCCTTATCTGATGATCCATGAGCGTTTGAAGCAGCTGCGAAAGCCAGTCCAAAGAGTGGAAATATCATCTGATAATACCAAATCAGATCCCCTTTTTCATAACACATGACCTTGCAATTTAAGAGTCATATAATGCTGTGATGCATGTGCAGAAACTTCCACATGAGACCGAGATTATATAGGTTGCCTTAGACAGATGTTTGTGTGAAGCGGAAAAAAAAACTAAGGAGTGGAAGTAAATAAGTAATTTTCTCCCCCTCTGCTGCTCCTTTGAGAAATGCTTGAAACTTATAACTGCCCCTGTGGAGTGCCTTAGATGCAAATGGCAGACGACTGTTTGCACCCAGCAGCTAATAAATCAAGGCAATCTGGAGAAATTGTTATTTTCTCTATCCCTTTTTTTGGTATATTCCTTAAAAACAACACACACGGAACACCATGTTCTCAAGACTTAATCACGCTGCTGCTTTGCTGTTAAGTATTAAAAATATATTGAACTGAAACTGTGCACAGCATTCTGTCTAATAGCCACTTGGCAGCATTCAAAAGTCTCATGCACCTCTAGCTAAAAAGCAAATATCCCATCGTGCATTTTGAGTGGCGTTGCTAGGTGACAGTGGTAAAACGTTACTGGCCAAGAGGCTGACACAGTGTCCTGTGGTCACTTAAAATGCAGAAGGACAGCAAGTCAAATGGCCGGCACAGCTAAGAAATTGCAGCCAATTCCAAAGCATAAAAAAATCCATTTAGAAAATTAAAATGACCTGAAATTTATTTGGACAGTAATTTTGATTCAAAACTATCTTGTCATGTCTAAAAAAGATTATCATTTTGCCAACCAAATACTTATTTGTTACCAGCATTCGGCAATACTAGCCTGGCTGGGTTAGCACTTGGAAAATAAGAGAGTAAGTTCACATTCAGGTTTATTTAAAAGAAGCATTTGTTCCATAGACTCCCGTCTCATAAGTGCAAATCATTGATCTGTTGTGGACAGAGGAGGTTAAGTAAATGTGAATGGTGCAACACAGCTTTAACTGTTTTGGACTGTCTGGCTCTCGCATGTCAAAGTTCACCAAACTTGAACTCGATGCAGACCTTTTGCACAAATTTAAAGTTACACTGGTTTAAAGCTGAGGTGTCCAGGTCTTACCTGAATAGTGGGTGAGTGAACTGCACTGTGAAAAGTATTTTAGCTTTAGACTTAAAATAATGTGACACACAAATAAATCTGAAATAATGTGAAACACAAAAAGATAATAACAATAATAGACACACAGTTCAGGCAACCAGAACCAAGGTGTTAATGAAAGATATTCTTAAAATGTCTCTTTGTATGTCTCCCACTACGTGAAGTAAAATGAGAGCCTTCATCCAGCCTGTCAATTTCAAAATTGCTCTCAACTAAACTCAAAAACAAAGTCATCATTTCCTGCCGCAGAGGCTTCGAGCACCTCGTCTCCCCAAAATGAAGCTGAACTGAACCGCATTCATCACACCGTAACCAAGTTGATCACAGGAAGTCCTCCGCTCAGCGTGAATGCACAAAGCCATCACTTCAGTTGGCTGGTAACTGCATGCAGTATATGAGAGGCATCCATTCACATTAGCACCCCACCCACTCATACCACATCACTCACACTCTCTGGGCTACTCCATATTGATAATGGATTCCTGTCTTACCGTAAGCATTAGGGTGTGTGTGTGTGTGTGTGTGTGTGTGTGTGTGTGTGTGTGTGTGTGTGTGTGTGTGTGTGTGTGTGTGTGTGTGCGTGTGAACCTGGTAAAGCAGTTTGTTCCCAAATATCCTGCCTCATTTCCGGGATTTTGGATGTCATCGTAGAGTGTTTTGATGTCAATATCTGGACATCACTATGACTTTTCCTGTGGTCATGTGGCATGCAAGGACAGAAGCCAACAGAAACATAAACTAGAGATGTAGTAAATACAAGCGGACAGGTCTGACCGACACAATCTCCGGTCAGTTATTTAGTGTATTCTACAGATGGGAGCACGTAAGCACACAGGCTGACAATTTCATCCTGAGATTGAAGGTTACAGTAGGAGGCATTTCTGTCTGTGTTTGTGGGGAGACAGGATTAAATCACAGCTGCAGACACAGAATGGAAGAAACAGCCAAACAAAGTGAAAACAATCCAAAATTCTAGACAGGACCAAGGCAAACCAACAAAATGTACATGTTTACCAGGATAGAAAGGAAAAACGGAAATGACAGGATAACAAGACAGCAGTGTTCCAACTGTCATCAATGATCACTGGCGGTGGCAACCAGAGGAATGAGACACATCCAACAGCCGAAATTAAATCACATTTTTGTCCATGACTTGTTCATTTAAAGAGTACTCCACTGATTTTGCATTGCAGTCCTGTAACATTGTTGGACTTGTAATGGACAGTTTAAAAAAAGGATAAAGGGTGAAAATTGATCTAGAAACAGAGCCAGAGTCTTTTTTAATTGAAGCATACCTGCCACCTACATGGCCCATGATGCAACTCGACCACCGACAGTCCAGGCAGAGATTCTGGGAGTGTTGTGCCAGGAGTGGCTAATGCAGCCTCAATCCATTAGCCTCAGGCAGAGATAAGTAGTGGCCTGCAGAGGTCCAGTGAGCTCACTCTTTTTTAACTACACCCCCCAGAATTTTTCCATTTTTAAGCTTGTAGTCTTCAACCCCAACTAACTTTGCCTCCTCAGTCTCTTGAGGCTATTTGTCAGTCTTTCCACTGCTCCTTCTAAAACCACAAAAAGGCTTCATACAAGATTTTTTTTTTTTTTTTTTAATCTGCTGTAGTACTCTCCAAGACTTCTAAACACACATTGGTGTGCAAACTCAACACGCTTCCTGTTTTAGAAGCCACACCGTATCCTTGGAAGCTGCATGTGTAGGATATGTCTCACATTGGCGCTGTGTGTCTACGCAGATACCGCTCAGAGGCAAGAAATATTATGTCACCTTGTAATTCTTGTGTTTTCTTTTACATGTTTCAGATGACAACATCTGACAGACATATGTCATTGTCTAGCGAGGCTACAAACTGTATGTAAACACAGCGATGTTGGGGTGTGTGAAAGCAAGATATTAATCAGTGGGTGAAATCCAACACTCAACTATAAATCAATTCCTTCACCGTGACACACAAGTATAAATCAGTTTACTTCACGGTGTTGGTGCTTACTCTTCAGAACAGGGTGAGAAGCTTTGATTTGTGAAGGGAGCTTGGAGTCAAGGCGCTGCTCCTTGCATGAAAAGTAGCCAGTTAAAGTGGTTTGGCATCTGATTGGGATGCCAGTAGGAAGCTTCTCTGTGGAAATATTCTGTGCATGTCCAACTGATAGGAGACCCTAGGGCAGACCCAGAACATGCTGGAGGGATTACATATCCCATCTGACCTGAAAACTCCTCATGATCCCTCAGGAAGGGCTGGATGTGGGTGGGGAAAAGAGCATCTAGGCTGCATGCATAGTTTTCTTTAGCTGCTCTGGATGCACTCTAGTTTGCACCAGTTATTGGGTGAAGGAGACTCAGAAATCACAGTGGGGTCACGAGATAATAAAGTCAGATTTCCCTATACCAAAACAATAAATTAATGTGGTCGAAACCAAAGATGATGAAGTCGTTTTTCAGTGGAAAATGCCTTAGGGTGCAAATAAGCCAAAATACAATAAGATAAACTTTAACAGTCAGTGGAGGAACCTGAGAAATTGTTCAAACTGTGACCTTTTTCCTCCAACTTTCCTCTTTTCACACTTGGGCAGCGATGCCTCCTAATTGAGTATAGAATACACCTAACAAGGCACCCAGCCTCACTTACAAATGACTCCCAGTACCACTCATCCTTCTTGCGCTGACCTTTAGAGGTTTATTTTATGGTCTCGTGGATAACTGAAAATGTACGCTCCGTTAGGCCAAGTATTTACGTTGTATAGCTTAAATATAAGAGCAGTAAACAGTCAAGAGGTGCATCTCCTGTGCTGAGGCTAACTGTTTCCATTTCTCTTACTTGCTGTGAGTCTCTGCCTCCCTCGCCTTTGTCATCGTAACCAATGGAGGAGACACGAAGATCCAGTCAAGAAAGAAATGGAGCCAATAGAGTTGAGTGAGAGAGAAGCAGAAAATAAAATGCAGCAGAATGACAAGGACCAGTAGCACTGTTGTTTTGACTGCTGCTAGATTTTACTCCTGAGGCGCTTGGAGAGAAAAAAAAACAGAGGCACCAACCGAATAAAGAGGGACAGCAAGATAAAGACAGAGCATTGAATGCATTGAAAGCCAAATCACAGCCAACCCCAGCTCTTGCAGGACAAAAAAAAACAGAGAAGAGGCAGGTACAGAAAGAGACAAAGGCCTGGAGCAGTGAAAACCACACTGGCCAAACTCTCTACTCCATCTGTCAGAGGGGGACATACAAGGAAAGAAGGCAAGGGATGGAGGAGGGTTGATAGGAGAAAGGGCTGTAGAGTGAAACAGAAGCTCAGAGCAGTAAAAGCAGGGAAGGCAACAGCAATCAAAAACATCTGCCGGCAGGTTCAGCACTGGCAGCTGTGCCACTCTGTGCACTCCAGGAGACATGTTTGAAATCATCGAAACACCAGCCAGAGATTGTTTACGGAAGACAGAAGGCTGAGCTCTCGGCACAACACCTTGATGCTTTAAATGCTCCAGAGAAAACCGAAAAACATCTGATCTGCTCAACTGGCAGAGAATCAAATGCTCAAAGCAGCATCAGATGCGGAACAGGAAGGTGAGACCCAAGAAGAAAAACAAAAATCCTGAAAAAACATGCTTGTGGCATACGTACATACTTGACGCCCACTTGTAGATTTCAATCCAAAACGTATTTCTATGTTTCCAGCGAGTTCATTCTGAGCATCTATTTGTATTTTTGCAAGCCTGTTTGTTTTCCATGATGGATTTGTTCATACTCAGCTGTCTCCACTGCCCATAGCTTTTAAAATGGTGAGAACTGATAACTTAGCAAAGGCCAACAGGCACAGAGATACACTGATACCATCACTAGAGATTAAGCTGTGCCCCATATATCCCGTGCGTGTGCGTTTGTGTGCGTGTGTGAAATGTTCTTTTCTCCTCTGCTTGTCTTGCTCCCACCCTCTCGTCTCTCTCCTTTCACCATCATTTTCCGCTCTTCTCTAAATGTTTTCTCTCTTGCAGCACACGATGTGTCGTTTGGTGGAATTTAATATATTACATGCTATATGTTGGACACTCTGTTGACGAATACTCAGAAGGCGAGAACACAAACCACCTGATCAGTAAAACGAGTAGGGAATCAAAAAACCAAACAAGGCAAAGCCCTGTAATGCCCTTGAGGAGTTAAGGTATTAACAGATGAGCCAAAAGAACTTTGGAAAGACTTTGAGTTCCAAAACAAACTCTTGTCAACAAATACTCCCTGAATATTTATTCTGAATCTTCAGCCGCAGCTCATTGGTTGAGTAACTCAATATGCATATTCTTCTTTGACTTTGTCTGTTTTTGAGCCTATTTTTGGTTTGTTTGCCTCCACGATCCGACACATCTCTCCAACCGTACAATCTTTCGCTCTGACAAAACAAAACAAAAACAAAAAGCAAAACAAAGCATAGCTAACAGCATATTCATGAGGGGGATTTAAGTGAGTGTGTGGGGGGGGGGGGGGGGGGGGAGTGAAAGACAAGCGAAGAACAGAAGTGCTTCTCAAAAGTGTGAGTGACATCTGACAGCGGAGGGCAAAGTGGCATTATTTGTTATTGGGTGTTGGGTGCGTGAAAACAGGCGAGTGAGATCCGAAAAGGACAGTGTCCTCTATTCCACCTCACCCACCCACCCACACACACACACACACACACACACACACACACACACACACACACACACACACACACACACACACACACGAGAAAGAGCATACACATGCAACACACACAAAGTCCTAATCAAGACGAATGAGATTTGCTCCTCAACAAGGACATGTCGTTATAATATGAGACAACTACATTATTGCTCTGATCCCACCGTTTTAACAGCTTGAAGTGTGTGTGTGTGTGTGTGTGTGTGTGTGTGTGTGTGTGTGTGTGTGTGTGTGTGTGTGTGTGTGTGTGTGTGTGTGTGCGCGTGCGTGCATGCATGTGTGTGCATGCATAAAAGGGAGAACCTTAATGATTAAAGAGGATCGTTGCACCTAAATGTCAGCCTGTAACGGCTTTAATTGGCTAAATGAGTTTCTGAGGTGATGGATGTTGATAATTGTCTTGCTCCATTTGCTTGTTTCTCAGCCCAACACAGGAGTGCGCTCATGTACAAACGAGACCTACCTCTCTCCGAAGATCCAACGCAGAGTTTCAGTGCAAGGGTCGTGCACGCAGACACACACGTTGGTCTAAAGATTAGCAAACCGTTGGTTTGTGTTGGTTCATTGGTTGCGTTGCCATAGAGAGACATTCACTTCTTACTAATCCCTCTAAAGCTTTGGCCAGGTTAATACTGGAGTAAACAGTGTGTCTCGAGGCTAGACTGTGCTGTCTGATCTTATCTGCATAACGTGTGTATGTGTGAGCGTTTGTGTGTATGTGCCATCGAGTGCTTGCGCCCCGATGCGTTTGCTGTTGTCCTGCAAAACCAATTTACCAACAGACCTGTCTGTGGAGAATTATCACACAGGATCACAACCAGCAAATCATTATCTACACACAGCTAATACAGGCTTCTGTAGTTAGGAGACCATTATACAGGTAGTATGTGTACATAGGACCCCAGGTAGCAACCCATTACTTCTGCAAACAAACAGTCGGGCCCTCTGTGTGGCTGCCACAGTCTGTGCAATCCTCTGTGAACAGCACTCAATAATTTATTGCATCATGAATAGTAAACAGGAGTGCGGAAGTGGGAAGATAGCGGACACTCTGGTTTTCCATAAATCATCATCGCTGTGAGACAGAAAACACAGTCATTAACCACAAACTCTTCAGATACACTGGCTGCCTGATGTATCATGGCCAGGGGAGTTCAACCAATCTGATGCTGATGTTCCCAACTCATGTCGCAAGCGAGGAGTTGTTTTTCGTGTCATGCTTTCATTCCCACGGATTCGTTGAATTGATTGTTGTCAGTGTGCATTAAAAACTTCCGCTAAGGAGGTTTTGTTTCTGTTTCAGTTTGTCAGCAGGATTAGCTACAGTACTGGTCAGATTTTCATGAAACCTGGTGGAAGGGTGTGGCATCAGCCAAGGAGGAAAGCCTTTTGTGTCTTCAGAGGGAGCTGTCCTTCTGACTAATTGCCTCAAGTGATGTCACTAGAGGCAGCATCAGTTGAAGTTGAAGTTGATGATAAATAAAAGGTATGTAGCTTGAAAGATGTGAGCTTGCCAGGCCTCTATAGCCTGCTCCTCATCTCTGCTTGAGGCTGATGGTTTAAGGCCACATTAGTCATTACCATGTTACAATCTCTACATTGTAGCCCTGACCGATGCAGAGAAGCGTCTCTTAGGTAACGTGATATCAAGTACAACAGTGCGTACGCTTTCTAGGAAATGGGGAGGGCTGAACTCAATGGCTCTGGTGAGAACTCTGATTTCACTCTGATATATTTGCCCAGTAAATCCCCTTCAGTCTTAAAAGGAGCTGCAGATGAAAGCAAAGGAAACAGATTAAAGTGGTTCGAAGTGCAGCTCTGCGATGCCGTGGTGTTCCTAATATTTTGTACACTTTTCGTGTATCTGAATCCAGAAGAATTCAGCAGAATCCATCTTATCCATCAATGTAAAACAGGTCGTAAGCTCTCACTGTCCCTCCTCTCTCTGATTTGCTTTAATAGGCAGGAGTTGAGCACAACAGCGAGGGATATTGCGGATCTATAGACACAGTGAGTGTGTTTAAGTGAGCGGTCTGATCTATAATCTCCCCTCTAATGAGAGTCATTTTTAATCGGTTAGCTGTTTGTTTAAGTTCACCTCCAAGAACGTGCGTGTGAGAGGGGAGAGCATGTGTGTGCCTGCATGCCCCACCTATGCCTACAGTATGGCATGTGTGTGTTTTAATGGACAGGGAGCTTCACAGCCACTTAGGACTGAAATGGTGATGACAGCATGCTCTAGCAAGCAGCTGAGTATTCCGAAATGACACCGAGGGATTACTAATGAGACACAGCAGTGGAGTTTGGAATAATCCTCTGCAGTGGCATAACTTCAGGTGCTGTCTCATATCATGCTAAAGACTGTTACACACTATTTACTTATTCAATATGGTATACAGTCATTTATGATTAACAAAATTTGTTATAAAGTACCTTGACAAAATGAAACTGTAATGACTAACAATCCATTTTGTGGTTTGGTTGAGATGCATACAATGTAACTGTCTCCTCTAAATTATATTAATATACAACTAATTAGCAAAAGCACAAACATGATGGCGAGTGAATCACATTTTGTTGTAACATAATGATTAAATATTGTTAATTAATATTCCTGGCAAGCTGCAAAAATGTTAATACTGGACACATGTTTACTGAAAACATATTTCATTTGTTTGCAACCAAAAAATGTTATCTTTCAAAGCGCTATCAACTCATGCTGACTACAGCACTATTCATCTTTTTTATGATCATGTCAAGGCACTGACACAAAATCTGACTGCAAAAACGTCAGCAGCAATGATGGTCTTTCCCGACCCCTAACCAAAGTGCTTTTGTTGCCTAAACCAAACCACAGTCTGGTCACAGTGCTGCACTCTATACACCAACCGCCTACCTGGACTACCTCCCTGTGACTCCAGCAAGGTACATAAATGAAGCGCTTCACTCACTCAAACAAACGTTGGCTCTGAACATAATCCAGGCAGAGATTACCTTTTGTTAGCACAATGTAATTATGAATGCAAATTAGCTGTATATGGACGTAATTTCGAAGAGACGGGGCTGATTATTTGACAAATCCCTCCCCCTCTGCCTCCTATGTTTCCACTCTCTTTTCCTCTGTGTCTATCAAATACAGGCAAAAATAAGTAAAGTGTCTTTGTATGACCTTTACTTGCATCCCTTACTGTGTCCGTAATGAAAACAAATGCAAACTGCCCTCTCTTCTTTACTAGAAATGAGAAAAAAGAGCAGTGATATTATATTTTAATATAACATCAAGACACATTAGACTTCCCTTACTGTTGGTGGTTTCAGTAATTTCCTTGGGAGTTAATTTCCTCTGGAGTTGCTACATTAGCGCCCCTGGCTTTCTTAATGGACATAAAGACTTCATTGCCACTTACAAATGAAATGCCACTGACACTTTGCCCTAGGAAGCTATAAAGCACTGTGGAATGAAATTACAGCGGTATGACCATATGCTCCATCAAGCTGTGGACCACTGCTGCGTGAGTGACAATGTGTGATTCTAATGAGTCACAGAGGAATAGGGAATGATCCAAAACACCATCAAACTGGGAAGTTTCATCACCAAGTTTAAACACTAATAGTCTGAATATTGACCGACTGTTTCATCAGTCACACTATCTTCAGACTGAAGAGGATGAATGAAGGGGCAGGTGGAGTTAAATGAGGAGCTGAGCAAATTGAGGAGAGAACAAGAAAAAGAATTACACCAGTGAAGACTTGCCCAAAGCACCCATATAAAAAACTCTGGTGTGGTTTTGTCTTTATTGGCCTGTCATGATAGTTTTTGCTATTTTACACAGTGATGGGAGGAGTATTTAGATGTAAAAGTACCAACACCATACTACAGTCTATGCATTAAAGAGCTTACTTCAGTAAAAGTTTGCATTATCAGCAAAATTTATTTAATGTATAAAAGTAAATTATGCAAATAAACAGTGTTTTACTATTATATGGGATGTGCTTGAATTAATATTACTGCTGCTTTAATGTGTATGTTGCATTTTATTGCTGTAGATGTTTTAAGGTTGAGCTAAATTTAACTACTTCATACTGTTGGGGAGTTTAATCTGCAGTAACGCATCACATACTGTAAGACTGGCAGAACCACGCATCTCCATAAAGTCAACTTTTCATGAACTCAGAAAAACAGCCTAGTTTTCAGCTTTGTGATGATGCATTAAACAGCTAACCCAAGAGGGTTTTTAAAGAAGTGGGAGGACGTTTTTCAATCCATAAAGGAACACTTCATCCTTCAGTTTATCAAAAACATTCAAACACAAAATCACCAATATTTGTAGATGTGTGGTTTTCAGTGGACAGGAAGGATATGAAAAAAAAAAATAAATAAATAGCTAAAGCTGACAGAGAAATGTAGTAGAGTAAAAAAGTCCAATATTTGCCCCTGAGATGCTGTGGAGTATGTATTTGCATAAAATTGAAATGTTCAAGTAAATTTCAAGTGCCTTAAATTTGTAGTACTTGAATAAATGCACCAAATGTACTTAAATGAGGCAAAAGCCCCAACAAACAGTAGGTGGCCTTCTTAAGTGAATACTCCAGAATATGTTTGAATCATTCCTCAGACGGCACACAATATTTCACGCTGCAATCAGGATTAGTGGAACTATGATTTGCTGAATTTCTCAAACAGGATGTAGGTCCTCTTTGCCGTCAGATGTTTTGTTTGAGAACCTTTAACAAATGACAGCAGCCATTAATCTGCGATGTGACGCGCTGCCACAGTGGAGACCGCCATTGGTATGATTAGGTGATGCGATTGCTGATGTGATAGGAATCCTGTGCATCCCTTACATTGTGTTTCCAGCCAATCTGGACTCGCACATAGCGGGACTATTAAAGCAGTGATGCATTGCAGCAGCCAGCCGGTGGGTTGAGCGAGTGAAGAGGCTCTCCAGCTGCAGTTTCTGTCATTATGGCAACGCTCCACACCTCGTCGCACCGCAGAGCACTTATTCCAACACAACAGGGGAAGAGCATCAGCATTATATCAACTGTGCCTACCACCGCAGAGAGAATAGAGTGTCAAGAGTCACAGAGGAGGAGAAAATGGGCTGATAGACGGCGAGGAGAGGAGGGAGTCGCAGAGGGCTTAGGGGAGCTTGTTGTTGACGCTCCGGTGTTCACTCTCTTTTCATTCTCCCTCTCTCTTCTCTCTCTCTCTCTCTCTCTCCCACAGCTCTGTAGTTCCCCACATCCTCCAGAGGCCAGGGATTATGGGAATCTACACTACGTAGCTACACTAAGCTTCCAGGGGAGAAGGTCGAGGGGAGGCTAGACAAACAAGAAAGTCTATCTTTTTTTCTATATTTGACCCACTCGCCCTTTATCCATCATTTCTTATTTACTGTCCTCCCCTTACTTTCATGCAACCTCATCTGCACCCCCCAACATGAGCTTTTAACCCAAAATCAATGAAAAAAAGCATCAATTCAACCAAATATATTGTTTCAGGGTGGAATTACTCCACATTTATCTCCTTGAACAGGCTCATCATCCTCTAATTCACTTGCTTTTAATGTATTGTATACTATAGCTTATTTTCTTTCCTCTTGAAAAGGTGAGTAAACTCTATTTCAAAAGTGAAAATGGAGTTCATTTTATGTTTACCCTCAACTACATTCGGGGTTTATTTTCAATCATGCACTCCCTCACACACAGATCGTATCGCCTTTCGCTCTCTTCCTTTCTGCTCTCCATTGCGGCCTTAAATTACACTTCCTTTTTCAGACAAACAGGATTTAACAGTTACTTCATAAAATTTTGTTTCTCTTAACTGAAGAATAACCCAGTGCACAGCAGTTTTCTTATTGTTTCGGCGAGGAAGGGAATGGGTCATTTGTGCTTTCATTTCTTTACTCTCTGAATTCTTGACTCTCTGAATGTCTCTTCCTCGCCTGCAGCTTGTACCAAATGTAGCAGCTCCGACTCATACTGGAAAAGGCTCACACCAGTTTTATTTTGCTATATTAACTCTCCAAAGCAACATACAGTATACTGTATGCAATATACACAAGTATGTGCATATGTATATGTATATAT
Organism: Chaetodon trifascialis; assembly: GCF_039877785.1. Taxonomy (NCBI): domain Eukaryota; kingdom Metazoa; phylum Chordata; class Actinopteri; order Chaetodontiformes; family Chaetodontidae; genus Chaetodon; species Chaetodon trifascialis. The sequence goes on along the minus strand of NC_092071.1, from coordinate 9,021,187 downwards.
ATATATATATATAGAGAGAGAGAGAGAGAGAGAGAGAGAGAGAGAGAGAGAGAGAGAGAGAGAGAGAGAGAGAAAGAGAGAGAGAGAGAGAAAGAGACTGTTACATCGACGACATAACTGCAGCTAGAAGCTCTGCACTTTTAATAGCAAGTCAACAGGTTGTTTGTAGGGTCAAAATACACTTAAAGAGTCTAAATATGTCTCATCTTTTCAAATTGTCATTTATGTGAAGCCTTCCTACAACGTAAATAACTTGAAATGAATTCTAAATAACATTGCATTTATGGTTCTGGCCTTGCTTTTATACTCTTGACCTTGAGTTTATTGCAATTGCTGTTGATTTTATGTGACTTTGCTTTTTTTGTACTCCTTTATGAAGTGCTTTTAAAGTTTGTTTTGAAATAATAATAAGTACTTAGGGCAGTAGGTAGTAGTAATACCAGTGGTTGCAGGAGCAGTAAAAATGTTAATGATACTGTAGCAGTGCTTGTGTTTGTAGTTTTAGTAGTCTTAAATACAGCAGTACTTTCATTAACAAAGTACTACTGGTTTTAGTTCCATCCAGTGGAATAGCAATAATAGAATAAAAACTTTTAATATTAGTAATGGTGGTCAAAGCAGTAGCATCACCAGTAGTCATAATAACATGTATTAATAAGAGGAATAGTAGTTTTTTCTCTTCTTTCAAACATCAAACGGTGTTGTCCACCTGCTTCCGCTCTCCTTCCTTCTCGTCTCAGTTTGAATAATGCAGAGTTGAAGTGTGTGGTGGTGGACTCCCCTGTGGAGCTGAGGCCAGGGTAGCAGCTGTCCCTATCAAGACTCTCCTCAGAGCTGTCATGGCCTGTCTGCTCCTCGGCTAATCACTTCCTACAGGCCTGCAGCATGGGACCGCCGCTGCTAATGTTGTCGCCGATCGGGCCGGGAAAAGCTCGCAGGATGAGCGTGGTGTAGTTTCATATGGTGATGAGCATGTGTGTCTGCGAGTAGGTGTGTGAGGGGTTGGTGGAGTGCAGGTGTGTTTAGCCAGCGGCTCAACGGGTGTGCAAATGCCTCAGGTAGCGCAACATGGGTCACATGATTTAGACACACACACACAAACACCATAACCATGACCAAAACCCTATTTTCTTCCCACCTGCCAAAACACATTTGCTACACAAGGAGTTACTCATCTGTGTATAACAAGCTAATGGCACAGTGTGTCACACACCAGCACACATGGTCATAGGAAAACGGCCATTTGCAATGACAAGCACTTTGCTCTGGCATGTTCAGCTGAGGTAAAAATAGAGCCTGGAGGAATACATCCTGAGCCACAGAATATGATTTTCCTCTCCTCTCAACAGACTTCACATATGTTTCCTTTTATTGCCACACAGATGCAAAAAAAAAAAAAAGCAGCGTTGTCCGATGGTTCCGTTGCGGTAGGCTTTGTCAGCGCCTGCGGTGAATACCACACAACCAACTGTCAACACTGATGATTAATTATCAGTCACTCCATCCATGCAACAAATCGGTAAATACATTTGCCTTCTGGGGTTTCAGAGGCCATCCAGAATTTGAATAGCCATGAACAGAGAAAGAGATTGATAGGTACAATCAGAGGAGTGTAGAATCCAGGGAAATAGATAACAAGCAAAACGGGGATTTAAAGAGATAAAGGAGGATCAGGCTTCTAGCAAGAAAAACACGACGCTTGCAAGTGGAAGTTGGCGAAGCTGTGTCACTCAAATTGGGAACTGAAAGTGAACTTCTGCTGTAGTGCCCTTAAGCGAAGCACTTTGCACCAAACACATGTGGCTCCATTATGGAGGCCCCATGGAGAAATGTGCCAATAATGAGATACCCGTCCTGAAAAAAAGACTGTTGTGGTCAGTAGGCAGATTTATTAATGTTACACTTTAAAGAGAACCCTCTAATCAGGTCAGTTTGTTCCCAAATTTAGCTTTCTGTGACACAGTGACCTCCCTTTTCTCTGTAAAGTTTAGTCTGGACTCTTAAATGTGTCTACTCAGTTGACCTAAACAGCTTGGCCTTATTTATTGTGGTCATATTAGTTAATTAACTGTCCAGCAGGCAACTTTAACAAAGCATCCAATGGTATGGTCAATGGCAGCGTTAACTATGTTGGGATAAAGCCTGGCTCACAGCTGATGTTCCAGTTAATCTTAAAGATGGTCAGTGAGGTTAAGGTCAGGGCCGCTTTAGCTACGCAAAGCTGGGAAAGTCATTCTTTATGGACCTTTCCCAAAGCTTTGGCATGATGTTAAAAGCCCGCTAATGTCTAAAAACATGAAAACAGCTCCAATCCAGAAGCACACAGAAGAATATGGACATGCTTTTGGTAGTGTACTGCATTTAGCTTGTCAAGAATTTGACAAGATCCAAAGACCAAATGGCAGGTCAATTCATTTGCTACCGTTGCCGAGATCTTAGGACCTCCAATATGGCCAATAAAGGGCCAGTAAATAAGGAAGACTCACCAGCACCTGTATAATAAGTTGAGGCACAAACAGAAAGAGGCAGGAGAAGATGAAGGTAAATAAACAATCATGGAGATGGACAGGCAGACAGACAGAGATATGAATAAGAAGCGAGACAGGAGGCGTGACGGTGCAGTGAGGCGTGTAAAGGCAACTGGTGCCGCCGCACTGCTCCTTACCCCTGTGGCGCACAGAGCAAAATGAAGCTAGAGAAGACGCAGGGTGGGAACCAAGACGGGAGAGAAAAGCCACGTGTGATTGACTGGAGCAAAATGAGAAGACATGAAAGGAGAAGAGGGAGAGGAAAGACGGGGAAGGCGAGGAAGAGGAAGGATGAGGAGAGGGGGAAAATGAGCGTGCCAAAAATGTCAGTCATTCCCATTACGCCGGCTGGCGCGCAGGGCATGCCAAAAATGTGACAGGCAGATAAACAAGAGACTGTCAGCGACTACATTTAATCCACTGGGTGACTGCAGCATTTAACAAACTCCCTGCTCACCTGCGTGCGTGTGTGTCTGTTTGTGCGCACAACTGCCTCCGTGATCGTGCGCACGCTCCATGAGTGTGTGTTTATTTGCGTAGCTGCGCGGAGGCTTTTCGTGTGAATGTGCGTGTTGACATATAGGCCCAACACATCTGCCACCGTTCGTGCCCTCGCCTTTTGAGTGTGCGCCCTCTAACAAGCTGAACATTTGTCAACAAAGCCAGGAAGCAGTTGTTGTTTGTCAGTAAGCAAGAAGAGGCCGGCAGCGGCAGCCCACAGACGGACTGCCAGATATTGCATAAGCAAGGTGTGTGTGTGTGTGTGTGTGTGTGTGTGTGTGTGTGTGTGTGTGTGTGTGTGTGTGTGTGTGTGTGTTTGTGCTGTCTGTGTCAGCAGCCCCCACCACCACTTGATTTGGCTTGTTAGCGCTACTTCTGGGGGTTATGAGAGCCAATAGCTACCCAGTCACTGTGGCTGCTTCATGCAGGCTATTAATGCAGAGCTCATTTAGCCTGGAACGAGCCCAGCAACTCGTTCTCATGTGGGGGTTTTTGTATTCTTTTTTTTTCTTTTTCTGTGACCATGTGATCATTTGACTTATGTGATTTATGATTCTGGCAGTATTTTTCCCTAAGGTGGTGGCAGATGCACAGCTCAGTGGTTTCTAACCAGCGGCCCTGGCCCTCACCTGAATCATTACATGGAAATCTTGGAAGAAGATGAATAAAAGATATTTTGGGAATGTAAAGAATCGTACAGATCATGCTAGAACGTCATAAAACGCAACTTGAGGCTTCTGCGAGTCACATTACACAATAAGAATTTTGTCTGTTCGGGATGTTTGCACATCAGCCCATTGCTGTTCGTACTTGCCAAACATCTGGACGATTGGGCGCTGAAACGAGACGGCAAAGCCAGCAGTGGAAAGAACTGGGTTAGATGCCCTTCCTCTTGAACTGGAAAATGTTTCCTATGAATATGAAGCAGTGTCTGCCGCTTCTTTGCGATTTCCAAAAGTACCAAAATTGTCTGCTCTGTAATCACAAATTACTTGGAAATGAGGATGGAAATGAGGATGGTTTGATAAGAGGGCTTGGGACCGCAGGGAATGTTGCAAGTAAAGTCTACATACAGCCTTCAAATATCAATGAAACCCACACCCACTCAGCACTGACAAAAACTGAACTCTTACCCAAGAGATAAGTCACAACTCTGTATTGAACTGTAATCTATTTAGGGCATATAAACAATTTTTTCCACTGTGTCTATAGAAACTTTTACTCTGTTATCAGTGAAAATCAAGATGGCTGCTTTAACACATTGATCTAAGTGTGTCAAGGCAGCTGTTGCCAGCTTTTTATTTGCAGCAGTAGCCAGCACATTGTGCATTGTTGTGCTGTTTCTTACTTATATAACACGACTCAGTTTAATCCACAGACAAATTTCCACATATGTGTTAAAATGGTGTCACTGTAGTAACTATAGCAACTATATCTATGCCCAAAACAGGGTCCTGTAGTATTTACGAATATCCGTAAAACCCTGGCGTACTTGCTGCAAAAAATACATCTCGCAGGGCTCGTGTGGGCAAAAGGACATATTTAGACAGCAAAACAAACAGCAAACATTCATGGAGAGCCAGAAGGGGTATGATCTGTTACACTACACCTGCACAGTTTAGTAAGTGTCAAATAAATTATATATCACAAAAAAAGTAGAATTTACTCTGCTCTTTGTGATTCACAATCCAGAATAATTTGTCTGGCCCTTATTCACATAGCCACTGTCAATTTGAGTCAGTTTTAGAGGTGACAACAATCCCAAAATGTAACTGCACTTTCTTCACTCTAAGCATGGGAAATAAAGAGTTTTGTTTCATTTTTAGAGGCCCTTTTGTTGATTTATTTTCAGAATCTTAGCCTCTCGGGAGCTTTGTCTTGTAACATCCAAATAGTTTATACAGGCACTAAGAATTTAAACACATTCACACTATCACTTACAGTCTGTCTCGCTTCATTGTGGCAGCTATCAGAGAGTTTCTGATAAATTATACACTGTCACATCAGAGAATATGGATTATTTTGTTGCCTCATAAACTCTTATGAAAGCTAGTATAAAGAAATTATATTCTCTTCCTTGCTACCACTCTTGCCAGCCAGTGAGCAGCAAAAGAAGGAGAAACGGAAGGAAAGCAATAGGAAAGCCAGGAGGAAATGCAAGAAGTTGAAAGGATGGGACGGATGAAAGCAGAGAGGAGGTGGAGTAGAAAATTGCACCAAGATGAGAAATGGCAAGCATTGGCAAATCATTGCTCTGACGACTGCCGCGGCTGAGATGGGAGTGAAATTATAAAATCTGGTTTAATCTTGTGAAATATAAACTAGCCTGCAAGGGCGTGCTGAATGCTGCAACACGCTGTAAGAGGTTTGAACACACTCAGATTAAAACATGAACTAGCCTGTCTGTTATGTGTTTGCTGCTAAGGTTTCATCTTCCTGGGAGAGATAGCAACACCTTGGCTTAACCCCAATTACCGGGAGTGATCTCTAATTGGTTTTGTTCCACAGGGCTCACACAAAACTTCAGCCACTAACAGAGCGAGTAAGTTTGACTCTGTGCTTGCATTTCAAACCAAGGTGAGGCAGACACCAGGAGGTCGTGGACAGGTGGAACTGGTGCAAGCCCTTTTCACCCTGTCCAAGTAAAACACAGAGAGGAAATTTGAGGAGCTATGAGTCATAGAAACAGGTGGAAGCAGCTCTGATAGCCACACTAAAGCGTTCAATACACCCCATCATTCAAAGGAGGGGTGGTCCCTCGCTAGAGAGGCCCATCCCAATTACCAGATGTCTCTCTCTCACACAGGACGCATAAACCAAGTGCGCCGTCTAGCGGTGGCTCCAACTTTGTGTGTATGTGTGTGTGCTGCACATAAAAAAAAAAGTGTCACTTACGGTAGAAGACATATTCTGTGTAGCTGGACCAGATCTTGTCCTCTGTGTGCTGGTTGACAAACGAGGCTGTGACTGACGAGTTGCAGGCCACCATTTGGAAACCACACTCCGACAGCATGTCAAAAGCCCTCTCCAGGTGCTTGAACTTGAGGTAAAACCGGGAGGTGTACCGATCCGGGGTCCTGTCCGGGTCCCGGCTCTCGTTCAGGGTCTCCCCGAAAACTTCCTTGGCGAGAGCCACCCGCCCGCATATCAGTATCCGAGGTACCCTCCTGAACTTGGCGTCGGTTTGACTCTCTCGGCCCATGGTGCACGACCCCCGGTACCCCACCGTGATGAAGCCGCTCTTTCTGTCCGCGGGGACGAGGGAGGGCGGCGGGCACTGCCGGTGGTCGCTGCCCTGGGACCCGTCTTCATAGTCGCTCTGGAAGAAGTCGTCCGGGCTGTGCTTGAGATCATCAGGCGTCAGGAGCTTCACTAAGTCGGGCAGCTGGAAGTACTCCGCCTCTTTCCTGAGCCTCCCTTTCTCCGGGAAGTGGTCCGGGAGGACGACTTGTTTGTCTCGGAGGTAGTCCAACACATACCGGAATAAAAACCCGTCTCTGTCGATGAAATACCGGCCCTTGGGGTCTCTCGCCAAGTCGTTAGATGCGTCTTTTTTGGAGGAGAATATCTTACCGAGTAATGAACTCGGGGTGCTCACCAAAGTTGAGTGACGCGTGTAATAAACCTGCCCCCCCACGTTTAATTCAACCACATCTGGGAAACTGTTCTGAACTGATGCTTGATCTTTGGGGTTAGTCCTACAGTTTCCACTCAGCGCCATCGTTTCCGTCATGAACAGCTACACCCGGGCTACACACCTATTTCTACAGCAAGTCTAAAAAAAAAAAAAAAAAAGATGGATCAGTGTCAAAAGTTGCTAAAATGTGTCCTCTGATAGTCTGTGTCGACGCAGGGCCTCCAACTTCATCTCACAGTGATCTCAATGAGCATTTTTCATCGATCCATGGCAATTATCACCTACCAGTCCTTAGCAGTTGTCGAAAATAGGGGGAAGATGGCAGTGCGGGCGTCCCTCTGTGAATGTTAGAATAAAAAAATAAAGAGAAAGGACTGAGATGGGTGACTTGAGGAGGAAAGAATCAGTGCTGCGAGAGAGGAGAAATGTATCCGGGCGCATCAAAGGCTTGCATCAGTGGCTAATGCATGGGGTGGGGGGGCGAAGAAGGAAGCCTACAGCATCGAGTGGAAAAAAAAACTTCTCTTGCTTGCCTTTTTTGCTACAAGGAGTATTATCCAACAATCCAGCAAATAGAAATCCTTCTGCACGCAACCGGAAAATTACGCAGCGGGACTGAGTAAAAGAGAGGGGAAAAAAAAGTCCAACAACTTCTTTTAGGATATAGTCCAAACAGAAGAAGGTGCTGGTGCGACGTTGTCACTTTTGTTTCGCCTTCAACTTCCCCTGAACACCGGCAGATTTTCCGGGCGGTGCACACCAGCGGGAGGAGAAGACAGAATGCCTTTCAGTGGCGAGAAACTTCGTAGAGATCGCACACGCAAACCTCCTGTAATGGTTTTGTCTGGAGCCTGTCACTACAAATATGTCGCCTGCTCCGGACTGAATTAAACTAAACCCCCCCTCCTCGAAAGACCATATCTTATTTGATGTCTCCAAGAGGCGCAGTTCAGATTTTTCTCTGGATGTCTTTCCAGAGCAGCGGAGAGGACCGACCCGCTGCTGCTGGCTGCCTTTACCGGGAGCTGTCCGCGGTACTGAAACGAGCATCTCACCCTCCTCCTTCTCCTTTCCCTCCCATCCACACTCGTACCGCCTCCCCTCCCCTCAGGACCTGGGTGGTGTCTTCATGGCTGCTCCCCCGTCTTCAACACACACACACACACACACACACACACACACACACACACACACACACACACACACACACACACACACACACACAGGCTGATATGGCTAAAAGCTGAAGGGGTGATTCCAAGCTGTAAACGGTGCTCTGTGGGAAATGAAAGTCTCAAGAACCATTGAAATCACCTATATTGTCAGAAGAGCCCTATGTTCATATGAATCACACAGCAGTTTGGTATTCTTAATGTATATAATGCATAATATTACCTCCTACTACACCCAAATGTGGAAATTTCGTGTTGGCAAAGGTTAAAGAGCTGCATGTGTTTTTATAAATTAAGTTTTGGGCTTTTATTGCAATTTCAGTGCATAATGGTGGAACTGCTGCATCCATCTTTGTGCCATTATTCTAAGTTAAACGCTCACATTGCTGCAGTTTGACCCCCAGCTTGAAGCAATTTGCATGCCGTTTGCTTTGCATACATAAAAATAGGAAATATTGTGATTTGCATGGTACGACGTGTGTGTATCGTTCCCAGTTTTACATTTCGACTGTTAAATGTTGCTGATTTCATTTTTGGAACCCTTTTACAAATCAAAATCTGTTAACGAAAACGTTGTCTTCAAGACCAAGATAAATGCAACTTACTGCCTGTGACTTGGAAGATGACGGGTTTCGTCTCAGGATTTGTTAGATGCGCAACAGCGCCTCCTTCTGTTTGTATTGCGACATGTCCAGACTTCTTTCAGCACCATGGACAGATCCTCACACAGGAAAGAGACTGAAATAGTGTGCAAAAGCTGTTATGTTTACCCAAGTTACCTTTCAGTCAGCGTGCATGAATGCATATATGTGTGTTTTTATGCGAGTGTTGCTTTTCTGTGTTTTCACGTACATTTCAGATTGAACCAGAGCAATTAAAAACACTGTGTGCATTTTCCAAGGAAATTTGAATAAGATTGATTTTTTTTTTCTTTACTACAACATGCCTCACATCCACACAAAAATAAACAACAGTCACTGAGGTAATGAGTCAAAAGTAACCAGATGATGTTGACAACAAGACAGCCAGTGCTGTATAATCAGTAGTCTCACAAACACACACATTTTGCACATGTTCCAGCTGCAGGGCCAGTTCAGAGCTTGAATTACATACAAATATTGTGAGGAGGGGAAGTATAAAATATGCATTGTGTGCTGTATCTGAAAAAGTCTAGTTCATACCGAACAGTCTTCTTATTACAGCCTTCTGCATGTATGCTCCTTCTATTTTCCGTTAGCTTTCATCTGTCCACTTTTAACCAACCTTGCCTTGAGCAAAACTGCATTTTTTGGCATTCCTTTTGCTATATGTGCTCTACCTCTGAGGACACGATGCCACTGCTTTTCACTTTAAATTTCAAAATTGGAATTAGAGCGACGGAGCCACAGAGGCAGTCGCATGCACCTTGGAGGTACAGGAAACAGTAGGTAAATGTTGTTCTTGCTCAGAGGCACTTCAGCAATATTGGACATCACTTGTACTGGTAAATGAGCAAGCAGGACCTCTGCTCCTCTGTGGCCGCTCAAGCAGCACTGCCCGTATGTAGCCTGAATTCTAAATAACTCTTTCCCTCTGGGTTTGAAAGAAACACCAATGCTAACCATGTTTTAAATGGATCACACTGCATATATTTAAAAAACATTTAATTTTTCAATTTGATGTCGATGAACAGTCTGGTCCGGAAAGATTATCGAAAAGGGTGGATGCCCTTATCTGTGATGCGGTGTTTCAACTAAATCTATAAAGGCAGAGAAAACATTTCCATTCACTACTTGTGACATTTCCCACTTTGACGTTTGTGAGTTATTCTAATGTTGCAGCTCTGCGTGACACCCACCAACACACAGGTTGCATCACATCTTGCACAAAACAGAATAGCACATAATGCTCTTGCACACAAACTGACAAATTAATACACCATTGAGAATAATACACAGCATACACTTTATAGAATTAGTAATACGACGTCTGTGTCAGCCAGTATCATCATTTTGGTGGTATTTCTTGAATTAAAATGTCCGTGCCATTTGGAATACTTTTCCTGGCTGTTCACAGGAAGTCCTACCATCCATTCAGATGGAGTTGACACTACAGGAGAGAAATGAAGCGAGAGAGCGAATGATATAAAACAAAGTCGATAAGAAAGCAAGGAGGTGAGCCTGCTTGGGACCTGAGCAGTCACCCACATGTAGGCCACGCTGCTAGCTTCATCATAAATATATGTAGCCACTACACCGCTCCCTGCTGTGCGGCTATTTAAAGACCAGATGATTGACCACCTGTACAGAGTTAAAGCAGTTTGGCCCAACACAATTCATTTGAACTCAGCTTACTCTGTCCCCATAGAGCACTTGGTTTAATGCTTGCAAAACATACAGCAGCAACATCACCGAAGCAAATGGCACATTCCTGCATGGTGATGTTCCCTGAATGCATTTCAAAGTATGTCAACATAGACCGAAACACATTTTAGTTAATGGTAACTTGATAGAGGAATTCTTCAAAGTGCATTTTGGAAATTAAGTTTTCAGCCTTCCAATGCATCCAGCCAGTGAAAGATCATCGCAGCGCTAAAAGGACACATTTGCATCCAACAGGCTGTGACATCTATTTCAGTTCCTTGGTTTCTTTGCTGTTTTATATCTTTGCGAACTCACTTCACTTTCAAATTAGTCAATACAAAATATATGATGAAATATTTACTCCACAAGCACAGCGGCGACATTCATAATTTAGCGTTTTTCCAAGAGAGACACAATATCAGAAAGATTTTTAATTTTTCGCTTGCTAAAGAAACCCACCTCTTACACCCCGAGTAAAATCCAGAGCACTTCGCTTCCCTGACACACATCAACTCGCAGCGTGGAGAGAGCTTTAAAAGGGAATTTTCAGGCCAGTCACAGATGGTTGAAATAAACAGCATACTAGTTCCACTTCCATCTCTCATTACAGCCACACTGAATGATGCCAGCCTTTAGATGGGAAATCTGCAAGTACAGCAGGCAGACATTCAATGCATAATTTCAGTTGACTCAGAGTATTTACCAAAATGAGTTTCTACGTGAGCCTCAGCTATCCCTCAAACTTGGACGTTTATTATTTTTCATTTGAACTTGGTCAGCCATATCTAATTTGGTCTCAGCAGGAAGAAAAGAGTCTGTACACAGAGGAGATTTCCATTGGCAATAAGAGACACCACGATACGTAACACACGACCAATCGGGGGATTGGTCGTGTGCTACGTAGGATAATGGTGTTTGTCTGGTGGGATATTGTATTTGAGGAAAGTGATTACAGGTGACATGGAAAAGACATTGCTGATGTTTTTTTCAGAGCTGCCAATAGGGAGCCATCAAGTATAGTGAGTCACAGCGTGATTGGATGGTCTGATGGCAAGCTATAAGGCTTGTCTTTGTGTGTGTGTGCTGGTTTGCATAAGAGCTGTGAGAGTCGAGCAGAGAGAGAGCACCTGCCTATAATGAGGACCATGACATCATGCAGCAGTCATCAGTTATATCAGTATGTTGTTTATTCCATATTTGTCCACACGTTCTGCCGCGGTGTCCATATTTGACTGAACAACTTTATGATCAAAATCGAGCCAATCACACGGTAGCAATTCTGCTACAGTACTCACAGTATGTTTCACATTAAGCACCCTTTTATTTTTATTTTATTTAGAATAGACTATAGTGATTTGCTTGAAATTGGACAATAGGCCACCACACACATTTTAAAATAACAGCATACACACACACACACAGGATGTAGCACACATGGACATACATTTTTGTTTTATTCATTATCTTTTTCTTACTCATTTAAGTCCACCTTTGTGCCAAACAAAATCCATTCAAGAGAGTAAAGGTAAATATGATATAATATCTCTGAGGTTAGAGAAGGTTGTTGGTGTGATTCCCAGCCTGGCAGGATGTATCTGGGAGGGAGAAATAGAGTTAACCTTGTGCAAGACCCTTAACTCCTCCTCCCCCAGTGGACCCCAGTCAGATCAGACTGGGGTTGTACTGGGCAGCTTCCAGATGTGAATGCTTGTGAGTGCGGTCAGGGCAGTCCTGCAAAGGGAAAACTTCTCTAAAGAAAGCAGCAAAATGTATAAAAATGCATTGAAGTAAAATAAACACCAGACAAGACAAATGATAAATACATAAGGTAATCATTAATGGTGCGTGTCTACTTTCTACAAAAACCTGCAGTAAGTCGGTGCTCTGTATTTTGAAGTTCTTGTGTCAGGTTCTGTGGGGTTATACTATTAAAATGTATATTTATTCAGTTTTTGCGTGAGTACAAAAATATCCTCCTGATGCTCAGCGTCTCATGAGATCGTCTTAGTCGGCCGGTGACCAGACTGAACTCCTACCGTCCTCCTGAGCGGGTACACCCCAACACCTCCGGCTACTAATGCAATGACTCATCAATCTCAAAATGTGTCTTCAAAGACTGCATGACAAGGTTTTCATCTTAAGTCTGCTGATGAACTCACAGTCATTAAGAAGCTTCACGTCTCTGCAATATTGATCTTCAAACATAAACTCATCGAATTCCTCGGGGGGATAAGCAACAAGTCCCAATGCCCCAGATTTGGTGTCAAAACAAGATATTTTTAGCTGATCCCGGCAAACGTACAGCTTCTCACCACTTTCACTCAGATCTGCTACAGGAGTGAGTTGAGGAAGTGGATCTAATTGCCTCACTGTATAATCATCATATCTCAATGACGGCATCAATATTATGATCTACAAACAGTTTCTGCTAGAAAGTAATTTCCTCACTGACTAAATGCCAGCAGAATGACAAATTGGGGCCATATTTCTTGTGAATTTTACAGTGTGATATTCTCTTGACTACTGAGCAATAAGATCCTGGGCTTCTGCCTATTTCTGCAGGTCAAAAAATTAGGTTCTTTCTGTTTTGTGTCACTTTGCTGCTCTGGCCCACAATCCCTGCTTCATCCACTCTCTGCACAGGCCGAGACAGCTTTCCCTCCGAAACTAGGTCCACTGCTCTCCCTGGAGACATAGCTGTTTAACAGGAAGCCCACTAAACATTAAGGGCTTTGGCAGCCGGAGGAGAGCAGGGTGGTGAGGGACAGACGTGCGGATCCTGGAGCCAGGATAAGTTCAACCCTGCAAGACACCACAGAGAGCCAGGAAGCTGAACATCTCAGCTTGTCTTCTGGCCAGAAACACAGCAGCAGAGCTGTCATCCCACTCACTAACACTGACTCTGCAGGTGTCTCTGTGTGTGTGTATTGTACTGTGTACTGGTGAAGGCATCAAGAAAGAGGCTGTATCCTTGGAGCCAAGTCTAAACAGAGCAGGGAAATATGGATCCAAAGCTATTTTGGATGCAGCCAGATGAGCCAGGAGTTACTTTTGTTTTTATAATTCGGGGATCTGACAACAGGGATGATGCATGATGATGATACACAATGAAGCTCAGACCATTTCTATACTACTGTAGTGAAACAGCTCTGCCTTTTTTACATGAATGCACGTCACAGATTCTCAGTTTGGTAAATAAACTTTTAAGATGATTATTATGTTCAGTGTGTCAAACGTGTACTTATATTCTTCTGCAGACTTATTGCTTGATGTGAATGTAAGCATCCAGATGTTTCTCTTCTCAGTTATTTTTATCATTGTTTAACTTCTCCATCTTGCATTTGCTGTGGACTTCATGCTGGAGGAGCTATGAATGACATCTCTGTGGACTCAGATCATTAAATCACCTGTCTTATACACTATGGCTTATATCATGACGAGCCAAAATGCTGATCCAGAAAGTTAAAAGATTGCATCAGAGTTACAACTGCAATCTTTTCTCCTTACTGCAAGCCATTCATTTACTAGGACATGTCTACGTTTTCCTTCAGTTCTTAACGAGGTTGACGTCATAGCATTGCATAATCTAGTAGACAGCAGGTTATCTGTAGGCTGATGAAGTGGTAATTTATCCATCCATCAATTTGCCTAACATTTTATCATTTCACGGGTTGCAGGGCTGCTGCAGCCTATCCCAGCATGCATTAGATCAGAGGCGGGGTATCTCCAGGTCACCGCTCTATCACAGGCACAGCTGATAAAGCAGAGGAATTACCAAGGATTACCGTTTAAAGTCCATTCACTGCATACTTTTTATTTCTCAGGCAGATAGTTGTGATATCAGCCTTGTGTGTGGGCACACACTGCTTGAGTCATGATGAGGAAGAAACTAGTCAAATCATTATCTTCTTTACAAATCTTTTCATGACAACCCACATGCATATAAATTTCCAGCTGCGGGTTAGAAAACGATCTGGGACTGTTAATGAGTAGATAGACATAACGGAACGTGACTGCGTGAAATAATTTTGCCCTGAGGTTTGGCTTCCAAGGGTTTAAAATATCAGCAATCAGCCAAATGCTATGACAACGGATGGTAGAGGAATCAGTTGTACAGATTTACTCTGCCTCTCTGCAGCTTGAGTTTTAAGTAAAAAGATAATTGTGGGTTTTAGACGCACAGCAGAACTGATTAACCAGCATTTTTATTTCCACATGGAGACAAACAATAATGTTGCTGAAAGTGATTATTGCAGCCAGACCTCTCTCTTAATGTTCTTTTCCACTCATAGCCCATTTGCACTCAGAGAGACAATCAAATGCGTACACGCTGTTGAAACCAGGAGGTTTTTAGTGTATCTTACAGTAGCTGGCGTTTGATTCAATTTGCACCATGTGGGACTCAGAAAGCAGTTGGCCAAGATCAAGTTGTGGGTGTAGTGAAAGGATGGGAGGGGGCGGACGATCTGACAGCTCCATGGAAAAAAAAAATCTCTGTTCATTTGTTTAAAGAAAAAAAACATCAATTGAGTCAGAGTGTGTGTAAGTGTATACTGACTCATCTTTCTGTCCGGATTGCATCAGGCGCAGATGAGCCGGGATGAGCATGGAGTAACCATTCAGTCAGATCCTCAGACCATATATGTTCACTGGACATGAAACACTCGCCAAAAGGTGAAATGATGTCTGCGGCATTTCATGGTTTCCAGTTCAGTCACGGATTGAAACAAACACAGTGTGCATGCTTTAATTTTAATGTGCTTTAAGTGCTTTAAGATTCGTTTCACATTATGAAAACGCATTAATTATGAACATGCTGCTTCATTAGCTGGATTTAAAGTCACTCTTGTTATGTAACTCTGTTATGTATAACTCGTGCCTCATTGGCAATGACATTCTTGACGTGCAGCACATTTTTCAGTAGACCACCACATCAGCTGGAAGGATGAGAAAATATGTGTGTTTTGTACAAAAATGATGGTGGTGACTCGTTTCCACTGTCTCCCATTCATTCTTGATTTGGGGATTTAAAGTGTCAATCATCGAGATTTCAGTCCTGGTTGATTTGGCGACACCTGCAGGTACTGGTGGTAACAGCAAGTGTAGTTTAATACTACAGGTCATATAATTCTGGGGGCATCAAAACTAACTGTTGACATATTGATAAAGAAGTCAAGCAATAATTGGCCTTTTCCCATGAACTGATTTTATGCTGCACACAGACAGCAGGCTGTAAATGCATTTTTGATGAACGATAGCAGTCAGTGCTGATCTCACTGACAAACACATTACATCTCTCATGACTTCTTCATAATAAAAGTCGTCATGTTTCACCAAACACTTTTAATGTGAAGCTGCATTAGTAGGAAATGTTCAGTTTGCATTAGCAGTAATTTAATACTGTGTTTTTTCTGGGATCATTGCTACAGACACCCTGTCCGTAACACTGCAAATATAGAAATATTGCAGTACTTTCATTGATAACACTATTGTGTCACCTCATTTGGCAATAGTGACTTAAAAGACATTTGTTTCTAGTCAAATCTTTGAGATTATAATTTAACAGAAGCTATTGGGCAGCACTGACTGATCCCTTTTTGTACTTAAAGCCAGTTCTAAAATAATCCCCAAATTTAATTAACCAACCGCAAAAAACAAAGCAGTCCTTTGGTTTCGCACCTCAAGTCTTATTTTGTTGAAACAAATTAAAAAGGTTAAGTGAGTCAACCTGCTTCAAAGACATTTCACGCTATTTCAAATCTTTTGGTTTTTAAATCAGTTGGCTGAAATACGCCTTCAAAATCGCAATTGTGACGCAAATTGCTCTTGAAACGTACGGATCGTTTCACACTGGCAGCCATTTTCCTGTTCTTGTGAGAATAAATCCTGAAGGCTAAAGACTGAGAATAAGCAATTTAAGAGGGGATTCATGCCAAGTAAAGTCGGCCCATATCCATGCCTTTCTCTCCGCCTCTGAGGCCACTCCTCGGCGGGGCATGGCACAGCCGAGCTCTCGGAGCCTAAAGGGATCTTGACCCTGTTGATTTGGCAAACCATGTAGATGAGATGTTGCTAAGCACCCGCTCTCCCTCGGCCAACGTTGAGGCCATGTGGGAGCACTGTGAAGGGCTAGATAGCTGTGCTAGTTTACTGCCATAGTCAGCTCTCCTGCAGTGTGTGTTTCTGTCTCTGTGAGCATGTAGGAGTGTGCGTGAATGTGTGTGTGTGTGTTAGCTCAACATCCCCCCTCCACCCTCCAGTATTTTCCGTGCTTTACTCCCTGGCTCTTGGGATTAAAGTGTGGTTTCCACAGGTCGTCAGTGTGTGACAAATCTCTTGATGGGGCCAAATCTCTAAAAGTCCTTAGAACTGTAAAACTCTTTTTACGGTGTACTATCCAATTTTACTCCTCAGCTAATACCATCAGGAATTTACTGTAACTGCTTTGGAGGATGTTCAGTATATCGTATGCTACAAATGCGTTGCTGAACTACAGGAAAACTAAATTTTTGTAATTTTTCTCCTCATCTAATATATATATACTCATAGAATTCACATGCACAGCTTTCCAGCTCCTTCTGCTTTTGATCCTGCTATCTTCAACGGCGCTGTCAAACTGAGACACAGTATAAAGTAAGATGAATAAAGTGAGCAGTCAGGAACTTTTATGAAGCTCCCTGCACACACACAGTGAAAATGAATAATTTCTGAGAGATAGTGCGTTGAGGATGTATAATTGAGTGTGTGGTTGGGTCTCAGTTCACTCCTGTCATCAGTAATTTCATCAGAAAAGCAGAACGTCCAGCGGGGCGTCACCCCAAACAAAGAGCGAGAGTCGACATGAATTACAAGTCTTGATTTTGTTTACAGTTTGAAGGAGGACAGCTTTGCCAAATATTCTAATGATCAGAGATTTTTCATTCAAATCGCACTGAAATATAACGAGTGCAGCTGGTGTTTCGTGGCGGCAAATCTTCCAGTTTCCTCAAACAGAAGCTCTAAACTTAGGGTTTTTGTCTGTCCCACAGAGTCAGAGCAAGGGCTTCTGCCTGGACTCATCTTTTAGCAGTGACGTTCAACAGCCATTCAGGGAGAAATCCGTCATTGAAGGACAGATACTCATCCCTCCATTGACAGGAACGTTAATAATGCAACAATGCAAGGAAGCATCAAGACGGTGTGCATCCAGTCAAAGAGACACTTGCCTATCATTTACTTCTCAACCAATGTCCGGCTAAGAGAATAAAACCCAGCCGAAGCCAACGAGATCATACCTGTTCTCAAAGGACTGTCAAAATGCTTTCGAGGGAAATATAGGATGAAGCAGAAATGAAGGGGGCGGGTTGAGGGAAAGTGGGTAGGCCTACAAAATTCACAAGAGAAATTGCAACACTTCATCATAACTTCTGAAACTTCTGAAATGCGTTAAACATCATAAAGTGATGATATAAAACCATGTGAGAACATCTGAGGGAGGATTGTCTGGCACTGAGCGGCCAGTCTGACGACCACATAATGTATGTTGGCAATTTCGCCAAAGTCCCAGAAGAAATCTCTGCCTCTCAGTCTTGGACCCACTCTTACCTCTGTCGAATGATTAGCTTCAGCTGGGGGGAAAAGTACATCTGAAGAAGAGGGGAATCTCTCAGATGATGAGCTTTGCTTTTCTGTTCATGTTGATTGAATATTAATTCAGAAAATCACGTGTGCATGAAAATGTGTTATTGATATTCATATTATCATTAATAGCAATATCAGTCCTGTTGATGTATTTATGGATTTCACAGTCTTTTCTGCTATTAAAGAGAAAAATATGGGGAAGATCAAAAGCTTGTGAAAATTGCCAGTTTAAAGATATTTATCGGCACAAAATATTTCTTATTAGCAGTTCTCCTCGCAAACATATTGATCTCGGCATCAAGGCTGATGCCGAGATCAATCGCAATTGATCCTTCACAACAATTTAAGAACTTGGATGATGTGAGATTTTAATTGCAAGATGTTGATTCTGCACTCTGAAAACACTGTAAACAGCAACCCCCAAGATGCTGTCATGTGGAAAAGAAATATTGACTACATTTTTTTTCCATTTGATCTGCAATAACAAAACACTGCAGCTTTAACCCACTGGGCCAAAACTAATTTATGTCCAGCGTGACATATCTTGCAGTGAATGGAGCCAGTATGGCCAAAACCTGTGACAGAAGTTAAAGGAGCTGGGAAGTGAAACTTGGCAGAACGGCTGTTAGGGTAGGATGGAAGAGGAAGGAGAGCCAAGGCCATGCTGCTGTTTATAATGTGAGACTTATTTTAGAAGCCTCTAAATCTGTTTTGACAGGTAGAACACTCGTGGGTTGACTGGTACTGTCCCTGATGCCAACCAGAGGCAGACAAGAGTGGCAAAACTCCACTCCGTCATAAAGCATCAGTCCTGTATTAGAGCATACTTACCTTTCAGTATCAAAGACAATGACACTTAATATCACATTAGTTCATTTTTTTATCAAGAAACAAAGCACGGTCATCTCAGTTACACACATTCTATCATTTATATTATGCACTTTACTGTATATTTGTTCATGCTTTCCGTCATTGCTGAGTAACGCCTCTATTCCAGCGCAAATTGCTCAAAATAATTTGATTCCTGATGAAAACAAAACATTTTGAACAAGAATTGTTACCTGATATCTGTCCACAGTATCTAAGAGCAACCTCATATGATGATTTTTTGTCCTGTTTAAATGCTTTGGTGTTACGAGCACCATCACTACCCTCCAGAGTGAGATGTATTTTCATGTTGACTGTCGTTTTGTCCGAAGCTGCTAAATATCAAGTGGGTGGAAATCTCATTTTGGAACAAACAAACTTCACAAACTCTTCAGCTGCTGATTGTTATTTTAGTGCTCGTGCAGCTCACTCAGAGAGCGAAGAAAGCTGCTTCAGAGAGGAGACCCTGCAAGTACCAGATGCCTACTAATTTGTGATCTGTGCAGCAGTCG
Source organism: Chaetodon trifascialis (assembly GCF_039877785.1). Taxonomy (NCBI): domain Eukaryota; kingdom Metazoa; phylum Chordata; class Actinopteri; order Chaetodontiformes; family Chaetodontidae; genus Chaetodon; species Chaetodon trifascialis. The sequence goes on along the minus strand of NC_092071.1, from coordinate 9,002,008 downwards.
TATCAATGGGGTGGCAGGAAATTGAATTAGATTAATTAAAGGAATTTATTTAGTCTTGGGAATGATCTGAGGAAATGTGCGCCTCAATGTGTGCTAAAAATAGAGCTGTGTGTGTGCGCGCTTTGTGCTCACTCACATGTTTGGAATGTCATGTGCAGAAGGAGCAAAATCGTCTCCCATCTGCGTGTTTGTAGACAAGAAGAGCATATATTCACAATAGCTTTCTCTCTCGCTTCCTCCTCTCTCCTGAGCCTGGAGAGGTGCAGAGAGAAATCTTAATTGAGGGTACAGTAGGTGGTTAGAGACGAGGGGTTGCTGGAGTAAAGGAAATTCAGTAGTTTTAATCCACTCATCCACCCAGGCAGTGACAGCAGGATTACAGTAGAGACTTTATAAAAGAAGGCAATTATGACAGCATATGGTAATACACTGCCCTAAATTCAATTACCCTCTCTGGCACTTTTCAATTTTCTTTCATTAAGTGGATTAAGAAGAAAGACATGTTCTTCAAGTTTAGAAATGATTAAAAGTCTAAAGGAAGATGAGAGGCAATGGAGGGGAGGCAACTAATTTCTACTTGATGATTAGTCATGGGTGTGTGCTGTAGGAATTCATGTTGCGTGCATCAAATTGATTTTGTTCATCATGAGGCAGAGAAGTGATCCATGTCGGGTCTGCACAGCTGAAAGGTTCCTTAATGACATTTTTTTTTTTGGCTTTTTGGCTTATTGTTTTTTGTTTGCTCTTTTCATTTTTTTCTTTTTGCATTAAATGACTGTAATAGAACTGCCTTGAAGCTGTCTTGGAACAAGCAATTTAACATAAAGGCTGGAATTTAGTCACCGGCGTTGCCTTCAACAGGAAGCAAACAAGTTTCCTGGCGAGGCATTTTTTCATGCAACCTTGCTGAGGCAACTGCTGGCTGAAAGATTTCTGGTTGTATTTCTGCCCTGAGACCCATAACTCAATCAGTTTCTCTGTCAAAGACACAAGAGGCCGAATGTGTCTCCTCTGACAACATTTTCCATTTTCCCCTTTTTACATTCTGTAAAGAATTGTATAACTCCAGGCTGGGAGCAGAGCCAAGTCTATATTATTTTGCTCCTTTTCACACCGCACCGGTTAATCTATGACTAAAATTCAAACATTGTTATGGATGCCAGAGGTGTTTTGTTTCAGCACTGAGGCAGAAATAATCTAGTTTTAATAAGTCCTGGCTAAGGGATTTTTCCGGATGTGGCAGAGGAACATTGGTCTGACTTTTCACAAAAAGTCAATTTGATCATTCTTTATTTATAATCTGTGCCATCTGAATCCATATTTTCTGTATTTTGTTGTTCCTGTTGGCTATTTCTCTTGTGCTAGACTTTCAAAAAGAGGAAAGAGTGGCACAGCGGATGAACAATGATTCCTTTCTTACTGTTCCCCATTTGTTCCCTTCCATTCATCACAGGTCAAACTCACATCTGTGATGCTCTCTCTGCCTCTCATTCCCTCCCATCCCTATTTCCTCTCAGCAGAGGTCATCAGCCTATTACTCTACATTATCTGTCATCATCAAAGAGGATGGATCCACCTGCACTATTCGGTAGGGCAGGCAGAGTGATTGATCTGTTCCTCTGTCTCCTAATGAAAAAGACTTCCTTTGTTCTTGCTTGGGAGCCCTGTGCATGTCCAGTTAAATCACCTTCTACCACCTGTCTCTATTTGTTACTATTAGACTACAGTTTTCTCACTCAACTGTGGGTCAGAACCCAGTAGGATATCATACCTACCTGTGGTGGGCAAAACTGGCAGTAGTTTGAGATGTCTAAGCACATCTCTTTGTGAATTCAACAACATTCAACCTTTTTTCTTTCTTTTTTTGTATGCTTTATCATCATTATTTCAAAAAGAACAGAATATTTCAAATAAAGGATTATTATATGTCATTGCACAAAGTGACTGACCTTTTAGTGCTTATTGGTACTTTAATTCCATTGTGCACGCATCACCATAAAATCATTTAATAGCTTATTCATTGGTATTTGCACTGCATCCATGCCATTGTAAAATGTACGATAGGCTAATGCTGATGGTCTTTTTTCATCAGAGTAATCCATAATACAGGAAAGTCCAATTGCACTTCAAATTTTTTGACCTTTAGAATTTCAATATAGATGCTTCCATAATGTTTTTCTGCATAAAAGCCAGCATTTCTCAAGCAGGCAAGAGGTCTGCATAAGGGCTTGTTTAAGCACAGGTCTAGCACTGCAATTACTTCAACCAGGAAACTGTACAACAACGGATATCAGAAATCATGGTTCTTACTGTTTTCATACATGCATACATTACCCCAGCTTGTAAATGTATGTTTTTGTGTGTAACTATGCAGTACCATTAGCCATCTGTAGAGTGCGCCACATTATCTGCAAAGGGTATTTTGTTAATGTCCCTAACGGCTTCCCGTCGGCTACGTACCATCCCGGAAGATATACCTTTCTCCTGACACGTAGCAACCTCAACTAAGTTGGCAGGGCTCTGGGTAGATTTGTCAAACATCACAGGTGAGCGTGAACATTTGTGATAATTTTATAGCTTAAGAATACTCATTGCGTAAGAAACGTTAAATGAATTCTTAAAGCCACTGCTGACATTATGCGCACGACGTGCAAACCAGGTCTCCACAACTGTTACCATACAGCTAGCATCAGCTGAGCGGTTAGCTAGCTGCAGAGTGAGCGGTGCGTTAGCCACCCAAAGATCAGCAGCTTTTCCAATATTTTGACAAGATTATTGCTTATCCTTTTAGGTGGTTGTGATTGTCGAGTCGTTAGATAGTTGATACAGTCGGTCAATAATAATTGATTCATAATAGACCAACGATATGCAGTTTTATCTTGGCTTTTTTGTGTGAAGCTACGTTAGCTAGCTGCTTTAGCTCATATTTGAATTAAATGTATACGGAGGCACTGCAGTAAGTAACGGTACTACCGTTCACCTAAGCGTCAACTCATCGTTAGCTAGGAACTTAGTTAAATATAAAACGAATGGTTCATTGGAGAAAACGATTTCTGTTAGTTAGTTAATGTTAGCCTACATGTTTGCGAGATGTAGCCATGAAATGTTTTGCGAACGATTTACAATGTTATGTAAAGCGTTATTTCATCCAATGGGAGCCAACTAGATTATTTACACTGGCATAATGTTGTTTGTTCACTACAACAGCACTTAAGAGTTTAAGAGTAAAAGCTAAACAATTTAACATTAACTACCGTCTGTACCACCTCACTGTGATCATCCCAGCTGATAAGTGCTGTTCCTGTTTCTGCCTCTGTGTTTCAAACAGACTGAGAGATGTCAGGGTTTGACAATTTCAACACAGACTTTTACCAGTCCAGCTACAGTGTAGATGAGCAAAGCCAGGGCGGCCAGGCCGGCTATGGCTACAACAACGCTGAAAACCCCTACAACAAGTAAGTGAAGAAGGTCCTCCGCACATGATGCTTTCTCTGCTGTTAACGCCTTCAAGAGCGACATTATTACTCGTTTATCTGCCATTTCAGCTCCCAAAGACTATCCGAACATTGTGTTGCCTGACTGAACACTCTGTTTGGCATCTTTTAAGTGTGTTTGTTTAAGGTGTGTTTGGAAATTACATGAAGTTAAAGGGCAAGGCTGCCGAGTTTTAATGTTTTGTTTTTTATCATCTACTTGAAACAAGACACTTGGTATGTGACGTTGCCACTTTAAGCTGAAATAGGCACTCTGAGACATCATATAAGTGAAAGAGCACTGTTGAGCATTATTATTTTGTGTTTCCCAGGCCATATGGTCAGTATGACTACTCCCAGCCGATGGGCTACTCTACCCCGGGGATGATGCAGCCCCAGCAGCCATACACAGGACAAATCTTCCAGCCCACGCAGACTTACACTCCATCTCCATCACAGTCCATGTACAGCAGCAGCTTCGATGATGAGCCGCCGCTGCTAGAAGGTAGGTGAACGACAACCTGGAGGCCATGATTTCTACCTGCTTTGCTCTTGTACAACTTCTCTCTTATAATATTTCTCATTTAGGAATGCAGGAATATTGCAAGGGGACTGACTATGAGGGCACAGTCCACAATGTGCTAAAAATGGTTGTTTGTTATTATTCTTTCAGTTGATTGCTTTTGATGTATTTTATAACTGATAAAACATTGAAACGTAGCTGGTTGCAGCTTCTCAAAACCGAGGATTTGCTTCATTTACTCTGCTCAGGTAATTTGAAGTAAAGTGGAGAAATAATCAGTTAATGAAAATGATAATTAGTTGCACTGTTCACCGGCTTTTGGAATAATTGCAAGTTACTTTTACGAGAGCACCTGCTGAATTCCTGAAATCTAAAAATGCCGCGTTCCTGTTGAAATCAGTTTGCAGTATCACTCCTTGGACATGAACCTAAGATCTGTTCTTAAGGCGTGAAATTAAAGTTTCATTCACCCGTTCCAGTCGCTAACAGAGTTTCAAGTTTTGATAGAAGAGAAGGGACTGATGGATGAAAGGTTTGCTACCTTACAGTGTGACTACAAAATTGGCAGACCTAGCTTTTCCAAACTTTGGCAGTATTTTCTTTCAACTTACACACATAATAAAGCCTTTCATTGGCATTTGGGTATTAAGAAAAAGGTGTAAGAAAAGGTGTAAGTCTGAGAAAACAAGCAGTTTCAAGAAGTCAGACTTACACAAGCCTTTTGTTATTCACACAAACTTGTGCTGATCAATTGTCATATTAGTGGCTACTGACCAACAAAGTACTTGTATATGTTTGTGTATATATATGCGTGTGTCTGGTGGCTCACTGCTACGTATGTCTCAGTGTCAGATTGACACTTCACGCTCAAACCTTATCCACAGTCTGCAGACCTAGAAAGGTAAAGACACATCCAGGGTCTGAAATGAAGTCTTCTTCCTCACTGCCACTGCGGCAGCACACTGAACATTTCTACTGGTCACTCAGTTATTCTTAACTCTGCCACATGTCTGAAAAAGCTGTCAACACTGAGTCAATGGTGCCTGACAGTGGAAATGTTGAATACTGTATGTCATGAAACCTAAATAAGAATTGCTTTTTAAAATAATATTAATTAGTGATGCCATGGTGGCAGGTTACCTGAAATGTTTACCTGCCACAGCCGACATTTAGCCTGTGTTTGTCCAGTGGGAGGCGCTAATTTCATTCCCTGGACTCACCTCAAGGCTATTCTGAGAAGAAATCACACTTTAATCCCAGAGAGAGTCGTTTCTGTCTTTATCCTCTTACAAAGCGCTGAATGTGAAGTCTGAGTAGTCCTGAAAGAGAACTGTTTCTTTATTGTAACTCGCTGAGGGTGGGAAGCTCAAATGCTGCCATCAAAAGTAAAAAAAGCTACAGTGTAGCAAATCGTATTGTCATTATCATCCTTTTTTAAAGTTCCAGTACAACTCGTGTACTTCTCTCCTTCCTGCTTTGTTTGATCGCAGAGTATGATCCAACATGTCTGATGTGTTTTTTTTTCCCATCTCAGAATTAGGAATCAACTTTGACCACATCTGGCAGAAGACTCTGACGGTGCTCCATCCAATGAAGGTGGCAGACGGCAGCATCATGAACGAGACAGACCTGGCCGGCCCCATGGTCTTCTGCTTGGCCTTCGGAGCGACGCTTCTCCTGGTAAATCATTTGGTCGACATCGGTACAAACGCATCTGAATCTGTCATCGCGTAGGCGTGTTTATCTGACTGTGCGGACGGACGTGTGTGTTTCTTTCCTTTGCATTCACAGTCAGGTAAGATCCAGTTTGGCTATGTGTACGGTATCAGTGCGATCGGCTGCCTCGGCATGTACTGTCTACTCAACCTAATGAGTATGACGGGCGTCTCCTTCGGCTGTGTGGCCAGCGTGCTGGGATACTGCCTCCTCCCAATGATCCTCCTCTCCAGCTTTGGAGTCCTCTTCTCTTTACAGTGAGTACACAGGCAAACCTGTCAAGCAAAGGCTTTTCTATAGGCTAAAGACCACACTACTAGACACTGTCTAGTAGCATAAACTTCCCAGATAGGGTTTTGTTATGTCAGTATGGTACAACTTTAAAATGGTCACTGGTTGCTCAGGTTCAGCTAAGCCTAAGTGTGATATTTATCTGTAGGACTGTTTTTGTTTAATGTTTGATATGAGTTTCACAAATGGCTGTATATTCAGTAAAACTGTACAAATGTTGCTTTCATACGGGCAAGAGTTAAGATAATCAGAGCCTAACTTCCTGTTTCCTGCTTGTTCTCTTTAGGGGCATGGTGGGAATTATATTAACGGCAGCAATCATTGGCTGGTGCAGTTTCTCAGCCTCCAAGATCTTCATCTCGGCGCTAGCGATGGATGGGCAGCAGCTGTTAGTTGCTTACCCCTGTGCTCTCCTATACGGGGTCTTTGCACTCATCTCTGTCTTCTAAAAGAAAAAAAAGAGTAACAGTTTAAAATAACTGCCCCATTGTTTCTGTAATTTCAGTGGAATTAGTGTCAGTGGAATTAGTATAATTATGGGCTAATTACATTGTTATTACAGAGAAATGGGCGCTCCTGTCCAAAATGGCACCGAGGATTTTTTTCTTTTCTTTTCTGTTTTTTTCTTTTATAAGCCTCCACCTCTCACTACATTCTGACTTGACCATCTGCTGGCTGGACTTTGTGTCACTCATGTCATCTCTCCACCTTGCTCCCCTCACACATCTTAAAGGAGAGGACTGTCAAATAAACCGCGTGAAAACGAACTTTCCCGTGGACCCTGTTGAGCCTTAAACGACCGACTGCAGTCCTATGATTTTAAGGACATGAAGGGAAAGGAAGCGATCAACTAGTTCACACAATGGAAACCCGGAGAGACTGTTAAATTTGGACACAGGTGGGAAAAAGGTTCCCAGAAGGAGCAGCCCTCAGCCCACCCTGCAGCCCAGTTTAGAGCCAATGGAAATGCCACGTACCGTGATTTTTGCAATAGCTGTTATGAGCCACTTGTGGCAAACACCTACAGATTCTGCAGCTGGAAGACAACAGGAAACACCAACTTTCCTTCTACACAAGACTACAGTAGCTCATTCTACTTCACCCAGAAAGGGCGGGGTAAGATGAGGTGGGTCTCCTCTATATTTTCTCCAGGACTGAGGAGCCACGAATCTCATCGTTTGCTCAACACAACAGCGACCTGATCGTCGATGTAAAAACAGCAGCTGCGCTCAATCTTCTCATGTAATGTTTTATCATATTCTCTTGATATTCATTTGAGTTTTAATGCCTTTCAAGAAGACATAAATACAGATTGCGCAAAAGAATTTTCTCAAATTTCCAAAAGCAGATAAATTTGATTGGATATTGAGAATCAATAGTCTGAGAGATGCTGTATGTTTCCAAGTGCAGACATGTCTCTGTAGATTGTTGCTATATGTTGCATCCTTTGCATTTCTTATATCTTTATTTTAGAGTCAACTCACTTTGTATGCTTTGATGTGTCATCTGTTGTTCATGCCTTCCCGTGCACATTAAAGTTGTCTTTGAAGGTTAAAAGCTACATTGAAAAGTCAAGCACAAGATAATTTGAAGAAGTGATAGAACCTCTATTAGTGGGAGACAGAAACAAGGACTGTATCTGTCCCGTGGACTCCTGGCTGGCTGCTGTGTGGCAGAGGGACGGCTGGTGAGCCATGGAAGAAGTGGGTGTATGATACATAATGACAGTTTTTAACAGCCCGGGGAGATTTTATCACAGCTGGTTGCTAGATCAAAAGAAATAATCTGCGTGCTTTGCTCCATACCGCTTTTATCGCTTTTTAGGTCAGGAAGACCTTCAAGGTTTAAAACAAGGTTTGTAATTAGATGAAAGGTGAGTGCAGACATTTCTCTGTGGATTTGTTTGCACCTCCAGCGCTAAAGCTTGGTCAGGTGAGGGCAGCGTTAACCACACGGCACCTCTCCTGCCTCACCCTGTAATATTAAATTTCCACTCCTAAAGTCGTTAGCTGCCAGTACTCTTAAAAGCTTTCTACCTCTCACATGTTCAGGATGAGTTGATTAATGGGATCGGGTGATTCATGGCTACTCATTGAATTTTGCTGTTGAATGTTTGTTTTCTGTTTATCTTCAACTACGGAGTAGTTATTGACAGGAGCAGCATGTTTGTCAGTAAAAACATCACCTTTACACCCTGGCACACGATGCAGGTGCCACTTATTCACAAGCTCATGTAAACATACTTTAATTCATGTGTGATTCTTCCCTAATGGTGTAGTCCTGATGCAGCGCCAGGATCAGCTTTTAAACAAAACACACACACTTCCTGGTGTTACAGACCAGACTTCTGCGGTGATTGTCATTACATTTTGGTCTAATTTAGTCATCTGGATCAGTGGAACCGTGGTCATTGAGGTCAGTTGTGTTTGACAGATTAAAAACCACAGCTGTGGGTGCAGGAGATTGGTCAGCCTACATTAAAACCACATTGATTGAATTATTGTAAGAAAAGCTTCTAAATGCAAGATCCCACATCACCTAAACAAGGCTGGCAAGAAGAAATACTCAGTTTTATGGTTAGCACACAATCCTATGTTTTTTCTTCTCGATCTGAGTTTTCTTTGCACTAACATACACAAAACGCACAGACACGGGGGGATCCTTAAATGGACGGTAACCCACTTAGGAGGAATGAATAATTCAAAAATGAACATGGAGTGCTTTTTCTATTCCAACAAACTTGACAGGAGAGGACATATTTTGCATTTAAAGCAAACCTAGCAGGAGCAGTCTGCCCTCACAGGCTGCTCTCTCATGTGACCAAGTGTTTATATACTGTGTGCATCTTCAGTGTGTATAATCTGTTTTGTACATAGATTCAAAAAGAAAAGCCAACCTGAATTTTAGCATCAGTTATATTCACTTGTATGCATGAAAGTGGTCAGTGTTGCGCTTTCGTGGGTATTGATTTGGTTTCTCTCCAAATAAAACATTGAATATGCCATGAGTTCTTTTTGCAACTCATTTCACACACGCACACACACACACACTGCGGTGACGGGAGTGCTTCAAATTATTCTGCAGTTTTGCGTCTTCTCAGCTCTGGGGAGCTCGGAAACAGTTGAAGGCATTGTCAGTCGGACAGAAGTGAGCAGGATGTTGACATTCACGCACCATTCGTGTATGTACACTATCTGGTTTCAGCCAGTTTGCAGTCGGGTTTCAATATCTCGCATCTGGATTCACTCAGGGGCATCTTACATTCTCACATTTTCCTTCTTCTCTTTCCCTCAGAGAAGGAATTCATTCCAAAATTCCAATTTTTTCCTTTAAAACGGGTCCTCATTCAAACCTCTTCACCATCTGATCATCCTCTCCTAGGGGTTCACGAGCGTTTCAGAAAGTGCTGAAGTTAGAAAACTCTCGTAACTCTCGCAGCTAAGACACATTTACTTAATGCATTCCTGTGGTGATATTTAGAAAAGCAAGACAGCGTGACTCACTCCCTGTGTGTAAAATAGTGCTGTTGAAAAAAAAAAAAAAAATCGCATTACACTCAAAGTTTCTTCACGCTGTTTTTAAAATCAGCCAATGAGATGCAGGAGGACAGAAGCCCACATTTTGGATAAAGCAAGTTGCATGTTAAGAGCATGTGACAGAGTTGCTCAGGATCACGCAGTTACTTTCTATTATGCACAGTTGTTTGCTTCTCAAGTAATGAAGCACTGCAAACTGATTTGATGTGCTCAGATATTACAAGGTGATCAATCACTATTCATGATGCAAACAACAGACTCTCCTTGTGTTACTGAGGAAGATCTCTGAGGCTGTGAAACGGCACCGGCCAGTGATCGCTGAGGTTAGTGTAAGTCCCATCATTCCCATTAAGAGGGAGGCAGGAAGTTAGCTTTGGATACCTGCTTGGACTATGTTTGAAGCTTTGGCTTGGCCCAAACACAATCTGCAGAGATCGTTTCCTGTATGTAAAGTGTAGCTACATCTGTGAGCAAAAATGTCTACATTATAGGAAATGAATATGGTCATAAAGTCAATTTTGATTGCTGCCCTCCCACCTCTTGCTGTATTTCATTGGGCCAGTGTGGTTTCAGAATTTGCTGAATGCGCCATCCTTTAGCAGCTGCAAGACTTCTTATGTGCAGTGTTTTGACATTATTTCCACACACACTTATGTTATTTGTCAGGCGGATTTAATGGAGGTGACAGTGCAGAACAGGTAATGAGCCAAAGCGTCTGCAGTTGTGTTCCCAACACTAATGCACAATAGCAAAAGAGGAACCAATAACAGACCCCTGACGCCAGAACCTCAAACTAGTTGACTGTTTGGGATGTTTGTTCCATTCCCCACGTGGAATATTTACTGTCCAAAAAGTTAGACGCTTGATTGGAGCCAGATGGTTGCCGAAAGGACAGAATCAGCATCAATACAAGCGAGGAGTTGTGTCTTTCTGTTTTGCATCACTTCCTGGAACATTTACACCCGAGCGCCACTAGATGACAGTGCTGAGTTATATATAAGCTCTCCTCTTGGCAGACTGCATATTGTTTTTGGTGTGTTCACATGGCTACAGCCTGACATTTCCCCTGGAGCAGTGACTACATCCCCACTTCTTTTTTTGAAACTTCCTTACAGTCATTATCAGGAAATTTATGGCTCACTGTGGATCAGATCAGCGTCTATGGGGAGCTTCAGTCTGACCCACCCAGCTCACTGCTCAGACTGTTTCATGGGAGGATTGTTTACACATTTATTCGGTCGGCTTTTTTTTTTTTTTTTTTTTTAGTTACTTAGTTTGCAGGCAAACCGCTCATCTTACACAATATGGCAGAACATGCACAAAGTGCACAAGTTTATTTAAGTGCCTCAAGTATCCTGAATACACATACTGTACTTTTTGCATGGGTGGGCCCTGAGAGATCCCTAACAGTCCCTAAATTTGTCCCTGTAAACACCTCCTCCCTCCTGCACGATATAAGACCATCACTGTTACTAAATGTGCAGCATTTAAGCGAAATGAATGGGAAAACTGCAATAAAAGAAATATTGCTGAATGATATAAAACGCTCTAATTTTACACCCTGGAAAGAACGTTTTATTCGTATTAGTCATCACTGGAATGACCACGGTCCTCCTGCTGCCGCTGTTCCTCCCATCACTCCTCCTTCATACTGATTACTAATATTAGCATTAACAATGCAATTAATCGACAAAAATCATCATCGGCTACGAGCAGTTTTAGGAATAAATGTGTAGTTGACTGGTCTGCTCATCTCTGGGGAATGAGGGCCACCATGCCATTATGTTACCTAATGGAGGATAATCTCACCTCCATCTGGCCGCCCTGAGCCGCAGTCTGTTCTGCCCAGCAAGCTGGCCCGGCTGACTGGTGAGTAGCAGCTAATGATGAAACCATCTCCTGCTCTGCTAAAAAGAAATACATGGGGCGAGACAAGCTGTGGGGATGGAGGCGAGGGCGAGGACAGCAGGGGAACAGACGGGAGTTGTTCTAAAGACTAAAAAAAGACAAAACATAACCTAATTTTTTGTTATAAAACAGCACAAAATGAGATTTGCACAATAACTTCATCAGAAAATGGAACGTTTTGTGATTTGAGCAGGTTACAGGGCTACTGCGACTGTTTTGCTTTTGCAGCTGGAAGTTGTATAATTCATTTTATTATATTTTATATCCTGTCTTAATGTGAGCTTGTACAGGAGTCTTGAGCATAAAATAATATCAAACTCTTGTTAAAGACAACAGTATGCATTTATACTTCCTATGCTATTAAATTCCATTTTAGGATGACACAGTTTGCATTATATTGATTAAAGCAAAATTGCAACTGCGTTGTTCTATTGCTGCTATGAGCTTTGAAATAGACAATATTTTCTGTCAGGTCAATAGAGCAACATAGTGACAGATTTAAAAAAAAGTTGTTTAATGTATGTATATGACATTAGTGGTGAGGGCTTAAAATTGTTAAGATGCTTTTATATTTATAATTTTTGCTATATATTTATGACAGTTTATAAAATTACTGTTTAATGCAAAAGACTAGTTTTAAAAAACATTTTTAAATCTAATTTAGCTCCTTGTTTTTGTTTCCATTCCATAAATTCAGCTAACAATGGTCTTGTTTCCGGACAGATGTCTTTTTAAGGTTGTTCCTCTGCAAATAAATAAATAATTTAGCTGAAAATGACCTGTCAGTAGTGCACAGTGCCATGTTATTTTTAGAAAATGAAGAAGGTTAATATATAATTTTTTTCATGTTCTAACTCTACTAAAAGTTTTGCTGAATGATTTCTGAGAATGAATCCACTAACTGGTGTGGTATATATGATGTATAATATTTGTGACTTTGGTAACTCCTGTTGGAAATATACAGAAATACAACATCAAACCGCTCAGATGGACATTTTCCTGAAACCAGAATCATTTTAAAAATGCTTTAGTAACTAAAAATGCCACAGAAAGGCGCTTTGACACTAAAAACATCATCAGGAGTGAAGCATACGATCGGTCCACTCATCTACTATATCCTCTAAAAACTCATGATAATTTTGTAAAAGGTGAGAAGGTATCTGTTTTTAACTGGCCGCAGATGCAGCTGGACAGAATAATAGATGTGGCCTGTGTACACGATGCTGATTAGGATGTTATCTTCACTGAGGGTGCAGACGAGCGACAGGTGGAAATGTAACGATTGGTATTCAGCAACGCAGCGCCGCCTTTTAATGCATCTGCAAAGCCAACAGCACATGAATATTCACTGAGCAACTGTTAGCACAGCACTGAGTGTGATTTGCTCCTGCACCTCATTAGGCTAATTGTCCTCCCTCATTGCACTGCGGACTCTTCTAACAGTCGATTCAGAACTCAATGAACTAACGCAAACACTGCAAGGGACGATAAGAAGAGTCCAGCTGAGGGAACCTGTGATTTTGTACGTGTGTGTGTGTACATGAATGCATGCTCATATGTATTCATGGGTGGGTGTGCATGTAGTGTGTGTTAATGTACTGATCTACAAGCATAACATTTTATGGAGGTGCCTCTATGTACATGTCAGTGTGCTTGTGTTTCTGGAGGAGATGCAGACAGGAAATGATAATGCTCAGCTCGACAGATCATGTAAAACATGTTGATCTTAGTCTAAAAACATATACATGCATAAACTAAACATGTCACAAGACACACAAACACACATATATAACACATAAAGCCACATGCGCACATACATAACAGACAAATGGACACAAGCATGTTTAGAAACACACACAGATGGCTTCTATAAGCGTGAAAATGATGGTCAAGCCACATTGATTTCAGATGGCTAATGTGCAGTTGCCTGAGCTGCAGCCACTTACTGTTGCAATAGCTTTTATGAAAGCTCATATGGACATTTAAGAACAAAATCCTCAGTATGTGTAATGTGAAAAGAAGAAACATTACGTATCTGATTCGACAGTGAAGGAATGGCGCAGCTGTTTTCTCTGCAGACTAACTTCACAGTTCAGCACAAATCAGACGGCAGTGTGGATGCAGTGTGGAGCAGGCTGTGTGACATGCCATAACAGGAAAAACAGACATGGTACTAAGAATTTTATTGGTGGCAGCATTTAATTAAGGTGTTCCAAGGCCCTGGCATCGCAGCTCGCTGGCATGGCCTCCTGGGACATTTATATGGCACGGAGTCTTCTTAAATGTTATGACTGTGACGTTTGATTTTCCTACTATGACGTCAGAATGCCTGGCATTAAAATAGGCGTATAGGTAAAGGCGCAATTCTCTCATTCTTTCAGCATCATGGTGGAGAAATAGTCAAAGTTCAGATAAAAGTTTGAGAAGCAACACCAGTGAAATCAAACTGGGCAGAGAAGATAGCATTTTTTAATTGACAATAATGAAGAATTTCATGTAGTACAAAACATACAGAAAGATATGTCAGATACCATCATTATTCATGACGATTTGCAACAACTTCATCTTCAGAATTTGCATAATTGGTGAATTTACGCAGCTATTTTTTCCTAAGAAAATCTTAAAATCTCAAGAGTGAATCGGAATATTTGCAAATAGGCAAACAAATTCACGGAAAGCATCATTGGAAGCCGCGGATCAGTAGCCCACGGTTAATTCACCTGGACAGATTTTCAGGTGCTCGTTCTGCTGTCTGAGGGAGAAATAAAACCATGTGAGAATTCACCCCTGAGCAGCCATTCCACTCCTTTAGAAATAGTACTTTCTCTTTCAACTCCCTGTGCTGCCTGGCACCATCTACTCCAGTCGAGGAGAAGAGATTCTTCACTCCGTCAGTCGATTCCAAAACCAACTTCTCCGCCGCCTTCTCTTGATTCCTCACAAAATGTGTGTGTGTGTAGCGTGTATCTCTGTGTTTGTGTGTGTGTGAAAGTGCTCTCCTCTCCACCCAAGAAGGTTTTCACTGAGGTGATGCAAAGGAAAAAAAATGCAAATCATGAGCAGATTTTCAATGGATCATTACTTACTTATAGAGGAATACAGGAAGATGAGCTGAAGCACCTGATGCTGAGTCAGCCAAGCAGCGTCTGGTGGATGACAAAGGAATAATTTGAGCACTGTATTACATCATAATTTGTGTATTATAGTCATATTAATCTATTTTACCGAGACTGATGTAGCCTTGAAATACATAACACAATGGATTCAGCCTGAATGACAATAATTCCCTCCATCATGACAGACCATTTATCAGTATACTCTATTTAACCTCTCATTAATCTGCCTGGCTGTCTTATGAAAGGATTTCATTGCTCACTTTAAGCACTGAAATTGTGTGCAGCTTCAGATTAGAGCAGCTTCAAAGACCGGAAACCCATCTGGTCTTGCTGGGGGCGTTCTTATTCAATATGCATGACATAAGCATCGTAATTCAGAACATCAGCTTACCACAGCAAGCAGCAACTCAGCTGACAGCATTTCATATTTTTGCTTTCATGAGTAGCAATGTGACTCATCATTTATATTGTGTCTTCCCCCTAACTTCTGCTCACATGATCACACCAATGTGAGACATGGGATGGTGGGAACGACACGCAAAATGGTGCTGAAATAAAGGATGGCTTGTGTCCATATTTTTAAGCCATTTTAAATTCTACAGTGATGAAATATTACATTTATCCCCTTTTAAGAAATATTGGGATTTGTATGAGAATTAGCTCTGCACATAACAATGCATATGACTGTATATTTTGCATACGATAGACTTTAATTAAAAAAAACCTAGTGTAGCTCATCCATATTTTAAGTTTCTAAGCCACAAATGTTTCCACTATTTATGTGTGTGTCTCTTTTCTTGCAGTACCCAAAGTAATGAAATATGAATTTACTTAATCATCCTGCCTATTTATTTTTTAATGAAAGCTATTGCATCCTATTTATAGACAGGGTTATGTTTCTCTGTAAATTATGTAGCAACCCCATACCATTGCAGCTGAACGATCAAAATCTCAGATATACGCACAAATAGAAGCATGAACAGTGTTTTTAGTGCTGAACTGGTAACTCTGTAAAGTTTTATAGGCAATCCTTACATAGTGTTTGTTGTCTGCATTACACTCACTGCAGTACTGCTTTCAAGTGATATGATCCTGAACTTAAGTCAGCAGCTAAGGGTATGTTTCATGTGGTCTTCAAAGGCTTATACAGTAAATGCAGTATAGCACATAGCATACATGTAGTGCATTGTTAACATGGCCTTGAGAAAGAATCTACCTCATGCACATTTCATGCTCCTCTGCAGTCTAAAGAGAGCACAGACCTTTTATGATCTATGGATGATGTTTGCAAAAAGCAGTGAAATAAACAAGATTTTACTTTTTCTATCACTTTTTTTTTTTTGTCATAGCCTCTCCATCACACAGCAGTCAGCATTTATTCTATAGTGCTCAGTGAGCTAAGGATAACATCATGATTATTTCAGGAGTCATCAGCTCGGTAGGTACAGCTCATGCAATGGCAGCAGCAGTAGCTTGAACCACTCCCTCTTCTCCTCGGGAACCTGGAAGTAATTGGCAGCATGTCAGAGAGCTGCAGAGGGATCTATGGACCTTATTGCAGCTCAAAGGGAAGAGCTCAAGCAGAAGAAAAAAGCATTCTGCCAGGGCTTCGCATAACCTTGTGCCTTTAATTATGTATGGAATGGCTGGTGACAATCGTAGTTCTGGGTCTGACACTATGGACCAAGACACAGCCAGAGAGCCTGTGGGAAAAAAAAGGAGGCAACAACAAATCATTTTTCAGATATGAATCATGCAAAAACTGTGGTATACAGTCAACCATCGCTACAAGGTTGAGCTCTCACTGGATAGATGTTCCATCGCTGCTGTATTTGCCAGAAATTAATTTAGGCCATCAATAGGGAGGGGATCTTTAGGGGAGTTTGTGCAATCTGATCTGCTGCAACACCCTTTTCTCTTTCAGCCTGATAAGCTTTATCTTATTAGTCATTGCACTGGGGCCTTAAGTCCAGAGTCTGGCAGGTCTTGTTGGCATATTATGCAAATAAGACCCTTTTACACCTGTCATTATCATGTGTCTCATATCCAGATTGTTGTCGATATAATTCAGTCATATAATCTACACACCTACCGGTTGCATGTCCCAGTTACAATCTAATACAGTGTTTCCCAACCTTTTTGAGCCACGGCACATACTTTACATTAGAAGAATCACAAGGCACACCACCAAACAAAAATGTCACAAAAAGTATATTTATTGAAATCTAATGAAAAGTCTGTAGTCCCAGTTTGCTCAATTTACTTACTCAGTGCGAAACCTGGGCCTGTTCAGTTGAACACAAAGCTGATATTCTTGCAGGAATTGAAGAAAGACACACAGGAAGATTTCTCCTCTAAGGCTTAGAGCACCAATCAGGAGAAATTGGATAATCGTCCACGGCACAACTGATGGTTTCTCACGGCACACTTATGTGCCACGGCACAGTGGTTGGGAAACACTGATCTAATAAACCACTGTTTTCATTTTTTTGATTCCAGAAAACCTCATAGTGAAATGTTAACAGCTAACAAGCTAGTGTTAGTCATTTGTTTTCAGTACAGCAAGGGGCACTGAGCATCGAAATATGACTGCCAATCAAAGCATGTGCTCTGTGGCTCAGCAGATACTGCACAATGAATGGAGAGTTTCCATACTGTAGTGGAAACAGCTTGCCTTGCCAAGCAGTTGGCATTCGCCAGACTACTGTGCACCTCATTTTAATGGACTTGATTTAATCAGTTGAGTTTTCCCATGAGCTGACCAGCACATTTCTATGCAAGACATTTGTGAATATGAATTTTAAACATATAATGCATCGTACATATATATGATATACTGTACGTGCACACAGATCTGCCCTCCATTGTGTTTGTTTATGTGTGTTTGTATAAAGACTCATGAGCACTCAGCGGTTAGCTCAGTGATACAAATGAAAAAACTCTGTTAGATTGCACTGCGTTCTTCCTGCATTCCTCTCAACCTGTGAGAGACTGTGCAAGGTCACTAATTAATGGGCAGAGACTGTGCTGAATAAATCCCTGGTATTTAGTGAGTAATATAATGTACTAAAATACAAACTAATTATACTTTCTGTGCAGCGGGCTACATACTTGTCTTGGCAAGTAATGTGCTAATGGTTTTTTGTTTGTGTGTGTGACAGGGATATAACCAACATATTTACTGTTTTACCAACACCTTTTACTAATATAGTCCTTAATCTGTCAAATTATATTGTTAATCGCAAAGATACACATTCTTGTGCCGGCTATTAACACAGACTGTGTGATATCCAACATATATTCCTGCTAGCTCATCTACCGTTACTGTACTGCTAAGAACAGCCAAGTGTGATTACGAGTCAAAATACAAATTTAACCTATCTTGCCTGACTGAAAAATTGCCTGACTGATTGGCTATTTCGGTAGCTAAAACTGTAACACACTATGAAAAAGTTTGCTCTTAGAACTCATATAATATAAGTCATGCACATATTATTATCTTAGTGAGGGTATGCACCTTTCACATTGCACACCAGCCCTACGGAAGGACTATTAGTAACCACAATACGTAGGTGCTATAGTGGCTATAGGCAACAGTGAGACAAATTAACCACACAAAGGAACAAGCTGGTGCCCTAAAATTGCACAAAGTGCACAAAGTTGAACAGTGGCTTCATAGAACATTTACAACCAGCAGCATGATGGGTAACAAGCCTGAGATGAAATCTACAATTACAGTTATGTGTTGAACTTGTTCTTGATATTCATCATAATGCACAAATGCAATCATGGCAATCATTTGACTGTTTCACTTCCTCATCATTACCCCCTCTCTCTCTCTCTCTCTCTCTCTCTCTCTCTCTCTCTCTCTCTCTCTCTCTCTCTCTCTCTCTCTCTCTCTCTCTTTAACCTAACCCTCACCCTCACAGTACTGCACAGACAGTGCCTGTCTCTGTCTTCAGCCATGCATGAATGATGCACAGCTTAATAGCAAATTAGATCATTGTGCTCTGATTGTTAGAGCACTAATCACCTAGAGCAGACTTTCTATCCGCCTTTCGAAGAGCAAAGTAGGCTATAAACGTGTGGCATGGTACCAGGATGATGGCATGGGTGTATTTTAAGAGCTGGAAACTGGACCCAAAGATGGCGCCTATTCAGTCTAATAAGAATTGCTCGCCTGGTGCATATGCCAAAAAAGTTTCTAGCTGTCGGGGGTATGCAGCCCACTGAATATGCTTAGTACAAAGAAGGCCTATAGCAGAAGAAATACCCATTATAAGCTGCACCAATGGTACACACTTTCTGTCTCCAAAGTTGGCACAGTCGCCTGTCCTGCCATAACTGATGGACTATTGGATGCCCATGTCAAAACACTAGATACAGTACAAATTTAATGTTTGCACCTCATTTTGACTCTTCTTTTTATGTATTATCTTAATATGCTCACTCAAGATCTCCAGATCTTGCAAGTGCGTTCCTGAGACGGAGACAGCTCTCAGAACAAAGTTCATTTTCCCCTGATTTGCCTGTATGAAAAATGGCATTTTCTTGTCAGAACGTTTGGAAAATATCTGTGATATCATCTGATTGTGAAAAATGGGTTCAATATTCACAATCTGTGCTCACGTTCACTTCTTCCATCTTCCAGCTGAATAGACTCAGGGCCTCCTAAAGGACTGGGCCAGTGGCAAAAAAAACACCTGACAGATACAGGAAATGACTCTCTGCTTAGCAACTTTAATCCCATCATGCCTCCCGCTCACATGAGTTATGTGCTCGTACACAGTCCACACTTCATTAAAAAAAAAAAAAAGGACTTTTCTGGGCTTATTTTCTGGACG
Organism: Chaetodon trifascialis; assembly: GCF_039877785.1. Lineage (NCBI taxonomy): Eukaryota > Metazoa > Chordata > Actinopteri > Chaetodontiformes > Chaetodontidae > Chaetodon > Chaetodon trifascialis. Next base: position 8,982,601 of record NC_092071.1, on the reverse strand, counting down.
ATAGGCCACACAATGTACTGTCAACAACAACAACAAAACACTATTGTGCTTTTTAATTGGTCTTTTATATCAAACTGAGCATAAATGGGAGGATGTGCAGAGTTCAGGACAACATGTTCAGTCCACTGCTACACTCACAAATGACATTCTCTGTTGTGACATGTATGTTTAAGACATTAAGGACCTTGCAAGACTTTTGCTCTGCTGTGTTGGCCTGTTGCTATGCTAGTTCTGCTGTAACTTGCTTCTGGTGCTGAATACTTGTTGCATTTCATAACCAAGCTCCTCTGCCAACAGTCTGATGATGGAGGGCTTTGTGGAGAAAATAGTCTCGCTCATGCTCCACATCTTTGTTTGCCATATCAGCGATCTGCATCTTCAACCACACTGACAATAGATCGTTTCTACGCAGAGTTGCTTGGGTGCACTGTTTCCCTTATCCAAGCTACTGTCTGTGTTGGTGTTTGATGTTTGCCACATCGATGGTTTGTAGTTAGTGTTTGTGTTGGTGTGCTTGGCAGTAGCTATGGGAAATAAGCTACCACTGCTCCTGGCTGTAGTATTGAACTGTTTGGATAGTCTTGGTGTCTGCTGGCTATGAATTTTTGGCTCTTGTGCCGCTGCTGTCTGAATGCATTTACAGCACATTTAACATATTAATGCATTAAGTTCTGCTGATCTTATTTTTCTCTTAGGAGTTGTGGTGAAATATGAATACTAAAACTTGAGCATTATATGTGATATTGGCTGAATTTTTGTTTTGGTCCTCCTTGGTTGTTGCCATTGTTATGGTGGTGGCAGTCGCCATTAGCTCTTCAGGCCTCTGTTAAAAGATAATGTCATGCTCCATTGGGAATTACATTCTGTACATTATGTGTTTTCATCCATTTTTGTAATTGCACTGTGTATTTCCTGTTTTATGTCTTTAACACTTGATTTTATATAAGCATTATAAGGCTGTTTATCAGCTTAATCGTAATGTAGACATGACTATTGTCCATTGATACAGTGTGATTATTCTGCTGCAATTTTGCTTTCATGTGAAACTAGGATGGCTTTTGTCACACAGAGGAGATATAATCATATTCACTCTTCATGTGACATAACAATTCAAAAGAACAGACTGTCTGCAACAAGACATGATCTCGTGACATAAATATAACCATGTCCAAGTCCATGTCATTGCTGCTGCTTTATAGCAGATAATTCTCTGGAGATGCTTTGTTTGCAGCCAGTCTTATGTGAAATATCCACGTAACACATTTCATATAATAGACGGAGCCGGGCTGTGTATTTAATGTACGTTGTTTATTAGCGGCATTTCCAACCTCTCCTGTGTGAATGTTTGCACGAGGTGACAAGGTCAGACCCCCAGACGACAGAGATCAACTCTGTACACATTATATGTATTCACATAATACTTTCAAAACATTCTCTCTGTTAATATTTGGATTAAGCACGGTAAAATCTTCCCCATCCACTTAACACTCAGATTAGAGGCACTCATCCTTCCATCTTGGGGCAAATTGTGCAGCGCATCCTTCATAATAGCTGTGTCCAACCTGGAGTAGGCATGGGAACATTCTCTCTGGCTGCATCCTAATGGCAGATTAAAACACCATGGGTCTAATTGACGCTAATTGACACATCTAATTACTCCTCCTAGATAAACAAGCTTCTCATTAGTGCAACAATTAGCCAGGTAATGAAACCCTTGTTTTTGGTTGACTTCTCAATGTCATAAATGATAAAAGGGAAGGGACGGATCAAGATAAAATACTTAGGAAACAGGGACATCTCTGAACAAAGGGCACATGAGGCACATGTCACCTCTAGGAGCCTTAATTTCAAAGCAAGAGCGCTCACTCTGACTGAAGTCCTCGTTCAAGAAGATTTCAAATAAACAGGCTTTGCCTACTCAATTTTTGCCAGATGATCAAATGAAGGTTTCACATTTGAGATGATATAATGTCTCCCCACAGAAGTTCTGCCTCTGACACAACTAGCACACTCCTACAGTCACAGTCATCTCAATAAGACTTTTGTTTGTTTGTTTTTTGGTGCAAATATGACCTGACTGCTCATAATGTGTGCTTACGGAGATTTTATGCTATGACTCGTTAGATAAATCATACTGTGTGTTCATTAGTTATTAGCTATGTTTACACTATACTTTGCTGATGCTGATTTACATTGATAATAATATTCCATTGTAACGTTATTGGGTGATTAAAAGTGGCACACATTGCAGTGTGTCTATGGACGTATAGCAACGTTTTGCCAATATATGTGTTAAAAACTAATTTCTGCTTGTTGGTCAATGTGAAGTTTTGCTTAAAACAGTAAAAAAAAAAAAAAAAAAATCATATATGACCCTCCTCATTCTTCCTTCACTGTGGAAGACATTTATTTCAGCTAAATCCTCATGAAGTCTTCAGTGTCTTGAGTGTTTTTTTGTCTCTACACTCACACCTCATTGATTAGAGAGGGCACCGCGGAGAACATGCTATCACTGAGAGACGATTGCAATCTGGACTGGACTGTTTTTTTCCCTCCCGTTCAGTTTCATAATTGTTGTTTACTGTTTTCATGTCTCTTTTTCGTGTCTCTCCATGCCCAGTTGATGAATAAGATATACTGTAGTGGCCAGCAGCAGAAGCAATGTTTTTTCATCTCGTGAAATGATGATATTTTTCGCTCTGACAGAACCAAACTTGTCTTATCCCACATATTTTGAAACCATAAAAGGTATGCTTGCATATCCAATGTTTGAAGTAAAAAAAAACTCACCATAGACTTAAATGTGTTTGTTTTTCATCTAGAACCTGAACTCCCCAATAATGTATCTAAATATCCCCCTATTTGAGACCAGAGTTCACATTAGACTTTTGAGCTGGTTCTGGAACATCCACCTCTGGTCTATTGGACAGTTTTGTTTTTTTTATTAAACAAGTATTTTTTTTTTCTGTAAAGTACTCTTCATAGCTGAATGCAGCTTTAAGACTGAAAAAAAGCAGGTATATGAGGTAAAACACCAGCTTGGTTTATGAAAACATTGTTTGCCATCAGTATAGAACCTAAACTCTTAGTAAAAGCTGCATGAATTTCGTTTCTATCCCTCAAACAACATTTTATCAGAGCCCATCCGTTGAAACAGATATGTCAAAATAATCATATTCATACAAACCACCCCCCAGGAGATGTTTTTCTGCTCTTTTGGAAATTATCTTTTGTGGTTATCGCTGTTGTTCTTATCAAGTATCATGTATCAAAATCCTTGTTGTTGACTGAGGAGTCAGACAATTTGGACATCTGAATATATTAGCTATGCATTCAGTCCCAAGGCTCTGTCAAAGATCAGTTGCTCCATAGACTGAAGGATGCAGCACGGTGGACCTTTATGCATTCATGACAAGATGCTTTTCAGTGCATCCTTGTGCTATTATGTTCCTCTACAATTTGCAGAAAGAATGTGACTCGTATATAGACACTGCATGTCAATGTTCATAGTTGCTTTTCTATTTTTTCACCCACTTGCCTGCACGCAATAGTTGTGTTTGTTTCTACACATCTTGTTCAGCTTTGTTGTCCTTGTTTTTAGCTGTATGTCTATTCTGTCTCTTTTCCTGAGAATTGTTCTGCAGTACAGTTCTTAATATAACTACACTGAGAGAAACAGGTCAATTTCCTTGTAGGTATACACATACTCGGCCCCTGGGGATGTAAAAGTGTGTGCAGCCTGAACATTAGTGGCTAGATTGCTCATAAAATGAGTTGAAAATGTTTCAACTTGAGCAAATGTTTTGTGTTTAACTCAAAGGTTCATGACTAAAATCATTAACGTACTAAGAAAAGACAAAAGAGAGGGTCAAGAGCAAAGTCAAGAGGAAAATGATAGGATGAGCTCGAGTTGGAGAGGCTGAGCTGTCAGCACACACAGCAAGTCCATACTTATGTAGTGTGTCAATGTGTGTTGACAGTTCAACACGTATAAACGCACTCCACACTTACAGAGTGTGTCTACGTGTGTTGACAGCTCTGCACACATAGATAGACTCTATACTTATGGTCGTTATATACATTGCTAGCTATGTCACAGCTAACCGCTGTGCAGTTAGTATATCCGCTGTTTGGAGTGAATGAGTGAAACGAATTCAATCTGATTTTGCACGCCGAAGAAAAACTGGACACTTGGAACAAACAAAAGGAACAATGTGTACATCAAAGACACATTTTAAGAGTGCACAATAAAGTCAGACTGAAAGAGCAGTTTGTGGCTACTCCGTTAAATCCACGTGATCAGATGAAAAGAATGTGTGAATGTGTTGGAACTGGCGGAGCAGAGTAGCAGTTTGATTGATGATGGAAAGTGTGGTGTAAAGTTTCAGTTGGTGTGGGTTGGCCGCTGTGTGACTCATCCCATCACATCACCATCATCCAAGAATACCGTTTTCCCATCTGGGTGTGTGCATGTGTGGGTCTGCCTATTTCTGTGACCCCCTTCCCCACCGCCACCACCAACAGTAAGCCCTCCTTCCAGCATGAATCAAACTCAGTCTTTGATGACTAATGTCTGAGATCTGTATATTTATAAGGGGCCAGATAGAGTGAGCAGAATGGAGAGAAAAACCATGACATAGGCCTATAGAAAACAACAAATGGACTATATCTAAATGCTTTCATAATGTAATTTCATAAAGTAAAGAATATGCTAACAGAAATGTAACAAGAAGGAAAGTGTGCATATGTAATGCACAAAAAGGACTGACACATCCTTCAGATTTTCAAGGTGTTTGTTTCCAACTTCTGAATGTGCTGCTGAGATGAAGGCTGACTCATTAATACACAAATCACGCTTGGGTTTTATCATTTAGAAGCAGCACACTGCATGTGAAGAGCCAACTCATTTCTTTCAATCGATCCTTCATTTGCGCCGGGTTCTTTCAACTGCCTCTCAGCATCCTGGCATTAGACGCAGGCAGTGATGCTGTGGAGAATATGAAAGTGAACGAATTTACCAGAGTGGATGGTCACAATAAGGAGAGCAACCATTCATACAAAAGGATGCAACTACAGTAGGAGCAATTTAAGATTTACAATGACAGATGGTGGACGAAGGTTGCAGCAGAACTTCCCTTGAATGCTACACTGGCATATTATCACCTTATGAAACTGATGCATGTTAGCAAACATTTGCATGTTAGTGCATCACATTAGCAGTCATCTGATGAATGTAAGTCCAATGTGCATCTCCCTTTTAGCTTTGTTTTGGTCTACATCAGCTTCTTATGCAAATATCTGGCTTTTCATCTGCTAAATGCTCAACCAAGAACAGTACAGTTGCAGGCCATGGAACCAAACAAGCTCCCTAAAAGATGGAGTTCATCACTGCACGTAACACATGATACATAACCACTTGATCCATTCTTAATGTGAGAATATTGATTACTGCAGCTTCAAAGGCATTCAGTTTACAATCATATTAAACAGAGAAACACTCAGTTTTTCATAACAGCGAGTCTTCTCCTTTGCACACACTTGTTATCTCACTGAAACTGAAACTGTGTGTGTCAGTGTGTGTATGCGTGTGTGTTGCTGCAAAGCACGTAGGCCACAATTGGCAGTCAGGGTTGTTTTTTTTTTGTTTTTTTTTACGATTCAGACAGCGAATACAAGTGCCTCTAGCAGAATGCAGTCAGCTCAGATTCTTTAGTCGGAAACAGTTGTGATCTTGTGTGTCATTTTGTTGTGAAACCTGAGGTTGGTGCTTCTAAAACAACATCTGCCAGCTTTTCAGATAACATTCTGCTGCTTCCAACCCGTCTAACCGGAAATGTTTTAGATATAAGGATGTCGTTTTATTGCTGGGATGCAGCTGCAGTTGCATGATTTGAATTTGTCAGCGCTGCTAAAACATCAGGGCAGTTAATGCCTGGCCTGTCTGCGAGTGTGTAGCAGTTTGGTTGTGTGTGTGTGTGTGTGTGTGTGTGTGTGTGTGTGTGTGTGTGTGTGTGTGTGTGTGTGTGTGTGTGTGTGTATAGATGCATGCATGCATGCGTACATGTGTGGACGTGGAATACTTATGCTGTGGGGACATAAATGTGTTTACAGAGTCACATTGTGGGGACTTGCCTTGCCTATGGGGACAAAACACAAGTCCCCATAATGTAATTCATTAAATTTTAGAGTGAACACTTGGACTAAGGTTAGGGCTAGGTTTGGGTAAAAGCTAGGGTTAGGGTTAGGCAAGTAGTTTTGGTTATGTTAAGTCTCAAGGAAATTAGTATAAGTCTGTGTGATGTCCCCAAAAGCGTTGGAAACACAACTCTGTGTGCGTGTGTGTGTGTGTCTGTTTGTGTGTGTGTGTTCCTTTGTGTGAACACAACTCCACACTAAGCCATGTCCTCAGCACTTAGTGTATACCAACCACTTAGCACATGATAGGTCGACCCCGAAAGGTCACAACACAGCGTGTATCCATGGTGACAGCCTCACCAGCAGAAAAATGAGCTGGGATCAGAGCTGCAAACTGAACTGAACAGGCACACAAATATATGTGTGCCGCCAAATAAACACACGAACGTATGCACACACACTGCTGTCCAGAGGGAAGGGTGTAGCGAATGAAGGAGAAGACAGAGGAGATGCAGTGAGCGAGGATGTTAAAACTGACGATGCTGCTGGGATCCTCCGTTCGTCTTCACCTTCATCCTCAGTGAGCCGACCAGAGTAGAGGGACCAGCAAACGCTTCATGTCCACACAGTTTTTTATAGACTAGGGTAATTGAAAAGACATGTCAGTCGCTCCCCAAAATGCCCTTATTCTAAAATAATTCCACTGTTCCTCTTTGTGATCTCAGCGACTGGCCGGACTCAGACTGGATAAATACTGTAAATGGTTGAGACAGAGAGACAAAGATAGACTCTTTTTCAAGCTTGCGTTTGCAATGAACATGCATTATGTTGTCATGGTTACAATTAACTGCTTGGCTTTTAAGGTCCCAGTCCTTAATCCAAACATAGATAAAAGCTAGTTCCACTTGCAGGGAAAAGAAAAAGGTGCGGATCTACTTGTAAAATGCTTACGTTGACTTTCATTATACATCCTGGCCATGTTCCAGGAAAACTGGAAAACTGTGTAGATTATATAAATATACGCCTTCACCCGTGACATTTCTTTGTTTCTTTAATAATGACAGCAGTTTAAACCGTAGCTCAACACCTTAACACAAGACCCCGCTCTCCTCGCTGAATCTGGATCACAATCAATCCCTTCACATCGCCTTGAGGAGATTGCCTCTGTTGTATGTGTTGTATCAATATACAAGCTAACACAGGAAATGCTTAATCTCAAGCCAACAAATTCACCCTACCACAAGGGCAAAACATTGCGGATTACTGTAAAGGAAGGCAGTGGTGTTTAGGCAGACACACGTTTATCAGCGACAGTTGCTATGCGCTTGATTTACGAGTTAGGAGAAGCCACACAATCTGTTTTGAACCACAGGCACTCTCTCCTCTGCATCAAACACCAAATATGTATAATGGTGCATCTGCATATGCTTTCTAACAAATGTGTCCCTTCCTCATCATTTTTTGATGTAGGTGTTTTGAAAGGATCGTCTTTTTTTAGATGCAGTGGCTGTGAAACCTCTATAATCCATTTACATCGAACTGAGGATTTGTCACCTGATCCTGTCTCACTCTTTCTCTCTTGCATAAAAGAACAAGAGAGTGAGATCTCTCTCTGTCTCTGTGTGTGTGTGTGTGTGTGTGTGTGTGTGTGTGTGTGTGTGTGTGTGTGTGTGTGTGTGTGTGTGTGTGTCTGATTGCAAGGTGAATGACTCACCCTGTTAAATAGAACATCTGTGTGCCACATATCAGCTGTGAAAACAACAGCTGGCAAAACCCTAAAAACAAAATAAGCGAAAAACCTAATGAGGGTTGCACAAATGAGACGGGATCATCAAAGTTATCAAGTTCCCTCCTGAGCGTACATTCACACACATTCTGTCGATTTCTTTTTGCTAATGAAAGCTTGGCTTATTAAACCACATCTCAATTAAATATACATGGCCCCTTTCTGTGCTCTTGTGACAGAAAACTAATGATTCATTACTAATGTATTTTGTCTTTTCGGTCATAGACAATACCAGTTTCTTTACTAGCAAACTAGAGGCTCTAATTAATTCATATGTTGGTGGCCATTTACACACACACACACACTGTCTTTATGTGATCTATAATCATTTTAAACATAAAAACATACACCACAGGTGTCACAGCTATAGAAGTGCTTCCTGTCGGGCTTAGCCAGATGTTTTATTCCTCACCAGTGCACTACATTAATAATAATAAACAGGCCTGCTCCATTCTAAAGTATTAAAAATACTTATTTACTTACATTTATGACCTCTGCTTATTCCTTAACCTCTTGTCTTCCTCCCTAGCACTTACACATGTCCTAATATGGCATCTTAGCAAGTATTTTATTAGCAGCCTGTAATTTGTGGCCTGTAATGTCATGCTCTAACCAAAAACTATTAATATGTAAGTTAATAATTACAATTTTAATAAGATGATAACATGATACAGAAACTGATAAAACAGTAATGTTGAATAAAAACATAACTATAACACATTTTGAGAATTAAAACATGTCTTTTCATTGAGAGGAAGGTGATCAGCAGGTTTGGATTTTGCTTGAGAGTTTCCAGAAAGTGGCCACATGCACAGAAATCCTGACTGCTGGCTAACGCACCTCATTTGTTCTGTGTCAAGAAGCTTGTCGGTGGTGCCGCAAAGCCAAAACCCAACTGTTAGTTTTGTTTTCATGACGTGGTTTAGTAATGCAGGCGCTGTTAAGTCTGCTGAGACTGTAACTGGTATCAAAGAGTGTAAACCTGCATTTGTTCAGGCAAGAACTGCACTACATTAAAGAGTGGGAAACACATAGATCATTCACTTCAGCTGGAACAAGTGAATTGATTTACACCAACTTTACAGCGGTTTTATTCACAAGTGATGTTTTCTTTCTCTTTACAGGCGTTGTTGTTGTATCTCTGTGGGATTTGTACACCCTCTGTAGGTTTCCACTTCTCTCAATGACTCAAGGGATTTCTGGCCAGCTAATTTTATGCTGGCCAAAAAAAATGCAAATGAAAATGAAAAGAAAATGTAAAATTACTACCTAGGGAGCAGTTCACAAACTGCTCTGGGTTTCTTCACAGAAAGTCTGGTTCAGATAGATTATCAGGTCAAGAAAACGCATAGAAAAGTATAAAGTTACTGAAGCTTTACAATACGGCAGAAATTCGAAGAGGGTTAGGCTGACATCAGGTTTCATTGCTTCATTCATTGTTGATCACGTGTAGGTTTAAGCTCCAACCTAGAAGATCAGATAACCTGCTTGAGCACCATTTACACCCCAGTATTTCCACTAAACCCAGGCCATTTAAACACCATTCAAGACCTAATGTATGCTTAAAGTGCATGACTGGCAGCTGTTTGTGATGAACAAAATGCCCAAAGTACCAGACTGGGTGGAGAAGCAGCGGACTGCAAACATGTATTTAAAATTAGGCCTACATCTATGTATCTTGTATAATTTGTATTGACTCTGTAATTACTTAAGGCCTGATTGTAGGTCACACGCTTAATAGCACGCAAAACTATTTCTATTTTAAAAAGCTTCATCACTTCTACCAGCTGTGAAATGTCTATAAAAAGCGCGCACAGTCTTGCACATGTTGCAAAGTTTTTTTGTGCGACTGATTCCAAAACCAGCTTGTAATTTTGGTACATTTACTTTACATTACTCTATACATTAGAACCTCAATTAATTACTGGCTGTAAAGGAGATGTGACAACTGCTCCTGGATTATTCAAGGAACTATGTTATGAAGGACTGCAGGCAAGTTTTTCGAGTCCACTAGAGGGCGTCCCCGAAGCTCAGCTGGTAGGGTGCGTACCATGAGTTCTTACCGCAGTGCCGATGGTTCGAATTCCAGCTGCATGTCAACGCCTCTGTCTCCCTGAGGAATTGCCTTGCAGCAGTATGAGGGTGAATTTCTATAGAACTCTCACATATAGATTATATTAAGGTTTCAAGTTATGCGTAATTATGGGCCTGGCCTATAATTATGACAGTCAGCCGCTAGATTTCAGTCACCACTAGATATAGAACATCTGCATCTACCACCAGAAGCACACTGCTTCTCTGTACACTGCAAGCTAGTATTGTAAGAACATTACATTAGCTGTAATGTAAAAAGACTTTAACAAGCTAACTAAGCTAACCGCCAGCACCTACCTGTCCAATAGGAAGCAGGCCAACTGGTGTCGCTCTTCATCCCCATCCTCTCCTTTAGCGCTTGCCAGCAGGTGAATCAGAATCAGAATCAGAATATTTATTGTACCCTTGGGTAAATTCGGTTTACAGTGAGTGAGTCACCTCGTATTGTAAACACACAGAACAACACAAGAAATCCACTTTTCTGAAACAATATCTGTCTGCTTAGTGTTTCTACACCTCGCTGTGTTTGCGTTGTGTGTGTCCTAGCTTCCTTATGGATGCGTGCTGCTTACAGTCTGGCATTTGGTGGCTACCTTTCTATAAAGTCTCAACCTCACCTGCGCGCTGTCAGTGGCTGGGGCTGCACACCCACTGCCCAAAGGTTGCAGCCCAGAAACATCCAAAAATGGCGAAATAGGAAGTAAATGAGAAAATACAGGCAGAGGGCAGACTCACCCCACCTTTAATGGAGCCCAAACGCTACACTGAAGGGATTAACTCCAAATCTGACTTCACCACAACAGGATCCTTTGGGGAAACGACAGTAACAGTCCCTCACTCAACACAGCCGTTTTGAATATACAGCAGCAGTGGCAGTTGACTGTTTTTCCCCTCCAGATGTTTACAGTAAGCACTCCAGACTCTTTTTTATTTTTTTATGTGTTTACCTGCTTTACTGCTTTGTCTCATTCACCAGTGGGTGTTTGTGTGTCAGCGTCACATTTTCGTGTTCTATTTTAGATTGATGCTGAGTTTGGAAATGATTGCATAGATGGGGGCGAGAAGTGAAATTGATTTTTTAAGGACCGCAATAAGAACGGTCTGTTTTGATCTTGCATTTAATATAACCCTGAAAACGCTGGTTTCCTGCGCTATGCTGAGGAGACACTCATTACTTGCATTCTTACTGGGAATGTCGGCAACAATAGGCGTCCCTTCTCACGAACCGTTACTGGCACCATGCAGACATGACACACAGGGCAAACCGAGAGCAAATGCCATTTTTCTTATTGCTCATCGCTGCCGCTCTGACCCTGTTTTCAACTGTTGTTCTCTTTGTTGGCTGTACATCTGATTATAAGTCACACTACCAGGGAATTCAATGGCTTGCTCATGGGGAATGTAAACTGTCCCTCCACCTCAGGTAACCTCATATTCTGGCTGCAGTGAATTACAGACTTTCTTGAAGAGCAACTTTACATCTCTTTTCTGTTTTTTGTGACATTAGGAGATATATCCGTCAGAGCAGCCTACACATTTAACCAACTAAACAGCAAATATCAGACCGGCTTTAAATAATTCAACATGGATTAAGTGATTAAATGCTGCTTAGACATGCCAGGTATAAATAATGTTGTAAGGTTGATTTGTACACTCTTAAGAGTCAAATTACTGCTCTTAATTTCACAAGCGGAATCTTTGCAACTCTCTAATTTGTCAGAAAAAATGTATTTTACTTCACTGAACTCTCACAAATCCTCTTTGCGTATGCAGGAAGGATGAGGTGTCTTGAATGCACTGTGGGTCAAAAGAGTTTCAGCACAATTTAGGCTTAGATTCACTCACGCAGTAAGCACACAATTGCTGTCTGATCAAGTTGCGCACAGGAAAATCTGTCCACTTCGTTGTCAGCTAATAGGTGTTTGTAAGGCTGACCTCTGCACCAATACTTAATATTGCTTTGTCCACAATTGAATTCAAAGGTCAGTGTGGTCAGTTGACTTGAGGGTTAGCGTCATGTCTTGCTCTCTATGCAAAGCAGACACTGATACTGAAGCTCTAAATCTTTAGGCCTTGCTTTTCATGCAGGGGGTTCAAGCTTTTGCACGTTTTGAGAGCATCTGGATGTTTGTGCCACAAAGGCAGCAGACAACAAAATAAATGGGAGTGGGTGTGGGAGGAAATAAAGTCACTTGTTGAAAGCCATCAGACAGTAAGCAATTCGAGTGATACGATTGTGTGGCAATAGAAAATGAATGAGCTACTTAGTGAGCAACTTTTCTTAATGATCAGTAACAGCAGTGGGGTGGATAGTGAGTCAACAGCAGCTCAGCTGAACCCTTAGAAGAGCACAGCAGTAATGAGGAGCTCATATGTAACGTGATGTGGGTTAATGCGCAATAGTACAGTACATGAACACTTAATGTACTGTTATAGCACAGGGTGTGCTTCAGTTACTGTGAAATTTGAGAGCTTGTGTGCCATTAACCGCTCGTTTTTCATGCACTGTAGGGGTTGTTGTCATTGTTTTCCAGTGCAGTAGTTCCACAGCTGTAGACCGACCTCAAAAAATGTATTTACAACCAAGAATACAGTCTGAGTTTACATTTGAGTTTGTGGTCTATCCAGTCAAAATTAAAAATCTTTTATGTTTTGATTCCTCGTAAATTTCTAGAATCTTAAACACGATTTCTTTAGATGTTGAGAAAAAAAACTTTTAGATGTCCCATGGTGCAACCACAGACTAAAGGGGATCATGTTTTTATTATGTATGCTCCAACAATGTAATATTCTCCTCTTCAGTGTCAGGCTTTATTATTACTTAAAACATAATACTTATTATACTGTTACAGGGTTATTATTAAGTGCATTGTTGACTGCATTTCCTGCTTACTTTCTTTTGACTAAAACAGGAACACAGACAGAAATGAGAATTGACTTTTCCCACACCGCTGTTGCACACAGAGCATCCAGTATGTGGTTATGTCTAATAATGGTTAACAGTAAAAATCTTTGTCATGGAAACAGGACAGTGGAGAATGAGATGTTTCCCATGATTTCATTCACATGCACTGACTTTTGTGCGTTTGAAATCAATCCATTCTCTCAAATAAGAAAATGAAATGGTGCTGTGGGCATTGACCGCCACACTGACATCAAGCAATATGAAATATTGCTCAGCTCCTCCTCTGGAAAAAGTTAACTTGTTATGATGAGAGAAATCGGTGACGTGCTAAAACCATCAATTTCTTGCGGATGTTATTAGAATCCTTTTGTGGTTTTTCTTAAGATCTGCTTGGAGTCAGTAACGGAAGAATTACTGAGATCTTTTACTGAAGTAAACTTAAAAAGAAAACCCTCAATACACAAAAAGTCCTGCATTCAAAATTTAGCATAAATAAAAACACAGAAATTGCAGCAAAATGAACTTGAAGTATCAAATTGAATTATTTTGCATATATGCGTTTAAAAGATGCATATATGCAAAACATTTAAGATAGTAAGTAAGTAAGGCTTTAACTTGTAATAGAGTTTTTTTGATGGTGGTACTGCTACTTTTTCTTAAGTAACAGATCACAGTACCACTGACTCTAAGCAGTTCTTAAGAAAGACTCAGCGATGGACTTTAATAATATCCTCAGGAAACTGCATATTTCTCTGCATGTTTTATAAACTGTCATCTGTTTTGCGACAAAATATTGATCTGAAAAGTAAAAGATGTGAAGCAAACGTGGTAAAAAGTACAATATTTCCCTCTGAGATGGAGTACCTTAAATGTACATGGTTACATTCCACCGCTGCTTGGAGTAACTTGATTTTGACATAACTTGAAACAGATTTCCTGCAATTGTCCAAACTTTGTGTCACTCATATTTTTCTATTTGGCTCACTCATCTTGTGCCTCCTGTGCACCACAAAAACATTAAAAACCATTTGTAATTACACTATAATCCAGATAAGCTGGACAGAAAATTCCTGTAGGCGTGGAGCTGTGTATAAAAGCACTTAAGCACTTACATAAGTACACTTTCTTTCATATGGCAAGGCAGAAATAGGACATGTGCCAACTGCCATCCAGGAATGGTAAGTTATCATCCAGGCATCCTGTCTGACAGAGGCGGCGGAGCTGTGTAGGCTACACTATGCGTTGTGATGTAAGACAACACTTCTGATTACATAAGCAAATTGAAAAACGGGAGTTTTCTGTGATTTACACATATGAATGCCAATGCTTCGTGTTCAGATGGTGTCTATTTCAAAGCCTTGGGAATTTCCTCTACTCACATTTCAGTTTAGGCTATTCTTAAATCAGACATGTGACCAACAAAATATATCATCCAGTATAAATAACAGCTTACCACACGGATAAGTTCTCGCAAGGCCTTGATTTGGGTCGGATGAGCTGCAGGCACTTTATCTCGAGGCATAACTCTCTTTGGATGATCCCTGCACTGTGGACGCTTGTGCTTCTGGGTTTTCTGGTGCAGTTTTGGGCACACAAACACAAACTGAATCATCACCCAGAGCAATAACTTGTATGTTGTAGTCTGTCTAGAAATCCTTCCTTGCTGTGCCATTTCCATCCTTCCTCCTTAAGATGTTTCCTCCTCATTGTCTAACTCGCCCCATTCACCTTTAAAAAGAAATCCTTCCTTCCTTTCTGTACTTCCCTCTGGAAAGAAACTCTTCCTTCCTCACTGTGCTTCCTCCTCAACGTCTTACATAACTCAATTGTGTTAGGAAAGTCCTGCTGTGTGACTGTTACCAATCCTTTTGGGGGAGAGTGTGAATGTTCTGAATTAATACAGAGAAGGGGGACGAGAGATTTAACACTTTATCAATTCCTTTAGTGCTGTTGAGTTGCAATTAGTTGCAGTTAATACAAGCCTAGAGGCAGATTCAGTTATGCTGATGTATTTTGTCAAGTTAATGAATTGATTTAATTGTGCTTTTTTTTTTTACTCTCTTTGACCTGAAAGTTCACATTTGCTGCACTGCAATATTTGGCTCGAGTAAGTTCATGCTCCGACATTTTGACTGGCAGTGGTTCGATCAAGAAGCAGGGCACCTGCCTGTGCAGAGCGCTCGAAACAATGTGCAAAACCAAATATGAAACTTGGCCAACCCAACACATCCAACATGATTGAATAGGCCACTTGCCAGTGACTCCCAAAACAACACGCCTGACAGCACCGGCGACAGGCATAGTTAGCTTTTTCGGATTAGGCTGCAACACGACATGACTGGGTTTAAGAAAAGATGAGTTTAATAAGTATCTTACTGTTGTGTACCTGGTGGGCCTTAAGTACTTTATGTGAGACAGAAAAAATGTGGTAGGGTCAAAGACATTTAAGTGACTGATAACCAGCTAAGAACTAAATGATTATTTAAAAATTGTTTTGGAGAAAAATTAAAATAACTGCTAAGAAAACCGCCGACTGTGTGTGATGATAAACCAAAGAAATAAATAAAAGTGTGCTGAGGGAGAAAAGACGACATTATTGTTCATTAAACAGGAGCCAAGCCTGCTTTCTTCATAATCACTATAAAAATAACAGCTATAGCAGCAGCGGTAACAATAATGTCAGTATTTAAAAATACCATATTACTAATTCATTTGTACTTGAGTGGCCATTTATGTACGAAAACGCGGCCATAGCTTGAGTCTCAGTGCTCACTCTGCACGTCCCTGCTGACCAAATCAGGGCTTGAACAAAAATCCTGTGCACTCGCCAGTAGCTTGTTCATTGGACAGAGTTTGGCAGGCTGCGCGGTTAGAGATTTTGGCAGAGGGAAGAGTAAAAACAAATCTGTTTCCAACCTCTAACATGATGGACTTTCATGCACATTTTTTTTTTTTTACTCAAATGACCTTAACACCGGTTAATGACAGAGTTTGGAGTCTCTGCCCTTATTTCCTGTGGAGTCGCAAAAAAATACTTTGAGTTGAATGTCATTGCCATAAACATTTTCACTTCAAAGATCAGCCACCATGAAATCACAAAAGAACATACTTTCCCCATGCAGACATTTTTGGTTTTAGCTGCAGAAAGCTTGCAATTTTTTTCATGAAAGCATCAAAAAGCGACTAAAAATTTGTTTCAGGCTAAATGTTCAGTTTATAAAAGTTTGTTTATGCTGTGTGAAATGCCCTTCATTGTATTTGGGTGGTGGCAGAAATCTCAAAGACAGAACTCTCAAAACCTCAGCAGATACAACCAAAAGGCCCAGCGTCCACACGACCAGACACCAACGGCGTTAAAGGAGAAACTCTTTGTGATCTGAATGAAATGACCTTTTACCTGTAATTTAACATGGGCAGCCACCAGTGTGTGTCATGGTGTGTGTGTGTGTGTGTGTGTGTGTGTGTCTGCTTGGGTCCAGTGATTCTTCAGGCATGAATCCAGTTGAATCCAGGCTTGTGTGTGTGTGTGTGTGTGTGTGTGTGTGTGTGTGTGTGTGTGTGTGTGTGTGTGTGTGTGTGTGCGTGTGTGTGTTTTTCAAAGGTCAAGAACATTTGAAACCCAAACTTCGGCCTCCATTAAGTTTCCAGCACATGTAAATCAATGAATATTCACATGTAGTCGTCTCTGCAGCAACACATTCGCTGAAACTCGTGTAACCTACTATGCATGCAGAACGAGGTGTATTACACAACCACGCTAACATACTTCTCCATGAATTCCCAGTTGCACATACGTGCACATGGAGTGCCACATGTCCAGTGTTTTTATTATTTATTGATAAATAGGATCACCCATTGTTACCCAGCATTAAAAACTCACAGTGTTCCCTGTGATGTTTTGAGAACAGTGTGGTTTTCTCAGGCCCTGGGGAGCTCCTGCCTCTCTCCAGCCACGCTAGCTCTTAATGAGACATCCACATGCACAGGACACACTCTGCTCCTTCTAATCAAATGACTTGCATGGACGGCCACACCTGCACCCCCCACCCCCACTTTTCCCTCCGCCCTTTCTCCTTTTCCCTCTCTCTTCTCCCGGTTCGTGTCTGCGCATCCTCCTTTCTTTTCTTGCAGATGGAACGGCATGGGCGTCTGCGCCTGTCTGCACGGCCTGCACTGTCCACTTCCCTTCCTTTCTTCTTCTTCTTCGTCTTTACCTTAAGCTGACTCTCCTGAACAAATTAGTCCTTGTTCTGGTCCACTGAAGTGCCATCAAGGAAAATGTATTTATAATGAAAGACCTCGTCTGGTGAAGGTGACCAGGATTGTATAATAGTGTTATAGTCACTGAAAGGTCACTCGTCAGGTCTTGTAGCGCTCAAGTCGGCCCTTTAAAGGTGGTGTTCTGCAGAGAGAAAGAGATTGTTGGTATTCTGGGGAATAACATCTCCTCACGGTCTGCTACCTGTCTGTTCTGTGTCTGAAAAAAAAAAACAGGTTTTAGTAAATGTACACATTTGCACCGTAAATCGGATTGAGCCACGTGGCACTATTCCAGCCAATCAGCAACAGGCGGCCTTCACGCTTGTGCACAGGGGAGAGGAGATGGGTGGAGTGAGAGGGGTGATAAGTCTGGCATCCTAGTGTGTAAATGCATTCTGAAGAAGGAGAGAAGGCAATAGCAGCAATCTTTGTCCAGAATGCTCCACCTTTAAAGGCGTTAAAATGATTGGGACTTTTTGAACTATGCTATAAGATAATAACTGAACCAGCAAAATCTGAATAGAAGGAACAATGTTGCGTGTTTTATTACAACAGAAACTAAATTCACAACAATTCCGATGATTAATTGATTATTTGAAAAAGGCAAAACAACTGCAGGCCCCAGTTTCACATATTAGCACGTGCTGTTCTTTTATGCTGTTGTAAATGTGTTATCTTTGGCCTCGGTGGCTTATCGTATGATAAGTTGTAAATCAGGTTTAGGCTTCACGTTTCCAGAGAGCTACTGGTTGTCATCCTGCCCTTTGACCCCTCACTCTCTGCTCTGTAATGAAAAGCACTGCGCCCTGTTTGGGCTCCCCAATTACAACTCTGCTCCGCTGAGAGTAGACAAGGAGCTGGCCTGTGGAATGATTAATGTCCTCGTCTGAAAGTGCTGAAGGTAGTTTTGCTTGGAGGTCCTTGCCTCTAAAGTTTGCATAAAAGAGATTATAGTTTAAGCCTGAATGGGTTGTGTTTCGAGTCTGGCTTCCTCTTTTCTTCAACAGCTCCGTTTTGGCCTCTCAGTCTCCGTGTGATCCTCAGTTGCTGGAATGGAGTTAACTGTCATTTATGTCTTTTGGCCGAACGAGAAAATTATAACACAAGGTGTCAAAACAATCCTGGTTTCGCGTTTCTCACTTACATTAAATGCTGTGCCTTGTGTGTCCCAGGCCTGTCAGCAGTCTGCTTTAGGGCCGATTAGATCATGATGACCTCAGATGACAAAAATATTTTAATCACATAAATTTTAGCTGAATTATCAGTGAGTTAAAAACAATGGAGTGTGACACCTGGCTAGAGCCTAATAGTGATAACATACTCTCGTTTGGTGGAAAAATACACTGCTCTCCTTTTTGTTCAGGACCTTATTTGGCTCCTAAATGGACGCCCAGATGGGACTGAAAAGCTAAACAGGGATTTGTGTTAACATCCATGGTTTGGTGGTTCAAGAGGCTGCAGCAGAGCATAAGTGACTCCCTGTAACTGGCTCCTCAAACCCACCATGCCTACAGGTTAGCGGTGGCCAGCGAAGACACGTTTTGACAGATTCCCCAGCAGAGAGTTTCAGTGGGGAAAGGGGCGTTCACCGGCAAGTGTCAAACTAACAGCTGCATCAAGGTGCCACAGATAGACAGGAGGCGACAGGAAGCTGAGATGTTCTCCGTTAAAATAAAAGCAAAAAGGCGTGCTGTGAAAACCAATTAATTAAAACTTAAATGACATCGTCTATTTTGGCAGAAATGGACATGACTGTATATTTATCTGCTTAAAATAAGTTACCAACGTTCACTTTTCCGAATTTAAGCCGATCATATAAAAATAGCTATGACGGCAGCAACAGCAGAGCTTTTATTCTGAAAGGCCCAGACGGAAGCGCTACTCTTGTTCCATTTATCTTGACGCCTTTTCACGAACTGTCCGCCAATGCCCTGCCTGAGTTTGCAGTTGAGTGCGCCAGGGCAGCGCGGCTGTCTTATATAACTTTAATATACTCACGGGTTTAATGGCGCAAGAGCAGAATATTGCGCGGCAGATCCGTCGATTCATTGCGGATTTATTCTGAAATCGCGAGCAAGTGACCAATCGATCACTTTTTTTCCTCCTGCTGGCGACGTGCGTTAAAAGTTATCGACAGATCGGCGAAACGGCACACACGGTGGACCTGGCCAGATATGTCAGCGACGTTGTTCACTTTAGTTATAAAATAGTTGATGTTTCAGCCTATGTTTTCCTGCCACACGGGGAGAGAGGCGGCAACAAATCCAGCTGACATTTCACCACGCAACATTGCTTCAAGGAAGGGGTTTTATCTGAGGGCTTGACTGTGTGGACATTGCGTTTTTTCCTCACATTTTTTTTTCCCAACTTGGACAGACGGGAGATGACCTAACCATTGGAGCGCATCTTTTTGTCACTACAGGTACGGTGTACTATTAGACGCAACCACTTGTCTTCTGATTATGTGGCCGGAGACATATTGAGAGAGGGGAAAAAAACTGGCTGTGCCCCTGAGGTAGGCCGACGGTGAGCGCCCCCGGTGCTGCGTCGCAGGCGCACTGACGGCCGTGCGCCGTGTGACGCGCTGACAGTATCGCCACCATCGCTCGTAGGAAGCGTCTTATTTTTGTGTAAGACAGAAAAAAACGTTGCACAAACTTCTCGGGCTTATCAGCGCCTCGTAGGCGTGAGATCAGTGCAATTTCCCATCGCAGCCAACAGGTTGCACTAATGCTGTGATGATGCGGTTTGCTGTTCCGTAGGAAAAGTACAGGATAGCAAGTGAAGAAAGCCCAAACTTTTTCAACTTCATCGTGTAATCGGCCTTCATTACCCTCTTTAAAACGCATTAAATCAACAAACCCAACAGGATAAGACTGCGTCTTGGGCTGAAAGCTGTATATTGACAGGACAGCCGTCGGTACTGTATGGTGGGCGGGGAAAAGTGGTGAAACCTATGACCAAAACAAAAATCTGTCTAATTCTCTAGCAGGAGAGTGCGAGAAAATTAAAAAAGAAAATCCTCTTATTTGTAGACAAGTCCTTTAGAGCCCCACAGGACCATCTCAAAGGCTCAGACCTCACTTTAGCACCGCGGCGCAGCGGGTGATGCGCAAAGGAAGTGCTGTAAACCGCTGCCCATATAGCACCATGTATCTTGTACATGCCACACTGAGTAGCGTCTTCTAGGGAGATTGTCGAGCTGCTTGAGACACACAAACAACAGAAATAGAGCCGCTCGGCGACTCGCGTATCAGAAAATCACAGGAAATGATCCAGCCGTCATTAACCGCTCAGCAGCGCCTTTATTCAAGGTAGCTCTTATTTAACATTTGTAGCATTTACATGGAAAAGTTCAGAGTTCACTGAGCGTTGTATTGGTAAAATGAAGCGTAGTTACTGGCAGACTTGAAACAGAAAAGAATCGGCGCACAGGGAAGGTTGCTCGGTTTGTTTCTGCCCCTCCAAATAAGGCTATCATTGTTAATAATCAACAGATAATTAGTGAGCTGCAGAGCTGCTGCGCTTTCCTTCGCAGAAGAAGTTTGCAACATGATTGCGTTTTATTTGACTTACATTAATTTCATTTCGCTACATCTGATTGAAATTTCCAATCGTGTAAATTGAGTTGTGACTGAATTGTTAATTCTCTCGTGCAAATGGAGATAGACAGTTCTTAGTGCCTGCTGCAAATGCCCAGAGGCCCATTGTGGGTTAATGTCTTTTGACAGATGTATGTTGTTGCACACATGCTTGGCTGTATGAAGGACTGTCAGTGGCACTGCCTGTAATACAAGTTATGCCTGGGCATGTTTTGCACTTCTCGATGCTTGAGTTCAGGGGAGGGCACAGTTAAAGAAATAACATGAGCATTATAGGCATTTATGTTATGTAATGGCTGTGGTCTCCTCTCCTTTCTTCCCTCTACTGAGTTTGCTCAGCCCGGTTGGTGCCATTTGTGCATCTGCCATATTGTTCCAGTGTGGGTGTGAGAGGACGAGATGGCCTGTTTGATACAGCTGCTGTCATTTCTTGAAAAATAAAAATAAAAAAATAAATGGAGAATAGCGTAGGCAGAGGCATAGTAGCAGACGTGAGCCTTGCACCGAGCTTTTAAACTGCGCCATAACACATTTTTATTGCAGATAATTCAAGACTGATATTTGTGTAAGATGATCTGTGTAAGATCATGACTAAAATAAGATCTCTAATTTTTTTTTCTTCTGGAATAGCTGCTCGTGTGTTTAATCTTATCCAGCATTAAGTCTGTTTTTATAGCCTAACCTTGTCTTCTTCTCTCTCTCACTCTGTGTGTGTTGTGAACTCTTTGACTCACCCTCACTGTCCTGTCAGGATAAAGAAATGGATCAGGGTGGACTGAAGCGCAACGGTAATCGAGACGACAGTCTGACATTTGGGGAGACAGGAGCCGGAGTAGGCAGAGACACTGGCGACACAGCTGGCTCACTGCTCCAGTCTGCAATGCACCTGCCTGGCCCTGGGTCTCTGCCCCAGCCCACAGTGTCCCCAAATGGACAAGGTGGCACCAAAGACCAGGGGGAGCTTGGAGGCCTCTTTGAGTCTCCTCAGCTTCATGACCTGGCAGACATGAAGGAGGGTAAAATCCTCCGAATCCAGAAACAACAACAGGATATTGATCTATTCAACATGGAGGACAACTTGCAGTTGTTGACACAGAGTGTTTCCGATCTTGAGCAGACGTCCACCTCTGTCATCAACGCGTCTGTCCTGGACAACCTCCCTCTGCCAGACCTTTTTCCCCAGCGCATCAAGCAGGAGCGGAATTTCTCTCAGGATAAACACTTGGAAACTTACAGCGGACACACAGGCGGTGGTCCGAGTGATTTGGATGGCAACAGCAGTCGCCTAATGGAGGAAACCCAGATTTGGCATGCCCTGGACCTTCCTAGCTCTCTGACAGATATCAGTGATTTTGTGTTGGATCCAGAAGTGGAACACTTGCATGACATCCTACATGACAGCGGGGGTGGTGGTGGTCCCGTCAGCAACTTGCTGAAGGACACAAAGTCCCTCATGGGTAACGGAGTAAACTGTCCCAACGTGAACGGCGCAGACCACCCCATCCAGCATCATCCTCACCAGCAGCAGCACCACCTTCCACAGCACCAGCAACATCAGCTTCATGATCAACAGCAGCCCACGTCACTTCTCTCCAGCGTTAAGATCAAGGTGGAGACGGACCCCGACGACTCTTTCATCCACATCCGCACTCCTGGTGCGGTCAAACCTGAGAAGCAGGACAGCCCTGGTTTCTGCCAGGTGCCGTGTCTCCAGAGCAGCATGAGCTCTCTCCATGGAGGAGGCCCCATGTCCTCGCCTATGGGGGTCAGCACAGGACCTGGCTACCCCTACAGAGCTAACCCGTCCTCCACAGTGGGCCTACAAGACCAGAAGCCTTTTAGCATGTACTCAAACCTGCCTCTGGGTGGGGAAACCTGGGCCAGAGGGGGCAGGTATGGAGAGTCCTCCGGGATGCAGAGGGGTGACGATGGGCTCCCCTCTGCTGCAGCCTTGTCAACCTTTCCCGTCGTCTTCCCCAGGTAGGCCTCATGAATTTACTTTATCCCACTCTGTTTACTTTTGTCCCCTGTGGTGCATTTGGTGTTTGCTTTCATCCATGGTATTTTGCTGTGCTTGTGATATATTACAAAGTGCAAAACTTTCAGTGCGAGGAAAAGAGGAGTTGAAGATGATTCATACTGTGCTGGAGTCAGTTGCTCAGAGTGCAGATTGATCGAGACTCGATGGTCTGTTTTTCGAAACTCAGCCTCTTTGCCAGAAAAAATCTGTTAGCAGTATGACTCCAAAGGCCACTTGTGGACTTCTTGATGCAACTCGATGGTCAGTTGCTCCTATAGCTATGAGAGTCTTGTTACTCTTCCTACTATTTGTGGTGAAAGTGTGTGTGTGTGTGTGTGTGTGCATGTAGTTCGGGGTGTGTGTTAGTACATACGAAGGGTGGGAGGGATGGGTTTTTAATGTTGTTCTGTTTTTATTTAGATTGTTTTTAACTCTTGTAAAGCACTTTGCGTTGCATTTCAGTGTGTATGAAAAGTGCTATATAAATAAAGTTCGATTGATTGATTGAGATTATCTAATTAGCCTTTTTGAAGAGGTGATACTAATACGTGAGAGTGAATTTCAGACTGATTTAAAAATATGGGAATCAAAGGCTCGAAAATCATTTTGCTTTTGCTTTTTCCTCTGCCAGTTCTGCAGCCACAACAAATCTGTTGATGCTCCTGAAATCAAATCAAGTTCAACTGACGTATCAGGGTGCTTCACTTCCCTCCAGGACACACTGAGTGTGTGTTTGGGAAATGAAAGCAGTTGTTGTCTTTCACAGCGTTTCAGCCTGAGTCCTCCAGCTTGATTTTAGCGCAACAGATAAGCCCAAAAAAAGAAAAAAAGTGCTCAGGTGTTGTTTTGTCTGTGACATTTCTTTTTGTGAGAAGAGTGCTAGCACCCCTGGAGTGGAGGGCATCTGGCGCTTATCACCTCCAACTGGCAGACGCAGCAGGGCACACATTCCTCCAATTCATCCACATCGCATCACATTGTAGGAATGCCATGGCAGATCAAATATAGGAATAAATTGTCCTTTTTTTTTTAAACGGGATTATTGTCAAAGGAGGCAGATGTGAGAAAAGGCGGCAGGTTACAAGAAGGCAGGAGGGAAGAGAAGAAAATAAGGAAGTGAAGATATTTAGAGGAGATGGTGTTAATCACTGTGAAGAGGGAGTATATAAACATTTCTAATCCTGTGTTTTTACAGTATTGCAGCTTTGGTCATTCCACAACTAAGTGCAGTTACTGAAAATCAATTATTAATGGGCAAAATTGTGAAATTGTTCTCACCATCGTTTTGGTCCAGGCCTCGCCTTCTGGTATTTTTCCAAAGCAGTGCTTAAGTCAGTGCTCGTTACAAAGATATCACAGAGTTACGTAAAACGTGTCATCCCACAGGAAGTGATTCATTGAGAAAATGTGAGATGTGTGTTTCTGAGAATGCAGTACGGTCAGCGTTTAACAAGGGGGGGGGGGGTTTAATCCTGTGAGAAAGTTGTACAAGTGCAGCAGAGGGAGAAGGTGGACATGCCTCGCTTCAGCTTGGAAGTGCTATACTATTCTATACTAGACTGAAGGGGCGGCTGGTGGAGGGTGGAAAGAGAGAGATTTATTTGCTGTTTTTTGAGCTTCTTGGTGAACATGGCTTCAATGGGCAGATCACAAGATGACATTTGATTAATTGTGGGTAATAATGTGAGTCAGTGCTGCCCTTCTGAAATAGCCATCGAGGTGTTTGGCTCAGGCTGCTTTGTAAACACGTCCAAGATGAACATGGGTGTCAGCTACTGTTATCTCCCTCCTGTCAGGCTGATATGCTCCTGGGCTGTTGTGCTGTTAAGCAATTTAAACTGTGTAAAAGTCTCTTTGTCATGGTTTCACGAGTGCAAGCTGTTCGTTTTTTACTCTTTACTCATTATGTAGACTACAGTTGATTTGATTGCTGCCACGAACCCAAAGCTTTAGAAACACAATAAGATGCAGATACTAATCACTTCATGAGGTTTTATGGTCAGGCTAATGCGCTACAAGAGATTTATCATTGCTAATTTAATCAAACAAGCGGCGTTGTTTTTAAAAACTGCATGTGGCAATGCCAAGAATCTGTGCCACAGTGCCGCTCTACCCGAGCTGTTTCCTGGTATGTTGACGCTCGCTGCAGCAGCGTGGTGTGTGTTTTCATACTGTGCTCCTCTGATGCAGGCCACCCTGCTCTGCATGCTCTCAACAGTGCAATGCAAAAACAGTACAAACAACTTAATTATTTGGTCTATAAAATAGCATTCAGCATTTCCTAAATCCCAACGGGCCTCACATTAGCTGTTTTGTCTGACAACCCCAAATCTATTCAGTTTACCAAAAAAGCATGAAATCCTCATAATCGAGAAGCTGGAACAAAATGATTTTTTGCTCTCAAATTATGAAAATAGTTGCAGATCGATTTTCTTTGCATTGAAGAATTGAAAGATCATTCATTTGATCAGAGGCAACATTTGTATGTATTTTTCAATTGCAGACTGCGCAGTTCACTGTAATTATAGACACAGTAGTGTTCTGCTATTGTAGTGCATATAATTGCTTAAGGGAAAGGAGCTGCTGCACACACCATAGTGCAATTCAATATAACATAACTACCTATTGCATCAGAAAAGAAATTGGAATTGACTAGAAAAAACAAAAGTGAAGAGGCTAGTCTGTAAATTATAAGATGACAAAGCTTACGCTATTCTAATTTAATGCTGTTGCATTAAATTGCATTATACTTTGTGTGCACGGGATGCTGAGTACATCTCAAAAATAGGACTGAAAACTGACTGGCTCGCTTGTTACCATACGAGTTAGTAGAGCAACAGACTCTATGTGGTGTACTGTAAATCACCGAGCCCACCTAGCTGTTCTGTGGGAATATTCAGCACAGTTGGAACACAATTTGGCTCAATCACGTTGCTTGGCTCAAGCCTGGAGTTATATAACTGATAATCAAATAGACAAATGTTATTGCTTCATGCCCAGAGCGAAACGAGGCCCTCGACACATTCTTTAAAATTCTTGAATCGGCTTGACACCCCTTTCATTAAGGAGAGATCCCGTTTTTTAGCCTTTTTTTGTGTGCTGCATCATATGCAGCACAAGCGTTTAACACACAGCACGTTGCTCTCTGTCTTGTGCTAAGTTTAAACTTTAAAGGCTGATTTTAAAATGTTCTGAGTCACACTGGCGGTGAAAATGCGTAACAAAGTTGATATAAACTCCTCTCTGTTGCTGTGCGTGCGTCAGTGTGCGCCAGAGCAGGGCTGCGGATGGCAAAGCAGACTGTGTGTGTGTGTGTGTGTGTGTGTGTGTGTGTGTGTGTGTGTGTGTGTGTGTGTGTGTGTGTGTGTGTGTGTGTGTGTGTGTGTGTGTGTGTGTGTGTGTGTGTACACAGGGATGCTGGAAGGCCACGTGTACAGTTCTGCTCTGGGGTGCTGCTGCCTCTCTCTCCTTAGACTGTCACTCAGTCACTTTTATATTCTCACCTCCTCACCCCCGACGGGCCCCTCTCCATATTTCACAGTGACATGTAAAATCTGCCCACACAGAGGTGTCCTGCAAGCACACACACACACACATCTTTTATGTTAGAAGTGTGCTGCAGATTATGGATGTCAGAAGAGATGTGCACACTTTCTTTCTTTCTTTCTTTTTTTTTTTTTTTACAAAATAAATTTGCTTTTGTTGAATTAGCGTTGAGTGCCGAATTAATACTTTTTGCTAATGCATCATGAATTCATTGTAAAATTGTGGTAGTTCACGTGATTTCACGCTCTTGGCACGTATTTTCATTGCCTTTAGGCTTTTCTGTGGTTTGATGGCCTTGGACATACTGCACAACTTTCTTCATTTTCTTTGCTCTCCTTCAAAGCCTGACATAAATTTGGTGGAAGCATGTTAGCACATGAGCTACTTAACTTTTAGTATTAACACACCTGTTCATACATCAGTTACATCAGATACATCAGTTTCTGCAACAGTGCTATGCTATGTTCAGAAAAGTAAAATGTTTTCTAAATTAAAGGTCCATTCTGTACAAAGGGAGTGGGAGTCTGCCATGTTGCACTGCCTTGTTTCTAGAGCAGCCCAAAAACCCTCTAGAGAGAGTTTGCCTCCATTTTTCTGTACGCGGGCCCTTTAAAGGACAAGCTGTTGAGGAAATTAACAATATATTTTTAGATTTTTTTTTCATGCAGCATTTTATTTTAAAAGCAAAATGTTTAGCATGCAGTAAAAAACAGAAAGATGGACAACCTGGCTTTAGTTTTTAGTTGCAGCCAACATCTCCTGCAGGCCGACGGCCGTGCAATCTGGCCTTGCTCCCGGAGAGAAGCCGCAGAATAAGGCCTCAGAACAGAGTGGACTGTCTATGCACAGTTTTTGAGACTCATCCAAGGGGCCAATAGAAGGGAGAAGTTATGCAGCAGAAATGTACACATGAGTTGTAATGATGGATTTTAGCAGTGGCGGGGACCATAAATGAGAATTAGCTAATTAATGATGATGGTGATTATGATTGAATTGGATGATAGTTGCCCCTGAGCTGCACTCAGAACTCGGGTTGAGTGCAGCTCTCTGGTTGTCTGGCTGGCTTGCAGCTGCATATTTTACATGTTGTTGCTTGTGGAAACTGTAGATAACTGAGATATCATCTTTGTTGTTACTGACAGTTGCGACTGTATTTTAGGGTTTTGTTTCTGGGTGCTAATTTACTGAAGCAAAAACACCCTCAAGTGAAGTTGGGTAACTGAATGGAATCGTGACCTATCACTCATATGTCAGAAATTTGTGGACACATAGTTTTCAAGAAAACATGAGCTGGCATGCTGTGATAATTCAGCATTGTCGTTAATTTGTTTTCTGAGGAGCTGCGTCACGATGATGATTCAGCATCAGGATCATTTCATATAAACAGTTTTCCAAACAAATGAGTCCAGACAGATTTTTATTAAAATAATCAAAATGAGCTTTTCTTTCACATTTGTTAAGACTTTTATCTGACATAATTAAAAGAGTAAAAATTAAAGTAATTTTTTAAATACATTTTTATGTTTGATTTATGGCACTGAACATCAATTGAGTATTTACATGTGATTTTACAGTACATGCATGTCCTGAACTGATATGTATTAATATAAAAAAATATTGTAATTCATATTTAATTATGTCACCCGTAGCCCTGGTGAACTGTGCCTCCTCTGCTAACAGTCACTGCATCTGCAAAGTTAGTTCTCCTTTCCGAGACCATTATTTAACAGAAAGTTTCACAACATGGCATCAATTGTTTGTGCATTTTCTATATGCATGTACATTAGAAACTGCATACATAGAATTTCACTTCCTACTGTAAGCGCACTCGAAACAGGTACAGATATGAAGATAAAACAAGCTGAACCAGGTCAAACTCATGTCTGTTGACTCAGTTTCCTGGATTTGTAATCTCTGAGATTATGCCAACCTCAATCCACATTGTTTGAGTTCCTGTTGCTTAATAGCCTTAACCTCTGCTGTATGCAAGCCTGCATTTCAGTGCTTGTTGCCTTTCAGTGCATCTTACTTTTTAATTACCACCGTGTAGTTTATTTCCTCCATCCTCAATCAGTTGCAAACACTCGGTTAACATTTTAATCTAAGGATTTGTCAGACAGACTTTACATGTTCATGTGGGATGTAAACATCCAGGCTACATCTTGTAGCAACATAATGCTATTACTGTTACATCCTGGAAGAAGAACTCTCATTCTGAAGTTTGAAGTCTTCTGGACTTGTTTCATGGAGCCGAGAGGCTCGTATAAGGTCAGATTCCCAAAGACAGTTGCTCTAAATTGGTGGTCATTGTTGGACTGAAAGGTCAAGCTGATTCCATATTGGTACTCCTGCTTAAAGAGGCTTTAAACACGCGGCCGGAACTCACAGTGGACATGGCAGCTCTGATAATCAGCCAAGACATGTTTCCCAACAAGATGCTTTTTCATTCACTCAGTCTTCTAACTCTTCATCCTCCCCTATGCCTGGGTCGCTCAGCCCTCTTTAGAGCCTACTGTACCGAGTCTTTGATGTTGGCCTCAGTTGGGGTCACTGTAGTGCAGAGAGCCAAAGGAGGTCTAGGCCTCTTAGCAGCCAAGCTGTTTCTTTTTTAAGGCTGTTTTGGTGGCTGCTGGCATGTTTATGCTGGTGTTAGGTGTCGTGAACACATCCACAGTCTATTTAAGAGGCCACATGATGGATTTAACCTCTGTGCGCGACAAAGCTGGCCTTTTTATTCACTGCTGAATATGAAAAAAAAAAAAAAACATGGGAAAAAAGTATTAGAGAACCTTACAGTATTAAGCGTGCAGTAGCACTGCAACAAGTGCAACTTTTGCAGTTTAATTTAATAAAGTTTAATTTCAAAAGGAAAACATTAGTTGGCCCATTCTGTGCAAGACGTCAGACGTGAGAGTTCATTCTTGACATCCCATGGTCTCTCTAAGCAATTTGCTCAGCTGCCATGGAGCTTTGTTGTCAAAGTGTGACCTCAGTATAGTAACAGGTGGTCATATATGTTGTCATATATGCTGATTTTAATGCAGAAACTGCCTTAGCATTTTTGTGAATGGCTTGGCACTTTGTGTTTTTTAAAAAGTCAGTATTATGCAGTGTTCAGACGCTGCTTTCATTGCTCCGATTTGTTTAAGTCATGTATTGTTCCCACACACACGCTTGCTGTATGTAATGTATACACACTGCACCCACATACTTTGCACTATGAACAGACAAACATATGCATTCACAAATGCCTCATTGCACATCATGTGATGACTGTGTGGTTTGGCTGGGAGGAATTTCGTGGTATAGACTACCGATACTCAGAATAGTGTAAGAGGGTCTCGAAGGCTAACTCCAGCAGGATTCTTTGTATCCTATCCTTGTCTAATGAATTAAGTGGTGGCTGTCGGCAGTGTGCTTTAAAGTTCAGGTGAGTGCATATCTGTGCTTAGGTCATAAATCTGATGACTTAATTCGCAGTGTAACGTAGCTCAGCTTGCAACAATTGGGCCAGAAATTGACAGCAAGAAGGCGATAATGGAGTGCGTTTGTGATGGCAGCAGTCCATTCCTTTCTCGTCATGCTTCATCAGCTATGTGCACGTGAAAAATTCCTCGAGCAAACTGCATGGAAATGTCAGGAGTGAGCATAAATATACCCCTGACTGAACTGACTCAGTGTACTTCATAAACAGAGGATTGTGCTTGTTATGTTTGGCAACAACTTTATCAGGAGACAGGAAGTGCAGCGTCTAGTAGCTATACTGGCTGCTTTGCTGTCTTTGTCTGCGGTGGCACGGTGGATAAAAAAACCCTATTATTATAGATATGCTTTGCATATTTACCTACATTTAGAACAGCTGACACTTAATCAGCATGCAGAACACCACGTGGCAGCTATGTTTCTCTTCTGCTTTGTGGTCAGTGTGTTGTAAGTGTTAGCTTTCTTAAAGAGCTGTAATGTTTATTATTAAAGCCACCAGACTTTTTGGAAAATATTGTGCTTTGCAGAAACACACTACGTCGAAAAATGCCACAGAAAGTGAAAAGCAGCAACCCTCCAGAATCGACAGCAACAGGTTGAAAAACTCGCACAGACTACATCAAAAAGCGAAGGGTGTTGGAAATTTGTATGAGCTACAAACAGTACAGCACATCTCAGGGTATTCCCCGTGAAACTGATCAGCGGAGGCGGGAAGCCATGATAAAAACTAAAGCTAATGTCTGATAATGATTTAGCTTCTGGGTACAACAGCCAATGTTTCAGGGCCTCTGGTGTAGCCGGCGGATATCCAGATAACGCATAATGGATATCTGGGCCAACACTTCCTCTTCTGTGGGTCGGCCATTGTTTACAGTCTGATTAGCAACTTTCAGCTCGACAATAACTCTGCATTTCGACTAATCTCTACAAACAGATACCTGCATATGAATGCAGCTATATAGCAAAAAAAGCTAATAAAAAGCTAAATTGGCATCAGACGCCAGCTGATTGGTTCCAAGATTGCATTCCACCTCTTTTGCTGTACACGCCGACTGCATGCAACTAAAGCCCACTCAAACAGGATTGGTCAGTACAACTACAAATGGACTAAAAATGGAAACCAGAATGCTCACAATTCCAAAATCTTGTGCATTTCCTGCGGACAGAGATTAACATTAAGGTGACGAATGAAAGGCGGCTTCAGTGCTGGTGATAGTGATGATGATGATGAAGGAGAGGACTGTAAAGCACGTCCATCTCCCGTAGGTGAGACATTCACTGACCACATGTGCCCTGTACAGAAGCGTGGTGTATGTTTGTTATGTTTCTCCACCCATTTATCCACATCTTTCCTTTCATTTGTGACCAATCTGTACATCATTGAGCTTTTTCAATGGAGACAGTGTGCAGAACTACTGTAGGCTGTCTACAGTTGTAAATATTAAACACGAAATATTCTAAATCCAGATTCACATCAGGGTGTAAAATGTATGGCTTGGCTATGTGATACTGCACTTCATCAAATAGATGATCTGATCTGATGATTGTGCAGCTGTAATATGGAATTTAAACACAACTCTTATCTAAAATATTTGTATCGACTATCATCCCGCTGCTGTTAGCCTTGCAGTCTTTTTCCCTCCACCACCTTTCTGCGTTCAGCTTTTCTCTGAGCGGCAGAAACATTGATGAAGGTTGTCTTAATGACATGTATGCAGAAGCACGTAGAAACCTCCTGCAGGAGCATAAACATTATAACAGGACTTTGTTTGTGCTGCGTTTCAGTCCGAGTCCAGTGAATTCTCCCGTGTCAGGACTTGTTTTCTGATCGATGAATCAAGTTGGTTGGAATTTCCTGCCTTCGCTGCTTCTTTTTTCCCCTCTGCACTCTTTACTGTCGCTCTGCTTTTCTGAGCCTGTGTGCTTGCTAAACTGCGAGATATTTTGTTTGTCATGCTGCCTGTCTGCCCGATTGTGGGTCGTCATCGCTTCTCCTCTCATCCAACACAGATGCGATCGTCTTTAATCCCACCTTCCCGAGTCAGCAAGGAGGGGAAAGCCCTTAATCTGTCAAAGGAAAACATGTCTTTCAGTCCGTTTGTCTTTGTGTTTCTGATTGGACCAAAAGAAAAGCAGTCTGGGCGCGCCTGGGTTTCATTGCCAAGGTTCAAGGATCACTGTTAGTTCATCTGTTTATCTTCACCACAAACTGAAGCAGGATCATTTTAAAGCTAGTTTGGATTCTCGCTTTGTCAACATGCCATTTTTGCCATACTGATAGTGTCTGGGGACTCAATCATCAGTGATTTTAATTTTGTTGTCAGTCTGTGTTTCACGTAGTAAAAATCCATTGCAAACATATAACAGTGATCATTGATATCAGTCTCATGTCATTTTTTGATTGCATAAATGCTAGTCTGTACATACTGGGCTCTAAAGGGGAGTCAATATGTGATTCCTTTGCTTCTCCTCTGGGTTTGAAGAAACAAGAGTTAGGAATTTTCCCTCAGTGTCAGCAGGGTGGCAGAGTAACCAGGGAGACTGTCAGCAGGAGGCCGCAGGTTCAGACCCCTCTACCAGCAAGCATCCAGCCTGCTGAAGTGTGAGCAACTTGATGAATCCCTCCAGGCCCAGAGCTGCTGTTCTTTTGATTTTCCCGGGGCAATTTTGTCCCAGCTAATGCAATATAGATAATGTAATATCACAGACCTGTCAGCTTTTGAAGCCTGGAGATGATATATTTGAGGTTAGAGCTGTTTGTGTTCGGAATTGCAGATGAGCTCACCATATGAGATACAGCAAATATTTCCTCAGGGCCATTTTTTTTCAAAGACGGTGTTGGAAAAGAGTTAAAACTAACTAAAAAAAAATGGCTCTAAAACCGCCTGATGTAGCCCAAAAACACATTTCATACAGCAAATTTATTGTTTCATGATTACTGGGGGTTGTTTGTTTATGATTAATTCATCTAATATTTGTTATTGAGCTGTTTTTGAGAGCTGCTGTGAAATGGCACCTGTCCTTGAGTAGTCAGGCAGTAGATTTGGTCTTTTTCAGTTTCAGTCAGTTCAGTTCATGAATGCTAATGATGTCAAAGTCGCTGGATTGTTAACACTGCTAAAATAAGATGAATAGAAATTGCTTGGGGTTATGTACTCATCTAATATGTTTGCCTTGTATAATGCCACG
This sequence comes from Chaetodon trifascialis, assembly GCF_039877785.1. Taxonomy (NCBI): domain Eukaryota; kingdom Metazoa; phylum Chordata; class Actinopteri; order Chaetodontiformes; family Chaetodontidae; genus Chaetodon; species Chaetodon trifascialis. Next base: position 8,949,581 of record NC_092071.1, on the reverse strand, counting down.
CTGAAATGCAGTTTGTTGCATCAGACTTATTAAGCCTCTTTTTATTCGACACATGCTCAGGATGTGTGGATATGCCCTGATGTACACACAGGAAAAATGCCTCATTATGCATTTGTGGCCCTTTTCGCTGCATTTGTACGTCTGAATCTGTTATAGGTCGTCACCAGACAACGCAGAGGACCTTGTGCCATAGATTTGTCAATAATTTACCTGACCAAGGTTACTGTACATGTGGAGGCAAACATTCACCCCCCGAAGCTGTCGTGCAGACTTAAACATTGTGTAATCTTATGATCCACGCCAGCTGGTTTGAGGCTAAACTTCATAATGGCCTCATTTTGCCTTTGTCAAAACGCCCTTAATGAGATTCAGCACACATTCAGCCTTTATAGTCCTAGGTGGCCCACTTCTTGCTGTATGTTTGCTGAGTTACTGCTGTGCCCGTAAATCAAGCTCCCTCCTGAAATTGAGATACATCGCTCTGAAAGCAACTAGAACCTTCCTTTCGTGCTGGTTTTGGCGACCCCTGTGGACAAAAGCAGTAGCGTTTCCCGGAATTGATCTTGATCTGGCAATGCATGCATTTGATTTGGAAGTGAGTAAAAGAAAGGCTTATTTTTAAAACAGTTTTTCTTTTTTAAACACAGCTGTTTGCAGGATGCATAGCAATGAGGTGAAGTATCTATTTGTGGCTATGTAAGATTAACAACTGTAATATGATGACGGTGAAGCAAAGTTTACTTTGCCTAGGTACCATTCATACACTTAGCTGACATATAAGCCAGGTTTGGTGGCTCTGTCCTTATGATAATAAATCAAATGGAAGACACACACACACACACACACACACACATATATATGTATGTTTTTCAGAAATAAAATGGACATATTACATACCTGTCCAGGAGGAAGAGGGCCAATACTGGATAGTTTTGAATCCTTTCCTTGTGAAAACATGAGCCCACGCTCTATCACTGCCCCTTTTAGCTTTTTTTTCACTAGTTTCATAACTAGTTAAACTCCCTGTAACTGCTTTAGAAGTTGAGAGTGAGCTGCGAGTTGCAACAGTTATATATTAAACATTTATGGGGCATTTTCTTTTCTTTTAGACTTACCTTTAAACATACTTTTATTAAGATTTTCACATTAATTGAATTTGGACAATTTTACTAATGTCATGACAAATATTATATATTATCCCCCAATCTGGCCAAAGCAAAACAAAACAAAACAAAAGAGAAAAAAAAACAAAAACAAAAAACATAAAGCCAAACAGACACAAATGATAATAATAATAGTCATATGAGTAATCACACTCCAAGGTCATGAGTTTCCAGAAAGTCCATATAAGGTCTCCACAAGTGAGCAAAGTTCTTTTCTTTCTTTTTTACAATATATGTTAATCTCTTACTTACTTTAGGTAACTTCCTCTTAGTCACACAGCAGGGGAAATGCGCATCGATAATTTTGCTCATGAATTAGTTTTTACAGTTGTTGAGAAATCTAAGTGTAGCCCTGGTTGTGACGGACATCGAGGCTACATTTTGGTTTTCCAGAGTCAACATTGGGAAGCGCTTGAGATATTGTGGTTTGCTGTGAAAGCACTTTCTCATTTTGTCAGGCCTTTAATGTATCGTGCTTCTCCAGTGGCTGTACATTACAGTGTCCTCTTGATCCTGCAGCTGTATAAATGGCAACAAAGGAAATACTTCAAATAAAAAAAACATACTATGATAACAGAATGAAAAAGGCGTATAAAGTCAGCAAAGCAAGGCTGATTTAATTCCAGTTTGAGCAAATGTGATTGCCGCCCTTTAAATACGATGAGGAATAGACTCAAACAGCAGATGCTCCTTTGTGAAAGAGGAATTTTTAAGAGAACACAGAGGGTGGATGAAGCTGCAGAGCTTGTGAATGGAAAAATGTTCTTTGTGTCTGGATGGGTGGCGGCATACTGGTCCGGCATGCACCGGTATCAACACTGCCCGAGGTAGAACAGACGTAGACTGTGTTTATCATCCTGACTGAGCAAGCAGCTGGTTGACAGGCTGGTTGGTTAGTGTGTTTATGACTGACTGGCGTCTGTGCAGGACACACGAGGTTAGCTGCAGGGATGATGCAGTGGTAGATCTGTTCTGTTTTGACCCGTATCTCATCCCCCTGTCTTTTGATTTCTCCTCTCTTCTCTTTATCTTACCACAAGAGTTTAGATCCGCTCAGTTTCAGCTTCATCTTAAAAAAGAAAGAAGAAAGAAAAGTTCACATAAGTGAGCTCTTATTCTGGAAAATATATTGATATATTAACCAGAAAAGGATTTTCTTTTCCTTTTCAGTTCCTTCATGGAGTAAAGTGAAAGTAAATTGACCCCGTTCATTTATCTGTGAATATTGACCCACCTCTCAGCCCCCATGCTGTCATTCTTTTAAATAGAAGCCCCTCTGTGTCTGCAGCTTGTCTATTTTCAGCAGAGCTAGTGCTAAGGCCAAACTTCTATTTTTAAAGGCGCTTTAGCTTGTGATGATAATGCGTTGTTGTGAGTTACAGTGTGCAAATTTTTGTTTTGCCAAAGCAATGTTGGAAATAGACCTGTGTGGTGGAAGAAGCAATGTGTCTGCCAGATTATATGTATTGCTTATTTGCTTTGGGGACAACGGGTGGTTGGTCCACCACTATGGGCCAGACTGAAATATCTCAGCATCTTGTATGGATTGCTGTAATTTACAATATGTTATGCGTTTTGTCTGCTCTCCAGAGGATGAATCCATTCTTTGACAAGACCCAGACTTTCCACGTAGCACCACCAGCCTGTGAAAGCTTTTATTTATTCATCCGGTGAAATATCTCAGCATCTTCTGAAAGGATTGGCAAATAATTGTATACACTTATTGATGGTTTCCAGACGTTGTATCCTAATAACTCTGACAGACTGACTCGCCAGCAGCAGGTTGACATTTGTGGTTTTGAGTGAAATACTGTGATGACTATTGGATGCATTACAATAAACTTTGCTACAGTCATTTCACCATCAGGACGCATTACAATAACCAACAGTTTCGTTTATGACCACATACTGTACCTGCAAAACTAACAACTCTCCCAGCAGCCTCAGTTGCTCTTAGTGCTAATTAGCAAATGTTAGCATGTGCAGAGCTAAGACGGTGAACATGCTAAACATCATAGCTGCTACACATCAGTATGGTAGCGTTTTCATTGTAAGCATGTTAGCATGCTGACATTCGCATTTAGCTCTGAGCGCATTTATGACTAAGAAGGGCTCCATGAGTTGCTAGCATGGTTGGCTCTTAGTCTTGTTTAATGCTGGTAAAACAAAATGCATAATTTTATAATGTGGCTTTCTTAATGTGTGGTTGGCTTTATGCATTATTTCTGATATTTTACAAGCCGAACGTTTCACCTAGAAATGAAAAAAGAAACAGATGTTTAATTAATAATGCTGTAATTGTTCCTGCCCTGGTTTGTAGACTGCAGCTTTAAATGTCACCAACATTCTGCTCCACGTTGTAGGCAAATTATTTTAGGATTAGGGTCCCTTGTGCAAGAGTTACATACCTGCCACATCCTCCGCTCATACCCTCGGCTGACTAACTTCTTGCTTCTGTGCCTTGTAAAAACACAGAGTGATTAAAAAAGTGAGGGCTGTGTAACCAACACCCACCCACACACCTTACCCTTGTCCTCCAGACTCTCTTCTCTTCTCTCATCTTTGATGTCTCCTGCTCAGACTATCTTCCTTTCTAGATCTCTCTCCCTTTCTTCTTTCTCTTGCTTCATTGCCTTCATTCGCTCTGGCTCTCTGCTCAGCCCAGACGCTGAGCTATAAATCCCACATTGCTTGCAGTCAACAGTACAGAATAGTATCCAGGTGTCCTTGCCTGTATCGGTCCGTTCGTCTTCAGCAATGTAGTGCTAAATTGAAAGGTCGGTAAAAAGTGGTCAAGTGACAACAGCCTTGAAAAAGATTTTAGTGCAGTTGGCACTATTTCATTCACCACTCATACTTTATTTCTGTCAAACGTGCTGAACAGGTTCACTGATTGCCGGCAATGAATCAATCGCGTGACATTCACTGCAGAGGTAAGGTATGGATAATTTACTCTCCCCACCCCTCTTTGTTTTCTTTCCTCAGTATCATGTGTTAAGGAGGAGAGCAGGCCTGTGTGGGACAAAGTTGTGCCATAGAGAACTGTTTAAGTAGGACACAACTAAAAATGGGATTTTTGGGTCAGATACTGTCAGTGAATTGGGCTAGGAAGATAGCCTAATTCCTTGTCGACAGGTTTTCATACATTTTGGATATTATATGAAAAGGTTTCATTTTCTGCGATGCACTCGTGCAGTTGTGCTCCGGCAAACAAGCCGTAATGGCTGCTCTGCTGTGTGAATGGTTTGAGTGCGAGTAAATATATCCAGAGCTGCTTTGAAGTGGTGCTCGGCCACTGCAACAGGAAAAATCCACGCATGATCGCGGTCATCACTCCTCTTGCTGGATCTGTCACCAGCTCTAAACTCAGACCCCACCTTGCACTCACAGTGATTCGTATTATTTATTTGCGACACAGCAGCAGTGCCTCAACTGTCTCTCGCTTGCTCTTTCTCCCTGTCTGTTATTTGATTGCTCTTCTCTCCTCATTCGTTTTCTCTCGTTTGAGAAGGGTATCCTGGTTTGGACTGCAGCCCAGCGCTGCCTTTCGTTGTGAAACCTTGGCACATTTCAGGCATCCAGCAGCTAGACTGCACTAGTTACCTGGATAGCCCTTAGCTGGTGACCCCAAAGGACCTCATTCTTCCTAAGCTACTGTGGGAATTGTCTAAAATGCTATTCCCTTAATCATTTAGAGTGAAAGCTACAAGTTTTGTTGGGTTTAATGTTATTTGACTGCCTGCCATTTGGTTTGCATGACTTTTTCACCCTTGTCCTGCAGCTGAGCAGAAGCTTAAAGTGCAAGAACCAGGTTATTTTCTGGGAAGGTTGTTGCTTGTGACAGTTAACACAGAGGTGGGAATTGAGTCCACTTTTAAGAAGGATATGATCTTGCTCAAACCTGAAGACTCTAAAGGTATTTTGCAGTTACACCATGCAAAAGTGCACTTGCACCGATGTGATTTTTAATCCCGCCTGCCTACAGCGGGGCCTCAGATAACTGTTTCAGCGGCTTCCTGAACTTATGGGCTCACTTCTTGCCGCCAGGGGCACACATGCTTGGGAATGGTTAAACATTCAGATGTGAAGGCATGTGTAATCTGTTTTTTCTGTCCCGACTGAAACACATTTACAGAAAGCGCTTGTCACCATTTGATTCTGGATGCTGTGAAATGGCATCCTATCGTGCTTACTCATTGGTTGGGTCTGTATTTGAAGTATTTGGTCATGGACAATTTACAGCTCCCCTATATGTGGTTTTCCGTGTGCTCTCTCCCGGCTTGGAAGCTTGCCAGAAGTGTTATGTAACAACTCTCATCAGCTATATTCAAGCAGACTGGAGCAGCTGATTTTTGGAAGCAAGAATACCTTGAATGCACCACACAAGGCCAAAGATCACAAATAAACACGTAGCTGGATTATTACTCTAAGCACCCATCACCATCTATGGATAGTTTTTCCAAATGTATGTTGACTGCGAGGCTTGTCGTTAGTTACGGGCTGTATACACAGTACCTGCTATATGCATGTCAGGCTTTGGCAGGTAGGAATTTGCTTGAGCACTTGTTTGTTTTTATCTGTGTTATTTGCAGAAGGATCTCCTAGAGCAGGGTGCCGGCTATATAGATTGTCATGTAGCTAAGTCTAAGCTGATGTGTCCCAGGTTGCCGTGCACGCCCTGAACGTCTCACAGTCAACTCTAAACACACTACTCCTGTTTTTCACACCCTGATGACTTGATATGGGATTTTTTTTTTTTTTCCACACTCCAGAGCAGAACTTACAGCTGTTTATGTGACTGACGTCGAGCTGTCAGCAGCGGGACAGCCTGTAGTGAGTCTGATGCTGTGTCACTAAGATGACCAAAGATGAAACGTGCGCTTCTTTCATTTTCAGGAAGTGAAAGCGTGAACCCTAATTTTAACACTTTCAGCTGAACTTCTTTTTTAAAATATTGTCAAGTCAATCCATGATTATGTGAAAGCTTTCACTGCTTCTAGCTGCTGACTAGTTCATTTCTCATTCAAAGCATGCTGTTTTAATTTCCTCTTTAATGAGGCTTGAAAAAAAATGTTATAGTGACAGGGGCCCGAAGCCCCTCTATGGTAGATCATGTGATTCCAGCCTTTTCCGAGAGGTGGATCATGGGACCTTTGAGATTGTTCATCGCAAGCATTTTCACAGCGCTGCTGATGTCAAGTATATGCTGCCAAAAGAAGACTGGAAATTATTAGCGGAAAACCATGGTGATGAAATCTGTTATGGGTGTGGTCGTGGGCTTTATTTAGCAGCAGAAGGAAGTAAACGTGGTGCTTCAGACGGCGACTGTGATGAAGGTTGCTCCGCCACCGGCCCTGTTTGTTCAGCCTCTGTCAAGATATTAAGAGGTGTAACAGTGATGGGCTGGTTTAAACAAGATCTCTTAGATCTGCGTGACATCCAGTCCAGCAGGCACCGCTAAATGATTCTTCCTTCCACTTGTCTGGCAGCCAACAGTAAGAGAGGAGCTAAAATGGTCTAACCATGACTATCATATGTATGACCATATATACTGTATGTGTGTGTATTTATATATATATACATAATCATATACATATGTATGAGTACATATACAGTGATCCAGCCAGCGGTCACAGTGTGCTGACAATCTTGGCTTCAATGAAGACTACCTCTCGTTCCTTCTGTGATCGTCATCAGTCTGGGAGTGGAGTTAAAGGAGGAGGAGGAGGAGGAGGAGGAGGAAGAGGAGGAGCCTGAGAGGCTGTACTGTAAATGGGCCCTAATCCAGCTGGGCCAAAGTCTCTTTATATCTGTCTGTCTGCAGCTTTCTCCCTGATACTTTCTGTCACTCTCTCCTCTTCCTCACTCCCTCCATTTTTTCTCGCCCTCCAGACCCCTTGAGCTGCTTTCTGTGGACAGCTTCTCCTCCTCTGTCATTTTCAGTTTGTTTGCAGCTAGTGGCATTTTCTCTGAAGCTACTGCAGCCTTTTCATCAGGCTTTGTTGTCTCTGTTCCCTCAGTAGCTAGAGGTTGTCCAAAACAAGCTCGGCTTTTTGCGTGTATTGTGCTTTTGTCTCGTTTCGCCGTTCGCTCGAACAGTGTTTTTGTTCTAAAGCTGCGGACCCGGGCTGCTCTCGCTGAGATTCGTGACGAGCTTGTTATTTGCCGCAGTCAGGACGCTGATTTCTTCTCAGGTCTTGCAAACACAGAGGATGTACGCATGGTGTACTCTCTTAGGTGATCAATCCTAAAAGAAAAGGAAAATAAAAAAGTTCAAAGAAGAGCCAAGAAAGAGCACCAGTGGTCCAGGAGGAGGAGTAGAACAAAAAGCATTGATCGTTGACATTTATAACCTATTTTTTTAATAACCTACAGTAAATAATTTGTGGGAAGCAGTGAAGATTTTGGAAGACTGCTGCAGCAGACCTATACAAAAATGAATTTGTTTTCTCTAGAGCTGCTTATTGTATTAGGTATCAGAAACTAGTGAGAAAAAAGTCCCTGAGCCCACGATTGACGTCCTCAGATTGCTTGTTTGGTGCAGTGAATAGTCCATAACACAGACATTTTCAGTTCAGTTCCATTAGACAAAAAAGCAGCAAATCCTCAGGACGTTTGCAGCAGTGAATGTTTTTTGCCTGACAAATTAGTTTTCTCTGTTCCTTGCTGAAAGGAAGCAAGGACGAGGACGAAAGGCCACAGTGGGGCTTAAATGCCACGACATGCATATACAGCGCATCGTGTTAACTGCATCCTGGAGGGGACTTGATCATACCTCTTCGGCTGTGATGTGATAATTTACACTACGCGTTGCCTCTTGTAAGATGCGGCTCACAGTGCTTTGCCGCACCTAGAAGACACGAGCTGGAATCAGGCCTCCTCAGCTGTGCCTCGCTTTAACAAGTTTGGACTTGGCTGTTTGTGTCTTACATGACTGATGTTGCGGCTGCTCGGCTGCTCACCTCTGCCTCTCTCTCGGTCAAAGGTTCTAACGTCTGCTGTTTGCTGCTCCTCCACACTTTCCTCCTCACTGGCACATCAGCCTTTTATCCATAAATTACAGGTTACACTGTCACTCGCTCAAATCTGTGTGATCTCACTCTTTTCTCTCTTCATCTGTGCTCTGTCACCGCCTTTTCGTCACTCTCCCGTCACTCTCCACCTCCCTCTTGCACCAAAATAAATGGTGTTTGTCAGCGATGCATGCATTAGCCCTCGGTCAGCTCTATTCTGTGCGATTTCAGCCAGTCACATGCCATAAGTTGTTCATGAAGGACAATTATATTTCAGGTTTCTAGGTTTTTATACTGATTAATGTTACAGTTGCAGGTTCATAATTAGAAGTACTTTGCTTTACCTCTCAATATTTGTATTCAATACTCATGCATCATGTCAAAGTGTCTTTGAGCAAGATGTCTGTCTGCTTACCCATCCAGGCCCCTTCCAAAGCATCGCACAGTGAGATAAATTCCTGAAATATAGTGTCAAAACCTGATCTGACCGACACGGTCACAAGGTGGTGGGAAATTAAAAGGAAAGATTGTTTTTCTTACGGACTGCTGGATTTCTGCAGGCTGATGATGGTGTAAAACATAACACTATGAGTGCGACATCTTCGCTGCACTTAGTCATGCTGTTCTCTCAGTGCCGTTGCCATGGAGCTGAACTCCAGGGTCAAGTTTTCCACTATAATCCTGAAATCTGATGCATTTCAAGCTGAAGTGAGCATTGAACCATCCACAATGGTAGAGTGATTATAGTTTTTTTATTATCTCTTGAGGAGGAATTTTGGGGCTACTGGCCAGCAACCGAAATCGGTCAAGCCTCTGCATTATGAATGTAGTCTTAAACATCCCTCAGCGTGTGGGTGGCTTTATCATATTCAGACTCCAGTAGGGTAAAAGGTGTTTCACGAAAAGTACAAAACATTACAGGTCAGTATAGTGGCCATTAAAGTGGAGTGAGCCATACATTATTTTAACTCAGTGGAAATTCCCTTTACAAAGTTTTATCTTACTCGTATCCTCAAAGTCTCCTGGGTAATGTACCAATACTAAACAACATTATACTATGACAGTCGGGGTTGTTCAAGTTCAATGAATAATGACTAAGATGTATATCATTTGATTTAATTCGCACATTAGGTAATAATTGTAGACATTGTAGAACTGACATTTTTCCATCCACTCACAGCCTCTAATGTCTCACTTTAGGGACAAGCTAACTTGTGACTTCAGATTTACTGTCACGGTAATGTCCCTGTATGGATGCTGCAGTTTACAAAGCAAACAGCCTATCTTTATCCTCATTTTACCATCTATGGTTGCTATCTGTGGGTTTCTGGTTAGCACAACTGGCTAGTTTTCAGCATTTCCCTTTAGCAACAAGAACAGCTACTCCTGCTGGAGCTCAAGGAATTGCTTGTTGCACCTACTTTGAATTTTGCTCTGAATTTTGTTGAGTTCATTCTTAAGAGTGAGATGCAGTTAGCCTATTTTAACTTGCTGTCTGGAATATAGATGTGGTTGACAATTTTAATCTCTTCTGGGGATGTCCAGCTTTCTTCCATCGCAACAGGAAAATCGCGATGGCATTTGTCCCCACTAATTTGAGCTCGCTCACTCTGAACAATTTATTTTACACAATCTGGAACTCGCCCTCACTCTAATTACCCGCCATTGTATGTCCACCCCCGGTCACTGTACGTCTCCTCCCCTCCAAACCACACTAGCTCCCCTTGTGGTTAAGGCTGCTTGTGCCCAGGAGAGAATAACAACCTTCTCAGATACAATAGCCAGTGTCCAGACAAAGATTAAATAGTGGGTGAAATGTGATTCAGATTCCTAGTAAGCCAAGTATCTCAGGCCCAGCTCCAACAAACCTAAAACTAACCCCATTTAATATTTGGTCCCTGTGTTGCAAATCACTTTTAATCAATGATTTTATTACATCCTCCACGCTTGATTTTCTGTTTTTAACAGAGACTCGGTTAGACGTTAATACTGGGAATGTGATCCTTATTAAATCTACCCCACAAAACATGTTTGACTCTGAGATCCTTTGTAAGACGATATCATCTGGAGAATTTTCATCCTTTGAATATGTGTTTAAAATGGAGATGAAATTCTGTATGCGCTCATATACAGACCACCAAAAATACTCACCACTTTGCCTCGATGATTTTGCTGAGGTGCTGTCAGTTATCTGCACAGACTTTGAATTTTGTCTAGCCATTTCTGGTGATTTTAATATACAAATAGTTAATGACAGAAACATTATTAAACTGTCTGCCACACTTGACATGTTTGATCTGATTCAGCGTGTGAAAGTGCCGACGCATAATAGAGGACACGCTCTAGATTGAGTCATTACTAAGGGTGTCTCAAATGTCACTGTGTGATTAGATCTGGAAAAAAAAGGTACATTAATGAGAACACCACGACCCTTTTGATGGAAGACATCAAATCTGAAACTGTTCCAGCTTTAAATCATGTTGATGATGTGCTGAATAACCTCCGTTCTAAAATTTCATAATTGATGGTGTTGCTCCTGCTAAAGTTGAATTGATTGCTAGTAAGCAAAAGGCTCTTTGGAGAAACTCTGATTCAGCGCTGGACAGCTGAGTGAAAATGGCATAAATCAAACGTCCGGGTTCACTTTGAAATCTGTAAAGAAAAGTTACATATGAACATTAGGAGGCAGGTAGTCATTTTTCTCTGAGATCACTAACAACTAAACTAGTTTCTACCAGCAAATGCAGCGATCAGATACACTATCGATGCCACAATGGCATCTCCAATCCTCAATTCAACCACATGTTGTCTTGATGTTTTACCTACTAAATTCCTGAAAGCAGCCTGATGAAAGCGGCCTGATGAAAGAACCAGTAGCCATTGTTAACAACTCTCTCCAAGCTGGCATTTTTCCAAATGCTTTGAAAACTGCAGTCATTAAACCTCTTCTAAAGAGTCTTGACACTGCTGTACTATACTGTCACCTTATATTAAACCTGCTCTTAGCTACAGTAATCGAAAAAATTGTTCACCAACAACTTAGTCATTTTTTAATCTTCATGACAAAAGGTTCTTTGTCTCCATTGGTGGCTGTTTGTTCGAGCAGATGGCCTTGACCTGTGGGGTTCCACAAGGGTCCGTCTTGAGGCCTCTCTTATTTAACCTTGACCTCTTTAGGCCAAATCATTACACAGCCTACCAAAATTATGCAGATGAATAAATGAAATGTACATTTCACTTACACTGAGTGACTTAGGATCTTTTTGTAACTGCATCTATCAAATCAATGACCAGATGAAGTTAAAGTTTTCACCTAAGACCGAGATCAGGAGGACCAGACAGAAAGACAGAATGTCTGCTTTCACCTTATCTCTTTGTCTCTCATAACACAGAGCCCAGTCAGAAATCTTGCTTAAGAGTAATGTCTGACGAGTAATGTCTGGGCAAGACCTAGAAAACGCACCCATGCCTTCATTTCCAGTAGACTGGATTACTGTAATGGTCTGTTCACGGGGGTTTCAAAGAAAACTCCTCAGCAACTCACTCTGAGTCCTGATGAAAAGTACAAAATATGGCACATTACATCAGTTCTTCAGGAAATCCGTACACTTGCTACCAGTCACCCAGAGGATTGACTTCAAAGTCCTGCTGCTGATCTACAAATCACTCTGGCTCTATCTATATGCTACTCTTTAGCATGTGAATTAATCAAAATGATGCTGACTGTTTACCAGATTTACACTAGGCAGCGCCCAGAACATAGAGGAAAGTACGTACATCCAGTCAGTGTTGCATAAATGGAGCTGAAGTGCAGTATGTTATTTGTATATCTTGAAACTGTTTCACCAAATCGGAATTTGGAATTTGGAAATGTACCAGGTTTTGGTCCTAGTTAATGTTGAAACAGTGCACACAGGCTCTGTGTTAAAAAAATTACCTTGGCTTTCGGTGACACCTTTGGATTTCCTTTTTTAGTAAGAACATTATTTGGCAGATGAGTCTGCCAAGTAATGTAAGCAGCGGGCTCTCTTATCTGTAACCGGCCAGATGCGAGCTGCGAGAAGCAGCTGCGTGTGGGGAAACATCTGAAAACCATGAGGAATAACGCACGTTAATTTGACATTGATAACAGTAATACGCGATCAGCTCCACTGGTGGGGTGAAACAGTCAGATAGCAGTAAGCAGCACAACACATCCTTCATTTTGCATGTTTCATTAGCAATAAATAACAAAATAAAAAGTTGAACATTATAATTTTCCAATACAGTTATGTAATTTATGTTGTAAAGCAGTTTCAGCTGCACTCAGGCATAAACTGCATGACACATATAAAAGTATGATTGATTGTGTGAATGAAGCATTGCCACACCCTGAACAGGAAAACAGTTGGCCTGAAAGACACGACATCACACTTAGTCACATAGCATTGCTTTGTTTATCATGAACTAATGGTAGGGAAAATAAGATTTCGATGAGCATGTGAGAAGACGGCAAGCTTTCATTCACTCTGAAGCACACTGAAGCAAAGTGCTGACAAGGTCACAAAATTAGAATTCAATCAGTAGCTTGATCTTCACACCTCCATATCGTCAAAGATAACTCTGTATCAGCCGGTCACAGCACCTGTGAGTTATTGCAGTCTGTACATAAGCCTGACTTGTAGGTTTTCATTTGAAAATGAAACGAAACACTGAAAGATTTTCCTAAATTTTATGTCTGCCGTGGTGTGGGTGATTTTTCTGGCACGGTTTTTGCAATGCAGAAAACGTGGACGAAATTGCATCCAAAATGCGGATGCAATTTACAAAAAATCAGGGTTTCCCCTACCATTGTAAGTGTTTTGTTCATGGCACCTAGACAGAGTGAATAGAAACAAAAGTACGCTGCTATGTTTTGATGTCACTTACACACACACACACACACACACACACACAGAATCATGTTGAAGACGTCCTGTGAGACAGAGGTAGCGCACTAGCAGGAGCTCATACTCTCAGAAGTGCAACCACATCAGCAGATGCAAGATGTGAGTTTGTTGAAGACTTTGTGGCTGAATGCACAGAGTCAGATATTCTTCTGTAAAAAAATAAAAAAGCTGCGTCCGTTTCTGATCAAGTATTGTAAACAAGGAGGAGTGAGAAGCCTTCCTTTTTAAAAACGAATCATCTGGACACACTTAATGAAGGTGGTAAACATATTTTCAATGCACTCATCTGGTCCCTTTTTAAGGCTTCAGCATGTGATTTACACTAGTCTTTTGTCCTTTGTGTGGCTGCTTTGTGATCTTTTTTTAATGGTCCACCCACCTGCACTCACTGAGGTCATCTGACGTCAGAAAATGAAGTGCTGTCTAAAAGAAAAAAAGATCTTAACTTTTTTCCCGCTTGTCATCCATTAAAGTTCAGTCCAAATGAAAAAATAAAACTTAGTGCTTGTAGGTTCTCAAGAGATTTCTGAGCTTGGATGTGGATGTAGAGTGAGGAGTGGGAGGTCTGCTCTTTAAAGATCTTTGCTCGGCTGTTGACATGTCTTGACAGTGAAATGAAAAGAGCACAGGCCTGGTGAACTGAGAAGAGCAGGGATACTGGCCGGCTGGAGCATCTAGGGAGATTAGCTATGAGGAGTGTGTGTGCATGTGTGTGTATATACGGTGAATTAGCACACACATCCTCTCTGGAGCTCACCTCTGATGCACGCTTTATTATGGTTGCTCCATTAATGGTGACCCATGGTGAAACACGCTACTTTCACCGCTAATGGTTTTGTTTACCTCCATTAAATCAATGCTGCGGATGCCTTTTTTGCTGCTGCTGGTCCGGCAGGAGGAAATTCATGGAGAGAGTCAGTGTTAATCACATGTTTCCAATATTACCTTTTTACTTTATTTCTTAAGCTGTCCATTCTTTATGTTTCTTGAAATTTTAAACCACTGCTTCCATTTGTAAGCTCTTGTCGTTAGCTTTTTGAGCAAGCACCATCCTTTGGGGATCTAATATCAAGCCAATAATGTTTTTATTCTGTTCCAGCAAACAGGCGCTATTCTCAGCGCTGTTGACAGAGGCAGGGGTAATTTGCCCTCCCCTACATGCTGTGAGCTTGTTTCTGGTGCTGTAGTTGTTTGGATAACAATAATAGGAGCCGAGCCATCCGAATCACCTCTCCGGAGCTCTTATCGTGCTCTTTATCCCTCCCTGCTCTTTTTATATCAGTCAGTGAGTTCACCTGAGTGAAAGCTAACATCTGGAGGATCCCTCCCTCCCTCGGGCAGGGCCAAAGATCAGCGCTGAGGCTCATATTCCACTGGCCTCCTCGTTAGAAACTGAAATGTTGGAGAGGGAGGGCAGTGGCCACGGGTTCTTGCCTTCAGTGATACGATCTCTGATGAGATCTGCAGTTTGATTAACGTTGTCCTTTTTCTTCATCCCCTCCTCCTGCTCCTTCCTGTTTCCCTTTACCATCACTCACTTGCTGTCTTTGAATAAGTTTGTAACAGCGGATGCTGTTTATGAAATCTGAATTGTGAAATCGAGGAAAAAATGTGCACAATCTTGTCCTTTTCCCCCTAATCTGCTTATCTTATCTTTTTAAGTGTGCTTTATTTTCACTCTCTCTGCTCCTTCCTCTCATCTCCTCTGTGCTTTTCACCTCCTGCCGTGCCTCCCTTTGTTTTTTTCTCCCCGCCTCTCCTTTCACTGAACTGCACACCCCTTTTCCCAGGAATGAGTTCACCTACAGGAGGAATGGATGAGGCAGATATTCAGTGAACTTCTCTGGGTTAATGATTGACCTCTTTCAGCTTGTGTTTGTGTGTGTGTGTGTGTGTGTGTGTGTGTGTGTGTGTGTGTGTGTGTGTGTGTGTGTGTGTGTGTGTGTGTGCATGCGTGGGTGTGTCCTGTGTGTCCTGTGTGTGTGTGTGTGTGTGTGTGTGTGTGTGTGTGTGTGTGCGCTATAGAGAGAGAGAGAGAGAGAGAGAGAGAGAGGGCAACCTTATGTGCATTAAAAACAGGATAGCCAAATAAAAGCAGTGTTGTGCCCTTATGGACTCCTGGTGAAAGTCTGCTTTGCCTCTTTGAAGTCACACTCAGAAATATGGCAGGAGCGTAAAGTTATACCAGCAGGGGCTGCAGGCAGCTGGGAACAAACTCAAAACCCATTTAAGAAGAGGCAAAAATATTATGAGATAATTATTTTTTATTAGGGTTTTGGATTTGTACGTGCGTGTGTGTGTGTGTGTGTGTGTGTGTGTGTGTGTGTGTGTGTGTGTGTGTGTGTGTGTGTGTGATTTTAACCAATCAAATTCTCTGAAGCTTTTTTTTTTTTTCGACTTTATTTTTTGTTCCGCAGACATTATTATATATTAAAACAGCATAAGATTGCCTTTCACTGAGTGTGACTCAGGCCAAGAAAACCTCAGCTGAGCTTGGCTTCATCCACACAGGCACCGTGACAGCAGTTAAAAACAAATATTCCTTCAGTTTTGTAATAACTGATAAATATTTAACCGAGCTTTGTTGTAATGTACCAGACAGTCCTGTTTGCAGTACACCTTGGGCCAGGCTGAAATCAAATCAAAAACACATGAATACATTAATTTGCATGTCTTGTTGTCCAGGACAGTTTGTATTTTAAGAGGTGAGCAACCTTTTTCATGCCTGACCTTATCTGTTTTTCAACCGCATTTCTCTGTTTCGTTAGTGTTTTTTTTTTTTTCTGCCATGCAGCTTTGCCTGCAGGCTGGCTGTGCTGTGCAGCGCTGTGTTGTTTCGTTTCTGTTGTGTTTCGGCTGTTTAGCCACTCTGCCCTACAGTATATTCCTGTCAGCTATAAATAAGTCTGTTACAGATGGGACGACGGTAAAAGAAACAAAACAAAACATGATTAGTCACGATGACGCGGAGTTGCCTGAAGGAAGGTTAGTTTGACAAAGATTGTGCTAGTTTCAGGATTATGCTAA
Organism: Chaetodon trifascialis; assembly: GCF_039877785.1. Lineage (NCBI taxonomy): Eukaryota > Metazoa > Chordata > Actinopteri > Chaetodontiformes > Chaetodontidae > Chaetodon > Chaetodon trifascialis. The sequence continues at coordinate 8,933,450 of NC_092071.1, read as the reverse complement.
TAAGGAATATTATTGTTTTTATGAGGGAAATGAAATTAAAATTACATCCTTTTTTTTCTCCATATCATCAAAACACAATTTTTAGTTACAGTAACTGCTGACATATTATATTAATATCACATAACAAAGCTCGGTAACACTTTATATTAAGGTACACATGATTAATATTAGTAGCATATTGGCTCTTTATCAGTCATCATAAAGCACTTATTCTGCATGATCCTCTGCAATAACCTCCTATTTACTGCGTATTGAAAGTAAGTAAGAACGTTGGACATGAATTCCAATCTAAATAACCTAACCCTAACCCCTAAAGTGCTTTATAATAAGTAATATTAATGATTAATAATACTGAGCCAATATGTTGGTAACATTCATGCTACTAAGCAGCTAGTTGTTTATCTTAATATAAAGTGTGACCCAAAAGTCTCCTCAGAATTTCTGGCTACGATCAAGTTAAAAAAGAAAAAAAAGTGCATTACTGGCAGATGTTTAAATTGATTTTGATGTTTGGTGTCTTATCGTCACTAACAATCTAGCGTTTTCAGCCATGCTGTAAGGGTATAATTGCATGTCAGTCATGATTGTTGTGTACTGCGTTTTCACCAACTGGTCAGATATGTTAACAAAACAAATTGCACCAGACAGTTTATGGACCACAAAACCTAAACACCACCTCTGTAGCTGCACCCGAGTGGAAACACTGCGTCGGCAGGCAGCTCGATAGATGCGTAGTGTTCCAGTACACGTTTGAAACGTTGCTGCAGCGGTGCAGAGGCTGTTTTTCTTTGGAAAACCGAAATACTGCCATAGTTAGGATTTTATTTTTGCAGTCGCCTGTAACATAAGAACCATTGGTGATGTCCAGAAAAAATAACAGGAAAATCTTATGCTCATGTTTATTTCATTTCTTAAATCCGGTGTGACGTGGTGCCTTTTGCTGAAGCCTGAGCCACAGTAGAGTTTTGCAGTGCACCATCATTGGATAGATTTACTAGTGTGACACAAAATTTCCACATGGATTTATATCTTTATTGCTCATACTGAGGAAACTTTTATCACGTACTGTAGCAAAATTTTCGAAAAGCTGTGCAGTTTGTAATAAAATATGAGCTATATTTGATAACAGCGTAGCTGATGCTATCAGCTAACAAGCAAACTGTAGATAACAGTATCCTGTAACTGTACATGAATATACTGCTTATACTATAAATTCAGTAGAGTGAGCTACCCCTAAAGAGTTGCTTGCAAAAGCAGAATTGTATTCCCATGCTAACCGCTTGATTACTAATTAGAAAGGAAGGATAGTTGGAAGGTCTGTAGGTCTCCAATCTACAGTTGCACATGAATGCATCGTTCAAGCAGAACTGTCAGTATTCACTTTAAACTCCATCTCCCTGCAGACTTTGTGAAGACGGAAATGCATAAAATTTAGCATAATGCACCTGAAACAACTGGCACTGTGTTGTACTGTTCTCTGATGAAAGCGTGCCACATCAATCCTATTTGATGACAGACTGTAGCTGTTTACTCGCTTCCTCCGATCTGTTATAGATAAGAGACTTAGGCAGAAACCATAGTGCACAATATGCTAATTTCCTTATTAGCTCTTACCAGGGTTTTAGCTTGTTTATCACCAAAGGCATAGGTTTCGTTTCAGCTCTGGGGGAGGGCACATATTAAGTGGAGGTCTGTGGGTTTTTGGCTCCAGTTTGTGCTTTTTCTGCAACAATTCATGGTGTAAATGTCTTTATTTAAGTAAAGTAAAACACAAAATTGATGCACAGGTGACAAAATATACTGGAATGTGATGCAGTAGGGTTTCCTGACTGTAGTGTGTGAACTCTTGACTGTTTGCATCTGACTGGTTCTTCCTGCATGAAGTTCACGTTGGGAAAATTGGTTGCACCAAAATGCCTCATGTTCATGTTGAAAACATCTCTTATTTAAGATTGTTGAATGAATTTATAGGCCATATGTAAATTTCACTTGATGAAAGGCAAATTCAGATGTCCCACACTGTCAACAAATGACTTGCTGCCGATCTTTTGACTGTCTTTGGACCTCGTCGTCCTTTGCTCTTCTGGTTCCTCCTCTGGCTGCTTCTTCATTCTGCTCTATGGCAGCCATATGCTTTTGAGGTTGCATACTGCCACCATCTACTTTACTGGAGGCATTGTTGCATATATGAGTGCGTGTCCCCTATGTCGACCCTGAATTCTGCATCTCTAAGTTTCCCAACAGTGCAAGGACTGGTATTGTTTAGATTTCGGAGACTCTGATTTGGATCCAATTTCTGTTTTGCTGATGAACTGCTGCTGTGCTGCTTGACTGCATATGACTTTGCTGTCTCCTTCCATGCTGCAGTAAATGCTCTCTCATCTTAGGCAGACTTCTCCATGACAGGAAACTAGTTTGGCAAAGTGATTACGTTTCAAAGATGCACATGTAAGCACTATCGCACGTATTCATCCATCACCAGTGATCGGGTCTTTATAAATTTGGAACCTGCCCCATTTTAGATCTGGTTCTTCGTGCTTGTACACTTCCACACATACACCGCCTGCCTCCTGCACTCTGATCCCTTCCTCCCTGTCTGTCAGCAGCATGCAGTGTGCATCTTTAACTTCATTAATCTCTTTGCAGACAGAGATTGTAGGCGTATGTAAATTTAACCCTCCATTAGTCATCTTAAGCCTCCACTGCTCTCCTCTGCCAATGCTGCTGCTGTTAACATTTTCTCTGCATTCTTGCCTCCCAGCTCTGCCTGCCCACTTGACTTCCTGTCTACCCATATGCGTGACCTGTTTTGCACCTTCAAGACACCACAGTACCGACTACAGTAGGATGAGGCTCGGTGGACTCGTCTCTAAGGGCATAATTTTGGGCCTGCACATTGTTCTTCAGTCAGTGTTTTAATGAAACTGATTGGAAGGAAGGCTGTAGGCTATAGGCCTGTCCACACACTGACCCCAATGGAAATCCCAGGAATGTAACAGCATTAATTTATATAATCTAAGCTCAGATACAGTACAGGGGGAAAAAGATCAATTTAAACCACACTATGCTTGAGGTCAGTGCCAATTCTATTCATTAGTTGCTAGCGGGCAGCGATATAATGCCAGTTCAATGATGGGAGTCAATGGTGTCATTTGCTTGATGCTAGCAGCCGGCAATGGCAGCTAGCTGTCGTCTTTTTCTCCATTTCCTCAGACGCAGACACTTATTTTCATAAGCTGTGTCAGGCCAGACCTCGAGGTGACACGGGGTGCACATATCCAGTTTCAGTGTCTACTGTAGTTTATGTAAAACGGGCCTGACATTCAACACTTTTGACGCCTGCAGCCCTCATTCTCTGCTGTGTTGTATGTTTAAACCTTTTATGCATTTTAGTGCAGTAAATGTAGGCCAAAGAGTGGAATGGATGTGGATATTTTTTTTCTTTTTTCTCAGCACAGCACAGCCCAGCACAGCACTGCTTTCCACTCCCTCTTTCTTCATCCACCGATGACAGATATAGAAGTACTTTTTAAATTTCTTTCTCATTGATCTATTTACTTGCATGCATTTGAAACATCCAGTGATGGAATAACTAAGTATTGTACATCATGTAGTTGCACTTTAGCACGATATACACTCTTAAAAAGAATGTGTTTGGGCTGTTTGTTTCAACATTATTATAATATCATTGTAATAACAAATATATATGTAAGTCTATATATTATATATAGACTTTGAGTTTTATCCCAAACTGTCGAACTTGTGGTCTAGCAGGTAGAACTCTTTCCCCTCCAACAGTAGGATGTTTATATCACTATGATATACATGTTTATGGCCTTGATAAATATTTCTATAACCGTGGCGAGCGCTGTAATGTGATCACTGTTGGCTTACATGCTGCATGCCACTTCTTCTTGTTCATAGCAACAACAAGAGAAGTGACAATAAAAGCCAACATTGGCACAGTAGCCCCTCTGAATACTGTTATGACAGCATTTTGAGATTTAAAGCCATTTCAGTGATATTAAGGTAAATTATCAGTTGGCAAGAGGAGATGGAGAAAGAGGAAGAGACAACAAAAAGTGGGTGAAAGGGGGAGAGAAGAGTTTCTTGTGGGTGATTTGTGGGGGCCCAAAGCATTAAGGTGCTAAATGAAAGCTAATTACATTAGGGCACCAGGGGAAATGGGTGCTGTGTGGCCTCAGGCCCTGGCCATCTATCTGATTTAAGATACACAGTGTGTCAGCAGCAAATCGAATCTGCAGGGAGCAATTGAAGGTTCCATTCACACACACACATGCACGAACACACACGCGCACACACACCAAGGCTTTATTACAGCAGTGTTTGTATCATCCTCCCCGGTGGTGGATAACGGTGGGTCAGTAGAGTCCCTCCTCATGTTATTAATTAGACGTTGGTCAAAGATGGGCTGCAAATGATGCTGAGCATTCGTTTTTTATTCCCGGTGCTTTAGACCGGTGGGATTTACAGCCTCGGTACAAAAATGTTCGCTTTCATGAAAGGGAAGCACAATTTCAAATGATTGCTAAAATGATTATTCAGCGAATTGATTAGCTTGCTGTAGTTCTGTCCTGTAGTCGGATGATAATTTATTCATTTACTTAAGTTATTGCCTGATGCTAAGAGACTCAGAAACTTTGTATTAATTTAGCTGTTAGCGAGAATGAGGAATGGGTATTCATCATCGTTGTGGTAGTTCTTTTGATTAGATAATAATAATAATGTTATTTAATAATTCATGTCTCCATCAGTAATGGAAAAATGATGGTTGCTTGGAGGTTGGGCTTCCAGTCTGTCCAGACAAACAGTCTAAAGCCCAAAGATATTCAGCTTAATCACAGACGACTGAAAATACAAGCAACCCATTATCAAAATAGTTGCAGGAAAATTTTCTGTTGATCGTCTGTTTCTGTTTTGAGTTGAGTTGCAGTCTAATTTTTTTTTTTTTTTAATCTTAGCTCTGTGTTGCCTTGAACTACCTACTCGCTGCAAACCTCTTTCAGTGTTGCTTTTAATACATAAAGAAAAAACACCTTGCAATATCCATAACCACAGTTTTTACACTATTTTTGTGACAACAATAATAATGCTGCACATTAGTCAGAATAGTTGCGAAAACAACACAGCTTGAAAAAGCTGCAGCACGTATATACACCAGCTTCAGAAAACACAGAAAGTCCAGTATATTTAGCTCAGCTTCACGATATGCAGCTCTTGAGGTGTTGTAGAACAGAACTCACACTGAGTTAAACAGAAAGACTGTGCCATTGCCCTTCATTCTGCTCCCTGTGGTACACACCATGTGGCCCAATTTCCTGTAAAGCCCCACATTCCAAAACAGCATAGCTACGCTCCAGGGACTTAACATGTGACCTCATCTAGCCTAAACTGTACCCTCCTCAGACAGGAACAGTAGAAGTTGTGTCTCCTGTGTAGCTGCTCTCAACTGCTCTCTTCTGTTCAGGACATTATCTTGTACATGTGATTGAGAGAAAAAGGCCTCACTGTCTGTCCCGTTAACACGCTTTCCAGATCGCTGTCACCTCACTCACCTGCTCTGCCTGCACAGGCTCTCCACTCAATAACCGAAGCTGCGTAAAGGGACGACTGGGCCGGGTGATGCTGAAATCAACATCACAGCAATGATTTTCACGTCCTAAAAGGAAGCAGACTCACTTAAATAACCACGCTGAGGTCCGTCATATTAAACAGCAAGATAACACGATGCGGCTGTGATGTCTAGCAGTCCTCAAATATTCCTTTTCATTCCGGTTCATTACTTGTTTTATCAGTTTTCAGACACAGTAAAATTGTTATCAACTGTTTTGACAGCATAATCGTCTGTCGCAGTATCCACAGTCTGCCCTGATTGGCACAATGCAATCCCACTAAAAGGAAATAAACAGAGATATTAAAAAAGTGCAGCCCTGCGGCCAGGTCAGTCGTTTTGAAGCTTCATTTTCTCTCCTTCCTGTCTGCTTCCAGAGAGGGTTGCATATTGGATCCCTGCAGCAGTTTGTATATCTCCACAGTATGTAGTTTATTTATAAGTTGAGCGCTACTCCGCAAATACTGCATGATGCAAATTGAGCAGGTGATCCCACTGCAAAGCATCTCTACTCAGCTGCACATTTTCAACTTGATTCGTAGTGTTGTTCTGCCCTGTTTGTCATGTGACCGTGCAGCGCTTTGCATTGTGTTGTAGCATGGCTTTAGCAAGCATTGTGAACACACAAGGCATTTACACGTCAGCCCCAATCAAAGGAAGAAAATTGTGCTCAAGCCTGATGAGAAGAAGGCGGCAGAGCAGCGACTGATTTGTATCAGAATGGGAGTTAAAAGTTCCCGAGTTCACTGCCAGTCGCAGTGGAAATTACAGTTAATGAGACGTCACTGTGGCTGCTCTGCTAATGACTTTGAGCGTTTGTGTATTTTAGAACACAAATAAGACACAGAGAGTAGATGTGGGGGGAAAAAAAACAATTGGGGGATGGCACAAACATCAACTGTCACTCCATGCATGAGAGGAAGTCAAAGGGCTTGGCTGAATTATGAGTTTGTTTTTCCCTCTTTGAGCTTTCACTTCTCCTGCGCTCTGACTCGCCTCACTCACGCTACCCTGCACTTATCAAAAGACCTGGTGGACAAACTCTCCGCTCGGGATGAAAAGGCTCCTTCTCATGTCATGTGTTTTCTAAGTCAGTCAGGGCAGCCGTGGATGAAATTGAAGTGAATGCCGTCAATGAAATGGATTGGAGGAATTTTTATTACCTCAACCGACAAGTCCTCCCACTAAGATGAAATAATGTGGGTAGTTTGCCACTGCCTTTGAAATACACCCCTGTGAGTGACAACACGGTTTGTCAGTTGTTTTCTGCTCCACCGCCAGGACGGTTTCACTGTGAATAGGTTGAGGCACAAAAACGAGGTGATGTTATGAAGTGATGATGAAGTGGCAGCACTGTAAAGCGATTTTGACCCTTTAGATGTGAGGAGGGGCGGGCGGGTGGGTGGAGTTAAGTGGTGGAAAATAGAGAGAAGAAAAGAGGGAGCCATCATACAATCACATGATGATTTCTGAAACAAGGGTAGCTTTATAACTGTGCTCCTCTCTAGCAACCAAAGGCTCCACTCAGTAATTCAAAGACCAAATCAACACACACGCATGCACGCACATGCAAACATGCACACGCACACATACAAGCTTCATATTAGTGACACACACTGAAAACACACACATACTGCTGCTGTGTACGCTTGTCTCCGGGTAGGTGAGCTGGATAATCCCATGACTCGCCTGACCTCCTCCATACTTCTGCCAATAGTGACACTGGATTGGCTGAGAGGCTGAACGCGGTGGGGGAGGAGGCGTCTGTCCCAGCAGTGGTAATACGAATATTATATAACCTTGGCAGATGAGGCAGTCTGAAGGGAAGGGGAAGAGGGGGAATGAGCAATGAGAGAGAGAGAGAGAGAGAGAGTGCTGGTGAGAGAGACGGATGTGGTGGAGAGAGAGGAAGTGAGAGTAGGGAAAGGCAGGAAGGGGAAAAAAGAAGTACAGTAAAACAGTGAAATTACACAATAAAGATTAAAAAGTCAGGGGACAGATTTCTTTTTATTGTTTTACATAATGGGTGGATGATGCATGCTGCACAGTATTACCAAATAATTAGACAGCATTAATTTTGTTAATGATGATCAAGATGATGATGAATTGGCCATATTTGAATGCAGTCCTATGTCACACCTGCATAGTTTATTTGTAGTATTTATGTATATGACATGAGCAACATGAACATGTCAACGTATGATTTTTAAGTTCACCTTTTGAATTTAAGAGATGGCCTGTTGCACACACCAGTTAGCAATAGATAAATAACTATAATCGTAAAATACTTTGCTTTACCAAGAACAAGTAAAATGAGTATTTTTGGGTCTTTGCTTTGGACTCTGGGGAACTGCCATGGACATTTTCTGACATTTTTGTATGAACTGAGAAAATAATCATCATATTCATCGGTAATGAATATAATTATCAGTTGCAGGCCTTCATCTGAGCCCTGCGTTTTCGAGGAGATGCCATCAAGATATGCGGCTCATGACGGCAGCCTGTCGCAATACCAGCAGTTCTGCAATACATGATATGCTGCAATCATTCAGTAATGATGCAGCTTGGTGGAAGTGAAGACTTGTTGCCAGTTTAGTATACTGACTGAATCAAATTAGCACACGGTTCAATAAACATCATCTCAGTCGACAAATTGCGTGTGTACCCCTGAGATGGGCTGGCAGACTTTATAAATACATGGAATATAACATTTTGCCTTTTGAATGTAGGTCACACTCTCTTCTCTATGGGTCTTCAGTGATGGTCGTCCTTTCTGAGAACCCACTCACTATGAGAGAGTAGGCAGAGCATGGAGGATGTTCATTATGTGCCAGGGTTGCCTTAAAAAAAAACTAAGCATAGCTATTCAGCTAAGATATATGCACTTGGAATATACAATCCACATTTTAACTGGAAGCGAAAACCGTCCCAACAACAGCTGTGTTTGTCATCAAAAGCGTTGCACAACAAAGACAACACTGTGTTTTTAACATTATCCCACGGTTTTAGAGAAGTTTAGATAGAAGTTCCTTTTATCAAAGGGACAAGACTTTTCTCAGTGCCCACATGTGATATAAAAGTAAGTTAGATACGCACTACAGCGTACTATTTTCCCAACATGTTTGCCATAATATGTTCGACCAAGTCAGCCAGTTTCCATGTTTGTTTCAAGCCTCAGCGCTCCCATACTGTACATCTCTCTGCTGAAAGAAACCGCTCTCCCACCACCCGTTCGCCCGTTACATACTTTCTGCTCCCACACGTTAGCCTAAAAAAGCTTTGATCTTAACGGAAAAACTATCATCTCATCGGTTCCCAGTGAAGTCACTGGTGTACAATTCCCCAGCGACAGAGCAGGTCAGCCCAGTTCACTTCTCCCTCTGTAGCTGCTACAGGCCCTTTGTTTGTTGTGGACTGTCATTAGTGCTGATCTGTCTTTTCCACCTCCTCAGCACATCATGTCATGTCATTAAGAAAATGTGTAACACATTTAAAGCTTGTCTAGCTGCTCAGGTTTGATTTATTCTGATCTAAACAATTGGCATAGCAGCACCCTTTTCATTGTCAATGAAGGAGGCAACATTGATTTCCACTCTGCGCAGTTTGTGTAGAGATACAGAGGATTGTGTGTTCTGAACAAAATCCTGCAGGCATATATTATCTGTTGCAGCAGGATTTCATTTTTCTAATTCATTGTTTTTGTCCTTGAGTCTTGTTGCCAAGGCCCTCCAATATATCTGCGCAGTCTCTCAGTATTGACACATATTGTTAGCATGTGTTCACACTCAGAAAGAGACGTTTGTAGGTAGAAGTAAGATAGAGAGGGAAGTGATTGGAAGCGTGCCTCAGAGTGTAAATACTGCTCAGCCTGCCCAGTTTTTGTTACAGTTACCTTTTTTAAGACCCGGCGCTTGACTGGTACAACCAGTTATGTGCGCACACGTGTGCACACAGTCAGTGCGGGTGGAGAAAGAGCAGCAAAGGACAGTAAACTGCAACCTACATTTAGGTGTTTATTCCTATCTTCGGCCTAAGTGCCTTCTCAAAATGTTGGCGTGCAGGTGTGTTTTTTACGCTTCTGTTTTCCACACGTGTTAACCAGACTGTGTTGACTCCCGTGTGTGTTTGTTGTTGATGTGCTCATGCTCACACGCAAGTCACTTTTTCTGTGTGCGTCTGAGTGAGTAAATGCACATGTTTATTGCGCTCTGCTCCAGTATGGAGGCATTCCTAATGAGGCTTGAATCTGCGCTGCATGGCTCAGAGCCACGCTTGTTGGCTCAGCGGTGGGAGGAGCATGTGAGTTAGAGCAGGACTCAGGGGTATCATAAATGCTAAATTCAAACACCACCCTGTGGTCATTTTATATTACCAGCATTTTAAGTCATGTTGAAATTGAACAGGATACGTTTTGATAGCTCTCTAATGCACTTAAAAATACAAAAAATGGCCATAAAAAAAGAGGAAATGAAGAGTCTACATGCTGAACATAGGATACTGTAGATCAAGCCCTGCAGTGCAGTCGTGAATAATAAAAACTCTAACGAGCTGGAAAACCTCAAATTATTAAAGCAAATACCGTGTGAATGCCTGCACTTAGTGTCATGTGATCTGCCGTTTCACCGCAGCCGTCCAGAGCGAGCCATCGCAGGTCAGACATCGGCCGATAATTAGTGTTCACAGCATCTTCGCTCGAATCCCGCCATAGCCGCTTTAAGTTGACAAGTAATGAGAGAGCCGGAAAGATGAGCACATAGCAACAGGACACCATACTGCTCATAACGGGGGTTCAAAGAGGACCATTTCTATTAATACCCTACTACTGCCAGGCTGACGATCCTGAGTTAAGACTGGTACATATCAGAAAGTGTCTGCCAAAATTTGCAGAGTGCTAGTGTTGCAGATAAAGTCTAACCATAGCGTGCGTAGGTCATGGTCAGGGTGAGCTGAACTAGTTCATTTCAGTGTCATGCAAGGTAATTACTATGGGGAATCCTGGAATTATCACTGCTGTGCTTATTAATAACGCAGCCTATGCTGCATTACACTGCCTGTGATGAATCATGCTGTTTACAGTATGCGCAGGATCGATTGCACAGCAAGGTGGAAATGAGTGTGGGTGCGTTCCTGGGTCTGTATATGCCATTTTTGGTGTCAAATGTAGGTCACGGTTGTGTTAAGGTTGATTACAGTAGCTCCGTCAGAAAGTCCAAAACAGTTACAAACTGTGGGTTTGCTAAGTTTCAGAATGAGCCATGCAGAATCATTTCAGTGTTAGTTGCGCAGCCTTCTAGGTCTGTGGTTGAGTTGTGTATTTCTTGTTTGAATAAACCTATTGTCTTTCTGTATTTCTCACCGTGTTTTTAGTTTGAGTACTCACAAAGCGAATCCTCCTCGTGCTTTTAACCTGAAGAGGGTATATAGCCCTAGCTTTCATGTGTATTAGCGTCTCTGACGATGCACATTTTCTGCAGATCATGTCATCCCTGCGAGGGTCTTCCGGACTCCCTGCTCTCCCCTCCCCCTCTGTTTACGCCATCTGCTGAACAGTGTGATTCTATGCTTTTCAGACGACTGCCAAAAATTGAGATGACATCGCTTTCCTAATCCCGCTACTATTTGAACCTGTCTGCATGTGGTGGGAATGATCTTGGCTTGTTCAGCGTTAAGCTATGGCTAAACTTCTTAGCTGGACATCTTCCAACATCCACCACCTCTACTCCCCCTTGGTCGCAGTCCAATTTGCATAAGCCAGTGTCGTCTTTCCAATGACCATGAGGCTCCGGCCACTGTGAATTCAGGTCGTGCTTGTTTGGGAGAAGGGGTGGGTGTGGCTCCTGGTCTGTGAGACGGACTCTGACAAGTTGCAGTTTCCCCACTCCTGTCGTGCAAACATGGCTCGCTTGCTTGAAAGCAGAAAAAATGTGTATAAGTGGCTAAGATATCTGTCGGCCTGAATGTAAAGTCATTATCAAGCTTAGCGAGCCAGCTCTGTTACATAATGCCCATATACATTCCAACTAGTGCACTGCCAAAACAAACAAGGGAGAAAAGATTTAAGCCCTTCTAATGCGGTCAAATTCTTGTCATGGATTACACAGCCGTGTCAGTCTAACAGTAGTCTGGAGTCTGTTTGGCGGCAACACGCCCTTAAACCTGACACACTCTTGGTGTACATGCTGGAACTTTGCCTGCAATACATCTTGGCGTCGGTGCCGACTTGAGCTTCACGCTGCGGTTTAGGCGTCTCCGTTACTTTAGGTCTAATAAATATTGGCATTTGAGGGTAATGACAACTCACGCCAGTTTTTTGAAGAGCTTTAAAGGAAGCGTTAAACAAAGTTGGAGGCTCGGGGTGAGATTTAGAGCTTAGTTTTGGCACAGAAGAGTCATCGTTAATGATAGGCGTCGTTGGTTTTGGCTTACAGTATTTGCTCGCTTGCTTTGCTTTGCATTGAGCGTTAATGAAGAAAGCAGCTCATCAAAGTCACAAGCCATCAGCTATATCACGTTTGAGTCAGAGAGCTCGATCTGAGGACAACCACTAAGTCAAGTTCATGTCGGATCATTGTGCTCTAATACAGAACAAACAGTATAAGAAATGTCTCTTGTGTTGTTTCAGTTATTTGCCTCTCATCACTGCAGGGTGTGTATATATAGGAACCATTCGTGTGCAGTATGCTTTTTTTTAGCAATGCCACCGTTGTGCTAAACATTCAAGCCCTTGTTCTAATCTAATTTCATGCCATTGCCATTGGAAAAGACTCCATCAATCAGAGAAACAGCAGCACAATCGAAATGTTTATCTGTCCTCAGCTCAGATATTTCCCTCACCCGACTGGATTAGTCCACAGGGTTCGCATGTCTCCTAGCAACAGCACAACATACCACTGAGGCTGTAAAGCAGCCCTCTGCAGCCTGCCATAAATTTATCACAAACATCTTTAGGTTTACATGCAGCTCACTCATCTTGACATGTTTCCCTCTTTTCTCCCTCTCTCTCTTTTTCTGCACGCATTTCAGCTCGTCACCCAGAGCGGGAGAGGCCAGCAGTTCTGCGGTGCCGGGCCAGTCCAAGCCCAGCGGGCAGACACACAAGATCTGCTTGGTGTGCTCAGACGAGGCCTCGGGATGCCACTACGGGGTCGTGACCTGCGGCAGCTGCAAGGTGTTCTTCAAGAGGGCTGTCGAAGGTTGGTCTCACACAGCTACCTGCGTCCGCTCACTCAAGCACACCACTGAAAGCACATTTTAGATTTGATTTATGGTATTTACATTAATGTCTGTGAGGAAAAAGTTTGAGAACATTGTAAATTGTGGCCACATATACATCAGGGCTTAATCAGATTTGCATATTCATGTCCGTGTATTCTATATTATGCAGCCACAACCTTGTGCATGTGCACCTAATAGCAATGGTTAGCATCCATTAAATTTGTACATCTTGTCCCAAAGATTCTCATTCATTTGACTTACATAAGATCAGCTCTGAAGCTGTTGTGCAACAGTGAAACATCTTTGCCGTTTCTTTGTTCTTAGGCAGCAGAAAATTGAATTATTTCTCAAAATCCAAGGTCAGAGTGCAATAACAGGGTTCTCGTTGAGCATTAGTAGACACACATCACACACTTGCATTTTTGTGGGTTTGAGTCCTTGCCTTGCATGTCACGGCCTCCTCTTCTCCTGTCTGTCCTGTGTCAAAGCAGAGGTGACTTACAAGTCATTTTTATTGACGACCAAAAACTGGAAAAAGCCTCCTGCAAAAACATTTCCGCCATGATACCTTTCCGATTAACCGGCAGAGGACTGGTATTATAATGACTTTGTAAGACAGCCATTCTTCTGCTTTGCCTCACAAACAGTTGTCTCCTGAACCAGTATTCAGTTTTTGTCTCACAGGCAAACCGTCTGTGCACTAATTGCCTTGACACAGCCTTGAGATGGGAGGGGCAGGAATGCACCTGACAAACAGACAGTAATTTGTGTTAAAGGCTTTCTGCCATGCATTCCATCTCTACTCTGCTTCTCTCTGCCTCTGTTCCATTTCCTCTCTGCGTGCATCTGTCTCTACAGATGTGTAGTTAGTTTGAAAGGGCTCTCTGAGGAGATTGTTATTGGTGATTGATTATTGCATTTATCAGCAATGGGTATGTAATGCCTAAATAAAGCATTTGTTATTGGCTCAACACTGGTACCGAATGCAGAGAGGTGGCCCACACTAATCTTTTGTTGCCAGCTCCCTGTTAGCAGAGCCTAGTCCTTCTCTTTCATTCTGCTCCTACGTTCACTCTCTCTATCTGTCACTTTCTCCTCTGTCTGTAACTAACGTTGCTGGTGAAATAACGTAGTGATCGAACTTGCTGCAGGGAAGCCATCATCTGACTGTAAGGTGATGGAGAGAATGTAGCTTCTTTGACCTCTGCAACAGCTCAGGACTAAAATATGGCTGGTGGTTGGTAATGGAAAGACATATTTAGTCTCCTGCATACAAACTTTTATTTGAGCCTACTTTTCCCTTAAGAAATATGTGTAAAAACAATGATACAGGTAACATTATAAATATAAACATTTGATTTGAGCTGGACAACCTGCTACAGTTAATTTGTTGAGTTGTATGATTGTTGACTGTTACCAGCTTTTTTTTTTTAATCATGCAGTGCTGGTGTAAATGCCAAGCACTCACACTGAAATGCAAGTTTTATTTTGAAAAGAGCTGCCTACAGTAGCACTGAAGAAGTTATATCTGTTATTTTTGTTTTTCTCCCCCCTCTCTATTCTCCGGTCGTTGTCTCTATGATGAAGGATGGCGAGCACGACAAAACACAGATGGTAAATAAATGCACTTTTAATAATAATAATAATGATGATGTTGATTATGATGGTCATTCTATCACCTCTGATTTGCCCATGTGCCTTTATTCCTTCAGCACTGAAATATGACCACTCAGCTGAGGCACATGCATAGCCTCTTCTGCCAGCTATCTGTTAATGCATGCAAATGTTCTGATTTGGTAATTCAAGTCGGCGTAAATTGCCTGTGAGTAATTTAATGCTCTTCAGTTTCCTCTTGGAATGCTCCACCTCATCACGGGTGGTAGATCCAATAATTGCAATCACACCCTGTCTCTTATTAGGCCCATTCTTTTGCACTTGACCCACATTAACATCCAGAGATCTGATGTCAAAAATCACCTCAATTGCCCCAACCCCTCCCCCACACCCCTCCTCCCCCACCCTGTTCATGCTGTTCATGTGTTTTATTTACTTTGTGTGTGCTTCACTGTTTCTACTGATAGCCATATTTAGGCCATGTTCAAATTCCCTCTCTTAAAAACACCCCTTGGCACTGATTGCCACCTGAAATCAATATATCTAAAGTTCAGATGTGAACTGTAGTCTCAGTAACGTACCATCATTGTCCTGTGAAAACCACGCAAACATCACTTTTTATGCCGTAAATGCTTTTCATCTTGTGAGAGTGCACTTGTCAGATAATCTAGTTGGCTTTGAAATGGTTTACTTATCTTTAAAAGTAGGAGAATGACCTAATCACAGACGAAATCCTGATGAAAATACAGTTGGTTGGTTGTTCTGACTGTTTGTTAAACTGGTCTAAAACATCAAAGGGAGAAAGTTTTACATCAGTGTTGTAGATCATGTGTCTGAGAAACGTCAGATCTGTTTTGGGGTTACACAAGGCAGCTTCCTCGGTCCATTATTGTTCTCACTATACATGCTGATTACTGTACATCTGCACTGAACCAAATGCTGCTGCAGCAGCTATACTCCATTACTGACTGTTTTTTGGCAATAAATACATGGATGAGCAATAGCTGAAGTTAAATGAGGACATAACTCAAATCCCACTAGTCGACCCTACAACAAAAAGGATGCTGTTTAATAATCTGGGGAAATTAACTTCCTGCATTAAAATTGAGTTAAAAATCTTGGTGTTATCCTAGATTAAGATCTAAGATTCAAGCCCCACATCAACAAGGTGACGAAAAATTCATTTTTCCACCTTAGAAACAAAATACGAGGATTTCTAAAGCTGGTGCTGAAAAAGTGATTCATGTTTTTATTTCAAATCGATTACTGTTATGCACTTTATTGGCCTCATGAAAAAACACTGAGAGGCTTCAGCTCATTCAAAATTCTACAGCTTGGCAATTACCAGAACCAAGAGGAGAGAGCACATCAGTCCAGTTTTAGCTGCTCTGCACTGGCTTCCTCTAACATTCAGAATTGATTTTAAGGTCCTCCTCCTCATCAAGCACTTAATGGACTATGGCCAAGTCACATTGCTAAATCCCTTGTTCACTCTTTGCCTTCAAGAACACTGCAATCATCTGCTGCTGGTCTACTGGAGGTTTCCGGCAACGGCGCTGACAAAATCAGGGATGCAGCCTTTGACCGTTACACCCCAAAGCTCTGAAAAACACTGCTTATAGATATCAGGAAAGACAGCTTGCTCAATATTTTTTTAAAAGAAAGCTAGAATTGTGCACTTCTTTTAAATAGTTGTATTGTACTTAATTTTATTCTATCTACTCTTATTTTATTACTGGTCTTCAGTGGTTTTATTTTCCATCTTATATCACGCATTTCCTTTATTTCCATCTTATTTTTACTAATATTATAAAGTGAGTTTTATTCTCCTTCTTATTTGACATTTTCTATCATTTTTTTTTATCTTTATTCTGTCTTTATGTGCACTGTGAAGTGTACTTCTTCCATGAAGAGTCCAATATAAATACATCTTATTATTATTATTGTTGTTGTTGTTGTTGTTGTTGTTGTTGTTGTTGTTGTTATTGTTATTGTAATTATTATTATTGTTATTATTATTATTAATCCTTCAGTTTATCGAAAGATTTCAAAATCACCTTAATTTTAAATTTTGGTTGACATGGTTTTCACTGGACTGTGATGATAAGTTTACTCATTAA
This sequence comes from Chaetodon trifascialis, assembly GCF_039877785.1. Taxonomy (NCBI): domain Eukaryota; kingdom Metazoa; phylum Chordata; class Actinopteri; order Chaetodontiformes; family Chaetodontidae; genus Chaetodon; species Chaetodon trifascialis. The sequence continues at coordinate 8,916,869 of NC_092071.1, read as the reverse complement.
AACAAAACAGAGATTTCCAGTTTTCATAAACTCAGGAGTTCCGTTGCTGATGAACTTCAGGAAATTGAACGAGAAAAAGTAACAAACAAAACAGGTGACGAGTAGAGACACATTTCTAGACAGTTTATTTCAGGAGCATCGCTTTTTATTTCTCACTGGAGACCTTCAACACTCTTAAATAACTGTATCTTAAATGAACAAGGGAGCACACTATTAGGTTTTGCTGCTAGGTAAATAGAATTTCATCAATATGAGATAAGATAAGATATTAATTTTTCAACTGCCCACTTGCAATTTACTCTTAACCGTACAGTTTGTAAGTTTTCCGCCTTCGAATTTGACCCAAAATCACCTGTAAACGTGAATTTCTGGATTGAAGCACTATTTTTTACATTAAAACCTACCTGTGCACAGTGGTTTCTACAGTTCATTGAACCACAATCCTCCCCAAATCCCCATCATCCTCAGACAGCTTCCTCAGGGCAGAGTTTTTCCTCCATGTCACAGTAGTTTTGGACAGTAGCAAAAATCAGGTCCAAGGCTTTAATAGGGTGTTGAAACTGTGGTTTTATGGCTGCTTCCAGGCAAAAACAGATTATTTAAATTGCTGCATGGCAGTAAAATCCAGATGAGGAAAAGTGCTTGGATTGTTTGCAATGATAGAACCTGTTTTATACGGTTTTAATGGATTTGAATCATTGAATTACCTACAAGTTTTTATTTCAATTAGATCCCACAGGAATACATTAACAGGGTGGATATTTTTATTTCAGTTTATAATCACTGATTGGTTATGAGAATTAAAGCGGGAAAGGTATCATAGATTAATCAGATTGTAATTTAATTGCTTTGTATTTGCTGATTATAGCTTCACACATACAAGGAGTGTCTTAGTTTTTATTTTTCAGACAGACAGTAATAGCTGAATTCAAAGGGACTGGTCAGGTTTAAACTGTGGACCTCCTTGCTATGAGCTGACGATGCTAATCACTGAGCAAACAGTCATTAGTTACGTGATAATGTTAGCTACAGACACAGCCAGAGGCTTCACCAGCCAGTGCCAGGCCCTATTAGCAGATCAGGGCAGTATAAGGGAGAGAGGATATCAGTGGGATTCAGCTGGCCCTTTTGACACCACAGATGGCTGTTTATGCCATTGTTTGCAATGATTTCAGTGATGCCTGCAACTGGCAGCCCCCGGGCTGCTATCTTGTCATCACACCACTGGAGATTAATGTCCATGTGGAATACGATTATTCGTCATTTTCGAAGGTGATTTTGGCAGATACCTGGAGAAATATTTATACTGCCACTAAAAGAAAGAGAAACCTAATTGTTAAGTTTATGACTTAAGCATTAAGCGACTAATAAACTGCTTTGTTAAGGTCAGATCAGTCCCTAATATGAACTTAAGTCTTACTAACTTAGTAAACTCCTGTGTCAAAGGACATCACATACAGACACATCTTTTCTCCATCTTGACTGCACAGTGTGTTTAACTTCCATCAGTGTGGAGCTCTGCTATTCTCAAGCGTCCTGAAGCTGAGCTAATCATTTGCTTGATGTCCCAGTTTCACTGTCGTTGGACATGCATTTAGGCTTCTGTATGAGACACAATATGATGTAAAGCACTACATGATGAAGGCAATTCAGTATCAGCCGGTTCATTGTTAGGAAGAGAATTGCACAGGTCAGTGTTACAGAGGTCTGACAGCCAGGACTATACAATGTATGGACAGTCTGTCAAGCCTGAGCGGTGGTTGCTCAGACATAAATATACACTTACAAAGATTGCTTTTAGTGATCCTTTTGTGAACATCTCTGAGAGCATTTGACAGCCTGCATGAACCCGACAGTCATTCCTATCGCAAACACGAAAGATGGCCAACTACAAGTAATATTATATCCACAGCCCTTGCTAATGTTACGTTAGCTTACCGATTTATAAATCCCAGGGTCTGTTTTCATGGTTCGACCCAGCTGTTGCAGCTTCTCGCCTAATTCTCATCGGGATTGTCGATGAACTAAGTCCATAAATGTGTTGGCTGGCTTCAGTGGCAGGAGCAGCAGATCAAGCCAGGTCAAGAAAAAGAAAGATGCATAAAAAATATGTCGAGCAATTCATCTGTCCTTCAGTTTTATGTGCTGACGTAAAACGCAGTACATTCCCTCATAGTTTTCATTTTCAGAGGTTACGTTCATTAAGTCTCATTTTCATTGCAGAAGAACATGTCGGTCGGCGAATATTTTTCATTGTGGTTTTTGTCGACACAATTAACACTACTGCTTGCTAACTGTTAGGAATTGTAGTGCACCAAGAATGCACGGCCAGCCAGCTCGTGACCTGTTATTGCACTGCTCGGTCATATAGTGAAGGGTCACAAGAGAGTTTCATGGAATTTACTTGGAGACTCAGCTGAGCAGTGTTCAAAACTGGTGTGACATTGTTTAGAGGAAGTTTAAGGCTTTCCTGAATACAAAGGCAGTTCTCATGTTTTTATTCGGGATATCATTTTGATATATAGCTCGGTATGCTGCTCTTACGCCCACACGCCTCTAGGATGTAGTGATACAGGAAAAGACATTACAAGCTGTACAGTATCATTTTGACATTTTATTTTATGGCGCCCGTCCTATTATTGAATGCCCTTTAGTTCAAAAAGCTCCATCAAAGGCATGATATTTCAAAGATCGGTTACAATGTTTATGGGCCCAAAGGGCATTTTGTCAAGGCACTGTTGACTTTGTATAAGGTCTTGTTTCACAATGATGCATTTTTGTGGTCATGCAGAAACTCCTCAGCGTGTGTGTGTGTGTGTGTGTGTGTGTGTGTGTGTGTGTGTGTGTGTGTGTGTGTGTGTGTGTGTGTGTGTGTGTGTGTGTACAATAAGTGAAGGCTTGCTGGTGACTGGCAGAGGCAGACCAAGCGAAATATTTATGGCATCGTCCAGTATGATGATCAATTTAGAATATTGGTGGCAGGTTTCAAAAACATGAAAAGACACAGTGGGTTATTTATTGCATCCTCTACTTCTGCCACTCCTTGCAGTGTAATAACAGTGCAGGTCTGCTCTGTAATGAGTGATGCTATTACAACCAAGTGACTAATGAGCAGGCCTTCATCTTACCTCTCCAAATCTACAGTAATTGGTCAGGGGTGGGGATATGCTCATCCAGAGGAGGCATGTGCTCTTTAATAACGTGCTTTGATATTTCAATGGAAGAATGTGAGCACTGTATTCTGGCTGTGGTTTTCCGTTGCAGAGCTTCAGCTGAAAAAGTTCCCATCAGCTTTTTTTTTTCTTTCTTTCTTAGTCATTTTACAACTGGCACGGCGTCTTCAGTTTGCTTTGCTTCCTCTGTAGGACCAAGATGTAAGTCAGCTTTTTAGGAATCCAGTAGCTGAAAATTATAATGCGGGCCATGAGATGAACTTAAAGCTAGCTTTAAGACATGTGGATGGTTTGAACTATGAGGCAGCTTTGAATAAGTCTGCTGTGCAAGTAATCATCTTTGGATTACATGTAAGTCTCTTCAAATGCGATACCTTCATTTGATTCCTGGTAACTGAAGGATGTGGCAAAACCAAGAAGAATCATTTTCAACTTTTAGTGATGATTCTTTGTAAATCCCTGCCTACGGTCTGTTTTCCATAGTGTGACATGATCTCGCCAGCAGATGTGAAGTTTTTTGTTGGGTTAGTGACTCATCTAGCACATCAGAGCTGATTCTAGTTAATCATGACAGTTGGATTTCGTAGAACGCTTGTCACAGTGAAACTTAAGAAGATGACCATGGCATGTTTGGCATGATGTTTTGGGACATCCCCCTATTAATTTTGTCTATATTAAATTGATTATATCTGAGTCTGAACTCAAAAGAATGTGAAGATGATGGAAAGATTAGATTCAAGTGACACTGCTCAGGCTCTGCCACACAGTCGCTGCACATGCTCAATGACGCTTTGACTGAACGCGGCGACAGAGATGGCAACGGCCCCGCAGCCTGATATCAGTGCAGAGATAAAAATAGAGTTGTGGACTACTGCATTTATTTCCAGGATTCTGAAAAGTAACCTTGATGGCTGGAACGGCAAATCCCATCAGCTGTGATCATTGTAAAGGAGCTACTCATAGCCTTGGAACTTGAATCATAGCTGCACAGTTCTTTGGATTTAGTTTGTTTCTCGTTAGCACAGCAAACCTGCAGCTAATAATAGCTCCCTACTAAAGCACTCTTTACTCCTGTTACTGTAATGCTTGCTAGAAATAGCTGTTTTGGGGAAATTACCGAGCCTTTTTTGAATTTTGAATTAAAATTTTGACCCATTGGTAAAGATTTATGTGTTCATGAGGAACCAGTGGGTTTGAGGCTGAGAACCACAGACGGGGTTCGAGAAGTCAGAACGTATTTAGAGACACACTGTTGGTTTTGGCCTTTTCATCAGATTCGTTTCCAACAACAGAAATACAAAGTTTTATCCTTTAGCATCACAAAATATATTAAGTCATAGTTCAGATTGTTTCCCATGAATCATGTTGCTTGCATATCTTTGACAAACATTTCTTCCAAAAATATTTGATGGGCTTAAACATGATTTATTCCCTCTGGTCCAATATCTATTGCTTCCTCTTTTACAAATTAAACTAATGCAGTCACAGTTCGATCTCTGGTTTCTTTTCCCACATCCTAATCATGCAAAGCATTCATACTTGGATTGCAAAAGAGTTATTAATGAAGGAAAGCTATCATCATCTACAAGCGAATGTGGGCCATTTTGACTCTAGTGCAAGGGCCACATTATGAATGTGGAGCATGTGGACTATGTCTAATTGTTTGGCTGAAGGGGCTCGGTGCGCAGTCATGGTTTGTGCCATGTGCTCCGGGTGCAGGCTCGAGGAAGTGAAACTGTCAACACCAGGGGGTTGCCACAGGCTTGTTAGGCTTACTGTAGAATCAGCAGGTGGTTAGTGTGGTCATAATACATACTGCTCAGGCTAATCCTTCTCAAACCTTCTTAGCTAGCTAATATGTCTCCCTTTCTTTCTCCTCTCCCTCCCCCTTGTACAGGCCAGCACAACTACCTGTGTGCCGGGAGGAATGACTGCATCATTGATAAGATCCGCAGGAAGAACTGTCCAGCCTGCCGCTTCAGGAAATGTCTTCAAGCTGGAATGAACTTGGAAGGTAAACAGTCTGACCCGTTGTTAAATCAGTCCAGGCCTCTCTAAAACTAAAATCACCGTGGAACAGCAGTTGAAGTGGAAAATAGCCTCCACCCACGGCTTCCTGGCCCTCGTTGTAAGATCAGGAGGCTGAGATGATGAAATGAGATGAAAAATTAGACGTTGACCGAAGTTTTTCCAAACTGTCATCTATATTCACACCTCCTTCTATGATATTGCCCTCCTAGCTACTACCACGCACAAATCACTCAGGCCCCCAGGCACGGAGCCGGGCTGTGAACCAAACTGACATAGTGGCCACTCACGGTATTGCACCTTCCCCATTTATCACGTTGCACAGGTCCCAGAAAGGATTTGTCCCCACAAACAGTCACTGGAGGAGCAGCTATAAAACACCAAATGCACTTTTTTGACCCTGCAACCCCCTCGCCCACCCAAAATGTTATTGTTATTATCACAATTTGATGCATTCAGTCCAATTGCATCTGGAATGTCTAAAGGGGCTGTATTATTAAATTATTTGATCCCATTCATGCGTGCATGGAGCTGACAGGAAGTCAGCTGCAGCGGAAGTCTCGGACGCACGTGCTCTCAACTGGCCTGGCTGGTGAAGCTCATGCTGTATGAGCCCAAAAACGTGCAAATGTGAGGGAGCCTGCACAGGCTTTTTTTGGCGCCCAATGAGCGTATTTCATAGTAATGAATATTTGAATGAATATCCACTTAATGTATCTGTGGGTTCAATCTAATCACATACTAATCAAATTAGTCATGTGATAAATTTCTTTTTGAACATATATTTGACACACATCAAGAGATAACAGAATTATCAGGGCACATGATTAGAGCTTCGTTATTACTGTGTCTTTAAGTGGCATCTTGTTGAAATTCCCCCTCAGTGAGTGTTGTGACACTACCACCCACTCTTTCCACTACAACCTCCACTATGTCTGTTGTCTTCTTAAGCCACCATGGCCCCGGTTAATGGAAAATAGACAAGCCACAATAGTTCAAATATGATGTCAGCACACTGCTTGATGAGAACATTCTCATAAGAAACTTACAGGGATAATGAAACTTTACAGTGCTTAAAAAATTGCTTGTAGCTTAATGCTTGTGGAGAATTCTGAATTGCACTTAATTATAAAATACATATTTCCATAACTACAATTCTGATTCAGTCATTTTAGTTATTTGCTGTTTGTAGCATTCCAAGTACAAGAAACATACCAGTCTGTAACAGGGATTAAATCAGGCAGTAGCTGTCTTTTAGAAGGCAGAAGACACATGTCAGTATGTCACATCACATTTGTTTCACTTTCACAATATTCACTTTATATACCCAGTCTGTTCCCAGATGTCTTCCTGAGTTAAAATATGTTTAATCAAGTTAAATCAAAACATGGGCTGTGATTTTATCTTGGTCTCTTGTTGAAGAAACTTGTTGGAAAAGACAGGAGATTACATTTTTTGTTCATTACTGTGAGATTGAGTAGTGCAGACTAACCCATTGCCATGCTGTGTCACATAGATTCACACTATGCACATCATCGTCTCTTATATCTTCCTCTCTTACTGTCATTCTGTCGTATCTAAAAAAGTCTCTCTGCCTTTCATCTTAGCTTTTAACTTTGTACTGTTCCTATCTCTTACTGCTTAGATAATGACTCTGTGCCCAGGAATATTGTGAGGGTATTATTCCTCTGAGATCTGCGACTTTCGCTTTTGGTTCAAAGAGAATACTTTGTTTTTCACGATCGTTGCCAACAGACATGAAGCCAGATCACCCGAATCTGTGGTTTCGATGCTTTTGACGATCTGAGAAAGTCAGATTAAGATCTTAAATGAGGTTGAAAGTCAATAAACGTCCTCTAGTCTACTCATCAAGGTGCCACAGCTCGGTGGAGAATGTGTCTTCTCGTGGGAAAGTCTTAAATGTGAGCGCAGGCTTCCCAAAGAGAACAGTTTCTAATCTATGACATGAATCACTGAGGGGCGGCACGGTGGCACAAGCAGGTAGTGCGCGTGCCTCACAGCAAGAAGGTTGCTGGTTCGATCCCCGGGCGGGGCCTTTCTGTGTGAAGTTTGCATGTTCTTCCTGTGCATGCGTGGGTTCTCTCCGGGCACACCGGCTTCCTCCCACAGACCAAAAACATGCTCATTAGGTTAATTGATGACTCTAAATTGCCCCTAGGTGTGAGTGTGAGCGTGAATGGTTGTCTGTCTTTGCATGTCGCCCTGCAATCGGCTGGCGACCGGTTCAGGGTGTACCCCGCCTCTCGCCCGTTGAAGCTGGGATAGGCTCCAGCCCCCCCGCAACCCCGAAAGGGATAGGCGGTATAGAAAATGGATGGATGAATCACTGAAAAGTCTTGAATTTTCCTGAACATTTTGTTCTAAACAAGCGTTGGAAAGGCTCCACGAGCATCGGCTGGTGTTAGTCACTCGTCTGTGAACATGTGCGTGTGTGTGCCATTGTCTGTGAAGCGGCTGCTCTGAGCACGTGTGCTGGTATGCAGGCCAGGCAGAATGAGAGAGTGCCACCTCCTCGCACAGATCAGTGCGTAATCCACTGTCAAGTCCCAAGTCCACAGCCTTGGATCACCTGGTGATCTTTCGCCTGATTCTGCTTCAAAGCATAAACGTTAGGACTCAAATAAGCTGCGTTGTGGAGGAAGCAACAGGTGAAGCTCAAGTATTTGGAACCTGGTCATCGTGTTCCTCCAGCTCATGTTCCCTTAGGTCATAAAATAGCTTGCGCAAATCAGTGTGGCGTGAGATCGCCTGTAAACAGCTCAGTGTTTGTCAGACAGAGGTGAAAGTAGCTTCACATACAGAGATAGAAAGACAGAGAGAGGGATTTGATGAACATCAGCGCATCGGCAGACAGGCTCCCACCAGAGAGGCTCTTAGTTGCCATAGAAACGTCAGGAGAGGAAATTAAAAAAGGTAGAGAGTAGGAAAAAACATGTTTTTTTCATGGTAACCTCTCAACCCCTGACATGTTTTGCCCATTTAGCGATAGAAAATGTCAAAACGAAGTCCAGACAATCTGCATTTTTTGCTGCAATTTGCCGTCCCTGTTGATGTTCTGGAGAGAAACTGCAAAAAAAAAAAAAAAAAAAACAGAAAACAAAAAAAAAAGTTAATGTTTAAAAAAGAAAATGTTGAGAGAGAGAAATGGAAAGGTTTTTATCTCGGTGATGTCCAGGCTTTGTGGCTCATTAGTGGGTACAAACCAGCAGGCTGGTCTTTCTCCAGCTTGTTCCACAAGGCTTCAGATTGATCAGAGGCAGATCATTTCTGATCATCTCGTCTTTATTCTCAATGAAATGAATTCGACAATTGTTTCAGTCGCTTGTTTGTTTCCAAAACAAATCTGTTACAGATGGAGAATGCACGGTTCAGCTCATGTAATGCATTTCAGTTGCACAGATTTATTTATTAAATGTGCTAAAATCCACAGTGAAGCTGTGAGGTTGCGACTGAAAATTAGAGTTTTAGAAAAGTGTGTAATTTGCGTGCACCAGCGTCAGAAGGTTCGTCTGCTGAGGTTTGCTGGTATGTGTTCATGTATCTGTCTGCTTTCACATCCACACCGGTGTTTATCTCTTTTGTCAAGTTCGGCTGACGGTTCTTGATTTTAAGACACAATGGTGCGTTGCTCAGACAGGCGGTGGAATTTTCTGTTGGCAACGTTTCTATTAAGATTTTTATGTCTTTTTGGTGATGTTTGGACCTGAAAGGGTTTGTCGATTAGTCAACACGTTAATGGACAGACAGCTAATAGCAGCTGCAGTGAAGGAATCTGTTGCTTTTATGATGCTGTGAATTAAATATTACACTGGGCTCAAGGAATCTCTGATGGGCTTTTTTCACTCTACTCCAATATTTTATGGACAGAATGATTAATAGTTAGATCAAGAAAAGACATAATAATGAAAAAAGAATGAGTTGCAGCCATGTTGCAGAGATGTTAGATGCTGCTTTGGTCTTACCTTCTGGTGGCCTGCTGGGTTGAACATCTATCTGTTCTTGTTCTGTACATTTGAACCGTGCAGCACGTGCCTCTCTGAGAAGAAAACCCCCACATGACTCTCGAGCAAATTAATTCATCTAACGATCATAATCTACTTTAAGTGTATCAAAGTGTAATCTGTTAATCTCTAACAAACAGTTGCTGCTTAAAGTATTCTCCTGTCTGGTCTGTTGTTCTTTGGATGTTGTCGGTCAGTTGTCTAAAATCAGAAATCGTCTGCTTAATACCTAAAAAGTCAAATAACGATTGCTCACGGCTTCCCTGTCTTTCCCTCCTTCTGCACTTCTCCTCCAGCGAGGAAAAACAAGAAGCTGATCAAGATGAAAGTGCAGCGGCCCCCCGGAACATCGGAGCCTATCAGCAACATGCCTGTTCCAGTCATCCCCAGGTGCATGCCCCAACTCGTGCCCACCATGCTGTCTGTGCTCAAGGCCATCGAACCGGAGATCATCTACTCGGGCTACGACAGCACGCTGCCCGACACCTCCTCTCGGCTGATGACCACTCTCAACAGGCTGGGCGGACAGCAGGTCATCTCTGCAGTCAAGTGGGCCAAGTCACTGCCAGGTAACAGCGAGCTCCGAACCACGTGTTGGTTCGCTTCGGATGTGCGGCTCAAGCAATGTCACTGGCAGCGTTTCCAGCTTGTAATTGAGTCATTGATAGAAAATGAAGTTAGCAGCTTTTCAGGGAAGCTACGTTATTTCACTGAACGCCCAAACATCTGCTTGTCTGCATCGTTAATATTAGTAAAAATGAAGAGCACGAGTAGCTGCAGGTTAACTTGCAAAATAATGCAAATTGCACCGAAGACACAGCTTACCATAATTCATAATGTCGGTGTTCCTTCTAGTCATCACAACAGGTGTTCAGACATTACTCGAGTCTGATTTAAGTGCAATCAGACAGTCAATGAGAAACGATGAAGGAGCCATTGTGGAGCTGAAGTGAATTATTTAGGCTAGTAGCCAGATAGTTATCTTAATTGGTGCAGTGGTGGCCATTGTGGAAGTCTCCAGTCTTTAAACTGCACAAAAAGACAGTTGTCTGTTTTTTTTTTTTCCTCAAAAAGTCTCCTCTTGTCAGACAAACAGATATTCAGCAACCATGTAATAAAAAGTGTGACCTCCGTAATGGCTGAATCTGTAATTACCGATGGAAGAAAAGAGTAATGATGGCTTATGAAAGAACAATTCACTTCAGAAGCCCGGCCTCTCCAAAGTAGTTTGATTTTGATCAGGTCACGACCGAGGTTAATGTCTTTTTGAATGTGCATAAAGATGATGTTGCTACAAGCCGCTAAAATCATTATCTCTGTAAAGCAAATGTTCCTACAGTGAGTGGAAATTTCCCCTTCAGTTCAAATCACTGCAATTATTGTTAGTGTCATCTTGACTTATCCAAAAAAAAAAAAGAAAGGGTTATTGATTCAATCTCTGGATTATTTCGTCTAACAGCGTCACATCACTACCACGTCTGTGCATTAAAGATGTGAATTCTCTGCAGAGGGTCTCAAAATAGGAGCAAGTCGACATCATCAGAGAGTAGCTGCAGTTTTTGTGCCACTGGCGCTTTGGGATTCAATTCATAAAGGGATATACTTACATTTTACTGTTGTCCAGAATAACTTACATTCATATTATAAACATAAAGGAAGAAGGTAATTGCTGGGTTTGAAGGCTGCTCAGTTTCATTTCCACAAGCGCAAAAATGGAAACACAAAGAGTTTGGAATTTTAACCACCCATGCTAGTTTCTAATCATGAGAGAGCAGGCACATGACTTGATAATCTCTTCAAGTATTTGTTCTGAGACTTTCCCTTCTCACTGTAATTGTAGCTATTGGTCACATCAAAGATTTAAGATCCGATTTCCCAGAGGAAACCTCTGGACGAAACCTCAACGTGAAAGCTTCTTTATGTTTTGCTGTCATCTCCCTGTGTGTGACAGTACGATGAGGGAGAAATCTGGCTCCAGTCTTGTTGTGTGTGCATTGTTCACAGCTGGCAGCCTGCCAAGGTTATAGTGAGGAAAAGCTCTTGCATAACAAAGCCATGGTTTAAAAGAAATTTAATGTGAAAGGACTTTTCATGAGCAGGTCCACTTTTCTAGGCTTGACAGTGTGGAAATGACTGAACCGCAGTTCAATTCCAATCTGAACATCGACTTAACTAGATCTACTTGGTCTTGTGTGCCGGCTTCGTAATTGTGTTTTAATGATGTACTGAGCAATTACTTTTTCTTTTGTTCAACGTTTCTCTATCTCTTTGCTATGCCTTTTAATAATACGTGCCCAATAGTTGTATCACTGGCAGCAACATACACAATCATCCTAGTAAATAATTATTTTCCAAGCTGAAAAACACGGGGACATAATTGTATAATAATTACTGCTCTTTTGATCAAGTGTTCAAAGAACAGCTTAACGCTCAAATGTAATATTCCCTTTTTTAACATCATACAATTAGCATTTAACATTTGTGATTTTGTGTTTGTGCCCCCTCCGTCTGTCTGTTCTAACACGCTTTATCTGACTTTCCTAGGCTTCCGTAACCTGCACCTGGATGACCAGATGACATTGCTGCAGTGCTCCTGGCTCTTCCTCATGTCCTTCAGTCTTGGTTGGAGGTCATACGAGCAGTGTAACGGTAGCATGCTCTGCTTCGCCCCTGATCTTGTCATCAACAAGTGCGTACCACTGCTCTTCTATATATATATATATATATATATATGTATGTATGTATGTGTGTGTGTGTGTGTGTGTGTGTATATGCAGGCCTGAAAAATGAAGCCAATCAAGTGCCAAAAACTGCAGTTCCTTGATTTGCCACTTGAGGCAGGTTCCAAAAGCAAGCCAATCCCCATAGACCAATATATTAAAATATGCAACTTTACAGCATAAAGAAACATGTTTACAGTCTGGTACAGATACAGACTGATATAACTCACTCATTGTGCATAATTATGGGCATGGCTGCTTTGAGTGACAGGTAACCATGAGGTTTCAACAGCTCACCTCAGCTCCACCCACACTCCTGAGCTCCACAGTGGCTCTTCAGTAACCTATGGGTGGTGTCACGAAGGCTGTATCCATGTTTTATACAGTCTGTGGTTTCCCCCTGCTTTCAGTCTGTATGCTAAGATAAGCTAATCTTCTTATCTAATGCTCAGAATTGCATTGTCCAAAAAAATGAACTGTTCCTTTAAGATGCAAAGTTATGAAGTTTTAGTTCAGAAAATCTGTTTACAGTAATACAAACAAAGTTTCACAATATTAGCAAAAAAAAAATTGCACATGATTGAATTTTCGTTTTATCAAAATATCACCCAGCTCGAGCAACTCTACACACACAGGTACTCTGTCCTAAATGCTGAGGAAACTGCTTCTCTGTTGCAGTAGTGAAATGACAAGTCTTAATGACTATAAGAGTATTAGTAGTGATTAATTTAGATATAAATTTTTTGTAAAAAGCACACAACAAAGCATAATCAATAAACCGCATTCCTCACACAGACAGACGAGAGTCAGCTACATCCATTACAAACTGAACCGCACGATAAATAGCCGCCTGCGCTCCCTTGACGCCGCAGAGAGACGGCCGATACGACTGCAGTCTGTTAATTACGCAGCCACATTACTTAAAGAATTGAAATTGATTGTGCTTCGAAGTCTCTGTGCTTACCGCGGTCTCTGCAGTCCCCAGAGGAAACAGGATAGAGCAGAGGCTCATCTCCCGCGAGCTTGTCTGTTCCTGTAGCAGAGTCTCTAGCTTTTAAAGGTCAGAGTTTATCTGAGCCATTTTATCAATTAACTGTAATTTTAATCTGTCAAACCTCCTCAGGCCTTAGTGGGCTTTCGCTGGTTGTTTCCCACCATTGGACTTTTTATTTTAGCCATTACTGCTAATGGAGGCCTGAAGTCCGGCTCCCTCTCCTTGCTAGCCTCTGTAGTTTTTCTGGAAAAAGCTAGCATGTAGCATTCAATTCAATTCAGTACTCCTTTATTCGTCCCGCGAGGGGAAATTCCAAATGTTTTTGCTGGATAGTTTCATTTGAACACCGAAACATTTAGCTAAAGGAAAATCTCTTTATTTTGTTAGTACTCAATAACTACAGCTCATTTCAATATTCCTGATACCTTTACCAACGTGATACAGTATCTGTGTTTCAGCACCAGCTCAAAACATTGTACATTTAATTAACGTCACTTTGGGGAATGTAAACATGATTTCCCACAAAAGCCTCAATAAAACCAAGCAAAAATTAGCAAAATTGATTAAAGAACAAGTCTGACCAAGCATTTCAAACATATCGACACATACCTTGACTCCTTTGGTTTGCTAAATACTTGGTGGGTATAGTTCTTGTCTGAAGTGCTGTGTTTTTTTGGCCACAGTGTTAATGTTTTCCTCCTTGCAGTGAATGGCAGGACCCCTGATTGTTGGAAAAGTTGTAGAAAGAGAGGCCTGAGCTGTGTGGAGTCGCTCCCAATGAACACGCAAACTCAGAGAGGTGTAAAAATAGATGTGAAAGGTGAAGAAGTCATTGCCGGTAGCACTGCAGTCAATCAGAACGAATGAACAGCTCTCAACCCAAGGCTACATTCTGTATCTGGAGAATGTGCTGTATTGATTTTAACAATAGATTGTAGTGTGAAGTGTACGTGAACGGAGCTGATGTGTGAAAATCCATGCTGGTCTTCTGTAGATGGTAACTCTGGCTCTGATTCAGCACAGTAGCACTTGAGATGTAGGTTTTAAAGAGCGACAAATAGAAGCCATACGTAAGAGGTTTCACTGTGTTTTTTTGTGTTCTTGTTCTATTATCTCATTACAAACATGATTGAGGGTCTCAATATGTGCAAACTTGATGACGCTAAAGTTAATGTTATGTTAACTTTGGGTCCTGATTAGGGGTTGGGTTGCGGGCTACATATAACTCAAGTTAAGTTAACAGATCACCTGGTAAATATGGTTGCTCTAGGTAATGTCTGCATCTGAATTACATTAGATTACTTTATATGTAAACACTAAACACAGGCTCAACATAAAGACAATCATAAGCAAAAGTAGGCTGTATGGCTGCCAAGTGAAAAAAAGACAAGAACTTTTTTTATTATACCTCCTTGATAACAGATAAATAGGAAGTTAGGTCCTAAAGTGACAAATCATGTCATTGTAGGCCACTTGGCTATTTGTTTTAAGGCACGGTAACCTTAAATGTACATTTCAGAGTAGAATATCCTGATGGTTGTGAAGACAAGAAAGAAACGACCTGAACAAATCTTGCAAGAGTTTTGCAAATCTAGGGTTACCATCTGGACACAACCGTCCATCAGGACTGGTTTCACAGTCTGGTTTTCTCCCGCACCGACGTAGCGCTGCTTCCCTGCTGGGTGTGTTTACTGAGAATTGAACACCAAGATGAGCGATGAAGTCTGATCTGTATGTCTCCCTTCCCTCCTCTCTACCTTGTTCCTCTCCCTCCTCTCAGAGACCGTATGAAGCTGCCTTTCATGACCGACCAGTGCGAGCAGATGCTGAAGATCTGTAATGAGTTCGTCAGACTGCAGGTGTCCTATGACGAGTACCTGTGCATGAAGGTCCTGCTACTGCTCAGCACAGGTAATGGGACACATTTCTCTCTGAACAATCACAGCAGTGTTTTTCAGACCTCAGGAAGTGCAATTACTCTGGGATTAAAGCAGAGCTCAAAATATCTTCTCCATTATGTATCAGCTGTGTTACACCGAACACTGATTTTGTTCTTTTCATTGCAGTGTGAGGTAAGCTCAATTTGTCACAGCAGGGTAGCATATTGAATGGAATGGGGACAAACTGCAATGTAAATACTAATTCCTAGCAGCAGAATTGATGAGAATAGATGACTGAGTATGTTTGGTTCTGTGCGCCATTTGCAGACTTTTCAGTATCACCTAATGGCTCCTGCAGGCAGATTGGAGAGAAGGGCTGCACACGGACGAATGAATGAAAGTGTGATTAAATTGCCTCATTGGATCTATGAGGCACTGAGTATCTTAAAATCAGGGATTGTGGGGCGTTGGCAGGTGTATAGATGGCTGCAAAGTCAGTTTTTTCTTGAAAATGTTAGTACGTGACTCGACAGAAAACAGCAAAAAGTGCCGGTTCTTCTTGAATAATCAGAGCATTTTGATCCACCGTGCACAAGGCCACACATTTGAACTGTCCTGACTATTTTAGCTTTGCAAGAAATGCAGTAAAATAACAGTCCTGGTTTATTTGGGAGGTGCGTTTTGCTACAACAGGCCTCATAATTTTGTTCAAAATCACCACTGATTGCAGCAAATGATGAGCATGCTTTGAGCGCCTACTCTGTCATAAATACTATCAGTGTTGTATCCGTTTACAGCACCTTCTCACAGTAAGAAACGGAGCCCGCAGCTCTTCTTTTAACACCTCGCTGCGGCTGTCTGATTATTCCTCCTGAGAAGATTTCAGACCGATCTGCCGAAAAACCACCATAAATGACCGGCGCCTTGTTTTGTCGACACGTTTTGAGCGATTATTTTAGCATCAGTCATTTACAGCGCTAACTTTAGTGAGGCTTTCCTTTTGTTTACATCAGGATTATAGAGGGCACCTTTGAATGTTTCAAGCACTCGTCTCGCATTAAGTCAAGACTCTATTGTTTGGTTTGATGGTGTCTTTATATCCCCGTGTTCAAGCTGTCAAAATGTGCAGTTTCTTTCAAGACTCTTCCTTTGTTGCACTAAAATTGAACAACCGTGCAAGGAGACATTTCTTTTCATAAGAGGCAGACACATCAATACAGAATCAAACTCCACAGACCACACTGCAGCACACTTTCTCACTCGTCCGCTGTCTGCTTTCTGGCCATCATCTTGGGGCATTTTGTGAAAAGGTGGATAACAACACTTCATTTCATCACAGATTGATGATCTGTAACACTGCAAGAATGTCAGATGGGGACTCCATCCAGTTTGCTTAGCTTCCCTGAAAACTGTTGTCTGTAACAGTACAGTCCGTCCATCTTCTGCAGTCACTGTCTCAGTTGAAAAGATCTTCAAGTGTCCCACAAGTACTTAACCTCTGCAGGCCGGTCATTTTTTTCCTTCCCTGTTAACAGCAACAGTTGCTGTCTTGACTTCAAACCACAGATTTGTGTTTAAGTTAAATGCACAGCGATGTCAGATAAGAGTTAAATGAGTGTAACTTTCTGTTTCTTATCTCGGAGGATGAAGCGCAGCCTGGCTTGGTTTGCAATCACCGCAATCACAAATTGCCTGCATAATGAAAAACCTCATTACAACAAAACCTTTTTACTGCAACTTTGATCATTTCAATTTGGCTGGCAGAAAATTGGATTCGGCTGAGATTTATTCTCCAATTCTAAATTCATTTGAAATGTATTTTGATTTGCTGACAGAGATTTGCTGAGTTACTTTAAAGTGAATAAATTAGGGAAGGTCATTAGAGGAGGGGTCCTAAATAGGCAGCTCTCAGTCTCCTTTTTTCTGAGGAGGTAAAATAATAGACTTACTGTTATAAAAGCAGCGGGCTACCAGTCAAGCTATGTAATTATCGCCTTTAAAATCTCCAGAAAAACACGACAGGGCATGAAAAAAGTATTACAGAATCAGACGTTTTCCCTATTATGTAAATTTCTCTTTGCTGAGGAGGAGAGAAGTCTTCCTTCCGCCTCACTCACTGTGAATTAAAGGGAAAAGGATGCACTTTAGAGGCGATTTGCTCGTTATGCAGAGGAAATGACATTTCCATACTGAGCCTCGGTTGCATTTTCGTACCTGAGAGCAATTTCCATCTGTTCCCCTCAGGGATGGAAATACTATCAGGTCAGCACAACCGGTTTGAGCTGTTTTAATCGTTTCTCATGCACATGCCTGAAAATGAAAGCCACCTATGGGGCAGTTTGATTTACTCTATAATGTACCTGTAAGTTTAAAAGGTAGACTTCACTGTCAGGAATTGTAAAAACACACAAATGTGTCACAGCAGCCCTTTTTGATGAACACTCAAAGCTTTCTTTAATGAAAGATATTTTATACTACATAATTCAGAGTATAGAGGAGGAAAGGCAATCTGTTTTCACTCTTTTAAAAATTACCTCTCGGCCAAACCTGAACATGCATAATGAAGATGCCAGATAGCACTTGCACTGCGGTGTCTCCCATTTATCTGATTATGTAAATGGGACAGTATTTCACCCCGATCCTGCCCTCTGTGGCTTTGCATAATCTCCAGGCCAGTTACTGTGGCTTTGCCTGAGTCCAGTGCCAGGCACCAGACTGACAAGCAGCCCGTGATGTGTTGACACGGTCGTTATGACAACTGCATATTGATGTCTTTCAGCCGTTTTGTGGTTTATTGCTTTTAACAGCGAAAAGCACAGTCCGAATCCTCAGTGTGTGTTCTTGAAAATACACTGTACATGCTGAGTTTATGATTTTTATGAGGTGTGTGTCCAAACATTTACTGCTCCTCTTAGACACTCATGCAGGGCTCATCAGTTGGGAAACACACCGCACTGAAGTTACTGATGTCGCTTTTAGTTTTGCATATTTTCCACTGCCTTCAGCCTTCAGGTCAGGAGTGGCGTGCATGCATGTGTGTATGTTTCAGGGTCTCCTATGTGTCTTCGTCTGAGTCCCACACAGTAAGTTTTAATGTCCTGTGCTGTTTGTTGCAGCAGAGGACAGGATAAAGAACAAACCAGGGTTGCAGCAGTGTGAGATTTTCAGTGATGTATACAGTATTAGACAATTATTATTATTATTATAGTTGCATCCTTTTTTGTTGAACAAACTCTGTTAGAATTTCACAAAATCTTATGTCCTGACGCACATGACATAAATTTTTCTTTTTAACAACACTATAATTCAGTGCAAATGTACATGACATGACAAATGTAAATTTTCATCCCGTTGCATGCAGTGAAACCAGTATACTGCTGCGACCCCGGACCAGACAAAGACAAATAACAACATAACTGATGGATTTTCGGTTTCAGGCAGATGTTAAAATGTGCATAGCCAGCTGTTCATGTCAGCAGCTGTTCAGATGGCAGAGCAGACATAATGTGTCTCTGTGAAAATTACATGGGTCCATTGTAAGGTATTCATTACTGTTACAATCCCGCTTTTTCTATTCTATTTAAGACAAAAAAGTCTGCCTGCCTAATAAAACAACAATGAATACATTTGATGGGGTCCACTGATGCTGCGAGGGGGCTCAGCTGTACAAAATTTAAATTAACAATGCTTTTCTTATTTGGCTTGCTGGCTAACTAACTGGCTAACTTGCGTATGTCTCTCCATGTTTGTGTGCAGTACCGAAAGATGGCCTGAAGAGCCAGGCGGTGTTTGACGAGATCAGGATGACATACATCAAGGAGCTGGGAAAAGCCATCGTCAAGAGAGAGGAGAACGCTAGTCAGAACTGGCAGCGCTTCTACCAACTAACTAAGCTACTGGACTCAATGCAGGAGGTTAGAGGAGCACACACATGGATATACACTGCATGCTTTACGTTCTTTCCTCTTGTTCTGTATGGGATTTGCTACATGTTATAGATCGAAAAGCAGCCTATTATCTAATAGATTCTCACTCATGTGCCGGTGTCTCTCTCCTCCAGATGGTCGAGGGTCTGCTCCAGATCTGTTTCTACACCTTTGTGAATAAAACCCTCAGTGTGGAATTCCCCGAGATGCTGGCAGAGATCATCACCAACCAGATACCAAAATTCAAAGACAGGAGCGTCAAGCCTCTGCTGTTTCATCAGAAATGACTGCCTTAAGCTGTGAAGCAATGCCTTAAATTCTGCCCTGCCCTGTGTACTCTCCAGGGCCCCAAGCTTGCTGCCCGAGCCCTAAGCCTTTGCTTGCACGCCCTCCCAATTGATTCGAACGCTTGGTTTTTCCGTGCCCTTTCTGCCACTCCCCTCCAGGCCTCAGCCATTCGGCCTAATCTCGGAGCACAATACCTGTGGCCTCACGCCTCCTGATCCGGTCCCAGGTTCGGCCAAACTACGGTGGGACGTCCACTCGCCGACCTGCAGCCCTTCCTGTTGGCTTAACAGGAACAGTTTGTCCTCCACAGGAAATATGTTGGCTCTGAATGTCTCGTGGGCAGGATGCATTTTGGCTAATCGTCGTCGTTTGCAGCCCCTCATCCCGTCCACGGCCCTGTCCTCAGGTTTCTTTTGGTGGCCGCCTGCCTCTTACCCTCCTGCCTCTAGTGTTTTATTGCCGTTTCCGCTGACAAGCCAACACCTAGAAACACCTTTTCCTCCCACAACTTGACACCTAATATACTGTCCAACTCACCGGATTAGCAGCCTATTGAAGTTCAAGCCTACTGCTCCTCTGCTCACCTGCCCAGCTTGCCTCTGTTCGCCCCTCCCAGCTCCACTGGGCGGAGAATGTAGTGAGCGTTCGCTTGTTGTGGTTTCCCGAGGACTGTGTGCGATTGAAGGGGATAAACCAAAACAAACACAGAAAAATTAGAAACATACTCTGTCACGAGAGAATCTCTTTTTTTCTTCTGGACCCAAGGACACTGAGGACGGACTGTTTTCAGCTGTGAATTGGTTATCTTTTCTGGAACGATAGGAATCAGAGTTCTATACCTGACCAATGGAAGAAAACAAAAACAGCTGGAGGAGTATTCTTCATTTATTTTATGCAGTCGTGCATTTCTGACCACACGCTTACACACAGTAACGTACAAAGTACACGCAGACACACATTCACTCAGCAAAATGTTTACACATGATGTATCTGAGAAGGGAAAAACAGTGCCTTTTAGCTTTTAAAGCTCTTCATAGCCATCCTCTCTAAATGGTTGGTTTTTTTTTTTCGCATAACGATCTAACCTTGACATCCTTCCACGTATTTTTTTTTCTGTTTTAGTTTTTCCATGCAAGCAATTTCTATTTTCTTTCCAAGCCGCCATTTTGGTGTTTTTAATGTGGGCAGCTCTCTCTGTTCTGATCCCCAGACGTGCACGTGAGGAGGACAGCCTGTGGTACAGATTACAGATGTGTCGAGCAGTGTGAAATATTAAGATCTTAATTTTCAGGTCTTAAAAGTTTTAAGAATCACATGGAAAAGACAGGAAAAGTATGAAAAGAGGTTGTTGAAGCCCCAAAACACATTTCATGTGTCTCTTTTTTCCCATGTGAAGTATATTTGATGGATATACTGTATCGCCCAATCTGCATCACATTGTGTTCAAAGCTAAAGTCCCCAGATTATATGAACAAATATAATGTTGAATTCACATCCACCTACTCTCTCTCTAACAAGCTTGTGAGAGGCTTTGTGCTAAATGGACGCCACTGGAATTTAAACGCGGCATATCTGATGTTTTGTAGTATTTAACAGCACACTTAGTGATGTAAACTTAGGGTTAGATCTTGGAATAATCAGAGTTGTTAATTGGAATGAAACTTGTTTACAGACCTTTTCAATTTATCCAGATGCAATTGCACAAATGAGGTTTTTCAAGCGAAATTGCCTTTGAGAAAAAAAAAAGACAAAAACAAACAAACAAAAAAACATCCAAGGTGTCTGTTTGATAGAAAATAGCAGTAATGATTCAAGCAAACCTGGCTCGAAATCCGTCCTTTCATCGCCAGCTCCGTCCACACGGAGTCTCTAGTTTAGTGAGTGGTTTCATGCAATTTTATTTTCAAATGTGGTCTCATGGAGCTCCACTCGGAGCGACTTACCTGGTCAGACCGCCTGTTACTGCCTCAGAAATCAGATCAAAAAGGAATGGAGAGAATTCCTGAAGTGTGTCGTAAACTAACAGGAGTACTAGCCTGGTTGGATTTTCCAGATAAGTTACCGTGAACGCAGTACATTGCTGCACAATTATCAACATTAGAAGTTAATTTTCCAGACCTGCATTAACATCACCTTGCAGTACTCCTGATAGGCTAACAGAAAGCACAGTACTTGTGATAAAAGTATTGTCTCAAAATACCCTTTAATTAACCAGCTTCATCTCAATGTGTTTGCACAAACAGAAACTGTGGTTTATATTATGTTGTAGAGCTCAGCATGGCTGAAAAGGTAAATAAATATATTTACATATATATTTATTTGTATACGAGATGTAAAGAAAAAAGAAAAATAGAGATGCCCATAATCGATGGAACCTCTGTCCTCAGCACAGGCTTTCATCTCTAAGGTTGAAATATTTTTGCAGTTTGGTCCAAATGACTTGTGAATCGAAGCTCAGGCTATGAGTGACTACATCGCTTGGATGTGTTCCACTAGTGCCAAATGTAATAAGTTTTTATACGTCTTTTCCTGGAGATGTGAAAGATCGATTGTTCGGTTGGGATTCGACATTGCGTGGTTTTTGTACCTCGAGGACGCTCATTTGTGAGGACGATGTTAGTTCAGTGTCACACCTACACCAGCTTAAACGTACTGATTGTTATCATCCAAAAGTGTATGATACTTAGTTTTTTTTTTTTTTGGAGATGCACAAACTATTGTATTTTTGAAATAGCAAAGTAAGCAGTAACACCCACTGCTGTTGAACAGGTGGTGGTCAGCAATTTGGTACATCTGTGATGTGAAAACACGTTCGTACCAGCTCATGCGATGGCCAAAGCTAAACACTGGCTTCTGCTGGAAGAGCAGACACGACCCCCCCCACACCTCCAACCCCCCCCCCCCCCCCCCCCCCCACTGCAGATGCCCCTCTGTTTTCCTCAGTGTTTCTTGTAACTGCCGGACCTCTCTGCCTAAACGTCAACTGTACAGGTTTTCAGCTGTTTACTCTGAATGGTACTCGTCCCTCCGCAGCGCATAACTCTGAATTGCAGTTAACAGAGCAGGTAGCAGGTTGCCATAGAGACCGGCCATCGGTGGGTTACTTACAGCGAACAGCACTGTGGGCTGTGGACGTGTACGAGCCACCATTCAATAAGAGCCATCATGTTTTTAATCAGCCATTCTGCCGAAGGATGGTCCCTCACAGCAGGGCTGCTTCGTGTACAGCGCAGGCTTTCAGCTTCACCCGCTAACTCGATCTCGTGGTCTTGTGCTGTAAAGAACATGGACTTAATGCCGCTCACGTCACCGTTGACTATTCTGGGGAAGATTTGACTCAAGTGTCTATTTGTCTGGGTAACTTTTGCATACAGTATTACAGTTGTTTCCAGGTGGTGGTGCTTCAGAAAACCAGCTTTAACGTGTAGATGTAACCATATCCCTGCTCATTTCTAAATGGCCATAGGTGTATATAGCAGCGCCGACATATCAATGTAAACAGTGTCTATTATTACAAAATATTTTTACATGGACATAACCTCTATACTCCTATACATCTTTCTCTTATCTTTCAGCTACATGTTTGACTAAAGGCCTTGTGAAAGGGAGACAGAGAGCCATAGAAATAAGATTTCAAATCAGGAAATAGATAAACACTTAACAAATATCAATGCTTTTGGAGATTGATCTATTGTTTTCAAAAAAAAAGAAAAAAAAGGACAATATTTTCTGCGATTTTGAATACGTCACCTTGATCCTCTTTGATATGAATAATTTTACCCAATCCTTTTTGTACATTGAGCGAGTCGAGAAAGTAAATATTTTTCTGTTTGTTGGTTTGTGTTTGATAAAGGTAGACGTGTTGAATACATTAGGAAGTGTTAAAACATGTTTGTCTTGTGAAGTAAATGTAAATTCTACGAGTCGATGGGAAAGTCTACATGAATGCTCACTGTGTTTTAAAGTTCTAAGGAAACGAGGGAGGGAGGGAGAGATGGAAGGTGAGACGGACTGGAGGTTTTTGCGTTATGTAAGAGTGACCAAAGCAGAGGAGAAAAAAAAAAAAAAGATTTAACAAACAGAAGTATTCAAGCAGTTACATTTTAAGTAGCACTTATTATTCAACTTCTAGTACTTCTTATTTTATTTGAAAGGTATCTTTTGTAAAGGTCCAGGCTTTGGATCCCTTGTACATTGTTGTGAGGATTTACTGGTCACATTAAAATACAAAACGAAATGGAAAAAAAAAAAAAAATTTTAAAAAAAAATTTGAATCTCCGCTTAAAAGTAAATCTACAGAGCCTCACAGAATTGCACTACCCTCATACCGGGTGATAAAGTCTATTTTGTTTAAAATACATGCAAATATTATCTTTAAAGATTAAGGGCAGATCATGTTTCACTGGTACATATGGCTATGGCTTTCATTGAAGTCTGTTTTGTTCATATTTCAGTTATGTAAATGTAATCCAATGTAAAAACAAACAAAAAATATAAAATGTTTGTTTAAAAAAAAAAACAATAGTTTGTTTTACTTCTGTATTACACCTCCTCTGTAGTCAGTGTCGGTATTTTCACCTATTTGATTAAATGTTGACTTAAGTTATCTGTGTTGTTCTTTGACATTGGATTTGGCATCGTGTTGGTAACAACTTGGATGATGTTTTTTGTCATCACTGGTTCAAAGTGGAAATTCAGCAGAACTGATTTCTCTTTTAGTTCAGACATCTTACACAATAAAGTTTCCTGTTTTTCAACGCTCAGCTCCAGTGGTTTTATTTTGGCTCTCTGAGAAATAATCTCCCAGCTGTAGGGAGTGACACCATAATAAAGTGGAAGAGGGATCATTGAAGGCATTGTCGGCTATTCTGGGAAATCTGCGTATTTACTTAATTGATACCACTCGTGCAGTTGTGCTTGTTTAGCATAAAGACTGGAAGCAGGGCAAAGCAGCTAAAATTACACGTTAACTGTTGTAAAGCTCACTAAATAACAAGTTGGATCTCATTTGTTTAATCTCAATCAAAACTTTAAAAAACGACATATTTGGACGTTACATGTTGGAATTATTTCTTGGCAAACAGCGGCTTGTTGTGCATGTTCTTAAGTGAACTTTTAGGGTTTTCAGTAGGTCTATATTTGAACTTTGGAGCCAGGCTGGCTTTCCCCATGCATACAAACTTCATGCTAAGCTAACTGCCTTGCAATAACCATTAGCCAAGCTATCTGCATGTTACTGTTTTCAGAATCCCCATTGCTAACAACATAAACAAGCCAGGAGCGATTACCTTTTTACGTCCCAGTGTGCAAATGTTCCACAGTTCCCCACATGCACTATTGTTGCATCATCGTTGCATCGTTGGCTTTGCTGCGCAAGATGATTGTGATACGTTTAAATACAAACAGGCCAGAGTGTTTCGTTCCCCCATACCAGGATGATAATGGATGCAGGTGGGCTTTTCTCCAGCATTGCAAAGGCAGGTCTTTCTATGTGACCCGACCACATTATTATGCGGTCAGGTCACAGTATTCTAACCACAGTATGAATATTCAGACCGGGCACTAAGGCCAAAAGAGAAATCAAGGACCCGAGCTGCAGCTGTTGAACACTTATCTTTAATTCTGCACAATCTTCACCAAATTAACCAAAACATCTGGAAGAATATTTAAGGCTGTAGATAGACTTAAATGATACAAAAATCTGGGCAACAAAGATGGAATTAAGGAATTAAGTTAGTATGCTAAAAATACAAAATATAAAATTTCATACTTAAAAAAACATTATACCTTATCAAATGCTGTGTATTTATTTACAATGTCGATAAAACAGCTCAAAATGAATACAGTTCAGGATCGCGCCTTTAAGAAACTCTCATAAATAAGAAGTTCAGGTATGAACAAAGTAGTCTCATTTCACATTAAAGTTTTTTTTTTTTTTTTTTTTATGCTCCCATTTGAGTTTCCTGTTAAAATGCTAAAATGGAATATTCTGCCCTAAAAGAAAAAATAAAGTTCAACAAAAAACTTTAGAGAAGTTGATAGAGACGTTCACCGAGCGGTTCAGGCTAAAAGTTCAGCTTTGACTCGTGAAACGAGGACATTCATCGGAGCCCCAAAGCAGACCAGCTTCCATATATTATACATATTGAACGATTGTAAAGAATTGATAATTTCTCCGAAAATCACATCTGCGTTTCACTTACCTATGAATGATAGCCTTGGCTGCAAACACTGAATGCAAATGTAAATGTCTGTCGTCTTCATATAAAACACTGGAAGCATCGCCTTTGTGATCCTACATGTTGCAGTGGGCCTTGACTGAAACTCAGGCGACTGTGTGCCATATTGTGACTTTGTCTTTGGTTGCTGGCTCTCTCCATGCTGCTGAAGATTAAAGCCTCTGCATGACGAGGAGAAAAAACATCCAGCCTTAAAATAAACGCATAATTTGGAACACCAGTGCTCTGTGATGTGAAAAACACAACAGCCGGGCTGATCAGAATTCCCAGAATGGATCGAAACAGTGCAAACATGACTCGACACTATACGTGATGCGGGATCCAATTATCTCCAATAACGGAAAAATATTGAAGCTGTGGAAGCGGAGCGAGGCTCGCAGCCGGGCTTGTGTTAACCAGCAGGAATTAGCTGTTACTCCTACGCCGCTTTGTAAACTGCTGATCTGCTTGTGGAGCTTGTTTGAAATGTTTCACATTTTTTTGTGAGGGCTCTGCAGGAAGAGGCATTATAACCCAATGCTGACCTTTTGGCGAACTGTTTTCAAGGCGACCTCATCCTGTGCTGATCTGCCCCGGGGCTCCTGCTGCTGAACTGGAGCTCTGAAACATAAGCCAGGTTGAGTCTTGTCCTGGGGAATTACCGGACCACCACAGCGAGAGCTCACGAACACATTTACAGCTGTGCAACAAAACCCAATCATTTAAATCGGCTTTAAAAGCTCCGGTACCCCAGTGCGTTTAGCCGTCATTCAAACAGCACACAGTGGGGGGGTGAACCAGCAAGTCCAAAGTTAAAGGCCACTTGCTTTGTTATACGTTCGCTGTCACCATCTCCACAGGAAGATTGTTCTATTTCGAGCTGATAAAAAGAGGAGATGCTGAAGCAGTGGCAGTGCAGATCAAAGTGATAAAGCAAGGGCAGAGAAATCACAAACCTCTCCGCTCAGAAATATCAACTACAAGTGATTTTCTCTCTCTCTCTCACACACACACACACACACACACACACACACACACACACACACACACACACACACACACACACACACAAACACACAAACACACACATTCCAGGTTCATTACCACATAATTTTCACCAGGACTTGGGAGGTCATCCACACTAATCCAATAACAGCCAGAACCACAGTGGGGCTTTTTTTTTCCAGTGCAATTCACGGTTCTCCCTCCAGTCCGCTACGCTCCGTTCCTGCATCACATCCATTCCATATGGTTCTTCTTGGTCCAGTTTCAATTCCCAGTCTACTCAAGACAAGTCCTTGTACTAGTCCAGTCCTGTATACTCTGAACAGTCTTGTGCAGTCAAATCTAGTCGAATACAGTCCGGTTTTGGTCAACTCCTGTCTAGTTTTGTCTGGTTCGAGTCACCTTCTCGGCTCTGGACTATAAAAACTCCACGTAGTTTTCGGGTATCAGTCCCGTCCGGCCGTCCAGAGTCCCTTCCAGCCAACCGGGCTCCCTGGAGGCATGAACTGAAGAGAGAGAGAGAGAGAGAGAGAGAGAGAGAGAGAAAGAAACATTGATTTTTGTTTAAATGTGTCAAGATGAGGGGAAAAGTGCCTATGAATATGGCACCTAAATATGTGGACAAACACATGTCCACAGGCACATGTGCAGATAGTGTGAGAGAGACAGAGAGGAGGGATGGGGGAGACAGATGCAAATAATTGTTAGCAATTTCACATGTTCCTCATTATCTAAGAGCTTCATATCCAAATATTTTGAGCAGACATCTCTGGCAGCAACATCAGACGCCAATCACTGCTAATAAGCGAGTATGAAATATGCACGATATCAGCTCCAGACTGGGCCCTTTCTATACTGTCAGCGGAGAAAACAAGCTAACGACCAAACATTTAGGTCGACAGTGTCAAAATAAACAGCTAACTAATTATGGTTATGTATTTTAAAAGCAGCCATGGGTTTGCTGTGGAAGAGTCTACTGAATTAATCCCATCATATTAAAATTGTGAGGTAATTGCATTCAATTCATTTGTCCTTGTCCCCCTTCGTCCCCCTCTGCCAAAAAAACTGTGAAAACTGACAGGCCATGGACAGTCTCATCTAAATGAACCGCTTTCATGCACATATGTTTTGATTTTGGAGGGAGATGCATGAACATACTTCACACTGTGCCAGCTAAACTGAGCTATGTTATGCTTTGACGTTCCTTAAACCAGTATTAACTGATTTTTGGGCCACTTGGGTTAAGAGGAAGAGGCTGTAAACACAATCTTGCAATACTATGGCCTTATGAAGTTGATACAGCCAACACATTAGCAAGCAATTGCCTACATCCAGAGCAACCTATTTAACATTACACATTCAACATCTGACTCATTAATATGAAAAAAATGTTGATTAGTGGAATGTTAAAATGTTAAATAAATATGAACAGATATGAGAGCATCATTTATTAATTTGAGAGGAAGAATCAAGTAATTTGAGAGTAAAAATTAGTAATTTGTGCACAACTGAAAATAAGTTGGCTGCAGTGAATAAAGCCTATATTTCCATTTTTGTGTATTGTTTCATGCTCTTAACATTGACTGGAACACATTAATGTGTTTATGTAAAAAAAAATGTCCCCAATTATTTCTCTGCTTCTCCATTTCCTGTTGATTGAGTGTGAGGCAGGAAGATGTAAACACATGGCAAGTGCATAACTGTGTATGAACTACAATAATACCGCAATTTTGTTTAACTGTACGTTGCTGTGTCGTGCGGTATAAATTGTTGTTGGAGATCGACTAAACAACAGGACCTCTGGCAAAATGTTTCTGAAACACAGGGGGATAAAAGGAACATTGATGCAGAAATAAATTGTGTGGTGACCACATTTTGTCCTCGCAGGGAATTTAAGTGAAAAATGCTGCAGACCATGCTACCACAGAGCTCCATCAAAGAAAGAATGTGGACAGGGCACACGGTTTTTGTCTGTCCTTGATCTTCATGGATCTGCCTGATTTAAACAAATGCTTAAAAAAAAAACAAAAAACAACCTCTTCCTTTGAATTCAGTTTGTGTAACAAAGTATGGATAAAAATCGTGGTAATATTCTGCATAACAGCTAAGATTAACACATTTGTACATTGTACTGTGAGTATACAATGTGTCTTGGCAGTGTCCGACTCCACCAAACTCCCGGCTAATCCAAGAATGGGCAAGGAGGTGGAGCGTGGGTGGAGTTGAGGTAGGCTGAAAGAAGCCTGGCTGCTGAAACCAAGAAGGCTGTAAACATGTTTATTTCTGCTCTAAAGTTGAGTATTTTAATATAGGAGTCTATGGGGATTGACTCGCATTTCGAATCAGCCTCAAGTGGCCATTTGAGGAACTGCAAGTTAGCTTTCTTTTTCAGCTCTGCTTGATCTTTACAGAATTTTTGTGGCCACTAAAAAAACATGATGAGGCTGCAGCATGAGCACCACGGGATAGCTGGGATGCTCTGTCCTTGGCTAGCAATGAGCAGACTGGGGTGTTGAGATACTGCTGTAGGTATTGCATGTCCCCAAGGTCACATTTTGACCTAAAGGGCTCCGATGACACTGCTCTGCATTACATAACCAGCAACAGTCTTAATGCAGCTAACTCTATTTAGGGTTTGGCGGTCTGAGAGACCATGTGTCAACTGACATGACCAAAAAAGTGAATCCCTACCAATCCTGAGTACGTGTGTCTGTTTACCGACAGGGATTTACAACATACCATGACAACTACACACTTCAACAGTTATTCTGTTTGATAACAAGTGAGGCGGCATAAGCGCTACATAACTACTATTATTTATATTCCTCTTTATCTATATATCTTTAAATCTGTGCAAATCTGGTCTTCATTAGAAGCGCAGAGGCAAAGAAAACAGGGGAGATAAATGTGATTTACAGTTTTGGCGTTGGACAGACTGAATTTAAGCTGGAGAGGAACGAGACTGGCTGTATCAAGATTCCTGTAAAAAGAGAGGGTGGAAAGGAAAGAAGAAATAGAACGAAAGGAAGCCATTGAAAAGTGGAAATAATATTTTCAATGCTTTCCTGTGTCATCCTCTATACTCATTTTCAGCCTAAAACTAAGCAAATGACTCCTCAGATCTGAAAGATATTAAGTTCTTGGCAACACGTTACACTTGACCGCGTCTGTTACAATCTAGTCTGCTTGCCAGCCTCTAATATTCCCTGAAGAAGCAATAAGTGTGCATCCAAGCTTAGTTCAAAGCCAGGTGCTGGACAGAAATAGATGTGACACACAGAATAATACATTATTCACCCTATGGATTCAAGCAGTAATTTACTGCAAGGAGTCAACTAAAAAGCTTCTTCATACAACTCCAATGCACCTTCCTCCATCCACCACCATGACCACCAGACCTTACTGAAGGAAAAACTTATGAGAGCAATGACAGGGAACCATTTAATTTCATTATTAAAATGGTCGTCAAGGGAAAACGGTGTTAAATGCCTTCCAGTTCTAATGTTTTGGGCAAAATCCCTTGACTACTTGGATAAATTTAAACACATTTCCTATCCCAAGGATGAAATCCAACACAGAGGCTAAATTAAGAACAGCAAACTCCCAAAGCTGACTTTCCCTTATGACAGTAATTGTTTGTTTCTAGTCAAACACCAACCCACATTCTTTCCTTTTCCCTTTCTGCTGGCTACTTCAGAGCCTGACTCACCGTTCTCAAAGATGGTCCCAGCGATGAAGGACAGCTCGGAGTCATGCTCTGCCTTGCAGGCATACAGTGCTCGAGCCTTCCTGCCCACAATACTGGAGGCAAAAAGAGAGCGAGAGTGAGGCTGTGGGCTGATTCAGAGGAGAAAAAAAAAACAAAACAGACAGCTTTCGCTTTGAAACAATGCTTCATTTAGACACCTCGAACTTAAGTAACACCACACAGGTCATTATTTTATATGAACTGTTTTATAAGAACCAAGTGGTTACATTCATAAATAACGGATGTTTTCTAGCACAAGTCAAACTCTGCAGGAGTGCTTGCTTTGGACTGATTTAAAGTTCTAGTGTTTGCCTTTTTAATGGAAACATAATGGCCATATATTATGCATTTAAAACTACCGTTTTTCTCCTGCTATAAGTCATGTTTTATGTTCCTGTGGCTTATATGAAACCCCGGTCTGCTGCAGAATCTGCTCTCTGCCACGCACAAGGAAAGATTTGAGGGTGCAGAGCAGCGGCGAGGAAGAACAGCTGCTAGCAGCAGCGCCAGGACTCTCCAGTCAGAAGCAGCGTAAGGCAGTCACACCCTGTGCGCCTGCCAAGGTCAGGGTGAGTAAGTGCATCCAACTGAGGTGCATTTTTACTTTAATTCAATTACAAACTGACTAATAGAGTAATAGAGCGCATCATTAATCTAAGATGCTATATTACCTTTTAAATTCCCTCCTTTCATTAGAAAGGTCATGGTCCACCATATGATGGCTCCCTGCACTCACAGCAATGAGCCTTTGGCTTAAAGAGTTTTCTTCTTGAATTACCTTGCTGTTCTTCATTAATTCAAAGTAATCTGGCAACAGTCCAAACATCTGGAATGATGAATTTTGAAGAGCTACTTAGGCAAAGGAGAGCATATTAGCATATCACTAACAGCAATCTAATCATTTACTGAACGGTGCTCGATGGATGCTTGAATCAAATTTCCAGGCAGTCCAACACCTCCAGAGTTCGAACTTCTCATATTATAAACTCACAGTCTCTTTCTTTATGCTCTTCACTGCGTCACCTGCACACAGCCACACACCTTCAGGGCTGAGAGTTCCCCCGTACACCTTCAGCCTTCTAATGCTTCGCTGAGATTAGTGACAAGCTGCGATTAAATCATGACACAAACAATGTGGACCAACCTGACAGGTGATGAGTCACTGGAGGCTGAGGACATCGGCTGAGGGCTCGATGGAGCTGAGAACATCGGCCAGGAGGGAGAACGAGGTGAGGTGGGGCTGGGAGACGTTGCACTGATGGACACACACACAGAAACGTGCAATTTATAGCATTGGCAGTATTAAAGAGATTTAAATAAAGAGTCATTTCCACATGCTCTGGACATTATCAGCTGTGAGCAGTGCGACAGTCTCAAGTTAAAGACACATTTTTCGTACCTGGTTGGTATGCTGCTACGACTCTTTGGGTTCAGCCTGGAAACACAAGATGAAATAAAAAACCAAGGTGAAGTAAGCCATCCTAATTAATGAGCCACAAGGTTAAGTACTAAAATGTTTCTGGGCTTGTGAAAACAAAAGAAAGCTATACTAGCTAAGCTGATACTAATTTGGACATTATGCCTCAAGAGAGATCATGTTACTGGGGGGATTTCCTTCTTCTTCTCAGTGAGGTCTGTTTGCATTCGCTTTCCAGCACACATGGAACAAATGACATGTATACAGAGAGGAGCTTGCTTGGCAAAAACAAATAAATAAATAAAACTGTTATGATAAAACCCTAATCATTTAGCTGCAAGAAGAAACTGACTCCTTAATAAGTCTCAATGGGTGATGTAAGTCGCTTAATGTGCTCCAGGCCTGACTGAAATAACAACCGTAGATGGCTAATAGCCACGATGAATAATACGGTACATTAGCTGACTTAGCCGTGGATATTCTCGTCCCCATCATGGTTCTGGTACCTGGTCAATATATGAGCTAACTGGCACATTTGACAGTTACGCAGACAGTGAGGACAGACATGTAACATCAACACTGATAAGACAGCATGGTTACAGACAAAATGAATATTCAGATCTGGTTCATTTATCTGCTGTGATCATACAGAGCTGTAGTGGGACTGTGTCCAAGCTCGCCAAGGACGAGTGTGCATCCACAGTAATGTCATCCAATTTCAAAACGGTCACTCGGCATGATGCTGCAAACCATAATTCATCCTTCTATATCCAACCAAGCTGTGCGCTTTCATCAATCCATTTATCATTCCATCCATCTAATCTAATGCTGCAAGATGCTGGTGAACCGACACACACGCATGCACGCACACATACACACATCGACCGTGTTGATCATTCAAGTCTCTCTCTCAGAAATGACACGCACGCCGATATCCATCACAGACTGCCCTGAAGGCTGAACGGTGGCGGAGGATGAGAGAAGGTGAAAGACGCAAACAGAGGCGTGGTGAAGGCTGGAGTGAGCCATAATAAAGGGAGGAAGGCAAACAGAAGAAAGGCGAGGTTTTGCAACAAGCTTTGGCATCATTTTCCATGATGACTGTTTCTTTTTTGTGCTTAAAATGTACGTGGATTATTACTCAGGGAAATCTGTCACACACAAGGCCAGAAGACAGAACACCCACCACTTTGCATTCACGCAGCACCGCTGACAAAACTGAGCCGGGCTGCATCGTGACACATGTCTCAGGCCTAGAGAGGAGATTTTCTGCTGCCTCTGCTTCCCCATTACTTCACTGCTCTGCCCAATAAGACCTGAAATAATACTGAAAAAGCCTCAAAAGGCAAGGTTTAGTTTGATGTTCAGTATAGTTTGATGTTCAGATATTAATAACCTCTAACGTGAGACAATCATACAGATCATTTTCTATAAGAAATCTCGTCTGCAGGCTTCCCTGCAGAGACAATTTGTCTCAAGTGTCTAAAGGCTTCAAAACTGTTTCTTGAGCCTGTTTGTTCATCACCAAGAACTGGTTCCTCCCTTTAGATTTAACTAATAATTGAATTGAGTTTAAAAAACACATGCTGGCGCACAGACTGCCTCTACAATCTGACATTCTGTTGCAAGAATTGAGTTACATGGTGCAACTGCAGCCAGTAGTGCTGACATTCACTTGTGTACACGGAGGAGTTTATGCAAGAGAAGGCCTGGGAAAAAAAAAACAACAACAAAACTTTAAGAGCAGAGTGCAGCTACGTGACCACACCCCACTGCAAGATGCAAGTGCCTGATGCAAGCTGCTGACAGAAAATCGCATTTGTCAAGGTTTTGGGTATTTTCTAGCCTTTGCATTGTTTGAAATTACACAAGCAACCATGTGAGGAGCTCAAAATTACTGGGACTTTAAGTGCTTCTTCTAATTATGAATGATCTCTCCTCAAACCCTGCGAGAGCCACATGGGAGGAGCTTCAAACCATTTCATTCTTAAATTCCATGCAGTTCCCAAAGTTCTCAGACATGTCAGACTGAGCTTTGAGTGCACGGTGATGGAGAACACATCTATATTTCTGTTTGATGTAATGGTGCATCCAAGAAAAGATCCAGCAGGCACTCTCATTTTTAGTTTTAATTTGATCTCCACCAACTCCTGAGGCGAATGTCTAGTCCTCTCTAAATGCTCCGCTGTGTTCACCAGCTAGTTGCTACATCCGTCTGTCTGCGGTTTGGTGCTGGACGGAAACAGTAAAGCTGCAGCTTGTAAAAACAAAGAAAAACAAAAAGCTGGAAGATGCTAAAAGCTCTGAGCTGCAGAGAGCTGGGCGATAATTTGCTATGGGGAGTTACACGCAGTGCTAATAGAAAAATAGTGATTAGAGCAGCTTTACGGTTTATCATTTGGGAAAAAAAACATTGGTACTGCACATACAGATGATTAGCGCAGGCAGAATATTGACTATTCTCCTGCCTGAGTCAGACAGTTCACTCCCTGTTCCCTGTTTGTTATTCTGCAGTACACAGGTGAGTCAGGGCATTAGTGCTCTTTCTCTCTTATCTACCACTCTGCACATAACATCAACTCATTCAGAACAGGGCCCATTTCTTTAGACCATAGATTTTCCTGTTTTTTTTTTTTGATGACATGAAATGTGGTTGCCATAGAGACACAGCTATATCCTAAGGCGAGATTTGGGGTAATCATGGACTGTCTTTCTTTACGTGTGATCCACTTCAATGACCACCGTTAACGCTGTCACACGTTCAGGGACACAGAGTTGGGAAGTGATGCATGTATCTCCTTTGCACATGTCGTTAGGGGGACGCCAACAATGCACTCAGCAGCAGATAATATGGAGATCCGCAGTGGGATCACATGTAGCCAACTGACAAATGCAGACAGAGTGATGGATCTGAGGTGGAAAGTTCATTCTTGGAAGCAGCTGTTGTCAAAAAGGACTTCGCCACGTGGTCCACTCGCAGCTGTCAACTTTGTGAATTGGCTTTTTAAAAATGAATGTGAATTAGTGTTAAGCAGATAGAGGTCTGACTGATATCCAAAATAGATTGTAAACAGCGCAGTAATTGAAAACCTTTTAATTCAGCGATAAACTGTGAAACTGACCTTGACATAACACAATATTGGTACATGGGCTGCAGTGCAAATAACTAACACGATGATACATACTGTTAAGTGTAAATAAGAGTGAATAAACAAGCTGAATTAAGCCTATTGAAGACATTTAGCACAGCAGCTTTAACACTGTGGGTCTCATCTCTTTTCCAACATGCAGAACTGGTTCCATTTCTTTTTTTGCATCACTCGTCGACAGAATTTTGCTTTGTATTTTAGACCTCTGACTTACAGAGAAACCAGCAAAACGCTGTGGTTGTATTCCTTTATTTATTTAACCGTCCGTTTGAGTGATAGTCTCAACGATCCACCTTCTCTCTCCATTTGTCACTCACTGCTTGTCAACGCACTCTCTCTCATTTGCCTCCTCTGTTTCAATTTCTCTCCATCCTATCCAGCCACATCTGAGCCATTCTTCTTCTCTCCCTCCCTCCAGCAAAGCTGCTGGAAGAGACGAGGACGAGGTGATTTCCAGCTGATAATCAAGACATTTTGATTGAATGTATAAATCAATAGCGTTTTCTCTCCTCTGCTTCGGAAAGACTGAATTTTCCTCAGATAAGGCTTCGCATTTGCCTGCATGCTGCAGAAAAAATGATAAATACTACAGGTTACAAAGTGAACCATCTTGATTCAGGTGGATGCATTCACACTGGCAGCACATGAGGCAGCTGATTTAATTTAACTGATGTCTCACCCTCCTCCACCTGACAGGCCATCAATTCACAAAGGCACAAACAACAGATAATGACAGCATCTACAATCAAAAGACAGTGAATGTTAAAGCAATGATTAACATTTTTACAGCCTCGATATGGAAAATGACAATCTCAAATTAAAGGGCAACAATGTGCTTACCAACAAATATAACGCGTGTCAGTGTTTACTCTGACCTGCTGATGCAAATGCATTTTTAGGAAGATGGCAGATGCTACTGATCTGCAACAACTACATGCAATTCTTGTCTTTGACTTGACCAAAATCTCCTTGCAGATCACATTTCTTTTTATAGGCGACATATAAAGTTCAGGTTTTCAACCCCTGGGAAGATCCCTTAAGCTGGAATGTATCATCTTCTGCTTAAAGTCCGTTCACAAAGTGAATCTGCATGACCCGCACGGCCTGCAAATATCAAGTTTGCGCTACAAAAAAAACACAAGGGTGCAAAAAGCACTCTTAAATATTTCAATAATGAGCATCATAAATTTTAGCTGCCGCTGTCACTGGCCCTTCGCTGTCTCTCGTACTTCTCTCCTCAGTGCACACTTGTATCTGTACTCGTAAATATATGGCAGCTTGATGCCATTAAAAAGCACTGACAGAATCTCACTTTTACCCTAAATTCCTGCTCATGCTCTGCTAGTCTGCTGCTCTGAGTTTTCAGCTACCAATTAATGCCAGTCCTTTCACTTTTCAGTTTTCCTCGATCGATGTTCCACTACCCTGAAGAGACTCAACACTTTTTCACATTAAAAGTCCTTCCCATCATTGACAGGCTTTGAATGTGGGAAATTGGTGTGCCTTTGCAGAACGCTACAGCCAATTTCACCCTCTTGATGTCTTTATTTTCTTTTTCACCCTGCCTGTATTACAAACTGGCATTGATTTGTTCGAGCTAGTATCTATGGGCACTGGCTTTTCTATGAGAATTCGCACTAATTAAAACAAACAAGGGCACATTGGGAGAACAAAGGCAGCTGTATTGTAGTCATTCTGTTGGAATAACAAGGCTTACGCACTTGTTGATTCATTTCCCTGCTTATTGACTATAATTCTGACTGCTCTTTTCATCATCATCATCATCCAAACGGATCAAACTGTATCAGGCAGTCACGCTTGTGACTGTGCAGCTTGAGGTGCTGATCAGCGTTACGTGAGCTGATCAATGACATTTACAGTGGAGCAGATGGGAGGGCTCCCCACTGAAGAAGGCAGAAAATGCCACAGAGAGGAGGTCTACAAAGAACTTTCTCAGATTTCAATGCCTCCGGTGAAATAGAAAATATCCAGCGTTATCTGGGCTGCAGCTTTAAAATCCAACTCGAAACTTAAGTTGAATCCCTCATGTGTGACCGACAGCGTAACATCTGAAGATCTGAGAGCGTGAGAGCGAGAGGGATTGGGTCTGTATTGTGCCGAAGGCAAAAAAAAAAAAGGAAACGGGGAAAAAAAAAAAGGAAATAATGGGGAAAAGCAGCAGAAGCAGACACATGTAACCCGGTGACTGGCACGACACGGAGTGTGTCCGTAATTGGGTGTTGTTCTGAGAGGAGGAAATATTTCTATGACAGGTTTCCTAGAAAACATTCTAGTCACAATGGAGATTATTTTTGGCATCCCACCCATTGCATGTGTTTGTCGGTAGGTCTCATTTAATTTCACAGCTCTTTCTCTCTTTTTGTCGAATTTTCCTCCATCTGCTCTTCACTCATCTTTTCCTTTTGTAGCTCTTCTCTCAAATGACAGGAGGAATAAACAAAAATTCACTGATAGGAAGACAGAGACTGACAGGAAGAGACGTTTTGCCATTTGTACTTTCACCGTAGTATCATCAGGGTCAAGGTCACGTCCGCGGGGTCAGCAGTCGTATTAATCATCTGCTGATCGTTCACGTGTCACAGAAGTCAGAAAGTAAACTTCTACTCTTTTAGTTATTTCTTTAATTTATCTTTTTCCTGCATTTGTCGACCAGAGAGAGTCACAGGGATCTGATTTGTTTGTGAGAGAACAAAATAGATGTCTTGAAAGGGGTGTGAAGAAACCTGCAGGCATTTCTCGCCTCAAAAACAAACTATAAAAAAAAAGGGGGGGGGACCCTGTCCAGTAGTCAAGGCGCCAAAGCTGGAAATAACATCCGCCTCAGGGGAAGGCAGGGCTTTTGATGGCCCAGTTGTTAACCTCTGACCTTTGTCTCTCCCTCTTGTCTGTGATGAAGGTGCAGGCTGGCTTTGAGTGATTGAGAAAACACGGTCTGGGCTGCAATCCCAGTCCATTACCCCAGACTGACTCTGTTTGCTGATTGTTTAAAAATGAAAGGGCTATAAAAGGGCTTTGATAAATCCAATCTTGGGCATCCTTAAGCTATCTGAGAAGCTTACTTATTCAAAGTAGAATTATTGATCTTTAACTTTGCAAAGAAAACAGGTTTTGTTGCAGGGATGTAAAGAGGGACTTGCATAATACAGGATGAAAAGAGTCGGAGTTATCCTGACTTTTAGTTTGTAGTGTAACACAGCTCCAAATACACTGGATACTACACTACCCATAATGCAACTCAACAGCGTATCTTCGGAAAACCCTCCCTCTCTGGCTGCGAGCTAGCAGAGCGACACACCTTCGTCGAGAGATCATCTCTCTGCTGTCTTTTTAAATATGACTCTCTCTCTCTCTTCACCTTAGTTCTCTGAGCACCACCCAGTCTTTGCAGATTCTTCAGCTTCATCCTTTCATCAGCCCATCAGCCGGTCAGTCTCAGCAGAATCAGGAGCCTTCACCACTGCCACCAGTGTCTGGACTCCGTAGGGGATTTATCTTCCTGCTGCTCAGGGCGATGGCCCTCGATTACAAAAATCTGGCTGTAGAGTCTAAGCCAACGTCTCTAAAGACTTAATTATCACATATCATCTGTCATAATAAGCAATTATTTAACTGGTTATCATCATTAACTGGTTTCTCCTGATTGAAATGTGTACCATTAACAATGTAAAAAGAAGTTTTCATTGCATGCGTGGGCAGGGTTACACTGAACGTGTCGGTGAACTTGAAACACTTTGTTGAACCTGAATCTTTTGTTGCGTGTCAACATTCACCTCAACTATCCCTATCAAGATAAGTAATACTCTTTCCTCTTTAATACAGTTACTGCTTCAGTTCAACTTTCAACTTTTCGGCTGTGGTTTGTAAACACAAAATTCAAGTTCAACGACACCAGAGGGATTGTGTGCTCATGATCTGGCCCCTGAGGCCTGTACTACTAAGGAGGATCTTGGGCAGTTCACTTCTCGCTGGAGTACATCGTCATCATGCTGCACACCTAGGCTGCGCAGGATCAGGTCATGTTTGAGATAAGAAGTCAGCACATACAGTACAGCAGCGCCTGTTGACCAATTCTCTTTGAAAACGGTATCATCAGTCACAGAAGATCCTGTGGAGCTCAATGCATGGATCATGAGAGGGTCTCTTAGAAGGGTAAGTGACCAGCGAAGCCCTTTGACTGTAACTGATGATATAGCTTTTCTAAACCGATATCCTCGTACAGCACAACCTGACTGAACCACTAAAACCTTGAAATCGACCTTGAAGCCTGTTGCTGGCATCAAATCCAGAATAAGTATGTATTTACAAAAATCAATTAAGTTAATGAGGTAAAATATTAAATATATTGTCTTTGTACTATTTGCAGTTGAGTACATGCCAAAGGCAGGATTATGGCAGGATTAGCAAATTATCATATCCTGTAATATTTATGTTTTACTCAGCTTCCAGAAGCAACAAATGTGGTTTCTTTTATCCCCCTTAAGCCATCATCTTCTTTTTTTTGCTTGATTTAAAGGTTAAACTCAAGGGAGTAGCATAATATCCAGAAATTCAAAAAGCCACTTATCATCTAATTCCCACATATCATCCTTTAGTTACAGGTTCCAAGGACAACGTACAAAACAAAACATGTGTTGCTAATTCATTCTGTGTCCTATCAGAGGCAAAATCTATTATCCCAAGCAGTGAAAAGGTTTGCCGTCTTTGTCCTTGTCCAGAAAAATTTAGTATCGTGGCAATAAAACTTGTCAGAGGAGTTTTTTTTTAGTATGCTAAAATGAGATGTCAAGCATTTTTCCCCACTTAAAGGACCAGTGTGGAAGATTTGAGGGGGGTCTATTGGCAGACTATATGAAAATAATAATCATGTTTTGTAACTTAGACTGAGCTTAGATGGAGCAAGTCCTCTTCCACAGTGTCCACCATGCTGTACTGGCACGTTCCTATAGTAGCCCTGAATGGCGGCCGCCATACATGAGGGTGAGTTGAGGGGTTTACAGTTTGTTGAAACCTACAACCTCACTGCTCGATGCCACTAAAGCCTACACACTGGAGCTTTAAGGTTAAGAAAAACCTCCCTATACTTGATGCAAACATAAAACCTTTCATCACACAATGCTCAGTGTGTCATCAATACTTACAGTATCAATCAGCAAAGAATGAGTACAAAAATAGATATTTATTTATACGGCTTATTGTCAACCAACACCAGAACTTATATTTCCTTAAAAGGGCAATTTGATGTAGATCTAGATTTAGATTGATCTCATTACTCTTACTCATTTCCTGACTTTACGGATTAGACACCCACATACTTGCGAAAGACGCCACATGAATTTCCCGCAATGTGGGACTGTTGCTTTAAAAAGGACAACTTGGCACAATCGAGAGAATCTCGCTATCTCTTTCTTGGCCTTGGCAGCTCCTTTGAAATTCACACTTTACAGGCTACTCCAGCAAGAACGCTTTAGAAATACCCTTTCTCTTCTGTTTTCTTTGTGGTCGCTCGCAGAGAAGCTGAAAATCCGTCCGCAGTTCTATCGTTAAATCTAAAATAAAATCCTCTGCTGTTCATGCTGAGCTGGTACAGTTGACCACACGCTGCTCTTTTTTCATGTATGAAAATAAAATGGAGCCGTTATGCAAGTGTAAGGAGCTCTTAGAAACTGCAAGACGCTAGTGACTAAGATTGGCTGGGGCAGAGTTAATGACAGGAAATCCATTTGACCTTGATCACGCATGCATGCATACAATACACACATGAAAAGGGCCACACGTATAAAACACTTTACAGCACTATATTCCACACAAAGCTGAAAATAAGGATAGATGCTTTCGGTGAAATTTGCTGCCGTATCATGACCAACAGGTTGTTCACCTCAGCCATTAAATGGCTCTTTAATGTGACTCATAATGGGAGGACGATCTGAGAAAGCTCTTCTGTCTCCCTTTTGCTCTCGGTGCTCTTGAATATCTCTTTCAGGCTCTTGATCTCCCTGCTTTAATTTTCTTGTCAATTTTTCATTTGCTCTTCCCTCCTCATACCACCAACAAGTCATTACAGATGACATATCTCTTTTGTCTTGGTCTTGGCTCAAGAAATGTCAAAAAATGTACAGAAATGTCCTCGAATGTGTCCTTTTTCTCCAAGTTGAGCGCTTTGTGGACTCACACATACCTCACACCTCATTCTGAAAGGATCATAACTTTTCAACTTAAGGGATAGATGGGTAATATTATGGAGGATGACGCTGCTTATCAAGGGGTTCATATTTCATTTCCTTACTTTCCACATTTATGGAATATCATCAACTGCAAAAAACAAGTTTTCCATC
The DNA here is from genome assembly GCF_039877785.1 of Chaetodon trifascialis. Taxonomy (NCBI): domain Eukaryota; kingdom Metazoa; phylum Chordata; class Actinopteri; order Chaetodontiformes; family Chaetodontidae; genus Chaetodon; species Chaetodon trifascialis. Next base: position 8,875,948 of record NC_092071.1, on the reverse strand, counting down.
TCAGCTGCTGTCATTGCAGGACTCATTACGGGGACTTTACTGAGGCAGAAACAAAGCCATGACAAGTATAATGTTTCTCTACAGTCACTGTACATGGGCACAACATAACTGCATGCATGTGCACAGTTGTGGTTTGCAGTCTTTCATTTTGACACAGTCTGAATCCGTCATACACAAAATACATGTTTTTGTGTTTGAGGTGGCTCAGTGGTAACACTATCGCCTCACAGCTAGAAGGTCCTGTGCCTGCTGCTTGAGGAAAAAGGGGCCTTTCTGTGTGGAGTTTGCATGTTCTCCCTATTCTCAATATTCACGCTAATTATTAGCATACAGCATTAAAAGCAAACGTTAGGCAATATGTGTATTATTCAAAAATAATCCATGTTTTTTTCCTGTGTGATGTTGAAGAGCACTAACATTTAGAATAAAGGTACCCCGTCTCCAGAAATGTTTGGACGCTGTGTAAAACATAAATGAAACAGAACATGATAACTTCCTGATCATTTTTGAAATATACTCAATTGAAAATAGTACAAAGATAATATATCTAATGTTTGACCTCGTCAACTTCATTGATTTTTTTTTTAAACATATGTTTTCTGAATTGGACGCAGCAACACGTTCGAAATAAGTTGAGACAGGAGCAACAAAAGACACCTGTTCGGATCATTCCACAGGTAAACAGGTTCATTGGTAACAGGTGATACTACCATGACTGGGTGTGAAAGGTTCAGCCATTCACAAGAAAGGATGGAGCGAGGTTCACCACTTTGTGAACACATATCAATGTGAACAATATATCAAAAGAAAAGCGCTAAATAACAATGACAAGGACCTCACATCTAGAGGTGAGTAAATAAAGAAAAGCTGGATGTAAGAACTGTCTCTTAGCGAGAGATTAAGAGGACGGAGAGTAAAGGGGGTGGAGTGGAAGCGGCAGCGGGAAGACAGACGGAGAAAAATAATCAGCGGCGACGTGCAATTGTCTTGGTGACGGCGTGTACTTGAAGCTCTGTCGCTGCTGTGTCAGTAAATGAGATGATTGGTAGTGCAGGTCTCCTCTTGGTCTAACAAGGTACATGTCAACACCAAAGCGGCATGAAGAAACACGAAGGACAGAGACAAATGCAGAGGCCGTGTGCGTGCATCCGTACATGATGTGTGTCGGCCCATGTGCCTGCATGCTTGGTCTCATGTTGCTGTGAATTCCATATGCAGGTGTGTGTGTTTACACCTGTTAATAACCTCAGCATGGGCGTGTCCAGTGTTTATGTGGAGATATACAATACCTCTCACAGGGAGAGGGGCTTGTTCAGACCTGTGCAAATATTTTTGTTTAAGTAAAGTCTTTAGGTTTCATTTGTGTAAGCTTCTAGTTAGACATTGAGGCATTCTGAGAAGCGGGCATAGTGTGTAAAATAAATCCAAAATATACATGACAGGTACTTTTTATAGTTTGATTGTATTCAAACCTTATTTGACTTGATTATGCAAGTGTTACGTGATATGTTTATGTTTGCATGTATGAGAATGGGCTTTTGTGTACTTGTTTTTATTCTAAATTTCCATCGTTCAGCAGAAAGTAGACACAGTCTTCCAGTGTTGGTGCAGTTGGAGTTTATATCGACAACCCGCCAGTCAAAAGACTACTTCCCTAAGCTCTTAACTGCCACATATGCACCTATGTATGCGGACCTTTGTGTGTGTGTGTGTGTGTGTGTGTGTGTGTGTGTGTGTGTGTGTGTGTGTGTGTGTGTGTGTGTGTGTGTGTGTGTATTTGCTCATGTATTCCTGCACCTGTGAATTTTGTATGCATGAAAAAAGTGGATGCATTCATTCTTGAAGCCTCAAATTTGTGAGTGCATTTGAATTAAATATTTGCGTATGTATTCGTGCATGTCTCTCTGGATATGCAAATGATTTTCTGGTGGACTTATACATCCAAAAGTGCTTGTGTTTCCTCCTTACAATTAGACACTTCAACTTACAGTAAATAGCTCAGACACTAAAGTGAAAGGGGTGAAAATGAGATGCTGATATCTCTCTTCTTTAAAATAAACAAATGTAAATAACAGGGCTTATAGTATGTACCTGTATGAGGAACTACAGAGGTTAAATTCAGCTTCATATTCTGATGATCTCACTCACAGCGAGCTGGGCCGGATCTGCCGGGCGTCCTGCTCTCCGTCGTTGCTGGTCAGGCTGTGTCTTGGGGTTCGACCTTGGCTGCTGCTGTTGCTACTGCTGCTGCTGTTACAGTTGGAAACGGGCTGCTGCAGCTCGCCAATGGCGGCATTGACTACACTGTTCCTCTTTTCACCTACAAGAATAAAGAAAGGTTTATAATCTCTTTGGTGTTTTCAGATAGAAACATATTCTCAATATTTCTAAAAGCAGCCACTTTTATAGTGATATTCCTTTTCTTGTTCTACAATCGTACATCTGTTGACTGTGAACTTTCAGTGATCATATTTATGCTTTTCAACAAAAACTGGTGGTTTTAGAGACTTCATTTTCTCTCCAAGTCTACCATATGTCAACACGCAGCAGGTGTGACTCAACTTCAATGAAATAAAATAAAAAAATAGGAGGAGGAAAACAAGCAATCAATACATTCTATTGTTCTTATCCGGCAATTTCAGCTCACCTTTCTGGGAATGTGTCGGTGTGTGGAAGAGCGTGAGAGGCCTCTCGCTGCAGGATGGGGCTTTGCTCTCGGTACTTCTCCTCCTGGGCAGGTTGAGCTGCATGTTGGTCGAACTGCCTCCAGAACTTGGAACGTCCCTGAATATCTGCAGGATGAAGACAGCCGGTAAAGCGTGAGACATTTATAAAAGGCACAAGTGAAAAGTTACCAAAAACTACTTTTTTTTTTTTTCTCCTCCATTAAACAACACAGTACAGCTTGTTCCTATTGCTGGCCAGCTATTTATGTAACTGCACGGCAATGTGGCTCACCTTAATAAAAAAAAAAAGGTCTAAGAAAAGCAACATGACACAACACAAAGGTCTACGAAAGCACCAGTGGTGCTATGAGTCACTATGCCGAATTAATTGCATTCTTTCTCTCTATCGAAAAGAAAGATGGTCTACTACTGTTTGAAAGCTGATCTAATATTTCTTCCTGTGTTCATGCTATTGAATTGCATCCTTTGCATATTAGATCCTGCTAAACACAGCCACAAAGCTGCTTTGTCTAATACTACTTTTAACTTGGAATAATTACACATGCAGGAACGTAACAACGAGGGGCATTGTGGGCTTCGCTCTATGATTCTGCGGCACTGATTGGGACACGGTGAAATTTATTTCAACTCATTGACGCACAATTGGGTAAGATGTGGAACACCCCATGCTGTGATAAAAATACATATGTACTGTGATTGAAGTTTCTTATCCCCTCTCACCAATAATGCATCTCTATATTTTTCAAACTTCGTGTTTTTTCCATAAACTAATGCTGCTCTGCTTGAATCAGTCCGTTACTTTGGCCCAAGTCAAACGTCATCATCCCTACTTCCATTCATCTGTCATCCCCTTTTTTGCTGCTTTTCTGCCAGCTCCACACCCATAGCTCCACTCACGAAGGAAAGGGGGGAAAAAAACAGATGTGAGTGCTTGAGAACCCATTTTAACACACTGAATTTGTTGTTTTAGAGTGTCATAAGCAAGATCACATGAAACCTACAAATGTTTTAGTATGCCAGGAAGCCCCTTGAGGCAATAGGATTTGTGACACTGGGCTATTTAAATAAAATTAACCTGACTCGACTCGAAGCTCAAGCAAATCATTTCAGTACTGTTGACACCAAAATGAAATCTTTTCATGTCACGAGACAGTTCGATTGTCAAGGTTGGAGAATGAAAAGGATTCAAGGCTTCATCAGGTTGAAAGCAGCACATGAACAGCATGTCTGAAAAATGGATCTAATCCTGTTTTGTTATTTTCAGCGAGAGGGCAAATATGTGAAGTGCAGACGCTCTTTAAAGATTCAGCATGCATGCCCCATTTGTTTCGTTTTGCACGTTGCACAGGGGATAGCTTATGTCTTGGATGTCTGGAGGATGCCGAGGGCTGCCATGTCTTGCGTGTGTGTGTCATTCTTGCAGCACACACTTCCACTGTCCGTGCACACGTTCATGCATGCGAACAGGTGGGGCACATGTGCTGTTCGTCTGTGCGTCTGACCGTTTGTTTCCTTCACTGGCTGAACATACTACATACTGTGCATGCACAAAGCTAGGGTCTCAAACAGTCAGGCTGATTTGTCTGTTGCCATGGTGACATCTGTAAGCAGCTTGTTCTGCCAATAAGCTGCTTGGATCTAAAGGGGAAAGTGGCTTTGAACTGTATATAGAGTATGTACACGTGTGTGTGTGTGTGTGTGTGTGTGTGTGTTTGTATGGGTTTATGTGTGTTTGTGTGTGTGCGTGTAGACATGTATTACTCATGTTGTGGGGACATAAACCTGTCTGCACAGTCAGATTGTGGGTATTCATCTTCCTGACAGGGACAGAAGCCAAGTTCTTGTAACATAAATCATTTAGTTTTAGGGTGAAGACTTGGGTTAAGGGGCTGCACGGTGGAGCAGCAGGTAGTGCGCGTGCCTCACAGCAAGAAGGTTGCTGGTTCGATCCCCGGGTCATGCGGGGCCTTTCTGTGTGAAGCTTGCATGTTCTTCCCGTGCATGCGTGGGGTTCTCTCCGGGTACTCCGGCTTCCTCCCACAGACCAAAAACATGCTCATTAGGTTAATTGATGACTCTAAAATTGTCCGTAGGTGTGAGTGTGAGTGTGAATGTTTGTTTGTCCTTGCATGTGGCCCTGCAATCGGCTGGCGACCGGTTCAGGGTGTACCCCGCCTCTCACCCATTGTAGCTGGGATAGGCTCCAGCCCCCCGCAACCCCGAAAGGGATAGGCGGTACAGATAATGGATGGATGGATGGACTTGGGTGAGGAGAAGTCTAGGTTAGGGCTTAGGGTTAGGTAAGTTTCCAGGAAATTAATGTAAAATCTTTGTAATGGCCCCAAAATGTGACTGGAACACGACTGTCTGTCTCCGTGTGGCACATATAAATGGTCAGATGTGTTAACAGTTGCTTTAATGTGCTGTTAGATGGAAGTTAATCCCCTTGACAAAGCCATGGGATTCACTTAATCCTCAACAACGTCACCAAACTGCTGTTTGTTTTATTCATTTGTATACGTACACGCTCGCACCCTCTTACCCTCTCATGGTGCTCTATGAGGATCTCGACTACAATGTTCTGGAACTTAATGTCCATGATGGCTGCCACCGTCTCCTCCTGGGGGCGGAGCAGAGTGGGACCGAAGACCACGCCCAGGTTGGCGATGGTCATCAGGTTCTGCTGGTGGTGACTGGCCACACTGTGGAGGTGAGATAGATGAAGAGAGAGGATGAGCGCTCCACATTCAACCCAACTTAAAAAACGTGGAGCCTGAATATTTTTAAAGCTGCACTACTCTATTTTTTTTATGACAAATGGCTCAAATATGCAATGTGAAAGGGGTCACCTGCAGAGAATACACCTGACTCTACAAAGAGTTTTACCATCTTTCAGCTCATCGTTGTGGGTTTCCAGTAGCAGAGGTAGATATTTCCCTTGGGAGCAAGTGGACATCAAGCAGAGCTGAAAGATGACTAAAATACTGGACTTTCATTCTGCAGGTCGCTTGGAACATGACTCTAAATGAATGTAAATAGACAATTGTTTGCTAAAAATCACCCTAACAACTTCATGAGTGAATAATATGTCAGTGGTTGTTTTTTCCAGATTGTTCTGCTGCCTCCAAAAGGCTAAAAGGATAAATTACAAATGCTGTTTTAGCTACACTGAGACTCAGGGAACTGAAAAACATGAAGCAAAACACAAAATATTCTTTGAGCTTGAAGATCCATATTGATCTGGAAATAGCAGCTTCATCCCAACTGAGACCAAGACAGACACTCAACCAGCTCAACAGTTACTACCAGAGGCATCCCAGCAGGATTTCTGTACATGGCCGCGCTGTCAGAACATCTAGCCGGAGTCAGCACGTAGAAACACACCATTCAACACCTTAAGATGCCCCCTTCCCCGGAGAAGAAAACTAGAGAGGTTTATGACATGACATGTGACAGCTGTGGAAAACATTTTAACAGTAAAACAGCAAGGGCCCGGAGGAAAAGACTGAAAGAGCAGCAGCAACAAACAGAGTGAGCTCTCTGCGAACAACAGGTAAAACCCATCGACGGGGAGTCAGTGGACTGTCGGCGGAGAATCAAGGTGATTCGGTTTCTCTGTTTATGCTGTGTTTATGCTTTTGCAACATGTTTTAGTCGAGCACAATTTCATGGATTTCAATGATAGAGAGTGCTAGACAGGTAAGAAAACCACATCAGAGTAGAATAAGAATATCTCCCAGAATGTGACGATGAATCACCCTGACCTGTGCTCTCTCTCTCTGAGTGGTAAAGTATTATTTGCCTCTGTAATCAATACACTCATTTGCCAGTTTATTAGGAACACCTATGATATGAACACCATCATGATTCAACTGTGTGCTCATTTTGGAGGACATACGTGTAGTCTGAGGTGATGATGAGTTGTCTTATACTGACATGGGTTTCTATTATTTGGCCCACTGCAATAAAGGTAGGCAAAATAACAGGAACACCATTATATAGGAACCTTCATGAAGGTAGGATTTATTGCAGGACTGTTTTAGCTAAGTCCACCTAATAAACTGGCGGCTGATTGCATTTTCTCTATTGGCTGAAGAACCTTTTATTCCCTGGTGCAATACTGCTTTTACAGGGCAGTGATGTCAGTAAGCCTTCTGATCTGATCTGATCTGAACTGAACTGAACGAGACAGAGAACTGAGGTGTGGTTAGTGTGATTCAGCCATTCAACCTTTAAGACAGCTGTAATCCACTAAGCCTAGGTAAAGATGTGCATGCCCTCAAAATACCCCCATTCACACTCATCTATATGCTAGGTAAATATGGCTGGGGTCCCGTTTGTCACACATCATATCACGCCACTGCTGTTGAGGAAAAACCTGATAAAGCCAGAAGGCTTAGATGTGGGTTTAGAGTAAAAACACAATGCCTGGCGGCTGCCTTAGAGGAATAATTGCGTATGAGCCAACAGTGTCACGCCCTGCTTTTTTGCTTATGGGCTGCAGCAGCTTGTGGTTATGTAATCCACAGACAGACAGACAGACAGACAGACAGACAGACAGACAGACAGACAACCTGTTTGATTTGTAAATTTTCATGCCTACACAGTATATTGTTGCACATGTTCAGTACAAAAACAACCAAAATGTGGAGGCAAAGGTGGGATTTGAAGAACAAAAAAATGAAGAGGCACTTTTCAGGGGTCAGCACTCATAGAGAGAATGAGATCTTTGCAGGGGTCTTACAACAGATTTGTTGAACTTAATCATGTGGAGTGCTCATCAGTATCTGCCCTGCTGAAATGTCCTTGAGCAAAACAGTTCCAATCAGCTCAAAGGGTGAGTGGCATCCTATTTCTCCCCCCTGTAAGCACTGATTTGGTGATTTGCATGTCAAAAGACATCAGGGTTAAAACATGGAGACATTTTTCTAAACTTTATGTTGCATATGACATTGTTTCAAGAGCATCTGCAGCTTTATTTTAGAATAAAACCACGTCATTTGAAATCCTGTTAAAATAACAGTTATAAATATTTAAAAATGTATCCTGGTTTTAATCAAAACATGAGGATACTCCTGGCTTTCACAGAAATACCTGCGCCTGACCATTAATCTCCCTTTTCTAACAATAAGTCGAGAAAAAGATTTAGCCTGCTGGCTGCTGGATGGTTTGCTATGTTCAGTACACGCTGCCTTAATGCAATGCAACAACAATCAAGCAAAGGAGTATTACAGCAGTGTGGATGTAGAAAGAGCAGAGGGCAGAGAGTTCACTATTAGAGCTACATAGTAACTGCTACACTGACATACTGTGCTCTTCCTTCGGTGCACAATGTTTGACGCAGCATAATAACGAATGACCGCAGTGGCCCATGTGTGATATTCTCCACCTACTTTCCCAGGTGTTTCATCAGCAGCTCCAGCATCTGTCTGTTCTTCTCGGGGAGCCGGTGCACCAAAGCATGGATCTCGGTCACCCTGGCCTCTGGGTTGTCCAACTCTGCAAAGAGACAGATACGAAGACAGCAAGAGAGAGACGGTTAAAGACATAAAAGACTTCAGCTTGAAGTTCAGAGAATCATATTTGATGATGCCTGTGTAGCAAAAGGCTAAAATCACTTATCCCTCTGAGCCATAGACCTCCTGCATTGCACTGGGTGACATATTTCAAGGTCACTGTATTATAATTTAAGTCAATGCACCACCCCACTGCCCTAAATACTCACTATAGAGGGCTAAAGTGTATTAATCCATGACTAAAAATAGCCCAAACAAATACATTAAATAGATGCCACAAACTATATTGTAAGACTACAAGATTCTTATCGTCTGTAGGAGCCAATGGGTGTGGGACTGGGTGCCACAGAAAGGAAATGGACGTCAGAAAGTATTCAGGGACAGACCTGATCCTTGTGGTTTGATTCAGAGTTTATGAGTAAGACAGGGAGACGCAGAGGGATGCAGAGAGCGCCCAAAAAAGGCAGAGTGACGGGAGCCAGAGATGAATGAAAAGGTAGTTTTAGTAACTCTGCTGCTAAGTGGGAAAGCTCTGTGTCAAGGTGATTAATAGGTAGACAGCCAGGGAAGACAGACAGGTAGGCAGAGAGAGCTGTTGTTGATAAATGACTATAATAAGTCACAGCCGCAGACCCAGCCAATAGAGAGATGGCTGCAGACTCACTGTAGATCAACCCTCGGGCCCTGGCTGTCAGCGCCAGGCAATACACTGGCAGCTAGCAGAGCATCTCGCACAGAGACACACTTTTTCTTACCAAGTAACAGAGCTGCGAAGCTAAAGCAGACCCACACCAAAACACTCAAATATACAGTGAATACAGACTAATATTTACAAGCACTGACACACACACAAACACACACACAGCAAGCCAAACATACTAACGGCAAATTCAGGAGACACACGCAGTGCAAACACCAACAACAAAAACATGGAGCAAGTCAGTCATACACACACACACGCTAACTTAAATACCTATAACATAAACATGCATGCGCACATCCACTGCACCCACACGTACCTCCGAACAGATGCATGCACATGAAAACAGTTAACACTCATCGCTCCCTTACAGGCATTCTGAGGTATCCACCACTTCACATTATGCTGACACACACACTCGTCTCTAGCTTCAAACTTTCAGAAAACCAAGTTAAACACTCTTGAAAATGTGTTAATTCAAGCCAGAAGTGAATTTAAAGCAGAACTCAACTGTTTTTTACCCTTGACTTATTTTTCCAAATCATACTAGGCTCTGGAATGTACTCCCACTAACGCTTACCAAATGTCAATTAAATACCATCCAGCCATGAGGTTCATTTTAATTTACGTTGATTTCATCTGTCTTACCAACTTGTGTCATTACCAAGGATGAAAATGTGATCAACGGTATGTTTCGGGTGCTCTGAGGTGGATTTCAGCGCTTCGGACAGAAGAAAAAATAAACTATGTCCTCAGTATTGATTCACCCACGCGCACAATATCCCATCAGAATTCAGGCACATCCTTCTTCCTTGTCATACATGTCCACATGCATGAGATGTCCTGGCAGCCACTACATCACGTAAGATTTTAGTTTTTAAAAAGAAGCAGTCAAGTTTCATCCACCCCCTTTTGCCTGGATGTGCAAATGTTCTTAAAACAGAGAATACTTTACTTTTAATGTAATAGTAACAGAAGTCAGCATGGTTCCCTAGACACAGTGTTTCAAATGATCTGATGGAAATGAATGATTGTCACACACACTAGCACTTCAACCTTTAGCCTGAGCTATTAGAGATAATCAGAAAATAACAGTATCCAGATTTTTGGTTATGATTTCAAAGCTATTCTCTATGCTGATATGACATTTTACCCAAGAACCTTATTAATGACTTCATCCAGCTCTCTTGTTCAGGGTCAGAGTGTCGCCAGTTTTATAGACACTTGTTTTCTAACATGCAATCAGATAAAATACCACCTTCCTTACAGCTCCTGGCTCCAAAAAAGCTAAGAAAAAACACAAGTCACTTCATCCAAACTTCAGCAGAGCATCGCTTATGTAAGAGGGAATTTTGATTATGTATGGAGTGCATACTTTTACAATCAATGTCAAAAATGCAAAAAGGTGCACACCCACTGAGACTAAATGAAGCGTGCATTACTTTAGGAAGATTGCCACATCTGCTGACCATCGACTGATGCTGAACACCACAACCACCACCTGTTCCACTTTCTTATCATTCATTATTCATACTTGACATCTCCAGGCCTGTGCAGTCAGCTCTCTATATCCCATATCTCATTTTAGCATCCTGCTTGGATTCATAGAGCGGTGAGGTGCACATGATGGAAAATGAACAAATAAAAAACAGCAACGGTTTTGACAAGGCAAACTCTGCTTTTCATCTTCAACCAAATTATTATGTTAACTCTTTTTAAGAGTGGAGTATGGAAACTGAGTCTTTCATATTTGACGTATTTGGCTGCAAAATCTGAACCAACGACCATGATCTTAATTTATCTGGAGCGTGACAAAATCTAAGGCAGAGGAGGTGAAACGTCTCTTATTTCATGAAAGATACAACTGAATGATGCAAGAAAGAAATGTTGAAGAAAGAATGAAAGAATGTTTTGAGCTGCACTCAACTGACTGACATGACAATGACATGTAACAGCAGTGACAAAACCCCACAATAAACTATCACCAAACTCTCCCCTCTATTGCTTTATAACATGGTAAAACATTATATTTACACTTTGCTTGGCTTCCCTCAATTGGATCATTAATGAAAAATGCCTTCAGTCCATATGCGAATGACATCTCATACCTATCTACCAACAACCACCTGTCAGCTGATGAATGTTCATAAAATCCTGAGAGGAAACAAAGATTTCGTTAATTCTAAACTAGCAAATGAATGATCGAAATGGCCACTTCAGATTTGAAACCCTGGACCGTTTCTATTAACAAAAGAGACACTCGCTATGAACAGCTGCAGGCAAACTAAAAGTGTTACGACGTGTTTACCGACCGCAAACTTTGCATGCAAAGATAGGTTATTAATTTCAACAACAGGCATCAAACTTCATGGAGCATCAAAAATTTGCAAGCAAAATGATGTACGAGGGGTGTCTGATGTGGGAGTAAACAACAGGTGTTTGTCTTTGTCTTTGTAAATCTCCAGTTTTCTGTTTGCTGTTTTAGGTAATCTGTTTCTCGTCAAACTGAGAGACATGCTGGGAGCTGCCTGGCCATAGCTGGCCTAAATAATCATGCGGGAGATGAGAACACATATTGTTTGATCACTGTCTTAGATCCAGGCTGAAATCACACCACCTGGCAAGGAGCAACACAGCACTGGCTGCGTGCATTTATTGAACACATAGCAGTCTAAATTACCGACCACATTGCCTTCCACTGTAGTTCAGATAAGATATTAGTGTTTGCCAAGATTTCTCCTCTTTGTAACTAAAGCCATGTCAGTTTCTCCCAGCAAAGACAGAGAATCTCCAAAGCAGGATAATGCGGTGATGCAGAAGGGGATTGTTCGGGGTAGGTAGGACCGAGTGTGATATCAACAGGTGGATGACGCCAGTGTGATCAGTAATGTGGGTGTAGAGTGGACAGTGAAGGTGATGACGAAGCAAAAGTTACGGTGAAGCTTTCGATTTACCGGTCTATCTACATACCATACAGCAGGGTCATGAGCTCGGTATGGCGGTAGGGGCCAGAAAAATGAGATTTTCTGTATCAGCAACTGAAAACAGTTTCCTTTGAAGGGACTGAACCACTGGTTCTTTGCTTTAAAACAGAGCCAGTGGAGGTGGTTCAGGCTTCTGATTAGGATGTCAGCTGGACATCACCAACAGGAGACCCTGGTCTAGACCCAGAGCACACTGGAGGATTTTTCAGACAGTCCTGAAAGCAAACATGGCCTTCCACTTGTCTGTCAGGTGACAGAAATAGCTGTGTGCAGAATGAAAGACAAGTCCTTAAGAGAGAAACTCAAATCCTGCATACTTTCTCAATTATGCACAGCTGTTACAACATTGCAATGAAGGGTGTTTTTTGGCAGCCTGCTGGATGCAGCCACCACAATTCCAACGTCAGAAAGGTGTAGGGTGAAACAGGGTTTCAGAACCCACTCAACGATCCGTCAACTACGTCTTTTGAAGTATACTGATGCCTGTAGCCTGCTACCACCGCAACCCTGACAAAGATAAGTGGCAGGAAATGAATGGGTGGATGGACGGATGGATGCATGGATGGAAACAAGAATACATGGTTTGATAACATAGCTGGAGAAGAAATCTCCCCATCCATCTTCACTTTACTCTTTCAAAAGAGAGGAAAAAAAGCAGAGAAAGGCCATGTTATGATCAGAAGATTGACCTGGAAGCCAAATGACGAATCCCCCCTTGTGCAACTGGGTCAGATCTGCAGGTAAACATCATGATCACTGTATGGTCTGCAGAGCAGGAAGCAAACCAATCACTCCATGAGGAATCATAGGCACAAGAAACCTCGGGCTAAATAGATAAAAACGCATCGATACTTGTTACACAAGGAGTGACACAATACAGATTTTTCAAAATAACCAGCTCGGCTGCTTGAACAGTGGAAAAGAATCCTTTAAAGTCAGCAGAATACATGCCATGCAGGTTTGGGTCTCAATGTCAAACTGTACATTAGCATTGAGGTCAGCTCTTGGTAATCGTCTTTATCCCCTGTATCCTTTCATTTCTTTAATGTACTCGGTTATAAAGCAAAAATTACAGTCGTGATAAAAGTGAACAAAGTCTGGTCCAACCTTTTAGAGCCCTTACAAAAAACCTTCACCTTGAAGTATTGAAAGATGAAGCGCACTGAAAAGCGAGGTGAAGGAGTTAGGAGTAAGAAAACAGAGAGAATCAAAGGTGAAATATGAGGAGAAAATTAATGAATTAATGAGAAAAAAGATACTGCAAGCAAAGCCTAATAACTGCAGACAGGGTAATTACTGTATGAGTGTTTTCTTGCTGACACATGCCTGAAGAAGGTATCTAAAATCCAGGTGGCACTCCACCCTCCCTCCTCCTCGACATTCTCTCAAAGTCTCTATTTCATGGTCTAAATCAGTTAGTGCTTACAAAACTTCATTATGTACTCTGGGAGCCACATGAGAAGAATCTAATATACTGAAATGATTGCAGTGACTGTTGGAGAGTTTAGACAATCTGTCTTCAAGACAGCTGAGTGTTTTTTTGAAAATGAAATTACTCATCCTGACCCAATACGCCGCACCCATCAGGTGCTCATAAGAAAAAAAAATAGAAATAAATGGAAAACTTCGCAGCTGCTGTTCGACTGAACAAACCTAAAAACACTCAACTTTCCAGTTCAACCAGATATTTGAAACCAGAGTAGCTCAGGGTGGGAGAGAGTAAGCCGAGACAGAACTGAAGAAGGGGGAGGAGGAAGACGAGGTTCACGAGCAGGGTGGTGGGAGGAGATGGAGTGGATACGTAAAAGAGGAGGAGGAGGAAGGGAAGAGCCGAGAGAGTTCAACTGAGGACGCTGTCCTTAAAACACCCCGCTGCCTCTGCAAAATTATTGCCTTGGAAAAAATACAAAGGCACACTCACACATGCAGACATGCGTCCTTGCACAAATGCATTCACACACAAATTCATGACATGCAGATGCAGACACCCACATCAACAGAAACTGATGAACGGTGAGGGAAGAAGTTTTACAGGAGGAAAGAACCAGAGCGGGGCGAGAGATATAAATCTGTAAACTTACACAAATAGTTGGCAGGCGCGTTTTATATTTTATGGTTATTACAAAACCATGAATACATGCATCATAACACGGGTGGTCCACGTTCAAACCAACTACCTTGGCATTCTTAACTGCCACGCTCTACTTTCTCCTAATACACACTTTAACACACTTTTCTCATTCTCTTCCAGTTGGCCTCACTATGGAGTCATTTCCTGGTGGCTTTGCCAGAGACGCACGGTCATATCCTGGAGTTCCTTCCCCCGTCAGCCCAGCTTTCTAGCGGGCTTAGCTACCGTCAAACAAAGAAGGCAGGTCATTGATACATCCTGTAACACAGCAAAGCAGACTGGACCAGACTAGACTAAACTGCACCTGGGCTCGCTAGAATAAGTCCAATTTTCAAAAATTCAGTAGGAAGCAGCAACAGAAGCAACACAGAAATGGTCCAGACCATAACAGCCGAGTTAAACAGGCCTAACGAAGCTAAACTACATCAAAGCCATCCCAGACACCAAGTGGAGGTACTGCACAAACTATTAAGTAAAAATTCCTGATTCAAAATCCCTATTTCATGGTGTAAATCAGAGCCTGCAGACTTCCTTTGGTAGCCTCGGAGCCACGTGAGAAGAATCAAATACCCAGAAAAGATTGCAGTGACCGTTGGGACTTTTGAGCTTAGCTCTGTTTTTTGAAAGTTAAATTATTCATCCTGACTCAATACACCACACCCATCAGGTGCTGGTTTAGAAAAAAAAAAATAAAAAAATGAATGGAACATTTTGCAGCTGCTGTTTGACGCAAGAAACCTGAAAACACTAAGCTTTAACCACAAGTTTGGACGCTGCGTAAAACATGAATACAACAGAACGTTGTCATTTGCTAACATACTGCTTTACCGACAATGGTTTAACAAAGTGTTTCTGAGCCCAGGTAGTAATATCATTCATCCAACCATGTGCTCACAAAGTGGTGAACCTCTCTCCATCCTTGCTTATGAACAACTGAGGATGCCCCTTTCACACATAGGTGGCACGGAGGCACAGTGGCAACACTGTCGCCTCACAGCTAGAAGGTCCTGGTTGGTCTATGCAGTCTCCTGTAACTCTGTGCGCTGTGACAATAAAGGGATTTCTACTTCTTCTTCTTCAATTCCCGCTGGGGGCGCTGGGGGCGTGTCCTCCACCATGCCTTCGGTGCCTGCTGCTCGAGGAAAAAAGGGGCCTTTCTGTGTGAAGTTTGCATGTTCTCCCCGTGTTCACCTGGGGTATCCTCCTTACAAAACCCCCACTAAAAACATGCGAGATCACCACCTGATCAATGGTGACAAAAGAAACTGGGTCCCCGGGCACCGGTTGGCTGGCAGCCCACCGCTCCCGGTCTGCCGTGGAGGAAGGACGGACCAAGGATGGGTCAAATGCGGAGAATAATTTCACAGAAGCATGGTGTGTGCAGTTTCCCTCCCTAACTCTGCATGTTGTGTGTGTGACTAATAAAGGATGTCTTCTTCTTCTGCCCAATCATGATACTATCATCTGCTACCAATCAACCTGTTTACCAACCCTCCCAGTCTTTTGTTGCTCCTGTCCAAACTTGTTTGAAATGTGTTGCTGCATCAAATTCAGATTAAGCATATATTTACAATAATCAACAAAGTTGATGAGATAAAACATTAAATATATTGTCTTTACGTCTTTATGTCTTTTAGCATACATCAAAAGGGATTAGCAAGGAATCACATTCTGTTCTATTTATGTTTTGCACAGCGTCCCTTCTCATGTGGAATTTGGGGCTGTTGGTTGTCACTCTGACATCAGCTGTCCAGGCTTTTCCTCTTCATGTGGAAATTGAATCTCATAAATATGGTGTAAAAATACTCACACAGCAGCAGTACAGTTGGGGGGCTCGGCTACCACAGCAAACAGACTAGTGACCCAGTGGGTGACCTGGTATCTCAGCAGGTGAACCGTCTATTTTTAACTGGCGACTGGTTTAATAGTCATGAGCTCGTTCACATGATGATTCATATGATTTTCTCCAAATTAAAGTGAGGAGGAATGCTTACAAATCTCTTCAAGCAGACATTCATTAGATGAGGACAGGCGAAGACAAAGAGTCCCTGTCTCGAGTATGAAAAAGATTAAGAAACCTCTAATCCATCTATAATCCATCCATAAAATGTATATGTCAGATGACTCTAGAGGATGTCACCTCAAACTGTAAACAAACCAAGTTGCTCAGTGATCCTCCTGCTCAGCAGTCTGTGCACTCTGTGTGCAAATATGGTCCTTTATGTAGAACAATTTGGTGTTTTTAATCCAAGGTGGTCTTGGAATAGCTGTTCGCAGTCTTTTTATATGGGTAACCACAAATTGCAGAAGAGTCTCTCTTGTGTTTTGCCAACTGAACTGACATTGGAGAGACCAATAAGACATATAAGAGTAAAACACTCACTGGCAGCTTTGATGAAGCTCCTCTGGTACTGGTATGTCATGAGAGGTGCAGGCAGCATTCTGGAAAGAGAGGACACATCAAGGATCAAGAGCTCAGGGTTGGCTGCTTTGCGAACATCAATAAATGTGAATAGTTCTGGATTATGTCTTTTTTTCTCCGCATGCACAACTGGACATCAGTTTGACCACTGCTGCCTGAGGAGTGTAATGGCCCCTGCTGCTTCTCAATGAGGCCTGACCTGAGGTCCTGATGCTGTAATGTATGTGTGGCGTGTCTGTGTGTAGGTGTGCGTGAATGTGGACATTCGGTCTTTCTGTGAATCTGTCCATTTATTTGCCATGCGTGTGTGTGTATGTGCATGAACTAAGGCATGAGCCAATCACATGGAGGACAATGGCGGACCTGTTGGTTGTTTTAGTTTCTCATCACCCTGTAATACATGACAAAGGACACATTTTTACCCATTTCCTTGTGTTTCTTTGATTTTTCCTGTACCTTGTGTCTTCTGTGCTCCCCTGAGTGTGCATTCACCTGACATAATTATCACAGGATGATACTGCACTGATCACTAGCGTGCGTCTATTTGACCGTTTTATTGAACAAATGTTCCAATCACCGCAAAATTTGGATCCAGGCCAGAGATCTGCTTTGTACATGAGGGAGAGACTGAAAGCAGCAATATGCATTTATTCAAGTGCTATGAGTAAAAGAGCAGAGATGTGCTGTAATTTCAGAATGAGAGGAATAATAGGAGTCATGAAAAGAGCAACAAGTCTTTTCACAATGTGTCTTTGAGCTGTTAATCTTTCAATACTGAACTAATTTCTATTCTTTGTATGTGAATTTATGTGAGCTTTTTCACACAAACCTTAGATAGTGCTTGATAGCACTTGTGATAGTCTTGATCTCCCACTCTGGGTTTTCCAGCTCCACGTCAGCACATGTCTTAGGATCTGATGGAGGAAAATAGGAATGTTAAAAGAAAAGAAGGCAAGAAAATATTTTCTATTTTGACTAAATGTGCGCCTGTCTTTGTTTACCCATAGCGAGGCTCAGTAGTTTTTGTACTCTGGAGCTGACGCCAACTATTCTGTACAAGCCCTGCTCATCGATACCTGGAGGGGGGAGAGGAGAGGAGAGGAGAGGAGAGGAGAGGAGAGGAGAGGAGAGGAGAGGAGAGGAGAGGAGAGGAGAGGAGAGGAGAGGAGAGGAGAGGAGAGGAGAGGAGAGAGGTTATCTCTGTTCTTAAGGCAGGGAAATTCCATTCTGAAACAAGAATAACATAAAATAATAACGTCATATTTATCTCCTGTCCTCAGTTTGACTATTGTACAGCTGCTGCATTCAACATAACCAAAGATTAAGGTAACCCACATCAGCAAGAGAATTCAAATGTCAATTCATCTATTTTAGTAATAGAGTAAAAAACAGATTTCTAACTAAGCATCGGGTAACCTAACCAAAGAAGGCATTAATGGACAGTCAGCTGTCATCTCAAAACCTCATTTACCCACAACTTCTGCGCTGCATGATGCTGAAGTCACTGTACATCATCCCTACTGCTTTATTTGGAGGTTTCCTGAAATTCAATGTGTTTTATAAGAAAAGAAAAAACATATAATGTGTTTTCTGCCACCGTTGGTTTCAGGTGGGTGTTCTGTTGCTAGTAGCAACCACTTCTGGCAGTGATCTGTAGATTACCTGATGCTCCAAAATCAGACCTTTTTTAAGGGAGGTTCTTACGTAAAAGGCTGCAGTGGGCATCCTCAGATCACTTCAGGCCGACCAACAGCCAAAAAACTTCACTATCACATGAGATGAGCCAAAGAAAGCGGTAAATCCTCACAGCTGAGAAGCTGGATCTGGAGGCTGTTTGCTGTTTTTGCTCAGTTACTTTTCTCACAATCGACTAATTGATTAGCAGACTGATTATTTCAGCTCGAGCAAATTCTGTCAAAAAAAAAAAAAAAAAAAATGCAAGCAAAGATTTTCTGCAGTTCATGTGCATATGAATATGTCTACATGTGTGTAGTACATTTTTAAATTAACTTGAAAATATAATCATGAATAATTGTAAATAAACTGCTGGCATGATGCAGATAGTGCACGCTGTCACAGATCTGAACTTAAGGAAACCTAAATGCAGTGCGTCACACTAAAGAAGCAGAAACTCACAGATCAAAAAGCATCAAACAGAACTCTGAGCTAATGCTGTACCTCGAGTCTCCACAGCATAGATGAATTTTTTCATCACGTTGAACCCGACCACGTCCAGCTGAGCCACTGATGGAAGGGGAGATGAACAGAATGAGCGTGAGCCGACACAGTAAAACGAGACAGAGTCAGGAAAAATGACTGTTGATTCACATTTGCTTTGATTTCTAAAATCAAATAAGCAACAAATTGAACTTCATTAAAAATGAAAGCTGCATATTAAAAAGTTTTGTGCCAAACCAAAACATCCAAAGTATTTTGAATGCATACATATAAATGATCAAATCTAACCCTAACTCTGCCCATACAGAAAGTCAGATGACACTGCTAAATAATACTGTACAATACAGCTAATAGATACCAATCAAAGCTACTCACTGCCTTCAGCCTGGTTGTCTTTGTTCAGATTGTACACCTGCAAATAGCAAACACACACCAAATCATTCAGCTAGAAAAGGATTTACAACTAAGCCTAATGAGGGCAGATATATCTGCACATTAGATTTGATAATCAACATTTTACAAAAGAAAAAAAAAAACTCCTGCATTCTGTTGAATATGCAGTTTTGGTTTATGCAGTTTCTATGGTAAAGGTGAGAATATAACATAGAAAATACAGTGAAAATAAATCTGTGTGTGGGTGTATGCTTAAATGCACCCCTTAAGCTGGCATCGTTTGGATGTGTAGCTGCATTCAGTGGTGAATTCTTAAAGACTGCGGAGGAGAAGGTGCAAGTGGCATGAAAAGAAGAGGGAAGTCCTAACACCTACAACAAAAGTAGCACGAGCGTAAGTGAAACATCAACAATTCTTGTTTTATGACAGAGCGCCTGAGCTCAGCAGCTGCTTGTTCAAGCTTGCGGAGGCTTTATGGATGCTGATTACCTTTCCACATTCGAATGTAGACACGAGGATGAAGGAGGTGCTGGGACATGAACGTGACTAAAGAGCGTGTGGAAAACGGCGCTAACACACTTCCAGCCTCAGGGAGCAAAAAGCTGTCTATTAAGGAGGCATTAAGTGCTGGGGAGACTGGCAGTCAGTCAACTTTCCTATTAGAAGCATAAACACCAAAATTATCAATGGGTTAATGGCTCTATGCCAGTGAATCCTAAACCTTTTTGGCTTGTGCCACTTCAAATATCTACTTGCGACACCTCATCACGGGTTGCAAACTGCATGTCCAGAGTTGTGAGCACCTCCACCAAACACTGATTTTCCCTTCAAACCTGGATTGTTCACCAGTATTTCACAAGAAAAAGATTAGAGGACAGTGTTGAGTTTTCTTCCTTTCCCCCTAACACTATTGATCCCAGTGCTGGTGTCCTGCTCACTGTTTAAGTGAGGCTAATCAACCGATTGGTCTATCTCGCTGTCACTCAACATACCGCTAGCCCTGGTCCTTATGAACAAAATGAGCTATCACACTTGTTTGTCTCATCTCTTTGCATATGCTATAGCAACTGAAGCAACATCTGGGCAGTCCATTCTTCCTAACAGGAAATTGGTTTACAAAGAGTAACTGCTGCCAGTGTGTTTCATTGGCTGCTTCAATTATCTTATTAATGCACAAATAGTGTTGCTGTGGCACAGTGTGATCTTATCTGTCATTGTATCCATTATCACTGTAGTAACAGGAGTTATTAATACTCCCGACCTCCAGGGGGCAGCAACAATTAGTGTTCCCATCTGTAAGCTACACTTGAATAGCTTTGGTTAGATGGTAGGATGTGGTAGAAGAAGATCAACACAACGGTGTCTGTACGTGTTAGTTTCACTACAATCATTAACAAATAATTATATTTGATGAATCCAAGTTTCTTCAGTTTATATTGGAAACATTACAATCATTATGATGAAGAGCAAGCTCACGTTGCCTTTGCTGTCTTGTGCCACCATTAGGTCAGGTGATCCATTTCTTTAAAGAACTGTTCGTGTCTTGACCTATGAAAGGTTAGTGACATGGTGTGAATTTACTCTGAGTAAATCTTTGATATTTTACTTAATCAATGTTTCGCCAGTGTTATTTACTTGCTATCAGGCTGTTTTAAGCTCATAGTTGCTGTCAGTTTCCTCAGAAGTGTCCTGAGCCGCTGGTTGGAAACCACTGCTTTGTGTTAGCAGGTAGCATCATGTTATCTATGCAATGACGTTGGAGATGCGTTGTCCCTCCTCCTCCCCCTCCACCACTGTCCCTCTCTCTCTTTCACATAATAACAAACCGGTAACCATGGTAACCTACCGGTTCTCTCCCATCCATGGCCTCCATCCATAACCTGCGGTCTTCTTCTGACAGAGCCTGCATGGTGATCACTCCCGGCCTTCACACACAAACACAGAAGGCACATTAGCTTTGCAAATACCAAGATCCGTGGCAAAATACAGTCCGTTGAATGCCAAACACATGCAAAGACAAACATGTAAACAATTAGCAAATCTGTCCTGTTAAAAAGCAAAAATGCACTTGATTGAAAAAACTTTATTGAATAGGTTTTATTCAAGAGCATTCAAGGGCATATTCGTTTGTGAGTGCCACAGGTTTGACTCCTGTGTCACTGTGCAGAAGAAAGGAGAAACCGTTTAGTTTGAAAATTCACCACCTAATGAGGATTCATTCGAGGAAGCAACTAAGATACATCAATAGGCAACCTTCAGTGTGAACACGCACACCCACACAGCCTCAGTGGCCCATCCCAGTCTTCTATAGGTGTCCAATCAGCCCTATATAGTCTGTCTCTGTCACTCTCTCCCTGGCAGCACACACACCTTCAACTGTCACGCCCGCAGCACTACGACCTCCTCCGCACACATTGATCTACACGCTATGCTTCAATCATGACACACCACCCAACAAACAAGAGCACTCCTATATCCAAACACGCTCACACCAACACACTTGTGTATGCTACATTCTGTACCTGCACTGCAAAGACACACCAGTAGATGCATACCATGCACACTTGGAATATAAATAAAGGTACAATGGGGGAACGGGAAACATGAAGATCAGATGATGACAGTTGATTAGATGGAGGAAGGTTGAAGTTGAGCAGGGAGGGAAGGGTGGGAGAGAGGGGAGGAAAGAGGAGGAGTGTAGGAAGCGAAGCACCGCATGGGCCGTGCCTGTGAGGTCAAACAGCCATGTCCTGTCTTTAGGTACAAGTCAATTGAGCACCCCCATGTGTCTGTTTGCTGTAATTACACCACATAAAAAAACTCATGCCAATCACTGAACTGATGGCTGCTCAGAGCAATGTAGCTGTAATTAAAACACAGCATTCAGTGTTTCTAGGACTTTCAACGCACAGTCAGGTGAACCACACAGGGTTCAGGCAGCTTTTTAAGACTAAAATTCAAGCACTTGTCAAGCACTTTCAAGGGACCCAAACCAAAAATTTCCCCTCTCAAAGCCGCTATCATTACATCTTAATTGTTACTATAAACGCAATTGAGAAAAATAAATTGACTCCCACAGAAAACAATGCCTATTGTCATTGTTTATTTTACCAGCTGTTCACATTAACTTTGATTGCACGTTGTGATTATTTAATGCTTGCTAATTTTGAAGCCTAGAGACATAAAACAAACATGACAATGGGATTGTTTCCCTTCAAATATTAAAAGATTACACAAAAGAAACACCAGATTATGTTGAAAAACTAGGAATTTCCAATAACTATGTTTGAGTTAAATATTCCTAACCTTGAAAACATGACGGTTAAAATTGTGTCTTTTCTAACCTTTCAAGGCTTTGTACAAATTCATTCCTGGCTTGTTTCAGTCTTTTCCAGAGAGGTTTCCCACTACAGCTGTTGGATTGCTATTTCTCAGAAAATTTATCGAACTCCCTCATTTTTCCTGCTGCAGAATTCAACAAAATTCTGGAGATGTGACAACCGATGGATAAAATAATAAATAATAAAATGTCTGAAAATACACAGGAAAGTATGGCTGTTCCATTACTAATACAGACACAGTTTGTACCCTGAATAAGAGAGAAGGTGAGATTAAGTAAAGAAATGTGGAAAAGAACAGATGCAGGTGGGTCAGAGGAGGACTGCCTGGCAAGTCCAGCAGACACTGACCTGTCCACGGCCTCCACATCAAAACAAAACCTCTTCTCTATCGAGTCGGTCTTCCTCCTGGTGCACGACTTGAGCATGAAGCTCTCTTCTTCTCCCTGACGAAGAGTGACAGAGCATCAAAGAGAAAATAGTCATAGCATTTTAGTATGCTTTTGATACGTGCATTACAGCATAAATGTGGGATGCAAAACCTCTCCTCACAAGAAGAGGAGACGAAACCTGAAGCAGCCAGCTGGAGGTTTTCTTGGACAAGACCGAGAACTCTGATAGATTAGGCAACATACTAAATCAGGCTTTAGCATTTTTGAATAATAAGGACTCGCTGTCCTTCCTCTCATGTTGGAGAGTAACTAAAGCTACAGACCGTATTTCCAACTTGCTTAACTTCCAGTTGGAAGCACATTGAGATAATTTTGGGCAAACACTTGCAGTGTGAGATGGGCAACGACACAAATTTCTGCAGGAACTGAACAAAGAAACGAGCTTGAAACTAAAAAACGTGTATAAACAGTAATGAAGATATTAGGTGTTACCATAGCATCTTGTCTTTATATAAGCACTTGTAAGTACTTGAGCTTTGCTTCATCACAGACTGAACCCGCTAACCCTGTCACACGCTGTTAATGAGACGCTCAACTCTTTAGTTTCAGGCACTCCAGAAATTACTCACAAAAAATAAACATTACAGCAGGGGTTAGGGTTAGGGTTAATATACATATAACATATATAATAATAAGTAGTCAGTGCCACGGCTGAGCATTTCTGCCTTGGAATTGCAGTGGACCAATGACAGCCAGGGTTTCATACATAACATAAGTAAGGCACTAATCACGTCAACTTGCAGGTGGGGCTTCTATGAAATGAGGAGTAGCAAAGGAGAAGCACAGTGTCGCTACATATCAGTAGCTGTTTCACCATTTTCAACTTCAAAACAACGGCAGACGTGTTCTGTTTTTGGTTGAAAAGTTGCAAAAGTGTCTGAAAACCTGAAAGCCAAACTCCCAGAGGAAACACAGGTTTGCAGTAGCACTTTTCCAGAGCGCTGCTTTGTAAATTTCACACAAAAACAGATGGGTTTTGATACAAAATTAATACTGACGCCTGGTGCTGTTCCATCGATTCATCCTGGGGACGCAGTGAGTACAAGCCGACACGTTTGCAAGTTTATTTTCACCGTGTTTCATTCGTTGACTGCGTCCAAACAAATCTGCAGAGTGCTAGATACAGTTAGCCAGCATTAGCCTGCCAAATTACTTGTTGATTCGCGTCGAATGCTGACAGGACATTTTATACAGCCTGAGGGTGTTGATGACGATACTCAAAACACTTTGTCACACATCTCTTCTTTTTCTGTCAGCTGCTTCCCATTGGGGGATATCGCAGCGTATCATCTGCCCGCTGGCAGACCACGACTGGCACAGGCCTTTTACACTGGTTGCCCTTTCTAATGCAACCCATTTATGCGAGCTTGGGAGGAATGCACTGGCTTGTGCATCCCCAGTGGCAGAAGAGCAATCCAGGACTCAGTGTCTTGCCAATCCGACATATTAACATGAGGTAGGGGGGAATTGAACCGCCAAACCTCAAATCAGTAGACGACCTTTCATAACATGTGGATGACCTTATTTATGTGATTTTTTTTATCAGATTGTTTTTACAGATACTGTGTGATAAACATCACGTTTACCAATCAACATACATGCAGAGCATCTCAGGCAGGTTTGATTATCTTACTATAACACACTAATGGGCCCAGGTCTGATGACGTGTTATGTTCTTGCTCTTCGAGCTGAAAAGCTTCGAGTGATGTTCAGTGTTTCTACTTTTACTTCACTCAAAATGCTCCTTCAGAGAACAGGCCTGAACTTGCATCAGCTTTGGGTTATGCAGCACGTAGGTGGAGAGGGTGATAACAGATAACACTCCAACAGAAGATAGTTGGGAGTCATGCTGCTCACTCACAACATCTCTGGCGACGCTGCACTCTCATCTATTGAGGCCGCTCTTGTGGAGGAAAAACGATCCTCGCTCGATGCTTCAGGACTGACGCAAAATGTGACATTTCTGCTTGATGATTGTGAATAGCTGAACAGTTTACTGCTCTCAGAATTCCGCTGCAGCCTCCCTGAAAATATCTCTTGACATTAGGTTGTGTAATAACAACACACAGTGAGAGCTTGTTGAGCTCAGCAGTGAGCGTGTTAATGAGAGTTGGAGAGCAGCCCTGTGGGACGAACCGGGTGAGAACCAACTGCAAATCAGACAACATGATGATAGGCTGAAGTGACACACAAGATGAGTGTGTGTTTGTGTCTGTGTGCCGAAGCCTGTGGAACATGTGTGTGCACTTCACTGTGTGTTTCTATTGCTGTAAAAGTCTATGCAAGTCTCACAAGACTTCAGTGAAATTGTTACTTTATTATTAAGGCCAAAGCTACTCACCATTTTCCCTCCAGATTTAGGGTCAAACAATACCATGGTGACCCTCTTGGGCTCTCGGTGGTACGTACAGTAGTACTTCACCCAGGTCGATACAAATGAGCCTAGGGGAGAGAGAAACAGACACAGGTGAAGAGAGAGAAGGTCCAAAATAAAAACCGCAAGAGAAAACGATGATGTCACACAGTCAGAGAACACAGACGCAGAGGCAGGAGGGGGAGACAGGGTTAAAGCAAAAAAAAAAAGAAAATCAAGAAAAATCAAGTCTTAGTCACGCCTGCTTCAGTGGTAGACATTACCATGGTAACCACACACAGCCAGAGCTGCTGTCACGTCTCCAGCAGATCAGGCTTGACTTCATCAACCGTAGGTTCATTATGGTTTGTTTGTTCTGCTGCAGTGTGTGCACATTTATTTATGCATGTGTGTGAACCAAACAACAAGGCCCCGCCGTACACGTACGCCGCTTACATGCATGCACACCCACCCACTCACACAGCCATTCATGTACTGCAATGCTGTGAAATGTGGCCAAATTCGGTCGTCATTGTAAGCTGTGACGCACACACACGCACACGGAGGCGGGCCGATACGTACGCTTCTCCTGTACGAACAGGTATCCCTCCATAGTGTGCTGGCTGACGCTCTTGTGTTCGTGCGGATTCTCCTTCATCTTCCTCATCAGACACTCAACCTCCGACCGCGTGCTCTCGAAGCGGTTCCTCGTCTGTCAACGCGAGCAGAGGAGCACACGCCTTAGGCCTTTCGCTCCGATCCTGAGAGCGCTTCACTTGAAGCCGCAGCATAACTTACACAAACATGTTTTTCAGCAGAATAAGAAACACATTTTAAAAAGTCTCTAAAAAAACAAAACACAAACATTGCATGCTTTACAATTTCCTCTTTTGTCTAAAAACAGATGTGTAAGTACTTTATCCTGCCTCATTGTTTTGCAGAGGTTTTTTTTTGTGTCCTTTAGGTATCAAATGAAATTTCAGGTGACTCTGAGGAAATGTTTGACCTTTGAATTCCTCTCAGCCTGCAGCCTTTTCACATTTAGAGGATTATTCCCTCTGAGACGTTTTCTACTGTCTGAAATGTTTCCTCTCTGCTAATGAGGCTGACCTGGCTTTTGAAGTGAGCACTTCGAAGAAGCATTTCGGTGACGTGTCCCTTTCGGCTGGGGATTACAACTAAAAGTGAAACCCTTCCTAATTTTTTCTGATGGTCAAAAGCAAAACAAACCCGGAGGATGAAACATTAGCACACCACAAAAACAGCTACTTCTAACAGAAATCAAAGTCTGCAACTACTCTTTGTTTTCCATTTGACTTTTTTTCTCTAAGGTTTTATTTCTAAGGACAAATTTAAAATATTTTATTGCATTAATGTGTATTTACATGCAGTGCTCAGGTGTGACCTTATGCTTTGTTTGAATAAGCGTCTGTGTGTGTGTGACCTTACATTCTGTATGCTGATGGTGAGATCAGTCTTGAAGTGGTTGAAGTCCTTTGCGAGCTCATAGCCGTGGTGGTAATAGGTGAACAGGCCTTGGAGAAATGCCAACAGCTGAGGGAAACAAAGACAGATCAGAGAGGAGAAAGAGAGTAGATGAAGAAGATGGGGAATACGGTAAGAGGAAGTGGAAAGAGGGACATATGTGAATATGGAGGCGGAGGTGGAAGAGAGAGATGTGAAGAATTTGTATCTGCAGTGTGTATGCTGCAATAAAACAATGGCCTATTGTGAAATATACTGTCGCAACATGACAGAGAAAATTAAATATCTTAAGAAACAGAGGCCTACTTTGTACTTCCCCACAGAGTTCAGGTTTGTGTGGTGTGTGTGCAACAAATTGGCTTTATTTCCTCAGCAACTACCACTGAGGTGCCCTTGAGGAAGGCACAGAAACCTCCCAAACCGCTGTTTGTCAACAACAGAGGAGAGTGATGTTAGTTAGCAGCTGCTGGGTGTGGATATGTCGAAGTGAGCGGATGTAATGCAGACCACTGCTGAAAAAACAGCATGTGTGCAGAGCAACTTAAACAGGACATAGAAGGAAAAAAAAAATCATCTTACAGGCTCCACAAAGTCAAACATCTTCCTCTCTTGGACCTCCTGCACTTTGAAGACGTACTCCAGAGAAACCTCGTAGAAATGCTGCCGCACGTTGTCTACCTGGTTGTCCGCCTATTAAGACAAATGAAAGACTGATATTTACGGAATAAAGAGACAAAATAAAACCAAACTGTGAACTCAGATGCATCTTACCTCGTGTAGATGTGACTCCTTCTTCCTCGCTGACAGACTAAGGTGTTTCTCCAGCACTGCACAATACTTCTCTGTCTCTTTGTCGTATTTCTTCTTGGCCTCCTGTGAGAGATGACAAAAAACCTTTTATTGACAGAGAGAATAATAAACTCCTGTGGTCTTCTTGAGGAAGATTTGTGCAGCATTAATAGACCTAAACATCTATTTTATGTCATCATATCAACATGGTTTGTACAGCCACTTGCGTAGTTGGAAAAGAAACTGACTGATCTGCAGGTTTTGAGAACAAAGAGCAAGGCCAATGTCATTCAATGTGAATTTCTTTTTGCTGTCACATCATATTGTAAAAGAGTCCAATATGAAATTGCTCCTCGAGGGAGCACAGCTGCTTATTAAACAACAGACTGTTTCATCAGAGCTGAGATCACTGACATAAGAGAGAGACAGATAGACGGATGATAAACCAGGGACAGAGAGAGACACCCCGCTCTGCATTCCTTAAAGCTGCTGGGCTGAAAAACACAGAGAAATACTGGGAAAGTGTCAAAGAAGAGCGAGAGACACTTACTCTGATGGTTGTACAGTAATTATCAGTCACATTAAACTGTAATCTAACTCAAGACAGTTGAAGGGGGAGAGATGGATAGCAGTAAAGGGGGGATTGAACATATAAAGAGAAGAGGGGCAGGTCAGGGTGGGTTTCACTCTGTCAGAGAGGCCCTGAGGTATTATTATTACTGTACATCTGCCCCGGCCTCTTATTGCCTCTCTTTATCCCAGACTCATAATGTGACCAAGGCTGGAGCTTCAGGAAGAAGCTCAAAAACATGGGACATATTAACAGATCCAGATTATTTGTAATTTTACCATGAGAAACACTCACAATCATCTATAATAAAAAAAAGTAAAGTGAAGTAAAAGTACTCATACAGAATGGCATAATTCAGAATAATGTACATTACTGGATTATAATTATTGATGCATCTCTGTGCTAATCACTTTTATGTTGAAGCCGGTAAAGGTGGGTTCACTACATTATGTAGTTCATATGCTGGGTAGCTTCTGGATTTCTCCCTGGGGATCGATGATCTTGGTATTGTGCATATGTCACATGGTTTACGGGGACGCTTTAGTGGAACAGAGCCATTGTTACCACTAACACCTGTACCACCTGCACTTTTCATACTATGATGTGTCAAAATGGCTGCTGTGGAAAAGGCTTACTGGGGATAATGTAAATCACAGATCTGCACTGTTTTATGGTGTTTTTGGGTTTACAGGATTTTTACCATCACTATGATGAATTGCCTTCATCTGTCATGCATTTAATTCACTCGACTCGCCCGTCTTACTGTCTGGTTATTTGTGTGCATGTGAATTTCGTTCTCGTCTTGGAAACAAAAGTCCCAGATCAATGAAAACAACAAAATGATGCCTCATGAGTCTGAGCTCGGACGAGCCCGTGATGTTGACCCCTGCTGCAGTCACGTGACACAGGTGCTTCTTTGCCAAGCCAGTTTCGACAGCAAGAGGAGTCCTCGGGGCCAGAGGAGGAATAGACAGCAGCTGCAGAACGCATCAGAGATGATGAACGTTCCTCTAAACAACAAGGCCTCTGTCTAGAGTCTGCCTGCCTCTTTGACTTTTTCATATTCACTGAGGAACTCATGTCCGAAATGACTGCTGTTGCAGCCGTCTCCTCTGTGTCCCTCATTAGGGGTTTCATGATGTAACTAAGCCATTACAGCCCTTACATTTAAAAGGAAGAAAGCTGGATTATCTGACTTCCTTTGTGAAAAGAATTTACAATTTACACAGCAAAAGTCTTGTTTCCTATCATGTTTGTTTTAAACCAAATCTCTGGTGGAAAAAGTGCCATTTAAATGTGCACTGCCAGTTACTTCCATCCTCAGCCAGCAGGTGGCAATCTCCTCCTAGCATGCTTGCCGCCTCCTTTTCCAGCACAGCGAAGTGAATGAAATGTTTTGATATAGGATCATGCTCTGCCACAGAACTGACTCATCACAGCTACAACCATGTTTGACTGCACACTCCGCTGCTCCGTCATGTCAACAATTACGAGGAAGTCCCACTGAAATATGAAGCCAAACAATACATCATCGCTCCCTGCCTGTTTCTGCGTGCAGCGCATGGCATCAAACTTTTTGTAAACATTCACCCTGTGCTTCACATGAATGACTTTTTGAGATTTCTGCAATGATTCGATTTGTCCACGGTGAATGAGATTAGAACCTGGGCCTTAAATAGTTTTAAATATATTCCATCCGTTCTTCATCCACTCACTGTAATTCTCCTAAAACTGCCCTTGTGTCAGACGCCTGCCAGCTCTGGAGCCTCAGTACAAGGTAAAACTGTGCCAGACGAAGATGCTGTGAGTTCTTTTAGGGCTAAACTGGGATTAGAACATCTCTCATGACCTGACCGCACAGATTATGCCTTCACATAATCTGGCCACCATGTCACAATCAAACCATGACCTGCTATAAGGGGGATGGATTAGCAGAGTAAACACTGATAGCATGTTTAATACATGTATCAGGGGAACCCCCGTGGCTACTCATCTCGGTCCTGGCTAATGACTGCACAGGGTATGTGCACCATGACCTGCTGTAAGGAGATTTGGAACATGGCAATATTTAATACATGGGGCAAAGGATTACCAAAAACATACAGTATAATACTTATCTTTTAAACTGAAATGTTGTAAAATTTGTTGCTAAAAGTCAGCAAAAAAGTCAAAAGATCACAAAATTTATGCACTAAATCTTAACTTAACGTCCTCCTTACTTACAGTATCTTCAATGTGTCCATACCCTCCTGTACATTCAGTCCAGCTCCAAAAAAGATTTAAACCCACCGACACACTAAAACAACACCAGCCATGCCATGAGGGAGCCCTGCTGGCCTCTGAGACCCCCCACTGAGAATCTGTGATTGATGGCAGGATTATGCATTCCTCTAATCTCCTATCCAGGTCATGCAGTGACGGTTCAGACATTGATGGACATTCATGGGCCATCGCTGCAGAGGAGGAAGACCCCGTGACATGCAGTAAATATTCTATGTCTGTATTTATACTATAAAGTTTTATTACAAGCCAGTCTTCAAAGGATTTTCCCAAATTCTCTCAGTGCAGGGTCAATCTGTGGTGAATTTCATGATACAGACTGAGCATTTTAACGTGTCGTTAACACTTTGAGGTGTGCAGTACGGGCAAAATGTTGTGTAATGTGCGTTTATCTGGTGGTATTTTGCTTGTTCTATTAACTTATTCTCAAGTCTTTGCTCCTCGTAATCTGTTCTGTCGGGTCTTTTAGTCAAATGAGCTATATTTGGTTAAATTCATGTATATACATTTCTGATTAATGAATATAAAAAAGCAGCATTATAAAAAAGCACTCCATAATTATTATATTGAACATCCCAATTACCTGTTAATTGAATACTGTAATTATCCTACATTAAGAAGGATCTCACTGGAACATTAATATGTGTTTTATAAAAGCTGTGTGAGCAGTAGAAGAAGCTCATTTCATGGGAAATTACATAAGAATACAGTGTCTACAAACTGTATGGGTAATTCAACCCAGATGTATAGATACAGTATAATATCTGTCGACCTAAAATTGAAGAATTACTGTATACTGTGTGTTCTGGGTGGCTGTGTCAGCTGGTGCCCTCCTAACAGCTGCAGAAGTGCTGAAAGGAATTTATTGATTTATGTTTCACTGCCAGCGTATCAATACTGATGCACAGAACAAGTGTAGCCAAAGTCAATTCTGTCATCAGTGCTGCGGCCGTGCAGCGTCGCCTGCCCACCTTGGCTGCGCTGATCTGCTCCTTCCTGAACCGCTCCAGAGGCATAATCAGCACATCGTTGGCGTTCTCGATCTGGCGGCACAGACACACACACATAACATCACAGAGCAGCAAGTCTACATTAAAGTATTACAGACTTATTTTAAATGACAATGTTACTCGTGTAATTTTCTGTTGAATTATAATGATTATTCTTCTTATTTTCGACAAAATGGTAAACTGACAGCTGTCTGCGTCACAGGGGCACGAAAACCAAAGCCCGAGCCCACTTGTGAAATAATACTACACCAGACGTGGCATCATTTTCTAGGAATGACAAAGGACTAAATAAAAAAAACTGAGTGTATTAGATTCTAAAAATAGTCCATAGACTGACAGACTAGAGAGGATCAGCCCTATCACCATCAAAGTATTTCCTGAGTGATGACAAGCATTTGTGCATAACACAGTTTCCACTCCCTCCCATCAAGCACTCCCAGTAATTCTACAATTTGTTAAGTCACTCACCATACGTGTCCTCTCGTCCTCCAGGTTCTGTAGGACCGCTGCAAACTCCTGCAGAGACTTGGCTGAGGACAGACGTGTCGGTAGAGAGAGAGATGGTTGGAAAGCGAGACACACAAACACATGCAATCAGCAACAGGGAGAGTCTGAAGAAAGCTGGCACGAGGTGGCGGGGATGAAGCTTTGTTTCTGCTCTTGGACGTCTCACAAATTTTTCTAAAGTCGTGACACAGCAGAGTAATTAACTGGAAATGAAACCGCAATTTATATGGTTCGTTTCTATGGTGCTTTCACAGAGAGCACAGCTCAGTGCTTGTTGCCCCGCTCGCTGGCAGGCCAGGCATGGCTACATTGTTTTGGGTCAGAGTTTCCACTTCAATTGCCTCTGTCCCTGTCCAACACTTTTCTCACACACACACATGCATGCACGCACGCACGCACACACGCACACACACACACACACAGGCAGCATGTGCACTGGCATATGAAAAAACACAAAAAAAAAAATCATAGAAAGTGGAGCCCTAGTTTATTCCTTAATCATCACATGATAAAGCATACACTTATGCTGCTTTTCAGCACCAGCTTTCAGGCTACAGGATTAGGTTCCTGGAAGTTAGATCCAACTATAAGGGAGCGGAACCTCAGGACTATTCAAGGAATGCATTGAAAAACAGCTCAATCCTTTAATAAAGCTTGTAAAAAGCAGTAAAACCTTTCAGCAGGCTCATGCACACACTTTTCATCAAAATGCGATGCTGAGAGAATAACATATGAACATGTGAGATATTGACCTAGCGCAACTGTAAGAGGCTATTTATAGGCTATTTTAACAGTTCTGACATGAGGACAGCTACGGCTATGCTATAACAACAGTGTGGTGGTGCAGCCCAGTTGAGCAGCAAGCTGCTCAGGAAAGATAGCTAGTGTTAGTTAAACAACAGTAGTGGGTGGGTCAGGCCAGTGAGGAGCTGCAGCCTGCACAGACGCAGCCAGGCAGCATGGGAGGGTGTGGTGTTTGCTCCATGTTTCACAGCAGACTGTTTGGACAATGACAGAGAGAAGCCTGGATGGCTTCATGGAATAAAGAGTTCTATTCTCATTATCTGTACACCACCTGTATTCTCAGTGTGTTAGCGTTGGGTCAGCATGAAGTTTCTAACGCTGGTTGGAGTGGAAGGAGTGGTTCACATCAGACAACAGCAGGATTAAAAGGTTAAGCAAGAGCTACGAAACATGTCACTTCATGCTTTATTGTGTTTTTATTATAGAGGATAATGGAACGTTGAAGTAATCATGGCTGCCTGTCTTATGTAAATAAAGCTTTTATTATGGTGAGTGAGCAGAAATCCACACTAGACTGAAGTTCTTCTGCTTATCTGCACAGCAGATGCTCCTGATGTCACTGGAAAATAAAACTACTCTTTGATTGCTTTCACATCTTATTATGATAACAGAAAAATCAAGGTGAACTTTCAGGATCAGGCTTTTGCACAGTTTTACTGGCCTCACTCTCTGTATTTGCTCAAATTTAGAGAAAAATTCATTTCCAGATAATCATATAGTTTATATCAGGGATTCTCAAACTTATTACTCAGATGTCCACATCTGGTTTTTGTTCAAGGTCAGCGATCTGGAACGACTGGCGATGACAAAATATCATTTAAGCGAGTGTTCATCCACATTCATTTCTGACTCAGACATATGCTTACAACTACATTTACACTGTAAAAACTGAGTCACACAGAAAACCACACACATTCTGTAATCTGCGATTTAGGAGCTAATAGCAAATGCTCTAGTGTAATGTTAACATGTGAACCGCACCAACACACAACACTCTCTCATGCAATGAGCTACCTTAAAACCACCTTCACCTGGGAACCGAATCACTGTGAATGATCTCCAACTCCAACCTATGGCAGGGTTTATTCTTTTGAGTCTATATCAGTGTGAACCGGCTCCGAAAAAACATGTAGATCCAGAATGATAACTTGATACTTAAGAAGAAAATGCTCTCAGACCTTGGCCAAGGAGGCCGTTAGTGCTCAATACAAAGCCCACAGTTAACAGTCAAAGCACTGAGGGCTGGGTCTGGGTTGACTTGACATTCGGTTCAGATGAGGACTTTGAGAGGTCCTGTTTTTTATTACATTATATGATTAAAAGGATTCCAACATGGACATAAAATCATACTATTTAGATGAAAGAAAGACGAACAGTGACCACTAAAGATAATAAAACATCACCAACAGTAACAGACAAATGATCACAGTGTTTAGGTTTATATAAGGTCAGTGCACTCTTGCCAATAAACTGTTCATAAGTCGCTGAAAAGGCTTTAAATGTGCTGTGTAATCCCACTTCATGGTATTCATCAAACAAAAAGCTGTAATACTGCAAAAAATAATGAACAGATTCTGGGCATAATTAGAGATATTTATGACTTCCTATATAAAAGCACTGAAAACTAAACTGGCCTTTACATCAGTGCTGATATCACTGTTCTATTTCAGTGAGTATAAATGAGACAACATTGTCTACAGTCTATTTACAGGCTCTCCTCTGCTGCTGCTGCAGAGAATATATTGGATTTCACATCAGCAAGCTCACCTATGCATATCTCATCATCCGTCTCGGCGTCTCCAATGCACTGGAATTTAAACTCATTGAGAGAGTCGGCAAACTTCCTCTTGGCTGTTGACAGACCTGAGAGAATGGAGAGAAAAGAAAAAGAGGCCATCAGGTTACTAAAGGACACATTAGAGACAGCATGTTTTCTTAGCAAAAGCTATATGTCATATTTAGCGTCCGTTGTTCTGTGGGAGTTCAGAATGATTCAAACCCCAAACTATATAAAGCATCATACTGTTACTTTAAAGTTCGGTTGCCTGGCTTAAAAACACATATCATGTAAGAGAATATGAGCCTTTGTCCTGATTTGATGCAGTTACTGAAAGTGAGAGTGAGTGGAAAGAGGCTAAATGCGGACAGGCGGATCCTGTGAGTGGATCCCAGGTGGCGTCGGTGATGAAGGTTGACAGCTCCAGCATTCGTGTGGAGGCTTTTCGGTGTGTGCGCATGTGAGTGATTGCTGAAAAGCGCAAAAAGTTCCCTTTAAACTTAAGTCACATTAACCAAGCCAGGCAGTGAAAAGCCTCGGACTGATGGATGCCTTTCAAATAATGCATGAGGCGCTAAGAGCTCCTTGGAGACACACACTCAGGGCGAGTTTGGCTTCCGTTCCATTAACAGTCGAGGCAGGGTCACCTTCGCAACAATGGTTCCTGTTGCTGGACTGGCCGAGGTCAGCCACACATACAGGAGCGGAGTGAAGCTCTCTTAGAAACTGCATGCATTGTGTATTATCTGTAAGATATCCTGCCACTGAGATTGAATCAAGGAGTTGCATGACTTTCAGAATGATTGCTATCTCTGTTGATGCTTTGGCTAATCATTCCTTCACTCTCATGGTGACAGAAGAAAGAAAAAAATACGGGTAACAGTATGATGTGGTCAACCCCAGCAGGGAAATCCCACTTTTCCAAAGAGAGCAGGAGAGAAACGACACAAAATTCACACAAGCAAACATGTATTTCAGTGGCGTTTCGTGAACTATTGATAGAAATGAAATCCAGACAAGTATGCAGGGAAATAAAGAGGGAAGGAAAAAAAGAGGACAGATGAAGAGTCTCATGGAAAGACAGATGGGAGTCAGGGAAAGGACAGACAGTGTGCACAGAGAAGACCGACAGAGTGTAATTGTCCATGTTTATGTAAATACCACAGGTCCACCAAGTAGATCTGTGTGTGTGTGTGTGTGCGTGTGTGTGTGAGTGTCTGTTTGGAAAGAGCTGCTGCAGCTTGCCAGTCCAAGAAATAAAACGCAGGCCCAGCAGCTCCTACATGTGCTGCCAGAAACACACACACACACACACACACACACACACACAGACACAGACACAGACACACACGCATGCACGTACGCACGCACGCACGCACGCACCGCTGTCTCTCTTGGGACTGACTCAGAAAAACATGGTAGGATGTCAGTCGGCAGTGAGTCACCGTGGCTCTGTAGCGTCAAAATAACTAAAGTATGACCAAACTGAGACCACACTCCAACCTTGAAGGATAAACTGCGGTTTTACAGTACCAGTGTCCAGTGACGAATAAAAATACTTCAGTTCTTCCAGTAGTACCCTAATACTGTACTTTGCGACACTTCATCCAACAACACAGTCCTGTGTTGTGACACATTAATTGTCACAGCTGACGTAATTGTCAACGGTGGCCTGTAGAGGACATGAATGCTGCAGAATCATAAGAATAACTTTTCTGTCACTTGTGTCATCGTTCTCTAAATGTGTTTAGGTGTGAGACATCAAGGCGTTTCTGTTCTCAGAGCAGGGTATGGCCTGCTCTTTGAAGGTGCTGTGCGTGTGCATCCACAGCTTTGAAAGCCAGACATGTCAGCACCTGGCAGAGTCATCTGTGAGATGAAGTGAAAGAGCTGCTGCTGTACCGCACTTGTTAATAATATATTAGAACTGCACAATATATCGAGGAGAAGGTGCAGAAAGCACAGGTGCAGCATTGAGGTGATAGTCAAATGAAATCCTCCATAGACTAGTACAATCTAATATAAATTCTGCCTTTGCAAACATAGTAATGTTCATTACTGAGGTTGCAGGTTGCACTGGTGCAGAGTATTAGAAAAAAAATTCAATAAGCACTCCTCCTCCAACTACAACGGCCACAATAATAAACATAAAGAAGAGTTATTACCTGACAGTGTTACTTGAATTATAAGCTTCATAAAAGCCAAATTCAAAGCAGAGCTGCTGTATTGCATCAAATTAGACTGTGTGCCAAAGTGTACCAAATGAAGAGGCAATGAGTGTAAAACAGCATATACACTGTCATTATCAAAAGCAGCCACCTTACATAGTTACAGTATATTAGCAAATGAGGTTACACTAACGACAGTGTAACAGGCATTATTTACAGCATGGGTGGCCTCAGTGTGACTGATGTCATGCTCTGTGCCTGCTGAGCTACACAAAACTCCATCTCTCTCTCCACTGCCCTCCTCCCTCTGGTCTCTCTGCGGCCTGTTCTCTTATTTTTGGCCTCCGTCCCCCTTCCTTCTCCTTGCTGCCACTGGCAGTCCCTCTCAGCACCTTGTGAGTGAAACGTGCCTGTCGTTGTTAATTTCTTCACTCTGGCTCCAGCCGCGCTCTCTACACGCTCTCCGTCATAAACATCAAAAACCGACCACAGACCAAGGAGTAGGAAAACAGAAGGGCTTTTAAAAGGACGCAGCCTCGAGGTGCACTTACGCTGTTATATATCACCCGTCGGTGATTAGATGTGTATTCTTCTAGTTACTGTGCAACAGTGAAACAGTCGTGCACTTCTGCTTCATTTTATCGTTTCATACATTTTGTTCTGCCAGCTGCAGCAACCACTATTGGCACAGGTCTGCAGCAGTTTCACTGACATTGTTGCGTCCACCGTTCTGTCAGATCAGGGGCCAAGCAAATATTGACAGGCATCTTTGATCTACTCCTCAAAAAGCTCTTGTTGGAGCATTATCTATTGGTGCTTTTTTATTACAGCCGTTTTGTGATTTAGTACAGTTTAGTTTTTTTGTTTTATATCAAGCTAGCCACTACTAGCTGTCTAGAGCTAATGAAATAACTCCTGTGGACTCAAAGTCAGAGTTCAGAATCGCATAGTTTACTACTACATTACTACATTATACGGCATGAGTTTACTATAATCATTATCAAGTGGGTTTAATTCTCCATCCTATTTTACATTATTCATTTTTTTTCTGTTTTTATGTCCATTCTGTCTCTTCTATGGAAAGCACAGACTGTGCAAAGTTGGAGATTTTGAGCCAAGTTAAAAGCTGGTAATGTGTCACTTTAAGAATGTTTTATTCATTTGGTTTTTTCCACCAAGAAAGTAACGATTTAGATTTCCAATATGTGGTCAGTTTATTCAAATAAAGCCTGCTTTTTGACATTTACAGCTGTGGGGGAGCCACTGGCTGGGTGAGACCTGTGATCAGTCCTGTGATGCAGTCTTGTTTAAGTATACTTCAGTGTGAAGTCTGTTGGTAATGATATACTCAGCCCACCATTAGTAGTATGCAGTACTGTACATACTGAATGCAACAGTGCATCTACAAGCACAGCGAGAGCAGGAGATGTTTCCCAAAATGCCTTTTAATAAGCTACAGAGAGTCCAAACTAACTTTCAGTGGAGAGGGAGCAGCAGTGACAACGACTGCACAATTTGAGGGCTGATAAAGATGCATAATTCTACATAAAACATGTTGCTGCTTTCTGATCCATTGAGGCTATAATGGCACAGCAATATGCATGTAGCACTTGTGATAACACCCACTTCTGGAGGCCATAAGCCTTCAAATTTCACGGAACAATGACTTTCACAATTGCCACCAAATTCTGAATTAGAAGCCGTGAAATCATCTGCCAATCCCATAATTTCTGATGAAGAAATGTGTAATTCAAAAGACAAATAGGAGGTTTAGGAGTGAGGTTTTCCAAGACACTTCAATACAGTTAGGCAATATAAACAAACAAAATGTTTATATATTTGTTTTAGTGAAACCAGATTTGTGGCGACTGCTGCTTCACTGTGAGAGGAGAAATTGGTCCATGATGAATTTCTTCCTCTGAGACTTTTCAATGTCTGCACAAAAGAATGAGTTTGGACAGACGCCCCTCCTCTGATTCTGAGGAAGTCACTCCAAAACATGTTTGATGCTGATGTTTAAGATCCATCCAGTGTACATCATGAATACAGCAGCAGCTTTTTGAACAGAGCTCAAGTGTTTTAGCAATGCCTTGTTTGATTTGATCTCTGCTTTGTCGCCGCTGAGACTGAACTGCTTCTACTGACTGAAAACTTTATTCCTTCCTCATTTTTTCCGTTTTCTCATCAGCTCAGAACACATCGAAAGTGTTGAACAATCAGTTGTGGAGAAACAACGTTACAGACCACTGACGTCTGGTTTTAAACTTCTGGAAAACACCTCTCACATATTCTGAAAAGAAGGTACTTAACACCTTCAAGACTGAACTCAACACACAGATTTCTATTCAGGTGTCAGACTCCATTCAGCTAGCTAACCCAGTAGCACAAAGTGGCTAGGAACAGCAGAGAGGTGGCAGGGAAACACAGTATATAGAGTCGGTACATCTTGAATCGCCGATTGTTGTGCTGATGGTGGCTGGTTGATGTTAGCATATCGCTCAACCCGAGTGCATTCTGCACACTATGATGACTTTAGAGTTGTCAATTTGACAAAATGGATAAGCACAACCCTGGAATAGTCTGAACAGATGATCAAAAATATCTCATTTCTCATTTGAAACCTGACAAAAATCTTAAGTCTACCTTTTTTAGTGTAGTATGCAAATTTTCTTTCCGTAGTATCATTTTGAAATGTACACACTTCATTCTGGATATGGTTCATATCAACTTGCTGCATTATAAGGCAACTACATTGCATCATAAGGCAACACATTCTACACTGTAGGCGATATTACATGAACACAAATTAGTCTGTCCTTCTTTCTTTTAGTTACATTGTGAG
This sequence comes from Chaetodon trifascialis, assembly GCF_039877785.1. Lineage (NCBI taxonomy): Eukaryota > Metazoa > Chordata > Actinopteri > Chaetodontiformes > Chaetodontidae > Chaetodon > Chaetodon trifascialis. The sequence continues at coordinate 8,836,561 of NC_092071.1, read as the reverse complement.
CAGAAACTATTGTGATTGCGTTACTGTTCATATCATTGCTTTTCAGTTGCATGACAGTGTTGCTAACAAAATAAGACATTTTGTTTGCATTTACCTGCCACAACTACTTTCACTGTTTACCTCTATTGGTGCTGGCACACTGAGCAAATACCCTGACGACTGCGAAGTATGACTTAATTCTACTTTGGAAACAATGACTTTAAAACTGTGATGAAAAACAATCTCACAAGCATGCATTTGTGTTTAGCTTACTTGCCCTTGGAGGACGTCTCACTCTGCATTTTGGCAAACGATGGGATGAGGTAACAAGATTTTTCTCTGGCTCATGCATGCAGATACATCATGCATGTCGTATCACTCCCAATAGTCATGTTCTCGATAGATGCTGGCAACAGCAGCACTCCGAGACGCAGGCTTATATGTTCAGACGTCCATGCAATCACACGCATCAGCCCAAAGCGGGGCTCTCGGCTCACTCAAACTGTGTTTCTAAATCAAAAGCACATTGTTGGCCAATATGATTCTGTAAGAGCTCGCCAACACAAATGAATTACTACAAAACAAAGGAGGAATTACATGCCACAACAAGTACATTGTCCAGGAAAGCTTTGTGTAAGAAAACGTCTACTTACAGATGTGGCCAGCACTGACGCCTTACCATTTATGGTAGCTATTTCAACACAGCGATTCACAAGGTCAAGCCCCAGGTTGAAAGATAGCTGGCCGATGTGTGGATAGAAGCAGCATCATCTGTTTAATCAGGAGTGGGTAGTCGTAGCATCACATCACTGATCCTTTCTGAGGTGTGCATCTAATAGCCACTAATTGCAGAAGTCGTTTGTGTTTAATTAGTAAAAGGTCCATTCATCCAAATTGCTAAAAAGTCCCTCATGCCGAGGGATATTTATGAATAGATCCCACAAGAGAAAGAGTGCAGGAGCGTTTAGAGTAGATTTTGGTGTTTGCCAATAATACAGTACTCAAGCGTGGATGATTTTTAAGTCACTTTTTGGGGCATTTTTAGCCTAAATTACAGAAAGCAGTAGACAGGAAATGAGGGAGAGAAAGATGCAACAAAGGTTCCCTGTCATTTATCCCATGGGCTACCAGGTCGCCCTGACACTGGCTATTTTTGATTAACTTTATAAGCATTTATTAATACGCACAGTCCATGTAAGTAAACCACCAAACAGAACTGTATTATATATTCTGTGGCCTCTGCTCCTCCAGCAGCATTCCATCACTGGCACTGCGGCGTAGGTCTGTTGTTTAAGTGATAAAAATCAACCATTAGATGGAAATATTTGAAATATTTTGAATATGCAAAATCAGATTTGCAGCTGAAAGATAAAAAGGCACATTGTTGGGGGTTCCCAGATGCAAGAGGCATGGATGATGCTGTGGTGTCACTGCCATTTAGCATTTGCGTGTTTGTGTGTGCATGTGTGTGTTCATGTCCCTGTCCAGGCAGGAAGGACAGCTATGGACAGTGACAGCTATAAATAAATGACCCTGTTGACACTTGGCTCTCTGTCCTCTCGCCCTCTTCGCAGAATTCCTCCCATTCTTCTCTCTTTCACATCCTCCTGAGCTCACGACAAAGCCCAATGGAGACACACACAAATAAACAAACAAACAGTGTCAAGGAATGACAACACAGGATCTTGGGACTTGATGTATGAATGACTATCTTGTCTTACACTCTCATACAAATATTTCCTCAGCTACAGCTACATCCAACAAAACCTGGACACAGTTTGCTTGCACATGATTGCATTCGGTTTTTATTTACACAGCATCACAACTTCTTTGGAATCAGGGTTGTAACAGACCAGATTGATGATGACTTTACCACCATAATCCACTGAACCCAAAAAGCACCGATGCCTGCATGGTCAGCTGTAGAGATACTGCAGGTGCTTTGTTACCACCACGTGGCTGTTCAGGGCGAAAGAGCCAAGGGTGGCCTGTATGAGGCCATTTCTACATTGGGTCACTCCTTTCTGGAGTCTGACAGATTTTTCTTAAGGCAGCTTTGCTTGTCATGTGTGGCAACACTTGTGTGGGGAATCCTGTCCGCCTTAAATATGCCAGTCACATGCTCCGTCTGCAATTTAATAATGACATTTGAGGGACAGTGGCTTGGATGCTGCTGGAATGAGGCATGCTGCACACAAAAGTGCAGGCAGGAACACACAAAGACACAGTACACAAACAGAGCACTGTAAGCTACACAAAAGGAATCTGTAATTGACCACAACCATGCAGCAGTACTGTACAACGGCTGCTATTTGTATTAACTCACAAGCACACACATACACAGTCGAAAGAATGGGCCTGTGTGATATCAACAGGATATCCAGCAGTAGCTTGAACTGTGCAGTAGCTTTGTTCCACAAGCATGTGAATAGAAAACCTATTCATCAAGTAGGACACACACACACACACACACACACACACACACACACACACACACACACACACACACACACACACACACCATTCAAAGTGGGTACAAAGACAGATTTCAGTCTCCTGATCTAAGTTTTTACATGACCCGGCAGCCAAGCATGGAGAGGTATTTGTGAACTTCATAAAGTGAGAGACTGTAAAAATCATACAACACTCTGGTACAATTTATTCTCTTAAAATGTTCTTTTCATAAAATCTTACGATTTGACAGGATGTTACTCCCCAGTCTGGCTATATTTAAAGAACAATGGATTGACATAAAGTGTCGAGGCAAGATGAAATGATCTAGTGCAGCGTTTTACTTCAGACACTTTTCTTTTGATCATGAAGAAATTTATGGCACCGTGTAAATATTGCTTTGTGGCTGTCATTGTTCCAGGACCAACAGAAAAATGTGGCATTGAATTTAATTTACTTCCACATGTGGCTTCAGACCAGTGCACTATTTCTGAGAGTCTATATGGACAAAGTGTTAGCACTGTTCCAGCTGCAGTTTGTTTCATGTTAGTTGACTTGCAGCCCTGCTGGTGAGGTTATAATTAAGTTCTGTAACTGTGAAAAAATGCTCATTATGTTTCCGTGTGTGTGCATGTATGTGAATGAGAGAAAGATCTAGAGACAGAGAGGCATTGGGAGGGACATATTGTACAGAAAAATGGTAGCTGATACCGGAAAGGTCAATGCTGTCAAACTCAAATGTCATCACTATGGCCCCATGACAGTTTTATGGTAAAACTAATACAATCTAACTGGATGTAATCTCTGTCTCTTTCTGCTCCAGAACAGCTTTTAAAAGGAAAAACAACAAAACGATGCCCATCGTACAGTCACTGAACATCATCAAACACTGAGCATGAACCTACAGTACAGGCTCAGGCTTTCCTGTTGAGCGGAGAACACAAAGTCAGTTTGACATTTAGCGGGGAGGAAACACCAACAACAATGAGCCCCAGGAGCAGGGAAAGTGAGAGAAAGAAAGGGTGAGGAAGTGGAGATGGCTTCTTTCAGGCGTTGCCGTGGTGAGCGCAGGTTGGGGGAGAAGTCGGGGTCAAAGGACACCCTTCGTCTGTCCGTTCTGCTCAGTCAGCTTTATGGGAAGCAGATCGGGTCGGTGCACATCGACACACAGCATACTCATCGCTCTTCTTGCAGCCACAGCGGAGCATGTATTGGTGATTAAGGTCAAATCTGGCCATGAATGTAGATCCTGTTACAGACCCACATTTCAGGTCCATCATCCGCCTGTAATACGATCCACCGACACAGCTGGAGAACAGTAGAAAAATGGCTCACCGCTGTCCAGTAACATTAAGGCAAAACCATCTAATACCTCGTCATACAGCCCCTGAGGGCCGTGTAAAGTGGGTTAATGGTTAGAGGTTAAAGGTGGATTACTAATCGCAGAGGAATCAAATTCAGCCTCTTCAGTCATTGGAATATTGAGCCGTGGATGTATGCTCGACTTGAAAAACGGTATGCGGGAGCGTATTCCAACCGCACACAAGAAAAGTGCATTTGAATGTTTTGTTATGGCAAAGGACAAATCATATCCAAGACGGTTTCAACACTTTGTAAGTTTGAGTTGGACGCAACGGCAGCAACGTCACTTCAGAGATTGAAAGAAAGAGCGAGAGGCTGGCAGAGAAAAGGAGAGAGAGAGAGAGAGAGAGAGAGAGAGAGAGAGAGAGAGAGAGAGAGAGAGAGAGAGAGAGAGAGAGAGAAAACAGCTCAGAGTTATATTTTATCTCATCACCTTCCAAGGGCTAAGATGGCGGCCTGTACAGTAAATATGTCATCATGACAAGCTGCTGCCAAGATGCTTGAGACAACTTCCAGGCTGAGGCTAACATCCCTGCACACATGCAAGGGACATGAATTAAGATGAGCAGACACACACATATGCACACAATCAAGGGTTAAATTAGATTTCTTTTAACTAAATGTCACGTGAGCACACATATTAGCATGCTGTATGCATGGACATGCACAACTAAGAGGCTAACGCCATGCTAGCTGCTGTGGGAGGTTATACATATGCACAGCAGTGCTTTGAGCTAAATGATAACATGAGCATGCTGTCATGCTCACGCTGACAACGTTAATGTTAGCTGTTGTTTAGCAGGTACACCATCTTACTTTAGCATGCTAACTTGTGCTAATTAGAGCTCAACATTGAGTACAGTTGAGGCTGATGGGAATATTGTTAGTTTTTTGCATCACCAAAGTTATTATAGTTCATCCTATGGGCGACATTAATGGCATTCAAGAGACACTTCACCCCAAATCTCAATTGTGAATCTCATGGTTGCACAGCCATCCATATATTTCAGTGTGAACCAACGTGGTTGACTGACCGACCAGCATGGCTTAAAATGTTAGCTGTTACTAGATGCAGTTCAAAAGGGATGCAGTGAATGGCTGGAACACCTAGCCCACTCATTCTCTAATCAAATAATAATAATAATAAATAATAAAAATCTTTAAGAATTTTGATAACTTAAAAGTTTAAATAATGTATTATCAATTAAATGAAAAGCCAGAGGCCACCCACATAGTGTCCTTGCAAAATCTGTTCATGAGGCACTGTTCTGGTCAAAGACCTTTACTGGGAATTCAAGGCATTTGTGATCTATGGCCAAAAGATCATATTTTTGTAATGACATTATGCACTGAAGTCTGGTCTAAAACCTTTTCCCTTAATCTTTAAATCAAAAAATGAACAAACTGTTTCTATCTTAAGATTCGCAGAAGCAAATGGAACGTAATGGGATACAAATGCTATATTTTCTAAATTCACAGTACTGGAATCGATCAGACGTTTCAGGTGGTTCCAGATACAGAACAGCCTTTTATTGGTCACACAGCTCCACATTACCGGTATGGCAACCATGACCATGAGCTCCAGGGCAATCCAAAACATACTCTATCACATCAACTGTTGCTGTTTCAAAAGACAAAATGTTAAAAAACACCCACAGCTGTGTTCACCGTGCACACACAGTTTCTACATACCTCTCAATCACACCCTAATTGCCACCACTTGTATAAATATTCCTGCTGGTGGTTTAACTACAGGCTGACACAGACCTGAGGTCCAGCACCTCGGTCATACCTCACACCAGCCCCCAACGCCAGCCATTCACTGTCAATTTTATTTTTAACACACGTTTAACCACAGAAGGCAATGAAGGAGGAAATGAGGTAATATTAAAACCACAATTTAGTACTTAAATTTGACACTGGTTCTAAATATTTGCCCAGATTTTAAAACAGTGAATGAAACTATATCGCTGTTTGTCAGTGCATTAAGTACATGTGTGTAATTTGTTTCAGTAAACTGGATTAAACCAAAACGCCTGATTTAGGTTCTTCGGCTCACAACGTTCATTTGTCTAACCTTCAATCCCATAAATCCCAAAACACGTTCACGTCCGAGCAGCCTCGCCATGAACAGATTACGAACATTTGTTTTTATATTTACTGGGATAATATTGCGAAAACCTTTGTGTGTTTGCCAGCAGCAGCCCTGTGGACCGTAAACACCCCTAATCTGTGATGGAACTCCCTCGCATGTGGGAGTCATGACAGTAAACACACACGATACACACACACGCACACACACAGACACACACACATAGAGGAACTAACAGGGGCACTCACTGGCCTGTATTTGGAACCACTTATAAAAGCAAACACGGGCCAACACATGACACAGCACTGGGGTTGACAAAGCAGACCCAGCATACACACACACAGACACACACACACTGGAAACACTCCCTTTGTCTATCTCAGCAGATGGCTTTCATCACATCTGAATGTGTCAGTGCAGCGACTGAGCGGACAAGTGTGTGTACGAGAGTGTGTGCGTATTGTAAAAGTTCACTGTAATTAGCCGAGAGCAGTGAGAACCTTTTCATTTTCCAATACAGCAGGTCCAGTCTCTCATGGAGCTCAACACACACACACACACACACACACACACACACACACACACACACACACACACACACACAGAGCGCGCACACACCCCACTTGCATCTTCATTCCTGTTTAATGAGTGTCAAACTGCCCATCCCGAGGAGGGACCCCGTGGAAGGAATTTAAAGAAGGAGCAAGAGGAAGAGAGAGGAAAGGGCAGAAAAACAAGATGAAATCATTGTTAAGAAATCCCCCAAATCTCACAGAGATTATAAAGCCAATGAAGCTCTGTGCCACTTTATCATGGCTTTTGTTTGCCCTGTAACAGCACTGTGCTCATCAGAAACAGGCTGAATGGCGGTCAGAGGCCAACAAAGTGATTAACAATGACTAAATAAAGCCTGGGTACAAAAAGAGCCTAACAATGGCACATAAAGTCCCAACCAGAACGAGCTGAGAGCTGGGGGGGGGGGTAGAGGGGGCAGGAAGAGTGGGGGGGAAACATGGAGAAGAGGGAGGAAGAAAGTCATATAGTTTTAGGAGGGATGGAGGGAGCTGAGCTGAGAAACAGCTGTAGAAGGAGATGTGAACTGTTCCCGACTCCGCATCAGAGAGGAAAAATCAGACACGCATTAAGACATCAGCGGCTGCTTTTCCCACATCGGATGTCCCTTCCTGGCTTCTAAATAAACTCCAATCTTACTTTCACATATTAAAGATTACATGCTGTTGTATGTTGATGACTGCAAGCTACTTTCAAAGCATCACATCAAAGGCTGCCATGGACGAACAGTCGCACCTTTATCAAACATAAACTTTTCCTACGCGATACTTCAAAATGTGCAGAAAAATAAAGTGATGGAAACATGACTCATGATGTCAAAGAGAGAAAAGCAACAAAGCCTCTGGAACTGGAACCAACAAATGACAATTTGTCATCTCACACAACAAAGCGTTTTATCAACTCGTTTCAGCACTGCTCCCAAATATTGATATTATATCTGCCTCAAAATCCAGTCATGCTCCAAAAATGCAACACGGTCCTGCACCAACTACAAATGCAAAAATGTCTGAAAGCATCTGAAACAGTGAAGACACAGCCTCGTCTTCAGGGGGACAGTGAAATGCTGGACGTCCACAGTACTTTCCAGTGTCTGCGGGTGAAATCATATCGCTGACTGCTTAATTGACTCTAATAGATGGAAATTATCTACATAGCTTCACGGATGAAAGAGAGAAACCCTGTCCATCACTGAGGCTTTCACGTCTTTCCCTCCTCTCGTCCCGGGTCACATAGCTATTGTATCCTAGCAACAGGGACAAAGAAGCCAGGCCACCACAAGGAGCAGGAAGTTCAGTTTCTCCATCTGTTTTTTTAGCCCTGTATGCAGAATTTCTTCCTCTGCTTATATCTCTCAACGTCATTTCTTTTTTTTTTGTCTTTAAATTTTTTCCTTTCTTTTTATCTTTTTTTTGTTTCCGTTTAGTTCCTATCAGCTTCTCTCACTTTTATGCTCTGTCACACTCTTCCCCCCTTTCCCCTCCCTCACTCTCTGTAATCCTCTTTCAACCTCTCTCGCTCTCATTCTGGCACTGCCACGCCTGTTGCTGACACAGCGAACAGAGACAACCGGCAAGGTTTTCCTCTCTCTCTCTCTCTCTCTCTCTCTCTCTCTCTCTCCCTCTCTCCCTCTCTCCCTCTCTCTCCTTTCTGTGGGGTGAAATCACCCTGACCGACGGCCGCTGCTGGAAAAATCCACAGCAGGAATGCGGGACAATCTGACTTGGATCCCGAGCGGAGGACACGGGGCCAGAAATGCCCTGCTCTGGCTTAAACTGACCTCGTAATTTAAAGGAAAACACCAAGTTTTCAGCCAGTTTTATAACATTCCTGTCAAGTGAGGGGAGCACAGATGCCACAAGTATCCGTGTGTCCCCAGTATCATTTGAGCCAGAGCTCTTTTCCTACCGTCGAGACAAACTTTAGAAAAAGACATCATTCAAAAGAAATGTGAAGATTAAATGGGAAGAATCATTTATATATAAAACTGTTTCAGGTGAGAAGCCACAGTATCACCATCTGTGTCGTGAGTTCAGGCTGCACACAGTCATCACTTATGTCACTTCATGTTTTGTTTTTTTTTTGTTTTTTTGGGGGGGGGGGGTGTTGTCATCTTGACTGTTTCCTGTCAAAGAATCAGGAAATTAAAGGGTTTGATCTTGCTTGTTGGCTTCATGCTTCCTAAATGTGAGGATTTGCTGCTTTTCTTTTTTAATTTATTGTAAATGGAGTACTTTTGGGATTTCTGACAGATTCATAGACATAAAGTGTAATCAATGAATTGCAAAAATATTCCACACATTCATTTATACTGAAAATAATCATTAGTTGCAGCCCTAGCAGTTAGTAGTAAAGAAGCTCCTCGCAGTTCAAAGCTTATTTTTGTACCATACTTTCAATAACATTTTAAAATCTAATGCAGCAAACTGGATCTCAAAGGCATCTAGTATATGTCGCTGTCTCACTTTTTAACATTAGCTGCCAACAGTCCCTCAGTGTGATAAGGCGCTCTTGTCACAACACAGATAAGCGGACTCAAGCGGAAATGCTCAATTAATTAAGAGTAATACCAGTTAATCAGCAAGTATTTTGACATTTCCTGATGAAGTCTCTCATTTGTAAATGGTTGCTGCTTTTCTGTCATATCTTTGGGTGTTGGACTGTTGCTTGGCCAAACCAAACAAGCTGAAGGCATCATTTTGTGCATTAGGGAACTGTGACATTTTATGAAATGATCAAGAAATTTCATGGCAGATTAATTCCCAACAAAAATTTTCTGCAGCCCTAAAGCTGACAAATGTCCCAAAACATCTGAAAGCATTCTCTGATATGACAACTATGGCTTGACTCTGAGCCCAGGCGTCCTCTTCAAAACAGGAAATGTAAGAGAATATATGACCTTCCTTTTACATAGAGATGACAGCGGGTGCGGAGATCCCGGGATGATAGAAATAGATAGTCACAGAAGGAAACAAGAGCCGGGGGATGAAAGAGTAGTTTTCCTTCTGTTGTGGCTTGTTGTAGTTGTTCGGCGCTGCCTGGGAGACTCCGCTGTGCCGCTTGAGGTCATCGCTTTTACAGGACAAAGTAAATGCCATTCCAACACAAACAGTGGAAAAAGAACATTTAGTCTTTATCATTATGTCAAGAGGTCGCGAATAAATCATATTAAAGCAACAATGCTGAGGCAGCTTTGTTCACACATTTTTCCATCAGCTTTGCCCAAAAACATTCTTAACACAGTGTTCTCAAATAATCAACCAAAAGCCAACTACTTCTGACTTGGAGTTTAGCTTCCCATGCAAACAGTGTTATTAAAAAGAGAAAACACTCTTAGCCTTCGAATGCATTTGAGCAGCAGTGAACAGTGTGAAGGGCTGTTGGGCACATGATAGATCAGACCAGCATGGTGATAGGAGAAAGAGAAAGGAGAGGGTGGAAACCACACTAACCAGATTAGCGTAAGTCTCCAAATAGCCTTCGTCCACTTCCTCCCCTACGCCCGACACAAACCTGACCTCTGTTCCAGACAACAGCACAAACATACAGCAAAACACTGCCCACACTCTCCCAGAGCTAAAGTGTGACCTTGTGAACTCCCTCATACTACAGGCTTCGTTTACTGCTGGTTACTGTAAAGCAGTAAAAATAACATCATGCACTTTGGTACTGACTGGTTAACTAACGGTCTAATGTTAAGCAGTTAATTGGAGCAGTTCCGACCTCCGGTGTACTTTGTGCTTTTGTGGTGTTTCTATCATCACGTCTCGGTCAAACGCGTGTCTATTCGTTCTACTTGTTCTTTTTATCTACCTTTCCTTTTTATTCTGTTGTAGGTGTAAGTGAATTATCCCGGCATGGGATCAATACATTCTCATCTTATCTCATCTTAAGTCTTAGCAAATTTTGAGTGTGTGGTGCATCCACATTAGGAGCAATCACGCAATAAATTGGACTTAAAATGCCAGCATACAAACTAAAATTGTTTGATTTTTGAGTGTGGTGTTGATGAACAATACTGAAGTTAATGTAAGCTACCCACTGCTGAAAAAGAGCAAAAAAAAAAATTGGATGGAGCACCAGCGACAGCTCAAGAAATCCTTGAAAAAATACACTTTCACAAAATTAATTTAGCTGTAGCACAACATGGTTACGCTGTTTAATTATTGGCATCTTTATGTTAAGAACAGGGTGTTTTTCACCTCCAATGGTGAACAACGACACACCTGAATCTTTAGGTTTGTTCCTGCATCAGTCAATAAAAAGTCGTGAAAGTCTTCAACAAAGGCCTCAGAGGAACAACTCAGGAGACGCTGTCGTCGTCATGATGCAGAACTGACAAGTCGTAAATGAGTGGAATTAAAGCTATAACAGCTATTTTGTCTGTCCTACCAGTCTTAAACACATTACATGGTTAATGGAGAAGGCTATCCTTAAGATGCCAGCTCTACAGCATGGCAACTTGCCTCCTATGGATGCCAACCTCACTTACATCTGAAAGCTTGGGATAAAAAGCCAGCGAATTAGCTGCCAACACGCTGCCTGAGAGCCATGCTGACTGCATTCAAGACGTCAGTACAACTGCCAGTCTTCTCTGTCTATGGCGACACGGGACAGCAGCTCTGAGGGTGCGACACTAACCAGGAAATACACGGTCAGTCTGCAAACAGGATTGGCTGAAATCCCCTCTAACCTCATTCCCTCACCTCTTCAGAGACAGACGGAGGGGAGGATTAGGACAGAAGCCAAAAAAAAAAAACTTTTGACCTCCAAAATATAATGGCTTAGAAAGTAGTGAATGCTGGCAGTGATAGGGATGTACCAATTTCGTGATATTGTGACAGAAATAATCCAATTGTTGCCAAATTTCAGTACCTCAGAATGCATCTGGGTGAGAGAGTAAGGTATATAAAGAAAAAGAGAAGGCATGTCAACCCTGCAGTTTGGCACGGTGGCACGGTGGTAACACTGTCGCCTCACAGCTAGAAGGTCCCAGGTTTGATTCCCGCTGTGGGCACCGGGGGCGTGTCCTCCACCATGCCTTCGGTGCCTGCTGCTTGAGGAAAAAGGGGCCTTTCTGTGTGGAGTTTGCTTGTTCTCCCTGTGTTCACCTGGGGTATCCTCCATAAAATACCCCCATTAAAAACATGCAAGAAGATCACCACCTGACCAATGGTGACAAAGAGAACTGGGTCCCCGGGCGCCGCTGTCGGCTGGCAGCCCGCTGCTCCTGGTCTGCTGCGGAGGAAGGGCGTGACGGGATGGGTTAAATGCGGAGAAACAAATTTCACAAATGCATGGCATGTGCAGTTTCCCCCTCTGTAACTCTGTGTGTGTGTGACTAATAAAGGGATGTCTTTCTTTCTTTCTTTCTTTATTCAAGCCGAGCCGAAAGCAGTCCGAAGTGTGAATTTTTCAAAACACTCACAATACTGCACTGCAATATCTGTTAAGTACCAAAAAAGGTAACGCTGGGTACCAGTAGATACAAAGTCCAGGTACCAGTACCCAAATCTGGCTCAAATGTGAATGATACTAACCCTAGTGTGCTGTTCCTGTTGCTCTTTTTCATATACAGTATGATAATTTACTGGATGTTTTCAGGTTTTGTTGGCCAGACAAGACAACTGAAGATGTTGTATTGGAGTCTGAGAAATTCTAAAATAATTTGCAGATTTAGCATTAAAAATAATCATTTGTTGCAACCCTAAACAAGTCAAAATACACCCCCATCCTACACATACAGTATGAACAGCATGCACAGCTGTCAACGCTGCAGTAAAAGTTTTCCCAGGCTTACAGTGGCCACCCTCCCTACTTTCTTTGTTGCTGCTCTGGGAAGTCTAAAACAGGAAATGCCCAACAAGAACAGGAAGAGGAAGTAGGTTCTCCATCCAGTTTTCCAGCTAGAACAACTGAACCCAAACGCTGACATGGGAACACTCTGTGAAATTATAGCACAGGAAATATCTCATGTCCTGTGGCCTGAAAACTTTGATTCAGAATTTATCATATGGAACCATTGAACGGTCAGTACTGAAAACACTGACTTCTTTTCACTCCTAAATAACAAATCAGCTGTAGACTAATCAATCCACTGACTCCACAGTTATTCGACTGTAGTAATGCTTCATTTTAACATTTCAATTCACAGTTGGTGCTGAACATAAACTCATAGAACTCAAAGGATAGAAACTGAAAAAACTACTATGAGGTTCCAACATTCACAAGCATAAAACACAAGTTCAAACCCACCAGTCGTAAATAACTGCAGCAAAATCAAAGTAACAAGCCTGGAGCTGCTGCAACACACTGTGGAAACATGGGCTTGAAATTTAACCTAAAAAAAAAAGAAAATGGGACCTCATTTTATTTCAGTCCGTGAACTCATACACACGTTTTGAACAGCCACCACATGGTAACCTTTAACTTGGCCGAGGACCAGTCATCCACTGAGCAGATACAGAGAAGTCATCTCGCTGTGTATCCAATGCCATCTGACATTCGCCAGCCAGCCTCGCAACCCTGCCCCCTCCCCCCTCGCACCTCCTTTGCTGCCTTTTATGTGCTGTGGCAGCAGAAAATTCACTGGAGGTATCAGAGGTATTCGGAGAAATCCAACTTCAAACAGAATCCGGGAGAAGGAGTAAGAAATTGCACTTTGATCTCTCCCTGGACGTGGAGTCTCGCCCGCTAGTCTGCCTCTGAACAACTCTCTCGCCCTGGATAATTCTCTCTCCCCAGAGGCAGAGAAATATGCATGTAAATGAATATTCTTTTGGCTCCATGAATGAGCCTCAAAGTCATTCTCACCAACACCCAACCCCCAATCGACCCCCACCATCACCAGAACTTAAACCTCCACCTTCAGCCAGCCAAACCTGATGCATACAGAGCACCTCCAAGCTGCCACTCCTCTCTGCTCCCCTCATTAATCCCTCCTTCTCCTCCTCGCTCCTTTCCTGTCAAGATGTTACCAGCTTGTCAGGACAATCCTATTAATTCACCTGAGGTGTTAAATTTGACGCCGTGAGCGCTCATTTCCTAACGTGCCTCTGCACCAGCGATAGAGGACAACTCAGACGTGTTGTTTGTCATTTGCAAATTTGTAGGTGCGCTGACTTTTTGTGTGACCATAGTTACAAGGCAAACTAATGGGGCGAGTGTGTGTCTCAGCGAGCATGTGTTCATGCTGCTGTGCGTACGCATGCATGTGTGAGCAAGCTGTCTCTGACACCTGCTGCAGCCGCGGGGCAAGCTGCTGTGAGGTAAACTGAAGCCCAGAGCCAAGTCAACGACATAATGGTTGAGTAATGTTGCATTAACGGTATGATGTTATGTTACTTATATGGCAAAAGGGGAATATAAATGGAATGTTCTACATAACAAAAATAAGTAGTTCAGCGTGTCAACAGACATTTATTAAGTACAGCAGAGGGAGAAGACTGCAGCTCAGATGCACTGTGAGTACTTGGGAAGGTTTTCAGACACATTTTGGCACCTTTCAAAATGAGAAATGTCTTGTTTAAGGCGCCACGACAGAGAGCTACAGAATTACTGTTCACCATATGGGGACTGTGGGTACCTTTCACACATTTTCACACTGTTCATAACTGTCTGCCACAGCGACAGATTCAGGCTGACAGTTCAAAAAGCCTTGAAGCATAATTTGATATAATACTAACAAACCAATTTGCTATAATTCTGATTCAAATAATTCCTTCACTGTTATTCTCACAGGCTGGATAACAGGAAGTCTGCATGGAAATACAAAACAATATGAATCTTTTGGTTTTCAAAGAAGCAAAACTGGTCAGTAAATTTGGGTTAATAATCTCCAGGCATGTTTAACAATCAGAGAGGTCTGAGGAAAAACAAGCTTTCAGTTCATCATTAAAAAGAACAGCACCCACTGGCAAAGTTTAAAAGATTCCAACAAATTCATATTCAGTCAAACACAGAAAAAAGGAAACAGAGAATGAAAAAAACAATCTGGTACAAGACAAAAAAAAACCCCTACAACAATCTGAAAGATGAGTTTGACTGATCAGAGATGATTCCAGCACTCCACCATAATGGTAATAAAAGCTCTACTGAGTCTGAGTCTACCCCCCTCACCCTCATCCTCCCTCCCAGTAGGAGACTAAAAGCAGCCCTGAAGGCACCATCACACGCTTTATTAGTGTCCAACCACACACACACACACACACGCACGCACACACACACACACACACACAGTCTCATTTTCTTTCCTTGGCTATTACAGTGTGCACAGATCGCACAAATAAAGAGAGAGGACATGTTCTGTTCTGAGTCTGTTCCAGTCTTTTGTCAGTGCAGCCATTACTCCTACTCTCCCTGCCTCTGCCCTTCTTCTGCACCCTGTTTCTCCCTCTTTCTCTCTGCGTCTCTCTTTCTGTCAGGACGGATCACAGCAGCCTGGGGGATGTGCGGCCGAGTGGCTGCCGCTCGGTGGCCTGTCAGTTTAAGTCCTTCCTCTGAGGCCAGCGTGACGCAGAGAGGGAGAACGAGATGAGAGGGACACAGAAGACGGCGTTGGGAGACGGTAAATGAAAAGCCGCCCTGCACTCACACAGAATTTGGGAGGAACAAACTGAAAATCTAACTTTGAAGACATGATGCATACTGTTTTGCCTTGAGGGACCAAAGTAGTGTATTGCAAATTCAACACTATACACTATAACTTCCAGTGATTCTGGTGCCACTTTACAGTTGATAACAAACATCTAGTGGCAGAATAAGCATCAGCACAAACAGCAGCTTTTCACAGGCTTTTGTCTAGCACTTCTTTTTTTGCAAGAAGCCCTGCAGACCTGTCACCTTGGCCAGTGCAAGGAAGTGCACGTGCACATAAAGCGGCAGGACCTTAAACAATTGTCTTGCAACGGCCATAAATAAACAGGGTTTGTTGACTTGTAGAACTGAGTTTCTGAGTAGAAGCTCCTGTAGACCACAAAGCACTGTGAGAAACTACACCTTCAGAGGAGCCGATACAGTATATTTCAGGCAAACGGGGGGGCTTTGGCGTGAGCACAGACTCCAAAACTCATAATGCTAATAATCTACAAGCCATTCATGTAAAAGCTACTGTGCAAATGTTGCAACTTTCATAGAGTAAAGCACAAACTCTCAAGCTGTGGGTGCAAGTAATAGCACAATATCAGCTGACCTTATCTAGCTTACACAATTACCTGCATTAAATTCTGTGAACTTCATAAATACAAGCCCATTATAAAATTGCTTTAGCAATTAGATGAAATTAGGTCTTTAGGTGGAAGTTTGAAGGAAGTTACATCTCAGTTCAAGACTTCAATGTCTTTCTGTGAAATGATAGTGGACAACTTACAAATAAGACAGAAGGCTGGTGTACAGAGGCGGACTAAATTTACCCTTTTAACATGTTATTCCTTTGGTTTAGAGCCTAAACAGCCTAATCAATAGCTACTTAAAGAAACTCAAACAACTCAAATTAGCTGGGAATCAGATAAAGAGTCCAACATGTGATGGTCTGTTGACAGTGGATGGGAAACGGAGTTTGTGGGACCTTCAGTGTACAGGGAGACAAATGAGCTTTACATTAATGTGGTTTTGGTGCTTCAGTTCTAGGCCAGAAAATTTGCTTTTATCACCATACGATCCTCCGCAGCCTTCCTTGTGGTCAGCTTTCGATTTCCGCTGGACGTCTCACAATGTGACATCTTCAGTTTGAAAGCTGAATTTTTATTGTATTGCTTTTTGTTTACTGTGCAGGAGTGATGGTAACAGTTTACTGCCTTATTGCATTACATTCCTCTATACAATTGAAAATGAGCACCAATGCCACAGCATAATAAACTGCAGCTTCTTGAAATCATTTCATGGTGATATTTGCTTGGTGAATGCTGGTACAAGAACAACACAACTCCAAATGTGAGAACTGTGCTTGACTGGAGCGTTGACAGTTTCCACTCATTTTTTACTTTTAATGTCTTCTCTCCCTTTTCTATTCATTTACTCTTTCTCAGGGCCTTGTTTTGCTTGTGCCCTCATTTTTCCCTTCAAAAACAAGGCACAATAAAAAACAAATCACTGTTGGAGAGATGGTGTCAGGTTATATAAGGGTCTAAATTTAGAGTAGAGAAGAATTTTCTCTTTGTAAGCTCCCGACATAATTAAAATTTGCATCTTTCTGGATGTATCTGTCGTGACAATGAAAAACAGACAATCCGCTGAGAGACGCTGACAGCACAATATCCAGAGTTAAAATTAAATGACAGAAGATCAAATACAGATGCAAAATGCTGCATATTACTCACTCTTCCTAACCAACTGGGAATATTGTCAATAAAATAAAAAACTTAATTTTCTTGAGGGCTGAGGGCTATCAAGATATGGTTTCAGCACTAACACCCGTGGAGTGAGATGCAAACATGTTTTCAGTTTACAATATTACCAAAAGTTGGTCAAAATTGGTGAAGACCCATCTTTTACACCAAGATTAGCACTATATGCAGATTTTTTAGATGGAGGTAAACTGTTTGTTCATTGCCACTAGGTGAGTTTGCCTCTCTTTTTTTTTCCCTAGTGTGTCATACGAAAAACAGGAACAGTAGAAAGCAGCATGAAGGCCGGTGACAATATTATGGTTGCCTTTTTAGATCTTTTATGAGATGATGATGATTTGCACGATATTTCCACAGCAATGCCCAGAACTTCAACACACGTCCGAACATCGCGCAGGGAAGGGGGTGAAAATTAGCACTGCCAATTGGAGCTAGAGCCCATAAATACTACTACAGAGTCATGTGACCCAGGAATGAATGCCGACAGTACCCTTTCCCACTGAAGGAAAAGCCAGATGTTAGTGGGTGTTAGTGCAATTTTTGTACAGTGGAAAGGAGCTGGCATGCCTCTAAAAAGAAAACAGAGACATTCGATGTATCCAAATGACAATAGCAATAAATTACACCAACATATATGTGTATGTTGCCCATCTTCAATGTCTGTAAGTCATCGAGCAGCAAGAAAAAGCACAATGGCTGCACAATTTATGCTTAATGAGACTAAGAGAAACGCCGCTTATTCAGCTCGATGAGTTATTAGCACCTAGGCCAACAAAAACCTGGGGCAGACGGAGCAGGCTCAGCAGACAGACCTCAGAAACTCAGCCATCTATCTAGACTAGCGAATCTTCTTTGACCTCAATTTCAACTTGCAAGTCAGGAATAACCTTGAATGCTGCTCAAAGAATAGCAGCCGCTGAGCTAGATAGACCTGACAGGACATAATGATTCAGAGAGAGACAGCAAGGTTCTCTCATCCATCAAGCAGGGGAAGTGAGCGACAGCTAAAAAAAATAATGAAAAGATAAAAACTTTAAAACCTAAAACCTTTGTGCAAATTTTCAATTAAGCTTGTAACAAAATATATATACAAATATAATAAGTACTGCTTTTCCTATCCAAACCATGTCCATGTGATACACAGTAGTCCCTCTTATAGGTAGGAGCTCCTTGTTTTGGCTTGGCTGGTCAGAGTCATGTCCATGTTGCTTTCATGCAAATTTTCTCCCTGCTTCTGTGCAGCTTGGAAGACCACAAAATGTCATCCAAATAATGAAAAGCACTGCCATGAAAAGAGTGATTTGCATCGCGATGAATAGACATGAAACGATGGTTGTTTTTCTATCGTCACAAGATATATATCATCATAAAACGCAGCCCTATCATCAGATGACCTTGAACCCTGCACAAACAGCACCACAAATCACCTGCAGTCTGACCCTGAATGGAGCATCACACCTCAGCAACTCACCACTTCAACCCAGTCTTTGCAGAACTGCAGCCAACTCAAGCGAATTCTAGATCTCTTACTGGCCTTCCATAAATCTCCTTTTACACAGAGATGGAAACATATTCAGTGTGAAAGCCTTCGGAGGAAGCATTCACACAAGGTTCAATGTGACCTGAAAATCAGGCCCACTGCGCCACCCTTCATCACTGTGTCATGTCTGTATCTAACTCACTACATCCTGAAGTATAAACACTATAAATATGAGTGAAATGGTTAAACTATAAAACACTGTTGGTCCTCCAGAAGAGGGCCGCACCCTCTGCCACCGGCATCAACCACAAGCCACCCCAGGCTGTGTTTGCAATGCATTCCCACAGAGATGGACATAAATCCCCACCCCCCCCACCCCCAAACTCAATCCTCTTCCACCTACACCACCCATAACCCCCCTTCCACTCTCTAGCATTAATCTTTGTTTGTCCTCCTGACCCGCTGAGTCCAACCAGCGCCACAATCTGACCCTGCAAGATCTGATCAGGAGCAAGTAGGAGTAGGCAGAGCTAAAACATCACTACAACTACAAATAGAGCTGTAAAATCCTGAGAAAGACAGAGAAAAGAAATTAAGTAAATAAATAAGACACATCCTACAGTAATCTCTAGCCCTGAGCCAGACACCAAGCCAAGCCAATACCACTTTACCCCCGACAACGACACCAGACGCATGAAAACGGATAGAAAAAAGCAAACACACACACCTCCAGATTACCCCCACTAAGCCTGAGTTTTGGCTGGCTTTACATCAGGAAACCCACCCCCGACACCACCCCTGTATGTGTGTGAGTGTAGAGTATGCACATCGAATGTGTGAGGGTGTGATGAAGAGCAAGAAATCAAGGGAAGAGAGAACAGCAACCTGGGGATTACATATTCTTAGCGGGGGGTTATTTTTGGAGCAGGATGGGAGCTGAACGCAGACACGCATACTGTTACACTCTCTCTCTCACACACACACACACACACTCCCTCGCTCTCCATGCAAGTGGACTGTGGTTTGTTTGGGTTGGCTCTGGGCAGCAGTGGAGACGAGTCTTCCCCTCAGCCCACCCCTGCACGTGCTCAGTCTCTTAGACTCACTCACACAGATACAGAGCGAGTTAAAAACCGCCTGCAAACTGAGACCTAACCATCAATACGGGGTGAGCATCGATATGGGGTAAAGTGGGGCAGCATTACATTATTTCATTACATGTATAATAGGTTGTGACTGGAGGGCTGCCAGTTCAAATCCCTCAACCCGCTGGGAAAAATCTAGGTGGCGGAAGCGGAGCAGTAGCACGCTTCCTTTCCCCAACAAACACTGCTTAAGAGCTCAAGTGCTGGAGATGGAAAGAAGGGAGTACGGCCTAATTTAACAGAGCAGTTACTTTAATGGTAAGAAACTGTTCAAGTAACACCAAGAATATATGACTTATTTAATGGATGTGTTTCCATATGCAGCGATGCATGCTCTCTTCATGACGAGCTATCCAAAGCTTCTATCATAGAGTTTTTGAGGCCAGTACAGATTGAAGACATGGAGCAACATTAGTGTACATTTTGAACTGTATTTACTCTCTTTTTAGCTCTGGTTTGATGCCCACCAACTCCTGAAATAAAAGAAATATCTGGCTCTTTAGCTGCTAAACACAGCTGAATCCCTGGTCCCGGAAGTAAAAGTCCCATTAATCTTTCCCGTAGATAATGTTACATGGCTCACAGATGGAGCACTTCCACAGCCTATGGAGAGACTTGGAAATCTCAGGGTTGATTTGTTTTACAACTTCAGGATAAAATACAGTTTGTTGATATGGTGCAGTGGTGCCAACTGCAACGACACTCTGATTTGCGCCTCAAACTGGCTGGTTCTACACAGCAACGGCAGCAGAGGCTCATGGATAAGGTTGCAAAATTCCAGCAGTGTCCAAGGTGGAAGCTTTCCATGGGAATTAATGAGAAATTATGAAAATTAATGGGAAAGGCTGGCAATAAAATGCAAAAAGAGGGGTTATTTGATCAGGTATTTGATTATCCTGGAGAGTACCATGTTTCTATGTTGAGTATGGGATATCAGCAAAGGAATCATTTTAAATGGGAACAGAATTATTATGTTGTGTCCACCAGCTAGTCATTAACTTTGTCTGCCATGAAGTGCTGGCCAAGCAGCATTCTGCTATAAAAGCTGCTTGCTGCTGCTGTAAAGTGAGAGTGAGTGCAATGGAACCAAAACAGAAAGTGTGAGGAAGATAAAACTTAAATGAGAAATGTGAGGCTCTCTGTAAACCTGCAGAAATGAAGGATAGTTCATGTGTCCTCATCACTGCAAGTGCCCCTTTTTCTGAATCATAACTGTCTTTCCAGGCAACATAAATATTATCTCATTTGGCCAACTGCACCCAGAAGACACATTTCCCCTGCAGCTAAATAATGAATGGGCTAAAAAAGTTAGAGTTCTCATCTGCTTCTTTGACACTCGAGTAAGCACATCTGCACCTTAGTTTTCACTACTACAAGTTAAGTTCGGTCCATTTCCCTGCCTTGAAACCTGACACTTGAAACTTTGCCTATTTCCACTGCCTCTGCATGCACCACCTCAAGCCTTTTTTACTGCATTTACTTTGAACACAGTATGATGAGGCTGCTGCCTCTAAACAGGTAAACAGGTAATGTGTCTTGCCATAAAACCAGCCTAACAATAGGTCTCTTACTATAAGTCTGGATTGACTTGCTCTCCTTTGTTGCTGCAGTTTCCATCTCTAAGACTGCTGACTTTCCACTAGACAGGACAGCAATAGTTGGAGAAAGGGCACGCCTCAGCTCGGGTCACTGCATTGTGCTCAATTATTCAGTGCATCCGTTCCTTTTTGAAACCATTTTGCATCTCCTGCACAGCTTCCTCTGCAGTGTATTTCCATAACATAAATAGAAAATGTCTGGCCGGGTGCGATCACACATCAGCTTTCACCATTTACTCATTTGGAAATACGCTTTTCAATAAGCATGCGGCAGAATCGAAAACGCTATCAACAGCTAACAATCTACCAACTGCTGGTAGTTTTGTGAGTCACAGCATTACACTGGCCTACTGTGTTTGCTTCGGACTGATGCCCGGTGTGATTACTTCACCACAGCGGGGGTTTGCTCATGTCTCGTTGTTATAAAAATAACACAACCTCTGGCAAAACACATCATAAGGCCTGGCCAGCAGGCGGCCATGTCTGCTAAAAGGAACAATGGGAGTGATGGAGAGAGTTAGAGGCTCCTGCACTTCATTTAACACTCACTCCTTCGCTCATCCGCCACACCATTTCCAACAATGGCCAAGTCAGGTCTTTCTACAAGCACTTATCCTCATCTAATAATGCGAACCAGAGTCACATCAGGCAGGGAAACAGGATGAGAGAGGCTGCAGGAAAGAGGACGGGCAACAGGCACTCCCATGTCCGATTTACAAAAGAAAATGAGGAAGGACATGAGGATGAGAAAAGGGAGGTGAAGGAGGATGAGGTTAATATGTTCAAAGTGAAATGAGCACACAGCTTAGAGGAGAGAGGACGGAAGAGGAAAAGGAGGAGAAAGAAGAATCATTGTTGTGGAAGGTCAGCTGTCTCCTTCAATGCCAGCCTGACCGGACACAATGAGAGGCCTGAAGCCTTGTTCGCCTTTCATTCATGTCAAGTATCCTGGTGGCAGACTGAGGTGCGATAAAGAGCTTTCTCAAGGCGAAGAGCGGGATGTTTGCATCAGACTTTACATGTTAATCGTCGCCTGCTTTAACACCATGCTTCAGCTCCTTTATCAAAAACATGAATGCGTAGTAAGGGAGGGCTGCTGAAGGAAATGAGTTTTTAATTTTTTATGAGGCAATAAAAAGATTTCATGCTCGTGAAAGAAGATAGCAAAGGGAAAGATGTGGTATCTTTGCCAGTGGGGAACATAGAAGATATTGAGGATACAGAGATAAGAAGAAATGAATGGTTCCCTGGAAATGACCTAAAAATGAACGGCCAACTTCCTGCATAGCATGGTCATATATCATGTTTCAAAAACATGAACGTGAAATGGGAGAATTTGCGCAGTATTTTCCCATCATCATCATTTCTCATCGAAAAACAAACTCTTGATTGTCCTTGATAAGGATGGAAAGGAAGGCAGTGGGTTCCTGAAGCACAACAATGAATCATTTGAACTTTTTTAATCAATCTACCGTCATGGACACCAAACCCGTCTCTTTCACACTAGCCTTAGCCTCACAGTCTCACATGAAATTATTTTAAAAAACGCCAAGAGCTCAATAAAGAGAAATCCAACAAAGAAGGACTGTGTTTAAGGCTGTCCTGGTAGCTCAGCCAGCTGTAGGCGCAAACCGCAATCTCATAACTCATTGAGATCAAATTTAGCATGAACTCTGTCCCATCAGTCTCCTTTTCTCATGTATGTCTGAATCTTGGATACCTCTATTTATTTTACAACTATCTGAGGAGTTATCTGAGCTGGAGATTGGCAGGCCCCATTACGAGTCCAAGGGAGTGCAGTGAAGGCTGGGCGTAAAGCATGTATGCATGAGGAAGGTGGAATGAAGGGGAGACAATATGGAGGCTCCAAATCGCCGGCGATGTAAAATGTCAATTTCAAAGTGAAAATGCAGACAAAAGAATTCAACACTAACGGGGCGCCGCATAGATTGTCCCTGGCAGAAACACGATTCCAAAGCGAGGCGGTGGATGATCACTTGCAGCTCATACCGGCCCGTTTAAGCAAAGCAAGGTCAATAAAATCCATTTTTCAATAACTGTGAGAGTGGGAGAGATGTCCTTGAGCATCCAGTAAGAAATGTGCACTAAAAATATTACACAGACAGTCACATCTAGACTTACGTCTGGCAGAGAAACCTATGTATTATTAGCAAAATCACCTTGAAGTATCAAAAAAAGTACTCATTTTGCAGATAAATGGTGCTTGTGAGAGTGTTACTCTAGAAAGTTCAAGTTCAAACAAATATTTCATGAGCTCATTTTAGGTTTTCTATGTAAAATCTTCATTTGTGAAGTAAATAGCGACTAGAACTCCAACTGGTACTATGGCCACAGGAAACCAAAACTTGGGCTATGTTCAAAATCCCTTATGAACAGACTGCTTACTACAAATTCAATTAGTATGTACTGCATACTGCCTACTAAATGAATCATTAAGTGACACAGTCATGTGATTGTGACATAACCGTTCCAAGCTACCATTGACTGAAACGTAATGCATTTTGGGGCAGTTGAGTATGTTCAGTAAGCTCATGCTGCACACTCAGAAATTCTTGCTAATCCAATATACATCGGGACATTTCTCATGCAGGCAAAACCTGCATACCGTGCAGCTGGAACGCACTACATACGCATTTTGACGTCACGCGCGATTCCGAACACAGCCTCCCTTTCCCCCTCGTGCCCACAAGGAAGTGAGATTTCATTGTACAGTGCTCACATCTGCAGAAACTTTAACCTGAAACCCTGCAGCTTAACGTAACGTCCTCTTAAATGCAACAAAGAGGGATTGTTCTCTCCTGTATCGTCCCTCACAACACAACAACCTGCTTTCACCCTCCAGACCTCCAGACTTACGCTTCCCAGAAAGGAGGCTGGATACTAACACCACGCCAGCTTCTGACTTGCAACACTGGCTCTTCTCCTCCCTTTGCTCTGACTCACTGTAGGAGCTTTGATGTGGGAGGAAAATAGCTATTTTATCAGCAACATGTGTTAAAATGTGTGTGCGTATATGTGAGAGCGCACGTGTGTGGCTGTATTTGTGTTTTTCTGCCTGATTTGAGCCACACCTGTCAGGCTAAATGACCTACTTCTGTAAGCGTTCCGGGTAAAATCTCAAGATACTGGAGCAAAAATCTTCCCGCTGAACCTGACACCTGTTGCAAGTCTGGGCAGCAAGTTCTACAACGGCCTAAGGTTTCTCTTCCAAGGGTGAAGACTCAAAGCCGCACCTTTTCCTTACCGCGGGCTCAGTTTCCACATCATTATCACACGCTTCTTGAGTTTGGGACTGACAGCTCAACACTGCAGGCTGAGGAGTGAATGATAACTTTGAGTTGAAGATTCACTTTTAAGAGGTTCGGGGGGTTAAATAAATCTCCCTGTGGCCTCTTTTTCCTGCAGCCTGCGCTTCATTCCCATGGTATTCAATAACTAACCTTAGTCAGTAGCCTCTAGTCTGGATAACCAGGGTGTTATTACACCACAGCAAAGTCATTCAGGTCTTGTGACATTTTATGGACAGTAACAACATCCAGCTGTAAGGTGTGTCAATGAAAATAAGGCTCATTCCCACCAAACCAAGAAGACAAAAAGTGCCTTTCATAGGTCAGATCTACAGAGACAACACACACACAGATGTACATGTAGGAAAGAAAAGCAGAATAATCCCGGTTTCTATTTTAAATTCCCATTAAAATGAGTTTTTAGGCGCCAATCGAGGTAAAATACTGCTTCTTGAATACGATCCCTTCTCTGCGTGTGACTCTGTCGTAAATTTTCAAGCTCAGTCCATCAGTTTGTCACGCGGCAGGACAAAGTCAGGCTGTCCAGTGCGATAATTCTGCTGCTAAAACACCTCCAATTAAACAATTAGCGTCCATAACCACCTGCAGTAAAAGCGGGTTTTTAAACAGCTGTGAAAAGCGCAGCCATCGCTTTTATGAGCGAGCAGCAGTGATCAGGTAGCCCCGTGAAGAAAGTTAAAGAGCATTCCTCAGAGTTCACTTTCCCTCCTCTCTTCCTGCTTCGTTCCCGGTGCTTTATGATCTTAAGAGTGCAGTAATTTGATCAAATTAGTGTGTGTAGCCAGCAAAACTGTGCTTGTCCCCGATGTACTCTTGGAGTGATGTTTTCCTTAAGTCAATCACATTTTGCCACGTTTCCTGGTTTTACAGAACCATTTCTATCTTTGAGGGAGAACGAGGCAGACAGCTGCAGCAGTAAGAAGAAACCGAAGCCCAGCTCAAGAACATTCTTGAATCAGGTTGGTTTTCATTGGATTACAAGTGGCTTTATCTCACCTTAAAGGCAGACTGCTTCATTTCTTTCAAGAGGAGTAACCTGTTATGACTGAGCTGTGATTATGAATGCATCACTGTAACTAAGTCAATTACTCAAAGGGTATTTTTATATCCCTCAAACATGTCTGCAGGGGATCTTTAAAGAATGACAGCCTTGATTGTGAGGCCTTAGTTGCAACACCTGGACAAGTCAATTTAATTATGGCGCACCATTACGTAACCGTCACATTTGGTTAATGCTATCTGTTTGAGGTCAGTGCAACAAAAAGCTAGAAAATCTCCTTCACAGCAGGTTTCCTTTGAAACGTTATATCAGTTTTCAGCTTATTTCAGCAGTGAGCGAGTTGAAGTTTTGTTACACTGTTAGTGCATTTTGGTTCAAAGTACAAGAACCACAGATTATCTATTTTAATAAAGCGTCTTCAGCGTTCTGCTTAAATAGAACTGTGACTTTGTGGCTGAGCAGATATACAGGATGAGTCATCTGTAAGCAGGCATGCATATTCGCAGGTTCACCACAGCTGCTGCTTACAGTTCTACAGTTCGCTTACTTTAAGTGTCAGAGGGGCAATTCCAGCGCTGAAAGCGATGCAGCGGTCGTGTTGAAGCACACGGGATACAAATTTGCGACTCTCACATCCAACTTTACAGTTTCAGGTTCTTTTAAATGTTGACCCTTTGAATTATAATTAATTTACTGCAATGGTGTATTTATAATTGTACCACGAGAAAACAAACCTGTCTCTTTCAGTTCTTCTTTCAGTTCCTCCGATGACACATTTCTCTACCTTGTGACTCGAAAAAATGATACCTTTCTAAATCCTTTTGTAAATCTAAATCCCTCCGGTACACATATACTGTACATTTAATGCATTTAAAACTCTCCGCCTGAAGACACTTAACCAGAGTGACCTATAGGCAGGTTAATCTCTGCAAAGGCGTTGCATGTGTAACACTTTGTAACAGTCGCAACAGCAGTACAAAGGAAATATGTCATCTTGCTACACCCGCATGTGCATGCATCTCTGGGGCCTATAGTGGAGGCGGCATACCAGCAAAATAAGTCCCATATTGTCATGAGAGAAACACACAAGTAAGTAATACCACAGTGCATCCAGGGGCTGAGTCACCGTATCGTTGCCGGGCAGTGTAACTAAATAAGTCCCCGAGCTAAAATATTTACCAGCTTCAGTCCAGCTGGAGTCCAGGGCCAATGCTCCACATCAAAGATCCAGCTAATGAGATGAAGCGGCACACTGGCTGGAGATCTACTTCTGTGGTGATTGTTATGAGCCATGCGAGTTTTTAATCTATATACATGCTGTTTCTGCAACATGGTTGTCTGCTTGAAGGTGACCTAATGACCTCTTAATTATAGATGTACGAGGCAACATGGATGTTCTTAATGAACCTGTTAATGAGACGCAGGGAGTTTCAAACTGCTACTCTGTAAATTTAAGGAAGTTCATGTCTAAGTGCTGTACAACATGTCAACATGCTGCCAGTCACCTATCACCTAAAATGCCAAACATCTGCTGGTTCCAGCTTCTTAAATGTGTGGCTTTGCTGCTTTGAAGTGTTTTCTATCATTATAAGTAGAAAATCTGTGGGATTTGGATGGTTCAACACGTCGCCTTCGGCTCCTTCTGCTGTCAGTGTTCTGAAATTTCATTGAAAACAGTCAACAGAATAATTCTCTGTGAAAACATCTGTTCCAGCTCTAACTGAAGCAGCATCCCATGCATAAGTAGTTGTCAAAATGCGTTGTTGTATAGTCTTTTAGTCTTCATCAAAAAAAAAAAAAAACCCATCCCATGTTTTGCAACAAATGATCAGGTACACAAGAAAGAAAAATGCGTTAGACTGTTCTGTTGCAAAATTCTGAATGTGGGAGTTGGCTCCTTCCATTTCTTTAAGGGCAAATACATCATTTTGATCCAGTGTGATATTAAAAGTCAGTGACTGCAAACAGGGTGTGTATGTTTATGTATGTGTATGTGTATGTGTATGTGTATGTGTATGTGTATGAGTGTGTGTGTCAGCCCTTACAAAAGTGAGGCAACAATAGCACCAGAGCTGGGTTGAGTCGTGCCCTAATTTCCTTCTCCTCCACGCTACGTCACAGCCAGAGGAAGACCCCCAACCCCCACTGTGCTGTGCTGCAGTGGCAACATGCATGCACAGACACACACACACACACACACACACACACACACACACACACACACACACACACACACCCTTTCATGAGCACAAATGTACTGGTATAATAGGAAACACGCATGTTGTATGATCTATGTGCAAATCCAGAAGATTCATAAATGCAGACAATATGCTGCACGCATAACACACACACACACACACACACACACACACACACACACACACACACACACACACACACACACACACACACACACACACACACACACACACACACACACACACACACACACACACACACACACACACACACGTCTCCTCTTTGTTACTCTGATGTATGCAGAGGAATGCCTTCAGACAGTGACACCCAGTCTTGCTTGTCTCTCCCCGATTCTTGCCTCCTTCCTCCTCCATCCTCTGCTCCTTCCCCTCTTCTCCTCCTCCTCTCCACAGCCTAGATTGCTCTGCTCCAAGCTCCTCCATAGGCGGGTAGAAAACAAGGCCATGTCGGCTTGAAACACTATTGTGAAAGACAACAACACCCCCACCTCCTCTTTCTCTCACACGCACTCTTTCTCTTTCTTTTGCCCCTTGGCGCATACTCTCCCTTTGCTGTGGACCTTTTAAAAAGAGGGCTCACTCCCTCCATCAGCCATAATTGAGAATTAGTTATGGTGTGGTGTGCATTTGTGTGTCTGTGACCCTCATCTATCAGCGCAGTTGACAGTCGAGCCACCGAATGACTGCTATTACCCCTCTTATTGCTCACTAACAGCACAGTGGGTGGCTGCAGAAAAACAAAGACAGAAGGTAAAGAGAGAGGCGGTGATTGCAACAGCGCGCGGTCCGTCGCAGGGAATTCCCACTTCTCCTTCTCTGGGACATTTACACACAAGTCCTCATCGCCAGCAGCTTGTTTTTGAGGTTGCTCGGGGCAGTTGAAGGTTCAATTTGAAGTCAGGCCAGATGCCTGAAAACGAAGCCATTATCAAGACGGTGCTAATGCAAGGAGGGCTGTTTTTAACTCCTAACAGGGCCCACACATGCCTGAGCAACATGTGTGCTTTTCAGGTCAAGCCTTTGACATGTATGCTGTACTTTGCAGTACGGGACAAGCTGTCTTTCAGACTATCACTACGCAGCAGTGGTTCTCGGAGAGCGATTTCAGTTTTGGGCTGTGATTATGTAAAAGTTTAGGCATCAACTATTTCTCCAAAGGGCCAGCGTCTGCAGGCATTGTTTCATTGGCTAAATCTGGACAATTATAGGGCTAAAAAAGAAAAAAAGGCGGACTTTATGGTGCTCAGCCTGTCCATTTTTGTCCAAATTAAACCAGAGAGAGACTTCCTCTTCAGGCCATAGCTATTGATAAATCGAGACAATTTTAAACTATTTATTTTTCTACTTAAAAAAGCTCTGTTTAACTCTTCAAGCTCCTACAACATTTGACTTTTTAAACTAATGTGGAAAAGACTTTTTCAAGTAAGGACCAAATCTAGACCTCATTTATGAGTAGTCATTTAATAGAGGTTGTATTTTCAACATCTTTTCAGGATTTGTTTCCTCAGATCATCCATCACTGTGCTGTATCTGTCCTGACATGTTAATCCCACATCATTAGCATCTTCTCATGAGCTTGTTAAAGATCAGGATACACGCACTTTCAGGCTGCACTCTGTAGCCCATATACACAGTCACTAGGCCGCATAAGTTAAGATGAAGAATATACCACATCCATATTCACAGCATATACGCAAATATGCATAAAATCACACACACACACACACACACACACACACAGCCAACACTAACAGGGACTCTAACTAACCAGCTGCATCCTGAGCTGCGTTTTCTCATGTTTCTTCCCAGTCCTAAAAGCTTTATTTAATGGTTAAGAGGAATGATCTATATGACAGATTGATGCTTTCACTGTAAAATGTGAGTGTGTGTGTGTGTGTGTGTGTGTGTGTGTGTGTGTGTGTGTGTGTGTGTGTGTGTGTGTGTGTGCATGCTTAACAGTGCATGACAACGTGATTATTACACATCTTAAGTGTAAGATGACTCTCAGACTAAAACATTCCACGCTCCAGCTCTGTCAGAGCAGCGGACGATGACCTCATTGTTAAAAACTAGTCCATGACAGCTGAGCCGAGGGACTCCGAGCGATTAACTGGCCCTGGATCTGTACAGTTACAGGTTCTAGCATTGTTTCATTACTGCAATCATACGTTTTTCAAGGTCAAAAACTTCCATAATTACCCAGAATATTTTCATGCTCCCACCCCACAACTTTTATCAATCATTAACAATGACAGGGAAAGCTACGAATAAAAAGGTTCCAAGTTGAACAGTAGTGTAATAAAGGTACGCACATCCAAGTTTCATCCACGTCCCCCCTGCAGTGGCTTTATGGCCCCCAGTTTGACAGCCGCAGATTTAAGCCACTGATGCGCTGAACAATACAGACATACATCAGTGTTTCCTCTATATTCATTTAGGAGTGGCAGGCTGCCATTCCTAAATCCTAGCCGCCGCTCCTTCAGATTTCTTTCTTTCTTTTTTTTTATTGTCCCAAATACACCACCGGCCTTGGAAGTGACATCACATCAAGCACCCAGGCACTAGGTCAGAGAGTCAGAGGAGAGTCGTCTTGGAAGATAGGGCAGCGACTTACCGGAGAAAAGGTAGACTTATTAGCTTAAGATAACTCATAATAGATTTTAGAAGTTAAATAGACATTGGCAAAATATTGATGGCCAGCTAACGTTACGTAACATATCAGTAGCTTAAGTTAACTGGGCCCGGTGCCAACTCAGTGTCGCTATGGTGAGTAAACTAATTGATAGCATTAAGCTAATATCTACACGCCATGATGTAACTACTGACTGCATTTTCAGATGAGCTTGTTCAAATATTTCTCTAAGAAGAGAAAGACAGCTGATGAAGATGATGCTAGTCAGTAGTGATGTGTCGGTCGATCGGAGCCAGCTCCCGCCTGGGAGCCGCTTTGGGTTGTTTTTTTGTTTGTTTTTTCTTTTTTTCCCCGTTCAAGCCACACGTGATTGGTCAACTACATGATCTGAGGTGGCTTCAGTGTGTACCACTGAGCAGGAGGGGGAGGAGCAGGGGTTACAGACACAGCGCGCGCACACACACACACACGTTCAGCCTTTGAAAAGTAATTTTTAACTAGACATTCAATAAATAGGTTGTAAAAGTAAAATCTGCAGTCAAGTGTCATTTGTTTATGCCGCCACGGCTCCCTGGAGAGCCTGCCCCCGCTGCTGAAAAAAATCCTAGAGGAAACACTGCACATGATAACACAGAACATGTGATGGAGATAATATTTAGTACCTCTAATAAGAAAACCTATTTTGGAGTCCTATGAGTGCATGATATAAACTGTAGTTATGAAAAAGACTGGATGCGTCAAAGCAAGGGTTAGGAGTCCCACTCCGAGCCGAGTGACGTGAGCGTAAAAAATAACTCCATTACTCGTTACACCTTCAGCTGGAAACATGGCAACATCATGTGTCAGAGTCATAAAAACTGTCTAAACACGGCGTCTCGCTTCCCTCGCAGCACCAGCCAATGCCCAGCTGGTAATTAGGGCTTGTTTGGCTGATTGAACCATGTCATGTTAGAGGTGGAGCAGAGCACCAAACATTTCTACAGGCTCCGTAATGACAAGCTAGATGTGCCCTTAAATGACATCTGGCTAACACACACTTTAACTCACACACAGTTGTGTCTGTGCGTGCGTGTGCAGTAGGTGTCTGTGTGCATGCGCGTCTGCCATCTTAGTCTGCGTATGCCTCAAAAGCACTTAGAGTGTCCAAGGGATATTTTGTGGTTTTCAAAGTCTACACCGAAACAGAGTTTGTGAATGTGTGTGCAGGCGTTTGTCTGGACGCTTCTACATGTTTCACTGCTACGTAAACCGCTAACAAACAGGATGGAGCTGCTGTCAGATGCAGGTCGTGGTGATGGCATCTCTGATTTTAAGACCAATGAGCAAGGACACGTCAAAATGGCAAATTCTTGTAAGAAGAGAAGGAAAAAAAAAGACAAGAAGGTGATAATAATGTCTGGGAGTGAAAACTAATTTATCACCAGAACTGTCACTGGACCCAACCAATGAAGTGTGAGGCCAATAAAATCAGCTCGTATGAGCATCACAGATACACCAGTATCAATGTGTACTTCTATTATGTGTGCAAACAGGTATATAAACATGTTATTTACAATGACTCAGTTTTAGTAACATTTACAGGTATATTTCCTGTTTCCTGCATCTGATTATTACACACTGCATACAGCACCAGACGTGCAATTTATGCAATCCACAACCATGCTCCCTGCACTTGGCAACATTAATTATAGAGATCAACATCAGCAACAAACTGTCAGGTGCCGGCCTCACACAGCCAAGAGGTGGGCAATGTGGATATACACCAAGTTGGCAGTAGATTACGTACTGCTAGCAAAAGGTGATGCAGTCTAATACAACAGCTATGCACTACATCGCCCAACTTTAACTTGCTCCTCTGCTGAAAAGCCTGAGAAGACAGAGACACAACAACAGGCTTCAATCAGTCCACAGTAGCACTGTCAGTCCAGAGCAGCATGGCACACAGCGCTGTAAACGTCCCCTTTCTCCTTCTGTGGTAACATGCATGTAGTCATTACAACAAAAACACATGTGAAAGCTGTCAGGAGACTCTGGGCCTCCTCCTCCTCCAGCAGCAATTAGTAACTAACAAAACATTTAGGGGCATCCCGGGACAGTCACACATCCTCTTGATGCCTCGAGGAAAACAGAGGAGGCAGAGGTGCGATGAAAGACGTGGCACAGAAGATTTACAGTCCAGCCGCATGGAGAACTTCAAAGCGCCGGGAGAAAAGACCTGCTGCGCCCGACTCATCGCACGCGCCAGCAAGAGCGAACAATACCGTGCGGTACAGGTATAAAAAGATTAACTACATTTGCTGACTTGCTCTTCGTCAGGCAGCACCCAGCTACAATAGGCACAGAACAAGCAAATGACTCCCACTCTCACCGCAACCTCAGTGAATCAGGCCGCGCTGTTTGATTTCTAGACCTCACCAACGGACAAAGGCAGAATTGTCTTTACGGCTGCACATCAGCTGACAAAGCTTTGTGGTGACAGAGGACTGAGCGGGTTTGTTTTTAAAAGGTGCAGCCGATAACACAGGGGTGGAAAGTTCAGCTTCATCGGCAGGCTGGTGGTCTGACTTTCCAGGGTTTGCCTATCTGGATATGAGCCGCGTGAATAATGCATTATATACCAAAATACAATTGTATCAGGAGGGTGTATGCACAGCATTGCACCATGCAAGCACACAGAGTTGAAACAGCTGCTAGTTGTGTTGCTGTAAAAGAGAAAATAACAGCAGTCACTGACCTATAAATGGTCCATAGGACTTCTCATCCATCGCAACTCAGACTGCTTTTGTCAGCTGCTATTTCCAAAATCAGCTTTAAATCACAGTCTAATTCCTGGAGGAGTGTCATTGTCTTTTTCAAAGAAGGGTCAAGTTTAGTTAAAACGTGTTTGATGTGAGGTCATCTGGAGTAGCGGTATCCTTGATTGCGTTGCTTAAGGTTACCATCAGGTTTTAGTCACGAGTCACATAGTGCAACATGTAAAGAACATTCCTGATGAGTTCAGAAGATCCCCATTTGAATATTGGACAGTTATTTACATACAAATGCAAATTCGCCATTAGAATAGCTCGTAAAGAGGTAAGCAAGCAGCAAACCTTACCATGAAAGTCCCTTAGTCCATCTCAGATTCCTCCCTCACCACCTAAACACATCTAGTCTCATCACAGCAAAATGCAGCCACTTACTGGGCCACTCAGTCTTCATGCCCATGTCCCTGGTACCCGCCTGTGCAGGTTTTCATTCAAATCATCCAATAAAGTCATAAAATAAACTGGTTATAAACTGGTTTTCACTTTCTGACTCACCCCAGTAACAATCAGGTGGACAAAGTTAAAGCCCTTATCAACATTTAACAACACGCAAGCCTTTACAACATCCACACACATACCAGCAGTCATCAGTGTGTGCAAAACACACACTCCCACTCCCACACACACACACCGCTGACAGCTTCAGAGGACACCATGCACTGCTCACTCAAATTCACCCGCCTTGCCTCTTAACTGCTTATCAGTAACAAACACACACACACACACGAGGAGGGGAGAAAGTGAAGTGTGAGTATTTCATATGAGTCCAATGTAACAGAGCAGTCCAGACTCTTCTCTTTCACTCACAAACACACACATACCTGGAGGCATGTCAACTTCGCCAAAGCCCTGTCAAAACCACATCCATCAAAACACACTGCTGCCCCTGTGGATGGCAACACTGACAGACATAGACACAGGAAACACAAACACACACACACACACACACACACACACACACACACACACACACACACACACACACACACACATCCACCTCCACTTACATTTCAAAGCCTGGATCAGCGCCTTGCCGTCTTTAATCAGCTCCTTGATGAACTTGTTGGTCTTGTCCAGCTCCAGTTCGTGGGACTTGAGTCTGTCCCTGAATTGCGGGCTGTCCAGGTAGCAGTCGCTGAACTCCAGCGCAGGTAGTCCCATCTTCTTTTCCACGGCCACCGGCCTCGACACAGCCTGGACGACCCGGCGAAGAGCTCCGAATGGGGGAAGGAGGAACGACGGGAGGAGGGAAGGAGGAAAACCTGGGCTACTACCGCTGCTGTCGCTGCTGCCGCTGCTGTAAATGATGGAAAATCCAATTACAACATGTAAACAACGGGGCGGAGATGTATCCGAGAGAAATGCCTACCTACATAACCTTGCTTTCTTATCTCAGGTGAGTTGACACAAGCAGGAGCCCCCCTGTCTCTTTCAGAATGGCTACAGCAGTCCGACACGGCATCCAATTAAATGAATTTTTCTTTTTAAAAAAGTCACAGCAGATAAGTGTTTCTGGTGGGGTTCAAAGAAAACACTTGCTCAGGTAGACCGGTGCAGCATTCCTCTCGACCAAGTCATTGTGGACCGGACAGAGTCAAACCGGGGGCGAGGAGGGAGGGAGGCAGCAAAAAAAACAGAACTGGCTCGTAAATGCGGTGTCTTCCCTGGGCGGTTTTAAACGCGCTGCTGTCTCCCCGGACCCGCTCGGCTCAGCGCTGCAGACCGTAATCGACCTACCCGTGCGCGGATTATCCTCTGATTGGCGTCTCTCTCGGCCAATCAGATAGCCGAAGCGAGAGCCGAGCGTATGGGGCGGGTTTGCGGTGAGTTGTTCTACGTCAGACATAAAGAAAAAAGAGAAGATGTCTCACTCTGATCTTGTTTCTAGGAACCGATTTGCCAGATAGCATGTTTACTCAAGTGCTGTACTAATGACTTGCTCTAGTATTTCTATTTCTATACTACTTTAGGCTTTGATAGTGGCCTTAGTTACTTTGTAGATTTAGATTAATAATATAATATATAAATGAGCTAATAAATTCTGATACATTATCATTGGATAAGATATCCAGTAATAATAAAGGACTTTTTTAAGGACTTTATACCCCACATATTGGAGACAGAAACTACAGCCACTAAGTGAGGGTGTACTTGGGCATGGTGCTGATGTTTAGCAGGTGATAGCCTGTTGGCATTCACACATTTCACCACAAAGCTTTTAACAAGGAGTAGAGCTGTGGTTGACAGGAATTTCATTAGTTTGGTATGTTTGGTCATAAACTAGATTGGAAAATCTGTAATTTTCACCTGATTATGGTTCTAATTTAAAATTTGGGGGATCAACAAACTCTAGAATTGATCCTCTTTGGACCTTGGGTATCTGGAAATTCAGGGCAATTCATGGCTGTGAAGATCTTTCCCTCAAGTCCAAAAACATTCACCCTCTGGGAACCATGAACATCTGTATATAATTTCATGGTGATCCAATAGTTGTTCAAATATTCAGTCTGGACAGAGGTGGTGGACCAACCTTTACAGCTGCATTGCTATCCTTAGACCCACACAGCTGGAGTGGTTAAAAAAAACAAATGTCCTCAATCAGATATGAACACGATGATTCATGGCTCAAATCTGACTGATGACCATTATCTAGTATGTTACAATTATGTAGTATGCATAATGCATAATATACAATCAACAATCAAAGTAGGCCACCACAGGGCTCATTTTGGACAAATGTATTAGAGGAAGCATTTCATGAGTCACCCTTTGTAATTACTGCGCATCTCTGGTGCATTTGAATGGTCGCTTGTCAGTGGTACAAACACATGATCTGGACCAATGCAAAGCCACAATAAGGTGTTAACGACTCTTCAAACCTAGAGTCTGTCTGTCTGTCTGGGTGTGTGGTCAATCACAGGGCTGTATATGCTGAAGTTCTGTCCTATGTTACAGCTTCTGGAAAAAATGGATCGTCATGTTAAGATGGGAACACTCGTTCAGTAGCAGAACAGTTAAAGTTCAGGAGTGGGTGCATGTCAGCGAGTGGAGCCAAAAATCAGTCGAGTATGACGTCTTCTCGGGCATAGACAATCTTTGCATGCAGCGGGCTGAGAGTCTGGTTGGTGGGAGGAGACGCTGATGTCATTTCAGCCAGAGCGGGGAATTTCTGTGGAGGGGAATCTGCCTTGGATTAACGCCTCCGCCGCTCTCTTGCGCCCCCTGTTGGCACCGTGCTGCACAGCAACAGCTGTTTCCTTCTTTTGTCAACTTTCAGTGACTCCTTTCACACTGAAATTATTGTGGTTCATATTTCATTTAAGAATCTGCTTCATACTAACTTCAATTGCACTGATTGTGTGTTATATGGTAAGCCACTGCTGTCTTACCATTAAAATAACACATCTTGATTTTTTTTTTTCCAACATTACATGCATGTTATTGACACATGCACAGCTTGTGTTTGTGGTTATTGTGTGAAAACAGCTCATATTTAGCTGTGCTGTTTCCTCTGCCAAAGCACAGTACAGCGTCTGGTCGCTTGCTCATTTCTCCATCTGCCACAGTGTGGTGTACAGAGATAGCCGTTTACAGGAAGTCATAGCCGGTTGTTTGTGTGTACAGGAGGCTAGGTCGAGAACCAGACCTAACCAGTTTACAGTCAGGTACATGTGGGAAACACACTGCTGCATGTTTCGTCATACTGAGAGCTGGCTCCTCTTGCAAATGCAAATATCCATTATGAATGGATAACATTATAATACAACAATGTGATGCAATTTAAAGAACACAGGTTGTCCTTTGACATGCTTAAAAGAGTGTAACTGTTAGCAACTTGTATGGACAACTGCAAAATACATGTCAAAGTCCTGTTTAACGATCACACACGATGAGTCCTTGCATGACCTCATGCACTGCAGTTGATCTGCATTAGAAATAAATTGTTTCCTATCCCACAACACAACCCAAGCCTGTAGAGAGGGGAGGGAGAGGGGTTCAGTAAAAAAAGAATTTCCATTCCCATCAGCACCACTCAGTGTATTTAAAGATGGTGGCTTGAATCAGTATCAGTGCTAAGATGCTTTATGGCCATCAAGATGCTGTTAATTAGATTTTCGTCCATCCTTTGCATCAACCTCTCCCAGAGAAAGCTTCCTGTTGAGAGAACAGTAACATAATTATCAACTCGACGGCTTAAAATATGTATCCATGTTTCCATTCCCTCTTTACAAACATGAAACAAATGCCAGATGACAAACTGAGGTCTTCACAACTCCAACGTCCTCCTCAAGATAGAAAAAAAATGTCCACGTTATAGAAGAATCTCACATTTACTATAGCAGACATCACTCTGTCTGTTCAGTCTTCGATCAAAGATGTTTATGAATCCATGTCTGCATATTCCTTCATTTCATACATACTTGCTTGCTTGGAATTCAGCCAATTCCATTCATCTCGGGTTCTGGACTAGAATGTCAAATACCAGAATTGCAATAAGTAAGTGAATCTATCTCAATACAGTACATCACCCCTCTCCTCAGTTTAAGTCATCCATATGCCACAGCTTCACTGTTTCCATTCACTTTCACTTCATCACAGTCACATCCAGCTGACACTGTTTTCAGTGTTAAAGCGCTGATAAAGCCTCTGTATGCTCCCTGCCCAGCACTAAATGGCAGATTAAGTTAGTGACTGGCTGCTGAACACAGTGGACATTTGACTTACATTCAACAGGTGGACCAAACACAGCACCAAATAAATCCTAATGTTACTCCACACATTCTGGACACTTTCAAAATATTTTAATCCAGGTTTAAACGCCACCAGAACCAAAAGAAAAACTGCTATCTGGGTGTGTGTGAATGCAAAATAATCTGTTTTTCATCTGATCAGTGAGGGGGTGTCTCACAGCTCCCTAACAATGCTAAAACAACAGATACACAGAACACATATTGTGCAAAAGGAGCTTCAGCCAAGTAACACTGAAATTTCACACTTTTCACTTTTTTTGTGATATTTTGCATTTGGATTTTATGTTGCATAGTAAGAAAGTAAGCACAGAGCAGATATGTTCTGCCATCTCCTGGCAAAAAGAGGTAATGCAGCCATTTCAGGCTGAACAGGTGAGTGAAAAATAGGTCAGACTCTCCACTTTCTGGCAGTGCACTCACTGTGTTTTACTGCACATTCTCCACATAGTCGTACGTCTCCCGATTATACAGCTGAGACTGGGTGCATGTTTTTTAAATGTACTGTTGGGGATGAATTATAGAGAGGAGAGCTTGAAGTATCCATTAGAAGAAGACAGAGACGAGACAACCACTGTGAATAACTCACCCAGGCTGCACACTGCTGCTGTTTATTGCCGTGCAAGTGTGAGACAGACTGTGAAAGTGTGCAAATATAGATCCCGAGTTCGCTGCCTTCCTAGGAGCCATTTCCAGCATTTTGAGAGATAGCAGCACCCCACCAAGCGAGTGAAATACATAATTTTCAACTGAGTGCATTCACTTAGAGAGTTATCACAATGCAGATGAGCATCAGCGGGGCAGGCAGGGGTGGCTTTGCGGATGTTATCCCCAAAGCCCTGAATAATTGGTTTTTCAAATAACTTCAACTTTGTGTAATTTCCCCCTCAGGCTCTCTGACTGGACAAGCAAATCAATGGTGGAAAGCTCTATTACTGGGAAATGTCGCTATCTCTATAGGTGCAAACATCGTCATGAGGGGTTGTTGTCTTGTGTGTCCTGTCACAGTCAGTGAGCGAGGTTGCTAGCCAGCTACCTAGCAAGGTTATGGACCAGCAGTTCAGAAAATAAGAAAATTTTTCGTGGGGAGTCAACCTCAGCCACCAGCCACAGAAAGTATTTGAGGGTCATCAGTAACAGCCAGGTAACTGATGTTTCAGGTTTGAGAATACACAGCTGTAACACTTAACATTATGCTAGTAGCAGTGACTGGTGAGGCGCCTAGGCTAATACAGACTGCTGGCTAGCTAGCCCGCCTGCAGCAGTCAGAGAACTTAACAAAAAAAAAAAAAAATCCAGCTATTTGGTTATTCGCTATGTTCACGTTTATACTCATATGATACACCGTTAGAAAGCTAAGATTCACGTGAATCGATCGCGTTAACTGTACCAAGATACAGTCACCATAAACGCACACATCTGACAAACAAAATTGAGCAAACAATGAACCTACTCACTGATTACGTCTCTGGGTGATCCACAGATCGATAATACTCCGACAAAAACGGTCTGGTAATATCGACAAAGATCCAGACGATCCGCTGCATAAAAATATTGAGGCCAAAACATAGTGATAATCCACTGAGAGATGTTTTCTCCTTCAAAATTAGCGGTTGAAGTTCCCATTACAACTTCCGGAACGTATACAGCCAAAAGTGCAGTTACTCTCTCAGGTTTCAACTGACATCTCACTTTACCAATCATGATGTGCCATATGAAACTAAGCAACCACAGAAGCCAATGACAGCCTTGTTTTCTTCTGTGTGAAAATCAAGCAAATTGCAACCAACTTTGCAAATGACTGACACTTCAAATAGCCAATGAAACTCCAAATACGCCCATACACCACTTTAGTCAGTTATTTACAGCTTCAGTGCGCTCAAATCAAGGAGTTTAGCGCTGATAGGGATATTACACATGGTTTGCTGTGACAAATATAGTAAACTTCCTCAATATAAATATAACAACCAAAATATAGGTAAAAAATGCCTTTAATATGAATATAGATGGCAAAAAAATGATTTCACAGATATAAATATAGATAATGATGATGTACAGATTTTTATGCGCTCTATTATCTCAAATGGCTTGAAAAATAGTGCATGTAGCAACTGTAAATGGGAAAAAAAAAATCTCTGCAAGGGAGTATGACCCTGGACCCCTCAGCATTGGGCTGAGCCCTGAATGTTTACAACATCTGGCTCCACTCCTGCAGATGACAGGGCTTTGGGAACTGTTTCCTGTAAAATTGTGAATTGCAAACCACCCCCATCATTTAACCTCCATAAAACTGATTCTGTGATCACAATAATAGGTGTGTAACCTCTTTGTTCTTGAATACTATCTCTCCCTGGAAATATTCTGGCGTGAGTCTAAAACAAATCCAATATCTTTGTTTACAGAAGGAAACTATCCAGAGAGAGCGCTTTCCAGTTTGTTTCACATCTGTTGGGGCCCCAGTTACAAAACGAATCTGAGAGGCACAGTGACACTTTACTGATGATCAGATATTTTTTTTTACAAAATAGAAAACTTGAGTCTGCTTTTTCTTAATGTGGTATTTAATGTGAGGTCAAACATCAAACTCCTCAAGCCTCTGATGACTACACCTGCATTTGTGTGCTGAGGACACTTCCTGTATGTTGGGTAACTTATTGTCAAGCGTATATTCTTATTACTAAGGATTGAAGTCCTGCATTAAACGTGACCTAAGTATCCTTCGCACTGTCACCACTGGGCTGAGGTACCGGCATTATGTAAGATTAATTCTGGGAACTGAAGTCATCCCCCTCTGTGTCTTTTATAAATGTTTGTATTGTGTTGCTCGCCAGTGTCTCCAGGAGGACGCTGCTATAAGAATGTATCAGCTCTCAGTCAGACAGGCAGTCCTGCTCATTTCCAGACTCTGGCAGGATCCCACGGCCTGGACACTTACGTCACTCTGTGTCTGTCTCTGTCTATTCTAGTGTGGTAATTTTAGTCCTGACGTCGGCCTGTTAAAATGAGAAGGGTGGTGAGGTGAGAGTTGGGGGGAGGTCGATCGGGTACAAATACAGACATGCACACGAAAGTCTCTGAAGCCTGATGGTGGAGAAAGTTTGGCACAAAAAGACACAGAGAGCCGGTGTAACCCAAACCTTGGTTTAAAAAAAGAGGACATGCTGGCTCATCAGGGGCACCGTCACATGACTTTCTCACAGGTAGGTGACTCATGACATCAGACGAGCCTTGCTGCTTGTGTGGGAATGTAGTTAACTACTAATCACCTCCGCTGATTCACTAATAACAGGTGGTGATCGTTAATGCAGGAAAGCAAGTTGATACTGATCTTGCTCGTTTTTTTAAGGAAATAATTGAGGTGATCTGGCTTGCGTGTGTTTGTGCATGTTCTTTTATTAATCCTCATGACTTTTCGTAACACATCCATGAATCAACAGATTTTTCTCCCAGCTGAACTTTACTTTAGCTCACGAATCATCCCCTTCAACTCTGTTGCCCGGATCCAGACAGGTTCAATCTCTCCTCCCACTCATCTGCACTCTCACTCGGTCAACGCTTGGACTTTTGACGTCATTCCTTCACTGGCAGCTAAGTCCGAAGGTCCCTGTGGACCAGTCTGGCAGTCTCATATCCCGTAATGCAACATTCTTCTCCGGGTCCTGTTCTGAGGAAAAACTGTCTGTGAGTGGGTAGGCCTTACATTCCTCTTGTGGCTTTGCGCCACTCTGTCTTTCGCTTTCCTTCTCCCCCTCTCATTCCCCTCTTCCTCCCTCTGTTTCTTGTGCCTTTCCAAGACATTCCAGATGTGGGCTAGCCTGGCTCTATTGCAGCTATACTCTACCTCTGGCTACAAATGATAGCAAAGACCAGAGCTGTACAGTAACAGTGCAGGCTGGGTCCTTCACTGCTTCCCAGCTCCTTTTCCTTTTGAAAGGCTTTATGACAGCCGCTGCTGCTCTGGGATCTCTACCCTCCAGGACACTGAGATTACACTGTCATTGTGGCTTTAAAATGGGCTTGATTGTGTTTTGGATAAGCTTTTGAGGAGAAGGCAGACAGTCCAAGGGTAAGACAGGCAGGGCTGGATGGATTCGAGCTTCACAAGCGGAAAGATTTTAAGTGGCTGCTGTGGATTTGTTTGACTGTTGGTAAAATATAGTCGGCTGAATGCAGGGTGTCAAAGCATTTCTGCGTCAAACAGTGGGATGAAAATGGCTCTTGTGTTTCACTCCTGTGTTGAACTGTTGCATATACTTGTCAG
Organism: Chaetodon trifascialis; assembly: GCF_039877785.1. Lineage (NCBI taxonomy): Eukaryota > Metazoa > Chordata > Actinopteri > Chaetodontiformes > Chaetodontidae > Chaetodon > Chaetodon trifascialis. The sequence goes on along the minus strand of NC_092071.1, from coordinate 8,794,545 downwards.
GCTGTTGCTGGCACTTGCAGCATTTTCAGCAGGGAGTAAAAACCATTACAGCAAATTTTCTCTGTCCTTCGCTGCGTTTGCGTGTTGTTTATCTTGTTGTCTAGCCTTGCACTGATTTCAGGTGAAGGTTACATCACTCTCATCTGGAAATTATTTTCACAAAGAAAGAATCTACATGACGTTCAGTCTGAAAACAAGTGTGGTCATGTGGCCTGCCCTGGCCTCGGTCCAGATCTGATTCCCTGGCTGGTTTCATCACATCATGAAAAAAACGGAGTACCTTAAAAGGTTGACAGAGGGAAACAGAGACGCAGAGAGAAGGAGAAAGTGATTGAGGAAGGCTGGGGAGGAGAGCGTTTCCCGTAATCATCATGAAGGCGGCGTTGTCCTGCCCTTCCTGTTTTCCCTCATGTCTCAGACACAGTCCAGGTGACACGGACAGTGAGCGCGGTGGATCTGCTCTGTCGTTGCAGGCACAGGGACATCACTCGGCGTCATCCAAGCCTCAAACTCTCTGTAGGATGTCTGAGGGGGACGTTACAGTGCTGCCGTTCGGACCTGCATCTCTGGACCTGTCCAGACAAGAGCAACGGACGCTGACCAGACTGTACAGCCAGAACGGAGGATATCACCTCAGGATTTTACCAGATGGAACTGTGAGTGGTGGCAGGCAGGAAAATGACCCCTATGGTGAGGAAGGTTTATTTCTTTTTGATGTGTGATTGGTTGTTACATCTATAGCAAACTAAAAGATAGTGAGGAGAGTGATTTGGGTACAACACTACATTATGTTTTTGACTTTTAACACTTTTAACAAGTTTTAACTTCACTGTTGATTAACAGATGAAGCCTTTGTGGTTGTTAAAATAATGATAACCAAAAGAGAAGAGGTAAACTTAAGGCATTTTGGTAAAAGTTATATCAGGAAACTGATAAATAAACTAAAGCTGAGACTTGTTAAACTCAAACTGCAGCATTTCTGGTAAAGCTGCTCAGTGATTTGGGTCTGTAATGATAAGTACTTAGCCTGTGTACACGTTCAGACAGGGGCCGATGCTGGGAAAATGTCTATTCCAGCAGAAAAACACTGGTTACATTGTGTTTAAGTAGGTTTGGAAAGACAAAAAAAAAAGTCCTGCAGCAGTTATGTTGAACAGTGTCCTGTGTTTGAGTTGCAGACGTCCTGAGGCTGAAGGCTGTGAGTGTAGGCGTGGTGGTCATCAAGGGCGAGATGACAGGAAGGTACCTGGCCATGAACAAAAATGGACGCCTCCACGGATCAGTGAGTTTTCACATTTTGCCACAAAATTACTGCTGCCATGACATAAAACAGCTCATTTTGGGTGGAAAGATTAAAATGTTTCCACATCAAACACATTTGGTCGACATATTGTGATAAAATATTTCTCTTTCTGTTACCTAATAGTCACGTAACGCTTATTAACGTGTCAGTTTAAACTCACGAACTCCTACAGTTTTGTAATGGCCAAGGTTATTTCCACAACTGAAACACACTGGAAAATCACAGTCCCAACAGCTGACTGAAGGATTTTTCTGCATAATATAAATCACTGTGAGTAATAATTTGTAACTGGGATGTATAAAACGATTGAGGAGTAACATAAGCCATTAAGTAGTTACACATTTGTCATGTAGATTCATATTTCTATTATTCTGCATTTAGCACTGTTCCTTATACTGCTCTGTCACTGTGTGTGTATATCCACACAACCTTAAAGGAGAAAATAAAACTTTCCTCTGCTCTTCTCTTTCCTCTCCCCCTTTCATTTCCTTGTCTAGCAAGTGCTGAACGATGAGTGTTACTTCCTGGAGAAGTATGAAGAAAACCACTACAACACATATTGCTCTCAGAAGTACAAGTGGTATGTTGGGCTGAAGAGGAACGGCCAACCCAAAGCGGGTCCCGACACCCACCGGGGTCAGAAGGCCATCTTTTTCCTGCCAAGGCCTGCAGGCAACATGTAAAGCAAGACGGCACCAGGAACCATGGTCACACTCACTGAGGTCTTTAAATGCACATTAAAAGTGCAATTTTACACCAAGCAAAGTATCTCATTTAAAGCTCAGTTAAAATCAGTATGATAGAGCGGTAAAGCCGGAGGCAAACACATGAGTTCAAGCTCTATTTTAATGTTAATAACCTACATGTTCTCTTGTCTATGCAGGGAATATGTGATTAGCAGCTTATACTGCGCAGGATCGTCACAGGTACATGAGCTAATGTCCAGAATACTTTCTGTGCATTAGCACATACACACCCTCTCGCTGCAGACAGAAAAGGCGTGCAGTATCAGTGCATGTCCGTCTTGATAAATGGTGTTCACTTTGAACCCCAGTATGAAATACCACTGCTGGAAGACGGCGACGGAGCGCTTTTACACAGAAATAGTTTTACAGTTGATCACGTCTGGCACAAAGGAAACCAACAGGGCAGTAAAAACAAAAAAGCCGACCATCTGGCATCGAGTTCACACTCAAACAAACAAAGTCCACACTGCGGGGAATAATAGTGGGAATATAATTATTTCAGTGCCTTGCTTAACTGCACTTCAGTAAGGTGGATGTTTGCTGACTGACAATCTTACCTTTAATCTGCTCCAGCCTGTTTGATGCCGTTTCTGTAACCACTTGCAGGTCGAAGTTGATGCCATCTTAGTGCTCCTGAAAGCAGCACCCTTATTTATGATAGGGTTAGAAATGGCAACAGCAAAACATTTGCATGATTATACACTTATACTGTGTAATTATATTATGTGCAGGTCTTTCAGGAAGATGTGAAAGCTTTGTTTCAGTCACGTCTTAGTGACAACAAATACTTAAGTGTACATAATCTGAGGAAGAAGAGACGGACCAAATATCGACCACGCTGTCCTGGACCACAGCGGTCCCAAAGAGTTTCCTTTCACTGTGCAAAAGAGCTCAGCTTCAAACAGATTAAACTGATTTTTTCTTCTTTTTTTGTAACACGTTACTGTAACTTATACTAGGTTAAATTACTGTTGTGAATATTTATTTATATTATGTTCTATTGCTACTCAAATTTAGAGTGAAGGAGAAAAAAAGGTAATGTGACCGCCTTTTCACAAAGTAATACATATTGTATTAAGTGCATTTAAATGTGTGGAATAAAGTCTGCATTATTATCTACAAAAAATAGTAGTATGTTTGATTTACTGTAACTGTGATTACTGATCTGCCGAAAACACATGTGAATAAAAGTTAATGACTGTACATACATCATTAAAGCAACATGTTATATCCAGTGTCATGTGTCACATGTCATACATGTGTCGCTAATCAGCTGTGTGTGTGTGTGTGTGTGTGTGTGTGTGTGTGTGTGTGTGTGTGTGTGTGTGTGTGTGTGTGTGTGTGTGTGTGTGTGTGTGTGTGTCTGCCTATATGTGAACATCTGTGTTATTTAATTCATTAATAAATTACACTCACAGGTGTTTAGCAGACACATTCCTGTTCATAACACACGCTTTAGAAATAATAACATTTGGCCACCAGATGGCAGCATTGCATCATGTTCAGCTGTGTTTCCCTCAGGCTGCTCCGAGGGCCTCAAAAGCTCCAGTGTTTTAGTCTCACTTTATTATCTCTCCACGCAAGGGTCGCACAAGATCCCAGTAAAAATAAATCATGAGTAAAACAGGTAAAGCTGAGAAACCAGGCAGTGTTTAGCCAGCTGTAGGTACTGTAAATGGGTTATGACAGTCAACAATCAGCCAATCCTCCATCATTAAATAAAGAAAGTGGCATGTAATTGAACATATCTGAGAAAAGAATTACACAGACATTTTACATTATTTTTACGGTGTGGAAAAATCTCCAAGCGAAGTTGATCTTTCAGTATTTTAAAAATAATGAATTAGCTGACTCTCAGTTCAGACTTTGCTGATTTTAAGCACCTTTTCATAAATTAAAATTTTAAATGAAAAAACACAGCATTTAATTATCTATTAACTCAGGCAGCCATACAAAATCTTTGTCTGAATACAAAGCTGTGTCACATTAAAGTCCCTTTCCACTCAAAACTCTTTCTACAGTTAACTGTTTGAGCTTCACTGTGCAGAATCGCATTCGTGCAGACATACATCTTAAAACACGTCTGGAGGGGATCTTTAATAAAATTGTGATTTATATCAAAAATAGACCAAGAATCTGAGCAACAATTCAGTGCCAATTTCCTGTGCTTGGCAAATTTGTAAAAAAAATTTGAAATTGTTCAGCACTTAAAAAGTGCCTGAAGGACTTCCTGTGAAGATGTCGGCCAAGTTATTATGTCCTTTAAGAAAACCCCATTTTCACCAGTTTCAGCCAAGTTGCTGCTTTCTGATTGAAATCATGGTAACCATAAAGTTGTGACAGATGACACCAGCACAGCGCAGAGAAAGACCTCCGTTCACCCCGATCAAGTATTTTCACCACATTTTTGGAAGCAATGGCATTATTCATCTAATCCACACTTAATGTGTAACGGCTGAAACAGAACATGGCCTGAAACGCTGTTTCACAGGCCGCTGTGCCAGGAAAAAGATCCTGGAGGAAACACAGGAACGTGGTTTAAGATGTTTGGGAGGACTGGAGCTGATTCACGGCTCCAACAAGTTCCATATTATTGTGGGATTTAAGCAGAGCTGGCGAGGACCATTACAGTAGGGTTATTACTTTTCCAAGAGTGTGACAAATTACTATTTCACATTGAGCAATAGTTCTACATTTTCCAATTTCAGAAATGACTTTCTGATGACCATTAGTAAACGTCAGATCAGAGCTGAATTATAATCCTACTTTCCATCCATTGATTTGTTTTCATGGTAATATGTCACTGATTCTCTGGCAAAGAGCGAAAATTTGCATTCTCAGCTGTCGTCAGCGCTGCCTGACCTGTAGCTGTGTCAATTAAAATATCACTGTGCGGTATTTATTCTACTTTAGGTTACTTTATACTTCTGCTTCACAACATTTCTGAGCAAAGTTTGCTACTTTTTACTCCACTGTTGTTATTTGACAGGTATACTAATGTGTTATTTTGTAAAATATGACGTAAAATACAAGCATATCACCAGTTTGTAGAACATGATGCATTGTTATAGATGAAACTTTGAATGTTTTGCATATTTTTCTGATCATTCGTCTTTACTGTAGGTAACAATCTGAATGCAGGACTTGTAACAAAGTATTTTTACAGTGCAGCATTGATAGGCGGACAGTTAAAGTTTAAAGGTCTGGGTACTTCTTCTTCCACTGATCGGCTGTATAATCAGCTTTAAGCACCATCTGTAACTCTACATTTTCTTTTTTTCTCTCTTCATTTGTTACAAACCAACAATTTTAACCAAGCGGAAGACAAAGAAGTGCGAGAAGCAACCAGTGAGTGATAAAATAAAAACAAATATTTCTTGTTAGCACCAAAAAAGTCTTCTTTTTCAAAAGAAAAAGCTGCTAGGTCTGTCTGACTTAAGAACACTGACCGGACACATGGCTGTTGGTGGACAAACATTGACTATTACGCAACCTCTGACCTCTCATGCACAGGACGGTCTGTGTCCTTCTTCCTACCAGGCCATCCTATGAAGCAGCAGCAAAGCACACACACACACACACACACACACACACACACACACACACACACACACACACACAAACCTGGTTGGCCATTGGCCTGCAGGGCTGTGCAGGGCAGGAAGGGAATCATTCACTGTAAACTGAACAAGGACTGGCTTCCTCTGGGAGTCCCCTAGCCTGACAGCAGCCAAGATCCCTGCAACACAAACCACTCTAGCAAACACACACACACACACACACACACACACACACACACACACACACACACACACGCACACACGCAGATCAACACGAACACACCCTGGAACTGGGACACATTCTCTCATCTGTTACTCCTCTCTTTCCTCAATTCCGTCTTTCTTTACTCTCCCTTCCTGCCCGTCTCTCAATTTCCAGCCTCCTCTGTCTTATTGCTTTCTCCTCATCATTTTCTCTCAGCATTCTGTCTCCTTCTCTTTGTTTTTCTCTGCTGGTAGTCTTCTTTTTTTTTTTACCGGCATATATTCTTTCCAGTACGTACAATTTCTGTGTCTCTTTTATGTATCTCACCAGATCCTTTTTTTTCTAATCTATTTTCTTCCTGTTCCTCTGCCTCCTGCTTTGTTTTCATGCTTTCATCAGAGGTTCCCTGATTTGGACATCTGCTGGGGAACTTGAACATGCAGTTAGACTGAAGCAGATTGAAATATTTTAATCATAGTCTCTACACATCCCCACAGACAAGGCATAAAGATACACAATTCAATGGAGATCCTCTGTGCACATTTAACTAAATAACAACTCATTTCTGTGGATGAAAGAAATGACTGAACCCCTGTGGTCGCTTCTCTCTACCCCTCGGCGCTCCTCCTCTGCTCTCATCCTGTTCTGGTGGCCTCATCATGAAAACAGTGATGCTTTGTCAACATTACTGTATGCATGCTATTCCCTTCACCTTTCTCCTCTCACACAAGCGACCACTCACACACTCGCACACACAGGAACGGAAACAGGGGATGCATATCCGTCAGCTGATCCAACTGGAAATGCTGACACTGGTCTCCCCATCTGCTACTGCTCTCGGAGGCAAGAGGGGAGGAAGGCGGAGAGGGAAAGAAAATCGGGGGACAGAGAAAACGAGAGGGAGCATTTTGACAACCCAGAGAATTGCCCGGATGCTTGTGGTTGGCCCTACAGCAACTGTTTTCCTAATAGATGATTTGTGCTGGATAGACACATTCTGCAGGGGCTCCAAACATGCAGCTTTCCCTCAGAGGGGGAGCATTTGTCAACCGATAGACCCTTTAGGACCGAGCCACAGAATACAGCAAAGGGAAACCGACACAGCTATTAATGTGAAGTCCTGAGAGATTTATGCGTGCCTCTTTGGTGCGCTACATGTTCGTCCCTCTTCACATGGAGCTCATTTAGGTCGTCTCTTCGCTATTTCACGGTGGCATATGACAGGCTTGCAAGTATGTAAGCTGAGAGTCACTGCAGTGTATTGGCCAAACAAAGCAAAACAAGACAATGAGCCAAAAGCGACTGACTCCTTGTTGAGTGCAGCTTTAAGTCTGCAGTGCTTCGGGGTTGAGTTCATCAAAGCTGCCACATTAGATGTTTTATCCATTTACTGTCAAGCAGCGGTGTGTGTGGAGTTGAAGTAGTGGGTATGCCAGTGGTGTGGTTAGGATAATTCTTTTCATTACTTTAGCCCTGAATGTTTTGATTAGCGTATGTGCAGGCAGGGCCTGCAGAGGGTGGATATAAAGGAGTCAACACAATGAAAGCTTTATTGAACTACTACTAAAACAATGCATTTGAAATGTAAATAAACAATGTAATGTGTTAATTAGTGAACTTAAGAGGTGCTGCTAGGTGGATTTTTAAAAAAAAAACAACTTTTGGTCAGTGATAGGCTACTGTTTCCCCTTTCTTAGCCTTTATGCTAAGCTATGCTAATGACCTGGTGGATCAATCGTTTCATTTCACTCTTGCTAAGAGAACAAAAGAGCTTATTTCCCAAGTTGTCGAACTATTCCTTTAAACTTGAAAAATGTTATCTGATGTGTGAGGAAGTGGTCAATTAACACAAGTAATAAATATGATACAGAATTTATGGTATGTGTGTGTGTGCTGGTGAAGGCAGGTGAAGACTCTGGTGGGAAAACTTTTTCAGTAAATTGAACTTTAGCTCAGCTATTGTCACATGACCTAAGCACACAATTTCAGTGCTATAAGAGTGTTTGTATATGGAGTCATAGTGGAAAGTTTTAGTGTGTCAAATGTTAAGGTTATTGATCACTTGTAGCTTGTAGCTAACAGGCACTGCTAACATGCCATTATTAGCAATACAAAGTTAGCAAACTGTGCTTCAGTGGTACAGCCCAGGCTTTTTTTTTTCTTTTCTTTTTTTTTTTGATATATTAGTAAATCAATGCTCTTGTATGGAGCTCAGTGTTGTAGAATGTGAATGGCTGAGGAAAATGTCCCCCAGATGGACCATCGTCAGACTCTGCACACGATACTACAAATGTCCTAAAACTGTGAGAGAAGGAGGACAATAGATGGGGTGACTGTTTTAACTGTCACACCTGCACTCAGTACGGCTTGTACCCACACACACCACACACGCAAGGTGTTCACAGGGTCTCACACATTTTGACTGTGACTCTCTAAATCACTGCTTGTGCTTCCGCAAATATGGCAGAACTGTCATCCATTGTTTGAGAAGAGCAGGCACACACACACACACACATACACAAACCTTGTTGAGACCGGAAGCTGGCCTGTCCTCTCAGCTGTGACGTCTCACATGCACAAACACACTCTCACACACGGACCAACTGCAGCGATGACGCCTGTGATGGTCAAAAATATCCTGAGTGGAACAGTTGAAGTCATACCTCTTTGTGCTTCCTTTTATCTTTTTAACATCCTGGGAATTTACACTACTGACACTTACACTGCAGCCCAACACCAGAGACTATTTTAGCACACGCTCATTCACGCATGTACAGGCACACTATGTGATTAAAGTCAGGATATTAGTTTCTGTGACCCTTTGCGGACACCGTGGCAGCTGATGTCGTAACATATTACTCAGCATCCTATGGGAAACTGAGGCCTGGCTCCTTCAGCTGAAAACACCTTTTATTAGTGCATCTTTCAAAGTATCTGACGTTTTAGACTTCCTGATGACGTTCAGAACGCAGGAAAGGGCCTACTGTTCAATTGTGTTGTATTGTTAAAAAGAATTATTCACTCGTATCCTGTTACAACATTAAAATAGAAACCAAAACTTCAGGCACAACATGATGAAGTTAGCTGAAAGGAGACAGTTAAATTATATGATACACCCAACTAAAAGTGGGAAATCATGGATGGGATTTCAGCAACTGGAAAACAAAATCATCGTATTGGTGGGTGGAATTCATATTCCCATGTGTTGTCTGAATGCATTTAACACAAATACACACAAATAAGAAAACTCATTTCATTTGCTGAATTTCATTCTTGTTAACTTTGAGATATTTATGTTTTTGATATCGTTACATCTCTTCCTAGGTGCAATTTTATTATTGAAGGCAATCTCAATAAATCTTGAATCTAATTATCGCCCTTTTATTCCCCATTCAGTCTACTCCTTTGAATAAATTAAAACAAGTGCTGTGAAGCTGAAAACATCCAAATGTGTCATTTTTTTAAGAGTACAAACAGCAGCAAATAAATGAATCAATAAAAATAAAGGCTTGACTGCACTTGTGTCAAGGACATGATGCAAAAGGCATTACAGTATCCCTTTTTTATTTCCCTGGAAGTCGTCATGGAATAATTCTTATTCTGGCAGCGAATGCGTAAGCAAAGCCATTACACCCACTCTTCTCTGCGTCGCTGCCCAGTCTCCTTTCTGGGAAAGAAGTGTCCAAGTTTAACCGCTTATCTCTTCCTCTTCCCTTTCCCCTTCCTGTCATTCAGAACATGAAAATAAAAAACTTGTCCAACTGAGGGAAAAATAGATCTCCAAACAAACGTTGAGGCCTATTCGTGGCGAATACTTCACATTCCACACATCCCAGATATCTCAGACTGTTTGGTTGTGGTCGTGGCCATGTCATTGCAGGATACTGTGGCTTCCTCTCTCTTTCTTTTTGTCTCACTCACTCCCCCATTTTATTCTGTCCCAGCTTCCTCTCCTTTCTTTTTTTAGGCAACATCCTTTTTTTGTGTGTGCCCAGACCAGAGGAGTAGCTATAATTGTCCTCTCGTTCTCCACAAAGAATGTCTAAAGCAAACCGGCCTTTTGAAGTGGCCCATTGTCTGCTGACCTCAGAAGGTGAGGAGGTGGTGGAGGGGGAGGGCAAGGAGGGGAGGGGGGAGGGGAGCAGAGGCTAATGGAAAGGTGAGCAAATAGGAAAGAAGAGGACAGGAAGGGGTGAGAAATGATGACAGATGTGAGAAAGTTGTGAATTGCTGCTACCACACTGCTGATTAAGACTAAAGTCATGTCTTCTCTTATGAGGATCAGATTTTAAGGTCGTCTTTCCACACCAGCATTGACAGATCAGCCTCTGATTCAGTGCCCACAGCGTCACGCCAAAATGAAAAATACTTCAAAACCTGTTTCCTGAAAATTCTGTTCATGCGCTACGAAATGGGTTAACCTAGAGACCCATTTTCCTCCTTTTGAGGAGGAAATGTGGTTGCTGCACATCGTAGTGTTACATTTAAAAAAAAAATCATTAATTAAATAACCAAGTGCTTTGAGTTGCTAAAACAAAAACTGTTATTTAGGCAACTAATAGTGCTTTAGTTGCTACACACAGTAAACAAATGAGATATGCTGACACTGTGGATTTGCAACTAAAAACATAATCTGGGAAGGATTACCTTTTGGTTTGAAACATATCTACTTTTGCTAATTTTTAGTATACAAACAATGCTATGGTTTCTACCTGGCAGACATCAAATAACTATCATGTGTACATACATCAGCGGTTTGAAGTGTTCAAAAAGACCATTGTCAGGTAATTTATAGAAAACCAGTTGCAGAGAATATCAGTGATTGGTGATATGTTTACTGAATATCCAACTGTGTCTGATTCTTTCCTCAGCCAATCAGAAACCTCAGTATAGTTCCTGATTCAATGAAAAATACCCGACTGCACAGACGGGCATGAAAACACTTGCAAGTAGTCATGATTAAAACAACTGAATGAGCCACAATTACACAAGGAAAATGATGTTTTGGGAGCAATTTTCAAATTAGTGGAAGCTGGTAATAAATTCAAAGCAAATAGCTTCCTCAACTCTGCTGAACGTGTCATATAGAGGATCGGTACAACATAGTGTTATCCTTTTAAGTGCATCATCGAAGCTGAACGCAACTCGTTTGAGGTGAAAGCGCCACGTGATGACGGTTCAAAGTGCTGCTCCTGGGCCCAGATGGACTGCAGCGCCAGCACGGTTTTATGTTTGATTTATAAGGGAACCGCTTCAAGCACACCCTCAACATTGTTTTACAGCTTCATGCTGCCGTCCAGCGTACCTGCCCCGGGCTCAGGGAACAGGCAGGTCTTAAAGGGACAACAGGAGGGGCGAATCTCTCTTTTTCCAGTCCTTTAGTTATTTTCAGACTCCCTCTGTTCCGGCCTGTTCTCCTCCCAGAGATTTTGTCTGTATAATTTTACTAAAGATGAACGCCAAGAGCTTCTCGCTCAAAATAGCACGTCTGTTACTGTAACATAGCAGTGGGAGGGTTAGTCAGCTGCCCAACAACAAGGAGTGAACTGAGCTGTATTTCATTTGAAGCAGTGAAAAACACGCACTTGCCTGTGTATGATTTTGAAAAGTGACTGTACATTGCATTCAGAATCAATTCCTCACTGCATTTCAGTGCTGCTGGCCACCCAGAATCCAGCCTTTTGCTTATAGAAGTTACACCAAATTATCAGAATTAAACTCCAAATGAGACAAGGCTCTGCAAGTTCCAGCTTAAATCTCAGAGTGGATTTCAGTGTAATGTTGACATTAGGAAGTGTTCAGCATTTACTCAATTCTGAGATCAATAGGTAACCTGCGTTTATTCTCATGGACTGAACTCACCTTCCACAAATCAGGGTACTCAGAGGACACAAATAAGTCCACAAGGCCACCGATAAGAGACAGGCTTTAAATGGTTCAATCTAGTTCGCACTGCTCTGTATCGTGTTTCTGCATCTATAGGCTTGTACCTGTGCAGCATCAAAGGGCCACTCAATATAAGGATTTGTAAAATGGTTTGGATGCCACATTTAACTGATTAATAGTGCAGCAGCTGATTAGTATCGCTAACAATACAAGTCTGCGGTACTTAAGGCTACCAAAACCTAGTTAAACCTGCAAACGCTGAGTTTTTGGCCACGCAGTAGAATCAAGCTGTCAATTCAACTTTGACATATCACCTTTTAAGATGATGTGGTTAGCGAACAGCTGCTCATACACATGTAGGAGACACAGAACAAAGTTAGCAGAGTTAGGAGTTGTTTCTCTGGCCACCTGTGGAACATAAGTCCAATTCACTCTCCCTTTTACCAACTCCTGAGGCAAATATCAGGCTCTTTAGCTGCTAAATGCTCCACTATGTTCACCAGCTAGTCGCCAGCTCTCATCTTTGTGGGCTGCTTGGCACTGGGGAGATAGTTTACAGTCAGTTCGTAGAGCTGTTTCATTGAAAACAGCTGCCTACTGTGTCTGAAAACAGTGCTGATGAGACTGAACCAAAACAGTGAAGTTGTTACCATAGACTGTATAAAACATGGATGTAGTCTACATAACATCAAACACAGGTTTCTGAAGAGCCATTGTGATGACATTGTGTCTTGGCTCCTCATCCCGGCTCCAACTGCTCATACTCGCTGCAGCTATTTCAGATCTTCCCTGTGATGCGACAAAGCATCAGGTTACGATCCAATATGCAACCAAAATGAAAATGATGACGCATGCCTGAGCAGTCTGAGAGAGGCTGGGATAAAGCACAACAGATCATAGGACTGTTCCATTAGATGCAGAGTAACCGATGCCTCAACTTGGTAAACGCTGACCACAGTCCTTCACTAACCTTAATCAAGTGCTTTGACACTTAGCTTGACGTGACCATGAAAATGTGAACCATGCTTTAGGAGAAAATATTGTGAGGAAGCGAGCGAGCGCATTGCAGTTGCTTCCAATGTAGAAGTTTCCTCGTTATGCTGAATGTAACATCAAAAAGCAGAAGAAATTCCATTTCATGCATTTGCTGCTGCACATTTAGAGCACATTAACGGTTAATAGGAGTCTGGATTACACAGTGATGTTCACACACATACTGAATGTGCATGTGATTGTGATTATATGAATATATTATTATGTGTGTGCCTGTGTGTGTGTTTTACAGACATAGAAAATAGGCTTTTAGCAATCATTTAAAAACATTCTGCCCAAGCATTCCACCACTGACTCCTCTCCCCTCCTCCTCACCCTCCTCCTCCTCCTCCCCTTTTCTCTATTTGACTCTCATTCAAAAACACAAACTACTTGCTTCTCAAACTCACACAAACACACTCCCTGCCATGGCCCAAGGCACACAGTGTACAGTTACTCACATCCCCAGGAAGCGGAGGTATGACATCACCTTATCATCTCCTCTGGGCCCATGGGAAGACCGGAGGGGGGAGAGACTGAGAGAGGGGGAGGGAGGGAGAGGAAGACAGAACAGAACAGATTCAAAGAAAAAAAAACAGAGCAAGACAGATAAGAGGAAATAAGGAGAGAGAAAGTAGAGGAGGGCAAAAAGGGACGAGGCGTTTGAGAATGTGACGAGAGTGATTGTGGCATCACAGCAAAATATGATGAATGGACTGTTTTCCTCTTACAGTTTTGCTGCATTAAAGCTGTTATTGTCAGTCACACACACTCACACACACACGGGTACACTTGCTTTATATGGCATGCGTTAAAAACAAGAGACCCCTGAAAACAATCACTGCGGTCGGTGTAATAATCCTAGTTATGTGCGCTCTGAAAAGAGGTCAGGTTGAGGAAATAAACAGTGTGCTGGGTTTTATTACTCACACATGACCAAGAATCACTCATTATCAGGACTGACAGTACATTGTGATCCAGTGCTCGCCTCTTAGATAAGAAATGTTACTCCTATGGGGGACCATTATCTATTATACTGCAGAAAACGTTGTTTTTTCCATCAGTGCATTAGTACTTTACTGAACCACAAAATTGAGGGGTTTTTTTATATATATATTTCCACTCCACAGACAAAGCATAAAGAAATATTTGTGTCAATCCACAAACAGCTCATTACTGCCCCCTCAGGCCAGAGTGCTGAAAACACCCAGTGATGAGAACCACATATATAGGCTACTTGTGAATGTAGCCTATATAAATGTCTATATTTAGGTAAAAAATAAATCCTGAGGCTCTCTTTTTATATAAATAAAGCAAACAGCACAGTGGGTCAGTCACTGTTGCCCCACAGCAAGGAGGTCCTGGGTTCAATCCTCAGCTGTGTGGAGTTCGTATGTTCTCCCCGTGCTTGCATGTGTTTCTTCCAGGTGTTCCCATTATTAAAAAAACATGTATATTAGGTGAGTTCTCCTGTCGGTGCCCTTGACCAAGGCACTGGCTTAGAGCTGGAGTTGGTCCCTGGGTGCAGCACAGTGGTTGCCTCCCTGCTCCTCAGGGATGGGTTAAACGCAGAGAAAAAATGCCATTACGTTGTACTGAGTCTGATTGTATGTGACAATGAAGGACCTTCTGAAAAGACCTGGTTATTCTTGTTTGTTTTTTTTGATCCCTTCCTCCAAACTTTGTGAAACAGGGGAAGGAATGCTGTGGTTTCCCTTCTGCTAATGCGCAGTACAATACAAAATAAACACAAGGTGGTGTGCTGTGTACGGTAGTTAAAAAAATACAGCAACAAAGCATCTGTTACTGCACTGATCATAAAGGAGGTGCAAATGTGTTTTCAATATGCTTCTAAATCACAAAAAACGATGGCAAAGGGATTCTAAACAATAATGGAAATGAGGCTGCGGCAGAGCAAACTGCTTTAGATGCTCCGAACTGAGCTGTAGTGCAACCATAATGGGACACAGCCACATTATGTGGAAATGAGGACGTGTTGATCTCAGTATCAATCCGATATGCAGCCAAAATGAAAATGATGTAGCATGCCTGAGTGGTCTGAGTGAGGATGGGATGCTGCACAATGTCTCATTGGACCGTTCCATGGGATGCAGAATATCCGATGCCTCAACATGGTATGACATGTCATTGCATAGCTTGACATCAACAAACACTGTGTTAAATCCGTCAGCGCTGCACTACATCAAGAACCGCCTTGACTCTCAGGCTTGGCTTCTCTCACATTTTTGTACGTCCTGAAAAGACAGATTGCCGGCACTTCCCTTTGCCTTGAACCTGAAAATGACTTCGTTCATACAGGTCAAATCCTCTGTGAGAAATCGCTTTTCTATAGTTGAAAAGAACTTCCTGTGAACATTTACTCATTGCTGTGAACATCCATGACACCGGTTTTAAAAAAAAAGCTTATTTCAGTCAGAGATGACAATTGGGTCAAATGGAAAGTCAGTGTGTCAACATAGTCTCACACAGACAAATGAACTACTTGCTAACAGATTTGCTGATATGAGTATAAAAGGCTCAACAACTGTTCCATAACAAATATCTATACTTAACCCTCAGCTGACAACACATTAACAGTTTAAAAATATCTTTGATTAACGTCACTTGGGTGGAAACAGACATAAAAACACGAGTTCAGTGGAAAATTCGTCACCTACAGTCAATTGTGTGTTCGTGTGTGTTTTCGAATCGGAGACAATGAGAGGAAATAACGGTTTGAGCATTGAGTCAGTGCAGCTCTCTTATCAAACTGGGTGGGAAAGAGCTTAAGGTCCACACCATAATACCACTGAAGTCCAATAAATGGTGTCTGTCAATGAGAGTGTAATTCAGTCGTTATTGCATAACAATGTTTTCGCCTTCACCACTGTATCTTCATCGCCATATTTTCCTCCATCTGCTTTACATGCTGGGTGTGAAAGTAATTCAGCAGAAGGGAAAGTAAAGGCCACTGTAGATTTCAATTTCACCCCGAGTTTGTGATTTTGATGAAATTAGTTTACGTAAATGTGGAGTAAATGAGTGACAGGGAATCTGCAAGACCCTCGTCAGCACTGATAAAACCTCTGATGTTTCCATTCAGATAAAAGTTGTGCAGCATGAGTGTCGTCATGCAAACCAAGCAAGTGAATCATCAAGACTGCATGCACATAATATTCTGAATTTGATGCGGGTCATGTAACCAACATATCTGAGTTCTGGATCTTTCTTTGGGCATTTGTGCATGTAAACATAGTCATATGCTGAACTTGTAGATGGAAGCCGTGTTTTTTCTTCCCTGATTGTCCACTTTACCAGACTTGTTAGGTCAGGTATCAAGTCATACATACAAACTGGATGTATCATATGGAGAGAAGAGCAAAGAGGAGGGAATGTGATAAAACTGCTGCTTAGGATTTGGGAAATTGGACAGTGGTGTATCCAAATAGGCTGATGTCAACTCATCATAACGAGCTCATGTTGAAAATCATCCCTTTACATGCGTTGCTTTTGTTTCGCATTGACAACGACTACAGAGTTTTCCCTGCGATGACACAAGTTAGAGCATGAAATGAAAAATTTACTCCTTTGAAAATGCACCATGGGATCAGGGTGACCTATGGCACACAGGGGCAGAGCTATTAAAAGGTCCTATTAGTGCTGCAAAAAGGTCACAGGTTTGATTCTGGACAGCCAATGTGGTCTTTCAGAGTGAAGCAGCAGCAACATACATTACTGTAAATGGGCCAAAAATGCAACAAACGTCCAAGTTAAGCATTCTGTGTATTCTTAAATACATGACTTTACATTTTAATAACAGGCTAATGTGCATTTAAAAAAGAAGAGAAACCGCTACCACATGTGGACACTATGAGGCTTTCACTGAGACATAATCCTCTTGTTCTCATATTGACTGAGATGTGTCATCCTCTGAGTAAAAAGCAGCGCTCGTCACAATGTGGCTTTGGTCTATAAATGGCTCCAGGTCTATTTATAGATTAATGGATGGATGTAACTCCTCTCAATGTCACTGAAGCTCAATGACATAACAAGCGCCGCTGTAACTGTGCTATGTTTGGAATCAAGGCCAACATCTTCCAACACGGCAGCAGTTTGCAAAAAAGCAAATAGTGAAATATTTTGAGGATTTGTCCGTTAATCACACAATCTGCGCGATTCTCTGACCTGGATCTCTTCCTGGTGGTAAAAAAATTATTTTGCAGCAAGGTTAAATATCACTGCTGAGTCTGTTTCATCGTCTTCATGAACGGTCGCTCACTGCTGATCATATTCAACATCACAATTTAAGTGAGCAGGCCAGTGCAGCATCTCATTCAGTAGGATGTGGTTCTTTTTCATGTTTGTGTGGGAGTTCAGCCGGGGAGTTTGTGTCCACACTCACGCATGCTTGCGTGTGTGTGCGTGTGTGTCTGTGTGTGTTTTACTAAATATAGCTTTGTTTCCCTGGTAACACCTGAGGATCATACTAATACCTTAAGTATATCAACTCCCTGAGCATTTTCGTCAATGAAAATGTAATATTTCTGAACCCATTCAGCAAATACTCACCTGCATTTGCGAAGGTTTACATTCCTCCTGCCTCACAAGCGCTCTTTGTCTTCCAACAGGCATAAACATAAGCACATGCTATCATAAACACACACAAACATGCACACTCACGCACACACGTACACACCCCTCCACCTCCCAACATGCATTTGTGATCACATAAAGTCAGATACGCTCCAGAGGGGGTGTGTGGAAAAGAGATCCATTATTTTAGCTTCTGCCTGCCGCTTTTGTGTGCAGCTCAGCAGCTGAAAGGGAGCGATCAGCCAACCATAACAATCCATAATGGCTTTTCTGCCTCATCCACAAGTCTAGAAGCGTGCCTCCGGTCGGGGCTATCCCCATGAGCCCCTCCCCACCTCTCCGTCCCCCCGGCTCCAGCCTCTACCAACCCTGATGTCTGTGGGTGTGTGTACACGGGCGGGTGGATGGGTCGGGACTGTTTATATGTCTGTGTAAGTGTGTGTGTGTGTGTGTGTGTGTGTGTGTGTGTGTGTGTGTGTGGGTATTCAGGGCCATGGCTGTGACTGTGACAGCGGAAGACCCCATTGAAAAGGAGTGGAGTCAGCCAGTGCGACCGGGGGCCCCTGAGCCTGTCTGATCACGCAACAACAGGGGCACCAGGCTGCAGAGCCGGCTGGCTCGATGTTCTGAGGATCAGCCCAGAGTTTGGGGCAGAAAGCCTCCTTGTAGCTTCATCAACAATAAAATCACATTCAAAGGGAAAGAGCTTCATTCATGAATCATCATGTTGTACTGATTGGCGAACACTTTGCCAAAAACACTGCGGCACAACATTTCTCCAACAACAACTTGCCTGAATAGACCAGAATGCAATGCAACTACAGGACATGTTGAGCTTTGAGTTATTGGCTGCGTCCACACCAGCATTCTTTTTATGTAATGTCCAACACTCCATCCACAAAGAAAAGGAAAATGGCTAACTCTCTTCCTTATCTTCTTTTTCAGCAAAATTGATCACTAAAGCTGTCACCCCTACAGGTTCAACCTCCATTCTGCTGCCTCTACCCATCATCACTCATATTATGCTTGAATGCAGCCAGTTTCTCTCATTAACTCCCAGCATTTTTCTGTTTCTGTTGTCAGATACTGTAACTGACAGATGCTGACAGTGTTCAGATTTGGAAATGTTCAAGAAACTGCATTTGCAGATTCATGCAGTTGAGGTTCAAATTATACTTTCTATGCAGCTGTGAGAGTCTGTGTGACCTAAATGCCCGCGGGTCTGCGTGCAGCCAAAAATTCATTTGGAATTTATTGTTGTATGTATACACACAATGTGATAAAAAAGGCCAGTATACTATACACTGCATATGCATGCAGTTGTGTTTATACTGCATTGGGTGTCTGCTGCACAGATGTGTATTTAGCAACAGTTGCAAGAAGTATAATTTGGGCATAAACACAGACATGTGCAATGTATACGGCCCTTTAGTGTAGACATGGTCTACCTGACGTAGGTGAGACATGTTGATGGCAAGCCAGTAAACACACACACACAATGTAAGTAAAATGTACATTATAAAATCTCATCTTGGATATTTTATTCCAACAATGTCAATTTCAAATCAAAAGGCTCACATGTGTTAGTTCTGGAAACAAACTTTTATAGTTAGTTTAGAACATAAATTATAGAAGGTGCACTTCCTTCCATAAACCTCAGGCTGAGTGCTGGCAAAAACCACAAACCGGCTTCCATAAAAGATTTACCTGAGAGCAAATGCCAAAATTCCTGCACTCTTTACAACTGGGCCAATCACAGAGACAGGCCCTGTGGCTTTTTTAGGTATCACTTGGAGGTTTTAGGCATGTAGGTATACTAGGATATATTCCAGACCCTGCACAAGGTAAGTGGTTATAGATAATGGATGGAGGGACGGATTGATGGACATTGGTTTTATGATTTTTATGTGGTTCCCCTCTGACAAACACTTTATGGAAATCTGAGCTGTAATTAGCAAATGTCATAGGCATCTTCATAAGTGAAGACATAGCAAGTATCTTACCTATAAAATATAAATAAATGAATAAACAGAAAAAAGTATGATGGCTTAGATGCAATCCAGTTGAATACAACAAACTGTGTTAATCAGTTTTAATTAAGACAGGAAGTAATTCCAGTGCTTCCCTCCTCATCCTTTACTGCCAACACGTAATACCTCCATGAATTAATAGCCTTCTTTTACAGGAGCATCAGTGCTTAGACACCAGTGCTGGCTCTACAGTAAGTACCTCCTCCTCCTCCTCCTCCTCCTCCTCCTCCTCCTCCTCCTCCTCCTCCTCCTTCTCCTGCTCTCTGCTGACCACTCCCAGGGGAACAGCATCCATTTTAGGGAGGAAAAGAGCAGCGGAAGAAAGGAAAAATGATGGAGGAGGAGAAAAGGAGAGGGAGGACTGCGAGAACTAAGGTTATATGTCGGGGTGGGTGAGGTGGGGAGCAGCAGAGGGGTCGAGAAAGGGAAAATAAGAGGAGATGAGAGGAAGGGAGGAAAGGAGAGTAGACAGAGAAAAAGAGAGGGAAATCAAGTAGCCATCCGGTGATCATTTTACAGGCTGAGGGGAAGTGTTCCTGGAGAGGGGATGGAGCCAGACAAATGACTGAATGAGAGCTAAGTGGGTGGCAACACTGGGCTATTACAGAGTTACTGGCCCTCATCAGTCCTGCAGGTAGACAACAGGAATCGCAGAGGTGAACTGTGAACTTAGAGGAAAAGATAAGACACAGAAATGTCTTTGAGGCCAGAATATCTCTTCTTTTCACCCCTCACCTTTCCAGAAAGAGAGGAATTTTCAACAATATATAGTAATAGTTTTTAATAACTTTTGCAAACTGTTTTGAGTGTCAGAGTTCAAAAATATGAGGTATTCAAGCCACGTAGCATGGACTTCTCAATGGTTATATTATTATATGCTATACAAGTTATTGAAAGTTGTCAAGAAAAATACGATTACAATTCATCCTGAGGGTAAGATGGATATGTCACAATATCACAAAAATCTATCCAATAGTTGCATTTTACATCCACCAAACGTTTGTAGGATACATCATCTGGGAGCCACAATCCTAAATGTCTGTGCAACATCCATCAACTATGCATCCTCCGGTGATCATGAATACCAGTAAGTATGTACTACTACACATTTTGTTTCTGCTGCACCAGATCTAAAGTTATGTTGTCAGTTCGTCAATGATCCTTCACATTGATTAATGCTGCTTCTGTATTTAATTTGGGATTTTTAAGTTATTTGGCTGAAACAAAAGAAGAAACCAAACCATGCTCGTCTCCTCCACTGTCACCCTTTTTGCCGTAAGTCTCTCTTCCTCCATTATTACAGGCCCTCTGCCTTCAGTGCCTGTAATATCCCGGCCACTCTGCATTGCACATTGTAAATTAATAGCCCCATGCGCTGACATGAAACATGGAGCGTGTGTTGCACTTTGAGCACAGGAAAAATCTCAGGGCTTGTTTGAGAATTAAATGTTGTAAATCAGAACAGCCCACATCACTGCAAGCCGAAAGGCAGATGGCAGGGCAAAGGAGGTGAGTTTACATATGCAGGGAAATGTGAATATGAGACAGATGGTCATTTGTTGACTAATCTCTCACCGAGCACCTTTTGCACATTTACACTTGGGCCAGACATGGCTGACTAAAGACCCAACTAACTTTTCGCATGAATGTGGTTCCCCACATCCCTCCTGATACTTTTTTTTGAAATTCCATGTCACCACATACGAGCAGACTTCTTTACGCCATCAACAGATTTCATCCGCCCAAGGGCATTATAAATGTCAGGATCCTCTGAATGCAGTCGATATCTTATACAGCTCTCCCCAAAGTTCAAAATCGGATGAAACCAAATGAGGTGTGATGACGATGGGAAAACTGAGCACCAGGTGTCCCTGTCTCTCCTCTGTGTGCCTCCACTTAAAAACAGACACGCTCACCTCTCTCTCGCTTTCCCTCTGCCCCCACCTGGTCTGCTTGGCAGCCTTATAGTCCTGGGAAGTGAGTGAGAGATGCTGGAGAGCATTTGGTTTCAGTGCTAACAGATACCATAAACTTCTGGTGAGAATCTAATAAAGAGAGCGCTCTCTTCCTCTAGCTCAGGAAGGCAGAATTATGCAGGAACACATCAGAAATTATTATTGCCTGTCTACCTGTCTGTGTTTGTGGAAACTTTCGGGTTACGATTGAAGTTTATGAGGGTTGTAAGCGCTCAAAACGGCCATGAAACTCTTCAGATTTCTGAATGAAATAATAGGATTTACAAGCTAAACAAGTGTATCCATTTGTGTCTTTGCCTGTCAGCGTGCCAGTTCTTGTTTGTATCTGTGGCTTTGCTTGTGCATGCATGTGTGTGTGTGTGTGTGTGTGTGTGTGTTCTGGAGTCCTGTAAGGCCCCTGGTATCCAGCAGAGGAATGCAGCAGTCTCTTGAAAAGTAGTTATCAGCTAATGAGAATTCCACTCGGAGCAGGAAGGAAGGGCTTAGAATGCGTGTCCCTCAGCGAATTGGGGCGAATGTTAATCACGATGCCTTTAAGTGCACGCACACACACACGCGCGTGCGCACACACACACATACACACACTCATGCTTGCATGCATGCACACACAGGAGTCTAGACCGAGCAGAGAGCTGCAGAGCCTGACACATGAATGGGTGAGAGGGAGGGAGGGGGAAGATGAGGGGAGAGAGAGAAAGAGAGGATGTTTTTAAAAACTAGGCTTGGTGTTGTCTTCGTGGTTTGGAACTAATTGGTTTCAGATGAAAATCAGCGCGCACAAACTTGAGAAGGCCTTAATGCTCTTTGCCTTGCACTCCATCTCCCTTTCACAAAACGCCCTCCACCTCTCTCTCTTTCCTTCACTTTCTCTTCCCCCTGCTGTCCCGACCAGTCAACCAGTCAAACTTCATCTTGTTTCAGCGCCGTGTCATGGAGGTCACAGCTCAAGACGGTTGCATTAATGCAAAAACCATAAAAATTTCAAATGAGATCGGATATAAAAAGTGGAGGTCTCTGGTTTTCTGCAGAAAAAATCTCCAGACACACTGACCACTTCACTTGCTAACAGTCTGCATTTCCTCCCTCTCTCTCTCCTTCAATCCATCTCTCTCTTTCTCTCGCCCTCCAGCTTGCTTTCTCCCCGCTTTGCCGTGAAGGACACCAGGCCTCTGGAGATCCCGTCCCTCAGGAAGAAAGCAAGCGTCCCCCTCCCGCCTACTGTTTTTTCATAACCTATTATTTATGTCTGACAGACCTCCTCCAGACAAATGGCTGCCATATGGAGAAAGAAAGGCAGAGGAGAAGAAGGGAAGGAAAAACTCTCTCTGCGTCCTCTCTCTCTCTCTCTCTGCAGCCTTGTGAGTTTTCTCTATGGGGGTTTTGAAATTTCAGTTTTTTGACGACACTTTGCGAGCTGTGTTAATATTTCCTGTTGGATGGCTTCAAGTCTCGTGCCACATGGATGGCAGTACGTACGTCCGAGCTGCCTGCTGTCTCATCGAGCTGATGGAGATATCAATCCTGTCTCATTGTAAAGAGATGTACAGCTTCTGTGGGCTGTAAACCACGACCACACTCACACCGTCTCTGTGGTCCACAGGGACACATTTCTCTGCCATATACTGTACATGTCAAGCCTTTAGCACAACTAAATGTTTAAAGGGAGAGTTCCCATTGCCTGAGATAAGGTTCTACTCACCGGTACTGACACTGAGATAGATAGATAGATAGATAGATAGATAGATAGATAGATAGATAGATAGATAGATAGATAGATAGATAGATAGATAGATAGATAGATAGATAGATAGATAGATAGATAGATAGATAGATAGATAGTTTAGAAATAAATTCAGGCTAAGCAGTCTAGTAGCCTACATGTCATGGGCAGAAAGCGTGTTGCCAGTGGTTTTGAAGAGTAAAGAGCATCATCTAAGTGGGCCGAAGCAACATTTGCAAGTAAGCAGCTAGTTAGCTATCTAGCCAGCAACTGACGTTAGCAATGCAGTTAGTAAGTTAGTAAGTGTAGCAATATACAGTAGATATGTAATATGTTCCTGTTTGGTCTTTTGTCGGTTGATACTGTTGGTGTAATTTATTTAATTTGTTTTGTCTAAATTAAGTGTATTGTTTCCTTGGTTTCTTTTCTTTTTCCTAATTTGCCACACCCCTAACAGGAGGCCCTGTTAAAGCTGCTGATAATGAGTGTGTTTCAGCATTTGATCAAACTCCAGTCAAGGTGTTTTGTTTGTTTGTTTGTTTGGGTGTGTGGCCCCACTGATTGTGTTTTGTTTCTATTCTTTCAGAAGCTGAGAGCATAAAGTGATGATGGCTGGGTGCTTCGGGTGGTGGTATCCCCCTTCCTGTGTGCCGTGTTGATTTGTGCACTCCTGGCTTGGACCTTCACCACATGTGTGTAAGTGTGTGTGGATGTGTGATGCACGCATGATTGGGGTGACGCCTCCGGGATTCTCACTTCCCCTGCTAACCCACCTCTCCTGATGATGTCAGTGGGCTGTGACGGGTTGATCGCAATGTTGGTCCAGGAACAAGTCCTACTTGGCTAAATCACATCGCGTGTTAGTAAACCATCATCCTGAGCATCCTGTTCAAGTCCAGGTGCGTTCATCGCTACACGCTACCCTCTATCTACCACTACAGTAGCTGAGAAAAACGTCACACAGTTCATTGATAAAACAAAAATGCAGCACTGAAATGTTACAGTGTATCAGAGTTATTGGTGCTTGATTAATTTTAATTATTTTTTAATCCCATCCTGTAGAATAGAGAGGCATAGGAAACACTTGCCCAGGTGTGGTGGTTCACTGTACCTGCTAATAGAAGACACCTTAAATGAAATCTCGTCCATTCCTTCTATTATTGTACTTTCTTTGTTCCTCTGCTTCTTCTTCGTCTTTGTTGCATCCTTCTGTTATTCTTTCTCTGCTTTATTTAAAGCCTGTCCTTCTTCGAGTATGCTTCCTGTCTCTTCTTCATTGCTCTCTAGAGTCACTCTTCCTGTCAGAATAAAAGTGTCTCTCATGTCTGGTCCCTGAGGGAGCAGCTGGCCAGCTAATCCCCGATGGGGCTTCCTCCTCCTCCTTCTCCTCCTCTTCCACTCCCCCCTTGAATCTCCCTTCCTTCCTTCCTTCCTTCCTTCCTTCCTCCCTCCATCTCTCGTGTAATAGCTCCCTTGTTCCTGTCTGACAAAACAGCACCTTTGTGGCTGCTCTGCCACTCTCTCCATCCCTCTAACCCCCACTCCACCCTTTTTTCTCTCGCAGCAAAGCAACATTTAAAGCAGGAGAAGGGAAATTGTAAACAGCAGGATTTTTGGGCCTGGAGGCCGAGGCAGAGTCCGGCAGAGCTCAGAGTCCAGCAGAGCAGAGAAGTAGGCCTTTGTTATTGGAGGATTAGTTAGGGAGGTGAGGGTAAGGTTGCCACCTCCAACACCATACTTCCACACTTCCAAATCACCACCACCAGAACACACACCATGTTACACACAACACGCACAGAATTAAGAAAACATCCACTGCCTGCGTCGATGTGAGCAGGGCTTTATTTTCAAGTTTGAGATGCTTTCCAGGCCATAAAAACAGAAATATGGCCTAATGAGGAACCACTGTGTTTGACCTAATATGTGCAAATCAGTATCAGTTGTTGCATTAGTTGTTCATTATGGCGCTGTTGTCACTGTTACTGTTGCGCAGTCATCTGGGGGAAGTGACCATCTGTGTTTAACATTGTGATTCAATAAGGAAAGCAACATTTCTCTCCATAATGAATAATGAATGAGCCATTACCTGCCGTCTGTCTCCAATCTCTCTCTCTCTCTCTCTCTCTCTCTCTCTCTCTCTCTATGTGTTATTGTGTTGATTAATTTCTGTAATTACGACATAATTACGTGTTATTTTATGTATCTTCTACTGCCTCATGAGTGAGTTCATAAACTCAATTGAAGGTACAAAAAGTTTTGAGGGAAAAAGGCAAGCATGGAGGCTGTGGCTGAAGGCGCCCATAGGATTAGACTGGAAAACAAACAAATAAGTGAATAACTGGAAGATGTACAGCTACCTCGCTTGAGGTCAAGAGAGGAAAGCTTGGATGGATTGGATTAAAATTACAGGATAATGTGTTCATAATGCACGGCAGTGTTTCCATCATCTGGTAATTACTGTTTTTTTTTTACCAGGAGGATCTGTTGAAGTCCAACATATTAAAATGTCTCTGGTCATAATGTCCGGTGAAACTAATTCCAGAGTTAGATGTGAAAATATTTTGGCTCTACATGCTGTTTTGTTGCTTCTCTCATGTCCACCCTCTCTCGCTCCTCTATCAATTCGGTGAATAAAGGGTCTGTGTCAACCAATCCAGAGTTGGTGGTGACTGTTGGAACAGTGGAAAGGTTAACCAAGAAGGTTTTGGTGAGTTTGTTTCTGTCAAGCCTGAATTAAGTGTGTTTTACTGTGATAAAATTACTGTTCCTGTAAATGGAGTCTGGCGGCTTTGGCGAGAGCGATATATTGGCTGTTTCTGGTTAAGCAAAAAGGATCTTACTCTTTAACAAAAGTTCTGTCTTTGTCGGGACTCTTTCCATAATGTTGCCTCACACTTAGAACAACAGTCTGAGCCTGTCAGTGGCAACAACGAACACTTTGAGTGGACGTACATTGGCGGCGGATCCCGGATGGATTACACTGCACTTCATTTCACAGCTGCCAGCTGCAGCGCTCTCATTCAATACTGGACCAGTTTTTAAAAAACAGACTGATGGGTATCCCCATGAGACAAATGGGAAAACTGGATTCATAAACACAGATAATATTTGACAGGAATTTTTCCCATTTGTCCAGGACACATGACCTGAAACTCTGATACATGAAGCAAAGGATGTGATTAATAGATTAAAATGCCACTTATAGATACAATATGTTTTTGGACAATGTTTAACCTTACAGAATAAATTATGCTCAATTGTGACATCTGCGAAACTATTAGTTAGGAACATTACTACTTAAGATAAGTGACGACATTTTTGATTTCTTGATGCTTACAAAGGAATCACGTTGTCATCCTTGTATATCTGGACCATATTGGGGATTTTTGATGGATTGAAAGCATTTTGGAGGGAAAATGCAGCTTGACAGGGCCATTAATTAAAAACACAGTAGGTGTCTGCCTTCATGCCAGACCATTCAACGGAGGCTTTAAATCTTGGCAGTATAGTGTATAGGTGTACAAAAGGGCAGTCCATCACCACTGCCCACTGCTCCGATTTTAAGCATCCATCACTACCTCAATGTAAATCACAGAATGTCATTTCCTGTCTTCTGAAGAAATAGCCAGCATGTGGTTGAAAGGTGTGCGCCCTAAAAACACACGTGCAACCTGGTGAGGTCGATCAAACTCCACAGCTCGGCTTGATATGCTGGAGAATGACAACCTCATGTTGAAGATTTAGCGTCGAGCTGGAAATGCTAAGTGAGGCAGGCTAGCATCGCTCTTTGATGAGAGATATCAGATGGCTTTTGAGGGTTTTCCTCTCTGCGCCTTTTATGTTCCCCCCTCTCTCTCACGTTCTCCTCCATCCTCTGTCTCACTTCTGGTTTTGCGCTGAACTTTCCATCCACAGCCTGCCTCTCCCTGTGTGTGTGCTTTGAACTACTCAAACTGTTCTTTTGAAGGGCAGAGTCATAAAACGTCCTTTTATGCAGGCCCGGTCTCTTTGATGGGGTTGTCACTTTGTACAATGCTGCGCTCTAAGCCTCAGAAACTTCAGACAGGCATGACCACACCCACGCAGACGGACAGACGGACAGACATACAGACAGATCTCATGAACGACAGGCAGGCTGTCAGATTTGGTGCCTTTACGTATTTTTTGGGGGTACACTAGCGAGGATTGAGGCCAGGAAATCAGAGCTCAGTCTTGTTCACAGGGCATCAAATACCAACATTTTGTCATGCCCCTCTGCGTCTCATACAGGTACCCTTTAGTGTCTCCATGAGACACACCGGGCTTTCAAGTCACTCCAATGTAAACTCATCCATGGCAGTATTGGACGCTCACAGCAACTTAGTAGAAAGAATGACAAAGTCACCAGAGTGGTGGAGTTTGAGATAGAGTGGACAGGACTTTCACCCAGGAGACCCCAGTTTGTGTTCGTGTGAAGCCAAAAGTCTTTTCCTTTACCTGGCCAAGTGGTTTTGGTGCCTAGACCTGATCAAATTGCAACCGTTTCACAATGCTAACCACATGTCAGAGAGGCTTTTCCTAAATCGATCTTTCCTTCAATGTAACTAAGTAGTTTTGGGGCCTAAACCTCCCTGAACAGTGATGACAGAGTGGAAGTGAAGACATCTACACTGTGTGAACGTGGAAGTTGTCCAGTCTGAAGGCGCTATAGTCTGAAATTGACTACTACACATTCTTTGGGAAGAAATAAAAAATAGATATGAAAGTGCTCTGTCCTAATTAACCCCCAGTCAGAATTATTTACTAGATAATGATTTAAATGATCAAACTCCATGATCAACTGCATTGTAATAACTGAAGAATACAAAAGACTTCCAGCTGCCTTTTGACTGGGCTTAATATAGCTGAAATCTTTTGTAGCATTTGATAAACAGGATGTCCTGGACAGTAGACACAGGATTACAAGTGAGGTACCATTGCAGCAATGGTGGTTTATGTACTTTGACCTACAACCCAATTGGATTCAAGAAAAAAGGTTAAAGAAAACTTGATATTCAACAGTCAGCTGATAGTCATGAGGAACAAAATCTAAAGACCTATGGCGTATGTTGACAATACTTTGGACTGTAAAGTACATGATTTGTGGGTAATTAGATAAAACATTCAAAACCTTTAACATGTCAGCCACAGAGAACAGAGATGCTGGACAAGCCTAACTTCTAACCCAGACAGCCTGTTTGGGAGTTGGGGCAGCCACGAGGCCCCAAACCACCACACATGTTTACCATTGGAGTCTCTGTTGTGGTGTCACACCCTGTGAATAATGCACATTCTGTCTTCCATCACCTGTTTTTTTTTTTTCACCCACAGCTCCTGTTCACTCTTACCATCTGTTTTCTCTCGATTTTCTTGATCTTTGGTATTGGAGGGCTTCTGTTAAAAGAATACAAAGGTTTCACACCGTGGCTTTCTGGTAGACTTGACTGACTCATCTTCTCTCTTGGCATTGGACTGACAAGTAGCAGACCTTAGTGCCCTGTGTTAGGTTTTAGATTTCAGGAAGCCATTCACAAAAGGAAGTGCCCTGTATCGCTGTAGCATGATATCTTATGGTATATTATGGCATGGACATACTATATACATGTGGCTGCAACACAAGGTCCTATTCACAATGATTAGCAGCCCATTGCAGTCCTTATCTTTGGCCTTTACAGCGTTCCACAATCACAGCTCTCTGTATTAACTGTCCTGAAGTGTCCTTCAGCAAGACATTGAACTCCCACCAATTGGTGTGCTGCTACAGCTAATCCTGGCTCTCAGCATTGTTGAGGAAGAAGGCGAGACAAAACATCTCCCTAGATAGAAGAGTGGAAGGTATTTGATCATATATTCTATCCTAAATTTGCTCTTGTTTGCAGAATGGGTTAATAGACTTTCTATTTCTGTGTGATATTAAAGCACGAGGATCTAAAAAAATCTCTGTGGATGTATCCGGTCATCTATTCAGTTGTTAGTCCCCAGTTGTCAAACTGTGGCCATTACAGTCTGGGTTGGGTTTCCCATAAGCATCCCAACACTGAGACAATCTTTGTTCCATTGTAAGCCGCGAGCACTGAGAGGCTTTTGGGAAGCTGGAACCTGGCTGTTCCCAGGATCCCTTTCACCTGAGCAGGAGAACAACAGGGGAAGAAAGGGGTAACACAGAGAGGCTGTTGGAGAGCAGGAATAATGTGTGCATGCAGGCACACACATTTACACAAGAATATACACACTTATATTCACACACACTTACACGGGCGGACAGTGTTACACTAATGCCTGGTGCTAATCCCAGCTTGTCGCATGGGGACGCTTGGTCACTTTTTAAGGCTCCATGGCCAAGTTAGCAATCATAAATATACAAATGTTGCACCATCGTGTTTCTACAGTAACCCAGAAAGGACAAAACAAACTCTTTCTCTTGAGAGTGTGCTGCACATTTTGACTCCGTAGGTTCTCGTACACGTTTGGAACAGGAGAGTGAGGCGAGGGGCGTTCAGCTGGTTGCAGTCTGCAATCTCATCACTAGATGCCACTGAATCCTACACACTGGCCCTTTAATTGAAAGGGTTTTAAACACGCTATCATCACTATTTCTCTAAAATATATTTCGAAAACAAAAAGAATTCAACTTACTCAAATTCATATGACCACTCGAAAAGCTGCTAATTGTTTCTGCATGAAAATGAGACGACAGGCCCGGGGAAGGTTGAGTTTTATATCAAACGATTGCATTTGTAATGTCATTTTAGAAGCACCTGCTAGCTAGTTATCTGCACAATTTATGCTCACTGTTTCCTGTCAGCACTTATGAAATCAACCTTCACCAGTGGGTTACCACATACAGCATTAACCTCTGCAGCTGTGAATACACACTCATGCTTCTGAAACAACAAACCTCAGAGGTTTACTTCTCGTGATATGTCAAAGTGTGCATTGAAAACGAAAGTGAAATATTGCTTTACAACTGGTCATAATCCAGCGGCAGGAAGCCGGTTTTAAAAGAAACAGAATGTTTGTGTGACAGGACCTCACTAACTTCTGAAATATCCATCACCCTCACATTCAGAGTTCAGCGGAAGTGCTGTCAGGGTTGAGTATGTGAAACAGATTTCTAGGACAAGATCTCTATACAAACATCATAAGGCCTCTGTTAAACCAGTTTGATCATCAACCTGTTTTCTTGCTGAGCATGTCTTCCGCTCTTTGGTCTGTGGAGTGTGTGTTTGTATGGCTTTTGTGTGTGTGTGTGTGTGTGTGTGTGTGTGTGTGTGTGTGTGTGTGTGTGTGTGTGTGTGTGTGTGTGTGTGTGTGTGTGTGTGTGTGTGCTTGTGTGTGTGTGCTTGTGTCTCCGAAGTAAGAAGGTCTAAGAGGATGTAAATCACCCTGTCAAAAGAGAGCGCTGTGAAAACATCCTGAGCACACACTGAGACACCCGTACACACACACACACACACACACACACACACACACACACACACACACACACACACAAGAACTGTCCATGTGAGATGAGTAATAATTCAGCTGGTGGAGTGGAGGGAAGTATAAGAATTAAAACTGAAATGAACACAAGTTTTTTTCTTTGTTTCTCTGGCAACAAAATATGAAGTTTTTCACTCTACATCTATGCATCACAGTCATTTATGGCAAAAAGTATGAATCAAATGGTGCCTCACTTTTTGTGACAGGTTTTGTCACTGTGACAAAAAGTCATTTGACAAACCACATCTAGCGTGATGATTTACAGATAACCTTTAAGTGTCAACCATAACCCTGTTTTTTAAAGACTTTTATCTCTGCACATGTCATAACACCATCATCAAATCTGGCCACAAACCCAGTGTATCAGTTTTGTTTCCATCTTCCTCACCTCGGAAACTTATTTGTCAGTTTCCTGTGTCAGCAGCAGACGGCTGAAAGTGCTGCTACACCAGAGAGCTAAATATAACACAGTGAGAGGGTTTTGAAATCATGCAGATAAGCGTTTTGTAGAGACGTGGGCTGCGAAAATGTTTCTCAGTTCTCGTAAGACAGCTTGCAGACAGGATGGTGAGTAAAGTATATTCAGGAGCTGTGTTATTTGAAGAATCATGTGATTCTCTGGACTGAAGGTTCAGGAGTTTTTGAACCTTAATATTAAGTTTCTCCTCCTGATCATTACAGACCTGTAATTTGATGGGTTAAGAAAAGCCATGTAACATAACAAACGCATGCCAATTTTAGATGGTCAAATAAATTCTAGGTTATACCTTTAAACAGCAGTCCCATATGTGAAATCCCAGTACCCAGTGGCTCTTTGTTTTTAACCAACTTCCTTATCTTTTTAAAGTATTTTAAATATATCCAAGTCATACATTGTCTTTTAGTTGTCACTGTGAAATAAGAAAGTGCTTTGATGGCTGTCAGAGACCAATCAAGTCATGGGTCAATGGGTCGCATAGCGGCAGTCTGCAAAGGCGACAGAGGAAGAGAGCGAGGGACACACAGAAGAGAAAAAGCAGGAGACAAATGCTTATCGCCTGAGTGCTCTCGTGTCGGCAGCGTCATCTCTGACTGTCACCACCTTGAGTGACACACATCGGGGTTGAGGGGTCAGCAGGGGTGACAGCGTGATGCTGAGTGTGTGAGGAGTTGTGAACTTCCTTGGAGAGGAACAATAAAAGCAGTGATTGCAGGACAGGTTTTGAGCCTGTTTGACCAAAACTCAGGACCTAAACCCAGGAACTAATCAACGCCCTGAAAGCTGTGACACAAAAAGCAAAATCCAACTTGATACATCCCGGTCAATAAAAAGTACTACCCAGCTGTAGGGGGTGGATCTCTAGTGGCCAAAGTAATCGAACGTAAACAAGGATGTCGGGTGATGTGGAATAAAGAGCAAGAAAGTCCACATATATGGAGGACTGTAGGGTGGACCGATGACCAAGACAAACTTAGGACTTCCACCCAAGAGACCACTGTTAGTGAAAATAAAAGTAATTCTAACTAAAGCAACATAAGTAACATAAGGTACGTAACAGCAATATGTTTAAGCAAAAACATGACTTTTTCCTAAATGCTAACTGAATACTTTTGAACTTATGAACCCGACCCAAACACCATTTCTAAATTTTTGTCCAGACCTAACTGGCTCAGGTTGGGTAAAAACCCACCCTAAACAAACGCAACCATTCCACAACAGTAATCATGCGACGACGAAGGTTCAGCGCATCCATTGCTGGTACTCTCCAACAGTCAGATGCTATTTTGGGAGTCAGTGACAATCAACCTATTCAGCCGTTTATGTTTGAGCACGTGTTGGGTAACAAGTTGGGTCTCAATAATGCTGTAGTCACTACTACTGGATAGTGTATGGCAGGATTGGCCGTGTTCGTGAAATTTCTAATGATACGTTCAATGTCAACATTTTATTGACATGCCAGATGCGTTTATTAACATTTCCTCATTATGTTAGCAGAAAAAATCCAGTCAGCATTAAATTTCCCTAACAAAATGTTTACTACTACTACTAACCCTACTAAGGGTCATTGCCGTGCTACATGTGCAGAAATGCAGATAAACCATCTTTTACCTCAGTTTAGCCTTATATGAACATCACTGCTCTTCACAGTGGAAAAATTTAGTAGCAAAGAAGCTAAAACTAAAATTCTCTAAGTTATTAATGCATGACTGGTAACCATCGCAGCTTGTGAAATGACATTAAATAGCAAAACACCTGAAGTCTCTGGCTTCCCCTGTGATCATTTCATAGCTGACACAACACTGACCCAAATTTACCGTATGTGTATTTTAACACGTGATGCATTAACAGTGATCTGAGTCAGCAACCTAGAAATGACTTCAGATGTGTGACCTTTTGGTTTTAGGGTTACACCATGAGTGTGTACAGGTACAGGTGTTGAATATTTTGAAAGGCACCTGACAAAGAGTTATTTCTCAGAGATACAGAGAAATTTAAAAAATTGTTTACATGCCCCATTTACAGTAAATGTGTGAACTTGAGCAGACACAGCAGCTGGGGCACGTGCAAGTCGTTCCTGACCTATTATAATCAAATCAGGATCAAAACAGTTTTTATCTTTTAAACTAGCAATTTTGGAGGTCACAGTTGATTGTGGAGAAACAGGAATTTGGGATTGTGAGGTCATTCCTCAAAATCAAACCTAAACTTAACTCTTAGCTAAACATCAGGGCAAAAATGGAAAACTGACTGTGGCAAAACTGACAGGAAATAATGAATGGGTGACATTTGAAGGGATGCTTGTGTGCCACTCTATGTGTTTGCATATATGTGAACACCCATGCATGTGTGTTCATAGCAACAACAACAAAAAAAGAAAAAACAAAGAAGAAAAATGTACTCCAAAAGCATTTGGATACTTGGCGATAAGCTGTTGAAGGAAGAACAGTAGATGAAGGTGAACGGGGGATGGTGAGCAAAGGTGTAAGAGTGTGTGTGCGTGTGTTTGTGTGTGTAAGTGACAGAACAGAGGATAGGTAGGGGGCAAGGCAGTAGGTGGGTGGTGTGACCATTGTGAAAGGATAGACTACTGTTGGTTGGGTGGGAGCTGCAGAGGAGATTGGAGGTGAAGTGAGGGTGTGACTGACACATGGATAGAGACGACTAGCAGGGGGTGGTAGGAGGTGGCAGGCAGAGAATAATGGTGGCAGGATGTGGGTGTGCTGCATTGACGAGGGTGTGTGTGTGTGTGTGTGTGTGTGTGTGTGTGTGTGTGTGTGTGTGTGTGTGTGCCACCAGAGGCTATGCATGCTCTCGATGTTGTTTCAGGTGTCCATACACCCCCAGCCAACCAGCAGGCCCCGGAGGGAGGACTGGCAGCTCATTAGCCTGATCAAAGACTCCACTTCCCCCTCTGGTTTCACACACACACACACACACACACACACACACACACACACACACACACACACACACACACACACACACACACACACACACACACACACTCTTTACTGTGTTTACCTGGCTAATCCGAGGCTAATCTGCCTGATATGCAGGATGTGGGGATCAATTAAGGAAATGAAGGTGTGGTGATGAAGGGAGGGGTGGAGAAGGAGGAAAAAAGGAAAGGTGAGGTCCAGAATGAAATGTCACATTTTGAGGTCAATTACGTCAGTTCTTCCCCTTTTACAGGGCAGAGGGTCAAAGAAACATGCGGACCTTTGGGTAAAAAAGCTATCATGGGTGTCATGCACTCAAGCAGCAAAGCAAAAGCAATCAGCTATAAACTCTACAATTTAAAAGGATGAATGACCAAAGTAGAAGTCAATGAATAAGGAGAAACTTCAATAATAATTGATAATAATAATAACTTTATCAATGAGTTTGTCTGCCCAAAAGTCACAGACTTCCTTAAAAGTTAAAAATATATATATATGGTAACAATTTATTACACCCCTTTACCTTAAGTAGCATTTAAATAATTACAAAACATTATATTGCATTGTACATCAATACGGTGTTTTTCTGGTCTACCGACCACTCAAAGTGTTTTACAACACACGCCACATTCACACATTCACACACACATTGGCACACTGATGGCAGAGGCTGTCGACCTGCTCATCAGGAGCGATACGGCGCCTTTATTCCAAAGAGCTCTGTAATATTTCTGTGCTCACCCATTCACACGCACACTCAAACAAAACCTTTCTTTCTTCCACACTGCTGTTGCAGCAATATTTTGCCCATCTCAGATCTTTGTCACACACGCATCCTTTTGTGGAAACCTCATCAAAACTTGGTTATGTGTATATGTGACAGAAAATCTGGTTTCCTCAGCAGAAAAACAGCTCTGTGAACCAGGTATGGTTGCAGATAAATGGAGGTAACCAGATTTCTTAAGCACATGCAAATGTGACACAGCTCATGTGATGCAGAAAAATATATTTTTTAGATTACAGTGAATGAAGGTAACTGTCAGGATATAATCATTACCACTGACTCAGCTCCTGAAGCTGAAATGAATCATTTTAGTGAGAATTGAATCACGTAAAAATAGACCCTATAGTGAAGAGCTGCTGTTTATTTTCTTTTCATATTGAATTGGATCCTGATTCATATCCTGTATTGACTGGGCCTTCGTTCGGAAATTGACCACCTCATCATCCATCACAACAAAAGAGCCGGTGAGTCAAAGCATCCCTCTTGAGCAACATCCTCTCAGCTCAGGAAGAGATCTTGTTATATTAATCAGCGGCCTGTGAAGCACACTCACATCTGGACACAGATCCACACAAACAACTCTCAGGAGCTAGCTGTGATTTACATACACCTTTACACACTCTAAACAGATATTTCTACGTTACAATCCCACGGAGCGTTTATGTACGTCAGATAATTTAACAGCCAACCCGGAGCCACCTCAGCTCCGCAAGAGGACAAAAATATCATCAGGCTTCATTTGTTTTTGTTTTTGTTTTTTTTTGCTATATTTCAATTCCACCATTTTTTTTTTTTTATTATTTTGAAGCCTGAAGGTGATTCACCGAGGCAAAAAGAAGCTGACTGTCGGAGAGAAAATGTTGAACAACTCCTTTAACACAATGAAGGACGGTTAGTCTTACTGTGAAAACCATATTAATGTAGCAGGTGGCGGCTGTCAGCTCGATCAGACTCGGTCAGAAAGCAGAAACAGAAAGCAGATTGTAGTATGTCAGCATCCACCAGCTGAGCACTGGTCTAATGTGTTAGTCTCAGTCTCCTCCATACACGACCAGCTCACTACAAACCAAACTGGGGAATTTTCGCGGGTACGTTCCCAACACGAAACTGATTCTCCTTTGTCAGCCGCCCACTTTATCTGCCAGACTGACGGCTCACAGGAAGTCGCCGCAGCCGTCCCACGTTCATCCCTCGCCGTCGCCTCTCCTCCTGTCCTTTCTCCTGCCACGTCTCCTTCCTCTGCTCCTCTTCTCATCTCCTCCCCCAATCATTTAATTCTTCCCTCATCTCCTGCTCGTCTTCCTCTCACCTCCTTCCTGCTTCCCTTTGATCTCCTCGCCTCTCTCATCCACCCTTTTTCCTCGTCCCTCTTCTGCTCTCCTCTCCTTTACCTCCTTTTTCCTGCTCATCTAATCTGATTTGCCCCTTTCCTCTGCTCTTGTCCTCCCGTGCCTCCTCTGAAGGCTCAATTTAAGCTCGTCATCAGGAGCTGAAGTTGGATACTGCTGATGCTGCAGCCATCCCAACTTCTGGGGTGCCGAAAACTCGCCTGCAATACTGCTGGTCCCTATTTGTGCCGGTTTCACATGACAAACCGATGATTTCTCACCTTATTTAAACTCTACTGACAGCAGAGACAAATGTGTTAAAAAAAAAAAAAGGCTGAAAAACACTTGGTTCACAGACAGCCTAAAAATAGGGAACATGTTGTGGATTTGGTGTGGATCTCACCAATGTGTTTTCTGGCTCTGAGACAGGCTGGCTTCTAACTTTGCCTTTGATGCTAAATGTATGTATTTTCGTCATATCTTTCCGTCCATCTGCTCTGTCAGAATTTGCAGCATGTTTTGTTCAATAAATTCGCGAAAATGTCCTCATTTGAATGTGTTTTGTCTATTTGCACCAAGTTGCAGTGCTTTGAGTTCTCTGGGCCACACTAATTAAGAGAGAATCGTATTCTACATCATGTTCAAGGAGGGAGAATTAACAGGAAGATGAGCAACTCATTTGGTAAGGTATTACTTGTTCCTACCAGAATTTAGCCTCTGTAGCAAGCTAACATCTGCCTACTAGTTCTTTAAATACACCCTACAAGCTAAAATGACAACCTGTAATGACATGGTTTACAATCAAAACAGATTTTTTGGCTACTGGGGGAGGTTGCTGGAAAGTAAATAAACTAAATTTAGTCAAGTAATGCATGACTGTATGCTTCATTTGTATACTTCTGGCTTGTATGTGTCACCAGCTCTTACAAGTTAAGTATAAGTTACAACTGCGGTTTTTCTTATTATCGTGACAACTTTAACAAACTGAAACAAGGTGTGCAGAGTTTGAAAGGTTAGTTTATACAGAAATGACGCGGCAAGCTCTAAAATACATCATTGTTACGCTGAATTTAATCAGGAGTTTGAACTTATTTGTATTCATACTTGTATATATGTAATTAATTTATCAAGTCCCAAGACAAACAGGAAGATGCGCGTAAGATAAAGAGGATTTATTACCTTTGTACTGAACTTACACATCTCAAGGCAAGTTTCAATAATCTCCTCATTGATTTTCATGCTAAACTGAAAAAAAATGGCTGTGTGGACAGTCAGACATGGTTTTTGAGATCGTTCCTCTTATCAGGCCACATTTTTGTTGACTGATTTACCAGAAAATCAAATATGATTTGGACTTCTGCTCGTTGTCACAAGTGTTGATTGTTAGACATCTTCTCTCTCTCACTGCTAATAACTGTGGTCGCATAATGATATTCCGCCTCTCCTCAGCAGCATATGAGCTACACCTTCTACACCACCCTTGTGGAAAGTGACAAATCACCAGAACACCCACAACTGGGCAGATGTACTGATACAGAATCATTTGATCACAATAGTGAGCGCAGAAACCAAAACCACTGCGCTGGAACAACATGGGTTTAAATGACTCTTTCCATAAAATGAATATATTTTCGATGCTTTAAAATCAAACCACCGCGAGCTCTTCATACTCGATGACTCTTAGATTCCGTCTTATGTTCACACACGCAACAGGCATGTAGCCAAAAAATGAAAAGTTGAGACAAATCTTAATATGGGTTTAGTTTTGACTCCGTGGTTCGCATCTAAGCTGGAAGAACCCCGCCGGGCGAGGGGAGGAAAGGAGAGCTCCGGTGGAAGCTGACCTTCGACCTTTCTTCAGAGGAGTGACAGGACCCCGACTGCACTCCGACCTCCAGGGAACAACCAATCACTGAGGCGTGACCTGCCGTCAGGGGCGTGGCCACAAAGGACCTCGCTTCTCCTCTCCACCTCTCACATTCTGGGCATTCCAAGTGTCGCTGAGAGCACATATCACCCAGGCACCCCAGGGATGAACACACACGCGCGTGCACACACACGCATGCACACACACAGATGACATAACTGAGTACTTTGGTATTTCCATTTCCTGCCATAACTCCATAAATACATTCCCGAGGAACATACTGTACTATACTCCCCTCCATTTTATTCTTATTGCTGCTGTATTTTATTTTTATTTCTTATTTTTATCTACTACCATACTTATCACTGGCATCACTTTAAACAATCACTCACTCACTTTAATTCTTGCTCATCACATCACTTTATCACTTAATTTTATTCTACTGTATTTAGACTGTACTTGTTATATTTCATTTATATTCAATTCTCATATTTCAGTTTATATTTCAATTCATGCAACTACTGTTGCAGTGCGTATTGTTGTATATTATATATACCTACGTTAACTGTCTTTTGTTGCATTCAGTGTTGCATTTTAGTGTGTTTAGTTACCTTATTCATGCTATATTATTCTAATTGTGCCTTGCACTTTGTTGCATTTAGTTGTGTGTTTTATCTATCCTCTTACTCGTACTACTTCTACACTTTGTATCGCAACTGCTGCACAGCAATTTCCCTCGGGATAAATAAAGCTTCTTGAATCTTGAATCTTGAATCTTGAATCTTTATTTGACAGCAACAATTAATGGTTCTTTTCTCAATTAAGATCATACAAAGCATACAATGGGTTCATTACATATGATGCATTGTTGTAAATTGCCCAATAGTATTTAAAATAGTTCAAATAAGCTCAACCTGGGCAAGAGCAAAGTGCTTATTACATATTAAAGCAGCATTAAGCAGCATTAATGATCTAATAGCGTAATACTCACGTGGGTCATTATTCTGCTGGTAATACTTGCAAAGCATTTTCATAACTTTTTGAATACAGGACGTATTTTTCCCCTCAGTACTTTACGATGAACGAGAAAATATTCAAGGAGGGGAGTAGAATAGTTGTCCGATGTGCTGAGAAGACAGAAGTTGCAGTAGAATTAGCTGACAACGTAGAGAA
Source organism: Chaetodon trifascialis (assembly GCF_039877785.1). Taxonomy (NCBI): domain Eukaryota; kingdom Metazoa; phylum Chordata; class Actinopteri; order Chaetodontiformes; family Chaetodontidae; genus Chaetodon; species Chaetodon trifascialis. The sequence goes on along the minus strand of NC_092071.1, from coordinate 8,755,419 downwards.
ATGAAGTACTGGAAGTACATAATAACAGATCTACAGTATACAACAAAGACATGCAAGGCGACTGAGGTAGTGGTGGATTTCATGTATAAAGGAAATTAAGCATATAAAGAAATTTGAGAAGCAGCTCTAAGTGTAAAAGTGACTGAACCAAATGGCAAAAAATATGTTGTTTTTTTCCCTGGGACTTTGGTAATCTTTTCCCCAAATGCAGTTCACATGGATATTTGAAGATGTCATATGTCAGAATTAGCTTCTTACATGTGATATTTAGCCCACGCATTCTGTTTTTATTTCTATCCTACTTCGTCTTTGATGTGCCCTATTACCACTCACTGGGACATGGATCATTAGCATTTCAACTAAATTTGAAAGTCAAAACTCTGCTGCTGTCTGTGTGTCTGCTTAGCTTGGCACATTCATGAGCTTTAATATGAGTGATGTGTACGTTTTGTGGCCGCCTGGTAAAAAGCATTCGCCCCTTATTGGTTGTTCTTTGCTATTTATGTATTTGTGCATATGACTACTTGCATGTCCTTGGCACAAGGGTATCAAGGATAGGCTTCTCTGTGTGTGTGTGTGTGTGTGTGTGTGTGTGTGTGTGTGTGTGTGTGTGTGTGTGTGTGTGTGTGTGTGTGTGTGTGCATGTGTGTGTGTGTGCACAGTAATGTGTTTTTTATGTGTGTGTGTGGTTCAGCTCAAAGTGGTGCAGTCCGCATCCCATCCTGGGGTGCTGGCTAAGATCAGACTCAACACAAACACACACACTGAAATTACACACATATAGATACACACACCACTCTCACTCTCTCTCTCTCTCTCACACACACACACACACACACACACACACACACACACACACACACACACAGTCTCGACACTGACCCAGACAGAACCAGACCAGGCTACACACTAATTACATGCCTGGAATTAGACATAATATCAGCCAGCCGGTTGACTATGGAAACAGGGTTGGATGGCCAAGTTAGGGATGTGTGTTCATGTGTGTGTGATTTCTGAATGAACCGTGAGGCTCATGAATGTTTCTGAATGGAGAAGGAGAAGATCAGGAAGTGCAGCACATAATTTCTCAATAGCCTTGAGAGACAAGTTGATCTTCCATGCCACAATATAAACTCTACTCATACGCATCATCCTTTCAACTTTATCTGCGAGGCAGAGTTTCCACCAGCGTTTTAATGATGTTCAGTCCCAAAGATGCAAAGTGTTTTCTCCAATGTTTTGCCGAGTGCAGTGCCCTATAGCAGTTTCCGCAGTATCCATGGAGAGAGGAGTGTCAGTCTGGAACTGGCGCAGCAGGAAAATGTGAAAAGGATTTGGAAAGCATCTTTTCAACCCCACAATGTACCAAACACTCAAGTTTAAACGCATCTTTAAGGCAAGACTTGCATTTTCACTTGAGAGACAAGGTGCACCCGTTAAAGTGTTGCTGAGAAGTGAACAAATTGTTAAAAATACATCAGCTCTGCTAACTTTGCACTCTCATGCCTGCTGTCTGCCCTCAAAGCCGTTAGCTATTGTTGTTTTTGTCTGTGCTGTTGTAATCCTGCTCTGTGAAGCGCTTTGGGCTGCACGTTGGTATGAAAGGATGGAGTCTGTGTATTCAACATTGTTTTATTTATAGTAACAAAACTTTATTTATATGCCGTGCAGAGACCGGTTGAAAAGAATAGAAAGGGCTGACGTGGGGCTTTCATGCAGTGCCTCATTTATGTCTGTGCACCATAAAATATTTGAATTATTAATAAGTCCTGTGATGTGCAAAGGCATACATTGACTTTAAGTGAAAAGGGGACAAAAACAAATTGGAATAAAATCAGTTTCATGTTAAAAGGTTGTGTTATGGTCTTATTTCTTACATTTTCCAGCTGGACCGGACTGTATCAACAGTTTTTCCAACTTTGAAATGTTTTATTGTAATATTTTGAATTACCAAAATGAACTTCAACTTAGAGCCCAAACTTTGTTAACTGAAAAAAAAAAAAAAATAATTCTTGCCACGAAGAACAACTGGATACACTCCAAATTCAGATTTAGATTTATTTACACAAAACTATGTTAACATAATATGCAGGAGAGCCAAAAATATACAGAATATAATAAGAACAAAGCTGTGGCACAGAGAAGGAATGACCTGCAGTATAAATCACCTCAACAAAGGCAAGAAGATGCTCTTCAAAAAGACATGTGGTTTATTTTACCCTGGAAGTACTTTTTCCTGTTTTTCAACCATAACTACACTGCTGGTTTCCGGTACTGTCATGAGGTCATTCGAGCATATAAACAATGATGGAGAAGAAATAGCCAAGAGTGTGGGCCGACTAAATCATCAGCGTTTGATTCACTCTCGGACCACCCATGCTAAAAATGTATCACAGCGTTTTAATGAGATGGTTTTATTGATCCCCACAGGGAAATTCTTTCATCGCTTTTCCACCAACCCAGAAAGTTCAGAGGTCAGGGTCAGCGACAGAGCAGCGCCCCCGCAGCTGACACGGATTCGGGGTCTCGCTCGAGAGCATTTCAGCAGGGCGGATGCTTGTCAACATGAATGCCGTGTCTGGGTCATCCAGTGAAAATATAGTCTGCCTGACCTCGAGGTCACGGGTTTCTAAACCACGGATCCTCAAGCTGTCCCTGAGAGCCACGAGCAAAATGAAGCTGATGTATTTCCAAGCATGTTTCACACATATAAGCATAAAGTAACGGATCATGCCTTAGTTTCACTAAATTTAGTTTTCTTCCAGCTTTTCAACAATAATCTCTCCAGTGGGCATTCTCAGACAAATCTTCTGAACGGGGGTCTGTCGGCTATTTGCAGTCATTTTGAGGTCACTGTTTCGAGAGAAAAGCTACTTGAAGTTTTCCAAAGTATGACCAACCCAGACCAGGTGAGGTGACATTTCCTGGTATGGCTGCCCAAAAAAAACAAAAAACAACATCCTACGGGCTGTCTGCTGATCTGGACAGACCGCTGCAGAGGAACCAGGGCTTTTCTAACAATGGGTGTGACTATCTGGAGCCACAAAACCCATTTCCTCCTGCGTAACTATGTCAAATTATTGGTCATGTTTTTTTTTTGCCTTTTGAAAATGTCAAACGCTCATGCAAAGCTTTGGAACTGATGTGGCATAAACTTGAACGAAGGTTGGCTGTACCGACAAAAGAACTGCTTGCTTTGGGGTAAAAGTAGAAATGTTTTATTTCTGCCGATGACACTGATTTGTTTGAGTGCATTTCTTCTGTACACGCTGATTAAATATGATGAATTAATACTTCAAAAACAGAAGAGGGAGGAAACAGCATTGTCAGTGTCAGTGAAGACATTATAGGCGCAGCCAATGAAGTGGAGTCAGTACGCTGAGTCTCAAAGATTTCAGTCTACAGACATAGATTTGATAATAAGGAATACAATAGTACTGAACTTGTGACAAAACAACCTGCTGTAAGATTCCTAAGGCAGCAGAGCCAGTGAAGCTCATTTAGCCTACATGTTGTTATTTCTCTACAGGAATTTTTGAGCTCTCTAACAGCTCTAAGTGAATTAGGTCTAATGTATCCTATTATGGTGCAATGAGGGCAGGCCAAAGTCATCAAACTCTTTATTTTGATGGATGTGGACACACAGACTCACACAACCACACGTACATGCGCCCCCACCTCCCCCTTCCTACCTCTCTCACCACACACCTCTCCTGACTCCAAAGCACACAAACACACCTCCTGACCAGGCGGGCACTGAGGAAGGAAGTCAATATTTGAGGAGTTAGAGCTACCTGGCCTCGTGGTCGAGATCCGCCTCTCGCTGTAGGCAAACTATAGAGTTTTCTACAATGCAGCTCTCAAGCTTGCTCAGTTTGAGTGTTCCTGTAGGTTTTAGCACGTCATTACATTTGCTTATTCTGTTGCTGTTGGCCCTCAGTCTGATCGTCTGTTTGAGAGAAAAGTCCACCCTTACGGTAACGCTTTACAAAAACACAAGTATTGGCGATGTACTCTGCTGCAGTGGTTTCCAGCCCTCACAGCCCTTTCACATGAGCTCGAGCAGACTATCCCTTCACCTCCAACACCCGCTGTGTTCCAAATATGTCATGAACTGAATGTAAACTATATTTAAGGGGAAGTTCATCATCTTCTTGTACATTTGTTAATGTTGGGTTGCTTTGGTCAAATTTGCATATGTACTGCTACTGTCTGGAGCCGAGCTGGAGGTACCATTTATCCATTATTTTACGTTACTCGCTGTTTCACCTATTTATCGATAACTTTTAGCAAAGAATTTCAGTTGTTTAGCTGACTGTTTCAACTGCTAATGCATTACTTTTTAACCATTTAGTCAGGACTTTTAACAATCTATTGAAACCATTTATCTATTTCAGCTGCTCACTTGCAAAGCTAACTAGTTTTCACATTTACCCCCTGTTCCTATGTCACATTAAGAAGTTAATGGGCAGCTTACTGGCTATTTTAAGTATTGTACAAGATCAGCAACATCATGTTGATTTGGCTATTTACTTTCCTCCTGTGGATATATTTTTGAATCAAATTCAAAGTTTATTGGCAGCTGCAGAAGTACCCCTGTTTGGAATCAGTGCTCGACTGTATGTATGGAGCATAACTAACTCCAATAACTTAATCACAGATGATGGGACATCATACTGAGATATTTCCAGAGAGGGTACAATGGGGAAAAATCTGTATTGTTGAACAGCAGGTTTTGACATAAACAGTTAAATTAACGCTCGTGATACATAACATTGTGAATGTCTTTGACAATTTCCCTTAAACCCGTCTTAATTTACATCCTTTGGTGAATTTGACTAACAAACATTCAGTCCCTCGACCGGGAAGAATATCATCATGACCAAGCAGAGTTGCTGTGACATGTGGGATTAGTCATCCTTCTGAATGCAACAGAGGTCTGATGCTCACAGCTAGAAGGTGGAATACGATTTCTCAATGAGTTTTAACAACACAAATCTGTGTTTTAACATTGAACGCAGCTCGATTCACTTCCTCTACTCTGTTAGATACTGTAAAAGTTCGAAGGGGGAATGCTTACACACTGAAGTTGAAGTTACGAATTGTTTTCTGTATGTGTATTTTAAATGTTATTAATCAGCATTACTCCTCTTCTTCTGTGAGGCCTTCATACTGAAAGTTTTTGTGTCATCACCACTTCTCAGTTTCTCTCTTCAGGATCGTATTTCAAGTGTGTGAGAAAGCTGTGAGCACACAGACGTGGTGACCTGGTGTGAAATGCACTTTGAAGGCATTCAGAGCCTTCAGCCCGTCGCACTGCAGCTACAGCTCCACACAATTGTTAATTGGTGAGAGATGCGTATTGTGAAGTGTCGGGGGGGGATGAAGTAAATGATGGCTTACCTGCAACAGGAAGCTTTTGATGTCAGTTGCGAGCACTCTGTGGTTATCGCTGTCATTTGCATTTAAGCACTGTCACCTAACACTGCTCTCACACACACACAGACAAATACACACACACACACACAGACTGAACAATTACCAGCTTTTCTCAGGTTTTTGTGTCTTGGGAACAGTCAGGAAATACAAGCACCAATAGATTAGTGCAGTACATCAAGTGATAGACCTGTGATAAACAAAAAAGCTATTGACATTGTAATTTGATTTAGGCAGATGTGTCTGGAACAGTTCAACTGGAGATTTTTCTAAAAAATTGAATAAAGAAAAAGGAAGTCTTGAAAATACAAATATTGAAAGTTTTGCTGGATTTGCACAACGGAATGAAAAAAAAAACCCTTTTAACATTGAATATGTGAAACGTCTCTGGAAGCAGGTGGGGCTGTCCATTAGAATCCCAAGCTCACAGCAGTAGCCAGCAGATGTGGCAGGAAGGAAGGCTGGGAGGGAAGACTCTGGAGAGAAATCTAGGCCTTCCCTTCCGTGCATGTATGCCTGGATGATCACACCGACAAGAAATCTACAATTCAACAAGCACTTCATGTAGGCCATGCCTGCGAGCCACGCAGCTGCGGACAGAAATATGCAAGTATCCACAGTATGTGTCTTTGTGCATCTCCCAGTATGTGTGTGAGAGAGAGCGAAAGATGTGAGGAAAAGGAAAAGAGAGGCTGCTGTGCAAGATTTACATATTTGTTGGTCTATTATGAAAGCCACCTTTCTTTTATTTTTAAAATAGATTCTTTGAGATACTTTTACTGAAAAGGTCCCTGCAGACAGAAGGTAAAACCACTCAGACTACACAAAGCTGTGCTGTAATGCTGTGCAGGAGATATCTGAGTGATACTATTCAAAACTAGCAGCCTGCAGTGACTGCGGGTTAACGTATTTACCACGAGGCAGTGTCTCGCAGAATCCACATGCAATAATGTGATTAACCTCACCAGTCTCCAGTAGAGCCTCTTTACACAGCCTTTTATATTCTTTTTTTTTTACTTTTGTTTTTCATAATGTAGTGTGTCAAAGGGCTGTATGAATAAAGTCCATTTAATATATATATAGTGCAAAATTAGCCCAAAGGGCTTTACATCAGCATCACCTCATTTCTTTACTGTATTAATATACAAATATATTAATAATATAGCAATAGGCTGTTTATATTGTGCTTAAGTACAATATACCTGCATGCTAAGATCATGAATTTACTCTTGAGGAGCCCAGTCACACTTATATTACAGGCAGATACGAGATACAAGAATATTTTAGGAAAATAAAAGACAACATGACGTATGATTAAGACACCTTGAACTCATTTTAAAGAATTACTGATTAACTATTGGACAACTCAGTGGATACGTGGCATATTGTTCAAAAGCTTTTGTTTTACATTCAGTTGATTAAATTTCTTTTCAGCATGTTGACGGTAACCTGTGCCTGATCTGTCCAAAAACAAATAAATTTCATTCTTCCCTTCCTCTGTCTGTCTGTCTGTACTCTTCGCCAAAACAATAATCCCAATTTGGAGGTGTAGCGGTTTCCATAGTGATGTGTGCAAACGGATAATGGGGCAACTGTTAACCTTTGACTGGTTAAAAGCCCCAAGCTGAGGGAGGGAGGTGGGGTGGGGTGGTGAAGGGGGGGTTGTAGACACACACACACACACACACACACACACACACACACACACACACACACACACACACACACACACACACACACACACACACACTGGGATGTCAGAGAGAAAGGAAATTCACACTCATTTCCTCCGTGTGGTTTCGGTACAAATCAACAACATCCTGTCCTTTTGTGAATCCTGCCTGCCCTCATGCTGGTTTGCGTTTCAGAGGAGGCGTTATAACCCCCCACCCGTCTCCTCTCCTCCCCCTCCCCCTTCTCCTTCTCCTCTGGGTGATTTTTTTTTTTTTTTTTTTTTACACTACCATAGAAGCTGTAGTCATACCTCACATTGTTGCAGAGGAAGGAAGGGCACGTCCTTGTTCTCAATAAACGGCTTTAGGTAGAACAGGAACACAAGGGGAGCGGCCATTATTTAGCCTAATCGAGCTGAGGCATGCGATCTGAAGCAGTCTTCATATCCTCGTCGAGGCTGCTCTGATTAAAGTGGAAAACTATATTTTATTTATAAAACCCACTGGTATCACATTCCTGCAGATTTATGGCTTTGCTTGGATGTTTTGTTTCCTAAAATGTAGGCCATGACTGCATCTTCATGTTTTTCATTAGACATTTTGGCACCATTTATCAGAATCAGACGAATATTAGAGATCAGATTTGCCAACGATGAAAAAAGAAGCTAATTCATTGCAGATTGAGCCCACTCACATCTCCCTCTCATCTATTACACAACCCCACCACAACCACGTCTCCTTTAACATGGAGCAGGAAGCGAGAGCTGCACAGATAAATAAATTATCGGGCTAAAATAAAGCGAGAGTGGCACCACAGCCGATGAGTCGACTCTTTATGTAAATCAGCCCTGACATTGCCCTTGTGACCAAAAAAAGCCCCCACCTCCTCTTTCCCTCACCCCCTTCTGTCTCTCTCATACACACACACACACACGCCTCATTCGCCATTTCTTCCCATTCATAAAAATCTCGGCATCGCGCCTGCGCAATGCCATTCGGAGTCCTCCCCATTCATAAAAATGTAACCTCCGCATTTCAGCCCTCCCGAGTCGCTCTGCCCTCCCATTCACAAAAAAAGAGGAAAAAAGCCGAGGCATCTGCGCAGTGCCGTCCCTTTCCTCTCCTCTACCCTCCCATTCATAAAAACTCACTTCCCTCCCCCTCGGTGGTTGCAACATCATATCCAAAGCCCTGCGTCCACAACCGCAGTCGCCTTTTACGCACCAGCGAGTGGAGAATAGTGCAGGAGACCCGCTCTCCTTTTGCCACATCGCTCATAATATCTCCAAACACTCGGACTTACCTTTACTCAACATTTGTGGAGCTACTTACTTGCTCGGACTGGACTATACTCTGCGCGCAAAGGTGGTGCGCAACGAAGAGATGAGAATTTTATCCTGAAACCACAGTAAGTGATCGCCTCTGCTGTTTTCTCATCGTTAAATGTTTGTAACTTGTGAGCGTGTGGCTGCACAAATCCGACTATTCAGGTTCTCCACTACCTACGCGTCACTGTGCCTCTTAAGACACTGGATCGCAGGCATGAAAACGCTCCTGCAAACTGTTTTGCAACAAGCTGTTTCCCTGGCCCGTGTTTGCGCTTTGAGTCAATATTTAACAACCGATTTCGTACCAAAAGCAAGGTTGAGGGCGCAGAGAGAGGGGAACGGGGTCGTGTTTTAAAGCGTAACTTTTTCGAAATGCCGCTTTTCTGACAGCGCATACGCATTTCAGATTTATTTCTGGTTGTTTTAAAGCCACTGTCACGGTGTAATGCAGCGGAACAGATTCACATTTCCACCTCTGTCCAAACCTCGTCCTCTCTGAAGCCTGTACATATTGTAGCGTATCTCGGGCGGCTCGGTTGCGTGTCTCGCTCTCGCTCTCGCTCTGCAGCGACCGCCTGGTTGGCGCAACATGTCGGATGTGTCAGGTGTTCTCACCACACACAATCTTTTCATCTTATCCGACTAACTTGTGTGAAAACGATAAAAATTAGACTTGTTTAGACTCGTTTGGATTGAGCGATAACGTCCAGGTTTACGCATCGCGCATTTAACCGTCGCCGATTAAAACACCTCCGTCTGTCTGGTGGCACACAGTGTACCATTTCCTTTGTCAATGTCCTCTCTTTGTCGTTTACAGATATTAAGAGTGAGATGTTGAATACGTGGTTGCAATGCCTATATAAACATGCTATTTGAGTATGCCGAGCGGCCGCCTCCGGTTTTTATGACTCAGTCCATTCACATATTGAAGGGAGGGACGCACACGCACACACGCACTTGCACACGCACTGTTCCGGCTTGGAGCTCATAATGGTCTAGATTTGACGATCACAAGCGCTTGTGTCGATGCCAGCAGTGTCGCAACAGGTTTCTCAACCAGGCTTTTGCAAATGCGAGAAAAAGCGGAATAACGGGAGTCGACTGCTGACACGTTTTAAAACAAACCAGACCTGAAATCGGCAGTCAAAAACCACAGCACGGTCGTTTGCAGAAAATTCAGGTTGCTTTGAGAGAATGATCAGAAACATAATGCGTTTTATGGCCTGAATGAGCCTGGTTTTTGGGGAGTAGGCCTATTTTGCAATACGCTACCTTAACATCGCAGATATGGGTCAGTGGAAACGTTGGTTGCGCTGCGCCGTTTGTCTTCAATCATCTTTTTGTTTCCTTTAAAGTAGGTTACGTCTTAACTAGCTGCCGAGCGCTCATCGATGAAATGGATGAAACCGATTTCATTCCGGCTCATCATGACTGGAGCGCATTGATTCATGCTTGCAAGAGCGAGTGCAGCCAGCAGCTTTCATTCACAAAAAACCTGCAGCTCACAGAATCAGATTCATTCACAAATTCCCAGCCTGGTCTGATTCAAATATACTGTCTATTGAGAGAGAGAGAAAAGATAAATGAAAATTTCTTGGTGTAAGTTGTCTTATTACTGTGTGATTTTATTCAAAGACCTCATTTTCTTTGCCTCTCGCGCTTTGTTGAAATCTCTTTTCTGGCAGCCGTCTCCTTGCTCTGCCTTGTTTTGCATCTTTGAGTCTTTTGCATGCAAACCCTGCTCTCTGGTGCACCCTGCTCTTTGGAAGGGAGGCGATGAGAGCCCAACTTCCATTGTTCTAATGTCAAAGTTAGAATGGAGGAGGTTTGAAACCCTCTTGGTATTCAGTCTAAAGATCAAGATCGTTTGGAAACTCTACATTCAGATTATTGCAGAGATCCGGCGTGGAAAAAAGGTTTTCGTTGAGAGACTGAAACGCTTTGGCTTTTGTCTTGGGTGAAGCAAACTATTTGTAATATATGTCGGTCTTACATGCTGTCATGCTGGGTGTTGATTTGAAATCTAGTGAACCCTGACGCTCTTGGATAGTCATTGTAAGATTTAGTACAGTTGTACAGAAAAGTCTTATTAATGTGAGGGAGTAGTTTTAGTAGTTTAATCATGTGATAAAGCCGTGGTTAGTCATCAACACTGCAATGCAAAAGCAGGAAATTATACCAGAGAGGGAAAAACGATATTTTACAACCTGTCCCTCCAACACACATTAACAAGTATGATTGAATACAAGGTTAAATAATGCGAACAGTTTCTTTTTCTCACATCAAGTCAAGTGGTTTGGTTCAAGACAAATTAAGGAAGATGATGTGTACTCTTTATAGCTAAGCTGGCTGTCATTTTTCATCATATACCATGCTTTCTTTGTAGTGTCAGATAAGCTCTTTAGAGGAAAAAAAAAAAAGAGGATCAAAAGGGGTTAAAGAGCAAGAACTTAAACAGCAGTAGATGCAGCCGATCTTTAACTGTCTCTGTTGTATCTGTCTTTGCAGTATTGCTAAATGCTGCTTTAGAGTGAAGACGTGCGAGGCACCAGCCTACACATGGAGTCCAGGGTTCCCCACCACATCCCCGGAGTGTCCTCCTCCCTCATATCCCAGCCCCTGCTGGACAGTCGAGTGCCCTACGGCCGCCTGCAGCACCCTCTCACCATCTACCCCATCGACCAGATAAAGTCCTCACATGTGGAGAACGACTACATCGACAGCCCCGCCGTCGTCTCCCAGCAGCCCCCCAGCCAGAAGTCTGTGAACCGAAGAATCACCTGGCTTGGTCAGAATCAGGAGGCCTTCCTGGGGGCAAACCACAACCACCATCACAATCACCAACACCAGCACCACCAGCAGGGCAGGTGCGAGCCCCACCCTCACCAGGACACCACCACCCACCCTTGGATTTCCTTCAGCGGGAGGCCCAGCTCTATCAGCAGCAGCAGCAGCACCTCATCTGATCAGAGGCTGCTGGACCACGCTGCGCCCACTCCAACAGTGGACCACCACCCAAACCTGCACCCCCACCAGGCCCCTGTCAACACAATCACTACCCGAACACCAGGCTGCTTCACTTCCTCTGAATCAAAAGTCCTCACCTCCTCTTCCTCTGCTTCCTCCTGCTCCTCCTCTAAATCGCTGGACCTCAAGTCTGCAAAGATACCCGCAGGAGGTGTGTGCACCGCTGGAGGCCAGCAGGGGTTGGCGCTGATCCCGTCCTCCCCGGCCGAGAAGAAGCACCTCCTTCTCTGCGAGCACTGCGGGAAGTGCCGATGCACGGAGTGTACGCTCCCCCGAACCCTACCCTCTTGCTGGGTCTGCAACCAGGAGTGCCTGTGCTCTGCCCAGAGTCTGGTGGATACAGCCACCTGCATGTGCCTGGTCAAAGGGATCTTCTACCACTGCACCGAGGATGAGGACGACGAGGGCTCCTGCGCCGACAAGCCCTGCTCGTGCTCCCAGGCCAACTGCTGTGCGCGTTGGTCCTTCATGGCTGCCCTTTCTGTTGTCCTGCCTTGCCTGGTCTGCTATCTCCCAGCTACAGGCCTGGCCAAACTGGGACAGAAGTGTTACGACAATGTTAGCAGGCCCGGCTGCCGCTGCAAGAACTTGCAGGGTGGCGTGAGTGCCCCTGCGTGTAAAAACGGAGGTGTGGAAGCAAAAGTTGGGACGCTAGAGAAGCAGCAGCAGGGGTCATGATACTGGACCAAACTGGCTGCAGTAGCCTTGCTAAAAAAATGGACAGGACCACACAGTACTTGCTTGCTCTCTATGGAAAGGACAATCCGACACCAACCCCTTAAACTACCCCATTAATCTGCTGGAAGATGACTTATGTAAAACAAAGGTACTTAAATGGCTTCTTGACCTATGTTTGATAGGGTGGATGATCAAAAGGGGCCTGGTCTGAGAGTTGGCTAGTAGGAAAAGATAACAGCCCCTCTGAGATTTTTTTTTTTTTCTTTTTTTTTCTTTGTCTGAGTGTCACAAGAAGAAGAGACTAGATTGTGGGACTGGTGTTTGTGTTGTTTTGCAAAGATGGCTGAAGGCACAAAGTCATTGTACCTCTCTGCTGCTCTGTATTTCACAGCTAATTTTGTAACGGTAACTAACCAGAAGCTGGTTGCTGATCCTCGGATAACATGAAAGTTATTGGATGGAGATAAGTATCTGTAAACCCCCCTCCCACCCCCAAAAGCACAGCCCAGTGTCCCTCTGTCTGAACAAACACAAAAACAAGTGATTACCTATACTGTGGCTTTATGATAGGCCACTGCAGGAGTGAAACCACCACTTACTCACTCACTCTCTCCACCATTATGATGATCACCATCTTTTAGTGTCGCCCTTTTTCCTCCTTTAGCTTAAAGATGCTAGCTTGGTGATGCTAACGTTTTATCTCTACGTTTTTTATCTCCACCGAGGAGCTGTAAAAACAAACCTTTGAGACTTTAAAATAATAGTAATTTCCCATAATTCTCACTCTGCATTGTGCATAAGCAGTTGTGAGAGGCAAGTGAGAGGGAGATAATCACTTTACAGTGTATTTCCTATATTTGTTGGGGGGAGGGGGGGTGAAGCCCAGACATTTATAAAGATTTTGAATGCTGTTCACCAATCACCTCAGAGGTAATGCATGTCATGACCTGCATGCTCTAGTCTAATGGTTACCCACCGTGCTAGAAGTTGATGTGTCGTAGAGAAATGTGTAAAAAAACAAAAAAAAAATGAGAAAAAAAGTACACCCAACCTTCTCAGGGACTGCTACAGTAATCCTCTCTAGAACTTGGCCTACAGCATGTTGATTTCTAAACTGCCTAAGAGCCTGGTCTACTTCCTCTTTGCACAAGAAGGCAAAGAAACATTTAGGGGCAAAAAGGCAATAGTGAATAATTTAAAGCAAGTAAGCTAAGTGGGAGACAAACTGGGCAGAAAATAATGTTTCCGGAGGAGAGGGGATGCAAGTGATAGAGAGCAAAGAGGGGGGGGAGAAGGCATAGCAAAGTTGTTGTTGTGTTTGTATCTAGTCAGCCTTTGTCGGAATCAAACCTGCCACTTGCACAACCTTTTTAGGAAGACGCAAACCCCTTCAAGGATGTACTAAAGCACAGTATTAACACCTCAGCTATGTCACGTTACGTTTGCGTGCACTACATTTAGTCCGCACACCTCGGCCCCCTCTACACACAGTGTCTTCATTCAATTCTAACCATTATGCTGCATCGCTGCGTTAGTCAGATAGTCTGTCTTTTATTCTCAAAGTCTATTTTTGTGGCTTGCATGACGTTCTTAGGACTTTGCCAAAGGAAGCTAGCATACAGTAGCTTGTTTTTCGCTGTCTGAGTGGTCACAGTTGTTACGCACTCTTGCCAAACGGAGTTGACGGCAGTTGGTTCTTAAAGACGTGCTGCCCTTTAATACAGATGGCCTTTTCTGTTTGGCATAAAGGCATACTGTCTTTGTTGCACCATAACACACACCTCTCTTTCATGTCGGACCCTTAACTTCCATTAGGGCGCCTAACTTTGCTCATACTTGTATTTGTCTTGTTGCACAAAGCTGATTTCACACAAAAAAAGGAAAGAAAAAAACACACTGTCCTTAGTCTTGAATGTATGAGGCAATATTTTCGAAACCTAGCAATTCAGTCCGAGAGAAAGGTGCCAAAACTGAAGAATGATTGTGTGACTGGGCAAGGGCCTAGTACCTGCAGGTGGGCGACAAAAATCACAAATGTTTTGACAATATATTTAGTAATAGAGCTATGCAGGTGAAATGTTATTTGCTGTAAATAGTTTCACAACATTTGTGTTCTTTAGAAGAGACTTTTAAATGTCCTTGAAAGATTGCATGGTACATTATAACTACAATTCAGTACAAAATATATAGAGAATATATTAGATATATATTTTGAGGGTAAGATGTTTTTGAGGTTGTGAGAAAGAGAAAAGAGGGAGGGCGGCGAGAGGAAGGTTCGGCATGGGGGAACAAAAATGACAGGTCTTTCTATCACTAGCACTTGATTTCGAAAAGTGTGCCCGGCAATAAAAAAAAAGAAAGAATAAAACTCCTGCTGTTTATGCTATCCATGGCTCATTAGCAGTCGAGAGGCTAAGCTAATTCCCCGGTTCCTCTCCGAGTCCTAAAGACTGTGGACTCATTGAATCCACACAGGGAACACAATCTACCCCTATCCGGATCAACCCATTTCCCGCTGTTACTGCTCAGCGTCTCAGCTCTCTCCCCTCTTTTTCTCTTTCTCGCCTTTTTTTTCCCTCCTTCCTCTCTTCCCTCCTCTTCCCTCCTTCCTCCCTGAGAAATTGTCCAACAAACACCCCTGGCCTTGATTGACAAACACAGCTGCTGTGCATAAACTTGTCATACCACAGAGACGGGAGAGAAAGACAAGTCTGTCTCTCTTCCTCCCTGTCCTCCCGCCCTCCTCGTCTTTGTTTTTCTCTCGAGTTGTGTTCTGTGCTGTCTTTTTAACCAGCGGACCTCTTTTTTAAACAGTCGCTGCCTTTGTTTTCTTTCACTTCTCAGCTCTGTCACTGCGAGAGTAATGTTCTTTACTTCACGTTAGCTTTATACTTTAACATGTGCTCGCTAGCCTGTTCAAGGTGTGGAATAATCACCAACAACGACAAGTGGACGATTATAACCTTTTTATTCTTTTTTTCCCCCTTTGCTACAATGCTGTGACTTTTACACACCCATACCCCCTTTGTGTCGCTCATTTACGGGCACTGACTTTTTTTATTTTCAACCCTAACAAGAGGAAAAGTCTCATACAGCTGGGTGATGCTTCTCCATTCCTTTATGCCTTCGCAATGTCAATGTTGGGGATTCAGAACGAGATCTGTGCTTTCGTTTTGTTTAGATACAACAAAAAGAAAAAAAATCTCTCATATAAAAGGTTCCCTTTATAGATATATTTATTTTGAAGTTCTATTTTATATAGTATTTATTTAGATGCCAACTTTTTGTTTGTGAAGAAAGCTTATGTCGAAATGGAATGTACATTGACAATGGAAATATATATTGTTAAATATACCTGGCTGTTGTGTCGTTACTGTTGCAGTAGTGGTTTCCAACCAGACAATACACACACACACACACACACACACACACACACACACACACACACACACAATGGATCTTCAGAATTACCATGCACATATAGAGACATTAAGAGGGATTTAGGACAAAAATACACTTCTTATGTAAAGATAAAGAGCTTAATTTATAGCCAAATATGTAGTAAGCTGCTTTTCCAAGTCCTGCAGTAATGGTGGACATGCACAGTAGATTTTAGGACAAAAAAATACTATTTAAACATCTCTGTGGGCTCTTACAAGCATCTAGGCCTACTTCTTGATGCTGATTGCTTAAACTAGAAATCATTCTGTAAACGAACATTTAAAGGCTTTACATCAACACTTCTACTTCCTGAGGCCCCCCTTCCTGTGTCTGAATAGATCTCTCTCTATAAAACACTGGTGGGGCAGTGAAGGCCAAATAAAGCAGCTTGACCTCAAGCAGAAAGAAAACATTACATAAGTAACAGGAAATAATTCGCTGACTTCCTCTGGATGATGAAACATGAGACAAACTATTCAGATGGTCACTTCATATCAGATTATACTTGATGGCTGCCGTGTGTGTGTGTTTGACTCGCAGGTTAAACTGACTTCCTTCTAGTTTATAGGGGTGGTCTGTTATAATCTGGATGTGTAGCATTCCTTTCTTTCCAAAACACCTCCTTATGAAGCTGGAGCACACTCCCACACACACACACACACACACACACACACACACACGCTCTGTTGTCACCCCCCACCCCCCAGCCCACCTGTGCTGCTGTTACCCCGAGGCGCTCTTCCTCCCCTTATGCCCTTCCCCTCCTTCCCCCCACGCGCTTGTTTCCTGGGTGTTTACCCGAGTGCACCTGGGAGAGGAGAGTGGAACAAATGAACGACACGGAGCGTGTGAAAAATGAAGAGAGGAGTCGGCGAGAAAGCAAAAAGGAGATCGAAAGAGAAGAGACGTGAAGAGCAAAGCTTCCAGCATCACATAAAGAACATGTTTCCGCTGCAGAAGCCCTGCAGGCGCTGCAGTGTCTGCTCCAACAGGTGAGATCAGAGACCAACCTGCCTGTTTACCTGCCAGTCTGTCAGCACCCACCTGGGACAGCGCATACACACACACAAACACCTGCATTTGACTTCCTCCACACCTACATTGTCATCTCCACCCCACCGGGCCACATACATATCATCAACACAGGAAGCTTCAGCACAGGCAGGTGAGGAAGAAACCATTTATTATGGGCTAGTGTTATGGCAGGCAGGATTCACTGAGGAACCGGTCCCGGGTCAGAAAATGTGTATGCAAATAATTATTTGTGCTGTGGTTTGGCCTGCTGCGCTACCAAAAGGGTTGGGTTTACCGCAGGAGACAATGCAACGAACAACAGCCAGAAAACTAATATTTGAAAGTTTTAAAAAATGGATTCTGCACGTGTTTTTTCTAATTCGCTAAGCAGCGTGCGAGGGGGAGCTGCTCCATGTTTGTGCTCTGCTTCATTTGCAGCATTATTGTACAACGTCAAGAATAAGGTCGTCACACCCAGCACACACACACACGTACACACACACACACACACACATCAGCTGTTTTTATGGCAAAGTATTTCTGTTGTACTGGTAATTTCTTACACATGCAGACATTCTCAAATCCAATAACGCTGTTCCTTGCATGTCCAAGAGAAAATTAAATTATTTAAATGATCAACTCAGACGAGGACATGAATTCAATGTGCACCATTAATGTTTTTGTTAAAGAGAGAAGAAGAGATACAGAGAAAGAAAAGGAGAGGAGAGAGAGTAACAGAAGGGTCATTTTATTCTGTAAGTGTGTCAGTGGCCCTCAGGCTGGAGGAGACTTTGTTCCAGTTAGGACACATGTGATGCAGTGTGTGTGTGTGTGTGTGTGTGTGTGTGTGTGTGTGTGTGTGTGTGTGTGTGTGTGTGTGTGTGTGTGTTGGACCGTCACCACATAAGTCCCGCAGAAAACAGAGGTTGTGTTGCGATAACGCAGGACAAAGGGATCATCAGGTGCAACCTCCGAGCGACATAATCTGGCTTGACCCATCTCATGTTTGTCTTCTTATCTGCTGCGTTTCACAACTGGCAGAACTCGTACAGCTAAGTCACCGTATCTGTACATCAGTGTGACCCGAGATACCATTTAGAGGGGGCAAACCGCCTCTCACCAGCTCGAATCTGCATTTAGGTGACATATGTTAGACTAATGCTCTGAGGCCGCAGGGAAAACCGCATGCCATTTTCCTGCAATGAATGATGTTTCCTCTCAGCTGGTCTCTGAATCCGTCAGAGTTTCAAGAAGCGAACTGTAATTTTTGACTTTCCAGCACTTACGCGCTTCAAGTTAGCTCAAGTAAATCCCCCGCAGTTTGCTGTTTAGATGACATATTGCAAAAGTCATTTTCACATCTGGTGTAGCACTCAACCAAACCCCCCCGCACCACCAACAGCCCCCTGATACAGACACACACACACACTCTTTTCCTTTCACCACCCCAATCCCCCTTGCTCTTTCTCTGTTGCACAGAAGATAATCTATAAATGCAGATTTTTCAAAATAAAAAGCGACCTGTCTTTAATAGAGCCTTGCAGTTGCAGGAGCACAATTAGTATGCAAGAGCAAAGCATGAGATATCCCGCTTGTGTCATAAAATTGTTGCTTAAGTCAGGATCAGATCCCAGAGACGTGACACATTTTCTGGCCGTCTTTTGCCAACTCTCTACAACATTCCCAGTGATATTTGGACACCATTGTTGTTGGTGTTCCTGATCACGGAAGTCTGTTCCCTCCTGACCAATCATTGCATCTCATGCTGGTGGTGCAAGACTGCAAGATATGATTGGTCTCATCCAAGTTACAGCAGCACCACGATCACCTAATCTGACACATCTGGAAATGCTAGCATTGTTGGCTGTTTTCAGTCACTTTTACATAATGTCTCAGTCACAAAATAGAAATATGTCAGTTGGGAAGAAGTTTCTTTAATACACAAATTGAAAAAGCACAAAAAAACAGTTGGAAGGAAATGCATTTACAGACTTGGTTCCCTTCCTGCAGGTGACTGTGGAGCAGGATAATGATGGTGAGTGAGGTGGACTTTATGTGTGTGTGTGCGCACATATGGGTGAGCTGAGAAGAGGTTTGTAATGCTCATACGCGCATGAGATCCTGTGCAAGAATGTACGCTCATATATGGGGCAGATATGGCAAGTGCACGCTGTTTGGAAATGGGACCCCTGACATTTAGACCTGCAGATTGCAAAATCATGTCGCCTCTCACCACACATACAGAGACACACACACACACACACACATCCACAGATGTACAAACACACACAGTATCTCCTCCTCTGCCCCCCTCCGTTCCCCTCCTCTCTTTCCTCTGTGGAATTCAAAAGTAAAATGAACCTAAGTGTGACAGGACGGCTTCAGCTGCAGGAAAAACACACATTTCAACACTTGGGAAGTGGAAGGGAAAGCAGACAGGAGACGAGCAGGGGCTGCTGGGACAGTCGGAGGGGCACAGGGAGCAGAGGAGGAGCAGTTGTTCAGGATTCTGAGAAGCTTGTCTGATTTAATGTGCATCTGTCCTAAAATGGTCAGTGAGAACCTCAGCGTGCTCGAGCTACAAACTGTAGATATCAGATTAAAAACATCTTAAAGGTTTTCATGAATAATTTCAGCCTTGACAGCTATTGTCAAACATCCAAATAGTTTTCACTTCCAGTATGTCAAAAAACCAAATTGGTGGTGCTGGTGCATTTTTCATGGAACAAAATATTTCCCAGTTCAAGGCTTAAGTGTTCCTTTGAGCCCAAGGAGGCGAAAGAGGAAGAAAGGCAGAAAGAAGAAGAGAAAAGAGAGATTAGCCACGATTTTTAGTGCCGCAGTTGCCTGCCTACCAGCAAGTCAGCCAGGCAGTCAGCCTGTCCACCATGAAGCCAGTCACCCAGCCAGCAAACAAGCCAACCGGTCCATTTCATTCAGTGGGGCCACTGGCATGGGACCAAGTAATGCCACTAAACAAAGAGCTACTGTCTTGCATCACTTCCCCTCAGAGAGGCTATCCAGGCCGCAGCCTCTTATCACCAGGCACTGCCAGTCTGCAGCACACCAAGGCCTCCACCACACCGGCCTCTTTACTGCTTTCTGTTACAGCCTTCTCCCATTATACCACCATTATACTCACCCTGTATCCAGGGGGGAGGGCTTTATTTCAGCATTCAGGAGTGTCCACAAAAGGGGCAGCGCACAAAAAGAAAAAAAAAAAAAACAAATTAAACCCATCAAACAGCATTTTTAATTGAATTTCATCTGACCTCCCAACATAAAGGAGGAACATTTTTTCCACTTGTTTTTTGTTTGTTTTTCAGAAGTGTACGTTTTTGTCCCAGAAAAGCGGGTGATGTCACATTATGTTCATGCAGCATGTATTAAAAAATTTAGACAACTTAGGAATGCACAGTTTTCCACTTCTGGCTGGACTCTGGCTCCAAGACCGCAGTCCTGCTTCTCGGATTTACAGCTGAGGGAGAAGCATTTTTAAACATCTGAAGCCTAAAAATGTGGTGTTCTGCATATTATTCTATTCTACTGTGATCCTATTATTTTCTTATTGCAGAAGTTAAGCAGTGAAAGTCTGGAATCTTAATGGGCAGCTTTGCTCCTCAGTCTTGATAAGTATTCTGTCGGTGTAGTTTGATACTTCCTTTCATTCCACAACCCCTGTGTGTGTGTGTGTGTGTGTGTGTGTGTGTGTGTGTGTGTGTGTGTGTGTGTGTGTGTGTGTGTGTGTGTGTGTGTGTGTGTGTGTGTGTGTGTGTGTGTGTGTCATGGATGCGTGTCTGTTTTCAACAGGCCCTGTAGCTGCCTAAGGGGGGTGGACATGTGTAAAGGAACAGTTGCATTCCTTTCAGATCCTCCTCTCAAAGGGAAAACACACACACAAACACACTCATTCAAATCTATACAAACTAAGCTTACAAGAACACACAAACCTACACCCTCTCTCCCCTCTTTCTCTCTGTTTTCCCTCTCGTCCTCTCTCTTTCTGAACAACAGCGGAGCAGAACGGTCCCCCGAGGCGTCGGAGGGGCCAAAACTGAACCGACCAAACTTGGCTTCCGACCCCGGAGCAGCGACACGCCCACTTGGCGGCGGCCTGCAGTGCATTCCTGGTGAGAGCATTGTCAAAGCCAAGCACTTCCTCTGGAGCAGGGCCAGCCCCACCACAATAACATTTCATACATTTATCTCTTGGCTTGAGTCTCTTACACTCAGTATTGACACAAACAGAGAACAGACACACACGTGTGCAAGCATAAGAAGGAAATTGTGCGTACATGCATGCATGTTCATAGAGCAGTGTTGCAAAACACTGTTTTGATTCCTATCTTTGCTGTTATATCTCCCCTCCTCTCTGTCCAAGCGCTCCCATCTACGTATGTTCTTTCTCAAATCTTGTTTTCTCTTTTTTGAGGTGAAGCTGTTGCACCAACTCTCTCCCTCTCACGATTTCCCTACATAGCGAATACCATCACCTTCACCCTGACCTCCACTTGGTACGGGCTACAGCTGATATGCTATCCTCCTGGACCTCAAGTAAAAATCAGTGTCTCTCTTCTGAAACCACATGGACTTCCCTGCAACTTAAGACTAAAAAGGGGGCAAAAAACCCCTAAACTCATAAATAAAACCTGATAAATTCAGTGATTGGTCCATCTTCAGCTGTTGGGCTCATTTGATTTTCAATGCATGTTTTATAAGATATTCTAAGAGTGAGTGAGTGAGATGCAGGTTGGTTTCTTTGTAGGTCCACTCAGATGGCAGTTATTTACCGTACAATAATAGAAACACAAGCAGTTACAAAAGCTTGAACTAATCAACTAACATCTACTTTCCTGATTAATTGATTAATAGTTTTGTCTATGACATAAAAATTATGAAATGTGCCTGTTATGAATTTCCTGAAGGCCAACATGTATTCTTTGCTTCTTCATACACTTTTCACTGATGTTGCTGAAGGTTAAACCTGCTTCATTCGCGTGTCTGTTCGTCTGTCCGTGCTCCAGTTTCTCTTCTGTCAGGACAAACACAAAAGGAGCCAAACACACACACACACACAGAAAGAAAGAGAGGAGACACAGAGACTTATGCAACAGGTATGACTTCACAGGAAGTCTCTGTGTATGAGCGTGTGTGTGTTTGTGTTTGTGTTTGTGTTTGTGTTTGTGTTTGTGTTTGTGTGAGTGTGTGTGTGGACATGTATTACTTATGTTGTGGGGACATAAATCTGTTTACACAGTCACATTATGTGGACTTGCCGTCATTATGGGGACAAATAAGGTTAGGGTAAGTCTCCAAGAAATGAATGGAGATCTATGTAATGTCCTCAAAAGTGATGGAAATACATCTGTGCTTGTGTGTGTCCTTTTGTTTGTTCCCTGGGTTGTGTTTATCTTGGAAACATATGTGTGAGTGTGCGCACCCATCGCTCAGTGCTGAATCACGGATGTACATGCATGTGTGTTTGTGCATGTGTGTCAGCTTTGAGGTCAACAATGAGGCTTTGTTGTTGCAGTGAGAGGGACGAATCAATGTCCAGTCTATAGCTTGTTTTTCAGTTTTCTTGTATGCAGAAGACGGGGATGCTGTGGTTAGATGTTTAGGTTGGTGTTGTCATATTCAAAAATATTGGTGATGGTGTTGAAATTTACTGGAAAATGCCGGAACGTTTTTCTGCTGGCC
Source organism: Chaetodon trifascialis (assembly GCF_039877785.1). Lineage (NCBI taxonomy): Eukaryota > Metazoa > Chordata > Actinopteri > Chaetodontiformes > Chaetodontidae > Chaetodon > Chaetodon trifascialis. Next base: position 8,733,122 of record NC_092071.1, on the reverse strand, counting down.
TGTAATTTAAGAGGTTTTTCTTGACGTCTGTGGGTTAAAATGCTGTCAAACAAAATCATCAGCACAGAAATGAGGACATATGGAAATCTGATCTGTTAGCAGTTAGTGTGCACGAATTCAGTCATGGCTGGTGGAGAAATGTACAATTACTCAAGTACTGTACTTAAAGTGGAACACCTTTTCAACAAACCCCAACGTTTCCAAGTAGTGTTACTATTAGTGCTGCTGTCACAAAGACAAGCAGATCACTTTCCACCAAACATGCACGATTCATTCATTCATTTAGTCTATGATGGAGACATGAAAGATGGAAACAGTGCCAGCCTGACTGGATCACCAGCAGAGAGAATAGCGTAGTGAAAGTGAGGCTTATTGGGAACCAGAACAAACACCAACGCTGTCATTACTCTACGGCCATTACATTGTGCCATCAACATTTACTTCATAAAGATATGTCAAATTTGTGGTACTTGTACTTTACCTGAGTGTTTTCTTTTCATGCCACTATAATTCTATAAAGAATAGACACATTACCTCATCACTGTACATCCTGCAAACAGGTGTTTAAAAAAGAAAAACAGTAATGATAATAAGTTGTGTCTTTCTTTCGCTCGCTTGCATGCAGCAAAGCAAGATCAAGTTCTTTAGGAAGCAAAGCGATGGAAACACTACCACTTTTGTCCACAGGGGTCGCCAAAATCAACACAGCCTTGTAGTTGCTTCTACAGTGCAGGACTTTCTTTACAGTGTAGTAGTAGTACATCTGCTTAAGGAAAGGATCTGAAAACTTCCTCCACTACTGTCACGACACACTTTTCTTGTCACATTGACAGTCCGCATGATGTTTCTCCGTCCGCTCGGCTTTATAGGAAATGAACAAACTTGCAGAGATTTACTGTGAGTGCTTTTACTGTAACTGTCAATGAGATGAAAGCCAGAAGAAGCAAATCCAGGTTACACATCAGGCTGGACACAGGCAGCTTATGTGGCATTTATCCTGTGGGTATATACACACATGCCAGTCTAAACGTGCACACACACATGCACAAAACTAACATGTACTCACTCAATGGCAGACTTATAGAGTTTAGTTGTGAAGGCTGGATGTGTTGTGATAAAGCACTTTTGTATTACAGATCAAACAGTCGTCGTGCCAGTGACTGAAATAATGCTGTTACACACATCAGCTACTACACTGAATCTGCTAAGTCACTCTCAGGAGAGGAGAGGAGAGGAGAGGAGAGGAGAGGAGAGGAGAGGAGAGGAGAGGAGAGGAGAGGAGAGGAGAGGAGAGGAGAGACCCCACTCCCCTGAAACTTTCCTCTTGTAAATTTCACACGGTCATATCTTCTTCTTCAGCCGATCGCTAACGCAGCTCTTCCCTGAAATGCCCTCTCTCCTTCCTGTTAACATGCATCTGTTTAGTCGAAATCATGAGCAACAAGGAAAATCACCATGGCAACCCATCAGAAACAACCAACGACTCACCACCTCTCACACTAGTACACCTATAGGCAAAGAGAAAAGAGGTCAAATCATGTTTTCTCAGATACATGAGAGTTATGTGCATTTGTGTGTGTGTATGCATGTTTAGGACCTCAGGGTGGGGTATCTTGGCATGTCTCACCACGGTTCAATGTTTCCTTTTAGCTCTGTTGGCACTCTCGTGTCCCTGTTGGCTGACCTTTTCTCTTCCTGTGAAGTTCCTGTCATGCACTCTCTGTTCTCAAAGGTCACAGATCTGGTCGTTTTTCACATGCGAGGAATTAGCTTGTGTTTCGGTGCATAACAACAAAAACAGAAATATATGGAAAGGTAAAATATAAGTACTGCAACTCAAGAAGTATGAATGGATAATTGACAATATAAATGAAAACAATCTATATAATATGGTTATTTAAGTGAAATGGCTGTTTCATGTGGAGAGGCCGTGAGCTTCAGCAACAGCTTACTTCACCATTTGGGAAGGGCTTAGGGAAAGACACCATCAGTTCAGTTCATCAAGGTAGTGCATAAGCCAGGATGTTGAATATGGATGTATTAAAAGTCATTTGTCCCCCATGGCTGACCACAGCACTGCAACAAGAAGAAATGCCAAAAACATTTTCCCCATAGACCGCCATTGCAGAGGAGACATGTATGACTGCTGACTGCAAACAAAGTCAATTCTTACTCTTCTGTATAAAGGTCTTAAGAGAAAGAAGCATTGAGGTGCTGCAGTCACTCACCTGGTAGAGAGCGTACCATGCATCAAGGCTGAGTCGTCACTACAGTGGTCCAGGTTTGATTCCAGCCCGGACCCTTTGCTGCATGTCATCCCCTCTCTCACCTGCCTGTCTCTCTCCAGCTGTCACTATCACGAAAAGCAGAAATGTCACATTGCTGTGCTGGGAGCACAGGACAGGGACAGGATGTACTTCTGGTTTTAAGAATCCCTTCTTCTTATTTTAGTTTGTGCATTGAGACTCCCTTGACTTTAGGAATGTGCAACATTAAACTGGACTGGTTTAATTTTACTCAACGAAGCGCTGCATCCAGCTGCCAATCAATAGGTCTCAAAGGACAGTACCTCTGACACGGAGAGACGGAGTGAATTATAAACCCTCTGGACGCACTTCCTGCCAGCCATTGTGAAAAGTGATTTAGGTAATGGTTTCCAAGAAAGAGAATCTCTAGGAACTACAGGAACTAGTTTAGCTGAACCACACACACACGTTCGTGCACCGACATACAAATGCTGCAGTGGCGTTGTCTGTGAGAAGTGGTCTGGCCTGCAAAGCCCTCTGGCCCAGAATACTATTCCTGCGGCTGTGTGCATGCATGTGTGTGTGTGTGTGTGTGTGTGTGTGTGTGTGTGTGTGTGTGTGTGTGTGTGTGTGTGTGTTTGTGTGGCTTAGCTAAGGATGTGGTTGGTCTCACTGAAATGCTTACAAGACGGATCTTTCAGACCCCCCTCTACAATATCTTGCATGTGTATGTCTTCTTGCATGCATGTGTGTGTGTGAGTGTGAGTGTGAACGAGAGCGAGAGAGAGAGAGAGAGAGAGAGAGAGAGAGAGAGAGAGAGAGAGAGGGATCATTCAACAGCCGCTCCTCCGTCCAGGAGCATCGGATATTGGATTAGTGTGTTAATCTCCCTCTCATTCTTTTCTCACGTTCCTCCTTCCTGGGTGTGTGTGTGTGTGTGTGTGTGTGTGTGTGTGTGTGTGTGCGTGTGTGTGCGTGCGCCTGCATACACTTTCCTTCTTCAATACTTCCTCACAGTCCCAATCCATCCCTTCCTTTCCTGTCGATGGCCAATGATGCTGTAAACAGGAGGCCGATCCCTCCACATATGTCCGAGCTGCTGAGGTCAGACATAAACTATAATTAATGCTCTCAGAGAGAGAAAGAGAGAGAGCGCTATGTCCCCGTCCAACTATGAAAGATTATGAGATAAATGTAAGATGCATTCTATCAGCCGGTTTGGAAGAGGTTTAATGGAATAGATTAGCGATTATCATTTGGGTTGATCCAAGGACGAGAAAAAAAATGCACTTGGTTTTATTGTAATTCTTCTTCTAAAGCCATGCGACCACTACTGGCATCTTAAAGCAGAGAGAAGCCTACAGACTTGAAATCTCTCTTATTTTCAAGCTTATAAAATAAGCTTGCAATCCTGTCAAGCCAGAGTGAGTTTTATTTTTTATTTTTTTTTATTTATTCAGAAATGTATCTTTGGTTTCTGGCACATAAGCTCTTTATCCCAACATCTGTTTATGGCAGTATTAGGGAGATTTTAGGGAAATTTGCTGTCTCTAATCAGGTCTTATAATTTGATACATACAAAAGTTTTTTGTGACATAGCATTTAAATGGAGATTTTGCAAAAGGAGCTTTAATGTCTATTAAAATGGCATCAATACGACAAAGTCTGGTCGATGGACAAAGACATAGGGCATGTGTTTTCAATCTAGAAAACTGTACAATGGTCATTGGACAACTGGTTGAACAAGATTTAAAAACTATTGGGTGGGATTTGCCATGTCCTCGTGCCACATCACATCGGAAACTAAACACTGATGAATCTTAAAGTTACAAAGACAAATGTACAAAAAGTACCGCATCCATCAAGTGAAATAAATCAGAGGAAACACGACAAATCCAGTTTTTCATTGAGGCCAAAAGTATGTTCAGAGTATGAATTCAGAGCACAGGAAACCCATTTTTGTCAAGTCTGGCTGTTAAAAACCCGCCTGATTGTGTTTCTTACCTCACCTTACTTCTGTTGCAACCCCAGATCACAGCAAATAACTCAAATCTGTCTATCAGTGTTTTTAATTAATGAATTGTTATCCCAACCATCTGCGCCGGGCCTGTCCTTTCTCTGCTCTCTCAAACGCTGATCAGCTTTCTTGAAAGCAGTCTGACTGAGACTCAGTGTCATCGTTGCTGTGCACATGTTCATAAGATGAAAGTGAGCAAACATGGCACGACAATAAACCTATCACTGAAAGCTAAACTTTGAGGCTCTCATATGAGCAAGATATCCTTCATTGTTTGTAGTTTCATGTGTTTAAATGTCCATAATACACAGCTAGAGATCTGGAGAGAGAACAACAGAGCGACAGACACAGAGAGAGAAGACTGAGAAGCACTGGGGGAACAGAGACCGAGCACCTGCTCGGCGACCTCGAGCCCAGACAAAGACACCTCTGTCCCACAGCACAATGACGTCCAGGACACTGTAACTTCCTGTGTCTGGTGGGACGACCAAGCAGCACAGCAAGCTAGCTGTTTGTGCAGGCTGAGTCTATTCACTCACACACACGCACACACACACACACAAGCATGCACACACACAGCAGCGGGCAGTAATCAGTGCTTATTCTCTGCAATGTTCAGGAACATTTCCTGCATGGGTTCATGTGTGAACCCAAGACCAAACAGCATTTCAGGGAAAATGCCGACATGGCTGTGCTGCGAATGAATTACAGGGACAAGTACATGAGGGGTTACATCCATCTGACGAAACATGCTTTCATGTGGAGCGAGCGAACCACTCACAAGACTCCGCTGACATATTTGAAGTCCATGAGTTGTTGCAGTTAGATGAAAAACATTACACGTTTCCCAAACCTGCTGAAGATTAAATGCAAGAACGCCCGACAAAAACAGCTCCTCGCCCGCCATGTTCGTGAAAATAATGAAGGATGCCTTCCACCGTACGCACGCACAACCACCCTTGCTCCATCTTCTTCTTCTGCTGAGTTTTTGAATGCGTGAAAAGGCGCAAGACAGAAACGTTCCTGAGTGCAGCTGCATGCATGAATAGTGACAATCATTATGAAACTATGGGGACGTTTGATAAAAGCTGACATCAAAGGATGTTTTTTCCTTCCTTCCTTTCTTTGGCCTCAGAATTCAGCTCAGTAACAGGTCCATGATACGCAGCGTTACATAATTATCCACCACCTCAATGTCTGTCTTTGATAACAGGAAGGAGAGTCAACCTTCAAAAATCAACAAACCCGTCCTTGGAGTTTTATAGTTGTGCAGTTCAAGGAAATCAAGGCATAAAACTCCTGACCTTCTTTTCCTGCTTCGATTTAACAACTAAAATATATTTTAGCTCTCTTAACTTTTAGAACTGCTGCAGCCGTAGCTTATAAATAACTTACTTTCAAAATACATAAACCTTTAAAGCTTCCTGTTAAGCTGCTTACAACTTCAATCAATTCAACAGAAAAAAACAGCAGATTTATTCTGTACTTCAAGCAGTAATTTATGTTTGATAACAAGCAACTACATGATGTCTGGGTCTATTTTATATATGTTCTCACAAAAAAATACAATTTACTTCCCGTCATACAATCCAAAAAGTAAACCTTTACTATATAAAGTAACTCTGCTTATAATAAGTGCAGAGCTATACATTAAACCTAGGTGGATAAACTATGACCACACAGGAACAAAAAGATATTTATCCACTTAAAATCCTCTATGCGCTGTAACATGAACCTTAATAAACACTTTATGCATACTTCACACTATGTGCAACATAATTATGTTACAATAAATTAAGCTTCTCTAAAGAAAAGGCAGGCAAACAGATTTCTGGTGGATTTAACTTCAAATACAATAGCGACTACATGCCAGTGATTGCAAACTTGCAGATTTTTTATTTTTTTTTCTTAAATGCAACTTCTGTAAACCAATTACATACATTCCAATTCAACCAAACCCTGTAGTAGCAGCGCCGCGTCACGGTCATTATGGCACATGATATATGTGAAAAGAACAGGCTACAGCACCTCGCCGATAGGACGGCGTGACTGAAGTTTGATCCTGGCCACCAATTATGTGGTTGCTATGTTTCCTCTGTTGCTACCCTGGTATCTTCCTTTCACACGCTCGAGAGGAGCAGGACGAGGGGAGCGGAGAGGATACTGTAAACGTCTGTAGTACGTACAGGTGAAGTCAAAAATATATGATAAATATAGGGAACTGGCAGCAGTTTTGGGAAGTGGTCCTGTGAGACATGTTGAACGGTGGCTGATTTTTCTGCACTGCATATTCGGTGCTTCCTGTACTCCACAGCAGTGATTCTTGCTATTACGTAGAAAAAAAAGATTTATTTTAACATCTTGATGCACATTCAGAGCCATTACAAATGACTTGTTGGTACCACTTTCTAATAAGGTGCCTTTACAGATCAGTTATGATTCATTAATAAGAACAACTCAATTTTCTTTCTTCATAATGCCTTATAAATAGTTCTTTAACCAATAATGAAGCCATTAGTTAGAACTTATAAACTTTTTATTGGAAAGGTCTTTGGTTGTGACAAACTGCACAAAGCTTCCCTCTCTCTTGCAAGTCTGCAAACATGCATTAAGCAGAGATGTCCCAACCAAGATATTTAGTCATAACACTAATGTGCACACAGTGTCAGAAGTATTAATTACTAAAAAAAACTCGCACATAAATGAAGAAATAAATACTCAGCATTTTGTTGTTTTAGTCCCATGTTGGGTGTTGGAACAACCCCAATGATCTCCTTCACTGCTTGTCTGTTCACAGTTTGAACCACAGATTTCCACAATGAATATTTCAAATTTTGGAGGTTTTTGCACATTGGCTTGTTTGAAGGCCTCCACGAGCAATGGTCACCCAGAAACCTCTTCTCTTCATCCCAGCTCACAAACGCTTTCATGCATCTGTGCTGCAGCAGTTTGGTGTTAAGCTAACGCAGAATCATCAAATCTATGTCGTCTAATATTTATACAGTGTGTTTACACAGCGTGCATACAGAGCAGGCCGTACGCAGTTTGACAGGTCTGTATTCCTGCGCGACTCTGAAAGGAAACAATGACGTGACGTGATTATTTTCAGCTTTAATTTGATGACATTTACATCCACATCTGATGAACAGTGTGGTAATTTTAGCCACTTTTCAATTTCATGGTGGCAAATGTTAAAGGTTTTACATTTTTAGACTTTGATCAGAAGATTGATACCACTTTTTCTTGCATGTTAACTTAGATCCATTAGCTTAGCTGAGTATAAACACTGGAATTGATGAAAGGAAAAAAAATCAACATCTATAAAGCTTAGTAATTAACACCTGGTATCTTGTTGCTGCTGCACAAACTAATTGCCTATGTAAAAACTACCATTTCTGGGGGTTTTTGGGGGGGTTCATGCTTATTTGCAAGAAATCATGATAGCTTCATAATGATAGATAATGCTCCTACTTTGAGAATGGAAAAGAAATTATGCAATTTCAGTACTTAATTGTAAGAAACAGAGTCGGAGAATGCCAACAGAAAACTTCTCCACTTCTCTGTGACCTTAATCATCTTCTGTGGACACACAGTTTCCTTGATTTAACCTCTAATATATGGGCATTAAATCATTGCGGAATCGCTGGTTATCTCCTCTGATTCCTCTCTTCCCTCTTCCTGTAACAGAAGGAGACATTCCCCCTCCTTTAACCGTGGAAACCTCGGGACACCGAGTCCAAGCCCACAGGCCTCTCAGAGTGTCAGCTCGTAATATTGCTGCTTAATGAGGGAAGAAATAGCAGTGGTTACCCATTTGGTCTGAGTCCTCTTTCAGTCACAGAGTGTGCGTGTTCGTGCATCTGCACACGCCTGAATGCTTGTGTGTGTGAGTGTGTTTGTGTGGGTCTGTGGGTAAGCTTGCAGCATGGCTGTGCACGAATGAATGCATTTGTGTGTGTGTGTGTGTGTGTGTGTGTGTGTGTGTGTGTGTGTGTGTGTGTGTGTGTGTGTGTGTGTGTGTGTGTGTGTGTGTGTGTGTAGCGGTAAATGAATGTGATTGTGTTTATTTGCTGGCCGTGTGTAGGATACAGGAAGCCTTGGGGGCCCAGACTCTTGCTGTTTGTTATGGAGTGACGAGGTGTGTGTGTGTGTGTGTGTGAGAGAGAGAGAGAGAGAGAGAGAGAGAGAGAGAGAGAGAGAGAGAGAGAGAGAGAGAGAGAGAGAGAGAGAGAGAGAGAGAGAGAGAGAGACAGTGGAAGTTAAAGCCATGTCTGCTGTCTGTAACTGCTGGGCATGGAGTCTCAGTGGAGCCAGAATATGCTGCAAGGGGACGCACACACGCACGCACACACGCACGCACGCACACGGACACAGTCACAAATGGTAACACTTTATTTGAAACATATAGCAGTGATTTATAGCAGCCTAATGATCCACGTAGGCCTTGAGCTGATTCATCCCTTATGTCAACTCTTCGTTGCATCTTCGTCTTATATGGCACGAAACTGGAACCCTGCCTCAGTTTAACAGGCAGCAGTGTCAACATAAAAGCCTTCTTTTCTCCATAAATATATCAGAATGTGCATACAACAATGTCAAATTCTCAAAATGTTTTTTTTTTTGTAAACTTTTCAGAAATTAACAGATCTCAAACTAGCTTGTCCGGAAGTTACGGGATATCCGGGAACGTCTGAACTCCACCACCAGCAGCAGAAACTCAGGGGAATCTGATGCTGCTGAGAACTTCTTTATCTCATTACTGTCACTGAAAGGCGACGCACCGTTGCACATTCCAGACGGCGCAGAGAGCTGTGCATTTTTTACCCCTGAGTGAGCGGAGCAGTACATGGAATTCACTTATTAGTGTTTTGTGGAGATGCATATGAACCAATGACGTGTACTGCTGCATTTATAAGAAGCCACAGTTTCATAAAGTCGGCAGTTTAGAAACCCACTCTAGGGTTTATTGTGTACATTGCAACAGCAAACATGTTTGAAAGAAAAGTATTATCACCGACAATGAATGTATCTGGCAAGTTGCAAAATGTCACACCGAACACATCTGCAAAACAACATATTTAATTTGGTTTTTGAACACTAGTAACTAGAGCATGATAAAACAAACAGTTTGATGGTTATTTTTAGGCACTGACAGCACTTGGTTAGAGAAAGGCTGTGGTCTTGGTTAAATACTGAAAAAGTCCAAAGCACAAGACACGATGTGTTTACTTTAATGACAAGTAACGGAAACCCTGATCTTTCCCTAACCTTAACCAAAGTACATTGGGTGCCTTAAAAGTCTTTGTACGCCCTCCATCCACACTGGGCAACTCCCTATGACTTGCATGTGGTACAAAAACTTAGCACTTACTACAGTACACTAAAAGAAATGTTGCCACTGAACATACTCTAGGTATTAATTATGTTTCCTCCAAAACATAACTGGCAAAACAAATGGGGATTATACAAACATTAATTGCAAATGGATGTGGTTTCCTTTACTAAATAATCGGTAAACTCTAATTACACAGGTTTGCAACATCTGCAGTTGTACAATGAAATTTAAAGAAGCTCATGTTGTCTGTTGTTGATGTTCCAGCATCATGATTGTTTTCGAGGAACATAACATGATGTTTCTCTATCTTTGGGGCATCTTTTTTTTAAAAAAAAGCGTTGTTTTCAGTGGTGGCAACAAACAACAACAGGCATTTTTATGAGATCATCTCTAAATTCATTGAAATAAACAACTTTTTAGAAGTATTTGGGAATATTTTATTCTTTTCTTAGAGAGGAAGGACAGAGTGATGCAGCAAAGGTCCCCAGCTGGATTTGAATCAAACAATGCAGTTAATGAATACCATTTAAACTAAACTACAAAAGTCTTGCAAAGCAACCTGGATGAAGAAGGCTATTCTTGTCAGAGACCAATTCTTACCTAATAAAAGTACATTAAAAAAAGTCAGAGAAAATTAATACTCTGGGATATTGACAAAATATGCTCAGCCAAGCCTCAATAACCTTTTTAAATCAGAAATTCTGTAACAAATACCATTTTGCTTTGCTTGTTTTGCAACACAATGGGGGAAAAAAACTCTCCTCTCGCGCTCTGTTTTTCGCCTCCTGAGGTTTTGCTGCAGTTTCCTTAAGTAATTTGACAGTTTCACCACATCCAGTTTGGTTTCTGGCTGGTGTCTTGGCTGGGAGCGCCGGCCGAGCTTTTTCTGGAGCCTTCTTCTTCTTCTACCCCCTGCTACAGCTCCAATGTGTGGTTTCATCTCTGAGGGCCTCCAAAGCACATGGCTGCTGTCCCAGTGGGAAAGAAGGACAGAGAGGCGCAGAGGGGGGTGGAAAGAATGAAAAAGAGGGGAGGGAGAGAGAGATGAGGACAGAGAGAGAAAAAGACAGAAAGATAGAGGGAGAACAGAGAAAAAGACTGAAATGACCACACTAGGGGATATTTGTGCTCAGAGCACACAGGCCAGAGAAAGTGAAGGCCTTCATTCTTCCTTCCAGGTCGTCCTCACTTCCTCCCTCCATCCCTCTCTTCTCGAGCCCAGGACATAAACAGCAGACAGGCAAAGAGTCTGACCCAAAGAAGAAGAAACGCTTCATTTAACAATTTGTCCTTGTGTTCTCTGACCTCCACTAACCTAACCTAACCCTGTGCTTTACAATTCAGAGCTGGACCAGACACAGAAAACGCTCCCTGAAGCTCACAGCTGAAGGGATTGACTGCAAAGTGTCTCATTTCACCATGTAAATGCAAGAGAAAAATGTTCAAAACAGTACATTTGTCACTCTCCATTTGATCAAGTCCCAGGTTGCGATGAATGCTCTCACACTGATGAGGCTGTATTAGTAAAAGGGTGATAATGATGAGATGAAATAGCAAAAATAAGCACAAAATGGTAAAAAAAAAAAAAAAAAAAAGAGAGAAAAGAAAAAAAAGAAAAATTTCTCTTATAAACTAATCTTAACCAAATGATCTGCACTAAGCATCTATATGATACTTTAACTGCTGGGAGCAGATGTTGTCAGAATGGCATAAGGTACAGGCGAATGTTTTGCACATACTGTGCTGTGTATGAACATTTTGTCACTTGGTAAATACCCTTCAAACAAACTTTTCGTCATCATTCTGAGAAGAAAAAACTAAATTACATGTTTGCTGCTGCAAATTAGTGACAGATAGAGGTAGTTTTTAGGGGTCAGGGTTGTTCAAAGGCACCACTTAACTTTTGCTAGTTGTGCATTGATGGGTGTCAATCAGTTTAGCAACTTTACAGCAACTTTATAACAACAAAATAAGTTTTTCTAGAATTTTGTGACTTTGTGATTTTGTTCGCTCTGTTACTACGTTACTACTACTGCTTTTCCTCCACTGTCCACATTTTCTTGTGCACTTTTCATCCCTTTCAGTCGTACACCGTGTCGTGGGACAGCACTGTCCACCATCACCAAGCAACACTTAGCTATTTTTGTTCCTTTTCACAAGTGAGCACCAGATGTTAGTGAAAACACATAAATATATAGAGTGACGTCCTATTAGAACGTGCAAAAATATCCACAAAAACGTCATCCAACCATGATAAGTGCTACTGAAAAAAATGTATTCTGGTGCGGTTATGATTAAGAGTAATGACATGACCTAGAAGAGAGAGAGAGGCTGGGAGATGGAGAGTGGGAGAGGGAGGGGGTGAGTAATTTACACCAGGAAGTAATTATGTAAATTCTAAGCCGGGTCTTCTAGTTTACAGTCCAGCCATAAACCCACTGTGATGTCTGGCTCGCAATAAACATTATTTATTTCATTGTTTATTAATGCTTCCACCGCTACTCCTCCCCCATGTTCCTGTGTTATTCTTTAAAAGACAGAAACTCATACAAAAACCTCACAGACTGGGAGGCCCAACGAAGTTTAATGTTGAAATACCGGGTCCAAGTTTAAAAGCCAAAAAAATAGAAAGGGGGATGTTAATGTAATTATTTTTTATGAAACAAACATGAGTCCTTGATGTGGGTTTGTTACATGTGGTTTGATATGTTTTGTGTTTGAGGAATGAAAAGCCGAAGTTTCAAATTGGGTATTAAACAGATTTAAAGGCCTCAGGACAAAGAAAGTGAAAAGCTAAAATCGGATGAGGTCAAGCTTTACCAGTGTCTTGTAATCAGTTTGGATGTTAAAGAATTTTTATTTGGAAAAATGGAAATCAGCTCATCTCCAAATTATGGGCAGCAATGGAAATACGTCATGTTTAATATACAGCATCTTGTACAAACTACAACAGCTACATCTAAAAATGCATCTTTTTTCACTTTCACACCCAAAACCAGAAAAACATAAAAAGGATAAATATGAAAAAGCCAACCTCTGACTTTAGTGTGAATGAGGAAAGCAGAGCTTTTGGAAAACAATGACGTAAGCCTGCTGTGTGGCAGTAAAGTTTGTTTTCTGTCATTGTTTACTCGTGAAGTATTTACAGCCATGTTTGCTCAACGTAAAACCAAATCTAAAAACTCCTAATTAAAATCTTTCATAATTATTTTAATAAGCTCAGATCAGTATTTTCCTGGAGACTGCAATGCGGCACCACTATCCGCATTCTAACCCGGCCTAATACTTCATGTCTTATTTTCATAATATCTCAGCTGCCCTGTCACAACATCTGCAAACCTCGGCTGGGTGTCAATAAGCCGCCCGCTGGAAAACACCAAGCAGAGGTTAAAGTCCACGGAGACCCAGCAGCTTGTTTTCAACTGTCAGAGAGGCAGGATTCCTTAATGACATGTTGTATCCCATCCTAACTGTAACATCCTCCCCACAGGGTAAATAAAAGCTCAACGTTAGCGTGTGTGTGTGTGTGTGTGTGTGTGTGTGTGTGTTTGTGATCAGAAAGAGATATGTGATCTGTTCTCCTCAAAGGAAAGAGCCTCTGGTGACGTACATGCACAGCTCATGTGTTCAAGCAAAGAAAGACAGAAAGAAATGTCCAAGTGCATGAATGCAAGCATAAGTGTGGGTATTTATGTGCATATGTGTGTGTGCGTGTGTGTGTGCGTGTGTGTGTGAGTGCACATGTGCATGCACAGCAGATAGCCTCTGTGTTTATTTAGTTTGAGGTGACAGCAGGAAGGAAGGCAGGTTAACGAGCTGCCGGCTCCAGGCACCCAGGCACATGGTGGTTACGCAACCCCGGCCAACTCCTCTTTCTCTCTCTCACACACACACGCACACACACACGCACACAGATAATGCACTCACCTGGGTGAGGAAACAGACACTCAAACACATTGAAGGGCTCTCACACCAGCTGAATGGGATTTTGACTCTGCATAATACTTACATAAAACAAAACAACATGAATGGCCACTCTAACGGCTTCCATCACGAAATGCTGTCGAGAATAGTTTTACCAAAGTCAGATTTGTGCTTCCTGTTGACAAGTTCTGGTGCTCCTGCTGCATGTGGAAACTGATTTTTATTGCTTAGTGAAGGATTCGACACAGCAAACTGTTGAAGCACCATCGCAGCACTTGATGGCAGTCAATCGATCCAGCTTGTACTTTCGCTATATAGCCAAAATAACTGCACTAAAAATGGCTACAACACAACTATAAGTTCACTTTAAATTAAGTCAAATCAGTTTTCTTTATAGAGACCAAAATTACAAATCACGAATTTGCCTCAAGGGTCATTACGATATATGCAGCATATAAGAGGAAAAACTCCCCCTAAAAAAACCTTCAACGGGTTAAAATGGAAGAAACCTCAGGAGGAGAGACAGAGGAAGGATCCCTCTTCCAGGACAGAGACATACAATAGATGTCGACTTTACAGAACAAACCAACGTTGTGAAATTACAGGACTGCCAAAAAGGATGTGAAAATTATAGATAGATTGTAAACTTAAACGAGCAACAGCGTTAGGGTCAGACAAGGAGAGACGAGGACAATATGCACACAAGGACGAGTGAGAGTCACAAGGAGGACGAAGATGCAGATCCAAAACATCTGGAATGTGGCACGGAGACGCAGAGGAGACAGAGAGGTCCCACTCAGACAGAGAACGACCCGCAGTAAGATAACAGTAACAGGTACAAGGCCTGAAGCTATCAAAGAATAAGCAACTAACCGAAGGATGAGTTTTAAGTTTGGATTTTAAAGCCACAACAGCTCTGGAGACAGACAGGAGGCCTGTAGTCAGAGAGAGGACAGCACAGGATGGGATATAAGTTTTAAGGAGATCAGTCAGGTATGAAGATGCGAGCCCGTCTACATCATTGGGAGTCTAAAACTGGTATAATATGGCCAGATTTTTTAGTCTTAGTTCAAAGTCTAAACAAAACAAAACAAAACAATAATCAAGTCTGGTTGAAACAAGGCACGTACAGCTGAGTATCATCAGTGTAGCAGTGGAAGTTAATTCCATGACTATGTATAGTTTGTCCAAGAGGTGAAATATAAAGAGAGAGAGAGGCAGAGGGCCAAGAACAAAGCCCTGAGGTACTCCATAATTGACATCAGAAAATGTTCATGTAGTGTTATTACAAGAAACATGCTGTGTTCTCTCAGATAAGTAAGACTTTAACCATGCAAGAGCCAGGCCAGAGATGCCAAGTTGATTTCCCAGTTGGTCGAGTATACGGGGTATACAGTGATCAATGGTATCAAAAGCCACAAGGAGATCATTCACGGCAGTTTCTGCGGAGTGAGAGGTCCTGAAAGCAGACTGAACGGGTTTAAAAAGATTATTGAGGGCAAAAAAGATTCAGAGACACAACCCTTGCTCATGCATTTGAGAAGAACTGAAGGTTAGGGATCGGTCGATAATTACTCAGAGGAGCGGGTGTGGTTTCTTCAGTAGAGGTTGAACCACATTAGTCTTCAAGCTAGTGGGGGCAGTTCCAGTGATCAGTGATGAAAAGCTGGGAGGGGGTTACTCTCAGAATTTGTAAGAACAGAAACAATCTATGTTCTGGGTTCCCTGGGGTTCAAGATGTGAACATTGCCTAACAATTTGCAGAAGCAGCTGGAAACCAGGAGCTAATTCTGTATCTAAAAAGAAATTATGAGCAGCGAAGGAAGAGCAGCGAACAGGCTTTTGAGTAGGTTTGGGCGCTCCAATCTCCCGCATGGCAGCTGGAGAGCACGTTTGTTCAGTAAACTCTTTGACCATCTTGACTTTGACATCTATAGTAACAATTCATTTAACAGTATAATATGTTTGCATGTATTAGTTTCATCAAGCCTAACGAGGCTTATTTATACAAAACCTACTGTACTGGCAGAGATGACACTAAATATTCCCGGCACTTTAAAATGAGTCAACAGTTACATTCATACGAGCGTTGCCATTAGAGAGTCACCAGCTGGAAGGTGTGCACTCATACATTCTCACATGTATACACATAGAGCTGCACATGTGCACATGCTCACTAACACGTCTACCAGGTGCAGCATCTGCGATTGTATTTTGCGCTGTGTTGAAACATCCATCCTGTGATTTACAGACCCAAAGGTAAAACACACAGAGAGGGACAGAGAAAGACAGAGGTGGTGGAAAAGGAGGAACGACTTAAGTATGATTCATAAATAGATGTATATGTGTGTTTTCTTGTGTGTGTATATGTGTGTGTGTGTGCGCGCACATGGCAGTGATGGTCAGCCAAGCAGAAAAGACCCCCCACGTCACCCATTAACACACTCTCACCTTTGACCCCCCCGCCTCCTGCGCCTGAACTCCACTGAATGGCTCTCTAATGGAGGCCAGACTTTGAGAGTGTGTGCATGTTTGTGTGTGTGTTTCCATGTGCGCTCATACTCGGTTGCATGTGTCCATCTATATGTGCCATGAGAGCGACAGACAGAAAGGAAAGAGAGAGAGAGAGAGAGAGAGAGAGAGAGAGAGAGAGAGAGAGAGAGAGAGAGAGAGAGAGAGAGAGAGAGTTTGTGAGCACAAAGAAAAACCAACTCCAGAAAGTGGAGGAAGTTTACACAGCCGAGCTCCAGGAGCTGCTCTATTTATAAAGACAGCAAACCCTCACTACGTGTGTGTGTGTACGTGTGTGTGTGTGTGCGTGTGTATGTACACAAGAGCATGTTTTCATGCGTGCTGTTTGTGTTTGCGTGAGTGCATTTTAGCCTGCGCGCCGCTGCGTGAGTGCATGCGTGTGCGTTGAAATTAATAAATGCGCACAATTGAAGGCTTCCTGTTATTTGGCGGTGAGGCCAGAGGAAGTTATTTTGTGGTACACTGATAATTTTGGTCAGAACACCGGGCTATAAATACTGTCAGCGCTACGCACTCCATCCCGCCTTCCTCTCTCCATCCCTCCATCCCTCCCCAAAATGAAAAACTGGTGTGCTGCAGGAAAACAAGAGCAAAATAAGCATGCAGCGAGTTGTTTTTAGATTTTTTACAACGTTCCTTGCTCCAGTCTGTTTCTGGTGTCAGGTTCATTGTGAGGAACAGGATTTGTGTGGCTAAGACAGCCGCATATAACATGAATACGAAGCTGTATATCATTTCAGTTATTTTGAGTTATGCTCAAATTGACAAGCTTTATGGCACAAACATACAAATCCCATGAAAACAAACTAGCAATCAACTGACCCCGTGAACATGTATCACCTGCAGAGCTAAAAGCCTGATCTAGCTTATTCTCCTGTAAAATAGACCTTCATTGTTGTCCAAAAACGATTAAAAACATACAAATGAGTCCCACAATGAGCACTGGGTCACATGATCCTTCATTATAATGAACATGGGCGCTGTAGTTTATTTAGAATCAATCCCACATGCATCATTCTGGTGGTGTAAATGCTCAATAGCAAATGTGTATTGATGGGCAGCTGAAAATAGTCCCCTTTAAATTGACTATTTGCTCTTGATTATGTAGGAAATGTTTTTTAAAGCCAGAGTGGTTTTTTTTTTTTTTATGAAAATATCTATTTGTGAGCCCCTTTTTCATCTTAAGTGGGAACAAATGGCATATATCATAAGACAGTAAGACAAATACAAAAATAGTAGCAACAGCATTGAAGGGAAAACAACTGAAAGTAATTCTAAAGAAAAAGTAGACAATTTAAATAAAAGAGTCACAATGACAAACGTTTGAGGGTTTCACTCTAATGAGGACTTTGGCACTGCATGTGTTTTAACAAATAAAGGGACACGCACAATACACAAAACAGGAACGTGTACAAACAGAATCACACACATACACACACTGGGATACGGCCTGCTACACATACGCATACTCGCATTAATATGGCATTCAGAGACGCATGTGGTCACTGCATGAGGCATGCCAGGAAATTCTTTCAAGGGCATGTTAATATTCCAGATGCTTTTGGATATAAACAAGCCTCCAAATTGGAGGGCGGAAATTCGATTTGAACGCAGCTCTGCGTGGCGATACAAAAGATGTTTATCCCTCCCTGCCTATCTCTGTAGCCGGATGGCTGAGTGGCCACTTAGTGTTTACCTATGATAAGAGCTTTCTGTTTGACTACCAGTTAAGCTGCAGTCAACAGAGAGGCCACAGTGGGGAACATAGTTTTTATAAAAACCTAATTGTTGCTCGTCTTGGTGATTCGAGTTGGCCTGGTAGCTCTGCACTCCAGACGAGCCAGACAGGATGGGATAATAATTGCTGTGGTTTGCTTTGTCGTTCTCTGGTGCAAGATGGGTGTGGAGTTTGGTGCACAGGATCGCACATGAAATTACAGAAAGTTGACTGCAAGAGCCCAACTCTCAAAAACAAGAAAAAAAACAATTAAATGTGTGAAATATCACTTAAAATAAGCAAAAATATCTGCCAACAGAGCAGGAAATTTTCACTTACTGCGATTTTTGAAACAAGTTTGAATATCTAGTCTCAAAGAATCCACAGTGCTGTTAAAATTAGTCAGCTGAAAACAAGGACATTTCTAAAGAAATTCTGACTAAGACGAAGCAGTTTTATACATTAAGCATTAAGTTACTGAGCGCCAGTAATAAAAAGAAGCTATAATATCTTATCAAGATAATTAAGGACAAAAAGCTTAAAACAAGTGACTCGCTTTAACATAAAACCTGCCCGGTAAGACGATATCTCTTGTCAGACAAAAAAAACAAGCACATATTGACTTGATTTAATATAATTCATCTTACGTACATTTTGCTTTTCGCATAAAGAAGAATCTTTAACTTCGCCTGTCGCCTATGTGCTTTATATGACATGCTACTAATTGACCGACCACTCGAAACAAATGCAGACTAAGAGCAAAAATGCACAGAAGAATAACAGCAGAGTGCTCTTTTGTGTCTGTCATACACACATGCACACAAGCACAAACATACATCCACATGCATGCGCAGAAACACACAACAGGCCTCCCTGCTGTTTGGCTGTGTCACTTCCAGACTGTGGAGCAGAGAGATTTTCCAAAGCCAACAGCAAGTAAAAGCTGCTACTTAGAAAAAAAAAACAGACCTAAGAGCAACTATTAACTACATGCTTATGTGTGAACACTGCATTTAAGCATTGCAATGTTATCACGCATGTTAATAATACATTATGTTATTTTAAGCAGTAAGTTGCCAGTTACCCAGTATCGCCTCTGATTGCTGTGAAAATAAAGCACATCTTGCACTGCGGAGCTTCTGCTAACAAAGATCTGAGTCTTTACAGCAGAAAATGTAAAAGCTTTCATCAAGTGGCTCTGGGTCAAATTCCTCTGTCGTATAGGAGACAGTGATTACAGCAAGGCAGGCGTTTACTCTATATGAGGTACATCTTGTTATCTACCTAAAGGACAGTCGGTAGCTTATCGGCTTGCTGACTCACAGACCGCACTTCCTATCTTTTACTGATATGGAAAAATCTTCAGCCAGAGACATTCTGAAAGATGAACTCCCTCTGTGAATGTTTGGGGTTAGACATCTGCCTGGAGGAATCCGATCTACAGTTAACACTTGAGAGCAGCCTCACCACGCAGCTTTTTACGGCCGTGCTTTATGTACAGGTTGTTAGTCTGAATGGCCTCTCATCATTAAGCACAAAACAAGCACAGCTCAGAGTTTATGGCAGGACCACTCAAATCAGTAATCCACAGGAAACCCTGGCCCTCCACAAAACCCCTCTTAGACTCCTTAAGAGAGTTCAAGAGAGTAACAGCAAACACATAGGCGACTACCTCAAGGTATATAATACACTGGCAAACTTTAGTTGGACTATATTATGCTGATTTCTACAGAAAATAGCTATCTGTGCACTATGAGTTGCTTTGTAAACTGTTAATCACGGTTTACTAATCCTCAGGTTTTTAAAATCCATTCACAACCTTTTGTCGGCTCCAGAAAAATCTGTTCCTCCTCTTCCTCCTCAGACGTCAACAAATAGTAGTTGTTCCTGACAAGCGCTCAGTGCGCGATGTCACTATCATTCCTCTCAATCAATCCCGGTTTGTCCCGGGATTTTATCCCCGGGCAACATCGGAACTCACTGTTTACCCATCCCATAATAAGGCTCATTCGGCTGAGGACATCTTGATTAGGTCTGCTGAACGTCTGGTTCTCATTTAGCATGGAGGATGGGATGGAGGGAGAGGAAGGAAGGGGGTTAGAAAGGGGGAGCGGGACACAACGAGAGGGGTGAGTGAAAAGGGAGAGGTGACTGCCAGGCAATGATAAATGAAGACAGAGTTGACTGTCTTTTGGTGGGATGTTGGGATTGTGATAAAGTCGACTGGTGAACTGGTGTTTCGACATGATAACTGATAAGAAAGTCACAGTGTCCCCGTTGTTCTTCTTCAAACCCACACAACTGAATTGGAGCTAGACTGTAATACAGAAAGGCATTGATTTTATTCTCATTTACATCGCAACAAGGCTTACCTCGGTTGCCCTCCATTACCATTACTACATGGCAAACTCATGCTGATGACCTTCTCTCCTGGGAAAAGTTGACTTGCAACAAACACCTGATAAATTCGGGTGTACTTGGGTTCCCTTTATGATATCCTTGAAAGACCTGTATGTCACCCTTTCCTGGCAAATCACTATGCAAACAAGCAAATGAGCAACACGTGACACGTTTCCAGAAATCCCACTGAACCTCTCCTATCCAGCTACAGTACATGTGTCGGGTGTTGTTATATTGTTTTGATTTTGCTGATGTTAAGCGAAGGTCTGTACATCTGTCAAGGAGAAGACAGCTATCTGCTATCACAGCGAGCACACTGCACTTTATACTGCAGGATATTAGATTGTGGATTTCTCCGGAGTCTTCCTCGAGGCATGGCAGATATTATGCTAAAGTTATAGCGAGCTAGTCACACAAGAATGACAGAGAAAGTGCAGCCAAATTTTCCTAATGCTAAGAGAGGGGAGTGGGATTTTTGGCAGTATACTTCCTAAAATATAGGATACTTAGAACAATACCAACTCCAGCTTAAAATGTGAGGCTACGGCGAGGACGTTAGCTTAGGTTAGGTTAGCTTAGCCTAGCATAAATCCTCCTACTAGCATGTTAGCATATATTTTTTCTTTGATCTCTCCACAAAACAAAATGAAGGAATGAAACATACTATACATACAATACTGCAAAAGTCATAATTTTGACATTAGACTAAACCTAGACGCTTGTTCTCAACCACAAATTTATCTTATTTATGGCAATTGTAATGACTAATTTTATAATTATATATTCACATTTATTTCGTGATATGAAGCACGTATACACAGCTGCATGAAATTTTAATTTAGAATTTTTTCTCAATCAATGAGTCTTAGAGTCGCAGGCGATGTCTGCATCTTTTGTTTTACTTAAATGAAATGAATGAAATTCCTAAAATATTCAATTTACAATACAAAAGAGAGAAAAGCAGCAAATCTTAACATTGGAGAAGATTGAGCCAGAGAGTGTCTGGTTGTTTTTTTTTTTGCTTGATAAATGACAAGTAATTAATCAATTATCAGTATTGTTAGCAATTCATTTTGTGTGAGTACACCACACGCATCCAATGCGAGACATGGTGCTTGTGAAGAAGTAATGGGTGTGATGATGTGTAACACAAACAAAATTAATCCAGCAGCGTCTGTTGCATCAGCAAATGCTGGTATCACGTTCACATGCGCTGCAGCTTTAATTCATCCTGAGCCGAACACACAGACACACCCACCCGCACAAATATATACTGTCACACACACATATTCACTGGGAGACACACAGACTAACAAACCTACTCACACAGTATATTCATATGAGCGCGTAGCCAAATATGCAATGTGCACGCACACACGCACGCACACACACAGAGCATGTTTATGTGACAGTGTAGAGTTCATGTAACAGATAAGGGACGGTAGAGTCAACAGTACTGTAGATAGCCTGCTGATAGAGTGTTCCTTAGCTTCCGCTGCCCTCTGTTTACCTAATGATAAAGTGGATCTGTATGTAAGCATGTGTGTGCGCATGAACAGCTTCCATTGTGCCACAACTAGTCCACATTTTATATGCTTATGTGAGTACATTAATGTATAATTGGAGCATCGCCGTCTGTCAGAGATTACATTTATATACTACTAATTTGTTTTGCCAAATATGATTTTAGAGAAACTTTTCTGCCTTGATTATGTTCTGTGTCAACATGCTGGTGAAAGTGCAGGAAAGTGCAGGACCTTGATACCAGAGATTTGGCTCTCGGCACAGGCGTTAATTAAAAACGTTTCCTCGTGCTAAAACGAAAAACATTGTCCAGGTGGCATTACATTTCTCTCAAAACCTTTTAGCTATATCCAGTTAGTAGTATATAAACAGAATTTCTAGGAGACGGTTAAATCGGCATGTGTTCAGGGTTTGTTATTTCACTGGTAAATCTAACCACTGAGGACTGAGGCCAAACACGAGTCTGACATTTGTAATATTTGGAAAATACGGAATAATCTAGCGACATGGATGAATTGCCGTGAAATTTTGTACAGACATTCGTGGTCTCAAGAAGATTAATGCTAATTACACTTTATATATTTGCAGTGTTATGAACTGGCTATCTGTGGCGACATTCCCTGATAAAAGGCTGTATTAAGTTATTGCTAATGCAAACCAACCACTTCCTACTGATGCAGCTTCACATTAAACGCATTTAACTGGGAAAACACAATTTGGCTTTTATTATGAAATCACAGTAAATGCAACTACAAGACTACAAGACAATGGCAGTTATTTTTTTGGCAGTTCTGACAGCGGATCAGTTTGAAATATTGCAGGGAGTGATGGAACAAGAAGGAGCAGCACAGTGAGCTGCTAGATGAAGAGCTGCAGGCGACAGGCTGCACACCTCCAACTTCTCGGCGAACTATCGAACTCCTTTCACTGCACCCTGTTGTTCAGAGAATCACGCCACGCGCAGCATCAAACCAGATCACAATTGCTCACATAATGATGGAAAAGGCCAATTATTGCTTGACTTCTTTATTAATACGACAGTGGTTGTTTATCTACCCCCCCAATTATATGACCTATAATATTAAACCACATTTACTGTTACTTAGAAACTAGGCATCAACACACTGTATGCATTGTCTTTGTGAGCATGTTAGCATTTAGCTCAAACTGCCGCTGTAACTCACAGAGTTACTAGTATGGCTGGAGAATTAGTGGTAGTTTTTACTGTATCATTCAGTCTGAAGTAAAAACCAAAGCAAAGAGGACATTTGCACATTGACACTCTCATGAAATTGATCTACTCCTTACAAGCATTTCCAGAACGACAGGTTCAAGCAACATGCATCAGGACAGCCTCGAGGTAAGAGAGGCCATCATAACTTAAAAGTCACAAGCTCAGTTCCCAGATTCACCTGCAGACAGTTGGCGAAGCAGCTCTTGGATCCACCCGGTTTGAAGTAGTCGTAGATTGTGAATATGTCCAGAGACTTGCAAACAGAGAGATAAGTCATATTAAGGACATTAAAAATTTCCACGAACACTAACATTTCCTAATCAAGAAAAACAACATTTAAAATCATTTATTGACCTGACTCCATTATAATTTTTGAAGTGTCTGTGCAAACAGATTGGCTTTTTATTTTTGTCAATCAGTGCAACTTCCTCTCACTTACCTCAAAAAACAACTTTATCAAATGCGATGTCTGTATACATTAGGTGACAACACATACTGAGCTAAAGAAAGAGCTTGTCAGTACACAGACATGACCGCTGGGTTACACTGTGTCTTGTTTGTTTTAACCCTCCCTGTCATGTATCGCATGATTAGTTATCTTTAAGGACTGTATGTGTTTTAATTTTGCAGGACTGCTCGTGTAAACCTATGTTATGTTTTTGTATTTGTCTTGCAAGCTGATTTCTCTGTGTGGGAAATTATACTCCAGAAACACAGACATGCATTCAGAACAGGAGATAAGAAAAAAAAACAGACAGGCAGACAAATACAGTAGGTGAGATTCAAAAGCAAGGCGGAAGCTCTCCAGCAAAGCAGAGCGAGAGAGACAGTCGGACAGACAGGCAGTTGTCATACTTT
The DNA here is from genome assembly GCF_039877785.1 of Chaetodon trifascialis. Taxonomy (NCBI): domain Eukaryota; kingdom Metazoa; phylum Chordata; class Actinopteri; order Chaetodontiformes; family Chaetodontidae; genus Chaetodon; species Chaetodon trifascialis. The sequence goes on along the minus strand of NC_092071.1, from coordinate 8,709,335 downwards.
CCCCTCTGCAGTCTCCAGCTGAAAACAGAGTGGAGGAGTCATGCATCAGCGGAGGAAATTGGGAATGTGAAACAGGCCAGATTAGAGGGGCAATCTGAGGGCCTGCAGACAAGCTCAATGGCTCCAACCATGGGAAAAAACATGCACCCAGACACGCGCACATACACTCGAACATGAATGTGCACGCGCACGCGCACACAACCGCAAAACCCATTCAGATTTTGAGCCACCTGCTGCATTCCACAGCCAATAAGTCAGCTACTTAAGGAGCCAGCTTTTAATCAGCCAGTCAGTCAAAGAGCCAGGCAGTAAGGCAACCGTCCATCCTGCCAGTTAATCAGCAAGACAACTAACCAGTCAATCTGTAAACCATTCAGTCAGTTAGTGGGATTTACTGCTTAAATAGCAAGCAGCCATTTGCAGAGAGAAAGGCCTTAGCGCAGAGCGACAACAAGCACAGCGACAGGGAAAGGAGGTCGAAACATATTTTCACTACAACGATTACCACAAAGACATATACAAAAACCTGATCAGAGATACGGGAAGACAAGAGTGTAGTTTTTTAGTCATACTACAGATGTGAGCTAAGCGTTGGTCAGCCTGTCAGGTGGCCAGCCAGCCACCCACACACCCAGCCAGCCAGGACAGGACAGGAGCGGAGGAAGCAGTTATTATGGAGGAAGCCAGGGCGTCTTAAAGCCATTACATGCCCCTCAGAGAGAGGCAGTAAGAGGCAACACAGCTGACTGGAGCGCTTCAAAGCAGGAAGGAACCCAGCCACCACCTCCACCTCCACCTCCACCTCCACCAGCCTGCATGTTCAAGGGGAAGTGAGGAGTTTACAGGGTGAGATGGGGGTTACAGCGCAGGGTGGATAAGGGGAGATACAAGGGTATTTGGATGGAAGGAGATGATTTTGTAGGACTTGTTTTCACCAGTTTTGGTCTTATCTGCTGAAGTTTTGAAATATCTGTGTCTGAGATTTCTGTAGCCATGCCAACACATTGGAGGTGAAAGAGTTTTGTTTGGCTGTCACAATTTAGCTAAAGTTAAATCACTTGTGTCATGTCAGGGTTACACTGATGAGTGAAACTAAAATGCTATTTTTGTACACTTTAGCCTTGAAAACGGCCTTTGGCATGAATGATTTTTTTTGCGATGTGAAGCATTACAGCGGATGACAAGTCATCTGAAGGGAGGATGTTTGTGGTGGGATGGGACGGAGCAGGAAGGGAGGAAGTGATGGTGGTGGAGTTATAGCAGAGCTTAAGGATGGAAAGTAGGAGGTGAAGGATGGGGAAGGAGGGTTTGAAGGAAGGGAAAATGGCTTTGGCGGTGGAGTACTAAGGCATAAACAAGAGGAAGAGATGAAGGCTGCTGGGACAAGGTGGTGCAGAAACAGATGACTTCCTGCCGCATTTTCAAAATAAAAATTGGAACAATGCAGTAGAGATGAAAAAAAGCTTGAGGCATCGAAGCACCAAACGTTGCCCATTCCTATTCCTAAGCGTCCTTCTCCTCCCCAATAATCCCAGCATCCTCTTACATATTACCTTTATTTTATTGCTTTCTTCCAAGCCTCCTCTTCCTCCTCTCCCTCTCTCCCTCTTGCCCTCCTCATCTATCCTCCCTCTCTGTTTTTTTCCAATGTTTCCTTCCTCACCCCTCCCTCCTCTTCTTCACAGTGGCCCTCACCTCCTCCTCTTCTCTCCAGCACCTGTGCCCCTGCGGAGGGGGAGTTCCGGAGAAGAGGAAACCCCCGGGGCAGCCAGGCACCTCACAGATGGTTAGCAAATTACACCTTCATTACCTCTCCTCTCCTCTCCTCTTCCTCTCTTCCTCCTGGCCAGCGCTTCACAATGACTCGCTGTTCCTGTGACACCTCACATCTGTCAGCAGCTGACCTGTCTGCTCGTAAAAATAGCACCTATTTAGGAAAAGTTTTGAAAAATGAATCCACAATAGTGCTTTTATCTTATGTTTGCAAGTTACTCTTGCACATGAACTAAAACTTAGTGTCGACTAAAATATCTTCTCTCCAGCTACCTACTGTATCTGTATCTTTGACATCCTAAATTTGCTTTATAGCAGTTAGTCACTAAATTTTTGTGCAAATGACACGTAACACACAGGGACATGAACACAGCCCAGGAGGCCTTATGTAAGGTCCAGTTTGCAATCAATCATTGGAAGGCCTTGTTTATACACTGGAAGAAATGACATACCTGAAATGTAATTTTATCATCCAGTCTTATGTGTTACAGGATTTCTTTTGGTTTTTCATTGCATTATGTGATTATGTATGGACATTAGTTTTGCTAAATACAGCCAACCGACCTTTAAAATCATACTAAAAGCATGTAATTCAATTTTTAAAATTGCCTTAAGACATTTTTTGTATGTTTGATGTAATTTCCCTGAAAAAAGTACATTATCCAGAAAAAATGCATTTATTGAAACCAGCAAAATCTTGCAGTCCATCTAAATCTTCCAATTATAGCTGAATATTTTCTAGATCAAAATATAAAACTGATATTAGTTTCCCATCTAGATTTTGGCACTGCACAGCATTAACCGCGGGGACTGAACTTGTGTTTTGGTCTGCTGGGCAACAAAAATCAAATTCTGTCAGGCGTAGTTTCAACAAAGGCAACTCTTGCAGAATTTGTCTTGAATAAATCACATTAATAAGTCATATTAGGTAATAATTTAAACAATATCACTTTACAAATAGTGGAATGATTTACGAGAACAATGATCAGCTTTGAGCTTTGTTTTGGCTCACTCCGAGGATTCGGTCTCCATTTCCAGACAGATCTTTACACATCGTCTCTGTTGGACTGGAAAGTGAACGTGTCAAAATGAGTGGGGAGGTAAAATAATAAAACAGTCTGATAGAGAGCTGCTCATGGGAACCATAAATGGGAGCACTAATCATGATTCATTGGGCTCTGATGTATAACACAACATCAGCCGAGAAGTCTGTTTTTTGTTATTTCATAGAGTTCGACGATGTGTCTCAAATTAAAGTTCCAAATCTCTGTACAATTTCGGAAGAATTTCCAAACAAGTCCTGTGTAACGTAATCCTGTACATGGCAGTGTGGGAACCCTGCACTCCAAGCACAGGACTCATAGAGGGAATGTTAACCATTGTCAGAGCTGTTTCTTCTGCACCACAGAACAGTGGTCATTATTTTATTAAAATAAAAAATAACTAGTGTTCAGCTACAGTAGCTTGCCCATGGCTAGCTTGAATGAAGATCTCAGGTACGATAAAACCTAACAAATCTAGTGATCGCCATGAACAGCTTCTTTTTATGTATTATGGTGTTTGTAAGTGTCTGTTTATTTGTTTGCACACTAAAGTACAATTATTATAAGATATACGATAAGTACACTTTGACAAATGTTAGCATGCTAACATGCTAGCAATGGTAACGCTAACATGCCGCTTTTTAGCAGCTACAGTAGGCCCTACAATGTTAACCATTGTCACATCATGGCTTAGTGTTTAGCATTAGCATTTAGCATTAGCATTTTACTCCAAGCCACACTGTGCCAGTACAGCTTCACAGAGCAGCTAGCATGGCTGCAGACAGTCTTGTTCTTGTTATTCAAAAATAATTTCTTTAAATTAGAGTTTGAATGTTAAATGTTGCTTCTTTTTTTTTTTAATCAAAAGAGTGAAAAATAAAAAATGAAATAAGGTCAGATAAAAAACACCAACAATGCAGCAAAGCACATTGTGGAAGGGTTTAAAGTGCTCTCTACATATTATATATCAAAGTATAATTTACTCATAGTTAATAATCAACAATCCTCTTCACGTATGTACAGTTTTTTTCAATGGAGACCACAAGAAGCCATGATCATCATCAGACAGAGCATGGCAACACACAACTTGCCTTGCCAAGTTCTCCTAATTAAAGCTCTGCGGTGGCTGCATGCAGTCTTTAGGTTACCAGCTGTTTGTTAATTTCGAATGACCACTGACTGACTCACACACCATGTATCTTGTTTCCATGCCTCCTCCAGCCCGGCGTGAAAGCGTAGGGCCCAGTGCACCCATTAGTCAAGCCGAGGAAGGCATGGAATAATAATGAACGCACCTCACACGCATGAGCAAGTAAAGCCCACCGTCGCTGCCGCCGCCACTGCCGGTGAGTTTCCAGGAGGTATTTCCATCATGTAAAACGTAAGTCTCTCTCACTTCAACAGATCTTTCCATCCTCTATCAAGCAGGGAGATTTCAGTTGTCAGCGCTATGAAGTGGACAAATTGTTACATATTTCTGTCTCCCAAAGGTTGTCTTACAGCCATCGTTTTTATCCAGATTTGTCATTACATCCGCGTCATTATTAATCACCATGGTCACAACACTGCATCTGATTGTAGTCCAGCATTTGGTTTGCTCATCATCTGATTTTCAAAGGCTTGCTTGCTGTTATGTCACAAAGAGCTTTTAATAAAAGCTTCTCACTTTTTAAGTTTTTTATTATTGTTTTCCATTACTGAATGATTGCATAACTATATTATGAGTTTTACTGTTGTGCAAACAAGCTCATCAGACCAATATTGTAGCTACAAGGAGAAAACAGCTCTGCCTCCGGCCATAAAGTCTTTCCTCACGTGAAGCCATGATCCATGCTGCATCTGGCTTTGCCCAATATTTCGTCTGCTGTTTTGGAAAAAGATAAAAAACAGACCTGACTCTACTCTATTATTATTTTTATTCTTGAAAGCCAAAATAATGGTATTGGAAGGCAGCTGCTGGACTGAGCAGCACATTTAAGAGAGCGGAAAATCAGAGGGAAATTATTTCCTCACAGCTACACTCGGCAGCTTTGCACACTGGCGGCATTAAACAAGTTTATATTACTTTTGTTAAAAAAACATTCAGCATTTATTTCATGTGATGAATGAAGTATCCCAAGGTTGGCAAGTCTGTAAAAGACAGAGGCTTTAACATCACAAATGTGACCATGCATGTAGGTGCACAGCTATGCAGCAAGCAAACTCAAACAGAGCAGTTGGCCTTTGAGATTTTCGGTGGGAGCAATTGTGAACAGTACAGTATTTGTCACCTTAGTTACATCGTGCCTCATGCCAGGAAGAATCACCAGTGTAGCATCATCATTAAGTGCCCACAGGATGTACAACAAAGGAATTCTAATGAAGTAAACTCACACATCGAGTCTGCAAGAGCAAAAGTTAAAGGAGGAAAATACAAAACTAGCCCAAAGTAGTCCAACAGTAAAACAACAGCTGGAGTGTTTGCTGTGTGTTCAGACAGATCATGACGTTAATTTTAGAGGTAGTGTGATTGCATACAAAGCTAAGATGATGCTGCTGTTAAATTGTAGAACACCTTTAGGCAACAGCTGCATTTAATGTCAATCCAACAACACTAGTGGAACAACATCACATCATGCCACCAAGCCCTAAACTCCAATGCAACAATAACTTCCATTAAAATGGACAATTTTGCAGCCAATGTATACCAGTGATTATGAGTTATGAACAGACGTCCTCTGCATAGACTCACAAGCAGAACAGAGGACAAATCTCAAACGATTAAACACAAATAACAAACAATAAATAAAAAGAGTTATGGACACAACGGCAGGTGCAACAAGCAATGTCAGCTTACAGAAATCAAAAAACATCACTAAGGTGGACAACACAGAGGTGTATAAACAATATACACTCCACTGCGGCTGCAGCCACACACACACAAACTAAGAGGAGCTGCACAGTTGTTACACACACGGCAGTGGTTGTTGTTGTCTCTGTGTGTCTGGATGGTCTTCTTTGCTTGACCAGTCTCAGATCTTATCATAACCAGTCCTCTGTGCCTGATACCACTGTAACCAGTCCCCTCCCCTGCTAGAAAAACCAGCATAGACCAGCATCATGTCCATGCTGGTCTATGCTGGTTTATGCTGGATTGATGCTGGTTTAGCTGGTGAGTCAACATAGCTATATTGGTACACCAGCATGGTGTTGCTAATAACGCTGGTGGACCAGCATGTTGTTGCTAGTGATGCTGGTGAACCAGCATAACCAGTACGGGATGCTGGACCAGCATAACCAGCATAACCAACATGGAATTCTGGTCACCAGCATAACCAGCATCAAAACACAACATATGCTGGTTTTTGCTGGTGGCTAGCTTTGCTGGTCTATGCTGGTTTTTCTAGCAGGGTCAGCATCTCTGCCACACTGCGCTTTAAAAAGGTTTGCAAGCATTTTGAGCTGAATGAGATTCTGCAGTCAAAACTGTGACAGACATTATAGGAAACATCAGAAAGTCCTCACGCACCTCACTGAAGGAAGAAGTTGCTCAGCTGTGTAGTTAATGTAGAGGATCCACGTGAGAAATTTAGCATTTAGCGTGTAGCCAAACCTGGCGTACACCTGTTGGTCACGTAACATCTTGGGTGTGTTTGATTCGTGTCACTTCGCGTGTTTGCCGGGTGGTGCATTAAATGAGTGATTGATTAAGGTCGATGCGACCTTTTTAAATTGTTCCACGGTATTTTAATGAATGACAGAACAACTTATGTTCAATATACAGCGTTTTAGATGTCAGCATTTATTCATATTAGAACTGCATATTTATACATAAAAACTGACCTACTGTTATCACTGTGACTGACCCACTGTCTGGGTCAGTGGGTTTAAGAGGCGAAAAGGCTCCCTCATCAGCATCTTCAAAATAGAAAGTGAGAGATGAAGATCTTACGGGGAGAGAACAGACACATGGATGAAGTGACAGTGCAGTGGCAGGGAAGCTGAGGAGCCAGTGGAGATGCAGACGGGCAGATGGAGATAAAGGGGGGAGAGCCCACAGCAGGCCAGAAGTCCTCCAATGCTACTGCAGTGGAGTGACAATGAGAGAGGAGAGAGTATGAGTCATACACAAACCCCTCCCTCTCTCTCCATCTCCCTCTCTCCCTCTTTCTCTACCTCCCTCACCCCCTCCCAGCCCCCCTGCCCCTTCTTCCCTGCCTACGGTGCCGATGTAGCCGGGTTACGTCGATCCTGACTCATTCATTCACAGCCCAGTCTCAAGCCTACTTTTGTTACACAGATGAAATCGTGCTACTTAAGAGACCATCCCAGCTCTCATTATAGTGCTCTGACATATTTTACCGCTCTGGCTGCTGGAGCCCCATTCATAAAAATGCTCCAGTCTGCTCCAGAGTGTGTGCAGAGGAAGGCACACACACACACACACACACACACACACACACACACACACACACACACACACACACATCTCCAATCCCTTATTTGGTCGTCTTGTATAGCTGAATGGGTTGAGGACGAGTGTGTGTCACTGCTGGAGATGGTGTTTAATCCCTGCTGGGGCCACCCACACTCAGAGTGTGTGCACTCGCAGTACTTTGGATAAATACCTGTGAATGTGCTCCATCTCTTCCTCTATCATATGTGGCTTCCCTTCATGAAGTTTCAACTCTATTTGGTTATTTCCCCCTCCTTATATCACCTCCCTCCCCAGCATTTTTCCTCCTCTATCCTCCTCTTTGTCCTGTCTCAGTGGAGGAGCATCTACCTCCATGTGGTTAGCTCATCTCCTTTTCTTCCTCGCCTTCTCTCTCTGGTTAGCTCATCTCATCTCTAGGCAGTCAGCTTTGCAGGCAGCTAATTATAGGCCATGCTGTGGAGCGCAGGGCCGGATGTGACAGCATGCTGTGTTTGTGTGTGTGTGTGTGTGTGTGTCTGTGGACTGAATGTATATGTGCTTATGTGTGTTAAGTGCAGACATATATGTATATATGTCTTTCTGCACATGAGGGGAGTGTGTATCTGTCTCCGTGCGCATACGATCATGTGTGTCCCACTACATCTAATCTGGGACCAATTTGACATTTAGACCTTTGCGGCGGGTGACCTGCTGGTCCTCACTTCCAGAGGTTTCCATCACCGAGGACCCTCACAAGTATAATAATGCTGAAGTGTGTATGCACGCATGTGTGTGCATGTGTGGACGAGCCACCAGCAGGATATCCAATCCCAGCCCCTCCCACACTGTACTGCAGCTCTGACTCATACAAGGTGGAGGCAGAGACAACCAGGGTCTGATGACTGGCAATGAGCATGCACACACGCAGGCACACATACATACACATGCACACACTCATATATACTGTATGGTCTATAAAGCAAAGTAATATGGTATAGACATAATATACACGCAGTGTGTGCACTGATGCAAAATATATATAACTGCACATACTTTAGATAGACAGGGACATGGACAGACTACATGGTCAGTTACCAGGATGACATATATCTATTTAGAAATTTACATATGTTGCCTCCTTGGTCAGAAAAAATAAATAAATCTGTCTAGACTAGCATGATCAAATACACCACTCCCTCCAGTTTTGCTTATTCTAATATTTAAGATCACGTTTTATATTTGAGAACAATTCTGCTTGTCTAGATCCTGTGAAGCTCCTTTTAGAGCTTACTGGATAATCTTCGAATAATTTATTCCATGGTCACAGAAAATATGTCTGATTGCCTGGCAGATGTCTTTTAAAATAAAATTACCTCAAGCACAGTTCTGGTTAACAGTTTAAACTCTGCTCTAAGTCAGTGCACAAGGTCTATTAAATTGCATGTAACCATAGGAACAGCAATTCTGTGTTGCACTACCATCAACTCTTACTGGTGAAACAGATCTAACCAGGAGTTCAACTGACTTCAAGAATTTCTGCTGCCGAGAACTCGCTTTTGCCAACTCCTGGAGGAAATATCTGGCTCTTCAGCTGCTAAATGCTCCATGTGTTCACCAGCTTGTCACTAACTTTGTGGTTTGGTGCATTCAATAGGTTCATCAGGATGATTGCAGTCAGATGCTACACCTGCAAAGTAGGCTGAAAGAAACTGAACCAAAACAGTAAAGTTGTGGACCAGAACAATAAGCTGAAAGATACTAAAATGCTCTGAATAGCTGAGGGGAACTGCAGAGTCCAGTGATGATTCTCTGTGGGGTTATCACTGTGGAGGCACCTTTTCACAAAATACCTGTTATTCCATTGTTAATGTACAGACATTGTTTGGTGTTGCTTTGTGATGAACACTACACTGTTAAAGACAGCAAACACTGATTTACAGTAAGAGAAATTTAGAAAAAAACACCAAAATGTCAAAAATATGATATTGATATATATGATATATGATAAAATATTTGCAGACTCAAGACACTCAGTTTGTGGCAGCTCACTATATTTATATTTTTTGCCTACATACTTTCATAGTTTCCATAAAACAGGTTAAGGTGACACAGAGAGGAAGTGTTCGTGCTAGACAGAGGCAGAGAATGTGCATGGATTTGTCAATGAATCCATTCATACGTTATGCACCTTGGTGCGTATGCCTGCGCACGTACTCGCATAGACAGACAGACAAGAGCAGCAGCTTCGCACGTAAAGAGTGAGATCAGCAGTCAGTCTGTATCTGCTCAGATGCCATGGGAACTCTCTCTCCTCCTCCCTCTCCTTCTTCTTTATCACTCATTCTTTCCTCCTCTCCTGCTCTGCCTCTGCCTCATGGCTTCCTGTGTCATCCCCTCCCCCCACCACAATAAAAGGAGAGAGGCCTGTTCATTCATGCATTCAGCCAGTCAGCTGAGTGAGGAGAGAGGAAGGAGGGAGGAGGAGAGACAGAGATAAAATGAGAGGAGAGGAGAGGAGAGGAGAGGAGAGGAGAGGAGAGGAGAGGAGAGGAGAGGAGAGGAAGAGGAGGAAGGCTTCCTCCCTGTGATGAATAGGTCACCTGTATTACATCACTGATGGGGGATGGAGCGATGGAAAAGGGAAAAAAAAAGGTAGGACAAAAAAAGACCAGACCCCCTCCTTTCCTTCTCTCTCTTCCTCATCCTCTTCCTCTCCATCACCTCCTCCCCTCCCCATCCTGACAGTATGAGTCACAGACAGACCAGTTCCCTTGATGCACTGCGGAAACGTAATGTGACGTAGCCTCCATCTCTCCCTCCCCTCGCCGCTCGCGTCCCTCCATCCCTCCCATTCATCCGCCCGCCGCTCCCTCCCATTCATCCATCCTCCCGTCAGAGCACAGCAAGTCTCCATTCACAAAAAGCCCTGTAAGCCGAGAGAGAGACAGCAGGTGGATTCACACCACCAGAACGAAGAGAAACCGTGCCACGCCAGCAGAATATGCTTCATTTCAGAAGAGCACAACACAATACTGCAGTTTTAATTATCAGTACTTATACTAAAGAAAGCAGACAAGGAAAAAAGGAACTTCTTAGCGAATGTCACGAGCATCTTTGTCTGAACCTTGGGTTAGTTTCACCACGACTTTTGAGTTCAACCGTTAATGTTTTGCAAGGATTGTTGTTGCCATGGTTACAGCGTGTGCAGTCAAATATGAGCTAGATTGCCAAGAGCACCGATTTGTAACAGTAATTAAACTGTTGACAGGAAGTATATTTTAAGGCGTCCAAGACAAGTCAGAGTCAAAAACTCAAAATCTGAAACTCTGAATAGAATAGAAATGTAATTTAGAGTACAATATGCAGCAATGTGATGCAATCTGAAACACATTGTCCAATTCAGCATGATAATGGGTGTAATAGGTGGCAGTGATGGGTAGAATATAATAGAATGTATGCAGCACTTGTAATATAATCCCACATCATGCAGTACATCACAACAGTAGATTTATAATAGAATACAAGACACTCAGAGCAAAGGGAAGATTATAGTCACAGCTTCTAACCAATCATCTCCAGTCTCTTAGGCAGTGTGAAAGCCAAAAAAAAAAAAGGTGACTGCACTCTCTCATCTCTGACATCACTACAGGATGAAGTCATGGATAAACTCGTCTCCCTGCGTCTGATAGAGCAGCATCTTAGTAACCGCTGGCGTTCACAGACGCTCTGCCGGTTAATAACGCAGACAACACAGCGGATTTGCGCTTTGTGACATTCAGAAACGTCCGCAGGAACTCAGCTCGTCAGCAGTCTGTGGAGGTAAGCAGTAAAGTGAGGAACTAGGGTCATTTTTCACATCAGAGACTAAATAATGCCCCACTGCAATAAAACCTAAGGGAGAGATGTGATAACATTACATTACTATGAATGGATTATTACAAGAAATACACTGAATGGGCAGTGATCCATTTATCTGAAAGGTGCAAAATCTTGATGGTGACAGTGAAGGCCATAAAAAAACAACCTCTCGAACTGGCCTTTGGCACACTGAGCATTTTACTCCTATATGCAGACTATCTTGCATTGAGTGCAAAAAAAAAGAATAATGTTACATTTCCTGATTGTCAAGAGTCACAGCGGCCATGAATGACAGATAACCGCTTCAGCGACTTCAGTCTGATTTTCTGAATGAATGAGTGACATTCAGGTTTGCCCTGCTGGTTGGCTGAAGACATGGGGAGAGAAAATCTCAACGTACAGTATGATTCACCACAACAAAGTGTTAGGGAGGGGATGGTGATGTCATTGGTGATGGTGGGGGAGTCATCTGTGAGTCAGAGAGGAAAAAGAAGAGGAGGAAGAGGATAAGGAAGAGAGGTGGGTTAAAAAGAAAAAAAAAAGATTACATGGGGAGGTGGGGTACCTGCTGTGTGTGACCCATGGTAACAAGCAATGCTGGCCTGTGGATGACTCACCACCGCTTTACCAACCTCACACGCACACACAATACACAGGGACGTCATTCGCCATGACACGCATACATGTAAAAATGCACCTGCTTCGTGGCCTTAGAGGCATGTAGACTTCGATGCAACGTAAACACGCGTCGCCTACAGGATGTTCACATAAGCACATAGATGCACACACTAATACGCACACACACGCCACATGAAGTGCAGGGAGAGAAGGGGAGGGTCAGGATGACTCACACATCAATGATAGCACCCCTCCCCTTGCCCCAATCACACACACACACACACACACACACACAGAAGAAGGACGTATCATCTGGATGCAACCCACATCCTCCCCACATCCTGGGGAACCTCCCATCTGAAACTCAGACTGACAGCAGGAGGCTCTGACTGACTGCAGTTTGTCTAAGGTGATGGGAATTCTGTGGCAGCACGTTCTGATTTTGAATAAATATGCATAAAGTCAAAACGTGAAAAGTTTGCAGCAGTTTGTCCACGCCGGTCCCAAGGTCTCCAGTCTCACATGTTCTCATCTGTTGATATGTATTTATTTGGGCTGAAATCAATTTTTTAATTAGAGCTTGCTGGAGAATGATCATCATCCTCTAAATCACATTAGATGCCTTTTGTTGTTGTTGCTCTAGAGTATCTCAGACTTAAGACCACATTTCCCAGAACCCTCTTCCTGTTAGCAGAACAGATCTTTTTAAAGCCAAAGGTTTTATCCTCCTTTGTCTGACAAGGATAAACATGTTACAAGTGATTTTTCCATGGCTCTCTCACTCATTCCATCGTCATCCTTTCTGAGAAAACTCTGAAAGCTTCAGCTCCATTTGTTCTGAACGCTGCCCTCTGGAACTCTTATGAGCACTGCACGCTGTCTGCGATTTGTTTGCATGTTCAGTTTTGGCCCCAAGCTGCAAATCAACCTCACTTTGTGGTGATAAAATTGATCAGTCAATCAACCAATCTATCCGATTTGTGTGACACATTGTGAAATTTAGTGATAGTTGGTCCACCAGTCTGCCGTGCTTTTGACAGTTATACAAGGACCATATTCACACAGCGGCCATTTTTCTTTAAAATCATGCTCAAATTGCCTTATCAGACAGATAACTCACTCAGTTCTTATTAAATTAAAGTATATATAATATTATTATTTATATTAAAAATATCAGGCTTTAGATATAACCAAGATTTTACATTAGTTTCCAGTCTAGTATTTTCCTGTTTAAATAGCCATAAGAACACAACCTAAGCATTTCATGCCATTATCAAGCACCGTAAATTCAAATTCTCTTTGCACAAAAGGTCTGTCTAACAGAAGCCAGACAAGTAAAGCATGTCTTTTTTTGGGAAAGATGGCTCGCTCCCAGGATTTCTGTAAATCAAAAAAACCCTCCTCTTATCTTCTGATAGCTAAAACATGCAAGCAGAGCAGGCACTTGGCTAGCACACATAATTCCCATCAATTACTCCAAGAAATACTTCCGTCTCAGTAAATCGAGGGCAGCTGACAAGACACAGACAGCTCTTGGCACAATGGAGTTATTTTATGAATGACATCTGGATAACAAGAACACCTGCACTGGGTGACCCTGCTGGAGCGGAGGAAGAATGACGTTACAGAGGGATCCAAGTGGACTGAGGCTGAATTTGTGTAAGATGTGGATGATAAGGAATTCTGTTGTTTGTGTGCTTTGCCAAAATTTACAGCTGAAACACTGTCAGCAGTTAAACATGTCTACACCTGGCAAAGTGAGGTTTATTTGTTCAAGGTCGACTGGTGACGTGGTTCACTGGACCGGTGATGATGGTCTGGCACGTGACCTTTGCCCCATTTGTCTTTTTCTACTCCCCTGCCTTTACGGGCTGTTTGTGCCGTGCGCAATCGAAGAAATGAACGGAAAAACAGTCTGAAAATGCTCAAGTAATGAATTTTCTAAAGCTGAGACGGTTTAAAGTTCACATTTTCAGCCCAGAGCTACTGAACATCTGTAATTTCTGAACCACAGCTGGTTCTATTTTTCCATAGTGTGCAATGCAAAAGGAGAAATGACTTCAGGAAATCTGATTTTCAGAAAGCAGCAGTGGTGCAGCAACTCAGAGGTAAACAACGGAGAAAACTTACAGTTCACGGGGAAGAGAAAGATTTGTTAAAAATATCATCTGACATTCAACAGTTGCCCTTCAGCATGCAGTGTCAAGTTCAGTTTCTCTTCATCTCATCTCACTCACAGCACTTTAACTCCTCTAAAAAGTTTTATGCAAGCATGAAAATCAGTTTTGCTCGACTCTTGTGTTCCTGTGCTGGGAATAATTTAATCATAAATTGGAAAGTAACCATTTTAGTGAATTGAGAGTGACACATCCTCCCTCTGTGCCCTGTGAAAGATGACCTGAACGGAACGAATGTCATAACAGCTGAGCACCACTAGAGGCCAACATCCAGCCGTGGCGGGGTGGAGAGATGACACTGAGTGACAGTAAAAGTTTCCAGTGAAACCAAAGACCGTTTCAGTTGGTGTGACATGTCTTCCAGGTGGGATGACCTTCACTTCCTGTTCAAACTGCAAGGAAAAAACGCAGCCAACGTGTGTTATTAGCCACCAACAGTAAATCATGTCGCCTCCTCGGCACACGTGTCTCTCGTGTGTTAAATTTGGCGTCTCATGTCAGTAAGTGAACATCATGGTCAGCGAGGCTTCCTCTTCTCTGCGGCTGAGGGCTTTCCGAAGCCTCCACACACCATCCGCACTCTAAAATACTGAACATGGTGGTGAGGTTGAGTTCAAATTAAACACCATCAACGTTTCAAACAGTTTATTATACACTGACAGAATTCCTCAAATTTCTTCTTCTCTCCACATTTTGGAGAAAACAACACATCCAAATCTCAATGTCTTAATGATCCTGAAAGGGGGAAAAGCCTTTTGTTGAAATGTTACTTGAGCTACCTCTCACGCGGCCCAGAGAGCGACAGCACGGAACAAGTGAGCTGAAATGTTTGTATGTAAACAAGTTTAATAAAACCCAGCGGTGACAGAAATAGCTCTCACTTCTGATGTCAGCCTATACTGTCCGACAGCATGCTATAATTTCAAGTTGTTGTGGTGAGCCAGCTGAGAGGAAGCGGTATCCTGCAACCTGAATAACCAGCACGGCTAAAATGGCTGTTGTGTCATGTGATATTTTTACCGGAAGCTTATCGCCGTTTCATAAATAGCTCGACTCCAAATCGACTTTTGCCACTTTAATTCCAAACATTTTCCAAGCCAGATTCTTAAAATTCTTGCAATACAAAATAATCATTCCACTTCCACTAGAATGAGGGTAAACATAATAAGAATGACTCTTTCAATACTTTTTTTCACTGTAATGTCAAAAGGGGGAAAAAGAAAAAAATCAATGTTCTGTATTAACATACTGCATCCCTTGTTCTTCATAGGGCAGGGTTTCCTCTTTGCTGATGTATCATACATAAGCAACCTTTTTCCTGATTACACTGTGTGCAAGCATGGACAAATCCTAAACACATGAAGGAAAAAAAGACTCTGATCTCCCCTGATCTTTCATTTACGTGGTCTTCAACCTTTTCAGCCCCTGAACCCAAAAAAAACCTAATTTTCCCTTCTTATCTTACCTGAATTACGCACTATTTCACAAGGGACAAAAAAATATTGGTTGGAAAAGTTAAATACACATTAAACCGGTACTTGAAATATATTATTTCACACTGCGTAGATCAACCCATAACCCTGACACTACTCACTGGCCCCTGGGCTGAGAGCACCTCTCTATACAAATGAGTTCATCAGAAAGAAGAGTGGTGAAAAATAACACAAGCAAGACCGCCCCCTGGTGTCTACACAGGAGAACAGTGCACGCTGCTGCTACCAACAAACAGTAAATAAGGCATTAATTTAATACATCACACACTTCATAACCGCAAATAGCACTTAACAGTTCACCACTAACAATTGAAGGGTTTTACAGATTTCTCAGCATTCACTATTTTACACCAAGAGGAGACGGTATACTTCGTTTTGTCCAAAATCATGTCAAGCAGAGGGGGAATAAGAAGTCCTTTTCTCCCTTTTTGATTGGATAAAGCCAGAAGGTGTCTCAGTGAAAAGGAGGAAAAAAAAAAAAGATGATGTAAACTGATGGACTGTGAGCTCAATAGATGAAGAGGACTCGGGTGCGGGGCAGGGTGGACAAGGTGTCCGCCATCTTGCGGATTCTGGCGTAGTTGATGAATCCTCGAAGAAAGAGCAAGAAGCCTGAAGAGCAAACACAGAGACAGTGAGACACAAGTAGAAGGGCTACAGGGAACACCATTGTTAGTCCATGTTAGGACTTGTGAGCAGTGATGAACGTGACTACGTGCTCTGACTGGATCACCAATGTAAACAAAAGCAAACATATAAAGCTGCACTTACTGTCATGTGAGGCTGTGAGATAGGACAAGAAGTCTGTCTTTTCATGTGGTCATATGGTCATAGAAATGTATTCATCAGAAAATGTGATATATCATGATATGTATCATGAGCTGGATATGAAATGACTGACATGGGGATATGAGGTTTTGGTCATATCGCACAGCCCTCCTGGCAAACAGAAATCTTATCATCTTGTAAAGATAATTATCCTGATGTATCTATTCTATAACATATTTGCAGCATATGACACATCAACACTGTTCCAATGGAGCTCCACAGAGCAGAAATCTGTCACAGGCAGGGCAAAAACCATCCGACTCCCTATTTGATTGATTTAAGTTCAGAGGTTGGCTACTTACCCAACACCAGGAACACCCACCACAGCCAGTACTGTCCATCAAAGTAACCAGGGAAGTATGTGGAGAACTAGAAACCAAACCAGAGCGACAGAAATGACTGGTTAGAATAAATATGGCTTGCGATGGTTTCACTCAAATGAGTCCTGCATTTTTAAAGTGAAGGAAGAAAGCAACGCTGCTTTAAAGAGACCTTTGAGGAAATAGTGCAGCGCCAACAAGCCAGCCACTACAGAAACAACATTAAAATACCAGAGTGGTGTTTGGGGCTTTTGAGTTGTTTGTGCGTACATAAAACCACATTTTATGTGTTTGTATGTGCACTGTGAAACGTCTGTGTTTGTGTGTGGGCTCCTTGATGTACCCTGACTATGAGGATCCATTTGATGAGAGAGAGGCCAAAGCCTGAGATGGCCCCATAGCGGCCGGCTGCTGAGGTGGTCAGACAGAAAGACAGGAAGAAACCGATCCAGTTGAACAGGAATGCCACTGGACAAAGGACGGAGGGGAAAAAGAGTGTTAGACATGTCATCAGAAGTTCGCTAATTAGCAAAAAGAGAACAACAGAGATGACCAGACTGGGCAACTAACTGAAAAAAGTGAGCATGAAGATTCCGTCATTTCCTATCCTCAGCTGATCAGCATCTTCAAAGTCGTCTCTGGTCACAAAGTCTTCATCCTGTGATGGAACAAGCGACAGAAGGGCAAAACAAAAAGTAAGCTTTTTAAGCACTTAACCAACGTCACCACGGCACAACAAAGCAGCAGCAGAGCTTTCCAGTGCTTTTCTTCGCTATGACAAGCTTTTTCCTGTCTCCAGATCAAACAAATCAATCAATTTTGATAAAGTTTGATTTATTTTAACCAGTTCAGGGTGATGTGTTTGTGGTGCCTGAGATCAACGTGAGATGAAGCACGGGTAAGCACCTGCTCGTGGAAACCAAACTTTGCTGACAACAAAGAGTAAATACAACACAAACAACCAGCAGACCAATGAAACCATCACAACACAGCGAGCCCATTTAATTACTATTACTGTCACATTACCCACAGATCTAGAGTCAGTCAAATTCAATGTGGGACATCGGGGGAACCAGCAGATTTTGTACAACTACCAACTAAGTACTAGCTAGCACTCTACAGACAAAAACATACTATAAAGGGTGGGGTACTGAATACACACACTGAAGTGACATCTGTGTTTTCACACACCAGGACCAAATACACTTCCTCTCATCATACACCCTCCTCCCACTCCTCCCAGTTACCTCCAGTGAACTGCGAATTACATCGTCAAAAGTCTCCAGGCGTTCTCTGTGCTGAGGCTGCTGCTGAGCGCAAGGCAGTGTGTGGCAGAGAAACACAATACCAACAATCAAACACGGTGGCTCCACAGGCAGTAAGGCATCACAGTGAGCGCTAACGGAGGTTCTTCACTTGCTGGATATACAGTACGTGTTTTCCTTTCAAAGGTTAATGTTTTAAAGGACCAGTGTGAAGGATTTAGTGGTATGTAGTGGTGAAGGCTGCGAACAACTGAACACATCTCGCCTCACCCCTCCCTTTCTACGCATGTAGGAAAACCTTGGGTGGCCACAAAACTTGCCAGGTGCTCTTTGGTTTGTCCATTCTGGGCTACTGTAGAAACACGGTGGTGCTACACGGCAGATTCAAATGAAGAGGACCTGCTCCCTCTGTAGATACAGAGAGCTGATGGAGTATACACGAATGAAAACATGATTATGAATACTATATCCAATTTCTGCCAATAGATCCCCCTAAATCTCACACACTGGTCCTTTAAAGGCACGTCAGGAAAGCTGCTGTATGAGCTGCTCGTGACACGCCTGCACACGGGGGGTCGGATTACTTTTCAAACAGTCCGTCACGCATTAAATACAAGTTTAATGGCATGTTGTGGGAGATGAGGTGTGCGTTGCCCTTTATAAATAAAAGGATAACCACATAATAACTTGAGAGGAAAGGGCTCCCAGACACGAACGTTTTGTGAGTATAAAAGAGCACAGATTTTTCCAAAAACAATCATGCATTGGAAACTTTTAATGCAAGGCTTCTCAAAGTCCGGATCTTGGTCCACATCCAGACCCAGCCCACACCTGGTGTTATGAATAGGGCACAATTAGTTATTCAGTGTAACATTTTCTAAGATACATTTTCTGTTGATCAATTAGTGACTCTTAGTGACCTTGAAAATACATTGTAGCCAGAGATTATCCACTGCGATCCTGTCCCAGATGAAAGTGGTTTTAACGTGGCTTGTTTCCCTAGTGCTGACATTGTTAACAGCTGGAGAGATTGTTGTGCGTTCTTTCTGCCAAGTTCATGCAAAGACGTTACACTGGAGAATTTGTATCAGCTCCTAAATCGCAGAGACACAGTGTGTCTCCTTTGTTGTAAATGTAGCTGTGAGAATATGTCTGAGGCAGAAATAAACACGGACTAGCTGTCTAAGCCTTGCATGCCTTGGTTTTGAACTGGAACAGTGTTATTTTCTTATCGCCACTCGTTCCAGACCTCTGATCTGAATAAAAATCAGAGAAAGACCTTTGAGCATTAAGTTTGAGAACCCTGTTTTATCGCGTCTAACAAAAACAGTATATTAACAAGAACAAATCAGTTCAGTTCAGGCCTTGAGGTCAGAAAAGGTCTTGAGCCATGAAACTACAACATCAGAGATTCACCTCCACAAAGTGCACACATGGTAGTTAAGGGGAGGCAACTGTGAGCACTTGTGAGACAAACTGTGGACTAAACGTCCTTTAATATGACTGATAATAAATGTTTTTCCGTTGATCGAACCGGCAGCAAAGGCAGACAGCAGTTCACGCAGGAAAGACAGAGAGACAGTTTGTTCTGACAACTAAACAAAACAAAAAACTTTCCGTAGCAGGGCGCTAAGCACTTCCTGAGAGTTTGAGCGGAAGTTACAGCGTTTATGTGAGCGCACGCAGTGTACATACTGAATGTGACTGCAGGCAAAAAGGAAAAAAAGTGAGACACTCACTCTTCCAGTTACCAGGGGAACAGTCGTCTCGGCCTTGCTTCTTTCTGCTTCATCATAGGAAGGTAGCGTGGTCGCTACGTTGTATGATGGAGGCTTGGGGAGAGCCCCGTCTTCCTTGTAGTCAAAGTAGGCTGAGGGAGAAAGCACCAAGAAATCACACATAAAGGCGACAGCTTTACTGATACAAAATCTCATTTCATATTTTGACAACTGCATCTTGTGTTTACTTTCATCACCAAAACTAAAGGCTCTATTTAACATGCGTTCTTGTTCCTCTGCTAAATCACTGAAGCAGCTCTTGAAGTGGAAACAAGCTCAAGACTTTGGGGTGATGTCTAAACCAGAATTTCAAACTAATCCCCACCAACAGCTGACTCACTGACAATAGATTACATTGAAAGCACTGTTTGTACAAACAAGACAAATCCCTGTTGAGTGAGATTTTGCTCAGTGACCAAATGTTTGCCTCTATAGCGAGTAATGTAACTGAGAAGGTGTGGTTCTTTTCGACTGATGTGAGTCAACTATTATAACCAGACAGCCTTACCAACATTGTCCACTGCAATGCTGCTGTATGGGGGTGGAGCGTCAGCTGCTACCTGCGGACTCCCCTCTGGGTCCTCCTCATTGGGCAGCTGTGGATGGAGAGAGAAACCACTTCCTGGTTTATTTAAGGCTACAGTGCACTGGTGGCAGCACAGGCTGCTCTTCATTTGAAACACACGCTTGTCACTTCACACTTCCTGTGCAGTGATGAATGATCATCTAAAGGCCCATGGCCTATTTAAAAAAAACTCACAAAGTCAGCATCAATAAAATGATCAGACGAGAGGAACAGAAACCAGGACCACAACAAAAATGTTTTTCAAGAACATATGAAAACTATAAAGCAGAAATGACCACAATGTGTTTCTCATTTCTCCTTATTTCTCTTTCTTTCATCAAAAGTAGGAAACATGTGAGGAGAGCAATCAATCAAAAAACACTTCATCACAGTCTTATCTGTCACTTCAAACACAGTGGCCAGACTCCTAACTCTTGATTCAGCTAAAGATTTTAGCCCATTTGATCAATTAAGATGAGTGTCAGTTTCCAGATAGGACACTAAGGTGCTACAGAATACCACACAGTAAGTCTGCAACACTGGATTTGCAGAGGTATAAATTACACAATAACAACACCTCTTTGGTGTACAGTAGGTGACACTTTATTTCACAGATCCCACAGTTTCCTAAACATTTCCTATATAAGGAACTGTTAACCCACCTTAAATTGATAAGATTATGTTACAGGGATAACGAAGACAGCAGTTATCAATAACTGGCACATTTCAAAGGAACAACTTATTAATTATTACCAATTAATTAACATCAATTACTTGTGAACCTAACCAAGAAGCTGTTTTAGTCAGTCACATCACCTAACATGCAAAAATATTTAATTTGTCCACAGGCATGCTTCAACATATAGGGAGGATTCATAATCTCATCTATTAAAATAATAAATTAAAGATGAATGCTTTGCTGATTAATCTGTCATTGATTTTTATCGATTAATCAATTAGTTGTTTGGTCGATATAATGTCAGAAAAAGGTGAAATGGATGGGTGTTCCACATCCTCAAAGGTCTTGTTTTGTCCACAACAAAAATATTCAGTTTCGTGTCACAAATGAGTGAAAAAACTAGGAAATATTAACATTTAAGAAGCTGGAATCTATTTTTTCCAGTGTTGCTCTTTAAGAAGCGCCAACTAAAATAATTTTTTCCACAAAATAAGCAAGACGTAATAATAAGTACTGTCTGCCCTACCAACACCTAGCTAAGCAGGTTAGCTGTCAGATTTAGAAGTTAAGCTCGATGACCAGCGAACACACCCACTGCTGTAGGTCATGTACAGCCCAGACATTCAGGTTAGCCTGCATCGAGGACCGCCGAGAAGCGCTAGTAACATGAAGTTACACCTTTCCTTTTTTACGTTAGTATTCAAAAAACGCTAACTAGCTGGCACAAAGCCTTCCTGACATGACTCAACGCTAGACACCCACAAACAAGTAGAGACAAAACGGCCGCACAGACAATCAAGTTCACGCTCATGTGACGTTAGCTTGAACTAAACAGCTAACAAGGAAACGCTAGCATCAGTATAACGTTAGCTTGTTAGCGTGCTATTAAAAGCCAGCTTCAAACGATGAAAATGACGAGGTTAATCATATAAAAAGATATAATTGACAACACAAACATCCAGGAAACCGTCATTTTCAGGAGAGTGACACCAACACACCCGGGTGAGGGTGATCTTCTTTAAGTCAGGGTTACACTGTTAACAGTATAATGTTACAGCTGACGTAAAAGTGTCATGATAAATCTTTAACGTGTTAGCTACCTATTAACTGATGGTGTTCTCATACCTGCTGATATCGGGCGCTCGGTTCGGCCATTCCGATTTGAGCGGCTGGTTATCAATAACAGAGAAGGTTCACGCCGCCGAGACACCCAACAAAAACGAAATTATATAACAGTACAAACTGTAAACTCAATCCTCTCCACAATGAAACACTGCTTCTGCCTCGACTGCTCAGCACTCACACTGTCGTAAAGTTACAGTATTGGTCAACATAAATCACAAGACTTCCTGTTAACATTTAGAAATAAAATCCATGCGGGGGACACAGACAGCATCTTTGCAAGTATATTAGGTTATTCTTACTGAAACAATAAATACCCTGTATCATTTCTAATTTATTCAGTCATTTCTTGTTCACGTTATGAAATAACTTTGTAGAACAATAACATTTTATTTATTTAGAGATTCCCCGTGCTTTTATTATGAAGCCAAAAGCGACCAGTTTCTTCTTCATTCTTGCTAACTTGGTGCAGGTCTTGCTTTCCAAGCGATTGACGTCATTGGTCACAACAAACCCTCTACCGCCCCCACTTGAAATAAAGTGAAACAACCATGAACATTATTGAAGTGTTACTGACAGAATTACATAGGGGAAAAATTGTGTGCGTGCGTGCGTGCGTGCGTGCGTGCGTGTGCGTGGATGGATGTGACATGAATACATATTCTTATCCATATGTATTATTTAACACAGTCTCAGAATTGGCATCATTGTGCAAGAAAACTAAAACAAATGTAATTGGGTCTTGTAAGGTTTTATTGTATCTTTATCTAAAATAAAAAGACAACAACAATTCCTGTGACACTTTGAATGTAAGCTCAAGAGTTAGAGAAGATATACCTCAAACTGATATCTTGTCAAGTTACTCAAGTTTCCGGTATTTAAGGAGCACAGGGTATGTGGTGCCTATGTGCTTTTGGTTGTAGTGGTGGCAAACAATCTCCACATCGTAGAAACTGAACTGGACTTTGACACGCTCATTGGGCGAGGTGAGAAAACAGAGGGTGTAGAGGGCGAACTCAAACTCAGGACTGACACCGATGAAGATGCTGCCCTTGGGCTTTATACCATTCTTCCAGCTGAACTGTAACGCCAGGATGTGTTTGTTCTCATCAGGCTGCAGTGAGAGAGAGAACAAAAAGAAATGGCCAGTGATGAACGAAAGGAGAAGAGGATGGTGAGGGACGGAGAAGGAAGGAGTGTTTGACAAAAGCAGCTTCTCTTCAGTCTGATGAGAGGAGGCAGGATGGAAAGAAAGTGTTGAAGATGTGAGACAGACTCAGCTGTTTGAGGTGTCAGCATGTAATTATCAGGCTTAACTAGGAGAATATTCTGAGTATGTATCTCATAATAATTGATTAATAAGTGAAAATTGTTGACTTCTGATTTAGTATCTCATAATTATAACTCATTATCTCATTATTCTGACTTAGCAAAGTTTGATGTAGCATTAGTATGTTTATGTTTCTCATCCATAACTGATGATAGAAAAGACACCAAGGGTTGTAGTAAGGTGCTGATCACTGGAAGCAAACCTGATAGTGTCACTTTTTTCCTACTATCATCACCTTTCATCTATTTTCTTCATCTATTGAGAGAGACGAGTGAAGATTTCATATTTAAAATGTGCGCACAGGTTAGTTTGCTAAATGTAGGTCCCGGACGTGTGCTCAGATTACAGTGAGCGTCTCAAAAGGCGAGAAAACAAAGCTGGTCATAGCAGGATGTGAGGTTTCTCATCAGTGTGCAGAAACGATGGAGAGAGCAAGAGAGGAGAGAAAGACTAAGAGAGAGAGAAAGTCAACTGGGAGTGAAAACAGCAAAAGAAAGAGTCCTTTATCAAGTCAAAGAGGAAGCTTAGATTTTTAAGATTATACTTTTAACACTGTATAAATGCAGCAGTGCTGTATTTGGTCCATTTTGGTCCATCTTAGTGTAAGCAAGAAACACGCAGCCTCATACCTGGGGTGAGTTTGCATTGACGCTGTAGCCTTTGTAGTCGATGTGTCCTAACTTTTCTTGCAGGTAGAGTTGGATCCAGTTGTGAAAGCCGATGACAGTCCGCCCTCCTCTGGTCTCTCCAACAAACACGTGTTCAAACCCAGAGGAGTCTGGCCTGGTGGGAGACAGAGACACAACACATGCCAGTTATTTGGTCTGAAATCTCTTTGTCTCTTTAACTGTGCAGCTTTGCATCAATGAAAATTATGCAGCTGTCTTCAGTCTGCTGCTTCCATCCTGAACATACAACAAATACATGTTTTCAGTATAGTTCTGGATGAGCTGCACAGGCAGTTTCTCAGAATGTGGTACCATCATAGCGCCAGATTCCACTGCTGAAGTTTTTTAAATGCTGTGCCAGATTCCACCCACCTGCTGGAGCCTCTCCTCGCATAAAGTTCAAACCAGATCCTGTACAGCTGCTCCTTGAATTCTGTCTCATTCGCCGGAGAAAGGTGCTTCTCTACCAGGTATTTGTGAGCTATCTGCAAACAAACAAGAAGTTCCTATAAAATGTTGTTATTTACACGGTTAGCCATGCTAGCGGCGTGGCTCACAGGCTGGCAATATCAGCTGGGCAGTCCAACACTTTGGTCCACTCTGAACAATGAATACCTGTAAAATTAATAACATCTTCATCAGCCTCAGCTATATTTTGTTTTTAATGCTAATTAATAAATATGCTAACATGCTAAACTAAGATGGTGTTCATGGTTAACATTATACCCACTAAACATCAGTATGTTAACATTGCCACTGTGGGCATGTTAGCATCTGACATTAGCATTTAGCCCAAAGCAAAGCTGTGTCTCCCTAACAGAGTCGTAATCATGGCTGACAGACAGCCTGCCCAATGCTGAACTGGGATCAGTCTCCTCAGTCCAGTTCACCATCATGAGCATCATAGAGCGAGAGAGGCAAAACTGGTTTTGGATCTGAATTCTTGTTCTGCAGTTGTTGCATGTTTTCTTTGTTTGGCACTGATGTCATGTGTATGAGATATGCTGAGTAGAGATGGGCCCCACAGCAAAGGGGGGGGGTTACTTCCCCACAGGTACCTTCATCGTGGGAGTCTGAATGATGGAGTCCAGGAACTTGTGGTTCTCTGCTACCTCCTCAGGGGTTACAATTTCTGGTTCACCGGTGTCACTCTCATAGTTATCTAACAGGGAGATGAAAGCTGCAGACACAAACACAGATGCTCTTCAAAAAAGGGATTTTGTTCAGTCTGGAATAAAACATGGTGTAATTTTTCAAAACAGGTAATATGTTTGAGTGCTGTCCAATTCTGGGAACATGGATATGATGACAATTACGAAGACTGCTAAGCAAAGCTAGAGTGTATCAATCAATCAATCAATCAATCAATCAATCAATCAATCAATCAATCAATCAGTCATACTTTATTTATGCAGCACCTTTTCAACAATTTCAAAGCAATTCAAAGTGCTTTACAAGTGACTGACAAAATCTGGATAGTAATAGGGAGAAAGTCTCAAAACTGAGATTTGTGGGTCTGCTTGGATCCATTTGGCATGACTAAATTCAGCAGCTCCAGTGAGCACTGATGGGCAGAGAAGCAGATTTCCAGAGACTAGACAAACTAAGCACAAAAATAGCAAGGAGGGGGGAATACTCCTTTTTCAATGGGACCGCAGCCTCAGGGTGAACTCTGAATCCCAACTATTATATAACACAACTCCCTATACAGCTCTCTCCTACATGCTGCACAACAAAGATCTGTGAAAACATCACTAGACAAAAAGTGCCGGAGGGAAACGTGCTTCAGCAGTTATCATGCGGAGGAAGATGTGAAGGAGTGGTTGTAGATGAGCATCTCTCTGCACCCAGTGCACTGAACTCTGCGTGCTCTGTGCTTATGCAACATGCCACCGTTCGTCATAAGGAGATTATGAGTAGATGAAAAAGCTTTACTGTGAAGGGAGGTGACGGGGAGGATCGTATCAGATGGTGCAGCTGAATGTGTGAAGAGATCACTGCACTGCAGCCGTGTAAGAAGCAGCAACTCGTTCCCCATCCACAAAATCCAGTTGTAGGCAGCCTCATCATGTAGAAAGATAACTCACTTTTGACTGAAATCAAGTGGCGATTTTGCAGCTTGCGTGCAAAAACTACGTCTCTGCGTGTCCACCCTCATGCACTCACCCAAAAACGTCTCCTTTTTGAAAATGTTCTCATCGACATGTGTAAACAGAGGATATCCTGCTCCATCATTGTTGTCATCATTGTTGATGGCCATGCTGTCTCCAGCTTTGCCCTGCAGCAGGAAGACAAACACACAAACACTTTAAGATTCGACTTGTGCAAATAGTTTATGTAGTTATGTTTTCACGTACACTTAATATGCTGTTCAGGAAATGCTCTTCTTGTCTGGTACCATACATTTTGCATTCATTGCAGTCATTAAATGTCTTAAAATGAGTGCTGTGGAAATTTATTGATGGTTCAATGTGGTCCACAAAACCTGTTGAAGATGACCAAATAAGCAACTGCAGATGTGTTTAAGTCCAGATTAAACATGTAGGCAACAAGCAAACTGCACGTAATAAGATCATTTAAGTCACGATTGATGAAGGCAGCAGCCTCATGTCTGTGTGGATGTGTATTCCTCACATTGTGGGGACATAAACCTGTATTGAGAGGACAAAAGTCCTAATTATGTAAATCTTTAAATTAGTAAAGGTTAGGTTTCAGTTTAAGTTGGAGTTCTAGTTAGGGTTAGGGTTGGGTAAGCGGTGGTAATGGTTATGGTTAATGTAAGTGTATGTAATGTGCACTGAAGTGATAGAAACTGTGTGTGTGCACCTGCAGAGAGATCCTGTAGTCTTTCCCAGGCGTGAGTCTGTTGACGTCGTTGTCCCATAGCTCCTGCACCATAGCCGACAGCTCTCTGTCACTCTCAATCATGATGGGATGGCTCAGTTGTGTTCTCGGTCCCGCGGTGGCTGAGCTGTGGATGCTTTGGTCTCACTATATGTCTCTAACAGGAGATGGATAGTAACAAAAAGCACATTTACTCTAGTAAAGCACAATTTTGAGTAAATGGTACTTTCTATTTTACTTCATTACTGGCGAAGAGTTTCAAAGATAAGTGTATGAATGCAAAGATTTTCTTTCAAAGAGCTTCTGAATATGCTCCAAAAGGTGTTCATTATTTAGAAACCCAAACTCATTGCTTGCACTTTTCAGGACTGGTGTTTTTCCTCTAGGTATTCAAAAACTATTGAGGAGGAAAACATGCATGAAGCGTGTGATTTTCTTTCATTCTGGATACACTGATTTACTGTAAGTGTGTGTTCATGTCTCATGAAATGGCTGATCAAAAATATTCTGGTGTACAGATGATCAGAAACTTAGATTTGCTTTTTAAATTTGCTGTTTGAGGCAATTTTTCTCTAAAGCCTGAAAAAACTGCAAAATATATTATTTAATAAGCTTTTTTTTTTTTTTTTAATTTCTCCTGTATTATGCATGTTTGTCAGTGATTTGTGGATTTTATTGTAGACAGAAGGGCCTGAAATCTGACAGTGAAAATGATTAAAATTGGTCTTCTTCATTTTGGGCTTGTAGGCCCATGTGGTCAGGGGCACAGTTGTGTATATGAGACTTTCATTCATTCATATTTAACTATGTCTCGCTAAAAATGAATTTAATTTACACGGCCACCTGTCAGCACTGTGTGAGGATATTCATTTCAGATGTTATGTAAATCTGACCAAGACATTGTTGCAAAAAATAGATGTCTAAATACTTGGAGTTGCTTCAACTCAATCAAAGATGCTTCTTAGAGAGATCAAAAAATTAAATATTCTACACATAATCACACCACAATGATTCCCTGGGTTATAATGACATAAATGCAGGCCTGTGTTAGTCCAGAGCATTGTAAAAACAGAATAGCTTATCCAGTCGACTCAACACCGCATTCCACAAAAACATGGCTGACAACTGATGGAACATCCATGACACTGAGCTCTGGGAACTTCATCCTCACCATCCGAGGCCCGAGCCGCATCCCATCAGCCAACTAACCTTTTCCTGATCGAGGTTGAAACGACGAGCGATTTGAGGGGTCAGTGAAGTTCCTCGGTGTTGGTCAGGTGCTGCTGGTGGTTTCCTGTGTTCGTGAGAGCAGGTGTCTTTACGAGCATAGTAACAGTAGTTCAGCCAGTCAGTGAGTGTATGGAGAAAGACAGGCAGGGGCTGGGGGGGCGGCTGAACAGAGGGCAGGACAGGAGAGAGGGGCCGTTTTAAAGGGTTATCCCCTGTCAGCAACTCTAGCCAAAGGGATTACCCCATGTTGTCGTCTCTTTTCAATCTCAGGCTAAAACATGGGCTCTTTGTTTCTTTAGTATTTCATTGTTTCTCGCTCTGTGACAGCATAACCTCTGGAGTACAGGGTAAATATGGGTAAGGTTTCAGGTAACGACAAGTAAAGGCTACTTATAACACAACAGCGAGCAAATAATTGGACAGAAAATACTCAATCTTGGTAATATTCCTGATTTTGAGATTTCATTTAAGGATCTCAATTTGGGCAATTGTTTGGTCAAAAATAAAAAAAAAACTGTTATCTGTTTTCTTTTTGTCTGTGGGCTTTCTGTGCATGTTTACATGGATTAATCACTGTGCTGTGCTTCCTACGGAGACTTAATGTTGATCATTCACTGCTGGTACTACTTCCTGACAATCATTTATTTGTCACATGTAATCATATAAGGTAGAATCCCAGCGAAATGCAGCCTATAGAACAGGAACAGTGATCATTCACTGAGTTTTATATCACCCTCTCAGAGGAACTCTGCTGGCACAAAGGCACATTTTTCAGTCCCAGATGCAACGGATAAAACAGACGAAATGCTCAGTGGTAACGTTTATTTCAAGGAACAGTATGCTGAACGGGTCAAGAGGTCATGTATTCAAACGCTTCGTAGATGAGACGTGAAATGACAGTGGCTCTGCACTGACAAGAAAGTGAATCCATGTGCATTTCAAGCCTGAACAAGAGATTGTCTTTTCATCCATCCAGACCAGCATGAATTCAGAAAAGTGACCCGCGCTTCAAAAGCAGTGACGGGCAAATCACTCAGTGTTGAAAAAGAACGGGTTTGATGCAGGGCTCAATTTCAAACAGAACTGCCTGCACGAGACAGTCTTCCTTCTGATAAAGCGTTACAAAATAATAATAATAATAATAACATTATACGGAACTATTTATGCATCTTATCAAGATTCAATGGCCTCTCATTGGCACTAATGTTTGGCAAAATTAAAATAAATGTTGTACCAAGGAGGGTGTGAATACATTTTCTCACATTCTCAAATATTCTCCCACATGCACCACAATGACAATCCCAGTGTTCCCATCAGAGGAGTATTTCCTGCAGTGTCCTCCTTTAGTACATTCTGTATATACAAACATGGGACTCAAACTAATTATGAAAGCGCCCTCCATAATCAACGAAATGACATTCCTGTCCTCGACCTGCCAGATTTTTTATCATATGACTCACAAATACACCTTCCTGTAAATGAACTCATCTCCAGAAGAATTGAACATAAACATAATTTTCAGAACAGAGAGAAAGAAAGAAAAAGAAAAATCACATCCTGACAAGAGATGACCCCAGCCTGAAAATGTTAACAGATGGAGCACAGCGTGTCTGTCCGAGAGAAACAAGGGTTTCCCATTATGGATCAAGAACAAAACCTCAGTAGTTTTGCAACTGGCTGGGTAATGAACATCTAGATTTGCTTCTATTGATTTAATCCTGTATCAATGGTGGGTGTGTGTCAGAAAGTCTAATTAAAATCAGAAATTTCACTGAATTATCCACGTTTAAGGTTGCCTGAAGAAAAGAGGGGTAGATGCTTAATATAGGAAGCAGGATGCTTATTATGACAAAGAAGGGCGAATGAACAGTCCATCTGCTGGCTAACTGACAGCAAACACCTTTAGCTTACCAAACTGAGCTTAATCAGTGGTTCCATTATCATAAATAGCTTGCAAGATCTAAAACCATGTGAGTCAGCGTTTGTCCAATTAAGAAGTGTAAATCTGCAGGCCTAATTTACTGTATATAAAGAGAAATTTAACCTCACTTGCGTTGACTTTTGAGTTACAAGCCAGGTCCTATGACATCCTATTTAGAAGGCCAATTAGTCACGTATTCAAGTATATATCCTTGATTGTCATTACCAAAAGAGCGTCATCTAAAAAAAAACGTCTACTTTTACCAAAATGACCACAGTTGTTTCTATTTCCCTCTGAGACAAAACCTAAAACTGCTCTTGCCATTCCAGACCGAATACTTTCTACACACGATGTTTGCATTATAATGAGTAAATATGAACAAGTTGCACCCAGGCATTGAATGATCCATAACAAAGACGCCTCATCATATTCAAAACGTAGACAATGGTACCGGGTTATCGGGCGCAGTGGCACTGCTGTGCTAATGCAGGTGTAAATGAGTGATGGTTATGTGAGATAAAGTGCATTCAAATGGGAGAACTGCACTGGGATCAGTCCTCCTCATCACTCCAGAAGGCATCTTCTTCATCGAGATCTACGCCTTGGAACAGTCTGCAAAAGGACGAAAAGATGCGTTCAATCAGTCTGTTTATGCCTGGATCGTAAGTGTCAACGACAAACTGGCTGATGTGATGAACAAAACGGACAATATGGATCACTCACTGGTTGTAACAGGGTGAATGTGGGTTGTTAAAGTGACTGTACGGGTTGACTTTGCTGAGCAGGCCCAGGCACAGCCAACAGAAGTACTGTCTGCACGAGGTACAGGTCATCTTGTTACAGCCATCCACTTTCTAGAGAGATGCAGAGAGAATGAAAAAAAATGCTGTTTGTTTCATTTCCAAACCCGCCACAGGTGAACAGTGACCCCTGGTGGCAAAGTCAAAGCCTGTTCTACGCCACTGTGACCAGCAGGGGGAGCCCAACCTGTATGTTGGTTCCACAGCGTGGGCAGCATTTGCAGTTCTCATTGAGCCAGTCTCTGCTAAAGGACTCTTCCACTGCTTTCTGGATCACCCTCTTCCCAAAGCGTTGCTCCATGAACTTTTTCCCCTCGTTTGTGGCTGACAGGTACTCATCTCTGAGGTTACGCAATTCATCTGTGGCACAGGACAGAAAATGGCAACATCACTGAGGACTCAGGGTTGGGATTGACAAAATGTAGTACCTAATAATTCTTCTTTAAAAATGTAACTCTTTAACCTTTTCTTGGTAAAATTTTACTAATACAACACCTGAGAACTATTCACAATGTCTCCACTTCAACAGAAACTTACAATCCCAATTCTGAAAACGTTGGGCTTGATTTTTGTAAATATATGTTTATTCTGAATTTGATGTGGCAACACATTTCAAACTAGTTGGTACAGGAGCAACAAAAGGCCGAGAAAGCTGTGGAATGCTCCAAAAACACCTGTTTGGAACATTCCACAGGTAATCAAGCTCATTGGTAACAGGTGATAGATCATGATTGGGTGTGAAAGGGGCATCCATGAAAGGCGAGGCTCACTACTTTGTGAACACATGATTGTATAAAGGATATTAGTACATGAGCTCAGGAACACTTTGTGAAACTGTTGTCAGTAAACTTTCTGTTTTAAATTGCATTTTGCACATCAGGGAATCAGGGTTGTACTTATTTTTTAAATGTATTGTAAAGTATGAGTTATATTTAAGATACGCATGCCAATTAGTATTTAACTTAAGTCATCAGTGTAATTATTAACTCTTCTCCACGTCTCTTGTTACACTGAAAACTAAAATTGCTGTATTTTCCGTGACATTACCTGCAGGAATTTTACAGTTGGAGAGACCATGATAGCCCAGCTTGCACAGTGTGCAAAAAGCATACTGGCAGGCCGAGCAAATGCCCATGGTTGTGTCTGGCTCCACCATAACGGCGGTGCCGCAGGACTGCCGGGGACAGTAGACCACGTCAGCCATGAGGTCCAGACTGGACTGGAGCAGCAAACGGTCATAACGGACAAACAGTTCCTCATCCACCAGCTGCTTTACCTGAGAGGTGAAACAGACAGAGGGAACTGGATCATTACAAGTGATAAGGTGGGAAAACTTTAAAAAGTCGATTTGAAGTTTAAGAGTGGGGATTTAGATAAACCCTCTTCAATGAAGACACACATCTACTTTACAGCTCGCTCACCTGCAATGGTGTGGCTAAGGAGGTACATTTGGGCTCAGGGCAATTAAGGCACTGAACGTTGCCGTCCCGTATTTGGATCTGGAAGTATTCGGTCATGCAAGCTTTGCAGTAGACATGCTGGCACTCCTTAAAGCAGAGGCATTTGGAGCCCAGCTTCTCTACAAAGCAGATTCCACAGCAGAACACCTTGCTGTCAAACACCCTCTGCCGCTGCGCCTCGTCAAAGTCCAGGAGCTGAGGTAGGAGGTCGGCACGCGGGTCCATCAAAAGAACGGCCCGCGGGTCCAGTTGAGAAGACGAAGACAACTGCGGTTCAGACTTTTCCTTCTTCACTTCTCGCTTCTCCTTCTTCCTCTCCTCAGTGTTTTCAGAATGACTCTCACTCTGTGGCAGAGCTGAACGAAATTGATCAACTTATTAACCACATTCAGAAAACATTTCCTTTTTTCATTTTTCAGTTAAAATTTTTAAAAAGTGCACACGTCAAACTCAAGACCCTCAGGCTGAATCCAGCACCCCACGTCGTTTGATGTGGCCCGCAAGAGCTTAAAAGGCATATGATCGTCTTAAAATAAGGGTCTGAGCTGCTTTACACTACCACATCTCCCACAATGCATGTCGATTTTGTGACCCACAAAATGACGGCATCCTGCTGCTAGAGTGCGGTGTTTCCATATTGCATTTTACTAAAGCGTTTTTCAAACAAGCGACGGAGTCGAAAAAGATCTACAAATAGGCTAAATTTAGCCGCCAAGAAGAACGCCAAACTGTCCAAGAAGTGAAAGGCAGACTGCAATCGCAGCACAATATTATTAGAAAATAATGCAGCTAATGCAGCTTTCTCATGGAAGAAAAATGCTTGTCATGTAACTGAATTCTTAAACAATATGTACTTTGATCATATGAAGTACTTATCTGAGACTCGAGCAGTTGTTCTATAGCAAATTAGGCCGAGTAAATAAATTGTAATTGCTTGTACTGCACCCATTAAATCCACAGTATCAGCATATCTCCTTCACAGCAGAATAGCAGAACAATTGAAGAGTATATTTGTGCTTCTGCTGACCAAGTTCCTCTTTCAACTTAACTCTAAATGAAAGGAAATACCTACTTTTTATAGCTATATGCTGGTATGACTATTAGAGCGGTATCTTAGATAACAGAGCTGTATCCTTTAACAAAACGCATTCTGTACCTGTGACGGCAGGGTCGGTTTTCCTGCGCTCCCCAACTGCCTTACTTCCTCCCCTGATGATTTCAAGAGGAGACTGGATACCCAGGAAGTCCAGAGCCTCCTCTTTGAGGAACTGGATCCATGTGAAAAGAATCACACAGCCTTGGTTCTCCTCCCACAGTTCATCCAGGCGTCTGCAAAGGGAGCTCATCTGAGGCGGTATGACGGAAGAAGAGAAGGAACAGGTATGTAGACTGATGAATGTAGGGATCTTCTTTTTAGTGATACCACAAATATCTTTACCTCAGCTGACAATCAAATTGATTAGTTTACCAAACATTGCTGACATGTGCTGGTCAGCTCTTGGTTAGTGGTCTATAAGAATGACATAAACTAACATGAGTCTTACCTGTGCTCTGGTCATCCATTTAGAACTGAGAGTGAAGATTGGGGAGGATTTGGATGGATAGTCTGCAGGAAGCTCAAAATTGAGCACCAAAGGAGGCAAGAAGCAAACATTATGTTCAGTTTGCTTCTCTCCTGCAACACACAGAGGAGACTTCATTACAATCTTAATGGGAGCCAGACTGAAAAACATGCTTCAATAAGAGAATGTCTACTTGAAAATCATCTAAAATATAGGCCTAAGGGAACATATGAAAAGCGCCTACTACATTTGACTTGCAAAAGAGTTGTGCTTGAGTTCTACACTCCTGTTTCTTACTGACAGGTGTACCTTTGACAATGACTTTGAAATCAGGAGGGAGCTCCAGACAAAGCTGGATCTCTCCGCCCTGTGCAGAGTCCGCCCGGTGGAACTCCTCCTCATCATAGATACTTGCTAAAGCAAGCAGCTCATCCTCCTGGGCTTCCTTGTCCTCAGACATTTACATTCCTGCAATAACAGGCACACGTGAAACACAACTTAAACATTATGAACATTTACGAAAAAAACGACAAACAGCAAGAGCAACACATAGAAGTAGCAAAGCCAAAACAACCATACCAGCAGACACCATACTGTCAGAAAGAGCTGTGGCTAATCACGTTTATCACTAATTACTGTCAACACAGAGCCAAATCAGCACTGAAGACCCTTCTGTGTTTTGACTTTGATCTAATGCTAGTTAATCATCAGTCAAGAGGCTCTCTTAAACAGAGAGTAGGTGATAGGCCACATCAATGATGACAGCAAACGCAACTTTGCTGTAACAATAACATCATCTCACTTAAGCTGACGTCAAGGCTAGACTGTGACTGTTAGCACGCTAGCTAGCAAACACAAACTTTATCGTTCTTAGACACGTTCGAAATTTAATGATATTTTAACGCTCTCTTAAATAACACGAGTGTTGTGGACTGGGGCAAGCTGCCAAACTTCAGGCCAGGAGACAGTTAAGCTAGCAAACTCGGAAACTAGCAGTGGGTAAAGCATTCAAGCTAGCTAGCAGTGTTAGCTGATGTAAACAGTGGCTATGGCGACAGCGAGAGCTCGGCCCTGCTGGAACTTCTGCTGCTGTGGCAGCTTCAGAACAGGCGAATTCATCTGAACGTTCAAGTAGCGCTATAGAAAGTACGATAACACAGTAATAACGTGAAAATGACGCGGTTCTTACCTTGTCCGACCCAAGCACCCAGCAGGGGCAGGATCCTCCTAGTGGCACTGGCAGGTGGTGGCAGCCAGCGGTAGGCGGGCGGCCTCGGTCGGCAGCTGAGAGACGCCTCCCTGCTCCCGCTGTCAAATAGAGGCCAGAGTTTCTCTGCTCACGACGGGTCAGCGGCCGTAAATCTCTTGTACTTTTTTTTTTTTTTTAAATGTCCTTATTTCCGCCACGGAGGTTATGTTGTTTTAAAAATACACTCGATACAAATAATTACTTTTATAGTCAGTTATAACGAGTAGTAACAATAATGAAGAACAAATCCTTAATTTCATCGTTTCAAGAAACAATTAAACAATAAGCAATTAAATAGCATAATATAGCATAATAAAAAGATACTGAATTCAGTAATCGTAGACTATGAGGCGTGTGTGTGAATGACAGCCGTTTCTGTATCAAGCAGAACTTAGTCCTTCACTTTGGAGGCATGATGGTGTAACAGCGCCGCCTGTAGTCTGCTTAGTGTACGACAAGTTTACCTCATCTCCCCCCAGTCAAACTGTTATCGTGGGTACTTTTTTGTTAGGTAACATTGTAAGACAGGTTTACTAATTGATTTGAGACTTTACAAGTTATGTGGTTACACCGAAGCCTCCATTCATTTTGTCTGTAGACTGAAGACAGCAGAGAGCCATTGTGCTCACTAACAACAATACTGTCAGTCAATATGCCACTTTCTTTGACAAGATTTATTTTTGCTTTTTTTGGTGATGTGGCAGCAACAGCAGCACCCAGAAGGTGACTTGTTGGACCAGCATTCACACTGTTGAGTAGAAAAAAAAAACAATACAAGGCTACCAGAGAACAACCAACGGATCATTGCTTTTGAATGAGAAAAGCCAAACAATGAAATCCTGCATGACAGTAACTTGTAGTATCTAATTTCAACATACAGAACAGGTAAACTTAACAAAAATCCTTTCCGTCCTTTCAAACTGACAACATCATAATCCAGCAGTTACAATTATTTGTAGCGGAGAAAATGCACTGTTTGTCATGTACAACTTGGAACAATCCATGTTCGTTTACATGTGCCACTGTATCTAAACCTTAATTAGACATACTGCAATATTTAACATTATCATGACTGCTGGGTGTATTACTAGTTTTCTTACTCACAGCCACTTTGCTTAAAATTCTTCAAATCTGACATTCTTAGCGTAAATGCTCAGGAAGTGCTGAACAAAACAATCTTTATCATAATTGCCATCAAAGCAACACAGAGAAAGCAGTTTCCATCCCACGCTCACAACTTTTATGTCAAGTAGTCCATTCAATATTAATATTATGCAATATTTTTTATTCAGAGAAAATGAGAACTGACATGCCGAGGAGGCTGACTGATGAACTTTACTGATTAGGGATGCTGCTGTCTGTGTCTTCAAAAAAAGAGGCTACTGTGCCATCAATAACAATCGCAGAAGAACGACAGAATTGGGGGCGAGTAGCAGGACAGACGGAAGTGAAACTCAGGCGTGGCAGCTGCAACAGTTAGTCAATGTCCATTTCGGGGAGCTTGTTCTCCGCCGTTCCCTGTTCCGTGCCTGCGGAAGTGGTTTTGTCTGGGTTGCATGGCTGATTCTCTGTACCCTCCTGCCCATTGACGGGCCCATTCTCTGTCTTCTCCTCCTTCGGAGGCTCCACCTTGGGCTTGGGTTTGGACACCACAGGGTTGCAGGCTGAATAAAGCTCCTGAGCAGGGAAAAAGAAAGCAATTGTGAGAGGAAGAGTAGAAAAAGATCATTTTTGCTCACTCGATCTGAGTTTTTAAATTAAATTACGTGGATTTCGACAATCAATTTGTACAATGAAGACATTATTATTTCACACATCTTTGCCTTGGCCTTGACAGAATGCAGTGTTGTGTGTGTGGCTGAACACACTCTCAGTACCTTAATTTTGGCCTTAATCTCTCCAACTTTGACGACTGGTTCCAGAGTGAGGTCCTGGCTGTTCTGCTGGTTCATTTTGCTGTTCATCCAGACCATGGCATCGTTCACCTGCTTGTCCACCCGAGTCACCTCCAGCTCATCCAGGTGACTGTACTGCTCATCCTGTTGGGAGAAGCAGGTAAGTGATGACATCTGTTTTGTGACCGTTCATCAACAATTTGAACTACAGAAGCATTAACTGTTCTTTAATATGCTTTAAGGCAATCTCTGTATTTACAGTATTTTACACGTGACCTACAAGACACCTAATATACACCTGATATACAATGAATAAAAGCATTGAGAGCTGTTGCACAAAATCTAACTGAGCTGACTCTCTGTGCCAGGTTACCTTTGCCTTGTAAGCTTCAATGATCTTCATGTACAGCTGGATCTGTCTGCCAAGCTCCTCAAATGCTTTTGGCCTCTCCTCAGCTTCCAAGTATCTCTCATGAATTGGTTGACCAAATTTCTGGAAAAGGGGATAATCATTAGGTTTAGTCAGCCAATCATCACCACTTTTTCTATGAATATCAGCTTTATATCAAAACACAGAATACGGCAGATAAATATATTTTGTACATCACAGTCATCTGAACAAGCAGGGTGTTTGCTTAAAGCCCCCGCACACATGAGCTCCACGTTAAATCCGTCATAAACTGGTGTTTTGTCATCTGTTACTCTGGATACAAAGCTGTAAAGTGAGAGAAGCATTACTGTTTCTCTTAGAAACAAATGTCCAGCCACACCCTCCATGCCTGGTTACCTTCAGTTCAGCTAGTCTGTCAATGTAAACTTGTTTCTGTTGGTCCTCTCCATCCTCATACAGCCAGTTCTCTGTGTCCTCCAGTTTTAAGGAGAACGCGTCACGATCCTGCATGTTGTCCATCAAGAGAGGAGAAGATGAAATATATACAGTATGTATGAATTTAAGATTAAAACCCACCAAAAATTACCATAATATTGCTCATTTCTACCGAGCATCTGCTAACATGTATTATATTGGCATATACAGGACTCGAGTGCGGTCTATACTCACAGCTTCATTCACAAACTTCTCCAGGGCGCCGTGCAGTTTATCCCTCATGTCGTACACGTATTCTTCAACACAGTTCTTCGCGTCATTCCTCTCCTTCTCCAGCTTATCCTGCATGATCATCTTACCCTGGAAGAGTCACAAAGAAGGTGTCACTGATTAGAACGTAACATTATCATGACTGATTCTACACACTTCCTGGTAATAGATAATAAACCTTTAATAGAGAACATAATAATAATAATAGTAAACTGGGTAAAATGTTCAAATCATGTTGTTGTCTAAATGTAAGCTTGTGAAGATTAGAAGTAGGAAAAGTCTCTATAAAAGTTAAAATAACTATAATTCGAAATGATTAAGTTGCCGACAGTCATTCCTTTGTGTTTTAAAAGCTAATGAAACCAGGACCGGTGAGTCTGACGAGCACATTGCTTGGACAAATACCATGAGTGCACATGAGACATTCCTGGTGATTTTTAGAGCATTACCTCATTCTCCACAAACATATTTAGTACGTCAGTGGACAGCTGCCAGTGCAAATTGTTCTCTATGGGCAGCTCCACTGTCTTCGTTTTCACTTTGGGCTTCTTGGCCTGAGGAGGCTGGTCGTTCTTCTTCTCCTGCTTAGCGTCCTCCGTCGTCTGGAAAAAGAGAGATGAAAATCTCTATGACACTATGACATACGCAAGTGCAACTTCAAAATTCAATGTTTGTCAATTTGGATGATCTTATTATTCTCTAAAAGATGGTCTTAAAGCAGAGAAGCTTCTTAACTGCGATGCTACAGTCACTGCGTGGGGTCAGATTTTATTTTGCCTTTTGTTTTGTTTTTTTGGTGAAAACATTAATTTCCGTCCAATTATCATCACTGATTCTTTGGAGGGTTGCTTGGGGGGCTGGAGCCCATCCCAGCTGACAGGACAGGCCGCCAGTTCAGCACAGGGTGACACATGGAGACAAACAACCATCACAGTCACACTCACACCTACAGTCAATTTAGAGTTATCAATTAACCTGCATGTCTTTGGAGTGTGGGAGGATGCCGGAAACTCACACAGACACGAGCAGAACATGCAAACTCCACACAGAAAGGTCCCTGATGGCCAGTTTGAACCAGGAACCTTCCTGCTGTGAGGCAACAGTGCTAACCACTGCACCACCGTGCTGCCCTTTGTTTTTCAGTGGGTACATGTGGTAAAAAATAATAAATGTCACATTTATATATTTTCTCCAAATGGCTTTGCAAGGTTCCATTCACACACACAACACACTCAAACACAGATGGCGGTGAGCTACCACGCAGTGTGCTGGCCTGACCATCGGGGGCAGTTTGGGGTTCAGTGTCTTGCCCAAGAACACCTCTTGTCCACACGACACGTGGATGTGGACGTGATCAGTGGACAACCATAACATTTGAAATAGTCATTATTCTCTTAGTTATTGTTCTGAATCTTTATTGTTCTCTTTAAATGTTTTTAGTGGGGTTACTGTTACAAATTTCCCTTGAACTCACTAAAACAGAAACAGAATACTGAAATGTTCAAATATAGTGATTCTTTCTGTATGTGCAGGTGTGTGTGCGTGCATGAAAACGCACAATATCCTTTGCTGAATGCCAATTTTGCCATTGTGAAACATAAAACATGTAAAGGAATATAAAGTTAGGAATTCTTAATGGTCACCTTAGTGCTGGGCGATACAGCTGAAAACTATTTCACAACAATTTCCATGTGATGCCAGAGCGATATTTCTCCTGACGTGCCATTTCCATGAAATCCTTATATTCTCAATCTGAACATGAGACCTAACGTACCATCATGTAATGCTTAAAAAAATAACTAAAAACAAGGAAAGAGAACAAGCAATTCTTGGTCTTGATTATAAATTCAAACAAGGACACTCTGGTTCTTAATTGTGTACAGAATCAAAACTTCATTGACAGTATGGTGATTGCCTTATCGCCCAGCACAAGGTTACCTCCATCTCCTCAGCTTCTGATTTCTTGTCTCCGTTGTCTCCAGCCTGAGGTTTTTGATCTTCCTGGTCCACCTGCATTTTGTTCTGACACACGGTAACAAAAGAAAAGACATAGTATGTAAAAGGTATTAAAGACACACATGTTTTTTTATGGCTGACGTATTTAACGTTTGATGGCATTGATACTGTCTTCACCCTCCTCATAATTAAGAGGCATTACTATGAGGAAAAAGGCCAGCATGAATGCAAATGCAGTCCATCAGATGGCTCTGGAGTGCACATTAACCAGCAAGGCAAAATAAAATGCCAAACAAATTCCAAAGACATGTTAGAGAAATAAATCTAACCCATTGAAGCTTGTTAAGGCAGGACATATAAATTCCAGAGTGATGACTATTAAAAACGGGTGTGTGGCCAGATTGACACAATGGGATCTCTGTGGGGAAACACAAGGCAAACAGCATACAACAAACCAGGGGTATCTCTGTCTCTCACACACACCCACACGTGCACGCACACACCGTATATCATTCTTCTTTTTGCCCAGTGCAAACACACGGTACGCACCTCCTCCTCCTTCACAATCTGGTCCGTCTCCATTGGCTCTTCTCCCTCAGCTGGTTTCACAACCTCTACTAGTGAGGCGCTCGAGACACTGAACACACCATGAACGTTGACCCGAACTTTCACCTTGACCTTTGCACTCTCCCCAGACGCCTGAGGAACCACATTCTGGACCAGGAACTGGCCTGTAGGGTCGGAGGAAAGGGTCACAGGTTAGAATAGTGAGATTATGCTCTTATTAGAATTGAAAGAGCAAATAAGTTGAATTACAGGAAGAGAAATTGCATCTTTAGTATGATATCAAACTTCTTGCAACTAAAAGCTGAATACAGTTGGTGATTAATGTTTACATGCTTAAAGGCTGGCATCATTCTAATTGCAAAGTAGCTGCAACCACTCAAAAGTAGGAGCTAACAAATCTAACGAGGAGCGGGAGCATATGTCAAAGTTAAAATCAGCTATCTCCAAGTCATTCACAAGAGTCACACTTGGAACTTTACATTTTCCAAAGCAAAGTTTGGCAGTGAGCAGTTGACATTATATTGTGATCAGCAGAGAGAAGAAAAGAAACTGACAGAAGAACAAAATAAAATAAATAAAAGGGATAGTGATAGAGTGTGGGTGAAAGCACGAGTCAACCTTGCTCGGTCATTCAACAGATGGAGAGAAATGTGGGATTTGAAACGATTCAAAACTGATCCTGTGTTGGCCTTTTTCCTCCTCGACAGGCATGTAATGTCTGTATCATTTATGAAATAGATTCCAAGATGAGGTTTTACATCAATATATGAATTCACTTTGGTGGCTAAAACAAAGTATACTTTGTTTCACTGCTGTCATATGACAGTTATTCATCTTACATAGCCACAAATAGATGCATTGCCTCATGCTATGCATTCCGCAAACAGCTGTGTGTAACATACAAAGACAGAAATTTTTTCCCTCATTACCCAAAATTAATGCACCCACTAGCCAGATCAAGACGTTCACAAAAAAGCCAGTGGTGTTTGTGGGAAACGCAGTCTTCCTTCTAGGAAAAACTACCACATTTGTCCACAGGGGCCGCCAAACTCAACATAAAAGGCAAGTTCCTTGCAGCTGCTTGTAGTTATTTATTTTTATTTTTTTTAACAAAACAAACAAAAAAAGGACTTATTCCATACTTTATGTCCATACTTATTGTCCACAACATATCTCTTGCAGAAGTTGAAGTTGCAGTACCTATAGAGGTGTTGGGGTAGGGCAGCTCCTTGGGGTTATTGTAGTAAGCTTCAAGGCTGAAGGGCTCTTTCCGGAAGAAGGTCAAAACTTTGGAGAAGGGAGCTGGGTGGCCCTTCGGGAAAACCTCACAATCACTGTGAAGACACAGTCAGTGGGACAACAAAAGTTCAGACTCTTACAACTTAGATCCAGGTTTTGCAGCAATATGTGAAAATCACCATATTTTACAGAACTGTACACTACTTGGGATTGCGTCATAATTTAGTGAAATGTCAGTGCAGCTGGCAGAGACTGAGTGCACAAGGTATAAATGGACTGTGGGTGTGTGCAGGTGTGGAAGAAAATCTTGTAGCACAAGTTGGTGGCAGCACAAAGGTCTGACCTGCAGGTTTAATATTGAGGATTGTTGAAAACAAGACTATTTCTGAGTAGTTTCTGATGGACAACTAAAGTATAAGGTAAGGTAAGTATAACGTGGAACTGTATTCTTCCAACTCCACAACATTGCCCGTGTCCGCCCATCTCTTTTTCAGCCGCTGAAACCCTCATTCACGCCATTGTCACTTCCCGCCTAGACCACTGTAACAGCATTCTCTTCGGTTCCACCTCCGAAGCTCTCAATTAACTCCAGTACATTCAAAATTATGCTTCCCGACTCCTCACTCAAACCCATTCTGACGACCACATCACCCCCGTCCTCCAGAACCTCCACTGGCTCCCCATCCCTCATCACATTCAATATAAACTGCTCCTCCTCACCTTCAAATCCCTTCACAACTTCACCCCCTCCTACCTCACTGACCTGCTTCACCCATACAATCCCCCCCATAGCCTCCGCTCAGCAGATGCCAACCTCCTTTCTACCCCTCTCAGGACCAAACGCCGGAGCTGTGGGGACAGAGCCTTCTCAGTTGCTGGCCCCACACTCTGGAACTCACTCCCCAAATCCCTCCGTGACTGCACTGACCTCACCACATTCAAATCACTCCTCAAGACCCAACTCTTTAGATCAGCTTGTAATGTTTGAATTGTTTAGATGTTTTCTTTTTTTGTTTGTTCTTGTTGTTTTTGTCTTGTTTCTTCTTCTCCACTTTGCTTTTATTGACTGTGTTTTAATTATCCTGTATGGTCTTAATGTATTTATCTGACCCTTCTCCTGTAAACCATCTTTGAGCATTGTTAAAAGCGCTCTACAAATAAAATGTATTAGTTATGTATTAGTATTATTATTATTATTATTATTTTAACACGGCACAGAGGAAAAAATGTAAAATCAAAGCAGGATATCGGTTTGT
This sequence comes from Chaetodon trifascialis, assembly GCF_039877785.1. Classification (NCBI taxonomy): domain Eukaryota; kingdom Metazoa; phylum Chordata; class Actinopteri; order Chaetodontiformes; family Chaetodontidae; genus Chaetodon; species Chaetodon trifascialis. The sequence goes on along the minus strand of NC_092071.1, from coordinate 8,666,347 downwards.
AAAGCCTGATGTTCAAATTAATTGGGGTGATAAATTTTCCTGTTCTCCCTGTGAGACTAAAGAGCTCACTCCTTATTTGATGTTCTCAGGTGACACTGAGATCGTACCTCAGTCCCTCCTCGGCGGCTGAATTCCATTTTAGGGAGATGGCGTAGGGGACAACATCTGTAATGGAGAACTCTCTGACTTTGAATGCTGGTGACAAGATAGCACACTGAGAAGAGAAGAACATTACATAACACAAGTTAACAAGTTTTGTCTTGAAGTCACTTTCATGTGACCAGGAGCAAGAATATCACTGAACAATACAAACACTGAATTTCCAACCATGAGATAAAAGAAAAACGATATCTGATTTGCATTTGTAACCAGACATAAAGCCAGTAACACGTGCATGTATCAGATTCCTCCCAATGAACCAAAGCATCAGTCATGACAGGTGAGCTGTACCTGCAGAGCACAGCCTCTGGCAACAGCCTCGTCTGCATTCAGGGTGGTGCTCAGCTCTTTGCCGAAGAACTTGCTGATTCGCTCTTTGATGGCAGGGATTCTGGAGGCACCGCCCACGATCTCCACTGCATAAATGTCTTCCTTTTTCAGCTCTGGATGCAGGAAGCAGGTAAAATAATGTTACAAAACACGCTTGTTAAAGTTTGCAGCTTCACTCAAATATTCAGACTAAACACAGGGCTGATTCTGAAATAGCAGTGGGAGCAGCACAGCGTTCTTAAAGCCACACGTGTTGTGACATCCACGATGCTTTTTCTTCAAACACATTACTCCACAACAATTAAAACTACAATTCTGGTACACCCCAATAGATTTTTTGCTAAGTATTTGCCACATGGCTGCTCCAAATGGCCAAGCAAGAGCAAGCACAGATGGGGAGAAAGCAAGAAATGATTAAAGGAAAGGCAGGAAGGCTGGCGTGCTGCCAGTGTCCGGAGGGTAGGGCTGTCTCAGTGAGAGCACGTGACTGAACCTTGTCTGTGTGGGCGTGCATGTGCTGACAGGGATAGTCCAGCTGCTTTTGAAGTCAGATGTACTCACTAGCTTGTTCCATGACGCTGCGCAGGGGACCCTCTACTTTGGCCAGCAGCCCTGCACACATCTCCTCAAACTGACCTCTGGGGACACATGATCATAGATTATTAATAGACTCACACACTTACTCAGGAACGGTGTGAGACAGGCAGATGGATGCTGGGTACCTCTGACAAAAGTCATTTCTAATTATATCAGCACCATTTTTTATTTGTGCTGAGCTAAAACAGCCCTCTGACATGAGTCCACAGATAATAAAACTCAAAAAAGGCTAGTGTTTCTCAAGCCCTCATTAATAAATTGTTTGTGTTGTACCTCTTGTTGACCTTTCAGTTCTGAAAATAACTTTGCATCTCACCTGTTAAGTTTACCGGAGACATCGATGTCATTCATGAAGCACTCAATGTTGAGAGGGAGGTCCGAGGAGTTGGCACTCATCAGCTTCTTGAGCTTCTCACACTCTTGGTAGAGTCGCACCAGTGCTCGAGGCTTGGACTTCACATCCAGCTTGTACTTCTTCCCAAACTCCTCACAGAAGTGGTTGACCAGGATGTCATCAAAGCCCTTCCCGCCGAGCTCTGAATCAAACGCCGTGGCCAAGATCTGACAACGGAGGAAGATAACAGGGTAAATATTTGAAAGTGATGGCAAATTATCAAACTACTGGATAAATATTTTAAATCCCTGCATATGTCTGTGCTTAGGTTGAATGCATACGAGGTTTCAATTAAACAAACTATTTGGTCTTTCTATTAAATTCTCACATTAGTTAAGAAATGGTAACTGTTTTTGTAAACGAATCACTCTGGTTTTGGCCTCATTTGGCCCAAAATACAGTCCTAGTTCTGCAGATTAAATGTTTTTCGCTAATAGGTTCCATCCTAGCCTGCACTGTTTATTACTGCCCACATGAGGAAAAAAAGCCATTAGCAACTTTTTGGGGCAAAACTGACAAGCACATAATGCCGTATCATCATAACCTGCCCTGCTACCTCTCACCCCTTCAGTACTGCGTTTCAAAATGGACACGAATTATTCATTAATCACCTTGAGCTTTCCCTTGTTGAAGGCACAAACTGACACCTGGTAACCCGAGTGGCCCAGGTCCACAAACACCACTATCCTGGGCTTCTCCTCTGGAGCTGGCAGGTCCTGCTTGTAAATGCCATATGCCAGAGTCACTGCAACAAACAGGTATAATCTGGTGTTAGTTGAGAACTCAATATTCATTCATTTCACAGCACAGTGTTATAATTATCTAAAAGCCCCAAATGGGATGAACTAGTTACAATGACTCAGGTGTTGCCTGTCTTGCAGTGTAAACCACGTGTCAGCGTACCTGCAGTGGTCTCATTCATTAGTCGTAGACAGTTGAGGCCTGCAATCTGAGCTGCGTCCATGACAGATCTTCTCTCCGCATCAGTGAAGTAGCTGGGGACCTGGGGGGGAATGTAGTGTTAATACAAAACATTACTGAGTCTCAGTGAGTGAAGGTACTAGTGTCGACAAGTCTCAGAATAAGGGATTTACATGTAACCACCAATAACAAAAAAATATACACATGCTATTACTGTAAGACACTGATAAGATGCCAAAGACGTCCAAAATGAAGTGCCTGCATCACAAGATGTCTGGATAATGTTACCATGTCAGATACTCCGGGTGCCAAAACAAAACATCTCCTTGTGGAAAAGCTCAAGGGCTAAATTTAGCTATTGGCTACGGTAATAATAACATGTTATCCATCTCCAGGGCTGACGCAAACTGTAGATTTAGGACGAGTGAAAGTAACAGCCTCTTTGTCGAGATCTGTAACATTACATAACAGATGCTGCTGGTGGATTCATATACTGAGCACAGCAAGGAACACACACACATCCCACTCTTCACCAACAAGGTGCAAAGGAGGAAATTAAGCTTTCAGACAAGACATCTGGTGAAGTGCTTTGAGCTCAAAATGTCACATGAACAGGTGGTAATACATTTAAACACCTTGGAGGCAGCTTTCTCCAGGTATTTTATAACCCAATCTACTTGAAAATTCAAGAGGATGACATTAATAGCTGCCACTCAAAATAGCAGGATGTAAATGCAATGCAATATTTCATTTAAGTGAAGAGAATGGCAGAAAGTACAGTAAGTAAGGTGAGTCACGCATTTCTTGAAGCCTTGTCAGTGCAGTGTCACATCCTTAAATAAGCTGTCTGCAGGAATCCGACAAGAAAATTAACACCTCATTAGACATTTAAAGCCAATTAGATAAGATATGTTGCCACAAAAATATGACGTCTAGGTGGACCTGGATAAGCAGTCAACGAATGCACTGCACAGACAATTCTATTTAAGGAGTTTTTTAGATTTTCAGACACCCTGCTGAAGCCGTGAAAGCATTGCAGATGTCTGCAGAGATGCTTACCGAGATGACACAGTCTGCAACCGGTTTCTTCAGCGCACTTTCAGCAGTCTCCTTCAGTTTGGTCAGCAGCATGCCAGTGACCTGCTCGATGCTGAACACTTTCTCCTCCTCCATGTACATCACCTGGAGTTGACGGGAATTAGAGAGAGGTTCATTCTTCAGGCAAATCCTTTAAATAGTTTATGAATAGCTTTCAATAGCTATGAATTATACATAGTTTTCATTAAAAATGAAAAAGGCCACCACAGTTTCATTGACGGCCTTTTAACAAAGTGAGAGCTCATAAAAGAGGTTTTTTGTAACAACCGGTTGATGCAGTCTTCTCGGTTTTGTCATTTCCTCTGCGGTCCTGTCACATTAATTATCTCCACAGGGACACAGAATCATGCCAGGCTCTGTGTTTGCAGTGTGCAAGCTAGGCATTGTCATTTGTGTACATGCAAGAACTTTGGGTATGTTTTGAGTCTTGCTCTAGCTATCTGATGTCTGAAATATTTCACATTTACATATTCAGCTGATTGGTTCACAGACACTGGGCAACCGTCAATCTCTTATCACAGAATAATGCTGTGAGACAAAACGCCAAAGAAAACAAATACCACAACTTCAGAGAGACGAAGCAGAGACTGTTTTTTAGGATAAAAGCAGGGTGGACAGGATAGAAGCAGAAGATGATGAAGAAGAGCTATGATTCAGAGGAAAGAGCATTACACGAGGCACTTCTTGGAGCACAGCAGGTAAGAGGAGGGGGGGCAGCACAGTCAGGAACAAGACGTTGTGTTTTCTATGCTTTCTCTCTATTAAATTTCTTATGGCTGTCCCTTTTTCGTGATTACCCAAGTTCAGCATACAGTGTCACTGATATATACAGCATCCGGTGGCTGAGAGTGCTAACTCAAGTCTCACTTTGGCATTTTGTTAGAAATGATTGCTTCTTTTTCTCCCACTGCTGGCGGCTATGCCCATGTATTCTCTAATACAGCATAGCACAGAGGTACCATAAAATCCTTAACCTTACTTTTATACCGGTGGATCCAGAGGGCATCTGTGCCAGATTGTACACCAAGTTAGACTTGGCTGACTGAACATAAGGGTCTGCAAAAGCCCGGCCATGGAATCGCTTGAAGCCCTGTACTGTGTTCTGACAGTTGGTCACCACCTGAATGTGATTAAGGAGGCAAAAAAGGAGAAAATAAAATGATGTTACAACAATGAGCATAAACCGTGGTGCATTTTCAGTGTTTCAGTGCAAGGATGTTAACAGGATGGATGATAACAGGACTGAGCTGATTTTACCTGGCTCTTTGCAGCAGCTCCTATAGAACGATTTCGTGGTCCAAATGATACAAATGACCTGAAAGATGACAAAAGAAAATGTTATGGTAAGGTAAAATAAGATAAGACAAGATAAAACATTATTAATCCCATGCTGGGGAAAATGCTACAGCCAGCAAAATATAAAAGACCAGCAAAAGCAGCAAAAAGATCAAGATAAAAAGGAAACAGAATACAAAAATCAACTGTGTATATATACATTATGTACAAGGTTATAAGAATACTGTTGCCAAACCTGACATGCTATTACAAGCAGGCAGTCTAAGATCCTTGTATAATCGACCATTATGTGAATACACCCAAAATCAAGTCAGATTCACTTGTCAGTTGGGTCTCATGCCAACACATGACAGGACATCTCAGAGCCCAACCCACATGAACCTGGACAGACTGTTTCCCATGTCTGCAGCAGCAACACTAGCAGTTTGTTTTTGCTTGCACATAAGTAAAATTCAATGTGAAATATGATCAGGGTTTCAGCTTTCTTCTGATGTTTTGCATAATGTAAAAGTGAAATCTTCCAAAATGCATAATAACGGATATAGATTTTTTTTAACTATGAAAGATCAGAACTTTTTTCAAAGAACGCCCTGTTGAAACCAGGACCGTGACAGCATGCAGGCTTGTTGAGAGCCATCTTTCGCTGTTCACAAAGTGTTGTATAAACACAGTCTGAAGTGGTGTGGTCAGTCCACTTGTATGCCAGTGGGCAGTGGTCTAAACATGCCTGTCATCGTCATCCGTGTCAAACACAGATGTCAGAGCTACAGTCACTGTCAACACACAAGTCCAGTTGGTTTTGTCAAAGATTGGCCAACACAACAAGTCCCTGAGGAAATTGGCTCAACAGGCGCTGGGCCACCTGCTGACCCAAGAACAGAGTAGTGAGTTGTAAGATGTGGTGTTTTGTTCTTGTTTTTTTTTTTTGCTAGTGAATGACAGACCACCAGAACAAAAGAACATTCAGAGAAAAGTTGTTGCAAAATTATTAAAACCATTTTATAGATTATTTTACAAACTTGTGGACTGGATTTGGAGCAACACATCAGGCAACAATATTCAGGTGTGAGACAAAGATCTTCCTTAGACCTAAAGAGGATTTTACAGATCGAAATGTTGCCTGTCTTTAAAAGAGAAATAAATTATTTATTTGGAGCCTAACAGTGAGCAGACCCTCCTCCTTTGTACCAACAGTCAAGAACCCAAATATCAGGATATATTAAGAAACAGAAAGAAGCAAGCCTCCCATCATCATTTTTGATGGAATCGGGAGGTGTTATTTTCACACAAGTAGATTTAAAATTAGTTCATTTAATTTTAAAAAGTCAGAATCTATTATCTTTCTGTCAATTGACTAATTTGGTAAATCAATTATTTGTTTAGTCGTAATTAGTTTGTAACATGCGGGCTAAACTCACCAAAAACCTTGATCAATGTTTCCGTTTCATTTCACAATAAATGAAAACTTCAGAATATACTTAAAGGCTCCTTGAATGTTTTGTTCACTACAGACCAAACTGTATTATACACACTATACACACACGCACAAACTTTTTCCTACAAAAATCACCCTGTGTAATACATTGACTTTTTTTTGAATGACTTTAAAAATACTATTCTGGAAGAATGATTTTCAGACTTTTTTATATTGTACATACATGTTTTTAATACATTTCCATATTCCTCAAAACCTTCCAAGACTTCAAACATATAAACAGGACAAAAAGCTAAATATCTGAGATAGCGCTAAACCTTTTCAAAATGAAAATTTTATAAAGATGTAGTTTAGTAATTTGTTATAAACAGCCTTATCTTGAACTTTTTAAAAACGTTTCCTTTATAACACACCCAAACATACCAACACCATTTACAGACAACACAAAAAGACCCCTTCAAATTCATTAAGATTATTGTTCCTTAGATACAGCAGGACTCACAGGTACTGTGGGTACAAAGTGTGCCGTATCAGTCAAAGTAGCCGAACTTGGACAATGTATGAACAAAGACCTTTATGACAGCTTTTCTTAATGAATACTCTTTTTATGTCTTAAAAATATATTACCTTTAGCACAAGTCATTGCTAAGAATTGCTAGAATATTCCAAACAGCGATTTGCTTCTGTCGTCATGGTGTAAGGCGCCCAGTTTGCCGCACGGGGCACACCGGTTGGTCGGAGCTTTCGCCTTCAATATATAGACAGAGATGGGGGAGCACCGCCCGCTCGTGATCGCCGGACAACTGAAGCCCGTTTTCAAACCGTACAGTACAGTTAAAAAAAAACAAAACCAAAAAACTATAGGCTTAGCTAACTGGCTAGCGCCATGGTTGGTGGGTGAACAACGAGGAGTCTGAGTTACGGATGAATTATAGATGGTTCCACGTTCCCCATAAAAACATTAAGAAACGTTTCACTGATTTACTCATACTGAACGGCTGACTGATTAGCCAACGCAAGACATAAGGACACAAGTTTAGCTAACGCTAGCTGGTAAAGCTGTCACGTTATTCACGTGCGTTACCCCAATGCCGGTGAGACAACCATTAGACAATAAAAAAAACCCTCTCAGCTCAAGCCATACCTCCAGAAGTCCAGTCAATAATAACTGTATTTTAGGTACTTACGGTGTGCATCTGTCGCTGTACTCATTAGCGACTGTCTCGATCCCTCCGGCTCGGGCTACAGCTACATAGCAGCTTTGAAAGCCCAAGTCAAATCCCACCACTGACATCTTCAGCGATACGACAGTTCCGAGCTATAACGTTATTTCCAACTGAACTTGGAAAACTAAAACAAACGTAAAGCTGCAGATTTAGAAGAGTGTATTAAAAGTCGGGTGAAATAGTTGTCTTGCGCTATGTTGGGCAGGACTACCGCTACTTGTAGTCATAATCCACACTGATGACTGTTACCGGTGTCTGTGATCTGTACTGGCACAGTCGAGTCATCGCGAGATTTAAGGAGTTTTCGATATCTCTGGACCTTTCTATAACCATGTGAAGGACGGTTCTCCAATAGTCGAGGTTTTGCGAGAACCATAAGATGCCTCGAAATCTCGAGATAATGTCGGCGCTTGAGATTTACTGTAAATTCATGTAGAACAAAGACAGCATCGACTGATTTACTGGGTGATCCCTGGGATCAACTCTAGGTGGGAAACCAAAAATAGACTGTGCCGTATGAGGGTGTTGAAAGTATGAAGTCATATTTTACAAGCCAGCCGCACAGTTTAAACTCTTGAGTGAACAAACCACAGCTCCACATTGCTTTTAATTTAGCTTTTTTTTTCTTCCTTACATTATAATGATTAGCATTTATATCAGCTGAAGTGATTTTATTCTGTTGCATAACAATACACACAAATGCAATCCAACATAGTACAAGAGATGCCAAGACAAAGAATAAAACCAAACGAAATAAATGAATTGTATTTTATAAATTGTTATAGTTAGAATTAATAAATGAAGCATTAATACAAGTCAGGACCATTTAAGATAAAATACTGGAGGTTTTATTAAAGGATGACGGTAGAGTATTTTCCCACTGCAGTAGCCTGCCCTAAAACCTCTAAAGTCTCTGCCAAACTGAATGTGGTCAAAATGTCGATCAAATGCGTAAATCCCATCGGATTTGATACCTGGTGCTGCATTCTCGTTTTCTGGGTGATTGATAGTGAGTGAATTAAAAACCCCTGGCAGTGCAGTGCAGTGCAATCCAGTGCCGTTCTGTTATAAATGCTGCTATTGTGAACCTTTTTATTGTAATTGCTGTTGACGCTGTATAAGCCAAAACTTTGGCTGTGATTTGTGGTGTTATCATATTAGATTGCATTACGCTTTATTTTAATTCGAAATGTTAATGATGTTGTCAAAATAAACACCAGTGCAACATAAAGTATACAGCCTTAAAAATTTGAAAATGAAAAAGTTAAAAGAACGAAAAGAAAGAACAAAAAGCCACCCTTTAACACCCCTGAATATGTAGAAAAATAGATAAATGGAACTAATGAAGCACTGAATATACAGTATATAGATGCAGCGAACCATCGCTGCCAACAGTGGGCACTGGTGCGCATTAAGGTTGCCGGAAATACGTACTGGCCCGATACCAATGAAGAAGAAAAAGTAAACCGCAACATGGCGACTCCCATGCATAGAATAATAGCCAGGAGACAAGCGTGAGTATAATCTAGATAAGTAGATGAAAAAGCGTCTTTTTTACCGTTTTGTGAATGTTGTGGTCTTTTAAACACAAATGGCGATGAGTTCGTCGAGCTTCGTGTCAGATTCAGGAGGGAAATCACGGTCCCTTCAGCCCACAGGGCTTAATGGGAGCACAAATGCGCCGCGGTCTTTCTCTTCATTACAGAATTATTATTTAATTGTTTGTTTGTTTTCTGTCCTCAGACATTGACTAAGTCTTTGAACGCGTGCCTGTTGTGTTTCTATACCCAAAATAACCTGTGAAAATTCGGCTTATTTGAAATTATAGTGAAATTTCACAAGTAACACTAACTAACTGTGTGTTTTTCCAGTCTAAGTTACACGTTGTCGACTGAAATATTTGTTTTATGGATGTTTCGCCTTAGGACTGAGTCATATGGAGATAAACCATCACCATAATCTTATTTTCATATCAACACATAGCTTGCCACAATATCAGTTCAGGGACCACCTCTGATCGTGATCTTCACATTGCTGAAGAAATAAACTGAGCCTTGGCTTCATTTTCGTATTAAATGGGAAAGGCCCCTCAGGAAAATCCTGCTACTGTGGAAACTGATTGGTCAGACGTTATAGTTTTACAATATTACATTATTCATCTCTGTGTTTAGTGTCTTAGTCAGGGCTCAATGGCTCAAAATGATCAAAGTAGTAAAGCATTTATTTAACCAGCCATAGGCCCTAGAAAACAAAAGAATCCAGCCTCTTAGGAAATCATTACAACTGCAGTTGTTGTTGTTGTTGTTTAATAAGATAAGCTCATAGAAATCAGTATTTCCTTTACAAGAGAGACCTGAGTATAGCAGAATAAATAAGAACACAGATCACAACAGAGCCAGTCACACACAGTACACAGGAACAGCCCTGAAACAATTCCAAGTTTTATTTCATCCTTCTCAGCAGATGGAAAATGACAGGACAAGATTGTGGAGGTTGGGATGGTTAGATGGAGGTCGGACAGCATTCATATAGATTGTTTAGTAATTCATTGCCAAAGTTGTCGATTGATTCAGGACTCGTAGGAGAAACGTGCATGCACATACTTCAGGAAGTGTGACTACACAGACCGTATGTTTAAATTAAAATATTGGAAAGCATATTGAGAAATAAAATTCAAACCTCCAACAGTTCTGTCAGCTGCAAAGCTGCACTTTGCATGGAGATAGCTCTTGATAATCAGCTAACACTCAAGTGATGACAAGTAAATGTACCTGTGATGATTTTTGTTTTGTCACCTGTCATCGTTCAGCCTCGTTCCGATTTGTCTGTTTTTTCACACACAGGGAGGCAAACAAACAACATGTGCGTTGTCAGAAGTGTTTGGAGATGGGACACTGGACCTATGAATGCACTGGGAAGAGGAAATACGTGCACAGGCCGTCACGAACAGCTGAGATGAAGAAGAAACTCAAGGAGAATGAAAACAAACCCGATGGCATCACTGGGTAAGGTTTACCTCTGGTGACAGAGAAACACGTCTTTGCTGATTCTGTTTTATTCCACTAAAATACAAGTTTATGATGAGAACATACATTTACAGTTCTGTCAAGCTGGTCAGAAGAGTGATTGTCAAAATGCTATTGTTTGATACAGTGGGACTTAATGTCACTGTTTATGGGTTATTCACTGCTTCAGACTGTTCTCAGTGTTACACATTGAATTGTAGTAAGATATAAAATTTCATTTCAGCATTTTCCCAGAAAAACAACTTGATTGGATCATGTATTTAGAGCTTCAGAAGCATGAACTGTCTGTAAGATCTCTGCAAATATCAGTCATGTGGGTAGTTTGTATGCAAAATGACACACTATGATGCCAAAAATCCAATTTTTACACCATATGCACCATTTACAACATATGGGTATACAGATGAGGACTGGAGTTTACTCTTCGGATGTGCAGATCTTGAGGAAAACAAAAACCCCACTTAGATAAGACTTAGACATAGACAAGAACAACTTGCCTGCCGTTTGGCTCAATACTCATGGTGTCGCAATTCAGAAGCCTCTAAACAGTGTGGAAGCTTGTGTTTTCACCTTTAGGCTATACGATTACCTGCTCTGCTAAACAGTCTGGATTAGGTGGGCGTCCACACTGATGTGATTTTCATGGTTGTCTGAGTCAGTCAGGGAATTGGACTCATCAGAGGAACACAGAGGGTCTCAAACTAAGCCGAGGTGTCATGTTGTAAGACTCTGTGTACCATGGAGCACTGGATAATTTAGTGTGTAGATTAAATAGAGATACTGTTGTACTCAGAAAACACACAGAGTAATTAAGTTTATACTGTGACACTGTCATTGTACAAAAACTGATCCGTTATTGCTCTTTGTCGCCATCTAGAGGATGCAATGATAAATACAGCATCCTGCATGAACAGCTGTTTGTCAATATTTCCCTTTCCTATCTGAAATTGATTTCATAATTACTGTCAGTACTTGAGGTGGAATTAACAAGTGTTTAAAGCAGCAGTCTGCACATCCAGCTGTCATGGGGAGAATGTGTTTTCGTCTGCTTTGATCAACAACACGTTTTCTTACTGGCTCAGCTTATTGTAAGATCATGACGGCTGTCGCTTTTTTCTCTTTACAGACCAGGAAGAGAAGGCTCCAGTGAGAAGAAAATTAAAAAGAAGTAAGTGAAGATGTTTTTTAAACCATATATTGACAGTGTTTGGTGTTTCGGCTCCACACAGTGCTTTTTTGTCCTTAGGTGTGAGTGTGAGCGTGAATGGTTGTCTGTCTTTGTATGTTGCCCTGCAATCGTCTGCTGACCGGTTCAGGGTGTACCCCGCCTCTCGCCCGTTGACAAGTGGGAAAGGCTCCAGCCCCCCTGCATCCCCAAAAAAGGGATAGTCCGTATAGAAAATGAATGAATGAATGAATGTTGTGCCTGGACATTTTAGTTTGTTTGGCTCTGTCACTCAAGGGGATGATCAGATCACGGATGAGTGGTCGGAGTCACATGAAAGCCGTGTGAGAGTCGTAGTCGTGTGATTTCAGTTTGGTGTGAAAATCTGCTCGGGGCAGGGTGTCAGGGTGTTGGTGGAGGGTAGGCGAACTCCTTTGAGGTATTTGGTGTCCCACGCTTGATTCAAAACCTCAGTTGTAGAAGTATGAACATTGTTGAGAGAGGTGTGACTAACAGATCCCTCTAGTGACAGCTATGAGCCACGACAGTTTGTGAACAACTGATAGACCAGCAGTAGTAAATGCTTTAATATGTCCAAAGATTCTACCATTAAATCTTATTGCAATGCTGATGGATTTCCCAAACTATGCTTCATTGTTCATAAGTTCTGTGTTTTGCTTTTCCAAGGTTAGGTTCCCATTGAGAATCACATTTTGGCAGCAGGGCTTTTCACAGCAAACATTTTGACTTGTTATAGTGGGAAAAGCCCAGGTGCTACAAATAACTATGAACAAGGTCTCTGCTTCATTCAAGTGTCCCTGAAAGCCACCAGAGTGTTGCCTTGCAAGCATCTGCACACAGTGTTTTTTAATCATTCCCCAATGAATCACGTTCGTAGAACTTCTTCCCAGCAGACATTGTTTGATTTGTCGTAGCAGGAAACTCAGAGGTGGAACTAATAACCTCAACGATGGCTCGCTTCCAGAAGTTGTTGCAGTGCTATGCAGTAATTAAAAATGTTCATAATGTTATTAGCTACGCCGGCTGCGTTAGCCAAGTCGAAATGTCAGCTGTGACAAAAGGTCTGCTCAACTTCAGTTTCACTCCTCTACTCCTTCTGGAAACCACTTACTTGCATTACTGTTATTATAACTTCTGGTGTCGTGTCATGTGAGGTTGCTTTATTTGTTTTGGAGTGGCAAATCAAAGGCTGGTGACTGTGGGGAAAACTAGAGGTGTGGCTTTCTCCCTCATAAAAGACACTTGATTCTAATCTGATTGCTTTACTATACTGGTCTTAACAATGTCCAGAGGGGAAAAAAAAATAGTGCATGGACAGATAATGTCCCCCGTTTGCCCCTATTTCTCTGTTTAAGTCAAACAACCCAACAAAAAGTTGGCATACTGGCAGTTCATGTCATTTCACTTTGAAAGCAGGTAAACAAAGCATGTCAGTGTCACTGAAGAACAGTCAACCGGGCAAAAAAAAGCAGTTCAGAATCATCTTTTCTTCTCGTCTCCTCTGCTCAGTGACGGTACAGCATCCAGACTGTACCAGGTACAGCCTGAGAACTCAATAACAATACATGCTGTTTCCTGTGCTCGTGTTTTTCCTTTGCACCCCGCCACTTGCTCTCAGGGCTAAAGACTCCAGCGACAGCAGCAGTGATTCAGCCGGCTCCTCCAGTGACTCATCGTCAGACAGCAGCGACTCCTCCAGCTCCTCTTCAGATGACAGCGACAGCAGCAGTGACAGCGACGATGACAGCTCTTCCTCATCCTCCTCTTCCTCCTCCTCCTCTTCGTCCTCAGACAGCTCAGACTCGGGGAGCAGCAGCGATTCAGATCAGGGACCTCCAAGGAAGAAGAAAAAGAAGAAATGAATAAATACGTTGGAATGAGTTGGTTTTCTTGTTGTTGTTTGTTTCTCTGAGTAATTTTAGCTGTTCCGTTTTTTGTTTTTCTAATCCATCATCGTTGGTTGGATCAGGCTGGATAGGACATCTTTAGAGGTGTAAATGTAACAGCTGCATGTACATGCTTGTACATTAAGGAAATGGAGCTTAGAGAGAAGAGATTATTTTGGGATGTCCATTGTGTCATGTTCTGTTTTCAAAACATATTTCCCATGTTTCTTCTTTTAATGTGATATTTTCTCAAGTTTCTAGTTCTGAATTTTAAATATATCATGAGCATATTCTTGCTCAATTTGTGATTTTGTACTAAAGTATATTTTTAGTCAAACTTATTCTGTACAGCTCACAATGTTAACAAAGCAACAATCTCCAGTGTAGGAAAGACACTGATGTGAGACCTTTTGAAGGGCACCGAATTAAAAGTTCTGTTTCTGAAATTCTGAATTAGTTTGAAGTGAGGAGGTGCTGTTGCTATGACATTGCCGTTGCTTATTTCATTGTAAAATAAAATTGGCTTGTTTTTAAGGCTCTTGCACATTTGCTGTTGTAAAAAGTTTTTTATTTTGCTGAAGAGAAACATGTTAAAATGGCTTTAAATATATGAATTTTAGCATAAAATGGTAATGATTTTGTTGGTATTTGCAATCACAAGTTTAACTTGTTGACCCCTGGACTACCAGGCCCTTGATGATGACAGCGATGATGATGAATTTGGGTGTGGCAGACCACAAAACTGTCCATAATGCTGCAGCCCAGTCATCAGAATGTCACATGTCTGCAGCCCGAGTAACTTGAAGTGCAAAGATTGCATTAAGATTAATGCACCAGGAGCAGAGGTTGTAGAGATCTATGTTTCTGAATGTGCTTCATGAAATACTACTAATCTTTACAGGGGATACTTTTGTCAGATGTGAATCTCTCAAAAGTATAATCTTTCTAACCCATTCTGTGATTTGGCCTGAAAATGAGGAGCACTCACAAAACATGTATACATAGTATACAGTCTTTACTATGGTCTATAGTCTTTACTTTCAAAGCACACAAAAGGTTTGGTGGCAGAAATTAAGCACCCCCCAAATCACCCAATAGATGAGGAAAAAAAAAACATTATAATGTTAGTGAATTTACAATAGATTTTTATCTATTTATTAGCCAAAACACGCGTGACAGAGGAATTTATTAGTGAAGTATATTTAAAATTAGGTATCAGTCAACAGCAGGGAACAATGAGACGCTCTCCTTGACATCCGTGCTGAACGTCAAGAACAACCTGTGCGTCACTGAAATGTTGCGTTCACATGTAGGAATTGCCAGTATCATTAATACATGGCGGTTACCGTGAAAGTGCCATGGATAGAAATCGGCCACAAATTGTTCACTACATTAAACTCAACTTCCATATCAGGGATGGGTACTCTGACAGTGTGTCCACTGTCAAAATAACAATTTCTCTCAAGGTGTATGTATCACCTGAAAGCTACAGCCAGTGGTATTTTCAAATGGTCCATCGTCCATAGCGCTTCAAAAACCTTTTACTTAACCTGTCACGTTCACAAAAAATGAACTTCCCTTCATGTTTTCTTGGCTAGATTGTGGGTTTGAAATATTTCCGACAGTATCTGAAGGCAGCACCGCTTGCTGCCATCCATGCATCCAGTCCTGTCTGTGGTACCTGCTGGCTACTTAACTTAGCTAGCAGCCTTACCTACCAGCCACTTCTGTTTAGTAATAACAAAATGAACGACAGACAAAATGATTTTACTTTGTTTTCCGCTCGATGCGCAGTTGCGTTCTAAGGAAAAGATGGAGGCCGTCCAATTGATTTTAGTATTTTAGCTGTTAAGCGTTTTTCTGAGTCCATTTTGCGTGTAACTGGAAGTGGAAAAGACAAAGAGAAAAGAGCTTTCCAATAGCTAGAATGGTTTGGGCCTAAAAAGAAGACAAGAGGTAAGGATGCTTAATACCACAAAATATGTTGTTTGATGATTAACTGTACTAAGTGGTTATCTGACATTTGGAGTGAATGTTAATTTAAATGAATGCAGAAAATTTCAATGGTTTCATAGCTAGCTAGCCTTTAGCCTAGCCTCTGAACGCTAGTAGGTTTTGCTAGCTAACGTTATGCTAAAGCAAAGATGCAGGTAGTCCTGTAGGTAGCGCGTTAGCCTCTTGCTAGTGTCGCTACTTATGAGTTCATATGACGGCAATCATAGATGGCTGAAATTATGATAAACGTTAAATGTTAGTCGTGCGGTGGCTTTCTGTTCTCGAAAAGTCAGACCAAACATCGCAGCGATAGCGATCATGTTTCTGCTCGAGTAATGTTGGCTAACAGGTCACGACGTATGATGTTTGTGTTTTCTCTGTTAAGTCATCGTTGACATAACTTACACGCCTAACTTCGTCAACTATTAGCACTTTATGCAATCGACGAGGACACAATTGTGTGATTGAGTGATTCACGTTGAGTGCAAATGATAAACAGAAGCTGCGCACAGTTTGTCATGCAAATAACTATCATCCAGTTCAGCGTCGTGAATTAAACTCTAGTTGAACTCTTAAAGCTTTACATGTCAAATACTAGCAACATTTATTTTACTTGCTTGCAGCCTCTCGATCATAAACTGGTTTAACTAATCATAGGCCCATAATAGTCGTCACTTTTCTCGCAGTGACTAGCAAAAACTTTTGGTTTGTTGTCCTGTACGTTAGCCCCCGAGCATCGTACCCTGCATAAATTATATCAGATTAGCCTCAGTGCCTCTCCAAACTGTCTTTGCTCAAAATCCCGATGACTCCTAATTACCACTGCGTAATAAGCCAACAGGATAGTGTATGTGTCTAGTTTTGGTCTCGCAAAAGAACAGCTGATGTGCTTTTCTAGGAAGCCATTTTACGTGCCATAGTTGGGGGAAGGGCCAGAAAAAGCATCATAAGTCCAGAGTAACTCTCAACAGTGAGGAAATCACCAACACTTGTGTACATCAAGCTGGGTACACTTGGCGAGGACGGCGCGATCAACTCCTTCATCTTGGTTGAACACATCATGTTGGGTGAGGCCTGAGGTCATGAACTCGTTTATGGCAGGTAGCTGTGAGCTGGAACAACATCTGTGGCCAGGTGATTGATGGAGAATGAGGTTGTTTGAGTTGAGGGTGCGGTTGTTTATGAAGTACAATGTGTGTGGAAGTGTAGAGCCATTTGCGTATTTTAGACAGTGACACTTGCCACAGTACTTAACAGATTAAGGCAGTTGTTCCCAACCTTTTTTTCCTTAATGGGCCTCTTTTCTATAATGGAGTAAACTGACAAACCCAATTTGGATGACTTTGGAGCAGATTATTTCCTGTGAATGTTGCCGCAGTGGTGAGATATTCTGATCTTTGTATACGTTTCTTTCTGTATCGTATATTTTTCTAACAATCATACATCATAGGCTTCTTTTTTGACAGATTCAGTGTGTTCTTCTCCCTCATGCTTGGCCAGTGTTCTGTTAGCTCTTTGGTTGTTTAGTTGCACTTATTTCTTGTGAAGGATGGTGTTGTTTAGCAGAGGGTGATGCCTCTGTGGATGTATCTTGAATTCAGGTCTTCACCGTACCCCTATCCTTTGAGAATTTCTTACAATGTGTATCTTAAATAATATTCTAAACTTTACAGATAACAATTTACTTCAGTTTTCTTCACAACAACAGAGACACAGGTCTGTTGTGTATTTTAATAAAACGTTTTCTTACACCCATTTAAATGAAGAAGGCCCCTCGACCCTGTGAAGCTTTGGCGACTCGGATTAGGAACCGGTGGATTTAGGCAGTACTCTGTGAAAGACATGGCCAAGTATGGATAATTTTCTGAATGCAGTAATGGATATAAGCTCAGTCTGAGTGAGCACACTGTCTGTAAAACATGTCAAGTATGCCAGCGTGCGTTACTGAAGCAATGTAAACAGCCTAACTGAACAACAGCATGTCGCTCCGTTGACGCAGAAGGCAATCCAACTGCTCGATTACAGACACCATTTGAATCTTCTCACATGTACAGCAGCAAAAAGAGCATCTTAAAACCTAATGCCTCTGCTGAGCTCGCATGAAGGTTGTGCCGCCATGGCAGTATGTCAGAAAGTTTTGATATGCTGGAGGGAGACTTATGTTGTGTTGATGTGGTGAGAGATGTTTCAGCGATTGATCGGGCTATGACCAAAAATGAATATCATAACAAAATGTAATAATATTTACCTTTTAATATTGAATGATTAGATGAATTTCATCTACAGCGTGTCACTTTAAACTTTCAGAGCAATAACTCACGTTGCACACTGCCTTTTTTTTTTTTCCTTAATGAACACGCTGAATGGCGAGATGAGGCGGACACATGTGACTGCAAGATGACTGGGTGCTGTAGTTGTAGACAGACGTATGAGACATGGGTAAAATATTAGGTGTCTCCCAATGTCAGTATTGCGAAATTATGTTATTGTTAATAAAACAAGTTATTTTAAGCTAGCATAGTAAACAACCCAATTGAAATACTGTGTTATTGTTCATAATAAAAGTCCATGTTCAAGCTAATGCATTCCATGTAACCCTGGTCAGGGTGTTACGGCAGATAAACGTCTGTTTTGTGTTCTTGTGCTCCCTGTGACGCAGTTCGATGTGAAATCCTCTTCACTTCCTGTTTAGGTTTTACCCTGTGGCTTGAGTGTAACTGTTTCCTCTGTAGCCAAGCAAAAGGGCACATGCACATGTACTGTTGAGATGTTATGGTCACTTGTTTTGTCCATTCCAGACAGAGGAATGGGTGCATGTTTTCTTTGGCTTTGACACATCTATTGTACATCGCGGTAGTAGTACAGTGTGGTTTTGCAGTCTGGATGTTTGGAAAATGAGCAATACCTAGTTTCAGGCTGTAAGAATGCAAGATTGTAGGGCTGCCCTCTCAAAACAGAGTTGTCCTTGGCTGAATAAAACAAATGCTTGTCAGTAGTTGTTTATCCTGTCTCATCAGCTTTGTCTTCATCTCCCCGTGATGGTTGAAATTTAGTTAGCGACGTGAAAAAGGACTCTTCGCAGTCATCTGGTTTGTTTATTGTACAGATTCTGCACAATACTTCTTAAAATCCTCCCGAATTGAGAGCTAATTGTGTCTTCAGCTAAGGCCTGTAAGTTTCTAATCAAATCTCTTTTCCTTTACAAGGAGAAGCTTGTTGAAAGTAAGTTGTTTGAAGGCTCTTCCAGAGTCAGCCAGTTTAATTAGCCCAAATCTAATCAGACATCGGCAGCTCTTTTTTCTCCCCCTCTCTCTCTCTTTCTCCCTCTGAACTGTTGCTCACACAGCAGAAAAATATGCTACTCACTGTGTCGTGACCTCATGCATCTGTTCTTCAGCTTTTGTTCTCTAGGATGTGAGTTAAGCTCTCATGTGGGCATATAGTCTGGTGGAGGTGAAGCTCATTAAGGTCATTTCATTTCACAGATCTGGCATACATCCGTGCCGTGAGATACTGCTCTGTAATATTGTTTTGGAAAGGATAACATCAAAGTTTATTGCAGCAGTAATGCTTATAATGAACAGCACTGAAATTCATTTGCATAATATTTTTCAGAGCAGGGTAAGTGCTTTGCAGGCAATAACAAACGGATCAGTAACATAAACAGTGAAAATCCCAGATAGTGAGATGGATCTAGAAGAGTAAAGTGAGAAGTATAACAAGTATTCATTTATGGAATAAAGAGAAAGAAGCTAATTTTGCTAGCTTAAGCTTCTTATGCAAAGAAGACGGGAATGTACAAGGCAAAAAAGACATTTAATGAGTCGTACGCTGGTGTCTTCATTCACATTTGGCCTTGTATCAAAGTGCTTGCTCTGGGGGTTGCAAAGGTTTATTTAGAGGTTCAGAGTAGAAAGCTATAGGTTAGCGTGTTTCTATTTGTAGGCAGGCAGATATTCTAGTGTCAAATTAAGCCCAGACTGCTCTCTGAGCGGTACGATTGTGAACGATAAATGGAAAACTGTTACACAGGTCAGAAATTCCTATGACTCCTCAATAGGGTTGGGTTAATGTTTAACCTTTCTTGTTGTCACGTGATACGTAGCAAAGATTGCATGTTGGTGCTGTATAGGTTGCCTGATTCCCTCTGTTTTAATTGCTTAGATTGTGTTTCAGTTGGGTTGTTGGGGTTTCTAGAAGATAAAATTACCCTAAGGAAATGTTTATTCATGCTTTGGGTGAGTAATAGACTATTAATGGAGGATTTCATGTAAGTAAGCATTAGTTCTTAAGGCTAAAAGAAGACCTGATTTAAAAAAAAAAGTTTAGAATTGATCCCTGTGGCCAAGATAAGATGAACTTCACATGGAAAGTGTTTTTTTTTTAATTAGGCTTAGGGATGTAAGCAATTCCTTATCAGCTACATTAGCAATAATCAGTATTAAAGCATCAAAAACATACATTTGGAAGCTTTATTTAAGCAGATGGTATGAGCCATTTTTCAGTGTAATCCAAGTTAATTAGGCATCACTCACGCTCACAAATTAGCTGCTTCTGCTCCCACCACCACTGTTGTTATTTAACAAACCATTATTAAAAAGGTGTACTGAAAGGTGATAGAGCGCAAAAATGTTTTTGACAATTTTGTGGAATATTAGTGTTTCTATTCTCATTAAGTAACCTCTGCCATGCTGAGTCAATCTGTTTGAAGTCTTTTGTTCCACCGCTTGTAAAGCTTGTTTTACTCAGCAAGTCTGGATGATTTCACTGTTCTCTTTAAGGATTTTGACAGGACAATGGTCAACGTTATGTGCGTGCTGAACATGCTGGAACATGCTGAGTTGAAGCCCGAGTTGCATCACACACCACACAATGCTGAATCCATATTGACTCAAAGCCAAAGGGAGGGATTGTAAATTGTTAAAAATCTTGCCTTAGATAACATCCAGGTGATGAGGGTCTTGCCAAAAAAAATAAGCCTTATGATAAGCCTGGTGTGCACGTCGCAGAGCTTGAATGTCAGAGGTTCTTTGGAAACGTTGCTGAGATAATTGAGGGTTGTGTGTCATGTTCCTCTGACAATGAGGCAGTGTTTTATTTGTGTCAAAGCTGCAACTGAGACCATTTCTCGCTAAGCTCATCTGACATTATCTTTCAACACGAAATGCACGTGAACTTTCCAGGCACTCACGGTTTAGGTCCGTATGCTGTTTACCTTTCCTCTGATTTCTGAGCTATTTTGAGTTGTGGAAAGTACAATTTAGTAAAGTTAAAAACCATAAATTTAAATGTTGCTGAAAGTTTGTTTTTTGTTTGTTTAGTTTATGATCTTGGCAGGAATACGTCGCTGTCATGGATGCGTGGAGTGTAGTTTTCAAAATACACATTTAGATCTGAACATCAGAGTTTTGTGTTTTTTGAGAACAGTGCCTCGCCCATCTCAGTGAGCAAGTTTGCTCAGTGTCAAATATTAAAGGTCTCCTAAATTCAAGTGTTGGTAATTTTTAAATGCACAACAGTCACAACTCTGGGCCCTGATTGGTGAACGCCAGCAGCTCCCTGTGACTCAGATAAAGCACGCCTGCTGAGTGGAGGCATTCCAGGCACTGAGTCAGTTCAAATGCTTCAAACCTGCCTGAATGAAAGGATATAAGCAGTTGTTTAGAGAACATGCCAATCAAGATTTAGACTCTTGTTTTGATATGTTAATTGGAGCTAATCTGAAGCCACAGAGAAATATTGAAGGCTTTTTTTTTTTGAAGCAGGAACTAAAGAATTCTGAACACACAGTCTTAATCCTAACTTTGACTTTGTTCTAAGCATATTCAGCTAAATACTTTGACATCAAAGGCACGCAGAAATTTAGGCTTTTCTATTACCCCTATTAATGTGTGGATGAGATGAGATAGAGGAAAATGTGCACTTGCATAAGCTCTCGTTCATATTACCATGTGTGCTTCCTGAGAAAAGTTTGACTTTGCGAGAGAGTTGATTGAAAGTCACTGCGTTTACGAAAGTCATTATTTTTGTCAGTTTCTCATACAGTCCTCGTCCTAGCAGCATGTGGCTGTGACGGTGCTCGTCGCCCAAACAGCTGCTTATATGAGGCAGGTTTGCAGCATTTGAATGGACACTCCCTCTGGAATGCCTGTTGTCAGCAGGTTTTCCTCAAAAGCTCCGAGGGTGGTGGGACTGGCTGCCCATCTATACCCATTACTGAGTATTTGTTCGTTGTAAACCACATTTGTATGAAATGCAGGAAACCATTTATGACATTACAGGTTGGGTTTTTTAATGAACATAATTCACTAATCACGGTGCTGTATTTATCTTCCAATTTTCATGTGAAAATCACTTGTGTGATAATCTTGATGTTTTTGGTACTTGCAACCAATGGCCTTCAAAATAAAATGGAAGAAAGCATTTATGATTCAAAGCAGGTGCGAGACAGACAGAAGTTATCTCAGGAACTTTTCATATATGGCAGGTCTAGACTGTCTTTGTAATATAGAAGAGTAAGATAGTGAGTGGAGACCCTGTCTACACCTCGGGTGATCACAGGTGGACAGCTCTAAGTACAGGTGTGACCATGCTCTAAACTGATGTTCTCTGTGTAAGCCTACGTATGCCCTGGCACATCAACGGTGTCATGTCAAAGTGCGAAACACCAAAAAGAAACCACAAAATAGGCTAAATGGATTCTACACACGAAACCTGCTGTCTGATTTCCATTTGTGCCACCAGTTAAAAGCGGTGAGGCAGTTGGTCTTTGCACATGGAAATGATTTATGTCTTTGTTTTTATATAGAGCGGGTAGTGAGATCTGATCACAAGTGGTAACTCGAGCTGCGTGCGGAGACGCATCTGAATGCCAATTGTGAACGGACATACTTTGAGCTGTCCTCTTGTGATCGGATCATCCAAGGCGAAAGTTAAGCCAGGTGT